>NC_060123.1:742610095-743860095 GCF_021461395.2 Schistocerca americana
AAAGGCACAATGCCGCCTTAAGTACAAGAAAAAGACTCTTCCTACAGTCGGTGCTTGGGCATTCGGTGTGAGACCAGTATTAGTTTCCGCTACACCTCTGCAGGTTCTTTTTATTCCTTGGACCTTCACATTGACGATGAAACACAGAAATGGCATCGGAATTAAACACAAAAGGCACAACGCCGCCTTAAGTACAAGAATAGAGACTCTTCTAACAGTCGGTGCTTTGAGCATTCCCTGTGAGACCAGTATTACTTTCCGCTACACCTCTGCAGGTTCAGTTTATTCCTGGGACCTTCACATTGACGATGAAACACAGAAATGGCATCGCAATTAAATACATAATTCACAATGCCGCCGTAAGTACAAGAATAGAGACTCTTCTTACAGTCGGTGCTTTGAGCATTCCCTGTGAGACCAGTATTAGTTTCCGATACACCACTGCAGTTTCAATGTTGGAACTTCACATTGACGATGAAACACAGAAATCGCATCGGAATTAAATACAAAAGGCACAATGCCGCCTTACGTACAAGAATAGAGACTTTTCTTACAGTCGGTGTTTTGAGCATTCCCTGTGAGGCCAGTATCAGTTTCCGCTACACCTCTGCAGGTTTAGTTTATTCCTTGGACCTTCACATTGACGATGAAACACAGAAATGGCATCGGAATTAAATACAAAATGAACAATGCCGCCTTAAGTACAACAATAGAGACTCTTCTTACAGTCGGTGCTTTTTTAGTATATTCTGTGAGGCCAGTATCAGTTTCCGATACACCACTGCAGGTTCAATGAATTCTTTGGACCTTCACATTGCCGATGGAACACAGAAATCGCATCGGAATTAAATTCAAAAGGCACAATGCCGCCTTAAGTACAAGAATAGGGACTCTTCTTACAGTCGGTGCTTTGAGCATTCCCTGTGAGACCAGTATTAGTTTCCGCTACACCTCTGCAGGTTCAGTTTATTCCTTGGACCAACACATTGACGATGATACACAGAAATGGCATCGGAATTAAATACAAAAGGCACAATGCCGCCTTAAGTACAAGAATAGAGATTCTTCTTACAGTCGGTGCTTTGAGCATTCCCTGTGAGACCAGTATTAGTTTCTGATACACCACTGCAGGTTCAATGTATTCCTTGGGACTTCACATTGACGATGAAACACAGAAATGGCATCGGAATTAAATACAAAAGGCACAATGCCGCCTTAAGTACAAGAATAGAGACTCTTCTTACAGTCGGTGCTTTGAGCATTCCCTGTGAGACCAGTATTAGTTTCCGCTACACCTCTGCAGGTTCAGTTTATTCCTTGGACCTTCACATTGACGATGAAACACAGAAATGGCATCGGAATTAAATAGAAAAGGCACAATGCCGCCGTAAGTACAGTAATAGAGACTCTTCTTACAGTCGGTGCTTTGAGCATTTTCTGTGAGACCAGTATTAGATTCCGATACACCACTGCAGGTTCAATGTATGCCTTGGAACTTCACATTGACGATGAAACACAGAAATCGCATCGGAATTAAATACAAAGGGCACAATGTTGCCTTAAGTACAAGAATAGAGACTCTTCTTACAGTCGGTGCTTTGGGCTTCCCTGTGAGACCAATATTAGTTTCCGCTACACCTCTGCAGGTTCTTTTTATTCCTTGGACCTTCATATTGACGATGAAACACAGAAATGGAATCGGAATTAAACTCAAAAGGCACAACGCCGCCTTAAGTACAAGAATAGTGACTCTTCTTACAGTCGGTGCTTTGAGCATTCCCTGTGAGACCAGTATTACTTTCCGCTAGACCTCTGCAGGTTCAGTTTATTCCTTGGACTTTCACATTGACGATGAAACACAGAATTGGCATCGGAATGAAATATAAAAGGCACAATGCCGCCTTAGGTACAAGAATAGAGACTCTTCTTACAGTCGGTGCTTTGAGCATTCCCTGTGAGACCAGTATTAGTTTCCGATACACCACTGCAGGTTCAATGTATTCCTTGGAACTTCACATTGACCATGAAACACAGAAATCGCATCGGAATTAAATACAAAAGGCACAATGCCGCCTTAAGTACAAGAAAAAGACTTTTCTCACAGTCGGTGCTTGGGCATTCCCTGTGAGACCAGTATTAGTGTCCGCTACACCTCTGCAGGTTCAGTTTATTCCTTGGACCTTCACATTGACGATGAAACACAGAAATTGCATCGCAATTAAATACATAAGGCACAATGCCGCCTTAAGTACAAGAATAGAGACTCTTCTTACAGTCGGAGCTTTGAGCATTCCCTGCAAGACCAGTATTAGTTTCCGATACACCACTGCAGGTTCAATGTATTCCTTGGAACTTCACATTGACGATGAAACACAGAAATCGCATCGGAATTAAATACAAAAGGCACAATGCCGCCATACGTACAAGAATAGAGACTATTCTTACAGTCGGTGTTTTGAGCATTCCTTGTGAGGCTGGTATTAGTTTCCGCTACACCTCTGTAGGTTCAGTTTATTCCTTGGACCTTCACATTGACGATGAAACACAGAAATGGCATCGGAATTAAATACAAAACGAACAATGCCGCCTTAAGTACAACAATAGAGACTTTTCTTACAGTCGGTGCTTTGAGCATTCCCTGTGAGGCCAGTTCAGTTTCCGATACACCACTGCAGGTTCAGTGTATTCCTTGGACCTTCACATTGACGATGGAACACAGAAATCGCATCGGAATTAAATTCAAAAGGCACAATGCCGCCTTAAGTACAAGAATAGAGACTCTTCTTACAGTCGGTGCTTTGAGCATTCCCTGTGAGACCAGTATTAGTTTCCGCTACACCTCTGCAGGTTCAGTTTATTCCTTGGACCATCACATTGACGATGAAACACAGAAATGGCATCGGAATTAAATACAAAAGGCACAATGCCGCCTTAAGTACAAGAATAGAGACACTTCTTACAGTCGGTGCTTTGAGCAATCCCTGTGAGACCAGTATTAGTTTCCGGTACACAACTGCAGGTTCAATGTATTCCTTGGAACTTCACATTGACGATGAAACACAGAAATCGCATCGGAAGTAAATACAAAAGGCACAATGCCGCCTTAAGTACAAGAATAGAGACTCTTCTTACAGTCTCTGCTTTGAGCATTCCCTGTGAGACCAGTATTAGTTTCCGCTACACCTCTGCAGATTCAGTTTATTCCTTGGACCTTCACATTGACGATGAAACACAGAAATGGCATCGGAATTAAATACAAAAGGCACAATGCCGCCTTAAGTACAAGAATAGAGACTCTTCTTACAGTCGGTACTTTGAGCATTGCCTGTGAGACCAGTATTGGTTTCCGCTACACCTAAGGAGGTTCAGTTTATTCCTTGGACCTTCACATTGACGATGAAACACAGATATGGCATCGGAATTAAATACAAAAGGCACAATGCCGCCTTACGTACAAGAATAGAGACTCTTCTTACAGTCGGTGTTTTGAGCATTCCCTGTGAGGCCAGTATTAGTTTCCGCTACACCTCTGCAGGTTCAGTTTATTCCTTGGACCTTCACATTGACGATGAAACATAGAAATGGCATCGGAATTAAATACAAAAGGCACAATGCTGCCTTAAGTACAAGAATAGAGACTCTTCTTACAGTCGGTGCTTTGAGCATTCCCTGTGAGACCAGTATTAGTTTCCGCTACACCTCTGCAAGTTCAGTTTATTCCTTGGACCTTCACATTGACGATGAAACACAGAAATGGCATCGGAATTAAATACATAAGGCACAATGCCGCCTTAAGTACAAGAATAAAGACTCTTCTTACAGTCGGTGCTTTGAGCATTCCCTGTGAGACCAGTATTAGTTTCCGATACACCACTGCAGGTTCAATGTATTCCTTGGAACTTCACATTGACGATAAAACACAGAAATCGCATCGGAATTAAATACAAAAGGCACAATGCCGCCTTAAGTACAAGAATAGAGACTCTACTTACAGTCGGTGCTTTGAGCATTCCCTGTGAGACCAGTATTAGTTTCCGCTACACCTCTGAAGGTTCAGTTTATTCCTTGGACCTTCACATTGACGATGAGACACAGAAATGGCATCGGAATTAAATACAAAAGGCACAATGCCGCCTTAAGTACAAGAATAGAGACTCTTCTTACAGTCGGTGCTTTGAGCATTCCCTGTGAGACCAGTATTGGTTTCCGCTACACCTAAGGGATTTAAGTTTATTCCTTGGACCTTCACATTGACGATGAAACACAGAAATGGCATCGGATTTAAATACAAAGGCACAATGCCGCCTTACGTACAAGAATAGAGACTCTTCTTACAGTCGGTGTTTTGAGCATTCCCTGTGAGGCCAGTATTAGTTTCCGTTACACCTCTGCAGGTTCAGTTTATTCCTTGGACCTTCACATTGACGATGAAACACAGAAATGGCATAGGAATTAAATACAAAACGAACAATGCCGCCTTAAGTACAACAATAGAGACTCTTCTTACAGTCGGTGCTTTGAGCATTCCCTGTGAGACCAGTATCAGTTTCCGATACACCACTGCAGGTTCAATGTATTCCTTGGACCTTCACATTGACGATGAAACACAGAAATCGCATCGGAATCAAATACAAAAGGCACAATGCCGCCTTAAGTACAAGAATAGAGACTCTTCTTACAGTCGGTGCTTTGAGCATTCCCTGTGAGACCAGTAATAGTATCCGATACACCACTGCAGGTTCAATCTATTCCTTGGACATACACATTGACGATGAAACACTGAGATTACATCGGAATTATGACCAAAAGGGACAATGCCGTCTTAAGTACAAGAATAGAGACTCTTCTTACCGTCGGTGCTTTGAGCATTCCCTGTGAGACCAGTATTAGTTTCCGATACACCACTGGAGGTTCAATGAATTCCTTGGACATTCACATTGACGATGAAACACTGAAATTACATCGGAATTAAATATAAAATTCACAATGCCTCCTTAAGTACAAGAATAGAGACTGTTCTTACCGTCGGTGCTTTTAGCATTCCCTGTGAGACCAGTATTAGTTTCCGCTACACTTCTGCAGGTTCAGTTTATTCCTTGGACCTTCACATTGACGATGAAACACAGAAATGGCATAGGAATTAAATACAAAAGGCACAATGCCGTCTTAAGTACAAGAATAGAGATTCTTCTTACAGTCGGTGCTTTGAGCATTCCCTGTGAGACCAGTATTAGTTTCCGATACACCACTGCGGGTTCAATGTATTCCTTGGAACTTCACATTGACGATGAATCATAGAAATCGCATCGGAATTGAATACAAAAGGCGCAATGCCGCCTTAAGTACAAGAATAGAGACTCTTCTTACAGTCGGTGCTTTGAGCATTCGATGTGAGACCAGTATTAGTTTCCGCTACACCACTGCAGGTTCAGTTTACTCCTTGGACCTGCACATTGACGATGAAACACAGAAATGGCATCGGAGGAAAATACAAAAGGCACAATGCCGCCTGAAGTACAATAATAGAGACTCCTCTTACAGTCGGTACTTTGAGCATTCCCTGTGAGACCAGTATTAGTTTCCGCTACACCTCTGCAGGTTCAGTTTATTCCTTGGACCTTCACATTGACGATGAAACACAGAAATGGCATCGGAATTAAATACAAAAGGCACAATGCCGCCTTAAGTACAAGAATAGAGACTCTTCTTAGAGGCGGTGCTTTGAGCATTTCCTGTGAGACCAGTATTAGTTTCCGCTACACCTCTGCAGGTTCTGTTTATTCCTTGGACCTTCACATTGACGATGAATCACAGAAATGGCATCGGAATTAAACACAAAAGGCACAACGCCGCCTTAAGTACAAGAATAGAGACTCTTCTTACAGCCGGTGCTTTGAGCATTCCCTGTGAGACCAGTATTAGTTTCCGCTACACCTCTGCAGGTTCAGTTTATTCCTTTGACCTTCACATTGACGATGAAACACAGAAATGGCATCGGAATTAAATACAAAAGGCACAATGCCGCCTTAACAACAAGAATAGAGACTCTTCTTACAGTCGGTGCTTTGAGCATTCCCTGTGAGACCAGTATTAGTTTCCGATACACCACTGCAGGTTCAGTTTATTCCTTGGACCTTCACATTGACGATGAAACACAGTAATGGCATCGGAATTAAATACAAAAGGCACAATGCCGCCTTAAGTACAAGAATGGAGACTCTTCTTACAGTCGGTGCTTTGAGCATTCCCTGTGAGACCAGTATTAGTTTCCGATACACCACTGCATGTTCAATGTATTCCTTGGACCTTCACATTGACGTTGAAACACAGAAATCGCAACGGAATTAAATACAAAAGGCACAATGCCACCTTTAGTACAAAAATAGAGATTCTTCTTACAGTCGGTGCTTTGAGCATTCCCTGTGACACCAGTATTAGTTTCCGCTACACCTCTACAGGTTCAGTTTATTCTTTGGACAATCACATTGACGATGAAACACAGAAATGGCATCGGAATTAAATACAAAAGGCACAATGCCGCCTTAAGTACAAGAATAGAGACTCTTCTTACAGTCGGTGCTTTGAGCGTTCCCTGTGAGACCAGTATTAGTTTCCGTTACACCTCTGCAGGTTCAGTTTATTCCTTGGTCCTTCACATTGACGATGAAACACAGAAATGGAATCGGAATTAAATACAGAAGGGAAATGCCGCCTTAAGTACAAGAATAGAGACTCTTCTTACAGTCGGTGCTTTAAGCATTCCGTGTGAGACCAGTATTAGTTTCCGATACACCACTGCAGGTACAATGAATTCCTTGGAACTTCACATTGACGATGAAATACAGAAATCGCATCGGAATTAAATACAAAAGGCACAATGCCACCTTAAGTACAAGAATAGAGACTCTTCTTACAGTCGGTGCCTTGAGCATAACCCTGTGAGACCAGTATTAGTTTCCGCTACACCTCTGCAGGTTCAGTTTATTCCTTGGACCTTTACATTGACGATGAAACACAGAAATGGCATCGGAATTAAATACAAAAGGCACAATGCCGCCTTAAGTACAAGAATAGAGACCCTTCGTACAGTCGGTGCTTTGAGCTTTCCCTGTGAGACCAGTATTAGTTTCCGCTTCACCTCTGCAGGTTCAGTTTATTCCTTGGACCTTCACATTGACGATGAAACACAGAAATGGCATCGGAATTAAATAGAAAAGGCACAATGCCGCCTTACGTACAAGAATAGAGACTCTTCTTACAGTCGGTGGTTTGAGCATTCCCTGTGAGGCCAGTATTAGTTTCCGCTACACCTCTGCAGGTTCAGTTTATTCCTTGGACCTTCACATTGACGATGAAACACAGAAATGGCATCGGAATTAAATACAAGACGAACAATGCCGCCTTAAGTACAACAGTAGAGACTCTTCTTACAGTCGGTGCTTTGAGCATTCCCTGTGAGCCCAGTATCAGTTTCCGATACACCACTGCAGGTTCAATGTATTCCTTGGACCTTCACATTGACGATGGAACACAGAAATCGCATCGGAATTAAATTCAAAAGGCACAATGCCGCCTTAATTACAAGAATAGAGACTCTTCTTACAGTCGGTGCTTTGTGCATTCCCTGTGAGACCAGTATTAGTTTCCGCTACACCTCTGCAGGTTCAGTTTATTCCTTGGACCATCACATTGACGATGAAACACAGAAATGGCATCGGAATTAAATACAAAAGGCACAATGCCGCCTTAAGTACAAGAATAGAGACCCTTCTTACAGTCGGTGCTTTGAGCATTCCCTGTGAGACCAGTATTAGTTTCTGATACACCACTGCAGGTTCAATGTATTCCTTGGAACTTCACATAGACGATGAAACTCAGAAATGGCATCGGAATTAAATACAAAAGGCACAATGCCGCCTTAAGTACAAGAATAGAAACTCTTCTTACAGTCGGTGCTTTGAGCATTCCCTGTGAGACCAGTATTAGTTTCCGCTACACCTCTGCAGGTTAAGTTTATTCCTTGGACCTTCACATTGACGATGAAACACAGAAATGGTATCGGAATTAAATAGAAAAGTCACAATGCCGCCGTAAGTACAAGAATAGAGACTCTTCTTACAGTCGGTGCTTTGAGCATTCCCTGTGAGGCCAGTATTAGATTCCGATACACCACTGCAGGTTCAATGTATTCCTTGGAACTTCACATTGACGATGAAACACAGTAATCGCATCGGAATTAAATACAAAGGGCACAATGTTGCCTTAAGTACAAGAATAGAGACTCTTATTACAGTCGGTGCTTTGGGCTTCCCTGTGAGACCAATATTAGTTTCCGCTACACCTCTGCAGGTTCTTTTTATTCCTTGGACCTTCACATTGACGATGAAACACAGAAATGGCATCGGAATTAAACACAAAAGGCACAACGCCGCCTTAAGTACATGAATAAAGGCTCTTCTTACAGTTGGTGCTTTGAGCATTCCCTGTGAGACCAGTATTACTTTCCGCTACACCTCTGCAGGTTCAGTTTATTCCTTGGACCTTCACATTGACGATGAAACACAGAAATGGCATCGCAATTAAATACATAATTCACAATGCCGCCTTAAGTACAAGTATAGAGACTCTTCTTACAGTCGGTGCTTTGAGCATTCCCTGTGAGACCCGTATTAGTTTCCGATACACCACTGCAGGTTCAATGTATTCCTTGGAACTTCACATTGACGATGAAACACAGAAATGGCATCGGAATTAAATACAAAAGGCACAATGCCGCCTTACGTACAATAATAGAGACTCTTCTTACAGTCGGTGTTTTGAGCATTCCCTGTGAGGCCAGTATTAGTTTCCGCTACACCTCTGCAGGTTCAGTTTATTCCTTGGACCTTCACATTGACGACGAAACACAGAAATGGCATCGGAATGAAATACAAAACGAACAATGCCGCCTTAAGTACAACAATAGAGACTCTTCTTACAGTCGGTGCTTTGGGCATTCCCTGTGAGGCCAGTATCAGTTTCCGATACACCACTGCAGGTTCAATGTATTCCTTGGACCTTCACATTGACGATGGAACACAGAAATCGCATCGGAATTAAATTCAAAAGGCACAATGCCGCCTTAAGTACAAGAATAGAGACTCTTCTTACAGTCGGTGCTTTGAGCATTCCCTGTGAGACCAGTATTAGTTTCCGCTACACCTCTGCAGGTTCAGTTTATTCCTTGGACCAACACATTGACGATGATACACAGAAATGGCATCGGAATTAAATACAAAAGGCACAATGCCGCCTTAAGTACAAGAATTGAGACTCTTCTTACAGTCGGTGCTTTGAGCATTTCCTGTGAGACCAGTATTAGTTTCTGATACACCACTGCAGGTTCAATGTATTCCTTGGAACTTCACATTGTCGATGAAACACAGAAATGGCATCGGAATTAAATACAAAAGGCACAATGCCGCCTTAAGTACAAGAATAGAGACTCTTCTTACAGTCGGTGCTTTGAGCATTCCCTGTGAGACCAGTATTACTTTCCGCTACACCTCTGCAGGTTCAGTTTATTCCTGGGACCTTCACATTGACGATGAAACACAGAAATGGCATCGCAATTAAATACATAATTCACAATGCCGCCGTAAGTACAAGAATAGAGACTCTTCTTACAGTCGGTGCTTTGAGCATTCCCTGTGAGACCAGTATTAGTTTCCGATACACCACTGCAGTTTCAATGTTGGAACTTCACATTGACGATGAAACACAGAAATGGCATCGGAATTAAATAGAAAAGGCACAATGCCGCCGTAAGTACAAGAATAGAGACTCTTCTTACAGTCGGTGCTTTGAGCATTCCCTGTGAGACCAGTATTAGACCCCCATACACCACTGCAGGTTCAATGTATTCCTTGGAACTTCACATTGACGATGAAACACAGAAATCGCATCGGAATTTAATACAAAGGGCACAATGTTGCCTTAAGTACAAGAATAGAGACTCATCTTACAGTCGGTGCTTTGGGCTTCCCTGTGAGACCAATATCAGTTTCCGCTACACCTCTGCAGGTTCTTTTTATTCCTTGGACCTTCACATTGACGATGAAACACAGAAATGGAATCGGAATTAAACACAAAAGGCACAACGCCACCTTAAGTACAAGAATAGAGACTCTTCTTACAGTCGGTGCTTTGAGCATTCCCTGTGAGACCAGTATTACTTTCCGCTACACCTCTGCAGGTTCAGTTTATTCCTTGGACCTTCACATTGACGATGAAACACAGAAATGGCATCGGAATTAAATACAAAAGGCACAATGCCGCCTTAGGTACAAGAATAGAGACTCTTCTTACAGTCGGTGCTTTGAGCATTCCCTGTGAGACCAGTATTAGTTTCCGATACACCACTGCAGGTTCAATGTATTCCTTGGAACTTCACATTGACGATGAAACACAGAAATGGCATCGGAATTAAATACAAAAGGCACAATGCCGCCTTAAGTACAAGAATAGACCCTTCTTACAGTCGGTGCTTTGAGCATTCCCTGTGAGCCCAGTATTAGTTTCCGCTACACCTCTGCAGGTTCAGTTCATTCCTTGGACCTTCACATTGACGATGAAACACAGAAATGGCATCGGAATTAGATACAAAAGGCACAATGCCGCCTTAAGTACAAGAATAGAGACTCTTCTTACAGTCGGTGCTTGGAGCATTCCCTGAGAGACCAGTATTAGTTTCCAATACACCACTGCAGGTTCAATGTATTCCTTGGAACTTCACATTGACGATGAAACACAGAAGTGGCATCGGAATTACATACAAAAGGCACAATGCCGCCTTAAGTACAAGAATAGAGACTCTTCTTACAGTCGGTGCTTTGAGCATTCCCTGTGAGACCAGTATTAGTTTCCGATACACCACTGCAGGTTCAATGTATTCCTTGGAACTTCACATTGACGATGGAACACAGAAATCGCATCGGAATTAAATACAAAAGGCACAATGCCGCCTTAAGTACAAGAAAAAGACTCTTCCTACAGTCGGTGCTTGGGCATTCGGTGTGAGACCAGTATTAGTTTCCGCTACACCTCTGCAGGTTCTTTTTATTCCTTGGACCTTCACATTGACGATGAAACACAGAAATGGCATCGGAATTAAACACAAAAGGCACAACGCCGCCTTAAGTACAAGAATAGAGACTCTTCTAACAGTCGGTGCTTTGAGCATTCCCTGTGAGACCAGTATTACTTTCCGCTACACCTCTGCAGGTTCAGTTTATTCCTGGGACCTTCACATTGACGATGAAACACAGAAATGGCATCGCAATTAAATACATAATTCACAATGCCGCCGTAAGTACAAGAATAGAGACTCTTCTTACAGTCGGTGCTTTGAGCATTCCCTGTGAGACCAGTATTAGTTTCCGATACACCACTGCAGTTTCAATGTTGGAACTTCACATTGACGATGAAACACAGAAATCGCATCGGAATTAAATACAAAAGGCACAATGCCGCCTTACGTACAAGAATAGAGACTTTTCTTACAGTCGGTGTTTTGAGCATTCCCTGTGAGGCCAGTATCAGTTTCCGCTACACCTCTGCAGGTTTAGTTTATTCCTTGGACCTTCACATTGACGATGAAACACAGAAATGGCATCGGAATTAAATACAAAATGAACAATGCCGCCTTAAGTACAACAATAGAGACTCTTCTTACAGTCGGTGCTTTTTTAGCATATTCTGTGAGGCCAGTATCAGTTTCCGATACACCACTGCAGGTTCAATGAATTCTTTGGACCTTCACATTGCCGATGGAACACAGAAATCGCATCGGAATTAAATTCAAAAGGCACAATGCCGCCTTAACTACAAGAATAGAGACTCTTCTTACAGTCGGTGCTTTGAGCATTCCCTGTGAGACCAGTATTAGTTTCCGCTACACCTCTGCAGGTTCAGTTTATTCCTTGGACCAACACATTGACGATGATACACAGAAATGGCATCGGAATTAAATACAAAAGGCACAATGCCGCCTTAAGTACAAGAATAGAGATTCTTCTTACAGTCGGTGCTTTGAGCATTCCCTGTGAGACCAGTATTAGTTTCTGATACACCACTGCAGGTTCAATGTATTCCTTGGGACTTCACATTGACGATGAAACACAGAAATGGCATCGGAATTAAATACAAAAGGCACAATGCCGCCTTAAGTACAAGAATAGAGACTCTTCTTACAGTCGGTGCTTTGACCATTCCCTGTGAGACCAGTATTAGTTTCCGCTACACCTCTGCAGGTTCAGTTTATTCCTTGGACCTTCACATTGACGATGAAACACAGAAATGGCATCGGAATTAAATAGAAAAGGCACAATGCCGCCGTAAGTACAATAATAGAGACTCTTCTTACAGTCGGTGCTTTGAGCATTTTCTGTGAGACCAGTATTAGATTCCGATACACCACTGCAGGTTCAATGTATGCCTTGGAACTTCACATTGACGATGAAACACAGAAATCGCATCGGAATTAAATACAAAGGGCACAATGTTGCCTTAAGTACAAGAATAGAGACTCTTCTTACAGTCGGTGCTTTGGGCTTCCCTGTGAGACCAATATTAGTTTCCGCTACACCTCTGCAGGTTCTTTTTATTCCTTGGACCTTCACATTGACGATGAAACACAGAAATGGAATCGGAATTAAACTCAAAAGGCACAACGCCGCCTTAAGTACAAGAATAGTGACTCTTCTTACAGTCGGTGCTTTGAGCATTCCCTGTGAGACCAGTATTACTTTCCGCTAGACCTCTGCAGGTTCAGTTTATTCCTTGGACTTTCACATTGACGATGAAACACAGAATTGGCATCGGAATGAAATATAAAAGGCACAATGCCGCCTTAGGTACATGAATAGAGACTCTTCTTACAGTCGGTGCTTTGAGCATTCCCTGTGAGACCAGTATTAGTTTCCGATACACCACTGCAGGTTCAATGTATTCCTTGGAACTTCACATTGACCATGAAACACAGAAATCGCATCGGAATTAAATACAAAAGGCACAATGCCGCCTTAAGTACAAGAAAAAGACTTTTCTCACAGTCGGTGCTTGGGCATTCCCTGTGAGACCAGTATTAGTGTCCGCTACACCTCTGCAGGTTCAGTTTATTCCTTGGACCTTCACATTGACGATGAAACACAGAAATTGCATCGCAATTAAATACATAAGGCACAATGCCGCCTTAAGTACAAGAATAGAGACTCTTCTTACAGTCGGAGCTTTGAGCATTCCCTGCAAGACCAGTATTAGTTTCCGATACACCACTGCAGGTTCAATGTATTCCTTGGAACTTCACATTGACGATGAAACACAGAAATCGCATCGGAATTAAATACAAAAGGCACAATGCCGCCATACGTACAAGAATAGAGACTATTCTTACAGTCGGTGTTTTGAGCATTCCTTGTGAGGCTGGTATTAGTTTCCGCAACACCTCTGTAGGTTCAGTTTATTCCATGGACCTTCACATTGACGATGAAACACAGAAATGGCATCGGAATTAAATACAAAACGAACAATGCCGCCTTAAGTACAACAATAGAGACTTTTCTTACAGTCGGTGCTTTGAGCATTCCCTGTGAGGCCAGTTCACTTGCCGATACACCACTGCAGGTTCAGTGTATTCCTTGGACCTTCACATTGACGATGGAACACAGAAATCGCATCGGAATTAAATTCAAAAGGCACAATGCCGCCTTAAGTACAAGAATAGAGACTCTTCTTACAGTCGGTGCTTTGAGCATTCCCTGTGAGACCAGTATTAGTTTCCGCTACACCTCTGCAGGTTCAGTTTATTCCTTGGACCATCACATTGACGATGAAACACAGAAATGGCATCGGAATTAAATACAAAAGGCACAATGCCGCCTTAAGTACAAGAATAGAGACACTTCTTACAGTCGGTGCTTTGAGCAATCCCTGTGAGACCAGTATTAGTTTCCGGTACACAACTGCAGGTTCAATGTATTCCTTGGAACTTCACATTGACGATGAAACACAGAAATCGCATCGGAAGTAAATACAAAAGGCACAATGCCGCCTTAAGTACAAGAATAGAGACTCTTCTTACAGTCTCTGCTTTGAGCATTCCCTGTGAGACCAGTATTAGTTTCCGCTACACCTCTGCAGATTCAGTTTATTCCTTGGACCTTCACATTGACGATGAAACACAGAAATGGCATCGGAATTAAATACAAAAGGCACAATGCCGCCTTAAGTACAAGAATAGAGACTCTTCTTACAGTCGGTACTTTGAGCATTGCCTGTGAGACCAGTATTGGTTTCCGCTACACCTAAGGAGGTTCAGTTTATTCCTTGGACCTTCACATTGACGATGAAACACAGATATGGCATCGGAATTAAATACAAAAGGCACAATGCCGCCTTACGTACAAGAATAGAGACTCTTCTTACAGTCGGTGTTTTGAGCATTCCCTGTGAGGCCAGTATTAGTTTCCGCTACACCTCTGCAGGTTCAGTTTATTCCTTGGACCTTCACATTGACGATGAAACACAGAAATGGCATCGGAATTAAATACAAAAGGCACAATGCTGCCTTAAGTACAAGAATAGAGACTCTTCTTACAGTCGGTGCTTTGAGCATTCCCTGTGAGACCAGTATTAGTTTCCGCTACACCTCTGCAAGTTCAGTTTATTCCTTGGACCTTCACATTGACGATGAAACACAGAAATGGCATCGGAATTAAATACAAAAGGCACAATGCCGCCTTAAGTACAAGAATAGAGACTCTTCTTACAGTCGGTGCTTTGAGCATTCCCTGTGAGACCAGTATTAGTTTCTGATACACCACTGCACGTTCAATGTATTCCTTGGAACTTCACATTGACGATGAAACACAGAAATGGCATCGGAATTAAATACAAAAGGCACAATGCCGCCTCAAGTACAAGAATAGGGACTCTTCCTACAGTCGGTGCTTTGGGCATTCCCTGTGAGACCAGTATTAGTTTCCGCTACACCTCTGCAGGTTCAGTTTATTCCTTGGACCTTCACATTGACGATGTAACACAGAAATCGCATCGGAATTAAATACATAAGGCACAATGCCGCCTTAAGTACAAGAATAAAGACTCTTCTTACAGTCGGTGCTTTGAGCATTCCCTGTGAGACCAGTATTAGTTTCCGATACACCACTGCAGGTTCAATGTATTCCTTGGAACTTCACATTGACGATAAAACACAGAAATCGCATCGGAATTAAATACAAAAGGCACAATGCCGCCTTAAGTACAAGAATAGAGACTCTACTTACAGTCGGTGCTTTGAGCATTCCCTGTGAGACCAGTATTAGTTTCCGCTACACCTCTGAAGGTTCAGTTTATTCCTTGGACCTTCACATTGACGATGAGACACAGAAATGGCATCGGAATTAAATACAAAAGGCACAATGCCGCCTTAAGTACAAGAATAGAGACTCTTCTTACAGTCGGTGCTTTGAGCATTCCCTGTGAGACCAGTATTGGTTTCCGCTACACCTAAGGGATTTAAGTTTATTCCTTGGACCTTCACATTGACGATGAAACACAGAAATGGCATCGGATTTAAATACAAAGGCACAATGCCGCCTTACGTACAAGAATAGAGACTCTTCTTACAGTCCTTGTTTTGAGCATTCCCTGTGAGGCCAGTATTAGTTTCCGTTACACCTCTGCAGGTTCAGTTTATTCCTTGGACCTTCACATTGACGATGAAACACAGAAATGGCATAGGAATTAAATACAAAACGAACAATGCCGCCTTAAGTACAACAATAGAGACTCTTCTTACAGTCGGTGCTTTGAGCATTCCCTGTGAGACCAGTATCAGTTTCCGATACACCACTGCAGGTTCAATGTATTCCTTGGACCTTCACATTGACGATGAAACACAGAAATCGCATCGGAATTAAATACAAAAGGCTCAATGCCGCCTTAAGTACAAGAATAGAGACTCTTCTTACAGTCGGTGCTTTGAGCATTCCCTGTGAGACCAGTATTAGTTTCCGCTACACCTCTGCAGGTTCAGTTTATTCCTTGGACCTTCACATTGACGATGAAACACAGAAATGGCATCGGAATTAAATACAAAAGGCACAATGCCGCCTTAAGTACAAGAATTGAGACTCTTCTTACAGTCGGTGCTTTGAGCATTCCCTGTGAGACCAGTATTAGTTTCTGATACACCACTGCAGGTTCAATGTATTCCTTGGAACTTCACATTGACGATGAAACACAGAAATCGCATCGGGATCGAATACAAAAGGCACAATGCCGCCTTAAGTACAAGAATAGAGACTCTTCTTACAGTCGGTGCTTTGAGCATTCCCTGTGAGACCAGTATTAGTTTCCGATACATCTCTGCAGGTTCAGTTTAATCCTTGGACCTTCACATTGATGATGAAACACAGAAATGACATCGGAATGAAATACAAAAGGCACAATGCCGCCTTAAGTACAAGAATAGAGACTCTTCTTACAGTCAGTGCTTTGCGCATTCCCTGTGAGACCAGTATTAGTTTCCTATACACCACTGCAGGTTCAATGTATTCCTTGGACCTTCACATTGACGATGAAACAAAGCAATCGCATCGGAAATAAATACAAAACGCACAATGCCGCCTTAAGTACAAGAATAGAGAATCTTATTACAGTCGGTGCTTTGAGCATTCCCTGTGAGACCAGTATTAGTTTCCGCTACACCTCGTCAGGTTCAATGTATTCCTTGGACCTTCACATTGACGATGATACACAGAAATCGCATCGGAATTAAATACAAAAGGCACAATGCCGCCTTAAGTACAAGAATAGAGACTCTTCTTACAGTCGGTGGTTTGAGCATTCCCTGTGAGACGAGTATTAGTTTCCGATACACCACTGCAGGTTCAATGTATTCCTTGGAACTTCACATTGACGATGAAACACAGAAATCGCATCGGAATCAAATACAAAAGCCACAATGCCGCTTTAAGTACAAGAATAGAGACTCTTCTTACAGTCGGTGCTTTGAGCATTCCCTGTGAGACCAGTATTAGTTTCCGATACACCTCTGCAGGTCCAGTTTATTCCTTGGACCTTCACATTGTCGATGAAAAACAGAAATGGCATCGGAATTAAATACAAAAGGCACAAAGCCGCCTTAAGTACAAGAATAGAGACACTTCTTACAGTCGGTGCTTTGAGCATTCCCTGTGAAACCAGTATTAGTTTCCGATACACCACTGCAGGTTCAATGTATTCCTTGGAACTTCACATTGACGATGAAACAAAGAAATCGCATCGGAATTAAATACAAAAGGCACATTGCCGCCTTAAGTACAAGAATAGAGACTCTTCTTACAGTCTCTGATTTGAGCATTCCCTGTGAGACCAGTATTAGTTTCCGCTACACCTCTGCAGGTTCAGTTTATTCCTTGGACCTTCACATTGACGATGAAACACAGAAATGGCATCGGAATTAAATACAAAAGGCACAATGCCGCCTTAAGTACAAGAATAGAGTCTCTTCTTACTGTCGGTACTTTGAGCATTGCCTGTGAGACCAGTATTGGTTTCCGCTACACCAAAGGAGGTTCAGTTTATTCCTTGGACCTTCACATCGACGATGAAACACAGATATGGCATCGGAATTAAATACAAAAGGCACAATGCCGCCTTAAGTACAAGAATAGAGACTCTTCTTACAGTCGGTGCTTTGAGCATTCCCTGTGAGACCAGTATTAGTTTCTGATACACCACTGCACGTTCAATGTATTCCTTGGAACTTCACATTGACGATGAAACACAGAAATGGCATCGGAATTAAATACAAAAGGCACAATGCCGCCTTAACCACAAGAATAGAGACTCTTCTTACAGTCGGTGCTTTGAGCATTCCCTGTGAGACCAGTATTAGTTTCCGATACACCACTGCAGGTTCAATGTATTCCTTGGAACTTTTCATTGACTATGAAACACAGAAATCGCATCGCAATTAAATACAAAAGGCACAATGCCGCCTTAAGTACAAGAATAGGGACTCTTCCTACAGTCGGTGCTTTGGGCATTCCCTGTGAGACCAGTATTAGTTTCCGCTACACCTCTGCAGGTTCAGTTTATTCCTTGGACCTTCACATTGACGATGAAACACAGAAATGGCATCGGAATTAAAAACAAAAGGCACAATGCCGCCTTAAGTACAAGAATAGAGACTCTTCTTACAGTCGGTGCTTTGAGCATTCCCTGTGAGACCAGTATTAGTTTCTGATACACCACTGCAGGTTCAATGTATTCCTTGGAACTTCACATTGACGATGAAACACAGAAATCGCATCGGGATCAAATACAAAAGGCACAATGCCGCCTTAAGTACAAGAATAGAGACTCTTCTTACAGTCGGTGCTTTGAGCATTCCCTGTGAGATCAGTATTAGTTTCCGATACATCTCTGCAGGATCAGTTTAATCCTTGGACCTTCACATTGATGATGAAACACAGAAATGACATCGGAATGAAATACAAAAGGCACAATGCCGCCTTAAGTACAAGAATAGAGACTCTTCTTACAGTCGGTGCTTTGCGCATTCCCTGTGAGACCAGTATTAGTTTCCTATACACCACTGCAGGTTCAATGTATTCCTTGGACCTTCATATTGACGATGAAACAAAGAAATCGCATCGGAAATAAATACAAAACGCACAATGCCGCCTTAAGTACAAGAATAGAGAATCTTCTTACAGTCGGTGCTTTGAGCATTCCCTGTGAGACCAGTATTAGTTTCCGCTACACCTCGTCAGGTTCAATGTATTCCTTGGACCTTCACATTGACGATGATACACAGCAATCGCATCGGAATTAAATACAAAAGGCACAATGCCGCCTTAAGTACAAGAATAGAGACTCTTCTTACAGTCGGTGCTTTGAGCATTCCCTGTGAGACGAGTATTAGTTTCCGATACACCACTGCAGGTTCAATGTATTCCTTGGAACTTCACATTGACGATGAAACAAAGAAATCGCATCGGAATTAAATACAAAAGGCACAGTGCCGCCTTAAGTACAAGAATAGAGACTCTTCTCACAGTCTCTGATTTGAGCATTCCCTGTGAGACCAGTATTAGTTTCCGCTACACCTCTGCAGGTTCAGTTTATTCCTTGGACCTTCACATTGACGATGAAACACAGAAATGGCATCGGAATTAAATACAAAAGGCACAATGCCGCCTTAAGTACAAGAATAGAGACTCTTCTTACAGTCGGTACTTTGAACATTGCCTGTGAGACCAGTATTGGTTTCCGCTACACCTAAGGAGGTTCAGTTTATTCCTTGGACCTTCACATCGACGATGAAACACAGATATGGCATCGGAATTAAATACAAAAGGCACAATGCCGCCTTACGTACAAGAATAGAGACTCTTCTTACAGTCGGTGTTTTGAGCATTCCCTGTGAGGCCAGTATTAGTTCCCGCTACACATCTGCAGGTTCAGTTTATCCCTTGGACCTTCACATTGACGATGAAACACAGAAATGGCATCGGAATTAAATACAAAACGAACAATTCCGCCTTAAGTACAACAATAGAGACTCTTCTTACAGTCGGTGCTTTGAGCATTCCCTGTGAGACCAGTATTAGTTTCCGCTACACCTCCGCAGGTTCAGTTTATGATTTGGACCTTCACATTGACGATGAAACACAGAAATGGCATCGGAATTAAATACAAAAGGCACAAGGCCGCCTTAAGTACAAGAATAGAGACTCTTCTTACAGTCGGTGCTTTGAGCATTCCCTGTGAGACCAGTATTAGTTTCTGATACACCACTACACGTTCAATGTATTCCTTGGAACTTCACATTGACGATGAAACACAGAAATGGCATCGGAATTAAATACAAAAGGCACAATGCCGCCTTAACCACAAGAATAGAGACTCTTCTTACAGTCGGTGCTTTGAGCATTCCCTGTGAGACCAGTATTAGTTTCCGATACACCACTGCAGGTTCAATGTATTCCTTGGAACTTTTCATTGACTATGAAACACAGATATCGCATCGGAATTAAATACAAAAGGCACAATGCCGCCTTAAGTACAAGAATACGGACTCTTCCTACAGTCGGTGCTTTGGGCATTCCCTGTGAGACCAGTATTACTTTCCGCTACACCTCTGCAGGTTCAGTTTATTCCTTGGACCTTCACATTGACGATGGAACACAGAAATGGCATCGGAATTAAATACATAAGGCACAATGCCGCCTTAAGTACAAGAATAGAGACTCTTCTTACAGTCGGTGCTTTGAGCATTCCCTGTGAGACCAGTATTAGTTTCTGATACACCACTGCAGGTTCAATGTAATCCTTGGAACTTCACATTGACGATGAAACACAGAAATCGCATCGGGATCAAATACAAAAGGCACAATGCCGCCTTAAGTACAAGAATAGAGACTCTTCTTACAGTCGGTGCTTTGAGCATTCCCTGTGAGACCAGTATTAGTTTCCGATACATCTCTGCAGGTTCAGTTTAATCCTTGGACTTTCACATTGATGATGAAACACAGAAATGAAATCGGAATGAAATACAAAAGGCACAATGCCGCCTTAAGTACAAGAATAGAGACTCTTCTTACAGTCGGTGCTTTGCGCATTCCCTGTGAGACCAGTATTAGTTTCCGATACACCTCTGCAGGTCCAGTTTATTCCTTGGACCTTCACATTGACGATGAAAAACAGAAATGGCATCGGAATTAAATACAAAAGGCACAAAGCCGCCTTAAGTACAAGAATAGAGACACTTCTTACAGTCGGTGCTTTGAGCATTCCCTGTGAGACCAGTATTAGCTTCCGATACACCACTGCAGGTTCAATGGATTCCTTGGAACTTCACATTGACGATGAAACAAAGAAATCGCATCGGAATTAAATACAAGAGGCACAATGCCGCCTTAAGTACAAGAATAGAGACTCTTCTTACAGTCTCTGATTTGAGCATTCCCTGTGAGACCAGTATTAGTTTCCGCTACACCTCTGCAGGTTCAGTTTATTCCTTGGACCTTCACATTGACGATGAAACACAGAAATGGCATCGGAATTAAATACAAAAGGCACAATGCCGCCTTAAGTACAAGAATAGAGACTCTTCTTACAGTCGGTACTTTGAGCATTGCCTGTGAGACCAGTATTGGTTTCCGCTACACCTAAGGAGGTTCAGTTTATTCCTTGGACCTTCACATTGACGATGAAACACAGATATGGCATCGGAATTAAATACAAATGGCACAATGCCGCCTTACGTACAAGAATAGAGACTCTTCTTACAGTCGGTGTTTTGAGCATTCCCTGTGAGGCCAGTATTAGTTTCCGCTACACCTCTTCAGGTTCAGTTTATCCCTTGGACCTTCACATTGACGATGAAACACAGAAATGGCATCGGAATTAAATACAAAACGAACAATTCCGCCTTAACTACAACAATAGAGACTCTTCTTACAGTCGGTGCTTTGAGCATTCCCTGTGAGACCAGTATTAGTTTCCGCTACACCTCCGCAGGTTCAGTTTATGCCTTGGACCTTCACATTGACGATGAAACACAGTAATGGCATCGGAATTAAATACAAAAGGCACAATGCCGCCTTAAGGACAAGAATAGAGACTCTTCTTACAGTCGGTGCTTTGAGCATTCCCTGTGAGACCAGTATTAGATTCTGATACACCACTGCACGTTCAATGTATTCCTTGGAACTTCACATTGACGATGAAACACAGAAATGGCATGGGAATTAAATACAAAAGGCACAATGTCGCCTTAACCACAAGAATAGAGACTCTTCTTACAGTCGGTGCTTTGAGCATTCCCTGTGAGACCAGTATTAGTTTCCGATACACCACTGCAGGTTCAATGTATTCCTTGGAACTTTTCATTGACTATGAAACACAGAAATCGCATCGGAATTAAATACAAAAGGCACAATGCCGCCTTAAGTACAAGAATAGGGACTCTTCCTACAGTCGGTGCTTTGGGCATTCCCTGTGAGACCAGTATTAGTTTCCGCTACACCTCTGCAGGTTCAGTTTATTCCTTGGACCTTCACATTGACGATGGAACACAGAAATGGCATCGGAATTAAATACATAAGGCACAATGCCGCCTTAAGTACAAGAATAGAGACTCTTCTTACAGTCGGTGCTTTGAGCATTCCCTGTGAGACCAGTATTAGTTTCCGATACACCACTGCAGGTTCAATGTATTCCTTGGAACTTCACATTGACATTGAAACACAGAAATCGCATCGGAATTAAATACAAAAGGCACAATGCCGCCTTAAGTACAAGAATAGAGACTCTACTTACAGTCGGTGCTTTGAGCATTCCCTGTGAGACCAGTATTAGTTTCCGCTACGCCTCTGCAGATTCAGTTTATTCCTTGGACCTTCACATTCACGATGAAACACAGAAATGGCATCGGAATTAAATACAAAAGGCACAATGCCGCCTTAAGTACAAGAATAGAGACTCTTCTTACAGTCGGTGCTTTTAGCATTCCCTGTGAGACCAGTATTGGTTTCCGCTACACCTAAGGAGGTTCAGTTTATTCCTTGGACCTTCACATTGACGATGAAACACAGAAATGGCATCGGAATGATATACAAAAGGCACAATGCCGCCTTAAGTACAAGAATAGAGACTCTTCTTACAGTCGGTGCTTTGCGCATTCCCTGTGAGACCAGTATTAGTTTCCTATACACCACTGCTGGTTCAATTGTTTCCTTGGACCTTCACATTGACGATGAAACAAAGAAATCGCATCGGAATTAAATACAAAACGCACAATGCCGCCTTAAGTACAAGAATAGAGACTCTTCTACAGTCGGTGCTTTGAGCATTCCCTGTGAGACCAGTATTAGTTTCCGCTACACCTCGTCAGGTTTAATGTATTCCTTGGACCTTCACATTGACGATGAAACACAGAAAACGCATCGGAATTAAATACAAAAGGCACAATGCCGCCTTAAGTGCAAGAATAGAGACTCTTCTTACAGTCGGTGCTTTGAGCATTCCCTGTGAGACGTGTATTTGTTTCCGATACACCACTGCAGGTTCAATGTATTCCTTGGAACTTCACATTGACGATGAAACACAGAAATCGCATCGGAATCAAATACAAAGCCACAATGCCGCTTTAAGTAAAAGAATAGAGACTCTTCTTACAGTCGGTGCTTTGAGCATTCCCTGTGAGACCAGTATTAGTTTCCGATACACCTCTGCAGGTTCAGTTTATTCCTTGGACCTTCACATTGACGATGAAACACAGAAATGGCATCGGAATTAAATACAAAAGGCACAATGCCGCCTTAAGTACAAGAATAGAGACTCTTCTTACAGTCGGTACTTTGAGCATTGCCTGTGAGACCAGTATTGGTTTCCGCTACACCTAAGGAGGTTCAGTTTATTCCTTGGACCTTCACATTGACGATGAAACACAGATATGGCATCGGAATTAAATACAAATGGCACAATGCCGCCTTACGTACAAGAATAGAGACTCTTCTTACAGTCGGTGTTTTGAGCATTCCCTGTGAGGCCAGTATTAGTTTCCGCTACACCTCTTCAGGTTCAGTTTATCCCTTGGACCTTCACATTGACGATGAAACACAGAAATGGCATCGGAATTAAATACAAAACGAACAATTCCGCCTTAACTACAACAATAGAGACTCTTCTTACAGTCGGTGCTTTGAGCATTCCCTGTGAGACCAGTATTAGTTTCCGCTACACCTCCGCAGGTTCAGTTTATGCCTTGGACCTTCACATTGACGATGAAACACAGTAATGGCATCGGAATTAAATACAAAAGGCACAATGCCGCCTTAAGGACAAGAATAGAGACTCTTCTTACAGTCGGTGCTTTGAGCATTCCCTGTGAGACCAGTATTAGATTCTGATACACCACTGCACGTTCAATGTATTCCTTGGAACTTCACATTGACGATGAAACACAGAAATGGCATGGGAATTAAATACAAAAGGCACAATGTCGCCTTAACCACAAGAATAGAGACTCTTCTTACAGTCGGTGCTTTGAGCATTCCCTGTGAGACCAGTATTAGTTTCCGATACACCACTGCAGGTTCAATGTATTCCTTGGAACTTTTCATTGACTATGAAACACAGAAATCGCATCGGAATTAAATACAAAAGGCACAATGCCGCCTTAAGTACAAGAATAGGGACTCTTCCTACAGTCGGTGCTTTGGGCATTCCCTGTGAGACCAGTATTAGTTTCCGCTACACCTCTGCAGGTTCAGTTTATTCCTTGGACCTTCACATTGACGATGGAACACAGAAATGGCATCGGAATTAAATACATAAGGCACAATGCCGCCTTAAGTACAAGAATAGAGACTCTTCTTACAGTCGGTGCTTTGAGCATTCCCTGTGAGACCAGTATTAGTTTCCGATACACCACTGCAGGTTCAATGTATTCCTTGGAACTTCACATTGACATTGAAACACAGAAATCGCATCGGAATTAAATACAAAAGGCACAATGCCGCCTTAAGTACAAGAATAGAGACTCTACTTACAGTCGGTGCTTTGAGCATTCCCTGTGAGACCAGTATTAGTTTCCGCTACGCCTCTGCAGATTCAGTTTATTCCTTGGACCTTCACATTCACGATGAAACACAGAAATGGCATCGGAATTAAATACAAAAGGCACAATGCCGCCTTAAGTACAAGAATAGAGACTCTTCTTACAGTCGGTGCTTTTAGCATTCCCTGTGAGACCAGTATTGGTTTCCGCTACACCTAAGGAGGATCAGTTTATTCCTTGGACCTTCACATTGACGATGAAACACAGAAATGGCATCGGAATGATATACAAAAGGCACAATGCCGCCTTAAGTACAAGAATAGAGACTCTTCTTACAGTCGGTGCTTTGCGCATTCCCTGTGAGACCAGTATTAGTTTCCTATACACCACTGCTGGTTCAATTGTTTCCTTGGACCTTCACATTGACGATGAAACAAAGAAATCGCATCGGAATTAAATACAAAACGCACAATGCCGCCTTAAGTACAAGAATAGAGACTCTTCTACAGTCGGTGCTTTGAGCATTCCCTGTGAGACCAGTATTAGTTTCCGCTACACCTCGTCAGGTTTAATGTATTCCTTGGACCTTCACATTGACGATGAAACACAGAAAACGCATCGGAATTAAATACAAAAGGCACAATGCCGCCTTAAGTGCAAGAATAGAGACTCTTCTTACAGTCGGTGCTTTGAGCATTCCCTGTGAGACGTGTATTTGTTTCCGATACACCACTGCAGGTTCAATGTATTCCTTGGAACTTCACATTGACGATGAAACACAGAAATCGCATCGGAATCAAATACAAAGCCACAATGCCGCTTTAAGTAAAAGAATAGAGACTCTTCTTACAGTCGGTGCTTTGAGCATTCCCTGTGAGACCAGTATTAGTTTCCGATACACCTCTGCAGGTTCAGTTTATTCCTTGGACCTTCACATTGACGATGAAACACAGAAATGGCGTCGGAATTAAATACAAGAGGCACAATGCCGCCTTAAGTACAAGAATAGAGACACTTCTTACAGTCGGTGCTTTGAGCAATCCCTGTGAGACCAGTATTAGTTTCCGATACACCACTGCAGGTTCAATGTATTCCTTGGATCTTCACATTGACGATGAAACACAGAAATCGCATCGGAATTAAATACAAAAGGCACAATGCCGCTTAAGTACAAGAATAGAGACTCTTCTTACAGTCGGTGCTTTGAGCATTCCCTGTGAGACCAGTATTAGTTTCCGCTACACCTCAGCAGGTTAAGTTTATTCCTTGGACCTTCACATTGACGATGAAACACAGAAATGGCATCGGAATGAAATACAAAAGGCACGATGCCGCCTTAAGTACAAGAATAGAGACTCTTCTTACAGTCGGTGCTTTGAGCATTCCCTGTGAGACCAGTATTAGTTTCCGATACACCACTGCAGGTTGAATGTATTCCTTGGAACTTCACATTGACGATGAAACACAGAAGTCGCATCGGAATTAAATACAAAAGGCACAATGCCGCCTTAAGTACAAGAATAGAGACTCTTCTTATAGTCGGTGCTTTGAGCATTCCCTGTGAGACCAGTATTAGTTTCTGCTACACCTCTGCAGGTTCAGTTTATTCCTTGGACCTTCACATTGACGATGAAACACAGAAATGACATCGGAATTAAATACAAAAGGCACAATGCCGCCTTAAGTACAAGAATAGAGACTCTTCTTACAGTCGGTGATTTGAGCATTCCCTGTGAGACCAGTATTAGTTTCTGATACACCACTGCAGTTTCAATGTATTCCTTGGAACTTCACATTGACAATGAAACACAGAAATCGCATCGGAATCAAATACAAAAGGCACAATGCCGCCTTAAGTACAAGAATAGAGACTCTCCTTACAGTCGGTGCTTTGAGCATTCCCTGTGAGACCAGTATTAGTTTCCGATACACCTCTGCAGGTTTAGTTTATTCCTTGGACCTTCACATTGACGATGAAACACAGAAATGGCATCGGAATGAAATACAAAAGGCACAATGCCGCCTTAAGTACAACAATAGAGACTCTTTTTACAGTCGGTGCTTTGAGCATACCCTGTGAGACCAGTATCAGTTTCCGATACACCACTGCAGGTTCAATGTTTTTCTTGGACCTTCACATTGACGATGAAACACAGAAATCGCATCGGAATTAAATACAAAAGGCACAATGCCGCCTTAAGTACAAGAATAGAGACTCTACTTACAGTCGGTGCTTTGAGCATTCCCTGTGAGACCAGTATTAGTTTCCGCTACACCTCTGCAGATTCAGTTTATTCCTTGGACCTTCACATTCACGACGAAACACAGAAATGGCATCGGAATTAAATACAAAAGGCACAATGCCGCCTTAAGTACAAGAATAGAGACTCTTCTTACAGTCGGTGCTTTTAGCATTCCCTGTGAGACCAGTATTGGTTTCCGCTACACCTAAGGAGGTTCAGTTTATTCCTTGGACCTTCACATTGACGATGAAACACAGAAATGGCATCGGATTTAAATACAAAAGGCACAATGCCGCCTTACGTACAAGAATAGAGACTCTTCTTACAGTCGGTGTTTTGAGCATTCCCTGTGAGGCCAGTATTAGTTTCCGTTACACCTCTGCAGGTTCAGTTTATTCCTTGGACCTTCACATTGACGATGAAACACAGAAATGGCATAGGAATTAAATACAAAAGGCACAATGCCGCCTTAAGTACAAGAATAGAGACTCTTCTTACAGTCGGTGATTTGAGCATTCCCTGTGAGACCAGTATTAGTTTCTGATACACCACTGCAGTTTCAATGTATTCCTTGGAACTTCACATTGACAATGAAACACAGAAATCGCATCGGAATCAAATACAAAAGGCACAATGCCGCCTTAAGTACAAGAATAGAGACTCTTCTTACAGTCGGTGCTTTGAGCATTCCCTGTGAGACCAGTATTAGTTTCCGATACACCTCTGCAGGTTCAGTTTATTCCTTGGACCTTCACATTGACGATGAAACACAGAAATGGCATCGGAATGAAATACAAAAGGCACAATGCCGCCTTAAGTACAAGAATAGAGACTCTTCTTACAGTCGGTGCTTTGCGCATTCCCTGTGAGACCAGTATTAGTTTCCTATACACCACTGCAGGTTCAATTGTTTCCTTGGACCTTCACATTGACGATGAAACAAAGAAATCGCATCGGAATTAAATACAAAATGCACAATGCCGCCTTAAGTACAAGAATAGAGACTCTTCTTACAGTCGGTGCTTTGAGCATTCCCTGTGAGACCAGTATTAGTTTCCGCTACACCTCGTCAGGTTTAATGTATTCCTTGGACCTTCACATTGACGATGAAACACAGAAAACGCATCGGAATTAAATACAAAAGGCACAATGCCGCCTTAAGTGCAAGAATAGAGACTCTTCTTACAGTCGGTGCTTTGAGCATTCCCTGTGAGACGTGTATTTGTTTCCGATACACCACTGCAGGTTCAATGTATTCCTTGGAACTTCACATTGACGATGAAACACAGAAATCGCATCGGAATCAAATACAAAGCCACAATGCCGCTTTAAGTAAAAGAATAGAGACTCTTCTTACAGTCGGTGCTTTGAGCATTCCCTGTGAGACCAGTATTAGTTTCCGATACACCTCTGCAGGTTCAGTTTATTCCTTGGACCTTCACATTGACGATGAAACACAGAAATGGCGTCGGAATTAAATACAAGAGGCACAATGCCGCCTTAAGTACAAGAATAGAGACACTTCTTACAGTCGGTGCTTTGAGCAATCCCTGTGAGACCAGTATTAGTTGCCGATACACCACTGCAGGTTCAATGTATTCCTTGGATCTTCACATTGACGACGAAACACAGAAATCGCATCGGAATTAAATACAAAAGGCACAATGCCGCTTAAGTACAAGAATAGAGACTCTTCTTACAGTCGGTGCTTTGAGCATTCCCTGTGAGACCAGTATTAGTTTCCGCTACACCTCAGCAGGTTAAGTTTATTCCTTGGACCTTCACATTGACGATGAAACACAGAAATGGCATCGGAATGAAATACAAAAGGCACAATGCCGCCTTAAGTACAAGAATAGAGACTCTTCTTACAGTCGGTGCTTTGAGCATTCCCTGTGAGACCAGTATTAGTTTCCGATACACCACTGCAGGTTGAATGTATTCCTTGGAACTTCACATTGACGATGAAACACAGAGGTCGCATCGGAATTAAATACAAAAGGCACAATGCCGCCTTAAGTACAAGAATAGAGACTCTTCTTATAGTCGGTGCTTTGAGCATTCCCTGTGAGACCAGTATTAGTTTCCGCTACACCTCTGCAGGTTCAGTTTATTCCTTGGACCTTCACATTGACGATGAAACACAGAAATGACATCGGAATTAAATACAAAAGGCACAATGCCGCCTTAAGTACAAGAATAGAGACTCTTCTTACAGTCGGTGATTTGAGCATTCCCTGTGAGACCAGTATTAGTTTCTGATACACCACTGCAGTTTCAATGTATTCCTTGGAACTTCACATTGACAATGAAACACAGAAATCGCATCGGAATCAAATACAAAAGGCACAATGCCGCCTTAAGTACAAGAATAGAGACTCTCCTTACAGTCGGTGCTTTGAGCATTCCCTGTGAGACCAGTATTAGTTTCCGATACACCTCTGCAGGTTCAGTTTATTCCTTGGACCTTCACATTGACGATGAAACACAGAAATGGCATCGGAATGAAATACAAAAGGCACAATGCCGCCTTAAGTACAACAATAGAGACTCTTTTTACAGTCGGTGCTTTGAGCATACCCTGTGAGACCAGTATCAGTTTCCGATACACCACTGCAGGTTCAATGTTTTTCTTGGACCTTCACATTGACGATGAAACACAGAAATCGCATCGGAATTAAATACAAAAAGCACAATGCCGCCTTAAGTACAAGAATAGAGACTCTTCTTACAGTCGGTGCTTTCAGCATTCCCTGTGAGACCAGTATTAGTTTCCGCTACACCTCTGCAGGTTCAGTTTGTTCCTTGGACCTTCACATTGACGATGAAACACAGAAATGACATCGGAATTAAATACAAAAGGCACAATGCCGCCTTAAGTACAAGAATAGAGACTCTTCTTACAGTCGGTGATTTGAGCATTCCCTGTGAGACCAGTATTAGTTTCTGATACACCACTGCAGTTTCAATGTATTCCTTGGAACTTCACATTGACAATGAAACACAGAAATCGCATCGGAATCAAATACAAAAGGCACAATGCCGCCTTAAGTACAAGAATAGAGACTCTTCTTTCAGTCGGTGCTTTGAGCATTCCCTGTGAGACCAGTATTAGTTTCCGATACACCTCTGCAGGTTCAGTTTATTCCTTGGACCTTCACATTGACGATGAAACACAGAAATGGCATCGGAATGAAATACAAAAGGCACAATGCCGCCTTAAGTACAAGAATAGAGACTCTTCTTACAGTCGGTGCTTTGCGCATTCCCTGTGAGACCAGTATTAGTTTCCTATACACCACTGCAGGTTCAATTCTTTCCTTGGACCTTCACATTGACGATGAAACAAAGAAATCGCATCGGAATTAAATACAAAACGCACAATGCCGCCTTAAGTAGAAGAATAGAGACTCTTCTTACAGTCGGTGCTTTGAGCATTCCCTGTGAGACCAGTATTAGTTTCCGCTACACCTCGTCAGGTTCAATGTATTCCTTGGACCTTCACATTGTCGATGATACACAGAAATCGCATCGGAATTAAATACAAAAGGCACAATGCCGCCTTAAGTACAAGAATAGAGACTCTTCTTACAGTCGGTGCTTTGAGCATTCCCTGTGAGACGTGTATTAGTTTCCGATACACCACTGCAGGTTCAATGTATTCCTTGGAACTTCACATTGACGATGAAACACAGAAATCGCATCGGAATCAAATACAAAAGCCACAATGCCGCTTTAAGTAAAAGAATAGAGACTCTTCTTACAGTCGGTGCTTTGAGCATTCCCTGTGAGACCAGTATTAGTTTCCGATACACCTCTGCAGGTTCAGTTTATTCCTTGGACCTTCACATTGACGATGAAACACAGAAATGGCGTCGGAATTAAATACAAGAGGCACAACGCCGCCTTAAGTACAAGAATAGAGACACTTCTTACAGTCGGTGCTTTGAGCAATCCCTGTGAGACCAGTATTAGTTTCCGATACACCACTGCAGGTTCAATGTATTCCTTGGATCTCCACATTGACGATGAAACACAGAAAACGCATCGGAATTAAATACAAAAGGCACAATGCCGCTTAAGTACAAGAATAGAGACTCTTCTTACAGTCGGTGCTTTGAGCATTCCCTGTGAGACCAGTATTAGTTTCCGCTACACCTCAGCAGGTTAAGTTTATTCCTTGGACCTTCACATTGACGATGAAACACAGAAATGGCATCGGAATTAAATACAAAAGGCACAATGCCGCCTTAAGTACAAGAATAGAGACTCTTCTTACAGACGGTGCTTTGAACATTCCCTGTGAGACCAGTATTAGTTTCCGATACACCACTGCAGGTTGAATGTATTCCATGGAACTTCACATTGCCGATGAAACACAGAAGTCGCATCGGAATTAAATACAAAAGGCACAATGCGCCTTAAGTACAAGAATAGAGACTCTTCTTACAGTCGGTGCTTTGAGCATTCCCTGTGAGACCAGTATTAGTTTCCGCTACACCTCTGCAGGTTCAGTTTATTTCCTGGACCTTCACATTGACGATGAAACACAGAAATGGCATCGGAATTAAATACAAAAGGCACAATGCCGCCTTAAGTACAAGAATAGAGACTCTTCTTACAGTCGGTGCTTTGAGCATTCCCTGTGAGACCAGTATTAGTTTCCGATACACCACTGCAGGTTCAATGTATTCCTTGGACCTTCACATTGACGATGAAACACAGAAATCGCATCGGAATTAAATACAAAAGGCACAATGCCGCCTTAAGTACAAGTATAGAGACTTTTCTTACAGTCGGTGCTTTGAGCATTCCCTGTGAGACCAGTATTAGTTTCCGCTACATCTCTGCAGGTTCAGTTTGTTCCTTGGACCTTCACATTGACGATGAAACACAGAAATCGCATCGGAATTCAATACAAAAGACACAATGCCGCCTTAAGTACAAGAATAGAGACTCTTCTTACAGTCGGTGCTTCGAGCATTCCCTGTGAGACCAGTATTAGTTTCCGATACACCACTGCAGGTTCAATGTATTCCTTGGAACTTCACATTGACGATGAAACACAGAAATGGCATCGGAATCAAATACAAAAGGCACAATGATGCCTTAAGTACAAGAATAGAGACTCTTCTTACAGTCGGTGCTTTGAGCATTCCCTGTGAGACCAGTATTAGTTTCCGATACACCTCTGCAGGTTCAGTTTATTCCTTGGACCTTCACATTGACGATGAAACACAGAAATGGCATCGGAATTAAATACAAAAGGCATAATGCCGCCTTAAGTACAAGAATAGAGACTCTTCTTACAGTCGGTGCTTTGGGCATTCCCTGTGAGACCAGTATTAGTTTCCGATACACGACTGCAGGTTGAATGTATTCCTTGGATCTTCACATTGACAATGAAACACAGAAATCGCATCGGAATTAAATACAAAACGCACAATGCCGCCATAAGTACAGGAATAGAGACTCTTCCTACAGTCGGTGCTTTGAGCAATCCCTGTGAGACCAGTATTAGTTTCTGCTACACCTCTGCAGGTTCAGATTATTCTTTGGACCTTCACATTGACGATGAAACACAGAAATGGCATCGTCATTAAATACAAAAGGCACAATGCCGCCTTAAGTACAAGAATAGAGTTTCTTCTAACATTCGGTGCTTTGAGCATTCCCTGTGAGACCAGTATTAGTTTCCGCTACACCTCAGCAGGTTAAGTTTATTCCTTGGACCTTCACATTGACGATGAAACACAGAAATGGCATCGGAATTAAATACAAAAGGCACAATGCCGCCTTAAATACATGAATAGAGACTCTTCTTTCAGTCGGTGCTTTGAGCATTCCTTGTGAGACCAGTATTAGTTTCCGATACACCACTGCAGGTTCAATGTTTTTCTTGGACCTTCACATTGACGATGAAACACAGAAATCGCATCGGAATTAAATGCAAAAAGCAAAATGCCGCCTTAAGTACAAGAATAGAGACTCTTCTTACAGTCGGTGCTTTGACCATTCCCTGTGAGACCAGTATTAGTTTCCGCTACACCTCTGCAGGTTCAATTTATTCCTTGGACCTTCACATTGACGATGAAACACAGAAATGACATCGGAATTAAATACAAAAGGCACAATGCCGCCTTAAGTACAAGAATAGAGACTCTTCTTACAGTCGGTGATTTGAGCATTCCCTGTGAGACCAGTATTAGTTTCTGATACACCACTGCAGTTTCAATGTATTCCTTGGAACTTCACATTGACAATGAAACACAGAAATCGCATCGGAATCAAATACAAAAGGCACAATGCCGCCTTAAGTACAAGAATAGAGACTCTTCTTACAGTCGGTGCTTTGAGCATTCCCTGTGAGACCAGTATTAGTTTCCGATACACCACTGCAGGTTCAATGTTTTTCTTGGACCTTCACATTGACGATGAAACACAGAAATCGCATCGGAATTAAATACAAAAAGCACAATGCCGCCTTAAGTACAAGAATAGAGACTCTTCTTACAGTCGGTGCTTTGAGCATTCCCTGTGAGACCAGTATTAGTTTCCGCTACACCTCTGCAGGTTCAGTTTATTCCTTGGACCTTCACATTGACGATGAAACACAGAAATGACATCGGAATTAAATACAAAAGGCACAATGCCGCCTTAAGTACAAGAATAGAGACTCTTCTTACAGTCGGTGATTTGAGCATTCCCTGTGAGACCAGTATTAGTTTCTGATACACCACTGTAGTTTCAATGTCTTCCTTGGAACTTCACATTGACAATGAAACACAGAAATCGCATCGGAATCAAATACAAAAGGCACAATGCCGCCTTAAGTACAAGAATAGAGACTCTTCTTACAGTCGGTGCTTTGAGCATTCCCTGTGAGACCAGTATTAGTTTCCGATACACCTCTGCAGGTTCAGTTTATTCCTTGGACCTTCACATTGACGATGAAACACAGAAATGGCATCGGAATGGAATACAAAAGGCACAATGCCGCCTTAAGTACAAGAATAGAGACTCTTCTTACAGTCGGTGCTTTGCGCATTCCCTGTGAGACCAGTATTAGTTTCCTATACACCACTGCAGGTTCAATTGTTTCCTTGGACCTTCACATTGACGATGAAACAAAGAAATCGCATCGGAATTAAATACAAAACGCACAATGCCGCCTTAAGTACAAGAATAGAGACTCTTCTTACAGTCGGTGCTTTGAGCATTCCCTGTGAGACCAGTATCAGTTTCCGCTACACCACGTCAGGTTCAATGTATTCCTTGGACCTTCACATTGACGATGATACACAGAAATCGCATCGGAATTAAATACAAAAGGCACAATGCCGCCTTAAGTACAAGAATAGAGACTCTTCTTACAGTCGGTGCTTTGAGCATTCCCTGTGAGACGTGTATTAGTTTCCGATACACCACTGCAGGTTCAATGTATTCCATGGAACTTCACATTGACGATGAAACACAGAAATTGCATCGGAATCAAATACAAAAGCCATAATGCCGCTTTAAGTAAAAGAATAGAGACTCTTCTTACAGTCGGTGCTTTGAGCATTCCCTGTGAGACCAGTATTAGTTTCCCATACACCTCTGCAGGTTCAGTTTATTCCTTGGACCTTCACATTGACGATGAAACACAGAAATGGCGTCGGAATTAAATACAAGAGGCACAATGCCGCCTAAAGTACAAGAATAGAGACACTTCTTACAGTCGGTGCTTTGAGCGATCCCTGTGAGTCCAGTATTAGTTTCCGATATACCACTGCAGGTTCAATGTATTCCTTGGATCTTCACATTGACGATGAAACACAGAAATCGCATCGGAATTAAATACAAAAGGCACAATGCCGCTTAAGTACAAGAATAGAGACTCTTCTTACAGTCGGTGCTTTGAGCATTCCCTGTGAGACCAGTATTAGTTTCCGCTACACCTCAGCAGGTTAAGTTTATTCCTTGGACCTTCACATTGACGATGAAACACAGAAATGGCATCGGAATTAAATACAAAAGGCACAATGCCGCCTTAAGTACAAGAATAGAGACTCTTCTTACAGTCGGTGCTTTGAGCATTCCCTGTGAGACCAGTATTAGTTTCCGCTACACCTCTGCAGGTTCAGTTTATTTCCTGGACCTTCACATTGGCGATGAAACACAGAAATGGCATCGGAATTAAATACAAAAGGCACAATGCAGCATTAAGTACAAGAATAGAGACTCTTCTTACAGTCGGTGCTTTGAGCATTCCCTGTGAGACCAGTATTAGTTTCCGATACACCACTGCAGGTTCAATGTATTCCTTGGACCTTCACATTGACGATGAAACACAGAAATCGCATCGGAATTAAATACAAAAGGCACAATGCCGCCTTAAGTACAAGTATAGAGACTTTTCTTACAGTCGGTGCTTTGAGCATTCCCTGTGAGACCAGTATTAGTTTCCGCTACATCTCTGCAGGTTCAGTTTATTCCTTGGACCTTCACATTGACGATGAAACACAGAAATCGCATCGGAATTAAATACAAAAGACACAATGCCGCCTTAAGTACAAGAATAGAGACTCTTCTTACAGTCGGTGCTTCGAGCATTCCCTGTGAGACCAGTATTAGTTTCCGATACACCACTGCAGGTTCAATGTATTCCTTGGAACTTCACATTTACGATGAAACACAGAAATGGCATCGGAATCAAATACAAAAGGCACAATGATGCCTTATGTACAAGAATAGAGACTCTTCTTACAGTCGGTGCTTTGAGCATTCCCTGTGAGACCAGTATTAGTTTCCGATACACCTCTGCAGGTTCAGTTTATTCCTTGGACCTTCACATTGACGATGAAACACAGAAATGGCATCGAAATTAAATACAAAAGGCACAATGCCGCCTTAAGTACAAGAATAGAGACTCATCTTACAGTCGGTGCTTTGGGCATTCCCTGTGAGACCAGTATTAGTTTCCGATCCACGACTGCAGGTTGAATGTATTCCGTGGATCTTCACATTGACAATGAAACACAGAAATCGCATCGGAATTAAATACAAAACGCACAATGCCGCCATATGTACAGGAATAGAGACTCTTCCTACAGTCGGTGCTTTGAGCAATCCCTGTGAGACCAGTATTAGTTTCTGCTACACCTCTGCAGGTTCAGATTATTCTTTGGACCTTCACATGTACGATGAAACACAGAAATGGCATCGTCATTAAATACGAAAGGCACAATGCCGCCTTAAGTACAAGAATAGAGATTCTTCTAACATTCGGTGCTTTGAGCATTCCCTGTGAGACCAGTATTAGTTTCCGCTACACCTCAGCAGGTTAAGTTTATTCCTTGGACCTTCACATTGACGATGAAACACAGAAATGGCATCGGAATTAAATACAAAAGGCACAATGCCGCCTTAAGTACAAGAATAGAGACTCTTCTTACAGTCGGTGCTTTGAGCATTCCCTGTGAGACCAGTATTAGTTTCCGATACACCACTGCAGGTTGAATGTATTCCTTGGAACTTCACATTGACGATGAAACACAGAAATGGCATCGGAATTAAATACAAAAGGCACAATGCCGCCTTAAGTACAAGAATAGAGACTCTTCTTACAGTCGGTGCTTTGAGCATTCCCTGTGAGATCAGTATTAGTTTCCGCTACACCTCTGCAGGTTCAGTTTATTATTTGGACCATCACATTGACGATGAAACACAGAAATGGCATCGGAATTAAATACAAAAGGCACAATGCCGCCTTAAGTACAAGAATAGAGACTCTTCTTACAGTCGGTGCTTTGAGGATTCCCTGTGAGACCAGTATTAGTTTCCGATACACCACTGCAGATTCAATGTATTCCTTGGACCTTCACATTGACGATGAAACACAGAAATGGCATCGGAATTAAATACAAAAGGCACAATGCCGCCTTAAGTACAAGAATAGAGACTCTTCTTACAGTCGGTGCTTTGAGCATTCCCTGTGAGACGAGTATTAGTTTCCGATACACCACTGCAGGTTCAATGTATTCCTTGGAACTTCACATTGTCGATGAAACACAGAAATTCCATCGGAATCAAATACAAAAGCCACAATGCCGCTTTAAGTACAAGAATAGAGACTCTTCTTACAGTCGGTGCTTTGAGCATTCCCTGTGAGACCAGTATTAGCTTCCGATACACCTCTGCAGGTTCAGTTTATTCCTTGGAACTTCACATTGACGATGAAACACAGAAATGGCATCGGAATTAAATACAAAAGACACAATGCCGCCTTAAGTACAAGAATAGAGACTCTTCTTACAGTCGGTGCTTTGAGCATTCCCTGTGAGACCAGTATTAGTTTCCGATACACCACTGCAGGTTCAATGTATTCCTTGGAACTTCACATTGACGATGAAACACAGAAATCGCATCGGAATTACATACAAAAGGCACAATGCCGCCTTAAGTACAAGAATAGAGACTCTTCTTACAGTCGGTGCTTTGAGCATTCCCTGTGAGACCAGTATTAGTTTCCGCTACACCTCTGCAGGTTCAGTTTATTCCTTGGACCTTCACATTGTCGATGAAACACAGAAATCGCATCGGAATTAAATACAAAAGGCACAATGCCGCCTTAAGTACTAGAATAGAGACTCTTCTTACAGTCGGTGCTTTGAGCATTCCCTGTGAGACCAGTATTAGTTTCCGATACACCACTGCAGGTTCAATGTATTCCTTGGAACTTCACATTGACGATGAAACACAGAAATGGCATCGGAATTAAATACAAAAGGCACAATGCCGCCTTAAGTACAAGAATAGAGACTCTTCTTACAGTCGGTGCTTTGAGCATTCCCTGTGAGACCAGTATTAGTTTCCGCTACACCTCTGCAGGTTCAGTTTATTCCTTGGACCTTCACATTGTCGATGAAACACAGAAATCGCATCGGAATTAAATACAAAAGGCACAATGCCGCCTTAAGTACAAGAATTGAGACTCTTCTTACAGTCGGTGCTTTGAGCATTCCCTGTGAGACCAGTATTAGTTTTCGATACACCACTGCAGGTTCAACGTATTCCTTGGAACATCACATTGACGATGAAACACAGAAATAGCATCGGAATTATATACAAAAGGCACAATGCCGCCTTAAGTACAAGAATAGAGACTCTTCTTACAGTCGGTGCTTTGAGCAATCCCTGTGAGACCAGTATTAGTTTCCGCTACACCTCTGCAGGTTCAGTTTATTCCTTGGACCTTCACATTGACGATGAAACACAGAAATGGCATCAGAAATAAATACAAAATGCACAATGCCGCCTTAAGTACAAGAATAGACACTCATCTTACAGTCGGTGCTTTGAGCATTCCCTGTGAGACCAGTATTAGTTTCCGCTACACCCCTGCAGCATCAGTTTATTCCTTGGTCCTTCACATTGACGATGAAACACAGATATGGCATCGGAATTAAATACAAAAGGCACAATGCCGCCTTTAGTACTAGAATAGAGACTCTTCTTACAGTCGGTGCTTTGAGCATTCCCTGTGAGACCAGTATTAGTTTCCGATACACCACTGTAGGTTCAATGTATTCCTTGGAACTTCACATTGACGATGAAACACAGAAATCGCATCGGAATTAAATACAAAAGGCACAATGCCCCCTTAAGTACAAGAATAGAGACTCTTCTTACAGTCGGTGCTTTGAGCATTCCCTGTGAGACCAGTATTAGATTCCGCTACACCTCGTCAGGTTCAATGTATTCCTTGGACCTTCACATTGACGATGATACACAGAAATCGCATCGGAATTAAATACAAAAGGCACAATGCCGCATTAAGTACAAGAATAGAGACTCTTCTTACAGTCGGTGCTTTGAGCATTCCCTGTGAGACGTGTATTAGTTTCCGATACACCACTGCAGGTTCAATGTATTCCTTGGAACTTCACATTGACGATGAAACACAGAAATCGCATCGGAATCAAATACAAAAGCCACAATGCCGCTTTAAGTACAAGAATAGAGACTCTTCTTACAGTCGGTGCTTTGAGCATTCCCTGTGAGACCAGTATTAGCTTCCGATACACCTCTGCAGGTTCAGTTTATTCCTTGGAACTTCACATTGACGATGAAACACAGAAATGGCATCGGAATTAAATACAAAAGGCACAATGCCGCTTTAAGTACAAGAATAGAGACTCTTCTTACAGTCGGTGCTTTGAGCATTCCCTGTGAGACCAGTATTAGTTTCCGATACACCACTGCAGGTTCAATGTATTCCTTGGAACTTCACATTGACGATGAAACACAGAAATCGTATCGGAATTACATACAAAAGGCACAATGCCGCCTTAAGTACAAGAATAGAGACACTTCTTACAGTCGGCGCTTTGAGCATTCCCTGTGAGACCAGTATTAGTTTCCGCTACACCTCTGCAGGTTCAGTTTATTCCTTGGACCTTCACATTGTCGATGAAACACAGAAATCGCATCGGAATTAAATACAAAAGGCACAATGCCGCCTTAAGTACAAGAATTGAGACTCTTCTTACAGTCGGTGCTTTGAGCATTCCCTGTGAGACCAGTATTAGTTTTCGATACACCACTGCAGGTTCAACGTATTCCTTGGAACATCACATTGACGATGAAACACAGAAATAGCATCGGAATTATATGCAAAAGGCACAATGCCGCCTTAAGTACAAGAATAGAGACTCTTCTTACAGTCGGTGCTTTGAGCAATCCCTGTGTGACCAGTATTAGTTTCCGCTACACCTCTGCAGGTTCAGTTTATTCCTTGGACCTTCACATTGACGATGAAACACAGAAATGGCATCAGAATTAAATACAAAAGGCACAATGCCGCCTTAAGTACAAGAATAGACACTCATCTTACAGTCGGTGCTTTGAGCATTCCCTGTGAGACCAGTATTAGTTTCCGCTACACCTCTGCAGCTTCAGTTTATTCCTTGGACCTTCACATTGACGATGAAACACAGATATGGCATCGGAATTAAATACAAAAGGCACAATGCCGCCTTTAGTACTAGAATAGAGACTCTTCTTACAGTCGGTGCTTTGAGCATTCCCTGTGAGACCAGTATTAGTTTCCAATACACCACTGCAGGTTCAATGTATTCCTTGGAACTTCACATTGACGATGAAACACAGAAATCGCATCGGAATTAAATACAAAAGGCACAATGCCGCCTTAAGTACAAGAATAGAGACTCTTCTTACAGTCGGTGCTTTGAGCATTCCCTGTGAGACCAGTATTAGTTTCCGCTACACCTCGTCAGGTTCAATGTATTCCTTGGACCTTCACATTGACGATGATACACAGAAATCGCATCGGAATAAAATACAAAAGGCACAATGCCGCCTTCAGTACAAGAATAGAGACTCTTCTTACAGTCGGTGCTTTGAGCATTCCCTGTGAGACGAGTATTAGTTTCCGATACACCACTGCAGGTTCAATGTAATCCTTGGAACTTCACATTGACGATGAAACACAGAAATCGCGTCGGAATCAAATACAAAAGCCACAATGCCGCTTTATGTACAAGAATAGAGACTCTTCTTACAGTCGGTGCTTTGAGCATTCCCTGTGAGACCAGTATTAGCTTCCGATACACCTCTGCAGGTTCAGTTTATTCCTTGGAACTTCACATTGACGATGAAACACAGAAATGGCATCGGAAGTAAATACAAAAGGCACAATGCCGCCTTAAGTACAAGAATAGAGACTCTTCTTACAGTCGGTGCTTTGAGCATTCCCTGTGAGACCAGTATTAGTTTCCGATACACCACTGCAGGTTCAATGTATTCCTTGGAACTTCACATTGACGATGAAACACAGAAATCGCATCGGAATTACATACAAAAGGCACAATGCCGCCTTAAGTACAAGAATAGAGACTCTTCTTACAGTCGGTGCTTTGAGCATTCCCTGTGAGACCAGTATTAGTTTCCGCTACACCTCTGCAGCTTCAGTTTATTCCTTGGACCTTCACATTGACGATGAAACACAGATATGGCATCGGAATTAAATACAAAGGGCACAATGCCGCCTTAAGTACAAGAAAAGAGACTCTTCTTACAGTCGGTGCTTTGAAATTCCCTGTGAGACCAGTATTAGTTTCCGCTACACCTCTGCAGGTTCAGTTTATTCCTTGGACCTTCACATTGACGATGAAACACAGAAATGGCATCGGAATTAAATACAAAAGGCACAAAGCCGCCTAAAGTACATGAATAGAGACTCTTCTTACAGTCGGTGCTTTGAGCATTCCCTGTGAGACCAGTATTAGTTTCCGATACACCACTGCAGGTTCAATGTATTCCTTGGAACTTCACATTGACGATGAAACACAGAAATCGCATCGGAATTAAATACAAAAGGCACAATGCCGCCTTAAGTACAAGAATAGAGACTCTTCTTACAGTCGGTACTTTGATCATTCCCTGTGAGACCAGTATTAGTTTCCGCTACACCTCTGCAGGTTCAGTTTATTCCTTAGACCTTCACATTGACGATGAAACACAGAAATGGCATCGGAATTAAATACAAAAGGCACAATGCCGCTTTAAGTACAAGAATAGAGACTCTCCCTTCAGTCGGTGTTTTGAGCATTCCCTGTGAGTCCAGTATTAGTTTCCGATACACCACTGCAGATTCAATGTATTCCTTGGACCTTCGCATTGATGATGAAACACAGAAATCGCATCGGAATTAAAAAGGCACAATACCGCCTTAAGTACAAGAATAGAGACTCTTCTTACAGTCGGTGCTTTGAGCATTCCCTGTGAGACCAGTATTAGTTTCCGCTACACCTCTGCAGGTTCAGATTATTCTTTGGACCTTCACATTGACGATGAAACACAGAAATGGCATCGTCATTAAATGCAAAAGGCACAATGCCGCCTTAAGTACAAGAATAGAGATTCTTCTTACATTCGGTGCTTTGAGCATTCCCTGTGAGACCAGTATTAGTTTCCGCTACACCTCAGCAGGTTACGTTTATTCCTTGGACCTTCACATTGACGATGAAACACAGAAATGGCATCGGGATTAAATACAAAAGGCACAATGCCGCCTTAAGTACAAGAATAGAGACTCTTCTTACAGTCGGTGCTTTGAGCATTCCCTGTGAGACCAGTATTAGTTTCCGATACACCACTGCAGGTTGAATGTATTCCTTGGAACTTCACATTGACGATGAAACACAGAAGTCGCATCGGAATTAAATACCAAAGGCACAATGCCGCCTTAAGTACAAGAATAGTGACTCTTCTTACAGTCGGTGCTTTGAGCATTCCCTGTGAGACCAGTATTAGTTTCCGCTACACCTCTGCAGGTTCAGTTTATTTCTTGGACCTTCACATTGACGATGAAACACAGAAATGGCATCGGAATTAAATACAAAAGGCACAATGCCGCCTTAAGTACAAGAATAGAGACTCTTCTTACAGTCGGTGCTTTGAGCATTCCCTGTGAGACCAGTATTAGTTTCCGATACACCACTGCAGGTTCAATGTATTCCTTGGACCTTCACATTGACGATGAAACACAGAAATCGCATCGGAATTAAATACAAAAGGCACAATGAAGCCTTAAGTACAAGAATAGAGACTCTTCTTACAGTCGGTGCTTTGAGCATTCCCTGTGAGACCAGTATTAGTTTCCGCTACATCTCTGCAGGTTCAGTTTATTCCTTGGACCTTCACATTGACGATGAAACACAGAAATCGCATCGGAATGAAATACAAAAGACACAATGCCGCCTTAAGTACAAGAATAGGGACTCTTCTTACAGTCGGTGCTTCGAGCATTCCCTGTGAGACCAGTATTAGTTTCCGATACACCACTGCAGGTTCAATGTATTCCTTGGAACTTCACATTGACGATGAAACATAGAAATGGCATCGGAATCAAATACAAAAGGCACAATGATGCCTTAAGTACAAGAATAGAGACTCTTCTTACAGTCGGTGCTTTGAGCATTCCCTGTGAGACCAGTATTAGTTTCCGATACACCTCTGCAGGTTCAGTTTATTCCTTGGACTTTCACATTGACGATGAAACACAGAAATGGCATCGGAATTAAATACAAAAGGCACAATGCCGCCTTAAGTACAAGAATAGAGACTCTTCTTACAGTCGGTGCTTTGGGCATTCACTGTGAGACCAGTATTAGTTTCCGATACACGACTGCAGGTTGAATGTATTCCTTGGATCTTCACATTGACAATGAAACACAGAAATCGCATCGGAATTAAATACAAAACGCACAATGCCGCCATAAGTACAGGAATAGAGACTCTTCCTACAGTCGGTGCTTTGAGCAATCCCTGTGAGTCCAGTATTAGTTTCTGCTACACCTCTGCAGGTTCAGATTATTCTTTGGACCTTCACATTGACGATAAAACACAGAAATGGCATCGTCATTAAATACAAAAGGCACAATGCCGCCTTAAGTACAAGAATAGAGATTCTTCTAACATTCGGTGCTTTGAGCATTCCCTGTGAGACCAGTATTAGTTTAGGCTACACCTCAGCAGGTTAAGTTTATTCCTTGGACCTTCACATTGACGATGAAACACAGAAATGGCATCGGAATTAAATACAAAAGGCACAATGCCGCCTTAAGTACAAGAATAGAGACTCTTCTTACAGTCTGTGCTTTGAGCATTCCCTGTGAGACCAGTATTAGTTTCCGATACACCACTGCAGGTTGAATGTATTCCTTGGAACTTCACATTGACGATGAAACACAGAAATGGCATCCGAATTAAATACAAAAGGCACAATGCCGCCTTAAGTACAAGAATAGAGACTCTTCTTACAGTCGGTGCTTTGAGCATTCCCTGTGAGACCAGTATTAGTTTCCGCTACACCTCTGCAGGTTCAGTTTATTCCTTGGACCTTCACATTGACGATGAAGCACAGAAATGGCATCGGAATTAAATACAAAAGGCACAATGCCGCCTTAAGTACAAGAATAGAGACTCTTCTTACAGTCGGTGCTTTGAGCATTCCCTGTGAGACCAGTATTAGTTTCCGATACACCACTGCAGATTGAATGTATTCCTTGGACCTTCGCATTGATGATGAAACACAGAAATCGCATCGGAATTAGATACAAAAGGCACAATGCCGCCTTAAGTACAAGAATAGAGACTCTTCTTACAGTCGGTGCTTTGAGCATTCCCTGTCAGACCAGTATTAGTTTCCGATACGCCACTGCAGGTTGAATGTATTCCTCGGAACTTCACCTTGACGATGAAACACAGAAATCGCATCGGAATTAAATTCAAAGGGCACAATGCCGCCTTAAGTACAAGAATAGAGACTCTTCTTACAGTCGGTGCTTTGAGCATTCCCTGTGAGACCAGTATTAGTTTCCGCTACACCTCTGCAGGTTCAGTTTATTCCTTGGACCTTCACATTGACGATGAAACACAGAAATGGCATCGGAATTAAATACAAAAGGCACAATGCCGCCTTAAGTACAAGAATAGAGACTCTTCTTACAGTCGGTGCTTTGAGCATTCCCTGTGAGACCAGTATTAGTTTCCGATACACCACTGCAGATTCAATGTATTCCTTGGACCTTCGCATTGATGATGAAACACAGAAATCGCATCGGAATTAAATACAAAAGACACAATGCCGCCTTAAGTACAAGAATAGAGACTCTTCTTACAGTCGGTGCTTTGAGCATTCCCTGTGAGACCAGTATTAGTTTCCGATACACCACTGCAGGTTCAATGTATTCCTTGGACCTTCACATTGACGATGAAACACAGAAATTGCATTGGAATTAAATACAAAAGTCACAATGCCGCCTTAAGTACAAGAATAGAGACTCTTCTTACAGTCGGTGCCTTGAGCATTCCCTGTGAGACCAGTATTAGTTTCGGCTACACCTCTGCAGGTTCAGTTTATTCCTTGGACCTTCACATTGACGATGAAACACAGAAATCGCATCGGAATTAAATACAAAAGACACAATGCCGCCTTAAGTACAAGAATAGAGACTCTTCTTACAGTCGGTGCTTCGAGCATTCCCTGTGAGACCAGTATTAGTTTCCGATACACCACTGCAGGTTCAATGTATTCCTTGGAACTTCACATTGACGATGAAACACAGAAATGGCATCGGAATCAAATACAAAAGGCACAATGCCGCCTTAAGTACAAGAATAGAGACTCTTCTTACAGTCGGTGCTTTGAGCATTCCCTGTGAGACCAGTATTAGTTTCCGATACACCTCTGCAGGTTCAGTTTATTCCTTGGACCTTCACATTCACGATGAAACACAGAAATGGCATCGGAATTAAATACAAAAGGCACAATGCCGCCTTAAGTACAAGAATAGAGACTCTTCTTACAGTCGGTGCTTTGGGCATTACCTGTGAGACCAGTATTAGTTTCCGATACACCACTGCAGGTTGAATGTATTCCTTGGATCTTCACATTGACAATGAAACACAGAAATCGCATCGGAATGAAATACAAAACGCACAATGCCGCCATAAGTACAGGAATAGTGACTCTTCTTACAGTCGGTGCTTTGAGCAATCCCTGTGAGACCAGTATTAGTTTCCGCTCCACCTCTGCAGGTTCAATGTATTCCTTGGACCTTCACATTGACGATGATACACAGAAATCGCATCGGAATTAAATACAAAAGGCACAATGCCGCCTTAAGTACAAGAATAGAGACTCTTCTTACAGTCGGTGCTTTGAGCATTCCCTTTGAGACCAGTATTAGTTTCCCATACACCACTGCAGATTCAATGTATTCCTTGGAACTTCAAATTGACGATGAAACACAGAAATCGCATCGGAATCAAATACAAAAGGCACAATGCCGCCTTAAGTACAAGAATAGAGACTCTTCTTACAGTCGGTGCTTTGAGCATTCCCTGTGAGACCAGTATTAGTTTACGATACACCTCTGCAGCTTCAGTTTATTCCTTGGACCTTCACATTGACGATGAAACACAGAAATGGCATCGGAATTAAATACAAAAGTCACAATGCCGCCTTAAGTACAAGAATAGAGCCTCTTCTTACAGTCGGTGCTTTGAGCATTCCCTGTGAGACCAGTATTAGTTTCCGCTACACCTCTGCAGGTTCTTTTTATTCCTTGGACCTTCACATTGACGATGAAACACAGAAATGGCATCGGAATTAAATACAAAAAGCACAATGGCGCCATAAGTACAAGAATAGAGACTCTTCTTACAGTCGGTGCTATGAGCATTCCCTGTGAGACCAGTATTAGTTTCCGATACACCACTGCAGGTTCAATGTATTCCTTGGAACTTCACATTGACGATGAAACACAGAAATCGTATCGGAATTACATACAAAAGGCACAATGCCGCCTTAAGTACAAGTATAGAGACACTTCTTACAGTCGGTGCTTTGAGCATTCCCTGTGAGACCAGTATTAGTTTCCGCTACACCTCTGCAGGTTCAGTTTATTCCTTGGACCTTCACATTGTCGATGAAACACAGAAATCGCATCGGAATTAAATACAAAAGGCACAATGCCGCCTTAAGTACAAGAATTGAGACTCTTCTTACAGTCGGTGCTTTGAGCATTCCCTGTGAGACCAGTATTAGTTTTCGATACACCACTGCAGGTTCAACGTATTCCTTGGAACATCACATTGACGATGAAACACAGAAATAGCATCGGAATTATATGCAAAAGGCACAATGCCGCCTTAAGTACAAGAATAGAGACTCTTCTTACAGTCGGTGCTTTGAGCAATCCCTGTGTGACCAGTATTAGTTTCCGCTACACCTCTGCAGGTTCAGTTTATTCCTTGGACCTTCACATTGACGATGAAACACAGAAATGGCATCAGAATTAAATACAAAAGGCACAATGCCGCCTTAAGTACAAGAATAGACACTCATCTTACAGTCGGTGCTTTGAGCATTCCCTGTGAGACCAGTATTAGTTTCCGCTACACCTCTGCAGCTTCAGTTTATTCCTTGGACCTTCACATTGACGATGAAACACAGATATGGCATCGGAATTAAATACAAAAGGCACAATGCCGCCTTTAGTACTAGAATAGAGACTCTTCTTACAGTCGGTGCTTTGAGCATTCCCTGTGAGACCAGTATTAGTTTCCAATACACCACTGCAGGTTCAATGTATTCCTTGGAACTTCACATTGACGATGAAACACAGAAATCGCATCGGAATTAAATACAAAAGGCACAATGCCGCCTTAAGTACAAGAATAGAGACTCTTCTTACAGTCGGTGCTTTGAGCATTCCCTGTGAGACCAGTATTAGTTTCCGCTACACCTCGTCAGGTTCAATGTATTCCTTGGACCTTCACATTGACGATGATACACAGAAATCGCATCGGAATTAAATACAAAAGGCACAATGCCGCCTTCAGTACAAGAATAGAGACTCTTCTTACAGTCGGTGCTTTGAGCATTCCCTGTGAGACGAGTATTAGTTTCCGATACACCACTGCAGGTTCAATGTAATCCTTGGAACTTCACATTGACGATGAAACACAGAAATCGCGTCGGAATCAAATACAAAAGCCACAATGCCGCTTTATGTACAAGAATAGAGACTCTTCTTACAGTCGGTGCTTTGAGCATTCCCTGTGAGACCAGTATTAGCTTCCGATACACCTCTGCAGGTTCAGTTTATTCCTTGGAACTTCACATTGACGATGAAACACAGAAATGGTATCGGAATTAAATACAAAAGGCACAATGCCGCCTTAAGTACAAGAATAGAGACTCTTCTTACAGTCGGTGCTTTGAGCATTCCCTGTGAGACCAGTATTAGTTTCCGATACACCACTGCAGGTTCAATGTATTCCTTGGAACTTCACATTGACGATGAAACACATAAATCGCATCGGAATTACATACAAAAGGCACAATGCCGCCTTAAGTACAAGAATAGAGACTCTTCTTACAGTCGGTGCTTTGAGCATTCCCTGTGAGACCAGTATTAGTTTCCGCTACACCTCTGCAGCTTCAGTTTATTCCTTGGACCTTCACATTGACGATGAAACACAGATATGGCATCGGAATTAAATACAAAAGGCACAATGCCGCCTTAAGTACAAGAAAAGAGACTCTTCTTACAGTCGGTGCTTTGAAATTCCCTGTGAGACCAGTATTAGTTTCCGCTACACCTCTGCAGGTTCAGTTTATTCCTTGGACCTTCACATTGACGATGAAACACAGAAATGGCATCGGAATTAAATACAAAAGGCACAAAGCCGCCTAAAGTACAAGAATAGAGACTCTTCTTACAGTCGGTGCTTTGAGCATTCCCTGTGAGACCAGTATTAGTTTCCGATACACCACTGCAGGTTCAATGTATTCCTTGGAACTTCACATTGACGATGAAACACAGAAATCGCATCGGAATTAAATACAAAAGGCACAATGCCGCCTTAAGTACAAGAATAGAGACTCTTCTTACAGTCGGTACTTTGATCATTCCCTGTGAGACCAGTATTAGTTTCCGCTACACCTCTGCAGGTTCAGTTTATTCCTTAGACCTTCACATTGACGATGAAACACAGAAATGGCATCGGAATTAAATACAAAAGGCACAATGCCGCTTTAAGTACAAGAATAGAGACTCTCCCTTCAGTCGGTGTTTTGAGCATTCCCTGTGAGTCCAGTATTAGTTTCCGATACACCACTGCAGATTCAATGTATTCCTTGGACCTTCGCATTGATGATGAAACACAGAAATCGCATCGGAATTAAATACAAAAGGCACAATACCGCCTTAAGTACAAGAATAGAGACTCTTCTTACAGTCGGTGCTTTGAGCATTCCCTGTGAGACCAGTATTAGTTTCCGCTACACCTCTGCAGGTTCAGATTATTCTTTGGACCTTCACATTGACGATGAAACACAGAAATGGCATCGTCATTAAATGCAAAAGGCACAATGCCGCCTTAAGTACAAGAATAGAGATTCTTCTTACATTCGGTGCTTTGAGCATTCCCTGTGAGACCAGTATTAGTTTCCGCTACACCTCAGCAGGTTAAGTTTATTCCTTGGACCTTCACATTGACGATGAAACACAGAAATGGCATCGGGATTAAATACAAAAGGCACAATGCCGCCTTAAGTACAAGAATAGAGACTCTTCTTACAGTCGGTGCTTTGAGCATTCCCTGTGAGACCAGTATTAGTTTCCGATACACCACTGCAGGTTGAATGTATTCCTTGGAACTTCACATTGACGATGAAACACAGAAGTCGCATCGGAATTAAATACAAAAGGCACAATGCCGCCTTAAGTACAAGAATAGTGACTCTTCTTACAGTCGGTGCTTTGAGCATTCCCTGTGAGACCAGTATTAGTTTCCGCTACACCTCTGCAGGTTCAGTTTATTTCTTGGACCTTCACATTGACGATGAAACACAGAAATGGCATCGGAATTAAATACAAAAGGCACAATGCCGCCTTAAGTACAAGAATAGAGACTCTTCTTACAGTCGGTGCTTTGAGCATTCCCTGTGAGACCAGTATTAGTTTCCGATACACCACTGCAGGTTCAATGTATTCCTTGGACCTTCACATTGACGATGAAACACAGAAATCGCATCGGAATTAAATACAAAAGGCACAATGAAGCCTTAAGTACAAGAATAGAGACTCTTCTTACAGTCGGTGCTTTGAGCATTCCCTGTGAGACCAGTATTAGTTTCCGCTACATCTCTGCAGGTACAGTTTATTCCTTGGACCTTCACATTGACGATGAAACACAGAAATCGCATCGGAATGAAATACAAAAGACACAATGCCGCCTTAAGTACAAGAATAGGGACTCTTCTTACAGTCGGTGCTTCGAGCATTCCCTGTGAGACCAGTATTAGTTTCCGATACACCACTGCAGGTTCAATGTATTCCTTGGAACTTCACATTGACGATGAAACATAGAAATGGCATCGGAATCAAATACAAAAGGCACAATGATGCCTTAAGTACAAGAATAGAGACTCTTCTTACAGTCGGTGCTTTGAGCATTCCCTGTGAGACCAGTATTAGTTTCCGATACACCTCTGCAGGTTCAGTTTATTCCTTGGACTTTCACATTGACGATGAAACACAGAAATGGCATCGGAATTAAATACAAAAGGCACAATGCCGCCTTAAGTACAAGAATAGAGACTCTTCTTACAGTCGGTGCTTTGGGCATTCACTGTGAGACCAGTATTAGTTTCCGATACACGACTGCAGGTTGAATGTATTCCTTGGATCTTCACATTGACAATGAAACACAGAAATCGCATCGGAATTAAATACAAAACGCACAATGCCGCCATAAGTACAGGAATAGAGACTCTTCCTACAGTCGGTGCTTTGAGCAATCCCTGTGAGTCCAGTATTAGTTTCTGCTACACCTCTGCAGGTTCAGATTATTCTTTGGACCTTCACATTGACGATAAAACACAGAAATGGCATCGTCATTAAATACAAAAGGCACAATGCCGCCTTAAGTACAAGAATAGAGATTCTTCTAACATTCGGTGCTTTGAGCATTCCCTGTGAGACCAGTATTAGTTTAGGCTACACCTCAGCAGGTTAAGTTTATTCCTTGGACCTTCACATTGACGATGAAACACAGAAATGGCATCGGAATTAAATACAAAAGGCACAATGCCGCCTTAAGTACAAGAATAGAGACTCTTCTTACAGTCTGTGCTTTGAGCATTCCCTGTGAGACCAGTATTGGTTTCCGATACACCACTGCAGGTTGAATGTATTCCTTGGAACTTCACATTGACGATGAAACACAGAAATGGCATCCGAATTAAATACAAAAGGCACAATGCCGCCTTAAGTACAAGAATAGAGACTCTTCTTACAGTCGGTGCTTTGAGCATTCCCTGTGAGACCAGTATTAGTTTCCGCTACACCTCTGCAGGTTCAGTTTATTCCTTGGACCTTCACATTGACGATGAAGCACAGAAATGGCATCGGAATTAAATACAAAAGGCACAATGCCGCCTTAAGTACAAGAATAGAGACTCTTCTTACAGTCGGTGCTTTGAGCATTCCCTGTGAGACCAGTATTAGTTTCCGATACACCACTGCAGATTGAATGTATTCCTTGGACCTTCGCATTGATGATGAAACACAGAAATCGCATCGGAATTAGATACAAAAGGCACAATGCCGCCTTAAGTACAAGAATAGAGACTCTTCTTACAGTCGGTGCTTTGAGCATTCCCTGTCAGACCAGTATTAGTTTCCGATACGCCACTGCAGGTTGAATGTATTCCTCGGAACTTCACCTTGACGATGAAACACAGAAATCGCATCGGAATTAAATTCAAAGGGCACAATGCCGCCTTAAGTACAAGAATAGAGACTCTTCTTACAGTCGGTGCTTTGAGCATTCCCTGTGAGACCAGTATTAGTTTCCGCTACACCTCTGCAGGTTCAGTTTATTCCTTGGACCTTCACATTGACGATGAAACACAGAAATGGCATCGGAATTAAATACAAAAGGCACAATGCCGCCTTAAGTACAAGAATAGAGACTCTTCTTACAGTCGGTGCTTTGAGCATTCCCTGTGAGACCAGTATTAGTTTCCGATACACCACTGCAGATTCAATGTATTCCTTGGACCTTCGCATTGATGATGAAACACAGAAATCGCATCGGAATTAAATACAAAAGACACAATGCCGCCTTAAGTACAAGAATAGAGACTCTTCTTACAGTCGGTGCTTTGAGCATTCCCTGTGAGACCAGTATTAGTTTCCGATACACCACTGCAGGTTCAATGTATTCCTTGGACCTTCACATTGACGATGAAACACAGAAATTGCATTGGAATTAAATACAAAAGTCACAATGCCGCCTTAAGTACAAGAATAGAGACTCTTCTTACAGTCGGTGCCTTGAGCATTCCCTGTGAGACCAGTATTAGTTTCGGCTACACCTCTGCAGGTTCAGTTTATTCCTTGGACCTTCACATTGACGATGAAACACAGAAATCGCATCGGAATTAAATACAAAAGACACAATGCCGCCTTAAGTACAAGAATAGAGACTCTTCTTACAGTCGGTGCTTCGAGCATTCCCTGTGAGACCAGTATTAGTTTCCGATACACCACTGCAGGTTCAATGTATTCCTTGGAACTTCACATTGACGATGAAACACAGAAATGGCATCGGAATCAAATACAAAAGGCACAATGCCGCCTTAAGTACAAGAATAGAGACTCTTCTTACAGTCGGTGCTTTGAGCATTCCCTGTGAGACCAGTATTAGTTTCCGATACACCTCTGCAGGTTCAGTTTATTCCTTGGACCTTCACATTCACGATGAAACACAGAAATGGCATCGGAATTAAATACAAAAGGCACAATGCCGCCTTAAGTACAAGAATAGAGACTCTTCTTACAGTCGGTGCTTTGGGCATTACCTGTGAGACCAGTATTAGTTTCCGATACACCACTGCAGGTTGAATGTATTCCTTGGATCTTCACATTGACAATGAAACACAGAAATCGCATCGGAATTAAATACAAAACGCACAATGCCGCCATAAGTACAGGAATAGTGACTCTTCTTACAGTCGGTGCTTTGAGCAATCCCTGTGAGACCAGTATTAGTTTCCGCTCCACCTCTGCAGGTTCAATGTATTCCTTGGACCTTCACATTGACGATGATACACAGAAATCGCATCGGAATTAAATACAAAAGGCACAATGCCGCCTTAAGTACAAGAATAGAGACTCTTCTTACAGTCGGTGCTTTGAGCATTCCCTTTGAGACCAGTATTAGTTTCCCATACACCACTGCAGATTCAATGTATTCCTTGGAACTTCAAATTGACGATGAAACACAGAAATCGCATCGGAATCAAATACAAAAGGCACAATGCCGCCTTAAGTACAAGAATAGAGCCTCTTCTTACAGTCGGTGCTTTGAGCATTCCCTGTGAGACCAGTATTAGTTTCCGCTACACCTCTGCAGGTTCTTTTTATTCCTTGGACCTTCACATTGACGATGAAACACAGAAATGGCATCGGAATTAAATACAAAAAGCACAATGGCGCCATAAGTACAAGAATAGAGACTCTTCTTACAGTCGGTGCTATGAGCATTCCCTGTGAGACCAGTATTAGTTTCCGCTACGCCTCTGCAGGTTCTTTTTATTCCTTGGACCTTCACATTGACTATGAAACACAGAAATCGCATCGGAATTAAATACAAAAGGCACAATGGCGCCATAAGTACAAGAATAGAGACTCTTCTTACAGTCGGTGCTTTGAGCATTCCCTGTGAGACCAGTATTAGTTTCCGATACACCACTGCAGGTTCAATGTATTCCTTGGAACTTCACATTGACGATGAAACACAGAAATTGCATCGGAATTAAATACAAAAGGCACAATGCCGCCTTAAGTACAAGAATAGAGAATCTTCTTACAGTCGGTGCTTTGAGCATTCCATGTGAGACCGGTATTAGTTTCCGCTACACCTCTGCAGGTTCTTTTTATTCCTTGGACCTTCACATTGACGATGAAACACAGAAATGGCATCGGAATTAAATACAAAAAGCACAATGGCGCCATAAGTACAAGAATAGGGACTCTTCTTACAGTCGGTGCTATGAGCATTCCCTGTGAGACCAGTATTAGTTTCCGCTACGCCTCTGCAGGTTCTTTTTATTCCTTGGACCTTCACATTGACTATGAAACACAGAAATCGCATCGGAATTAAATACAAAAGGCACAATGGCGCCATAAGTACAAAAATAGAGACTCTTCTTACAGTCGGTGCTTTGAGCATTCCCTGTGAGACCAGTATTAGTTTCCGATACACCACTGCAGGTTCAATGTATTCCTTGGAACTTCACATTGACGATGAAACACAGAAATCGCATCGGAATTAAATACAAAAGGCACAATGCCGCCTTAAGTACAAGAATAGAGAATCTTCTTACAGTCGGTGCTTTGAGCATTCCCTGTGAGACCGGTATTAGTTTCCGCTACACCTCTGCTGGTTCTTTTTATTCCTTGGACCTTCACATTGACGATGAAACACAGAAATGGCATCGGAATTAAATACAAAAGGCACAATGGCGCCATAAGTACAAGAATAGAGACTCTTCTTACAGTCGGTGCTTTGAGCATTCCCTGTGAGACCAGTATTAGTTTCCGCTACACCTCTGCAGGTTCTTTTTATTCCTTGGACCTTCACATTGACGATGAAACACAGAAATGGCATCGGAATTAAATACAAGAGTCACAATGCCGCCTTAAGTACAAGAATAGAGACTCTTCTTACAGTCGGTGCTTTGGGCATTACCTGTGAGACCAGTATTAGTTTCCGATACACCACTGCAGGTTGTATGTATTCCTTGGATCTTCACATTGACAATGAAACACAGAAATCGCATCGGAATTAAATACAAAACGCACAATGCCGCCATAAGTACAGGAATAGTGACTCTTCTTACAGTCGGTGCTTTGAGCAATCCCTGTGAGACCAGTATTAGTTTCCGCTACACCTCTGCAGGTTCAATGTATTCCTTGGACCTTCACATTGACGATGATACACAGAAATCGCATCGGAATTAAATACAAAAGGCACAATGCCGCCTTAAGTACAAGAATAGAGACTCTTCTTACAGTCGGTGCTTTGAGCATTCCCTTTGAGACCAGTATTAGTTTCCCATACACCACTGCAGGTTCAATGTATTCCTTGGAACTTCAAATTGACGATGAAACACAGAAATCGCATCGGAATCAAATACAAAAGGCACAATGCCGCCTTAAGTACAAGAATAGAGACTCTTCTTACAGTCGGTGCTTTGAGCATTCCCTGTGAGACCAGTATTAGTTTACGATACACCTCTGCAGCTTCAGTTTATTCCTTGGACCTTCACATTGACGATGAAACACAGAAATGGCATCGGAATTAAATACAAAAGGCACAATGCCGCCTTAAGTACAAGAATAGAGCCTCTTCTTACAGTCGGTGCTTTGAGCATTCCCTGTGAGACCAGTATTAGTTTCCAATACACCACTGCAGATTGAATATATTCCTTGGATCTTCACATCGACAATGAAACACCGAAATCGCATCGGAATTAAATACAAAACACACAATGCCGCCATAAGTACAGGAATAGAGACTCTCCTTACAGTCGGTGCTTTGAGCATTCAATTTTGAAACCAGTATTAGTTTCCCATACACCACTGCAGGTTCAATGTATTCCTTGGAACTTGACATTGACGATGAAACACAGAAATCGCATCGGAATCAAATACAAAAGGCACAATGCCGCCTTAAGTACAAGAATAGAGACTCTTCTTACAGTCGGTGTTTTGAGCATTCCCTGTGAGACCATTATTAGTTACCGATACACCTCTGCAGGTTCAGTTTATTACTTGGACCTTCACACTGACGATGAAACACAGAAATGGCATCGGAATTAAATGCAAAAGGCGCAATGCCGCCTTAAGTACAAGAATAGAGCCTCTTCTTACAGTCGGTGCTTTGAGCATTCCCTGTAAGACCAGTATTAGTTTCCGCTACACCTCTGCAGGTTCTTTTTTTCCTTGGACCTTCACATTGACGATGAAACACAGAAATGGCATCGGAATTAAATACAACAGGCACAATGGCGCCATAAGTACAAGAATAGAGACTCTTCTTACAGTCGGTGCTTTGAGCATTCCCTGTGAGACCAGTAATAGTATCTGATACACACTGCAGGTTCAATCTATTCCCTGGACATACACATTGACGATGAAACACAGAAATTACATCGGAATTAAGTACAAAAGGAACAATGCCGCCTTAAGTACAAGAATAGAGATTCTTCTTACAGTCGGTGCTTTGAGCATTCCCTGTGAGACCAGTATTAGTTTCCGCTACACCTCAGCAGGTTCAGTTTTTTTCCTTGGACCTTCACTTTGACGATGAAACACAGAAATGGCATCGGAATTAAATACAAAAGGCACAATGGCGCCATAAGTAAAAGAATAGAGACTCTTCTTACAGTCGGTGCTTTGAGCATTCCCTGTGAGACCAGTATTAGTTTCCGCTACACCTCTGCAGGTTCTTTTTATTCCTTGGACCTTCACATTGACGATGAAACACAGAAATGGCATCGGAATTAAATACAAAAGGCACAATGGCGCCCTACGTACAAGAATAGAGACTTTTCTAACAGTCGGTGCTTTGGGCATTCCCTGTGAGACCAGTATTTGTTCCCGATACACCACTGCAGGTTGAATGTATTCCTTGGATCTTCACATTGACAATGAATCACAGAAATCGCATCGGAATTAAATACAAAACGCACAATGCCGCCATAAGTACAGGAATAGAGACTCTTCTTACAGTCGGTGCTTTGAGCATTCCCTGTGAGACCAGTATTAGTTTCCGCTACACCTCTGCAGGTTCAATGTATTCCTTGGACCTTCACATTGTCGATGATACATAGAAATCGCATCGGAATTACATACAAAAGGCACAATGCCGCCTTAAGTACAAGAATAGAGACTCTTCTTACAGTCGGTGCTTTGAGCATTCCCTTTAAGAGAAGTATTAGTTTCCCATACACCACTGCAGGTTCAATGCATTCCTTGGAACTTCACATTGACGATGAAACACAGAAATCGCATCGGAATCAAATACAAAAGGCACAATGCCGCCTTAAGTACAAGAATAGAGACTCTTCTTACAGTCGGTGCTTTGAGCATTCCCTTTGAGACCAGTATTAGTTTCCCATACACCACTGCAGGTTCAATGTATTCCTTGGAACTTCAAATGGACGATGAAACACAGAAATCGCATCGGAATCAAATACAAAAGGCACAATGCCGCCTTAAGTACAAGAATAGAGACTCTTCTTACAGTCGGTGCTTTGAGCATTCCCTGTGAGACCAGTATTAGTTTACGATACACCTGTGCAGCTTCAGTTTATTCCTTGGACCTTCACATTGACGATGAAACACAGAAATGGCATCGGAATTAAATACAAAAGGCACAATGCCGCCTTAAGTACAAGAATAGAGCCTCTTCTTACAGTCGGTGCTTTGAGCATTCCCTGTGAGACCAGTATTAATTTCCGCTACACCTCTGCAGGTTCTTTTTATTCCTTGGACCTTTACATTGACGATGAAACACAGAAATGGCATCGGAATTAAATACAAAAAGCACAATGGCTCCATAAGTACAAGAATAGAGACTCTTCTTACAGTCGGTGCTTTGAGCATTCCCTGTGAGACCAGTAATAGTATCCGATACACACTGCAGGTTCAATCTATTCCTTGGACATACACATTGACGATGAAACACAGAAATTACATCGGAATTAAATACAAAAGGAACAATGCCGCCTTAAGTACAAGAATAGAGATTCTTCTTACAGTCGGTGCTTTGAGCATTCCCTGTGAGACCAGTATTAGTTTCCGCTACACCTCAGCAGGTTCAGTTTTTTTCCTTGGACCTTCACTTTGACGATGAAACACAGAAATGGCATCGGAATTAAATACAAAAGGCACAATGGCGCCATAAGTACAATAATAGAGACTCTTCCTACAGTCGGTGCTTTGAGCATTCCCTGTGAGACCAGTATTAGTTTCCGCTACACCTCTGCAGGTTCTTTTTATTCCTTGGACCTTCACATTGACGATGAAACACAGAAATGGCATCGGAATTAAATACAAAAGGCACAATGGCGCCATAAGTACAAGAATAGAGACTTTTCTAACAGTCGGTGCTTTGGGCATTCCCTGTGAGACCAGTATTTGTTCCCGATACACCACTGCAGGTTGAATGTATTCCTTGGATCTTCACATTGACAATGAAACACAGAAATCGCATCGGAATTAAATACAAAACGCACAATGCCGCCATAAGTACAGGAATAGAGACTCTTCTTACAGTCGGTGCTTTGAGCATTCCCTGTGAGACCAGTATTAGTTTCCGCTACACATCTGCAGGTTCAATGTATTCCTTGGACCTTCACATTGCCGATGATACATAGAAATCACATCGGAATTACATACAAAAGGCACAATGCCGCCTTAAGTACAAGAATAGAGACTCTTCTTACAGTCGGTGCTTTGAGCATTCCCTTTGAGACCAGTATTAGTTTCCCATACACCACTGCAGGTTCAATGCATTCCTTGGAACTTCACATTGACGATGAAACACAGAAATCGCATCGGAATCAAATACAAAAGGCACAATGCCGCCTTAAGTACAAGAATAGAGACTCTTCTTACAGTCGGTGCTTTGAGCATTCCCTGTGAGACCATTATTAGTTTCCGATACACCTCTGCAGGTTCAGTTTATTCCTTGGACTTTCACATTGACGATGAAACACAGAAATGGCATCGGAATTAAACACAAAAGGCACAATGCTGCCTTAAGTACAAGATTAGAGCCTCTTCTTACAGTCGTTGCTTTGAGCATTCCCTGTGAGACCAGTATTAGTTTCCGCTACACCTCTGCAGGTTCTTTTTATTCCTTGGACCTTCACATTGACGATGAAACACAGAGATGGCATCGGAATTAAATACAAAAGGCACAATGGCGCCATAAGTACAAGAATAGAGACTCTTCTTACAGTCGGTGCTTTGAGCCTTCCCTGTGAGACCAGTAATAGTATCCGATACACCACTGCAGGTTCAATCTACTCCTTGGACATACACATTGACGATGAAACACAGAAATTACATCGGAATTAAATACAAAAGGAACAATGCCGCCTTAAGTACAAGAATAGAGATTGTTCTTACAGTCGGTGCTTTGAGCATTCCCTGTGAGACCAGTATTAGCTTCCGCTACACCTCAGCAGGTTCAGTTTTTTTCCTTGGACCTTCACATTGACGATGAAACACAGAAATGGCATCGGAATTAAATACAAAGGCACAATGCCGCCTTAAGTACAAGAAAAGAGACTCTTCTTACAATCGGTGCTTTGAGCATTCCCTGTGAGGCCAGTATTAGTTTCCGATGCACCACTGCAGGTTCAATGTATTCCTTGGACTTTCACATTGACGATGAAACACAGAAATGGCATCTGAATTAAATACAAAAGGCACAATGCCGCCTTAAGTACAAGAATAGAGACTCTTCTTACAGTCGGTGCTTTGGGCATTACCTGTGAGACCAGTTTTAGTTTCCGATACACCACTGCAGGTAGAATGTATTCCTTGGATCTTCACATTGACAATGAAACACAGAAATCGCATCGGAATTAAATACAAAACGCACAATGCCGCCATAAGTACAAGAATAGAGACTCTTCTTACAGTCGGTGCTTTGAGCATTCCCTTTGAGACCAGTATTAGTTTCCCATACACCACTGCAGGTTCAATGTATTCCTTGGAACTTCAAATTGACGATGAAACACAGAAATCGCATCGGAATCAAATACAAAAGGCACAATGCCGCCTTAAGTACAAGAATAGAGACTCTTCTTACAGTCGGTGCTTTGAGCATTCCCTGTGAGACCAGTATTAGTTTACGATACACCTCTGCAGCTTCAGTTTATTCCTTGGACCTTCACATTGACGATGAAACACAGAAATGGCATCGGAATTAAATACAAAAGGCACAATGCCGCCTTAAGTACAAGAATAGAGCCTCTTCTTACAGTCGGTGCTTTGAGCATTCCCTGTGAGACCAGTATTAGTTTCCAATACACCACTGCAGATTGAATATATTCCTTGGATCTTCACATCGACAATGAAACACCGAAATCGCATCGGAATTAAATACAAAACACACAATGCCGCCATAAGTACAGGAATAGAGACTCTCCTTATAGTCGGTGCTTTGAGCATTCAATTTTGAGACCAGTATTAGTTTCCCATACACCACTGCAGGTTCAATGTATTCCTTGGAACTTGACATTGACGATGAAACACAGAAATCGCATCGGAATCAAATACAAAAGGCACAATGCCGCCTTAAGTACAAGAATAGAGACTCTTCTTACAGTCGGTGTTTTGAGCATTCCCTGTGAGACCATTATTAGTTACCGATACACCTCTGCAGGTTCAGTTTATTACTTGGACCTTCACACTGACGATGAAACACAGAAATGGCATCGGAATTAAATACAAAAGGCGCAATGCCGCCTTAAGTACAAGAATAGAGCCTCTTCTTACAGTCGGTGCTTTGAGCATTCCCTGTGAGACCAGTATTAGTTTCCGCTACACCTCTGCAGGTTCTTTTTTTCCTTGGACCTTCACATTGACGATGAAACACAGAAATGGCATCGGAATTAAATACAACAGGCACAATGGCGCCATAAGTACAAGAATAGAGACTCTTCTTACAGTCGGTGCTTTGAGCATTCCCTGTGAGACCAGTAATAGTATCCGATACACACTGCAGGTTCAATCTATTCCTTGGACATACACATTGACGATGAAACACAGAAATTACATCGGAATTAAATACAAAAGGAACAATGCCGCCTTAAGTATAAGAATAGAGATTCTTCTTACAGTCGGTGCTTTGAGCATTCCCTGTGAGACCAGTATTAGTTTCCGCTACACCTCAGCAGGTTCAGTTTTTTTCCTTGGACCTTCACTTTGACGATGAAACACAGAAATGGTATCGGAATTAAATACAAAAGGCACAATGGCGCCATAAGTAAAAGAATAGAGACTCTTCTTACAGTCGGTGCTTTGAGCATTCCCTGTGAGACCAGTATTAGTTTCCGCTACACCTCTGCAGGTTCTTTTTATTCCTTGGACCTTCACATTGACGATGAAACACAGAAATGGCATCGGAATTAAATACAAAAGGCACAATGGCGCCATACGTACAAGAATAGAGACTTTGCTAACAGTCGGTGCTTTGGGCATTCCCTGTGAGACCAGTATTTGTTCCCGATACACCACTGCAGGTTGAATGTATTCCTTGGATCTTCACATTGACAATGAATCACAGAAATCGCATCGGAATTAAATACAAAACGCACAATGCCGCCATAAGTACAGGAATAGAGACTCTTCTTACAGTCGGTGCTTTGAGCATTCCCTGTGAGACCAGTATTAGTTTCCGCTACACCTCTGCAGGTTCAATGTATTCCTTGGACCTTCACATTGTCGATGATACATAGAAATCGCATCGGAATTACATACATAAGGCACAATGCCGCCTTAAGTACAAGAATAGAGACTCTTCTTACAGTCGGTGCTTTGAGCATTCCCTTTGAGACCAGTATTAGTTTCCCATACACCACTGCAGGTTCAATGTATTCCTTGGAACTTCAAATGGACGATGAAACACAGAAATCGCATCGGAATCAAATACAAAAGGCACAATGCCGCCTTAAGTACAAGAATAGAGACTCTTCTTACAGTCGGTGCTTTGAGCATTTCCTGTGAGACCAGTATTAGTTTACGATACACCTGTGCAGCTTCAGTTTATTCCTTGGACCTTCACATTGACGATGAAACACAGAAATGGCATCGGAATTAAATACAAAAGGCACAATGCCGCCTTAAGTACAAGAATAGAGCCTCTTCTTACAGTCGGTGCTTTGAGCATTCCCTGTGAGACCAGTATTAGTTTCCGCTACACCTCTGCAGGTTCTTTTTATTCCTTGGACCTTTACATTGACGATGAAACACAGAAATGGCATCGGAATTAAATACAAAAAGCACAATGGCTCCATAAGTACAAGAATAGAGACTCTTCTTACAGTCGGTGCTTTGAGCATTCCCTGTGAGACCAGTAATAGTATCCGATACACACTGCAGGTTCAATCTATTCCTTGGACATACACATTGACGATGAAACACAGAAATTACATCGGAATTAAATACAAAAGGAACAATGCCGCCTTAAGTACAAGAATAGAGATTCTTCTTACAGTCGGTGCTTTGAGCATTCCCTGTGAGACCAGTATTAGTTTCCGCTACACCTCAGCAGGTTCAGTTTTTTTCCTCGGACCTTCACTTTGACGATGAAACACAGAAATGGCATCGGAATTAAATACAAAAGGCACAATGGCGCCATAAGTACAATAATAGAGACTCTTCTTACAGTCGGTGCTTTGAGCATTCCCTGTGAGACCAGTATTAGTTTCCGCTACACCTCTGCAGGTTCTTTTTATTCCTTGGACCTTCACATTGACGATGAAACACAGAAATGGCATCGGAATTAAATACAAAAGGCACAATGGCGCCATAAGTACAAGAATAGAGACTTTTCTAACAGTCGGTGCTTTGGGTATTCCCTGTGAGACCAGTATTTGTTCCCGATACACCACTGCAGGTTGAATGTATTCCTTGGATCTTCACATTGACAATGAAACACAGAAATCGCATCGGAATTAAATACAAAACGCACAATGCCGCCATAAGTACAGGAATAGAGACTCTTCTTACAGTCGGTGCTTTGAGCATTCCCTGTGAGACCAGTATTAGTTTCCGCTACACATCTGCACGTTCAATGTATTCCTTGGACCTTCACATTGTCGATGATACATAGAAATCGCATCGGAATTACATACAAAAGGCACAATGCCGCCTTAAGTACAAGAATAGAGACTCTTCTTACAGTCGGTGCTTTGAGCATTCCCTTTGAGACCAGTATTAGTTTCCCATACACCACTGCAGGTTCAATGCATTCCTTGGAACTTCACATTGACGATGAAACACAGAAATCGCATCGGAATCAAATACAAAAGGCACAATGCCGCCTTAAGTACAAGAATAGAGACTCTTCTTACAGTCGGTGCTTTGAGCATTCCCTGTGAGACCATTATTAGTTTCCGATACACCTCTGCAGGTTCAGTTTATTCCTTGGACTTTCACATTGACGATGAAACACAGAAATGGCATCGGAATTAAATACAAAAGGCACAATGGCGCCATAAGTACAATAATAGAGACTCTTCTTACAGTCGTTGCTTTGAGCATTCCCTGTGAGACCAGTATTAGTTTCCGCTACACCTCTGCAGGTTCTTTTTATTCCTTGGACCTTCACATTGACGATGAAACACAGAGATGGCATCGGAATTAAATACAAAAGGCACAATGGCGCCATAAGTACAAGAATAGAGACTCTTCTTACAGTCGGTGCTTTGAGCCTTCCCTGTGAGACCAGTAATAGTATCCGATACACCACTGCAGGTTCAATCTACTCCTTGGACATACACATTGACGATGAAACACAGAAATTACATCGGAATTAAATACAAAAGGAACAATGCCGCCTTAAGTACAAGAATAGAGATTGTTCTTACAGTCGGTGCTTTGAGCATTCCCTGTGAGACCAGTATTAGTTTCCGCTACACCTCAGCAGGTTCAGTTTTTTTCCTTGGACCTTCACATTGACGATGAAACACAGAAATGGCATCGGAATTAAATACAAAGGCACAATGCCGCCTTAAGTACAAGAATAGAGACTCTTCTTACAATCGGTGCTTTGAGCATTCCCTGTGAGGCCAGTATTAGTTTCCGATGCACCACTGCAGGTTCAATGTATTCCTTGGACTTTCACATTGACGATGAAACACAGAAATGGCATCTGAATTAAATACAAAAGGCACAATGCCGCCTTAAGTACAAGAATAGAGACTCTTCTTACAGTCGGTGCTTTGGGCATTACCTGTGAGACCAGTTTTAGTTTCCGATACACCACTGCAGGTTGAATGTATTCCTTGGATCTTCACATTGACAATGAAACACAGAAATCGCATCGGAATTAAATACAAAACGCACAATGCCGCCATAAGTACAAGAATAGAGACTCTTCTTACAGTCGGTGCTTTGAGCATTCCCTTTGAGACCAGTATTAGTTTCCCATACACCACTGCAGGTTCAATGTATTCCTTGGAACTTCGCATTGATGATGAAACACAGAAATCGCATCGGAATTAAATACAAGAGGCACAATGCCGCCTTAAGTACAAGAATAGAGACTCCTCTTACAGTCGGTGCTTTGAGCATTCCCTGTGAGACCAGTATTAGTTTCCGCTACACCTCTGCAGGTTCAGTTTATTCCTTGGACCTTCACATTGACGATGAAAAACAGAAATGGCATCGTCATTAAATACAAAAGGCACAATGCCGCCTTAGGTACAAGAATAGAGACTCTTCTTACAGTCGGTGCTTTGGGCATTCCCTGTGAGACCAGTATTAGTTTCCGATTCACCACTGCAGGTTGAATGTATTCCTTGGATCTTCACATTGACGATGAAACACAGATATGGCATCGGAATTAAATACAAAGGGCACAATGCCGCCTTAAGTACAAGAATAGAGACTCTTCCTACAATCGGTGCTTTGAGCATTCCCTGTGAGGCCAGTATTAGTTTCCGATGCACCACTGCAGGTTCAATGTATTCCTTGGACTTTCGCATTGATGATGAAACACAGAAATCGCATCGGAATTAAATACAAGAGGCACAATGCCGCCTTAAGTACAAGAATAGAGACTCTTCTTACAGTCGGTGCTTTGAGCATTCCCTGTGAGACCAGTATTAGTTTCCGCTACACCTCTGCAGGTTCAGTTTATTCCTTGGACCTTCACATTGACGATGAAAAACAGAAATGGCATCGTCATTAAATACAAAAGGCACAATGCCGCCTTAGGTACAAGAATAGAGACTCTTCTTACAGTCGGTGCTTTGGGCATTCCCTGTGAGACCAGTATTAGTTTCCAACACACCACTGCAGGTTGAATGTATTCCTTGGATCTTCACATTGACGATGAAACACAGAAATGGCATCGGAATTAAATACAAAGGGCACAATGCCGCCTTAAGTACAAGAATGGAGACTCTTCTTACAATCGGTGCTTTGAGCATTCCCTGTGAGGCCAGTATTAGTTTCCGATGCACCACTGCAGGTTCAATGTATTCCATGGACTTTCACATTGACGATGAAACACAGAAATGGCATCGGAATTAAATACAAAAGGCACAATGCCGCCTTAAGTACAAGAATAGAGACTCTTCTTGAAGTCGGTGCTTTGGGCATTACCTGTGAGACCAGTATTAGTTTCCGATACACCACTGCAGGTTGAATGTATTCCTTGGATCTTCACATTGACAATGAAACACAGAAATCGCATCGGAATTAAATACAAAACGCACAATGCCGCCATAAGTACAGGAAAAGAGACTCTTCTTACAGTCGGTGCTTTGAGCAATCCCTGTGAGACCAGTATTAGTTTCCGCAACACCTCTGCAGGTTCAATGTATTCCTTGGACCTTCACATTGACGATGATACACAGAAATCGCATCGGAATTAAATACAAAAGGCACAATGCCGCCTTAAGTACAAGAATAGAGACTCTTCTTACAGCCGGTGCTTTGAGCATTCCCTGTGAGACAATTATTAGTTTCCGATACACCTCTGCAGCTTCAGTTTATTCCTTGGACCTTCACATTGACAATGAAACACAGAAATGGCATCGGAATTAAATACAAAAGGCACAATGCCGCCTCAAGTACAAGAATAGAGCCTCTTCTTACAGTCGGTGCTTTGAGCATTCCCTGTGAGACCAGTATTAGTTTCCGCTACACCTCTGCAGGTTCTTTTTATTCCTTGGACCTTCACATTGACGATGAAACACAGAAATGGCATCGGAATTAAATACAAAAAGCACAATGGCGCCATAAGTACAAGAATAGAGGCTCTTCTTACAGTCGGTGCTATGAGCATTCCCTGTGAGACCTGTATTAGTTTCCGCTACACCTCTGCAGGTTCTTTTATTTCCTTGGACCTTCATATTGACGATGAAACACAGAAATCGCATCGGAATTGAATACAAAAGGCACAATGGCGCCATAAGTACAAGAATAGAGACTCTTCTTATAGTCGGTGCTTTGAGCATTCCCTGTGAGACCAGTATTAGTTTCCGATACACCACTGCAGGTTCAATGTATTCCTTGGAACTTCACATTGACGATGAAACACAGAAATCGCATCGAAATTAAATACAAAAGGCACAATGCCGCCTTAAGTACAAGAATAGAGAATCTTCTTACAGTCGGTGCTTTGAGCATTCCCTGTGAGACCAGTATTAGTTTCCGCTACACCTCTGCAGGTTCTTTTTATTCCTTGGACCTTCACATTGACGATGAAACACAGAAATGGCATCGGAATTAAATACAAAAGGCACAATGGCGCCATAAGTACAAGAATAGAGACTCTTCTTACAGTCGGTGCTTTGGGCATTACCTGTGAGACCAGTATTAGTTTCCGATACACCACTGCAGGTTGAATGTATTCCTTGGATCTTCACATTGACGATGAAACACAGAAATGGCATCGGAATTAAATACAAAGGGCACAATGCCGCCTTAAGTACAAGAATAGAGACTCTTCTTACAATCGGTGCTTTGAGCATTCACTGTGAGGCCAGTATTAGTTTCCGATGCACCACTGCAGGTTCAATGTATTCCTTGGACTTTCACATTGACGATGAAACACAGAAATGGCATCGGAATTAAATACAAAAGGCACAATGCCGCCTTAAGTACAAGAATAGAGACTCTTCTTACAGTCGGTGCTTTGGGCATTACCTGTGAGACCAGTATTAGTTTCCGATACACCACTGCAGGTTGAATGTATTCCTTGGATCTTCACATTGACAATGAAACACAGAAATCGCATCGGAATTAAATACAAAACGCACAATGCCGCCATAAGTACAGGAATAGAGACTCTTCTTACAGTCGGTGCTTTGAGCAATCCCTGTGAAATCAGTATTAGTTTCCGCAACACCTCTGCAGGTTCAATGTATTCCTTGGACCTTCACATTGACGATGATACACAGAAATCGCATCGGAATTAAATACAAAAGGCAAAATGCCGCCTTAAGTACAAGAATAGAGACTCTTCTTACAGTCGGTGCTTTGAGCATTCCCTGTGAGACAATTATTAGTTTCCGATACACCTCTGCAGGTTCAGTTTATTCCTTGGACCTTCACATTGACGATGAAACACAGAAATGGCATCGTAATTAAATACAAAAGGCACAATGCCGCCTTAAGTACAAGAATAGAGCCTCTTCTTACAGTCGGTGCTTTGAGCATTCCCTGTGAGACCAGTATTAGTTTCCGCTACACCTCTGCAGGTTCTTTTTATTCCTTGGACCTTCACATTGACGATGAAACACAGAAATGGCACCGGAATTAAATACAAAAAGCACAATGGCGCCATAAGTACAAGAATAGAGACTCTTCTTACAGTCGGTGCTATAAGCATTCCCTGTGAGACCTGTATTAGTTTCCGCTACACCTCGGCAGGTTCTTTTTATTCCTTGGACCTTCACATTGACAATGAAACACAGAAATCGCATCGGAATTAAATACAAAAGGCACAATGTCGCCATAAGTACAAGAATAGAGACTCTTCTTACAGTCGGTGCTTTGAGCATTCCCTGTGAGACCAGTATTAGTTTCCGATACACCACTGCAGGTTCAATGTATTCCTTGGAACTTCACATTGACGATGGAACACAGAAATCGCATCGGAATTAAATACAAAAGGCACAATGCCGCCTTAAGTACAAGAATAGCGAATCTTCTTACAGTCGGTGCTTTGAGCATTCCCTGTGAGACCAGTATTAGTTTCCGCTACACCTCTGCAGGTTCTTTTTATTCCTTGGACCTTCACATTGACGATGAAACACAGAAATGGCATCGGAATTAAATACAAAAGGCACAATGGCGCCATAAGTACAAGAATAGAGACTCTTCTTACAGTCGGTGCTTTGAGCATTCCCTGTGAGACCAGTATTAGTTTCCGCTACACCTCTGCAGGTTCTTTTTATTCCTTGGACCTTCACATTGACGATGTAACACAGAAATGGCATCGGAATTAAATACAAAAGGCACAATGGCGCCATAAGTACAAGAAATGAGACTCTCCTTACAGTCGGTGCTTTGGGCATTCCCTGTGAGACCAGTATTAGTTTCCGATACACCACTGCAGGTTGAATGTATTCCTTATATCTTCACATCGACTATGAAACACCGAAATCGCATCGGAATTAAATACAAAACGCACAATGCCGCCATAAGTACAGGAATAGAGACTCTTCTTACAGTCGGTGCTTTGAGCATTCCCTTTTGAGACCAGTATTAGTTTCCCATACACCACTGCAGGTTCAATGTATTCCTTGGAACTTGACATTGACGATGAAACACAGAAATCGCATCGGAATCAAATACAAAAGGCACAATGCCGCCTTAAGTACAAGAATAGAGACTCTTCTTACAGTCGGTGCTTTGAGCATTCCCTGTGAGACCAGTATTAGTTTCCGCTACACCTCAGCAGGTTCAGTTTTTTTCCTTGGACCTTCACTTTGACGATGAAACACAGAAATGGCATCGGAATTAAATACAAAAGGCACAATGGCTAAATAAGTACAAGAATAGAGACTCTTCTTACAGTCGGTGCTTTGAGCATTCCCTGTGAGACCAGTATTAGTTTCCGCTACACCTCTGCAGGTTCTTTTTATTCCTTGGACCTTCACATTGACGATGAAACACAGAAATGGCATCGGAATTAAATACAAAAGGCACAATGGCGCCATAAGTACAAGAATAGAGACTCTTCTAACAGTCGGTGCTTTGGGCATTCCCTGTGAGACCAGTATTAATTTCCGATACACCACTGCAGGTTGAGTGTATTCCTTGGATCTTCACATTGACAATGAAACACAGAAATCGCATCGGAATTAAATACAAAACGCACAATGCCACCATAAGTACAGGAATAGAGACTCTTCTAACAGTCGGTGCTTTGAGCATTCCCTGTGAGACCAGTATTAGTTTCCGCTACACCTCTGCAGGTTCAATGTATTCCTTGGACCTTCACATTGTCGATGATACATAGAAATCGCATCGGAATTAAATACAAAAGGCACAATGCCGCCTTAAGTACAAGAATAGAGACTCTTCTTACAGTCGGTGCTTTGAGCATTCCCTTTGAGACCAGTATTAGTTTCCCATACACCACTGCAGGTTCAATGCATTCCTGGGGACTTCACATTGACGATGAAACAGTGAAATCGCATCGGAATCAAATACAAAAGGCACAATGGCGCCATAAGTACAAGAATAGAGACTCTTCTTACAGTCGGTGCCTTTAGCATTCCCTGTGAGACCAGTAATAGTATCCGATACACCACTGCAGGTTCAATCTATTCCTTGGACATACACATTGACGATGAAACACAGAAATTACATCGGAATTAAATACAAAAGGAACAATGCCGCCTTAAGTACAAGAATAGAGATTCTTCTTACAGTCGGTGCTTTGAGCATTCCCTGTGAGACCAGTATTAGTTTCCGCTAAACCTCAGCAGGTTCAGTTTTTTTTCTTGGGCCTTCACATTGACGATGAAACACAGAAATGGCATCGGAATTAAATACAAAAGGCACAATGCCGCCTTAAGTACAAGAATAGAGACTCTTCTTACAGTCGGTGCTTTGAGCATTTTCTGTGAGACCAGTATTAGTTTCCGATACACCAATGCAGGGTGAATGTATTCCTTGGAACTTCACATTGACGATGAAACACAGAAATCGCACCGGAAATAAATACAAATGGCACAATGCCGCCTTAAGTACAAGAATAGAGACTCTTCATACAGTCGGTGATTTGAGCATTCCCTGTAAGACCAGTATTAGTTTCCGATACACCACTGCAGATTCAATGTATTCCTTGGACCTTCGCATTGATGATGAAACACAGAAATCGCATCAGAATTAAATACAAAAGGCACAATGCCGCCTTAAGTACAAGAATAGAGACTCTTCTTACAGTCGGTGCTTTGAGAATTCCCTGTGAGACCAGTATTAGTTTCCGCTACACCTCTGCAGGGTCAGTTTATTCCTTGGACCTTCACATTGACGATGAAAAACAGAAATGGCATCGTCATTAAATACAAAAGGCACAATGCCGCCTTAGGTACAAGAATAGAGACTCTTCTTACAGTCGGTGCTTTGGGCATTCCCTGTGAGACCAGTACTAGTTTCCGATACACCACTGCAGGTTGAATGTATTCCTTGGATCTTCACATTGACGATGAAACACAGAAATGGCATCGGAATTAAATACAAAAGGCACAATGCCGCCTTAAGTACAAGAATAGAGACTCTTCTTACAATCGGTGCTTTGAGCATTCCCTGAGAGGCCAGTATTAGTTTCCGATGCACCACTGCAGGTTCTATGTATTCCTTGGACTTTCACATTGACGATGAAACACAGAAATGGCATAGGAATTAAATACAAAATGCACAATGCCGCCTTAAGTACAAGAATTGAGTTTCTTCTTACAGTCGGTGCTTTGAGCGTTCCCTGTGAGACCAGTATTAGTTTCCGATACACCACTGCAAGTTAAATGTATTCCTTGGAACTTCACATTGACGATGAAACACAGAAATCGCATCGGAATTAAATACAAAAGGCACAATGCCGCCTTAAGTACAAGAATAGAGACTCTTCTTACAGTCGGTGCTTTGAGCATTCCCTGTGAGACCAGTATTAGTTTCCGCTACACCTCAGCAGGTTCAGTTTATTCCTTGGACGTTCGCATTGACGATGATACACAGAAATGGCATCGGAATTAAATACAAAAGGCACAATGCCGCCTTAAGTACAGGAATAGAGACTCTTCTTACAGTCGGTGATTTGAGCATTCCCTTTGAGACCAGTATTAGTTTCCGCTACACCTCTGCAGGTTCTTTTTATTCCTTGGACCTTCACATCGACAATGAAACACAGAAATCGCATCTGAATTAAATACAAAAAGCACAATGCCGCCATAAGTACAGGAATAGAGACTCTTCTTACAGTCGGTGCTTTGAGCATTCCCTGTGAGACCAGTATTAGTTTCCGCTACACCTCTGCAGGTTCAATGTATTCCTTGGACCTTCACATTGACGATGATACACAGAAATCGCATCGGAATTAAATACAAAAGGCACAATGCCGCCTTAAGTACAGGAATAGAGACTCTTCTTACAGTCGGTGATTTGAGCATTCCCTTTGAGACCAGTATTAGTTTCCCATACACCACTGCAGGTTCAATGTATTCCTTGGAACTTGACATTGACGATGAAACACAGAAATCGCATCGGAATCAAATACAAAAGGCACAATGCCGCCTTAAGTACAAGAATAGAGACTCTTCTTACAGTCGGTGCTTTGAGCATTCCCTGTGAGACCATTATTAGTTTCCGATACACCTCTGCAGGTTCAGTTTATACCTTGGACCTTCACATTGACGATGAAACACAGAAATCACATCGGAATTAAATACAAAAGGCACAATGCCGCCTTAACTACAAGAATAGAGAATCTTCTTACAGTCGGTGCTTTGAGCATTCCCTGTGAGACCAGTATTAGTTTCCGCTACACCTCTGCGGGTTCTTTTTATTCCTTGGACCTTCACATTGACGATGAAACACAGAAATGGCATCGGAATTAAATACAAAAGGCACAATGGCGCCATAAGTACAAGAATAGAGACTCTTCTTACAGTCGGTGCTTTGAGCATTCCCTGTGAGACCAGTATTAGTTTCCGCTACACCTCTGCAGGTTCTTTTTATTCCTTGGAACCTCACATTGACGATGAAACACGGAAATGGCATCGGAATTAAATACAAAAGGCACAATGGCGCCATAAGTACAAGAATAGAGACTCTTCTTACAGTCGGTGCTTTGGGCATTCCCTGTGAGACCAGTATTAGTTTCCGATACACCACTGCAGGTTGAATGTATTCCTTATATCTTCACATCGACAATGAAACACCGAAATCGCATCGGAATTAAATACAAAACGCACAATGCCGCCATAAGTACAGGAATAGAGACTCTTCTTACAGTCGGTGCTTTGAGCATTCCCTTTTGAGACCAGTATTAGTTTCCCATACACCACTGCAGGTTCAATGTATTCCTTGGAACTTGACATTGACGATGAAACACAGAAATCGCATCGGAATCAAATACAAAAGGCACAATGCCGCCTTAAGTACAAGAATAGAGACTCCTCTTACAGTCGGTGCTTTGAGCATTCCCTGTGAGACCAGTATTAGTATCCGCTACACCTCAGCAGGTTCAGTTTTTTTCCTTGGACCTTCACTTTGACGATGAAACACAGAAATGGCATCGGAAAACAAATACAAAAGGCACAATGGCGCCATAAGTACAAGAATAGAGACTCTTCTTACAGTCGGTGCTTTGAGCATTCCCTGTGAGACCAGTATTAGTTTCCGCTACACCTCTGCAGGTTCTTTTTATTCCTTGGACCTTCACATTGACGATGAAACACAGAAATGGCATCGGAATTAAATACAAAAGGCACAATGGCGCCATAAGTACAAGAATAGAGACTCTTCTAACAGTCGGTGCTTTGGGCATTCCCTGTGAGACCAGTATTAGTTTCCGATACACCACTGCAGGTTGAATGTATTCCTTGGATCTTCACATTGACAATGAAACACAGAAATCGCATCGGAATTAAATACAAAACGCACAATGCCGCCATAAGTACAGGAATAGAGACTCTTCTTACAGTCGGTGCTTTGAGCATTCCCTGTGAGACCAGTATTAGTTTCCGCTACACCTCTGCAGGTTCAATGTATTCCTTGGACCTTCACATTGTCGATGATACATAGAAATCGCATCGGAATTAAATACAAAAGGCCGAATGCCGCCTTAAGTACAAGAATAGAGACTCTTCTTACAGTCGGTGCTTTGAGCATTCCCTTTGAGACCAGTATTAGTTTCCCATACACCACTGCAGGTTCAATGCATTCCTGGGGACTTCACATTGACGATGAAACACAGAAATCGCATCGGAATCAAATACAAAAGGCACAATGCCGCCTTAAGTACAAGAATAGAGACTCTTCTTACAGTCGATGCTTTGAGCATTCCCTGTGAGACCATTATTAGATTCCGATACACCTCTGCAGGTTCAGTTTATTCCTTGGACCTTCACATTGACGATGAAACACAGAAATGGCATCGGAATTAAATACAAAAGTCACAATGCTGCCTTAAGTACAAGAATAGAGCCTCATCTTACAGACGGTGCTTTGAGCATTCCCTGTGAGACCAGTATTAGTTTCCGCTACACCTCTGCAGGTTCTTTTTATTCCTTGGACCTTCACATTGACGATGAAACACAGAAATGGCATCGGAATTAAATACAAAAGGCACAATGGCGCCATAAGTACAAGAATAGAGACTCTTCTTACAGTCGGTGCCTTTAGCTTTCCCTGTGAGACCAGTAATAGTATCCGATACACCACTGCAGGTTCAATCTATTCCTTGGACATACACATTGACGATGAAACACAGAAATTACATCGGAATTAAATACAAAAAGAACAATGCCGCCTTAAGTACAAGAATAGAGATTCTTCTTACAGTCGGTGCTTTGAGCATTCCCTGTGAGACCAGTATTAGTTTCCGCTACACCTCAGCAGGTTCAGTTTTTTTTCCTGGACCTTCACATTGACGATGAAACACAGAAATGGCATCGGAATTAAATACAAAAGGCACAATGCCGCCTTAAGTACAAGAATAGAGACTCTTCTTACAGTCGGTGCTTTGAGCATTCCCTGTGAGACCAGTATTAGTTTCCGATACACCACTGCAGGTTGAATGTATTCCTTGGAACTTCACATTGACGATGAAACACAGAAATTGCACCGGAAATAAATACAAATGGCACAATGCCGCCTTAAGTACAAGAATAGAGACTCTTCATACAGTCGGTGCTTTGAGCATTCCCTGTAAGACCAGTATTAGTTTCCGATACACCACTGCAGATTCAATGTATTCCTTGGACCTTCGCATTGATGATGAAACACAGAAATCGCATCGGAATTAAATACAAAAGGCACAATGCCGCCTTAAGTACAAGAATAGAGACTCTTCTTACAGTCGGTGCTTTGAGCATTCCCTGTGAGACCAGTATTAGTTTCCGCTACACCTCTGCAGGGTCAGTTTATTCCTTGGACCTTCACATTGACGATGAAAAACAGAAATGGCATCGTCATTAAATTCAAAAGGCACAATGCCGCCTTAGGTACAAGAATAGAGACTCTTCTTACAGTCGGTGCTTTGGGCATTCCCTGTGAGACCAGTATTAGTTTCCGATACTCCACTGCAGGTTGAATGTATTCCTTGGATCTTCACATTGACGATGAAACACAGAAATGGCACCGGAATTAAATACAAAAGGCACAATGCCGCCTTAAGTACAAGAATAGAGACTCTTCTTACAATCGGTGCTTTGAGCATTCCCTGTGAGGCCAGTATTAGTTTCCGATGCACCACTGCAGGTTCAATGTATTCCTCGGACTTTCACATTGACGATGAAACACAGAAATGGCATGGGAATTAAATACAAAAGGCACAATGCCGCCTTAAGTACAAGAATTCAGCCTCTTCTTACAGTCGGTGCTTTGAGCATTCCCTGTGATACCAGTATTAGTTTCCGATACACCACTGCAGGTTAAATGTATTCCTTGGAACTTCACATTGACGATGAAACACAGAAATCGCATCGGAATTAAATACAAAAGGCACAATGCCGCCTTAAGTACAAGAATAGAGACTCTTCTTACAGTCGGTGCTTTGAGCATTCCCTGTGAGACCAGTATTAGTTTCCGCTACACCTCAGCAGGTTCAGTTTATTCCTTGGACGTTCGCATTGACGATGAAACACAGAAATGGCATCGGAGTGAAATACAAAAGGCACAATGCGCCTTAAGTACAACAATAGAGACTCTTCTTACAGTCGGTGCTTTGAGCATTCCCTGTGAGACCAGTATTTGTTTCCGCTACACCTCTGCAGGTTCTTTTTATTCCTTGGACCTTCACATCGACAATGAAACACAGAAATCGCATCTGAATTAAATACAAAAAGCACAATGCCGCCATAAGTACAGGAATAGAGACTCTTCTTACAGTCGGTGCTTTGAGCATTCCCTGTGAGACCAGTATTAGTTTCCGCTACACCTCTGCAGGTTCAATGTATTCCTTGGACTTTCACATTGACGATGATACACAGAAATCGCATCGGAATTTAATACAAAAGGCACAATGCCGCCTTAAGTACAGGAATAGAGACTCTTCTTACAGTCGGTGATTTGAGCATTCCCTTTGAGACCAGTATTAGTTTCCCATACACCACTGCAGGTTCAATGTATTCCTTGGAACTTGACATTGACGATGAAACACAGAAATCGCATCGGAATCAAATACAAAAGGCACAATACCGCCTTAAGTACAAGAATAGAGACTCTTCTTACAGTCGGTGCTTTGAGCTTTCCCTGTGAGACCATTATTAGTTTCCGATACACCTCTGCAGGTTCAGTTTATACCTTGGACCTTCACATTGACGATGAAACACAGAAATCGCATCGGAATTAAATACAAAAGGCACAATGCCGCCTTAAGTACAAGAATAGAGAATCTTCTTACAGTCGGTGCTTTGAGCATTCCCTGTGAGACCAGTATTAGTTTCCGCTACACCTCTGCAGGTTCTTTTTAATCCTTGGACCTTCACATTGACGATAAACACAGAAATGGCATCGGAATTAAATACAAAAGGCACAATGGCGCCATAAGTACAAGAATAGAGACTCTTCTTACAGTCGGTGCTTTGAGCATTCCCTGTGAGACCAGTATTAGTTTCCGCTACACCTCTGCAGGTTCTTTTTATTCCTTGGAACTTCACATTGACGATGAAACACAGAAATTGCATCGGAATTAAATACAAAAGGCACAATGGCGCCATAAGTACAAGAATAGAGACTCTTCTTACAGTCGGTGCTTTGGGCATTCCCTGTGAGACCAGTATTAGTTTCCGATACACCACTGCAGGTTGAATGTACTCCTTATATCTTCACATCGACAATGAAACACCGAAATCGCATCGGAATTAAATACAAAACGCACAATGCCGCCATAAGTACAGGAATAGAGACTCTTCTTACAGTCGGTGCTTTGAGCATTCCCTTTTGAGACCAGTATTAGTTTCCCATACACCACTGCAGGTTCAATGTATTCCTTGGAACTTGACATTGACGATGAAACACAGAAATCGCATCGGAATCAAATACAAAAGGCACAATGCCGCCTTAAGTACAAGAATAGAGACTCTTCTTACAGTCGGTGCTTTGAGCATTCCCTGTGAGACCAGTATTAGTTTCCGCTACACCTCAGCAGGTTCAGTTTTTTTCCTTGGACCTTCACTTTGACGATGAAACACAGAAATGGCATCGGAATTAAATACAAAAGGCACAATGGCGCCATAAGTACAAGAATAGAGACTCTTCTTACAGTCGGTGCTTTGAGCATTCCCTGTGAGACCAGTATTAGATTCCGCTACACCTCTGCAGGTTCTTTTTATTCCTTGGACCTTCACATTGACGATGAAACACAGAAATGGCATCGGAATTAAATACAAAAGGCACAATGGCGCCATAAGTACAAGAATAGAGACTCTTCTAACAGTCGGTGCTTTGGGCATTCCCTGTGAGACCAGTATTAGTTTCCGATACACCACTGCAGGTTGAATGTATTCCTTGGATCTTCACATTGACAATGAAACACAGAAATCGCATCGGAATTAAATACAAAACGCACAATGCCGCCATAAGTACAGGATTAGAGACTCTTCTTACAGTCGGTGCTTTGAGCATTCCCTGTGAGACCAGTATTAGTTTCCGCTACACCTCTGCAGGTTCAATGTATTCCTTGGCCCTTCACATTGTCGATGATACATAGAATTCGCATCGGAATTAAATACAAAAGGCACAATGCCGCCTTAAGTACAAGAATAGAGACTCTTCTTACAGTCGGTGCTTTGAGCATTCCCTTTGAGACCAGTATTAGTTTCCCATACACCACTGCAGGTTCAATGCATTCCTGGGGACTTCACATTGACGATGAAACACAGAAATCGCATCGGAATCAAATACAAAAGGCACAATGCCGCCTTAAGTACAAGAATAGAGACTCTTCTTACAGTCGGTGCTTTGAGCATTCCCTGTGAGACCATTATTAGTTTCCGATACACCTCTGCAGGTTCAGTTTATTCCTTGGATCTTCACATTGACGATGAAACACAGAAATGGCATCGGAATTAAATACAAAAGGCACAATGCTGCCTTAAGTACAAGAATAGAGCCTCATCTTACAGTCGGTGCTTTGAGCATTCCCTGTGAGACCAGTATTAGTTTCCGCTACACCTCTGCAGGTTCTTTTTATTCCTTGGACCTTCACATTGACGATGAAACACAGAAATGGCATCGGAATTAAATACAAAAGGCACAATGGCGCCATAAGTACAAGAATAGAGACTCTTCTTACAGTCGGTGCCTTTAGCATTCCCTGTGAGACCAGTAAGAGTATCCGATACACCACTGCAGGTTCAATCTATTCCTTGGACATACACATTGACGATGAAACACAGTAAATACATCGGAATTAAATACAAAAGGCACAATGCCGCCTTAAGTACAAGAATAGAGACTCTTCTTACAGTCGGTGCTTTGAGCATTCCCTTTGAGACCAGTATTAGTTTCCCATACACCACTGCAGGTTCAATGCATTCCTGGGGACTTCACATTGACGATGAAACACAGAAATCGCATCGGAATCAAATACAAAAGGCACAATGCCGCCTTAAGTACAAGAATAGAGCCTCATCTTACAGTCGGTGCTTTGAGCATTCCCTGTGAGACCAGTATTAGTTTCCGCTACACCTCAGCAGGTTCAGTTTTTTTTCTTGGACCTTCACATTGACGATGAAACACAGAAATGGCATCGGAATTAAATACAAAAGGCACAATGCCGCCTTAAGTACAAGAATAGAGACTCTTCTTACAGTCGGTGCTTTGAGCATTCCCTGTGAGACCAGTATTAGTTTCCGATACACCACTGCAGGTTGAATGTATTCCTTGGAACTTCACATTGACGATGAAACACAGAAATCGCACCGGAAATAAATACAAATGGCACAATGCCGCCTTAAGTACAAGAATAGAAACTCTTCATACAGTCGGTGCTTTGAGCATTCCCTGTAAGACCAGTATTAGTTTCCGACACACCACTGCAGATTCAATGTATTCCTTGGACCTTCGCATTGATGATGAAACACAGAAATCGCATCGGAATTAAATACAAAAGGCACAATGCCGCCTTAAGTACAAGAATACAGACTCTTCTTACAGTCGGTGCTTTGAGCATTCCCTGTGAGACCAGTATTAGTTTCCGCTACACCTCTGCAGGGTCAGTTTATTCCTTGGACCTTCACATTGACGATGAAAAACAGAAATGGCATCGTCATTAAATACAAAAGGCACAATGCCGCCTTAGGTACAAGAATAGAGACTCTTCTTACAGTCGGTGCTTTGGGCATTCCCTGTGAGACCAGTATTAGTTTCCGATACACCACTGCAGGTTGAATGTATTCCTTGGATCTTCACATTGACGATGAAACACGGAAATGGCACCGGAATTAAATACAAAAGGCACAATGCCGCCTTATGTACAAGAATAGAGACTCTTCTTACAATCGGTGCTTAGAGCATTCCCTGTGAGGCCAGTATTAGTTTCCGATGCACCACTGCAGGTTCAATGTATTCCTTGGACTTCCACATTGACGATGAAACACAGAAATGGCATAGGAATTAAATACAAAAGGCACAATGCCGCCTTAAGTACAAGAATTGAGCCTCTTCTTACAGTCGGTGCTTTGAGCATTCCCTGTGATACCAGTATTAGTTTCCGATACACCACTGCAGGTTAAATGTATTCCTTGGAACTTCACATTGACGATGAAACACAGAAATCGCATCGGAATTAAATACAAAAGGCACAATGCCGCCTTAAGTACAAGAATAGAGACTCTTCTTACAGTCGGTGCTTTGAGCATTCCCTGTGAGACCAGTATTAGTTTCCGCTACACCTCAGCAGGTTCAGTTTATTCCTTGGACGTTCACATTGACGATGAAACACAGAAATGGCATCGGAATGAAATACAAAAGGCACAATGCGCCTTAAGTACAAGAATAGAGACTCTTCTTACAGTCGGTGCTTTGAGCATTCCCTGTGAGACCAGTATTTGTTTCCGCTACACCTCTGCAGGTTCTTTTTATTCCTTGGACCTTCACATCGACAATGAAACACAGAAATCGCATCGGAATTAAATACAAAACGCACAATGCCGCCATAAGTACAGGAATAGAGACTCTTCTTACAGTCGGTGCTTTGAGCATTCCCTGTGAGACCAGTATTAGTTTCCGCTACACCTCTGCAGGTTCAATGTATTCCTTGGACCTTCACATTGACGATGATACACAGAAATCGCATCGGAATTAAATACAAAAGGCACAATGCCGCCTTAAGTACAAGAATAGAGACTCTTCTTACAGTCGGTGATTTGAGCATTCCCTTTGAGACCAGTATTAGTTTCCCATACACCACTGCAGGTTCAATGTATTCCTTGGAACTTGATATTGACGATGAAACACAGAAATCGCATCGGAATTAAATATAAAACGCACAATGCCGCCATAAGTACAGGAATAGAGACTCTTCTTACAGTCGGTACTTTGAGCATTCCCTGTGAGACCAGTATTAGTTTCCGCTACACCTCTGCAGGTTCAATGTATTCCTTGGACCTTCACATTGTCGATGATACACAGAAATCGCATCGGAATTAAATACAAAAGGCACAATGCCGCCTTAAGTACAAGAATAGAGACTCTTCTTACAGTCGGTGCTTTGAGCATTCCCTTTGAGGCCAGTATTAGTTTCCCATACACCACTGCAGGTTCAATGCATTCCTTGGAACTTCACATTGAAGATGAAACACAGAAATCGCATCGGAATCAAATACAAAAGGCACAATGCCGCCTTAAGTACAAGAATAGATACTCTTCTTACAGTCGGTGCTTTGAGCATTCCCTGTGAGACCATTATTAGTTTCCGATACACCTCTGCAGGTTCAGTTTATTCCTTGGACCTTCACATTGACGATGAAACACAGAAATGGCATCGGAATTAAATAAAAAAGGCACAATGGCGCCATAAGTACAAGTATAGAGACTCTTCTTACAGTCGGTGCTTTGAGCAATCCCTGTGAGACCAGTAATAGTATCCGATACACCACTGCAGGTTCAATCTATTCCTTGGACATACACATTGACGATGAAACACAGAAATTACATCGGAATTAAATACAAAAGGAACAATGCCGCCTTAAGTACAAGAATGGAGATTCTTCTTACAGTCGGTGCTTTGAGCATTCCCTGTGAGACCAGTATTAGTTTCTGCTACACCTCAGCAGGTTCGGTTTTTTTCCTTGGACCTTCACATTGACGATGAAACACAGAAATGGCATCGGAATTAAATACAAAAGGCACAATGCCGCCTTAAGTACAAGAATAGAGACTCTTCTTACAGTCGGTGCTTTGAGCATTCCCTGTGAGACCAGTATTAGATTCCGATACACCACTGCAGGTTGAATGTATTCCTTGGATCTTCACATTGACGATGAAACACAGAAATCGCATCGGAATTAAATACAAATGGCACAATGCCGCCTTAAGTACAAGAATAGAGACTCTTCATACAGTCGGTGCTTTGGGCATTCCCTGTAAGACCAGTATTAGTTTCCGATACACCACTGCAGATTCAATGTATTTCTTGGACCTTCGCATTGATGATGAAACACAGAAATCGCATCGGAATTAAATACAAAAGGCACAATGCCGCCTTAAGAACAAGAATAGAGACTCTTCTTACAGTCGGTGCTTTGAGCATTCCCTGTGAGACCAGTATTAGTTTCCGCTACACCTCTGCAGGTTCAGTTTATTTCTTGGACCTTCACATTGACGATGAAAAACAGAAATGGCATCGTCATTAAATACAAAAGGCACAATGCCGCCTTAGGTACAAGAATAGAGACTCTTCTTACAGTCGGTGCTTTGGGCATTCCCTGTGAGACCAGTATTAGTTTCCCATACACCACTGCAGGTTCAATGTATTCCTTGGAACTTGACATTGACGATGAAACACAGAAATCGCATCGGAATCAAATACAAAAGGCACAATGCCGCCTTAAGTACAAGAACAGAGACTCTTCTTACAGTCGGTGCTTTGAGCATTCCCTGTGAGACCAGTATTAGTTTCCCATACACCACTGCAGGTGCAATGTATTCCTTGGAACTTGACATTGACGATGAAACACAGAAATCGCATCGGAATCAAATACAAAAGGCACAATGCCGCCTTAAGTACAAGAATAGAGACTCTTCTTACAGTCGGTGCTTTGAGCATTCCCTGTGAGACCATTATTAGTTTCCGATACACCTCTGCAGGTTCAGTTTATACCTTGGACCTTCACATTGACGATGAAACACAGAAATCGCATCGGAAGTAAATACAAAAGGCACAATGGCGCCATAAGTACAAGAATAGAGACTCTTCTTACAGTCGGTGCTTTGAGCATTCCCTGTGAGACCAGTATTAGTTTCCGCTACACCTCTGCAGGTTCTTTTTATTCCTTGGAACTTCACATTGACGATGAAACACAGAAATGGCATCGGAATTAAATACAAAAGGCACAATGGCGCCATAAGTACAAGAATAGAGACTCTTCTTACAGTCGGTGCTTTGGGCATTCCCTGTGAGACCAGTATTAGTTTCCGATACACCACTGCAGGTTGAATGTATTACCTATATCTTCACATCGACAATGAAACACCGAAATCGCATCGGAATTAAATACAAAACGCACAATGCCGCCATAAGTACAGGAATAGAGACTCTTCTTACAGGCGGTGCTTTGAGCATTCCCTTTTGAGACCAGTATTAGTTTCCCATACACCACTGCAGGTTCAATGTATTCCTTGGAACTTGACATTGACGATGAAACACAGAAATCGCATCGGAATCAAATACAAAAGGCACAATGCCACCTTAAGTACAAGAATAGAGACTCTTCTTACAGTCGGTGCTTTGAGCATTCCCTGTGAGACCAGTATTAGTTTCCGCTACACCTCAGCAGGTTCAGTTTTTTTCCTTGGACCTTCACTTTGACGATGAAACACAGAAATGGCATCGGAATTAAATACAAAAGGCACAATGGCGCCATAAGTCCAAGAATAGAGACTCTTCTTACAGTCGGTGCTTTGAGCATTCCCTGTGAGACCAGTATTAGTTTCCGCTACACCTCTGCAGGTTCTTTTTATTCCTTGGACCTTCACATTGACGATGAAACACAGAAATGGCATCGGAATTAAATACAAAAGGCACAATGGCGCCATAAGTACAAGAATAGAGACTCTTCTAACAGTCGGTGCTTTGGGCATTCCCTGTGAGACCAGTATTAGTTTCCGATACACCACTGCAGGTTGAATGTATTCCTTGGATCTTCACATTGACAATGAAACACAGAAATCGCATCGGAATTAAATACAAAACGCACAATGCCGCCATAAGTACAGGAATAGAGACTCTTCTTACAGTCGGTGCTTTGAGCATTCCCTGTGAGACCAGTATTAATTTCCGCTACAGCTCTGCAGGTTCAATGTATTCCTTGGACCTTCACATTGTCGATGATACAAAGAAATCGCATCGGAATTAAATACAAAAGGCACAATGCCGCCTTAAGTACAAGAATAGAGACTCTTCTTACAGTCGGTGCTTTGAGCATTCCCTTTGAGACCAGTATTAGTTTCCCATACACCACTGCAGGTTCAATGCATTCCTGGGGACTTCACATTGACGATGAAACACAGAAATCGCATCGGAATCAAATACAAAAGGCACAATGCCGCCTTAAGTACAAGAATAGAGACTCTTCTTACAGTCGGTGCTTTGAGCATTCCCTGTGAGACCATTATTAGTTTCCGATACACCTCTGCAGGTTCTTTTTATTCCTTGGACCTTCACATTGACGATGAAACACAGAAATGGCATCGGAATTAAATACAAAAGGCACAATGCTGCCTTAAGTACAAGAATAGAGCCTCTTCTTACAGTCGGTGCTTTGAGCATTCCCTGTGACACCAGTATTAGTTTCCGCTACACCTCTGCAGGTTCTTTTTATTCCTTGGACCTTCACATTGACGATGAAACACAGAAATGGCATCGGAATTAAATACAAAAGCACAATGGCGCCATAAGTACAAGAATAGAGACTCTTCTTACAGTCGGTGCCTTTAGCATTCCCTGTGAGACCAGTAATAGTATTCGATACACCACTGCAGGTTCAATCTATTCCTTGGACATACACATTGACGATGCAACACAGAAATTACATTGGAATTAAATACAAAAGGAACAATGCCGCCTTAAGTACAAGAATAGAGATTCATCTTCCAGTCGGTGCTTTGAGCATTCCCTGTGAGACCAGTATTAGTTTCCGCTAAACCTCAGCAGGTTCAGTTTTTTTTCTTGGACTTTCACATTGACGATGAAACACAGAAATGGCATCGGAATTAAATACAAAAGGCACAATGCCGCCTTAAGTACAAGAATAGAGACTCTTCTTACAGTCGGTGCTTTGAGCATTCCCTGTGAGTCCAGTATTAGTTTCCGATACACCACTGCAGGTTGAATGTATTCCTTGGAACTTCACATTGACGATGAAACACAGAAATCGCACCGGAAATAAATACAAATGGCACAATGCCGCCTTAAGTACAAGAATAGAGACTCTTCATACAGTCGGTGCTTTGAGCATTCCCTGTAAGACCAGTATTAGTTTCCGATACACCACTGCAGATTCAATGTATTCCTTGGACCTTCGCATTGATGATGAAACACAGAAATCGCATCGGAATTAAATACAAAAGGCACAATGCCGCCTTAAGTACAAGAATAGAGACTCTTCTTACAGTCGGTGCTTTGAGCATTCCCTGTGAGACCAGTATTAGTTTCCGCTACACCTCTGCAGGGTCAGTTTATTCCTTGGACCTTCACATTGACGATGAAAAACAGAAATGGCATCGTCATTAAATACAAAAGGCACAATGCCGCCTTAGGTACAAGAATAGAGACTCTTCTTACAGTCGGTGCTTTGCGCATTCCCTGTGAGACCAGTATTAGTTTCCGATACACCACTGCAGGTTGAATGTATTCCTTGGATCTTCACATTGACGATGAAACACAGAAATGGCACCGGAATTAAATACAAAAGGCACAATGTCGCCTTAAGTACAAGAATAGAGACTCTTCTTACAATCGGTGCTTTGAGCATTCCCTGTGAGGCCAGTATTAGTTTCCGATGCACCACTGCAGGTTCAATGTAATCCTTGGACTTTCACATTGACGATGAAACACAGAAATAGCATAGGAATTAAATACAAAAGGCACAATGCGCCTTAAGTACAAGAATAGAGACTCTTCTTACAGTCGGTGCTTTGAGCATTCCCTTTGAGACCAGTATTAGTTTCCCATACACCACTGCAGGTTCAATGCATTCCTGGGGACTTCACATTGACGATGAAACACAGAAATCGCATCGGAATCAAATACAAAAGGCACAATACCGCCTTAAGTACAAGAATAGAGACTCTTCTTACAGTCGGTGCTTTGAGCATTCCCTGTGAGACCATTATTAGTTTCCGATACACCTCTGCAGGTTCTTTTTATTCCTTGGACCTTCACATTGACGATGAAACACAGAAATGGCATCGGAATTAAATACAAAAGCACAATGGCGCCATAAGTACAAGAATAGAGACTCTTCTTACAGTCGGTGCCTTTAGCATTCCCTGTGAGACCAGTAATAGTATCCGATACACCACTGCAGGTTCAATCTATTCCTTGGACATACACATTGACGATGCAACACAGAAATTACATCGGAATTAAATACAAAAGGAACAATGCCGCCTTAAGTACAAGAATAGAGATTCTTCTTACAGTCGGTGCTTTGAGCATTCCCTGTGAGACCAGTATTAGTTTCCGCTACACCTCAGCAGGTTCAGTTTTTTTTCTTGGACTTTCACATTGACGATGAAACACAGAAATGGCATCGGAATTAAATACAAAAGGCACAATGCCGCCTTAAGTACAAGAATAGAGACTCTTCTTACAGTCGGTGCTTTGAGCATTCCCTGTGAGTCCAGTATTAGTTTCCGATACACCACTGCAGGTTGAAAGTATTCCTTGGATCTTCACATTGACGATGAAACACAGAAATCGCACCGGAAATAAATACAAATGGCACAATGCCGCCTTAAGTACAAGAATAGAGACTCTTCATACAGTCGGTGCTTTGAGCATTCCCTGTGAGACCATTATTAGTTTCCGATACACCTCTGCAGGTTCTTTTTATTCCTTGGACCTTCACATTGACGATGAAACACAGAAATGGCATCGGAATTAAATACAAAAGGCACAATGCTGCCTTAAGTACAAGAATAGAGCCTCTTCTTACAGTCGGTGCTTTGAGCATTCCCTGTGACACCAGTATTAGTTTCCGCTACACCTCTGCAGGTTCTTTTTATTCCTTGGACCTTCACATTGACGATGAAACACAGAAATGGCATCGGAATTAAATACAAAACCACAATGGCGCCATAAGTACAAGAATAGAGACTCTTCTTACAGTCAGTGCCTTTAGCATTCCCTGTGAGACCAGTAATAGTATCCGATACACCACTGCAGGTTCAATCTATTCCTTGGACATACACATTGACGATGCAACACAGAAATTACATCGGAATTAAATACAAAAGGAACAATGCCGCCTTAAGTACAAGATTAGAGATTCTTCTTACAGTCGGTGCTTTGAGCATTCCCTGTGAGACCAGTATTAGTTTCCGCTACACCTCAGCAGGTTCAGTTTTTTTTCTTGGACTTTCACATTGACGATGAAACACAGAAATGGCATCGGAATTAAATACAAAAGGCACAATGCCGCCTTAGGTACAAGAATAGAGACTCTTCTTACAGTCGGTGCTTTGGGCATTCCCTGTGAGACCAGTATTAGTTTCCGATACACCACTGCAGGTTGAATGTATTCCTTGGATCTTCACATTGACGATGTAACACAGAAATGGCACCGGAATTAAATACAAAAGGCACAATGCCGCCTTAAGTACAAGAATAGAGACTCTTCTTACAATCGGTGCTTTGAGCATTCCCTGTGAGGCCAGTATTAGTTTCCGATGCACCACTGCAGGTTCAATGTATTCCTTGGACTTTCACATTGACGATGAAACACAGAAATGGCATAGGAATTAAATACAAAAGGCACAATGCGCCTTAAGTACAAGAATAGAGACTCTTCTTACAGTCGGTGCTTTGAGCATTCCCTGTGAGACCAGTATTTGTTTCCGCTACACCTCTGCAGGTTCTTTTTATTCCTTGGACCTTCACATCGACAATGAAACACAGAAATCGCATCGGAATTAAATACAAAACGCACAATGCCGCCATAAGTACAGGAATAGAGACTCTTCTTACAGTCGGTGCTTTGAGCATTCCCTGTGAGACCAGTATTAGTTTCCGCTACACCTCTGCAGGTTCAATGTATTCCTTGGACCTTCACATTGACGATGATACACAGAAATCGCATCGGAATTAAATACAAAAGGCACAATGCCGCCTTAAGTACAAGAATAGAGACTCTTCTTACAGTCGGTGATTTGAGCATTCCCTTTGAGACCAGTATTAGTTTCCCATACACCACTGCAGGTTCAATGTATTCCTTGGAACTTGACATTGACGATGAAACACAGAAATCGCATCGGAATCAAACACAAAAGGCACAATGCCGCCTTAAGTACAAGAATAGAGACTCTTCTTACAGTCCGTGCTTTGAGCATTCCCTGTGAGACCAATATTAGTTTCCGCTACACCTCTGCAGGTTCAGTTTATACCTTGGACCTTCACATTGACGATGAAACACAGAAATGGCATCGGAATTAAATACAAAAGGCACAATGCCGCCTTAAGTACAAGAATAGAGCCTCTTCTTACAGTCGGTGCTTTGAGCATTCCCTGTGAGACCAGTATTAGTTTCCGCTACACCTCTGCAGGTTCTTTTTATTCCTTGGACCTTCACATTGACGATGAAACACAGAAATGGCATCGGAATTAAATACAAAAGGCACAATGGCGCCATAAGTACAAGAATAGAGACTCTTCTTACAGTCGGTGCTTTGAGCAATCCCTGTGAGACCAGTAATAGTATCCGATACACCACTGCAGGTTCAATCTGTTCCTTGGACATACACATTGACGATGAAACACAGAAATTACATCGGAATTAAATACAAAAGGTACAATGCCGCCTTAAGTACAAGAATAGAGATTCTTCTTACAGTCGGTTCTTTGAGCATTCCCTGTGAGACCAGTATTAGTTTCCGCTACACCTCAGCAGGTTGAGTCTTTTTCCTTGGACCTTCACTTTGACGATGAAACACAGAAATCGCATCGGAATTAAATACAAAACGCACAATGCCGCCATAAGTACAGGAATAGAGACTCTTCTTACAGTCGGTACTTTGAGCATTCCCTGTGAGACCAGTATTAGTTTACGCTACACCTCTGCAGGTTCAATGTATTCCTTGGACCTTCACATTGTCGATGATACACAGAAATCGCATCGGAATTAAATACAAAAGGCACAATGCCGCCTTAAGTACAAGAATAGAGACTCTTCTTACAGTCGGTGCTTTGAGCATTCCCTTTGAGGCCAGTATTAGTTTCCCATACACCACTGCAGGTTCAATGCATTCCTTGGAACTTCACATTGAAGATGAAACACAGAAATCGCATCGGAATCAAATACAAAAGGCACAATGCCGCCTTAAGTACAAGAATAGATACTCTTCTTACAGTCGGTGCTTTGAGCATTCCCTGTGAGACCATTATTAGTTTCCGATACACCTCTGCAGGTTCAGTTTATTCCTTGGACCTTCACATTGACGATGAAACACAGAAATGGCATCGGAATTAAATACAAAAGGCACAATGGCGCCATAAGTACAAGAATAGAGACTCTTCTTACAGTCGGTGCTTTGAGCAATCCCTGTGAGACCAGTAATAGTATCCGATACACCACTGCAGGTTCAATCTATTCCTTGGACATACACATTGACGATGAAACACAGAAATTACATCAGAATTAAATACAAAAGGAACAATGCCGCCTTAAGTACAAGAATAGAGATTCTTCTTACAGTCGGTGCTTTGAGCATTCCCTGTGAGACCAGTATTAGTTTCTGCTACACCTCAGCAGGTTCGGTTTTTTTCCTTGGACCTTCACATTGACGATGAAACACAGAAATGGCATCGGAATTAAATACAAAAGGCACAGTGCCGCCTTAAGTACAAGAATAGAGACTCTTCTTACAGTCGGTGCTTGAGCATTCCCTGTGAGACCAGTATTAGTTTCCAATACACCACTGCAGGTTGAATGTATTCCTTGGATCTTCACATTGACGATGAAACACAGAAATCGCATCGGAATTAAATACAAATGGCACAATGCCGCCTTAAGTACAAGAATAGAGACTCTTCATACAGTCGGTGCTTTGAGCATTCCCTGTAAGACCAGTATTAGTTTCCGATACACCACTGCAGATTCAATGTATTTCTTGGACCTTCGCATTGATGATGAAGCACAGAAATCGCATCGGAATTAAATACAAAAGGCACAATGCCACCTTAAGTACAAGAATAGAGACTCTTCTTACAGTCGGTGCTTTGAGCATTCCCTGTGAGACCAGTATTAGTTTCCGCTACACCTCTGCAGGTTCAGTTTATTTCTTGGACCTTCACATTGACGATGAAAAACAGAAATGGCATCGTCATTAAATACAAAAGGCACAATGCCGCCTTAGGTACAAGAATAGAGACTCTTCTTACAGTCGGTGCTTTGGGCATTCCCTGTGAGACCAGTATTGGTTTCCGATACACCACTGCAGGTTGAATGTATTCCTTGGTTCTTCACATTGACGATGAAACACAGAAATGGCATCGGAATTAAATACAAAAGGCACAATGCCGCCTTAAGTACAAGAATAGAGACTCTTCTTACAATCGGTGCTTTGAGCATTCCCTGTGAGGCCAGTATTAGTTTCCGATGCACCACTGCAGGTTCAATGTATTCCTTGGACTTTCACATTGATGATGAAACACAGAAATGGCATCGGAATTAAATACAAAAGGCACAATGCCGCCTTAAGTACAAGAATAGAGCCTGTTCTTACAGTCGGTGCTTTGAGCATTCCCTGTGAGGCCAGTATTAGTTTCCGCTACACCTCTGCAGGTTCAATGTATTCCTTGGACCTTCACATTGACGATGATACACAGAAATCGCATCGGAATTAAATACAAAAGGCACAATGCCGCCTTAAGTACAAGAATAGAGACTCTTCTTACAGTCGGTGATTTGAGCATTCCCTTTGAGACCAGTATTAGTTTCCCATACACCACTGCAGGTTTAATGTATTCCTTGGAACTTGACATTGACGATGAAACACATAAATCGCATCGAAATCAAATACAAAAGGCACAATGCCGCCTTAAGTACAAGAATAGAGACTCTTCTTACAGTCGGTGCTTTGAGCATTCCCTGTGAGACCATTATTAGTTTCCGATACACCTCTGCAGGTTCAGTTTATTCCTTGGACCTTCACATTGACGATGAAACACAGAAATGGCATCCGAATTAAATAAAAAAGGCACAATGCCGCCTTAAGTACAAGAATAGAGCCTCTTCTTACAGTCGGTGCTTTGAGCATTCCCTGTGAGACCAGTATTAGTTTCCGCTACACCTCTGCAGGTTCTTTTTATTCCTTGGACCTTCACATTGACGATGAAACACAGAAACGGCATCGGAATTAAATACAAAAGGCACAATGGCGCCATAAGTACAAGAATAGAGACTCTTCTTACAGTCGGTGCTTTGAGCATTACCAGTGAGACCATTAGTAGTATCCGATACACCACTGCAGGTTAAATCTATGCCTTGGACATACACATTGACGATGAAACACAGAAATTACATCGGAATTAAATACAAAAGGAACAATGCCGCCTTAAGTACAAGAATAGAGATTCTTCTTACAGTCGGTGCTTTGAGCATTCCCTGTGAGACCTGTATTAGTTTCCGCTACACCTCAGCAGGTTCAGTTTTTTTCCTTGGACCTTCACTTTGACGATGAAACACAGAAATGGCATCGGAATTAAATACAAAAGGCACAATGGCGCCATAAGTACAAGAATAGAGACTCTTCTTACAGTCGGTGCTTTGAGCATTCCCTGTGAGACCAGTATTAGTTTCCGCTACACCTCTGCAGGTTCTTTTTATTCCTTGGACCTTCACATTGACGATTAAACACAGAAATGGGATCGGAATTAAATACAAAAGGCACAATGGCGCCATAAGTACAAGAATAGAGACTCTTCTTACAGTCGGTGCTTTGGGCATTCCCTGTGAGACCAGTATTAGTTTCCGATACACCACTGCAGGTTGAATGTATTCCTTGGATCTTCACATTGACAATGAAACACAGAAATCGCATCGGAATTAAATACAAAACGCACAATGCCGCCATAAGTACAGGAATAGAGACTCTTCTTACAGTCGGTGCTTTGAGCATTCCCTGTGAGACCAGTATTAGTTTCTGCTACACCTCTGCAGGTTCAATGTATTCCTTGGACCTTCACATTGACGATGATACACAGAAATCGCTTCGGAATTAAATACAAAAGGCACAATGCCGCCTTAAGTACAAGAATAGAGACTCTTCTTACAGTCGGTGCTTTCAGCATTCCCTTTGTGACCAGTATTAGTTTCCCACACACCACTGCAGGTTCAAAGTATTCCTTGGAACTTCACATTGACGATGAAACACAGAAATCGCATCGGAATCAAATACAAAAGGCACAATGCCGCCTTAAGTACAAGAATAGAGACTCTTCTTACAGTCGGTGCTTTGAGCATTCCCTGTGAGACCATTATTAGTTTCCGATACACCTCTGCAGGTTCAGTTTATTCCTTGGACCTTCACATTGACGATGAAACACAGAAATGGCATCGGAATTAAATACAAAAGGCACAATGCTGCCTTAAGTACAAGAATAGAGACTCTTCTTACACTCGGTGCTTTGAGCATTCCCTGTGAGACCAGTATTAGTTTCCGCTACACCTCTGCAGGTTCTTTTTATTCCTTGGACCTTCACATTGACGATGAAACACAGAAATGGCATCGGAATTAAATACAAAAGGCACAATGGCGCCATAAGTACAAGAATAGAGACTCTTCTTACAGTCGGTGCTTTGAGCATTCCCTGTGAGACCAGTAATAGTATCCGATACACCACTGCAGGTTCAATCTATTCCTTGGACATACACATTGACGATGAAACACAGAAATTACATCGGAATTAAATACAAAAGGAACAATGCCGCCATAAGTACAAGAATAGAGATTCTTCTTACAGTCGGTGCTTTGAGCATTCCCTGTGAGACCAGTATTAGTTTCCGCTACACCTCAGCAGGTTCAGTTTTTCTCCTTGGACCTTCACAATGACGATGAAACACAGAAATGGCAACGGAATTAAATACAAAAGGCACAATGCCGCCTTAAGTACAAGAATAGAGACTCTTCTTACAGTCGGTGCTTTGAGCATTCCCTGTGAGACCAGTATTAGTTTCCGATAAACCACTGCAGGTTGAATGTATTCCTTGGAACTTCACATTGACGATGAAACACAGAAATCGCATCGGAATTAAATACAAATGGCACAATGCCGCCTTAAGTACAAGAATAGAGACTCTTCTTACAGTCGGTGCTTTGGGCATTCCCTGTGAGACCAGTATTAGTTTCCGATACACCACTGCAGGTTGAATGTATTCCTTGGTTCTTCACATTGACGATGAAACACAGAAATGGCATCGGAATTAAATACAAAAGGCACAATGCCGCCTTAAGTACAAGAATAGAGACTCTTCTTACAATCGGTGCTTTGAGCATTCCCTGTGAGGCCAGTATTAGTTTCCGATGCACCACTGCAGGTTCAATGTATTCCTTGGACTTTCACATTGATGATGAAACACAGAAATGGCATCGGAACTAAATACAAAAGGCACAATGCCGCCTTAAGTACAAGAATAGAGTGTCTTCTTACAGTCGGTGCTTTGAGCATTCCCTGTGAGACCAGTATTAGTTTCCGCTACACCTCTGCAGGTTCAATGTATTCCTTGGACCTTCACATTGACGATGATACACAGAAATCGCATCGGAATTAAATACAAAAGGCACAATGCCGCCTTAAGTACAAGAATAGAGACTCTTCTTACAGTCGGTGATTTGAGCATTCCCTTTGAGACCAGTATTAGTTTCCCATACACCACTGCAGGTTTAATGTATTCCTTAGAACTTGACATTGACGATGAAACACATAAATCGCATCGAAATCAAATACAAAAGGCACAATGCCGCCTTAAGTACAAGAATAGAGACTCTTCTTACAGTCGGTGCTTTGAGCATTCCCTGTGAGACCATTATTAGTTTCCGATACACCTCTGCAGGTTCAGTTTATTCCTTGGACCTTCACATTGACGATGAAACACAGAAATGGCATCCGAATTAAATAAAAAAGGCACAATGCCGCCTTAAGTACAAGAATAGAGCCTCTTCTTACAGTCGGTGCTTTGAGCATTCCCTGTGAGACCAGTATTAGTTTCCGCTACACCTCTGCAGGTTCTTTTTATTCCTTGGACCTTCACATTGACGATGAAACACAGAAACTGCATCGGAATTAAATACAAAAGGCACAATGGCGCCATAAGTACAAGAATAGAGACTCTTCTTACAGTCGGTGCTTTGAGCATTACCAGTGAGACCATTAATAGTACCCGATACACCACTGCAGGTTAAATCTATTCCTTGGACATACACATTGACGATGAAACACAGAAAATACATCGGAATTAAATACAAAAGGAACAATGCCGCCTTAAGTACAAGAATAGAGATTCTTCTTACAGTCGGTGCTTTGAGCACTCCCTGTGAGACCTGTATTAGTTTCCGCTACACCTCAGCAGGTTCAGTTTTTTTCCTTGGACCTTCACTTTGACGATGAAACACAGAAATGGCATCGGAATTAAATACAAAAGGCACAATGGCGCCGTAAGTACAAGAATAGAGACTCTTCTTACAGTCGGTGCTTTGAGCATTCCCTGTGAGACCAGTATTAGTTTCCGCTACACCTCTGCAGGTTCTTTTTATTCCTTGGACCTTCACATTGACGATTAAACACAGAAATGGCATCGGAATTAAATACAAAAGGCACAATGGCGCCATAAGTACAAGAATAGAGACTCTTCTTACAGTCGGTGCTTTGGGCATTCCCTGTGAGACCAGTATTAGTTTCCGATACACCACTGCAGGTTGAATGTAGTCCTTGGATCTTCACATTGACAATGAAACACAGAAATCGCATCGGAATTAAATACAAAACGCACAATGCCGCCATAAGTACAGGAATAGAGACTCTTCTTACAGTCGGTGCTTTGAGCATTCCCTGTGAGACCAGTATTAGTTTCCGCTACACCTCTGCAGGTTCAGTGTATTCCTAGGACCTTCACATTGACGATGATACACAGAAATCGCTTCGGAATTAAATACAAAAGGCACAATGCCGCCTTAAGTACAAGAATAGAGACTCTTCTTACAGTCGGTGCTTTAAGCATTCCCTTTGTGACCAGTATTAGTTTCCCACACACCACTGCAGGTTCAAAGTATTCCTTGGAACTTCACATTGACGATGAAACACAGAAATCGCATCGGAATCAAATACAAAAGGCACAATGCCGCCTTAAGTACAAGAATAGAGACTCTTCTTACAGGCGGTGCTTTGAGCATTCCCTGTGAGACCAGTAATAGTTTCCGATACACCTCTGCAGGTTCAGTTTATTCCTTGGACCTTCACATTGACGATGAAACACAGAAATGGCATCGGAATTAAATACAAAAGGCACAATGCTGCCTTAAGTACAAGAATAGAGACTCTTCTTACACTCGGTGCTTTGAGCATTCCCTGTGAGACCAGTATTAGTTTCCGCTACACCTCTGCAGGTTCTTTTTATTCCTTGGACCTTCACATTGACGATGAAACACAGAAATGGCATCGGAATTAAGTACAAAAGGCACAATGGCGCCATAAGTACAAGAATAGAGACTCTTCTTACAGTCGGTGCTTTGAGCATTCCCTGTGAGACCAGTAATAGTATCCGATACACCACTGCAGGTTCAATTTATTCCTTGGACATACACATTGACGATGAAACACAGAAATTACATCGGAATTAAATACAAAAGGAACAATGCCGCCATAAGTACAAGAATAGAGATTCTTCTTACAGTCGGTGCTTTGAGCATTCCCTGTGAGACCAGTATTAGTTTCCGCTACACCTCAGCAGGTTCAGTTTTTTTCCTTGGACCTTCACAATGACGATGAAACACAGAAATGGCAACGGAATTAAATACAAAAGGCACAATGCCGCCTTAAGTACAAGAATAGAGACTCTTCTTACAGTCGGTGCTTTGAGCATTCCCTGTGAGACCAGTATTAGTTTCCGATAAACCACTGCAGGTTGAATGTATTCCTTGGAACTTCACATTGACGATGAAACACAGAAATCGCATCGGAATTAAATACAAATGGCACAATGCCGCCTTATGTACAAGAATAGAGACTCTTCTTACAGTCGGTGCTTTGAATATTCCCTGTAAGACCAGTATTAGTTTCCGCTACACCTCTGCAGGTTCAGTTTATTCCTTGGACCTTCACATTGACGATGAAACACAGAATTGGCATCGGAATTAAATACAAATGGCACAATGCCGCCTTAAGTACAAGAATAGAGACTCTTCTTACAGTCGGTGTTTTGAGCATTCCCTGTGAGACCAGTATTAGTTTCCGATACACCACTGCAGATTCAATGTATTCCTTGGACCTTCGCATTGATGATGAAACACAGAAATCGCATCGGAATTAAATACAAAAGGCTCAATGCCGCCTTAAGTACAAGAATAGAGACTCTTCTTACAGTCGGTGATTTGAGCATTCCCTGTGAGACCAGTATTAGTTTCCGCTACACCTCTGCAGGTTCAGTTTATTCCTTGGACCTTCACATTGACGATGAAACACAGAAATGGCATCGTCATTAAATACAAAAGGCACAATGCCGCCTTAGGTACAAGAATAGAGACTCTTCTTACAGTCGGTGCTTTGGGCATTCCCTGTGAGACCAGTATTAGTTTCCGATACACCACTGCAGGTTGAATGTATTCCTTGGATCTTCACATTGACAATGAAACACAGAAATGGCATCGGAATTAAATACAAAACGCACAATGCCGCCATAAGTACAGAAATAGAGACTCTTCTTATTGTCGGTGCTTTGAGCATTCCCTGTGAGACCAGTATTAGTTTCCGCTACACCTCTGCAGGTTCAATGTACTCCTTGGACCATCACATTGATGATGATACACAGAAATCGCATCGGAATTAAATACAAAAGGCACAATGCCGCCTTAAGTACAAGAATAGAGACTCTCCTTACAGTCGGTGCTTTGAGCATTCCCTTTGAGACCAGTATTAGTTTCCGATACACCACTGCAGGTTCAATGTATTCCTTGGAACTTCACATTGAAGATGAAACACAGAAATCGCATCGGAGTCAAATACAAAAGGCACAATGCCGCCTTAAGTACAAGAATAGAGACTCTTCTAACAGTCGGTGCTTTGAGCATTCCCTGTGAGACCAGTATTAGTTTCCGATACACCTCTGCAGGTTCAGTTTATTCCTTGGACCTTCACATTGACGATGATACACAGAAATGGCATCGGAATAAAATACAAAAGGCACAATGCCCCCTTAAGTACACGAATAGAGACTCTTCTTACAGTCGGTGCTTTGAGCATTCCCTGTGAGACCAGTATTAGTTTCCGCTACACCTCAGCAGGTTCAGTTTATTCCTTGGACCTTCACATTGACGATGAAACACAGAAATGGCATCGGAATGAAATACAAAAGGCACAATGCGCCTCAAGTACAAGAATAGAGACTCTTCTTACAGTCGGTGCTTTGAGCATTAGCTGTGAGACCAGTATTTGTTTCCGCTACACGTCTGCAGGTTCTTTTAATTCCTTGGACCTTCACATTGACGATGAAACACAGAAATCCCATCGGAATTAAATACAAAAGGCACAATGCCGCCGTAAGTACAAGAATAGAGACTCTTCTTACAGTCGGTGCTTTGAGCATTCCCTGTGAGACCAGTATTAGTTTCCGCCACACCTCAGCAGGTTCAGATTATTCCTTGGACCTTCACATTGACGATGAAGCACAGAAATGGCATCGGAATTAAATACAAAAGGCACAATGGTGCCATAAGTACAAGAATAGAGACTCTTCTTACAGTCTGTGCTTTGAGCATTCCCTGTGAGACCAGTATTAGTTTCCCACACACCACTGCAGGTTCAAAGTATTCCTTGGAACTTCACATTGACGATGAAACACAGAAATCGCATCGGAATCAAATACAAAAGGCACAATGCCGCCTTAAGTACAAGAATAGAGACTCTTCTTACAGGCGGTGCTTTGAGCATTCCCTGTGAGACCATTATTAGTTTCCGATACACCTCTGCAGGTTCAGTTTATTCCTTGGACCTTCACATTGACGATGAAACACAGAAATGGCATCGGAATTAAATACAAAAGGCACAATGCTGCCTTAAGTACAAGAATAGAGACTCTTCTTACACTCGGTGCTTTGAGCATTCCCTGTGAGACCAGTATTAGTTTCCGCTACACCTCTGCAGGTTCTTTTTATTCCTTGGACCTTCACATTGACGATGAAACACAGAAATGGCATCGGAATTAAGTACAAAAGGCACAATGGCGCCATAAGTACAAGAATAGAGACTCTTCTTACAGTCGGTGCTTTGAGCATTCCCTGTGAGACCAGTAATAGTATCCGATACACCACTGCAGGTTCAATTTATTCCTTGGACATACACATTGACGATGAAACACAGAAATTACATCGGAATTAAATACAAAAGGAACAATGCCGCCATAAGTACAAGAATAGAGATTCTTCTTACAGTCGGTGCTTTGAGCATTCCCTGTGAGACCAGTATTAGTTTCCGCTACACCTCAGCAGGTTCAGTTTTTTTCCTTGGACCTTCACAATGACGATGAAACACAGAAATGGCAACGGAATTAAATACAAAAGGCACAATGCCGCCTTAAGTACAAGAATAGAGACTCTTCTTACAGTCGGTGCTTTGAGCATTCCCTGTGAGACCAGTATTAGTTTCCGATAAACCACTGCAGGTTGAATGTATTCCTTGGAACTTCACATTGACGATGAAACACAGAAATCGCTTCGGAATTAAATACAAATGGCACAATGCCGCCTTAAGTACAAGAATAGAGACTCTTCTTACAGTCGGTGCTTTGAATATTCCCTGTAAGACCAGTATTAGTTTCCGCTACACCTCTGCAGTTTCAGTTTATTCCTTGGACCTTCACATTGACGATGAAACACAGAAATGGCATCGGAATTAAATACAAATGGCACAATGCCGCCTTAAGTACAAGAATAGAGACTCTTCTTACAGTCGGTGTTTTGAGCATTCCCTGTGAGACCAGTATTAGTTTCCGATACACCACTGCAGATTCAATGTATTCCTTGGACCTTCGCATTGATGATGAAACACAGAAATCGCATCGGAATTAAATACAAAAGGCACAATGCCGCCTTAAGTACAAGAATAGAGACTCTTCTTACAGTCGGTGATTTGAGCATTCCCTGTGAGACCAGTATTAGTTTCCGCTACACCTCTGCAGGTTCAGTTTATTCCTTGGACCTTCACATTGACGATGAAACACAGAAATGGCATCGTCATTAAATACAAAAGGCACAATGCCGCCTTAGGTACAAGAATAGAGACTCTTCTTACAGTCGGTGCTTTGGGCATTCCCTGTGAGACCAGTATTAGTTTCCGATACACCACTGCAGGTTGAATGTATTCCTTGGATCTTCACATTGACAATGAAACACAGAAATGGCATCGGAATTAAATACAAAACGCACAATGCCGCCATAAGTACAGAAATAGAGACTCTTCTTATTGTCGGTGCTTTGAGCATTCCCTGTGAGACCAGTATTAGTTTCCGCTACACCTCTGCAGGTTCAATGTATTCCTTGGACCATCACATTGATGATGATACACAGAAATCGCATCGGAATTAAATACAAAAGGCACAATGCCGCCTTAAGTACAAGAATAGAGACTCTCCTTACAGTCGGTGCTTTGAGCATTCCCTTTGAGACCAGTATTAGTTTCCGATACACCACTGCAGGTTCAATGTATTCCTTGGAACTTCACATTGACGATGAAACACAGAAATCGCATCGGAGTCAAATACAAAAGGCACAATGCCGCCTTAAGTACAAGAATAGAGACTCTTCTAACAGTCGGTGCTTTGAGCATTCCCTGTGAGACCAGTATTAGTTTCCGATACACCTCTGCAGGTTCAGTTTATTCCTTGGACCTTCACATTGACGATGATACACAGAAATGGCATCGGAATAAAATACAAAAGGCACAATGCCCCCTTAAGTACACGAATAGAGACTCTTCTTACAGTCGGTGCTTTGAGCATTCCCTGTGAGACCAGTATTAGTTTCCGCTACACCTCAGCAGGTTCAGTTTATTCCTTGGACCTTCACATTGACGATGAAACACAGAAATGGCATCGGAATGAAATACAAAAGGCACAATGCGCCTCAAGTACAAGAATAGAGACTCTTCTTACAGTCGGTGCTTTGAGCATTAGCTGTGAGACCAGTATTTGTTTCCGCTACACGTCTGCAGGTTCTTTTAATTCCTTGGACCTTCACATTGACGATGAAACACAGAAATCCCATCGGAATTAAATACAAAAGGCACAATGCCGCCGTAAGTACAAGAATAGAGACTCTTCTTACAGTCGGTGCTTTGAGCATTCCCTGTGAGACCAGTATTAGTTTCCGCCACACCTCAGCAGGTTCAGATTATTCCTTGGACCTTCACATTGACGATGAAGCACAGAAATGGCATCGGAATTAAATACAAAAGGCACAATGGTGCCATAAGTACAAGAATAGAGACTCTTCTTACAGTCTGTGCTTTGAGCATTCCCTGTGAGACCAGTATTAGTTTTCGATACACCACTGCAGGTTCAATGTATTCCTTGGAACTTCACATTGACGATGAAACACAGAAATCGCATCGGAATTAAATACAAAAGGCACAATGCCGCCTTAAGTACAAGAATAGAGACTCTTCTTACAGTCGGTGCTTTGAGCATTCCCTGTGAGACCAGTATTAGATTCCGCTACACCTCTGCAGGTTCAGTTTATTCCTTGGACCTTCACATTGACGATGAAACAAAAAAATGGCATCGTAATTGAATACAAAAGGCACAATGCCGCCTTAAGTACAAGAATAGAGATTCTTCTTACAGTCGGTGCTTTGAGCATTCCCTGTGAGACCAGTATTAGTTTCCGCTACACCTCAGCAGGTTCAGTTTTTTTCCTTGCACCTTCACATTGACGATAAAACACAGAAATGGCATCGGAATTAAATACAAAAGGCACAATGCCGCCTTATGTACAAGAATAGAGACTCTTCTTACAGTCGGTGCTTTGAGCATTCCCTGTGAGACCAGTATTAGTTTCCGCTACACCTCTGCAGGTTCAATGTATTCCTTGGACCATCACATTGACGATGATACACAGAAATCGCATCGGAATTAAATACAAAAGGCACAATGCCGCCTTAAGTACAAGAATAGAGCCTCTTCTTACAGTCGGTGCTTTGAGCATTCCCTGTGAGACCAGTATTAGTTTCCGATACACCACTGCAGGTTCAATGTATTCCTTGGAACTTCACATTGACGATGAAACACAGAAATCGCATCGGAATTAAATACAAAAGGAACAATGCCGCCTTAAGTACAAGAATAGAGATTCTTCTTACAGTCGGTGCTTTGAGCATTCCCTGTGAGACCAGTAATAGTATCCGATACACCACTGCAGGTTCAATCTATTCCTTGGACATACACATTGACGATGAAACACAGAAATTACATCGGAATTAAATACAAAAGGAACAATGCCGCCTTAAGTACAAGAATAGAGATTCTTCTTACAGTCGGTGCTTTGAGCATTCCCTGTGAGACCAGTATTAGTTTCCGCTACACCTCAGCAGGTTCAGTTTTTTTCCTTAGACCTTCACAATGACGATGGAACACAGAAATGGCAACGGAATTAAATACAAAAGGCACAATGCCGCCTTAAGTACAAGAATAGAGACTCTTCTTACAGTCGGTGCTTTGAGCATTCCCTGTGAGACCAGTATTAGTTTCCGATAAACCACTGCAGGTTCAATGTATTCCTTGGAACTTCACATTGACGATGAAACACAGAAATCGCATCGGAGTCAAATACAAAAGGCACAATGCCGCCTTAAGTACAAGAATAGAGACTCTTCTTACAGTCGGTGCTTTGAGCATTCCCTGTGAGACCAGTATTAGTTTCCGATACACCTCTGCAGGTTCAGTTTATTCCTTGGACCTTCACATTGACGATGAAACACAGAAATGGCATCGGAATAAAATACAAAAGGCACAATGCCGCCTTAAGTACAAGAATAGAGACTCTTCTTACAATCGGTGCTTTGAGCATTCCCTGTTAGGCCAGTATTAGTTTCCGATGCACCACTGCAGGTTCAATGTATTCCTTGGACTTTCACATTGACGATGAAACACAGAAATGGCATCGGAATTAAATACAAAAGGCACAATGCCGCCTTAAGTACAAGAATAGAGCCTCTTCTTACAGTCGGTGCTTTGAGCATTCCCTGTGAGACCAGTATTAGTTTCCGATACACCACTGCAGGTTCAATGTATTCCTTGGAACTTCACATTGACGATGAAACACAGAAATCGCATCGGAATTAAATACAAAAGGAACAATGCCGCCTTAAGTACAAGAATAGAGATTCTTCTTACAGTCGGTGCTTTGAGCATTCCCTGTGAGACCAGTAATAGTATCCGATACACCACTGCAGGTTCAATCTATTCCTTGGACATACACATTGACGATGAAACACAGAAATTACATCGGAATTAAATACAAAAGGAACAATGCCGCCTTAAGTACAAGAATAGAGATTCTTCTTACAGTCGGTGCTTTGAGCATTCCCTGTGAGACCAGTATTAGTTTCCGCTACACCTCAGCAGGTTCAGTTTTTTTCCTTAGACCTTCACAATGACGATGGAACACAGAAATGGCAACGGAATTAAATACAAAAGGCACAATGCCGCCTTAAGTACAAGAATAGAGACTCTTCTTACAGTCGGTGCTTTGAGCATTCCCTGTGAGACCAGTATTAGTTTCCGATAAACCACTGCAGGTTGAATGTATTCCTTGGAACTTCACATTGACGATGAAACACAGAAATCGCATCGGAATTAAATACAAATGGCACAATGCCGCCTTAAGTACAAGAATAGAGACTCTTCTTACAGTCGGTGCTTTGAATATTCCCTGTAAGACCAGTATTAGTTTCCGCTACACCTCTGCAGGTTCAGTTTATTCCTTGGACCTTCACATTGACGATGAAACAGAGAAATGGCATCGGAATTAAATACAAATGGCACAATGCCGCCTTAAGTACAAGAATAGAGACTCTTCTTACCGTCGGTGTTTTGTGCATTCCCTGTGAGACCAGTATTAGTTTCCGATACACCACTGCAGATTCAATGTATTCCTTGGACCTTCGCATTCATGATGAAACACAGAAATCGCATCGGAATTAAATACAAAAGGCACAATGCCGCCTTAAGTACAAGAATAGGGACTCTTCTTACAGACGGTGATTTGAGCATTCCCTGTGAGACCAGTATTAGTTTCCGCTACACCTCTGCAGGTTCAGTTTATTCCTTGGACCTTCACATTGACGATGAAACACAGAAATGGCATCGTCATTAAATACAAAAGGCACAATGCCGCCTTAGGTACAAGAATAGAGACTCTTCTTACAGTCGGTGCTTTGGGCATTCCCTGTGAGACCAGTATTAGTTTCCGATACACCACTGCAGGTTGAATGTATTCCTTGGATCTTCACATTGACAATGAAACACAGAAATCGCATCGGAATTAAATACAAAACGCACAATGCCGCCATAAGTACAGAAATAGAGACTCTTCTTATAGTCGGTGATTTGAGCATTCCCTGTGAGACCAGTATTAGTTTCCGCTACACCTCTGCAGGTTCAATGTATTCCTTGGACCATCACATTGATGATGATACACAGAAATCGCATCGGAATTAAATACAAAAGGCACAATGCCGCCTTAAGTACAAGAATAGAGACTCTCCTTACAGTCGGTGCTTTGAGCATTCCCTTTGAGACCAGTATTAGTTTCCGATACACCACTGCAGGTTCAATGTATTCCTTGGAACTTCACATTGACGATGAAACACAGAAATCGCATCGGAGTCAAATACAAAAGGCACAATGCCGCCTTAAGTACAAGAATAGAGACTCTTCTAACAAACGGTGCTTTGAGCATTCCCTGTGAGACCAGTATTAGTTTCCGATACACCTCTGCAGGTTCAGTTTATTCCTTGGACCTTCACATTGACGATGATACACAGAAATGGCATCGGAATAAAATACAAAAGGCACAATGCCCCCTTAAGTACACGAATAGAGACTCTTCTTACAGTCGGTGCTTTGAGCATTCCCTGTGAGACCAGTATTAGTTTCCGCTACACCTCAGCAGGTTCAGTTTATTCCTTGGACCTTCACATTGACGATGAAGCACAGAAATGGCATCGGAATTAAATACAAAAGGCACAATGGTGCCATAAGTACAAGAATAGAGACTCTTCTTACAGTCTGTGCTTTGAGCATTCCCTGTGAGACCAGTATTAGTTTCCGATACACCACTGCAGGTTCAATGTATTCCTTGGAACTTCACATTGACGATGAAACACAGAAATCGCATCGGAATTAAATACAAAAGGCACAATGCCGCCTTAAGTACAAGAATAGAGACTCTTCTTACAGTCGGTGCTTTGAGCATTCCCTGTGAGACCAGTATTAGATTCCGCTACACCTCTGCAGGTTCAGTTTATTCCTTGGACCTTCACATTGACGATGAAACAAAAAAATGGCATCGTAATTAAATACAAAAAGCACAATGCCGCCTTAAGTACAAGAATAGAGATTCTTCTTACAGTCGGTGCTTTGAGCATTCCCTGTGAGACCAGTATTAGTTTCCGCTACACCTCAGCAGGTTCAGTTTTTTTCCTTGGACCTTCACATTGACGATGAAACACAGAAATGGCATCGGAATTAAATACAAAAGGCACAATGCCGCCTTATGTACAAGAATAGAGACTCTTCCTACAGTCGGTGCTTTGAGCATTCCCTGTGAGACCAGTATTAGTTTCCGCTACACCTCTGCAGGTTCAATGTATTCCTTGGACCATCACATTGACGATGATACACAGAAATCGCATCGGAATTAAATACAAAAGGCACAATGCCGCCTTATGTACAAGAATAGAGACTCTTCTTACAGTCGGTGCTTTGAGCATTCCCCTTGAGACCAGTATTAGTTTCCGATACACCACTGCAGGTTCAATGTATTCCTTGGAACTTCACATTGACGATGAAACACAGAAATCGCATCGGAGTCAAATACAAAAGGCACAATGCCGCCTTAAGTACAAGAATAGAGACTCTTCTTACAGTCGGTGCTTTGAGCATTCCCTGTGAGACCAGTATTAGTTTCCGATACACCTCTGCAGGTTCAGTTTATTCCTTGGACCTTCACATTGACGATGAAACACAGAAATGGCATCGGAATAAAATACAAAAGGCACAATGCCGCCTTAAGTACAAGAATAGAGACTCTTCTTACAATCGGTGCTTTGAGCATTCCCTGTTAGGCCAGTATTAGTTTCCGATGCACCACTGCAGGTTCAATGTATTCCTTGGACTTTCACATTGACGATGAAACACAGAAATGGCATCGGAATTAAATACAAAAGGCACAATGCCGCCTTAAGTACAAGAATAGAGCCTCTTCTTACAGTCGGTGCTTTGAGCATTCCCTGTGAGACCAGTATTAGTTTCCGATACACCACTGCAGGTTCAATGTATTCCTTGGAACTTCACATTGACGATGAAACACAGAAATCGCATCGGAAGTAAATACAAAAGGCACAATGCCCCCTTAAGTACAAGAATAGAGACTCTTCTTACAGTCCGTGCTATGAGCATTCCCTGTGAGACCAGTATTAGTTTCCGCCACACCTCTGCAGGTTCAGTTTATTCCTTGGACCTTCACATTGACGATGAAACACAGAAATAGCATCGGAATTAAATTCAAATGGCACAATGCCGCCTTAAGTACTGGAATAGAGACTCTTCTTACAGTCGGGACTGAGCATTCTCTGTCAGACCAGTATTAGTTTCCCCTACACCTCTGCAGGTTCAATGTATTCCTTGGACCTTCACATTGACGATGATACACAGAAATTACATCGGAATTAAATACAAAAGGAACAATGCCGCCTTAAGTACAAGAATAGAGATTCTTCTTACAGTCGGTGCTTTGAGCATTCCCTGTGAGACCAGTAATAGTATCCGATACACCACTGCAGGTTCAATCTATTCCTTGGACATACACATTGACGATGAAACACAGAAATTACATCGGAATTAAATACAAAAGGACAATGCCGCCTTAAGTACAAGAATAGAGACTCTTCTAACAAACGGTGCTTTGAGCATTCCCTGTGAGACCAGTATTAGTTTCCGCTACACCTCAGCAGGTTCAGTTTTTTTCCTTAGACCTTCACAATGACGATGGAACACAGAAATGGCATCGGAATTAAATACAAATGGCACAATGCCGCCTTAAGTACAAGAATAGAGACTCTTCTTACAGTCGGTGTTTTGAGCATTCCCTGTGAGACCAGTATTAGTTTCCGATACACCACTGCAGATTCAATGTATTCCTTGGACCTTCGCATTGATGATGAAACACAGAAATCGCATCGGAATTAAATACAAAAGGCACAATGCCGCCTTGAGTACAAGAATAGAGACTCTTCTTACAGTCGGTGATTTGAGCATTCCCTGTGAGACCAGTATTAGTTTCCGCTACACCTCTGCAGGTTCAGTTTATTCCTTGGACCTTCACATTGACGATGAAACACAGAAATGGCATCGTCATTAAATACAAAAGGCACAATGCCGCCTTAAGTACAAGAATAGAGACTCTTCTTACAGTCGGTGCTTTGAGCATTCCCTGTGAGACCAGTATTAGATTCCGCAACACCTCTGCAGGTTCAGTTTATTCCTTGGACCTTCACATTGACGATGAAACAAAAAGATGGCATCGTAATTAAATACAAAAAGCACAATGCCGCCTTAAGTACAAGAATAGAGATTCTTCTTACAGTCGGTGCTTTGAGCATTCCCTGTGAGACCAGTATTAGTTTCCGCTACACCTCAGCAGGTTCAGTTTTTTTCCTTGGACCTTCACATTGACGATGAAACACAGAAATGGCATCGGAATTAAATACAAAAGGCACAATGCCGCCTTATGTACAAGAATAGAGACTCTTCTTACAGTCGGAGCTTTGAGCATTCCCTGTGAGACCAGTATTAGTTTCCGCTACACCTCTGCAGGTTCAATGTATTCCTTGGACCATCACATTGACGATGATACACAGAAATCGCATCGGAATTAAATACAAAAGGCACAATGCCGCCTTATGTACAAGAATAGAGACTCTTCTTACAGTCGGTGCTTTGAGCATTCCCTTTGAGACCAGTATTAGTTTCCGATACACCACTGCAGGTTCAATGTATTCCTTGGAACTTCACATTGACGATGAAACACAGAAATCGCATCGGAGTCAAATACAAAAGGCACAATGCCGCCTTAAGTACAAGAATAGAGACTCTTCTTACAGTCGGTGCTTTGAGCATTCCCTGTGAGACCAGTATTAGTTTCCGATACACCTCTGCAGGTTCAGTTTATTCCTTGGACCTTCACATTGACGATGAAACATAGAAATGGCATCGGAATAAAATACAAAAGGCACAATGCCGCCTTAAGTACAAGAATAGAGACTCTTCTTACAATCGGTGCTTTGAGCATTCCCTGTTAGGCCAGTATTAGTTTCCGATGCACCACTGCAGGTTCAATGTATTCCTTGGACTTTCACAATGACGATGAAACACAGAAATGGCATCGGAATTAAATACAAAAGGCACAATGCCGCCTTAAGTACAAAAATAGAGCCTCTTCTTACAGTCGGTGCTTTGAGCATTCCCTGTGAGACCAGTATTAGTTTCCGATACACCACTGCAGGTTCAATGTATTCCTTGGAACTTCACATTGACGATGAAACACAGAAATCGCATCGGAATTAAATACAAAAGGCACAATGCCCCCTTAAGTACAAGAATAGAGACTCTTCTTACAGTCCGTGCTATGAGCATTCCCTGTGAGACCAGTATTAGTTTCCGCCACACCTCTGCAGGTTCAGTTTATTCCTTGGACCTTCACATTGACGATGAAACACAGAAATAGCATCGGAATTAAATTCAAATGGCACAATGCCGCCTTAAGTACAAGAATAGAGACTCTTCTTACAGTCGGTGTTTTGAGCATTCCCTGTGAGACCAGTATTAGTTTCCGATACACCACTGCAGATTCAATGTATTCCTTGGACCTTCGCATTGATGATGAAACACAGAAATCGCATCGGAATTAAATACAAAAGGCACAATGCCGCCTTAAGTACAAGAATAGAGACTCTTCTTACAGTCGGTGATTTGAGCATTCCCTGTGAGACCAGTATTAGTTTCCGCTACACCTCTGCAGGTTCAGTTTATTCCTTGGACCTTCACATTGACGATGAAACACAGAAATGGCATCGTCATTAAATACAAAAGGCACAATGCCGCCTTAGGTACAAGAATAGAGACTCTTCTTACAGTCGGTGCTTTGGGCATTCCCTGTGAGACCAGTATTAGTTTCCGATACACCACTGCAGGTTGAATGTGTTCCTTGGATCTTTACATTGACAATGAAACACAGAAATCGCATCGGAATTAAATACAAAACGCACAATGCCGCCATAAGTACAGAAATAGAGACTCTACTTATAGTCGGTGCTTTGAGCATTCCCTGTGAGACCAGTATTAGTTTCCGCTACACCTCTGCAGGTTCAATGTATTCCTTGGACCATCACATTGATGATGATACACAGAAATCGCATCGGAATTAAATACAAAAGGCACAATGCCGCCTTAAGTACAAGAATAGAGACTCTCCTTACAGTCGGTGCTTTGAGCATTCCCTTTGAGACCAGTATTAGTTTCCGATACACCACTGCAGGTTCAATGTATTCCTTGGAACTTCACATTGACGATGAAACACAGAAATCGCATCGGAGTCAAATACAAAAGGCACAATGCCGCCTTAAGTACAAGAATAGAGACTCTTCTAACAAACGGTGCTTTGAGCATTCCCTGTGAGACCAGTATTAGTTTCCGATACACCTCTGCAGGTTCAGTTTATTCCTTGGACCTTCACATTGACGATGATACACAGAAATGGCATCGGAATAAAATACAAAAGGCACAATGCCCCCTTAAGTACACGAATAGAGACTCTTCTTACAGTCGGTGCTTTGAGCATTCCCTGTGAGACCAGTATTAGTTTCCGATACACCACTGCAGATTCAATGTATTCCTTGGACCTTCGCATTGATGATGAAACACAGAAATCGCATCGGAATTAAATACAAAAGGCACAATGCCGCCTTAAGTACAAGAATAGAGACTCTTCTTACAGTCGGTGATTTGAGCATTCCCTGTGAGACCAGTATTAGATTCCGCTACACCTCTGCAGGTTCAGTTTATTCCTTGGACCTTCATATTGACGATGAAACAAAAAAATGGCATCGTAATTAAATACAAAAGGCACAATGCCGCCTTAAGTACAAGAATAGAGATTCTTCTTACAGTCGGTGCTTTGAGCATTCCCTGTGAGACCAGTATTAGTTTCCGCTACACCTCAGCAGGTTCAGTTTTTTTCCTTGGACCTTCACATTGACGATGAAACACAGAAATCACATCGGAATTAAATACAAAAGGCACAATGCCGCCTTATGTACAAGAATAGAGACTCTTCTTACAGTCGGTGCTTTGAGCATTCCCTGTGAGACCAGTATTAGTTTCCGCTACACCTCTGCAGGTTCAATGTATTCCTTGGACCATCACATTGACGATGATACACAGAAATCGCATCGGAATTAAATACAAAAGGCACAATGCCGCCTTATGTACAAGAATAGAGACTCTTCTTACAGTCGGTGCTTTGAGCATTCCCTTTGAGACCAGTATTAGTTTCCGATACACCACTGCAGGTTCAATGTATTCCTTGGAACTTCACATTGACGATGAAACACAGAAATAGCATCGGAGTCAAATACAAAAGGCACAATGCCGCCTTAAGTACAAGAATAGAGACTCTTCTTACAGTCGGTGCTTTGAGCATTCCCTGTGAGACCAGTATTAGTTTCCGATACACCTCTGCAGGTTCAGTTTATTCCTTGGACCTTCACATTGACGATGAAACACAGAAATGGCATCGGAATAAAATACAAAAGGCACAATGCCGCCATAAGTACAAGAATAGAGACTCTTCTTACGATCGGTGCTTTGAGCATTCCCTGTTAGGCCAGTATTAGTTTCCGATGCACCACTGCAGGTTCAATGTATTCCTTGGACTTTCACATTGACGATGAAACACAGAAATGGCATCGGAATTAAATACAAAAGGCACAATGCCGCCTTAAGTACAAGAATAGAGCCTCTTCTTACAGTCGGTGCTTTGAGCATTCCCTGTGAGACCAGTATTAGTTTCCGATACACCACTGCAGGTTCAATGTATTCCTTGGAACTTCACATTGACGATGAAACACAGAAATGGCATCGGAATAAAATACAAAAGGCACAATGCCCCCTTAAGTACACGAATAGAGACTCTTCTTACAGTCGGTGCTTTGAGCATTCCCTGTGAGACCAGTATTAGTTTCCGCTACACCTCAGCAGGTTCAGTTTATTCCTTGGACCTTCACAATGACGATGAAACACAGAAATGGCATCGGAATGAAATACAAAAGGCACAATGCGCCTTAAGTACAAGAATAGAGACTCTTCTTACAGTCGGTGCTTTGAGCATTAGCTGTGAGACCAGTATTTGTTTCCGCTACACGTCTGCAGGTTCTTTTAATTCCTTGGACCTTCACATTGACGATGAAACACAGAAATCCCATCGGAATTAAATACAAAAGGCACAATGCCGCCTTAAGTACAAGAATAGAGACTCTTCTTACAGTCGGTGCTTTGAGCATTCCCTGTGAGACCAGTATTAGTTTCCGCCACACCTCAGCAGGTTCAGATTATTCCTTGGACCTTCACATTGACGATGAAGCACAGAAATGGCATCGGAATTAAATACAAAAGGCACAATGGTGCCATAAGTACAAGAATAGAGACTCTTCTTACAGTCTGTGCTTTGAGCATTCCCTGTGAGACCAGTATTAGTTTCCGATACACCACTGCAGGTTCAATGTATTCCTTGGAACTTCACATTGACGATGAAACACAGAAATCGCATCGGAATTAAATACAAAAGGCACAATGCCGCCTTAAGTACAAGAATAGAGACTCTTCTTACAGTCGGTGCTTTGAGCATTCCCTGTGAGACCAGTATTAGATTCCGCTACACCTCTGCAGGTTCAGTTTATTCCTTGGACCTTCACATTGACGATGAAACAAAAAAATGGCATCGTAATTAAATACAAAAGGCACAATGCCGCCTTAAGTACAAGAATAGAGATTCTTCTTACAGTCGGTGCTTTGAGCATTCCCTGTGAGACCAGTATTAGTTTCCGCTACACCTCAGCAGGTTCAGTTTTTTTCCTTGGACCTTCACATTGACGATGAAACACAGAAATGGCATCGGAATTAAATACAAAAGGCACAATGCCGCCTTATGTACAAGAATAGAGACTCTTCTTACAGTCGGTGCTTTGAGCATTCCCTGTGAGACCAGTATTAGTTTCCGCTACACCTCTGCAGGTTCAATGTATTCCTTGGACCATCACATTGACGATGATACACAGAAATCGCATCGGAATTAAATACAAAAGGCACAATGCCGCCTTATGTACAAGAATAGAGACTCTTCTTACAGTCGGTGCTTTGAGCATTCCCTTTGAGACCAGTATTAGTTTCCGATACACCACTGCAGGTTCAATGTATTCCTTGGAACTTCACATTGACGATGAAACACAGAAATCGCATCGGAGTCAAATACAAAAGGCACAATGCCGCCTTAAGTACAAGAATAGAGACTCTTCATACAGTCGGTGCTTTGAGCATTCCCTGTGAGACCAGTATTAGTTTCTGATACACCTCTGCAGGTTCAGTTTATTCCTTGGACCTTCACATTGACGATGAAACATAGAAATGGCATCGGAATAAAATACAAAAGGCACAATGCCGCCTTAAGTACAAGAATAGAGACTCTTCTTACAATCGGTGCTTTGAGCATTCCCTGTTAGACCAGTATTAGTTTCCGATGCACCACTGCAGGTTCAATGTATTCCTTGGACTTTCACATTGACGATGAAACACAGAAATGGCATCGGAATTAAATACAAAAGGCACAATGCCGCCTTAAGTACAAGAATAGAGCCTCTTCTTACAGTCGGTGCTTTGAGCATTCCCTGTGAGACCAGTATTAGTTTCCGATACACCACTGCAGGTTCAATGTATTCCTTGGAACTTCACATTGACGATGAAACACAGAAATCGCATCGGAATTAAATACAAAAGGCACAATGCCCCCTTAAGTACAAGAATAGAGACTCTTCTTACAGTCCGTGCTATGAGCATTCCCTGTGAGACCAGTATTAGTTTCCGCCACACCTCTGCAGGTTCAATGTATTCCTTGGACCTTCACATTGACGATGAAACACAGAAATAGCATCGGAATTAAATTCAAATGGCACAATGCCGCCTTAAGTACTGGAATAGAGACTCTTCTTACAGTCGGGACTGAGCATTCTCTGTCAGACCAGTATTAGTTTCCCCTACACCTCTGCAGGTTCAATGTATTCCTTGGACCTTCACATTGACGATGATACACAGAAATCGCATCGGAATTAAATACAAATGGCACAATGCCGCCTTAAGTACAAGAATAGAGACTCTTCTTACAGTCGGTGCTTTGAGCATTCCCTTTGAGACCAGTATTAGTTTCCGATTCACCACTGCAGGTTCAATGTATTCCTTGGAATTTCACATTGACGATGAAACACAGAAATCGCATGGGAATCAAATACAAAAGGCACAAAGCCGCCTTAAGTAAAAGAATAGAGACTCTTCTTACAGTCGGTGTTTTGAGCATTCCCTGTGAGACCAGTATTAGTTTCCGCTACACCTCTGCAGGTTCAGTTTATTCCTTGGACCTTCACATTGACGATGAAACACAGAAATGGCATCGGAATTAATACAAAAGGCACAATTCGCCTTAAGTACAAGAATAGAGACTCTTCTTATAGTCGGTGCTTTGAGCATTCCCTGTGAGACCAGTATTAGTTTCCGCTACACCTCTGCAGGTTCTTTTTATTCCTTGGACCTTCACATTGTCAATGAAACACAGAAATCCCATCGGAATTAAATACAAAAGGCACAATGCCGCCTTAAGTACAAGAATAGAGACTCTTCTTACAGTCGGTGCTTTGAGCATTCCCTGTGAGACCAGTATTAGTTTCCGCTACACCTCTGCAGGTTCAGTTTATTCCTTGGACCTTCACATTGATGATGAAACGAAGAAATGGCATCGGAATTAAATACAAAAGGCACAATGCCGCCTTAAGTACAAGAATAGAGACTCTTCTTACAGTCGGTGCTTTGAGCATTCCCTGTGAGACCAGTATTAGTTTCCGATACACCACTGCAGGTTCAATGTATTCCTTGGAACTTCACATTGACGATGAAACACAGAAATCGCATCGGAATTAAATACAAAAGGCACAATGCCGCCTTAAGTACAAGAATAGAGACTCTTCTTGCAGTCGGTGCTTTGAGCATTCCCTGTGAGACCAGTATTAATTTCCGCTACACCTCTGCAGGTTCAGTTTATTCCTTGGACCTTCACATTGACGATGAAACACAGAAATGGCATCGGAATTAAATACAAAAGGCACAATGCCGCCTTAAGTACAAGAATAGAGACTCTTCTTACACCGGTGCTTTGAGCATTCCCTGTGGGACCAGTATTAGTTTCCGATACACCACTGCTGGTTCAATGTATTCCTTGGACCTTCGCATTGACGATGAAACACAGAAACCGCATCGGAATTAAATACAAAAGACACAATGCCGCCTTAAGTACAAGAATAGAGACTCTTCTTACAGTCGGTGATTTGAGCATTCCCTGTGAGACCAGTATTAGTTTCCGCTACACCTCTGCAGGTTCAGTTTATTCCTTGGACCTTCACATTGACGATAAAACACAGAAATGGCATCGGAATGAAATACAAAAGGCACAATGCCGAGTTAAGTACAAGAATAGAGACTCTTCTTACAGTCGGTGCTTTGAGCATTCCCTGTGAGACCAGTATTAGTTTCCGCTACACGTCTGCAGGTTCAGTTTATTCTTTGGACCTTGACATAGACGATGAAACACAGAAATGGCATCGGAATTAAATACAAAAGGCACAATGCCGCCTTAAGTACAAGAATAGAGACTCTTCTTACAGTCGGTGCTTTGAGCATTCCCTGTGAGACCAATATTAGTTTCCGATACACCACTGCCGGTTCAATGTATTCCTTGGAACTTCAAATTGACGATGAAACACAGAAATCGCTCGGAATTAAATACAAAAACACAATGCCGATTTATGTACAAGAATAGAGAATCTTCTTACCGTCGGTGCTTTGAGCATTCCCTGTGAGACCAGTATTAGTTTCCGATACTCCTCTGCAGGTTCACTTTACGCCTTGGACCTTCACATTGACGATGAAACACAGAAATGGCATCGGAATTAAATACAAATGGCACAATGCCGCCTTAAGTACAAGAATAGAGACTCATTTAACAGTCGGTGCTTTGAGCATTCCCTGTGAGACCAGTATTAGTATCCGATACACCACAGCAGGTTCAATGTATTCCTTGGAACTTCACATTGACGATGAAACACAGAAATCGCATGGGAATCAAATACAAAAGGCACAATGCCTCCTTAAGTACAAGAATAGTGACTCTTCTTACAGTCGGTGCTTTGAGCATTAACTGTGCGACCAGTATTAGTTTCCGATACTCCTCTGCAGGTTCACTTTATTCCTTGGACCTTCAAATTGACGATGAAACACAGAAATGGCATCGGAATTAAATACAAAAGGCACAATGCCGCCTTAAGTACAAGAATAGAGACTCATCTTACAGTCGGTGCTTTGAGCATTCCCTGTGAGACCAGTATTAGTTTCCGCTACACCTGTGCAGGTTCAGATTATTCCTTGGACCTTCACATTGACGATGAAACACAGAAATGGCATCGGAAGTAAATACAAAAAGCACAATGCCGCCTTAAGTACAAGAATAGAGACTCTTCTTACCGTCGGTGCTTTGAGCATTCCCTGTGAGACCAGTATTAGTTTCCGCTATACCACTGCAGGTTCAGTTTATTCCCTAGACATACACATTGACGATGAAACACCGAAATGGCATCGTAATTAAATACAAAAGGCACAATGCCGCCTTAAGTACAAGAATGGAGACTCTTCTCACAGTCGGTGCTTTGAGCATTCCCTGTGAGACCAGTATTAGTTTCCGCCACACCTCTGCAGGTGCAGTTTATTCCTTGGACCTTCACATTGACGATGAAACACAGAAATGGCATCGGAATTAAATACAAAAGGCACAATGCCGCCTTAAGTACAAGAATAGAGACTCTTCTTACAGTCAGTGCTTTGAGCATTCCCTGTGAGACCAGTATTAGTTTCCGCTACACCACTGCAGGTTCAATGTATTCCTTGGAACTTCACACTGACGATGAAACACAGAAATCGCATCGGAATCAAATACAAAAGGCACAATGCCGCCTTAAGTACAAGAATAGAGACTCTTCTTACAGTCGGTGCTTTGAGCATTCCCTGTGAGACCAGTATTAGTTTCCGATACACCACTGCAGGTTCAATGTATTCCTTGGACTTTCACATTGACGATGAAACACAGAAATCGCATCGGAATTAAATACAAAACGCACAATGCCGCCTTAAGTACAAGAATAGAGACTCTTCTTACAGTCGATGCTTTGAGCATTCCCTGTGAGACCAGTATTAGTTTCCGCTACACCTCTGCAGGTTCAATGTATTCCTTGGACCTTCACATTGACGATGATACACAGAAATCGCATCGGAATTAAGTACAAAAGGCTCAATGCCGCCTTAAGTACAAGAATAGAGACTCTCCTTACAGTCGGTGCTTTGAGCATTCCCTGTGAGACCAGTATTAGTTTCCGCTACACCTCTGCAGGTTCAGTTTATTCCTTGGATCTTCACATTGATGATGAAACGAAGAAATGGCATCGGAATTAAATACAAAAGGCACAATGCCGCCTTAAGTACAAGAATAGAGACTCTTCTTACAGTCGGTGCTTTGAGCATTCCCTGTGAGACCAGTATTAGTTTCCGATACACCACTGCAGGTTCAATGTATTCCTTGGAACTTCACATTGACGATGAAACACAGAAATCGCATCGGAATTAAATACAAAAGGCACAATGCCGCCTTAAGTACAAGAATAGAGTCTCTTCTTGCAGTCGGTGCTTTGAGCATTCCCTGTGAGACCAGTATTAATTTCCGCTACACCTCTGCAGGTTCAGTTTATTCCTTGGACCTTCACATTGACGATGAAACACAGAAATGGCATCGGAATTAAATACAAAAGGCACAATGCCGCCTTAAGTACAAGAATAGAGACTCTTCTTACACCGGTGCTTTGAGCATTCCCTGTGGGACCAGTATTAGTTTCCGATACACCACTGCTGGTTCAATGTATTCCTTGGACCTTCGCATTGACGATGAAACACAGAAACCGCATCGGAATTAAATACAAAAGACACAATGCCGCCTTAAGTACAAGAATAGAGACTCTTCTTACAGTCGGTGATTTGAGCATTCCCTGTGAGACCAGTATTAGTTTCCGCTACACCTCTGCAGGTTCAGTTTATTCCTTGGACCTTCACATTGACGATAAAACACAGAAATGGCATCGGAATGAAATACAAAAGGCACAATGCCGAGTTAAGTACAAGAATAGAGACTCTTCTTACAGTCGGTGCTTTGAGCATTCCCTGTGAGACCAGTATTAGTTTCCGCTACACGTCTGCAGGTTCAGTTTATTCTTTGGACCTTGACATAGACGATGAAACACAGAAATGGCATCGGAATTAAATACAAAAGGCACAATGCCGCCTTAAGTACAAGAATAGAGACTCTTCTTACAGTCGGTGCTTTGAGCATTCCCTGTGAGACCAGTATTAGTTTCCGATACACCACTGCCGGTTCAATGTATTCCTTGGAACTTCAAATTGACGATGAAACACAGAAATCGCTCGGAATTAAATACAAAAGCACAATGCCGATTTATGTACAAGAATAGAGACTCTTCTTACCGTCGGTGCTTTGAGCATTCCCTGTGAGACCAGTATTAGTTTCCGATACTCCTCTGCAGGTTCACTTTACGCCTTGGACCTTCACATTGACGATGAAACACAGAAATGGCATCGGAATTAAATACAAATGGCACAATGCCGCCTTAAGTACAAGAATAGAGACTCATTTAACAGTCGGTGCTTTGAGCATTCCCTGTGAGACCAGTATTAGTATCCGATACACCACAGCAGGTTCAATGTATTCCTTGGAACTTCACATTGACGATGAAACACAGAAATCGCATGGGAATCAAATACAAAAGGCACAATGCCTCCTTAAGTACAAGAATAGTGACTCTTCTTACAGTCGGTGCTTTGAGCATTCCCTGTGAGACCAGTATTAGTTTCCGATACTCCTCTGCAGGTTCACTTTATTCCTTGGACCTTCAAATTGACGATGAAACACAGAAATGGCATCGGAATTAAATACAAAAGGCACAATGCCGCCTTAAGTACAAGAATAGAGACTCATCTTACAGTCGGTGCTTTGAGCATTCCCTGTGAGACCAGTATTAGTTTCCGCTACACCTGTGCAGGTTCAGATTATTCCTTGGACCTTCACATTGACGATGAAACACAGAAATGGCATCGGAAGTAAATACAAAAAGCACAATGCCGCCTTAAGTACAAGAATAGAGACTCTTCTTACCGTCGGTGCTTTGAGCATTCCCTGTGAGACCAGTATTAGTTTCCGCTATACCACTGCAGGTTCAGTTTATTCCTTAGACATACACATTGACGATGAAACACCGAAATATCATCGTAATTAAATACAAAAGGCACAATGCCGCCTTAAGTACAAGAATGGAGACTCTTCTCACAGTCGGTGCTTTGAGCATTCCCTGTGAGACCCGTATTAGTTTCCGCCACACCTCTGCAGGTGCAGTTTATTCCTTGGACCTTCACATTGACGATGAAACACAGAAATGGCATCGGAATTAAATACAAAAGGCACAATGCCGCCTTAAGTACAAGAATAGAGACTCTTCTTACAGTCAGTGCTTTGAGCATTCCCTGTGAGACCAGTATTAGTTTCCGCTACACCACTGCAGGTTCAATGTATTCCTTGGAACTTCACACTGACGATGAAACACAGAAATCGCATCGGAATCAAATACAAAAGGCACAATGCCGCCTTAAGTACAAGAATAGAGACTCTTCTTACAGTCGGTGCTTTGAGCATTCCCTGTGAGACCAGTATTAGTTTCCGATACACCACTGCAGGTTCAATGTATTCCTTGGACTTTCACATTGACGATGAAACACAGAAATCGCATCGGAATTAAATACAAAACGCACAATGCCGCCTTAAGTACAAGAATAGAGACTCTTCTTACAGTCGATGCTTTGAGCATTCCCTGTGAGACCAGTATTAGTTTCCGCTACACCTCTGCAGGTTCAATGTATTCCTTGGACCTTCACATTGACGATGATACACAGAAATCGCATCGGAATTAAGTACAAAAGGCTCAATGCCGCCTTAAGTACAAGAATAGAGACTCTCCTTACAGTCGGTGCTTTGAGCATTCCCTGTGAGACCAGTATTAGTTTCCGCTACACCTCTGCAGGTTCAGTATATTCCTTGGACCTTCACATTGACGATGAAACACAGAAATCGCATCGGAATTAAATACAAAAGGCACAATGCCACCTTAAGTACAAGAATAGAGACTCTTCTTACAGTCGGTGCTTTGAGCATTCCCTGTAAGACCAGTATTAGTTTCCGCTACACCTCTGCAGGTTCAATGCATTCCTTGGAACTTCACATTGACGATGAAACACAGAAATGGCATCGGAATTAAATACAAAAAGCACAATGAAGCCTTAAGTACAAGAATAGAGACTCTTCTAACAGTCGGTGCTTTGAGCATTCCCTGTGAAACCAGTATTAGTTTCCGATACACCACTGCAGGTTCAATGTATTCCTTGGACCTTCACATTGACAATGAAACACAGAAATGGCATCGTAATTAAATACAAAAGGCACAATGCCGCCTTAAGTACAAGAATAGAGACTCTTTTTACAGTCGGTGCTTTGGGCATTCCTTGTAAGACCAGTATTAGTTTCCGATACACCACTGCAGGTTCAATGTATTCTATGGACTTTCACATTGACGATGAAACACAGAAATGGCATCGGAATTAAATACAAAAGACACAATACCGCCTTAAGTACAAGAATAGAGACTCTTCTTACAGTCGGTGCTATGAGCATTCCCTGTGAGACCAGTATTAGTTTCCGCCACACCTCTGCAGGTTCAGTTTATTCCTTGGACCTTCACATTGACGATGAAACACAGAAATAGCATCGGAATTAAATACAAATGGCACAATGCCGCCTTAAGTACTGGAATAGAGACTCTTCTTACAGTCGGGACTTTGAGCATTCTCTGTCAGACCAGTATTAGTTTCCCCTACACCTCTGCAGGTTCAATGTATTCCTTGGACCTTCACATTGACGATGATACACAGAAACCGCATCGGAATTAAATACAAATGGCACAATGCCGCCTTAAGTACAAGAATAGAGACTCTTCTTACAGTCGGTGCTTTGAGCATTCCCTGTGAGACCAGTATTAGTTTCCGATACACCACTGCAGGTTCAATGTATTCCTTGGAACTTCACATTGACGATGAAACACAGAAATCGCATCGGAATTAAATACAAAAGGCACAATGCCGCCTTAAGTACAAGAATAGAGACTCTTCTTGCAGTCGGTGCTTTGAGCATTCCCTGTGAGACCAGTATTAATTTCCGCTACACCTCTGCAGGTTCAGTTTATTCCTTGGACCTTCACATTGACGATGAAACACAGAAATGGCATCGGAATTAAATACAAAAGGCACAATGCCGCCTTAAGTACAAGAATAGAGACTCTTCTTACACCGGTGCTTTGAGCATTCCCTGTGAGACCAGTATTAGTTTCCGATACACCACTGCTGGTTCAATGTATTCCTTGGACCTTCGCATTGACGATGAAACACAGAAACCGCATCGGAATTAAATACAAAAGACACAATGCCGCCTTAAGTACAAGAATAGAGACTCTTATTACAGTCGGTGATTTGAGCATTCCCTGTGAGACCAGTATTAGTTTCCGCTACACCTCTGCAGGTTCAGTTTATTCCTTGGACCTTCACATTGACGATAAAACACAGAAATGGCATCGGAATTAAATACAAAAGGCACAATGCCGCCTTAAGTACAAGAATAGAGACTCTTCTTACAGTCGGTGCTTTGAGCATTCCCTGTGAGACCAGTATTAGTTTCCGCTACACCTCTGCAGGTTCATTTTATTCTTTGGACCTTCACATAGACGATGAAACACAGAAATGGCATCGGAATTAAATACAAAAGGCACAATGCCGCCTTAAGTACAAGAATAGAGACTCTTCTTACAGTCGGTGCTTTGAGCATTCCCTGTGAGACCAGTATTAGTTTCCGATACACCACTGCCGGTTCAATGTATTCCTTGGAACTTCAAATTGACGATGAAACACAGAAATCGCTCGGAATTAAATACAAAACCACAATGCCCATTTATGTACAAGAATAGAGAATCTTCTTACAGTCGGTGCTTTGAGCATTCCCTGTGAGACCAGTATTAGTTTCCGATACTCCTCTGCAGGTTCACTTTACTCCTTGGCCTTCACATTGACGATGAAACACAGAAATGGCATCGGAATTAAATACAAATGGCACAATGCCGCCTTAAGTACAAGAATAGCGACTCATTTAACAGTCGGTGCTTTGAGCATTCCCTGTGAGACCAGTATTAGTATCCGATACACCACAGCAGGTTCAATGTATTCCTTGGAACTTCACATTGACGATGAAACACAGAAATCGCATGGGAATCAAATACAAAAGGCACAATGCCTCCTTAAGTACAAGAATAGTGACTCTTCTTACAGTCGGTGCTTTGAGCATTCCCTGTGAGACCAGTATTAGTTTCCGATACTCCTCTGCAGGTTCACTTTATTCCTTGGACCTTCAAATTGACGATGAAGCACAGAAATGGCATCGGAATTAAATACAAAAGGCACAATGCCGCCTTAAGTACAAGAATAGAGACTCATCTTACAGTCGGTGCTTTGAGCATTCCCTGTGAGACCAGTATTAGTTTCCGCTACAACTCTGCAGGTTCAGATTATTCCTTGGACCTTCACATTGACGATGAAACACAGAAATGGCATCGGAAGTAAATACAAAAAGCACAATGCCGCCTTAAGTACAAGAATAGAGACTCTTCTTACCGTCGGTGCTTTGAGCATTCCCTGTGAGACCAGTATTAGTTTCCGCTACACCACTGCAGGTTCAGTTTATTCCTTAGACCTTCACATTGACGATGAATAACCGAAATGGCATCGTAATTAAATACAAAAGGCACAATGCCGCCTTAAGTACAAGAATGGAGACTCTTCTCACAGTCGGTGCTTTGAGCATTCCCTGTGAGACCCGTATTAGTTTCCGCCACACCTCTGCAGGTGCAGTTTATTCCTTGGACCTTCACATTGACGATGAAACACAGAAATGGCATCGGAATTAAATACAAAAGGCACAATGCCGCCTTAAGTACAAGAATAGAGACTCTTCTTACAGTCAGTGCTTTGAGCATTCCCTGTGAGACCAGTATTAGTTTCCGCTACACCACTGCAGGTTCAATGTATTCCTTGGAACTTCACACTGACGATGAAACACAGAAATCGCATCGGAATCAAATACAAAAGGCACAATGCCGCCTTAAGTACAAGAATAGAGACTCTTCTTACAGTCGGTGCTTTGAGCATTTACTGTGAGACCAGTATTAGTTTCCGATACACCACTGCAGGTTCAATGTATTCCTTGGACCTTCACATTGACGATGAAACACAGAAATCGCATCGGAATTAAATACAAAACGCACAATGCCGCCTTAAGTACAAGCATAGAGACTCTTCTTACAGTCGATGCTTTGAGCATTCCCTGTGAGACCAGTATTAGTTTCCGCTACACCTCTGCAGGTTCAATGTATTCCTTGGACCTTCACATTGACGATGATACACAGAAATCGCATCGGAATTAAGTACAAAAGGCTCAATGCCGCCTTAAGTACAAGAATAGAGACTCTCCTTACAGTCGGTGCTTTGAGCATTCCCTGTGAGACCAGTATTAGTTTCCGCTACACCTCTGCAGGTTCAGTATATTCCTTGGACCTTCACATTGACGATGAAACACAGAAATGGCATCGGAATTAAATACAAAAAGCACAATGAAGCCTTAAGTACAAGAATAGAGACTCTTCTAACTGTCGGTGCTTTGAGCATTCCCTGTGAGACCAGTATTAGTTTCCGATACACCACTGCAGGTCAATGTATTCCTTGGACCTTCACATTGACAATGAAACACAGAAATGGCATCGTAATTAAATACAAAAGGCACAATGCCGCCTTAAGTACAAGAATAGAGACTCTTTTTACAGTCGGTGCTTTGGGCATTCCTTGTAAGACCAGTATTAGTTTCCGATACACCACTGCAGGTTCAATGTATTCTATGGACTTCCACATTGACGATGAAACACAGAAATGGCATCGGAATTAAATACAAAAGACACAATACCGCCTTAAGTACAAGAATAGTGACTCTTCTTGCAGTCGGTGCTTTGAGCATTCCATGTGAGACCAGTATTAGTTTCCGATACACCACTGCAGGTTCAATGTATTCCTTGGACCTTCGCATTGACGATGAAACACAGAAATCGCATCGGAATGAAATACAAAAGGCACAATGCCGCCTCAAGTACAAGAATAGAGACTCTTCTTGCAGTCGGTGCTTTGAGCATTCCCTGTGAGACCAGTATTAGTGTCCGATACACCACTGCAGGTTCAATGTATTCCTTGGACCTTCACATTGACGATGAAACACAGAAATCGCATCGGAATTAAATACAAAACGCACAATGCCGCCTTATGTACAAGAATAGAGACTCTTCTTACAGTCGGTGATTTAAGCATTCCCTGTGAGACCAGTATTAGTTACCGCTACACCTCTGCAGGTTCAATGTATTCCTTGGACCTTCACATTGACGATGATACACAGAAATCGCATCGGAAATAAGTACAAAAGGCACAATGCCGCCTTAAGTACAAGAATAGAGACTCTTCTTACAGTCGGTGCTTTGAACATTCCCTGTGAGACCAGTATTAGTTTCCGCTACACCTCTGCAGGTTCAGTATATTCCTTGGACCTTCACATTGACGATGAAACACAGAAATGGCATCGGAATTAAATTCAAAAGGCACAATGCCGCCTTAAGTACAAGAATAGAGACTCTTCTTGCAGTCGGTGCTTTGAGCATTCCCTGTGAGACCAGTATCAGTTTCCGATACACCACTGCAGGTTCAATGTATTACTTGGACCTTCACATTGACGATGAAACACAGAAATCGCATCGGCATTAAATACCAAACGCTAAATGCCGCCTTATGTACAAGAATAGAGACTCTTCTTACAGTCGGTGCTTTGAGCATTCCCTGTGAGACCAGTATTAGTTACCGCTACACCTCTGCAGGTTCAATGTATTCCTTGGACCTTCACATTGACGATGATACACAGAAATCGCATCGGAAATAAGTACAAAAGGCACATTGCCGCCTTAAGTACAAGAATAGAGACTCTTCTTACAGCCGGTGATTTGAGCATTCCCTGTGAGCCCAGTATTAGTTTCCGATACACCACTGCAGGTTCAATGTATTCCTTGGACCGTCACATTGACGATGAAACACAGAAATGGCATCGGAATTAAATACAAAAGGCACAATGCCGCCTTAAGTACAAGTATAGAGACTCTTCTTACAGTCGGTGCTTTGAGCATTCCATGTGAGACCAGTATTAGTTTCCGATACACCACTGCAGGTTCAATGTATTCCTTGGAACTTCACACTGACGATGAAACACAAAAATCGCATCGGAATCAAATACAAAAGGCACAATGCCGTCTTACGTACAAGAATAGAGACTCTTCTTACAGTCGGTGCTTTGAGCATTCCCTGTGAGACCAGTATTAGTTTCCGATACACCTCTGCAGGTTCAGTTTATTCCTTGGACCTTCACATTGACGATGAAACACAGAAATCGCATCGAAATTAAATACAAAAGGCACAATGCCGCCTTAAGTACAAGAATAGAGACTCTTCTTACAGTCGGTGCTTTCAGCATTCCCTGTGAGACCAGTATTAGTTTCCGCTACACCACTGCAGGTTCAATGTATTCCTTGGAACTTCACACTGACGATGAAACACAGAAATCGCATCGGAATCAAATACAAAAGGCACAATGCCGCCTTAAGTACAAGAATAGAGACTCTTCTTACAGTCGGTGCTTTGAGCATTCCCTGTGAGACCAGTATTAGTTTCCGATACACTACTGCAGGTTCAATGTATTCCTTGGACCTTCACATTGACGATGAAACACAGAAATCGCATCGGAATTAAATACAAAACGCACAATGCCGCCTTAAGTACAAGAATAGAGACTCTTCTTACAGTCGATGCTTTGAGCATTCCCTGTGAGACCAGTATTAGTTTCCGCTACACCTCTGCAGGTTCAATGTATTCCTTGGACCTTCACATTGACGATGATACACAGAAATCGCATCGGAATTAAGTACAAAAGGCTCAATGCCGCCTTAAGTACAAGAATAGAGACTCTCCTTACAGTCGGTGCTTTGAGCATTCCCTGTGAGACCAGTATTAGTTTCCGCTACACCTCTGCAGGTTCAGTATATTCCTTGGACCTTCACATTGACGATGAAACACAGAAATCGCATCGGAAATAAATACAAAAGGCACAATGCCACCTTAAGTACAAGAATAGAGACTCTTCTTACAGTCGGTGCTTTGAGCATTCCCTGTGAGACCAGTATTAGTTTCCGCTACACCTCTGCAGGTTCAATGCATTCCTTGGAACTACACATTGACGATGAAACACAGAAATGGCATCGGAATTAAATACAAAAAGCACAATGAAGCCTTAAGTACAAGAATAGAGACTCTTCTAACAGTCGGTGCTTTGAGCATTCCCTGTGAGACCAGTATTAGTTTCCGATACACCACTGCAGGTTCAATGTATTCCTTGGAACTACACATTGACGATGAAACACAGAAATGGCATCGGAATTAAATACAAAAAGCACAATGAAGCCTTAAGTACAAGAATAGAGACTCTTCTAACAGTCAGTGCTTTGAGCATTCCCTGTGAGACCAGTATTAGTTTCCGCTACACCACTGCAGGTTCAGTATATTCCTTGGACCTTCACATTGACGATGAAACACAGAAATGGCATCGGAATTAAATACAAAAAGCACAATGAAGCCTTAAGTACAAGAATAGAGACTCTTCTAACTGTCGGTGCTTTGAGCATTCCCTGTGAGACCAGTATTAGTTTCCGATACACCACTGCAGGTCAATGTATTCCTTGGACCTTCACATTGACAATGAAACACAGAAATGGCATCGTAATTAAATACAAAAGGCACAATGCCGCCTTAAGTACAAGAATAGAGACTCTTTTTACAGTCGGTGCTTTGGGCATTCCTTGTAAGACCAGTATTAGTTTCCGATACACCACTGCAGGTTCAATGTATTCTATGGACTTTCACATTGACGATGAAACACAGAAATGGCATCGGAATTAAATACAAAAGACACAATACCGCCTTAAGTACAAGAATAGTGACTCTTCTTGCAGTCGGTGCTTTGAGCATTCCATGTGAGACCAGTATTAGTTTCCGATACACCACTGCAGGTTCAATGTATTCCTTGGACCTTCGCATTGACGATGAAACACAGAAATCGCATCGGAATGAAATACAAAAGGCACAATGCCGCCTCAAGTACAAGAATAGAGACTCTTCTTGCAGTCGGTGCTTTGAGCATTCCCTGTGAGACCAGTATTAGTGTCCGATACACCACTGCAGGTTCAATGTATTCCTTGGACCTTCACATTGACGATGAAACACAGAAATCGCATCGGAATTAAATACAAAACGCACAATGCCGCCTTATGTACAAGAATAGAGACTCTTCTTACAGTCGGTGATTTAAGCATTCCCTGTGAGACCAGTATTAGTTACCGCTACACCTCTGCAGGTTCAATGTATTCCTTGGACCTTCACATTGACGATGATACACAGAAATCGCATCGGAAATAAGTACAAAAGGCACAATGCCGCCTTAAGTACAAGAATAGAGACTCTTCTTACAGTCGGTGCTTTGAACATTCCCTGTGAGACCAGTATTAGTTTCCGCTACACCTCTGCAGGTTCAGTATATTCCTTGGACCTTCACATTGACGATGAAACACAGAAATGGCATCGGAATTAAATTCAAAAGGCACAATGCCGCCTTAAGTACAAGAATAGAGACTCTTCTTGCAGTCGGTGCTTTGAGCATTCCCTGTGAGACCAGTATCAGTTTCCGATACACCACTGCAGGTTCAATGTATTACTTGGACCTTCACATTGACGATGAAACACAGAAATCGCATCGGCATTAAATACCAAACGCTAAATGCCGCCTTATGTACAAGAATAGAGACTCTTCTTACAGTCGGTGCTTTGAGCATTCCCTGTGAGACCAGTATTAGTTACCGCTACACCTCTGCAGGTTCAATGTATTCCTTGGACCTTCACATTGACGATGATACACAGAAATCGCATCGGAAATAAGTACAAAAGGCACATTGCCGCCTTAAGTACAAGAATAGAGACTCTTCTTACAGCCGGTGATTTGAGCATTCCCTGTGAGCCCAGTATTAGTTTCCGATACACCACTGCAGGTTCAATGTATTCCTTGGACCGTCACATTGACGATGAAACACAGAAATGGCATCGGAATTAAATACAAAAGGCACAATGCCGCCTTAAGTACAAGTATAGAGACTCTTCTTACAGTCGGTGCTTTGAGCATTCCATGTGAGACCAGTATTAGTTTCCGATACACCACTGCAGGTTCAATGTATTCCTTGGAACTTCACACTGACGATGAAACACAAAAATCGCATCGGAATCAAATACAAAAGGCACAATGCCGTCTTACGTACAAGAATAGAGACTCTTCTTACAGTCGGTGCTTTGAGCATTCCCTGTGAGACCAGTATTAGTTTCCGATACACCTCTGCAGGTTCAGTTTATTCCTTGGACCTTCACATTGACGATGAAACACAGAAATCGCATCGAAATTAAATACAAAAGGCACAATGCCGCCTTAAGTACAAGAATAGAGACTCTTCTTACAGTCGGTGCTTTCAGCATTCCCTGTGAGACCAGTATTAGTTTCCGCTACACCACTGCAGGTTCAATGTATTCCTTGGAACTTCACACTGACGATGAAACACAGAAATCGCATCGGAATCAAATACAAAAGGCACAATGCCGCCTTAAGTACAAGAATAGAGACTCTTCTTACAGTCGGTGCTTTGAGCATTCCCTGTGAGACCAGTATTAGTTTCCGATACACTACTGCAGGTTCAATGTATTCCTTGGACCTTCACATTGACGATGAAACACAGAAATCGCATCGGAATTAAATACAAAACGCACAATGCCGCCTTAAGTACAAGAATAGAGACTCTTCTTACAGTCGATGCTTTGAGCATTCCCTGTGAGACCAGTATTAGTTTCCGCTACACCTCTGCAGGTTCAATGTATTCCTTGGACCTTCACATTGACGATGATACACAGAAATCGCATCGGAATTAAGTACAAAAGGCTCAATGCCGCCTTAAGTACAAGAATAGAGACTCTCCTTACAGTCGGTGCTTTGAGCATTCCCTGTGAGACCAGTATTAGTTTCCGCTACACCTCTGCAGGTTCAGTATATTCCTTGGACCTTCACATTGACGATGAAACACAGAAATCGCATCGGAAATAAATACAAAAGGCACAATGCCACCTTAAGTACAAGAATAGAGACTCTTCTTACAGTCGGTGCTTTGAGCATTCCCTGTGAGACCAGTATTAGTTTCCGCTACACCTCTGCAGGTTCAATGCATTCCTTGGAACTACACATTGACGATGAAACACAGAAATGGCATCGGAATTAAATACAAAAAGCACAATGAAGCCTTAAGTACAAGAATAGAGACTCTTCTAACAGTCGGTGCTTTGAGCATTCCCTGTGAGACCAGTATTAGTTTCCGATACACCACTGCAGGTTCAATGTATTCCTTGGACCTTCACATTGACAATGAAACACAGAAATGGCATCGTAATTAAATACAAAAGGCACAATGCCGCCTTAAGTACAAGAATAGAGACTCTTTTTACAGTCGGTGCTTTGGGCATTCCTTGTAAGACCAGTATTAGTTTCCGATACACCACTGCAGGTTCAATGTATTCTATGGACTTTCACATTGACGATGAAACACAGAAATGGCATCGGAATTAAATACAAAAGACACAATACCGCCTTAAGTACAAGAATAGAGACTCTTCTTACAGTCGGTGCTATGAGCATTCCCTGTGAGACCAGTATTAGTTTCCGCCACACCTCTGCAGGTTCAGTTTATTCCTTGGACCTTCACATTGACGATGAAACACAGAAATAGCATCGGAATTAAATACAAATGGCACAATGCCGCCTTAAGTACTGGAATAGAGACTCTTCTTACAGTCGGGACTTTGAGCATTCTCTGTCAGACCAGTATTAGTTTCCCCTACACCTCTGCAGGTTCAATGTATTCCTTGGACCTTCACATTGACGATGATACACAGAAATCGCATCGGAATTAAATACAAATGGCACAATGCCGCCTTAAGTACAAGAATAGAGACTCTTCTTACAGTCGGTGCTTTGAGCATTCCCTTTGAGACCAGTATTAGTTTCCGATTCACCACTGCAGGTTCAATGTATTCCTTGGAATTTCACATTGACGACGAAACACAGAAATCGCATGGGAGTCAAATACAAAAGGCACAAAGCCGCCTTAAGTAAAAGAATAGAGACTCTTCTTACAGTCGGTGTTTTGAGCATTCCCTGTGAGACCAGTATTAGTTTCCGCTACACCTCTGCAGGTTCAGTTTATTCCTTGGACCTTCACATTGACGATGAAACACAGAAATGGCATCGGAATTAAATACAAAAGGCACAATGCGCCTTAAGTACAAGAATAGAGACTCTTCTTATAGTCGGTGCTTTGAGCATTCCCTGTGAGACCAGTATTAGTTTCCGCTACACCTCTGCAGGTTCTTTTTATTCCTTGGACCTTCACATTGTCGATGAAACACAGAAATCCCTTCGGAATTAAATACAAAAGGCACAATGCCGCCTTAAGTACAAGAATAGAGACTCTTCTTACAGTCGGTGCTTTGAGCATTCCCTGTGAGACCAGTATTAGTTTCCGCTACACCTCTGCAGGTTCAGTTTATTCCTTGGACCTTCACATTGATGATGAAACGAAGAAATGGCATCGGAATTAAATACAAAAGGCACAATGCCGCCTTAAGTACAAGAATAGAGACTCTTCTTACAGTCGGTGCTTTGAGCATTCCCTGTGAGACCAGTATTAGTTTCCGATACACCACTGCAGGTTCAATGTATTCCTTGGAACTTCACATTGACGATGAAACACAGAAATCGCATCGGAATTAAATACAAAAGGCACAATGCCGCCTTAAGTACAATAATAGAGACTCTTCTTGCAGTCGGTGCTTTGAGCATTCCCTGTGAGACCAGTATTAATTTCCGCTACACCTCTGCAGGTTCAGTTTATTCCTTGGACCTTCACATTGACGATGAAACACAGAAATGGCATCGGAATTAAATACAAAAGGCACAATGCCGCCTTAAGTACAAGAATAGAGACTCTTCTTACACCGGTGCTTTGAGCATTCCCTGTGAGACCAGTATTAGTTTCCGATACACCACTGCTGGTTCAATGTATTCCTTGGACCTTCGCATTGACGATGAAACACAGAAACCGCATCGGAATTAAATACAAAAGACACAATGCCGCCTTAAGTACAAGAATAGAGACTCTTCTTACAGTCGGTGATTTGAGCATTCCCTGTGAGACCAGTATTAGTTTCCGCTACACCTCTGCAGGTTCAGTTTATTCCTTGGACCTTCACATTGACGATAAAACACAGAAATGGCATCGGAATTAAATACAAAAGGCACCATGCCGCCTTAAGTACAAGAATAGAGACTCTTCTTACAGTCGGTGCTTTGAGCATTCCCTGTGAGACCAGTATTAGTTTCCGCTACACCTCTGCAGGTTCAGTTTATTCTTTGGACCTTCACATAGACGATGAAACACAGAAATGGCATCGGAATTAAATACAAAAGGCACAATGCCGCCTTAAGTACAAGAATAGAGACTCTTCTTACAGTCGGTGCTTTGAGCATTTCCTGTGAGACCAGTATTAGTTTCCGATACACCACTGCCGGTTCAATGTATTCCTTGGAACTTCAAATTGACGATGAAACACAGAAATCGCTCGGAATTAAATACAAAACCACAATGCCCATTTATGTACAAGAATAGAGAATCTTCTTACAGTCGGTGCTTTGAGCATTCCCTGTGAGACCAGTATTAGTTTCCGATACTCCTCTGCAGGTTCACTTTACTCCTTGGCCTTCACATTGACGATGAAACACAGAAATGGCATCGGAATTAAATACAAATGGCACAATGCCGCCTTAAGTACAAGAATAGCGACTCATTTAACAGTCGGTGCTTTGAGCATTCCCTGTGAGACCAGTATTAGTATCCGATACACCACAGCAGGTTCAATGTATTCCTTGGAACTTCACATTGACGATGAAACAAAGAAATGGCATGGGAATCAAATACAAAAGGCACAATGCCTCCTTAAGTACAAGAATAGTGACTCTTCTTACAGTCGGTGCTTTGAGCATTCCCTGTGAGACCAGTATTAGTTTCCGATACACCTCTGCAGGTTCACTTTATTCCTTGGACCTTCAAATTGACGATGAAGCACAGAAATGGCATCGGAATTAAATACAAAAGGCACAATGCCGCCTTAAGTACAAGAATAGAGACTCATCTTACAGTCGGTGCTTTGAGCATTCCCTGTGAGACCAGTATTAGTTTCCGCTACAACTCTGCAGGTTCAGATTATTCCTTGGACCTTCACATTGACGATGAAACACAGAAATGGCATCGGAAGTAAATACAAAAAGCACAATGCCGCCTTAAGTACAAGAATAGAGACTCTTCTTACCGTCGGTGCTTTGAGCATTCCCTGTGAGACCAGTATTAGTTTCCGCTACACCACTGCAGGTTCAGTTTATTCCTTAGACCTTCACATTGACGATGAATAACCGAAATGGCATCGTAATTAAATACAAAAGGCACAATGCCGCCTTAAGTACAAGAATGGAGACTCTTCTCACAGTCGGTGCTTTGAGCATTCCCTGTGAGACCCGTATTAGTTTCCGCCACACCTCTGCAGGTGCAGTTTATTCCTTGGACCTTCACATTGACGATGAAACACAGAAATGGCATCGGAATTAAATACAAAAGGCACAATGCCGCCTTAAGTACAAGAATAGAGACTCTTCTTACAGTCAGTGCCTTGAGCATTCCCTGTGAGACCAGTATTAGTTTCCGCTACACCACTGCAGGTTCAATGTATTCCTTGGAACTTCACACTGACGATGAAACACAGAAATCGCATCGGAATCAAATACAAAAGGCACAATGCCGCCTTAAGTACAAGAATAGAGACTCTTCTTACAGTCGGTGCTTTGAGCATTCCCTGTGAGACCAGTATTAGTTTCCGATACACCACTGCAGGTTCAATGTATTCCTTGGACCTTCACATTGACGATGAAACACAGAAATCGCATCGGAATCAAATACAAAACGCACAATGCCGCCTTAAGTACAAGAATATAGACTCTTCTTACAGTCGATGATTTGAGCATTCCCTGTGAGACCAGTATTAGTTTCCGCTACACCTCTGCAGGTTCAATGTATTCCTTGGACCTTCACATTGACGATGACACACAGAAATCGCATCGGAATTAAGTACAAAAGGCTCAATGCCGCCTTAAGTACAAGAATAGAGACTCTCCTTACAGTCGGTGCTTTGAGCATTCCCTGTGAGACCAGTATTAGTTTCCGCTACACCTCTGCAGGTTCAGTATATTCCTTGGACCTTCACATTGACGATGAAACACAGAAATGGCATCGGAATTAAATACAAAAAGCACAATGAAGCCTTAAGTACAAGAATAGAGACTCTTCTAACTGTCGGTGCTTTGAGCATTCCCTGTGAGACCAGTATTAGTTTCCGATACACCACTGCAGGTCAATGTATTCCTTGGACCTTCACATTGACAATGAAACACAGAAATGGCATCGTAATTAAATACAAAAGGCACAATGCCGCCTTAAGTACAAGAATAGAGACTCTTTTTACAGTCGGTGCTTTGGGCATTCCTTGTAAGACCAGTATTAGTTTCCGATACACCACTGCAGGTTCAATGTATTCTATGGACTTTCACATTGACGATGAAACACAGAAATGGCATCGGAATTAAATACAAAAGACACAATACCGCCTTAAGTACAAGAATAGTGACTCTTCTTGCAGTCGGTGCTTTGAGCATTCCATGTGAGACCAGTATTAGTTTCCGATACACCACTGCAGGTTCAATGTATTCCTTGGACCTTCGCATTGACGATGAAACACAGAAATCGCATCGGAATGAAATACAAAAGGCACAATGCCGCCTTAAGTACAAGAATAGAGACTCTTCTTGCAGTCGGTGCTTTGAGCATTCCCTGTGAGACCAGTATTAGTGTCCGATACACCACTACAGGTTCAATGTATTCCTTGGACCTTCACATTGACGATGAAACACAGAAATCGCATCGGAATTAAATACAAAACGCACAATGCCGCCTTATGTACAAGAATAGAGACTCTTCTTACAGTCGGTGATTTAAGCATTCCCTGTGAGACCAGTATTAGTTACCGCTACACCTCTGCAGGTTCAATGTATTCCTTGGACCTTCACATTGACGATGATACACAGAAATCGCATCGGAAATAAGTACAAAAGGCACAATGCCGCCTTAAGTACAAGAATAGAGACTCTTCTTACAGTCGGTGCTTTGAACATTCCCTGTGAGACCAGTATTAGTTTCCGCTACACCTCTGCAGGTTCAGTATATTCCTTGGACCTTCACATTGACGATGAAACACAGAAATGGCATCGGAATTAAATACAAAAGGCACAATGCCGCCTTCAGTACGAGTATAGAGACTCTTCTTACAGTCGGTGCTTTGAGCATTCCATGTGAGACCAGTATTAGTTTCCGATACACCACTGCAGGTTCAATGTATTCCTTGGAACTTCACACTGACGATGAAACACAAAAATCGCATCGGAATCAAATACAAAAGGCACAATGCCGTCTTACGTACAAGAATAGAGACTCTTCTTACAGTCGGTGCTTTGAGCATTCCCTGTGAGACCAGTATTAGTTTCCGATACACCTCTGCAGGTTCAGTTTATTCCTTGGACCTTCACATTGACGATGAAACACAGAAATCGCATCGAAATTAAATACAAAAGGCACAATGCCGCCTTAAGTACAAGAATAGAGACTCTTCTTACAGTCGGTGCTTTCAGCATTCCCTGTGAGACCAGTATTAGTTTCCGATACACCACTGCAGGTTCAATGTATTCCTTGGACCTTCACATTGACGATGAAACACAGAAATCGCATCGGAATTAAATACAAAACGCACAATGCCGCCTTAAGTACAAGAATAGAGACTCTTCTTACAGTCGATGCTTTGAGCATTCCCTGTGAGACCAGTATTAGTTTCCGCTACACCTCTGCAGGTTCAATGTATTCCTTGGACCTTCACATTGACGATGATACACAGAAATCGCATCGGAATTAAGTACAAAAGGCACAATGCTGCCTTAAGTACAAGAATAGAGACTCTCCTTACAGCCGGTGCTTTGAGCATTCCCTGTGAGACCAGTATTAGTTTCCGCTACACCTCTGCAGGTTCAGTATATTCCTTGGACCTTCACATTGACGATGAAACACAGAAATCGCATCGGCATTAAATACAAAAGGCACAATGCCACCTTAAGTACAAGAATAGAGACTCTTCTTGCAGTCGGTGCTTTGAGCATTCATTGTGAGACCAGTATTACTTTCCGCTACACCTCTGCAGGTTCAATGTATTCCTTGGAACTTCACATTGACGATGAAACACAGAAATGGCATCGGAATTAAATACAAAAAGCACAATGAAGCCTTAAGTACAAGAATAGAGACTCTTCTAACAGTCGGTGCTTTGAGCATTCCCTGTGAGACCAGTATTAGTTTCCGATACACCACTGCAGGTTCAATGTATTCCTTGGACCTTCACATTGACAATGAAACACAGATATGGCATCGGAATTAAATACAAAAAGCACAATGCCGCCTTAAGTACAAGAATAGAGACTCTTCTTGCAGTCGGTGCTTTGAGCATTCCATGTGAGACCAGTATTAGTTTCCGATACACCACTGCAGGTTCAATGTATTTCTTGGACCTTCGCATTGACGATGAATCACAGAAATGGCATCGGAATTAAATACAAAACGCACAATGCCGCCTTAAGTACAAGAATAGAGCCTCTTCTTACAGTCGGTGCTTTGAGCATTCCCTGTGAGACCAGTATTAGTTTCCGATACACCACTGCAGGTTCAATGTATTCCTTGGACCTTCACATTGACGATGAAACACAGAAATCGCATCGGAATTAAATACAAAAGGCACAATGCCGCCTTAAGTACAAGAATAGAGACTCTTCTTACAGTCGGTGCTTTGAGCATTCCCTGTGAGACAAGTATTAGTTTCCGATACACCTCTGCAGGTTCAGATTATTCCTTGGACCTTCACATTGACGATGAAACACAGAAATGGCATCGGAGGTAAATACAAAAGGCACAATGCCGCCTTAAGTACAAGAATAGAGACTCTTCTTACCGTCGGTGCTTTGAACATTCCCTGTGAGACCAGTATTAGTTTCCGCTACACCACTGCAGGTTCAGTTTATTCCTTAGACCTTCACATTGACGATGAAACACCGAAATGGCATCGGCATTAAATACAAAAGGCACAGTGCCGCCTTAAGTACAAGAATGGAGACTCTTCTTACAGTCGGTGCTTTGAGCATTCCCTGTGAGACCCGTATTAGTTTCCGCTGCACCTCTGCAGGTGCAGTTTATTCCTTGGACCTTCACATTGACGATGAAACACAGAAATGGCATCGGAATTAAATACAAAAGGCACAATGCCGCCTTAAGTACAAGGATAGAGACTCTTCTTACAGTCGGTGCTTTGAGCATTCCCTGTGAGACCAGTATTAGTTTCCGATACACCACTGCAGGTTCAATGTATTCCTTGGAACTTCACACTGACGATGAAACACAGAAATCGCATCGGAATGAAATACAAAAGGCACAATGCCGCCTTAAGTACAAGAATAGAGACTCTTCTTGCAGTCGGTGCTTTGAGCATTCCCTGTGAGACCAGTATTAGTTTCCGATACACCACTGCAGATTCAATGTATTCCTTGGACCTTCACATTGACGATGAAACACAGAAATCGCATCGGAATCAAATACAAATGGAGCAATGCCGCCTTAAGTACTAGGATAGAGACTCTTCTTACAGTCGGTGCTTTGAGCATTCCCTGTGAGACCAGTATTAGTTTCCGATACACCACTGCAGGTTCAATGTATTCCTTGGAACTTCACACTGACGATGAAACACAAAAATCGCATCGAAATGAAATACAAAAGGCACAATGCCGCCTTAAGTACAAGAATAGAGACTCTTCTTGCAGTCGGTGCTTTGAGCATTCCCTGTGAGACCAGTATTAGTTACCGCTACACCTCTGCAGGCTCAATGTATTCCTTGGGCCTTCACATTGACGATGATACACAGAAATCGCATCGGAAATAAGTACAAAAGGCACAATGCCGCCTTACATACAAGAATAGAGACTCTTCTTACAGTCGGTGCTTTGAACATTCCCTGTGAGACCAGTATTAGTTTCCGCTACACCTCTGCAGGTTCAGTATGTTCCTTGGACCTTCACATTGACGATGAAACACAGAAATGGCATCGGAATTAAATACAAAAGGCACAATGCCGCCTTAAGTACAAGAATAGAGACTCTACTTACAGTCGATGCTTTGAGCATTCCCTGTGAGACCAGTATTAGTTTCCGCTACACCTCTGCAGGTTCAGTTTATTCCTTGGACCTTCACATTGACGATGAAACACAGAAATGGCATCGGAATTAAATACAAAAGGCACCATGCCGCCTTCAGTACAAGAATAGTGACTCTTCTTACAGTCGTTGCTTTGAGCATTCCCTGTGAGACCAGTATTAGTTTTCGATACACCACTGCAGGTTCCATGTATTACTTGGAACTTCACACTGACGATGAAACACAGAAATCGCATCGGAATCAAATACAAATGGCGCAATGCCGCCTTAAGTACTAGGATAGAGACTCTTCTTACAGTCGGTGCTTTGAGCATTCCCTGTGAGACCAGTATTAGTTTCCGATACACCACTGCAGGTTCAATGTATTCCTTGGAACTTCACACTGACGATGAAACACAAAAATCGCATCGAAATGAAATACAAAAGGCACAATGCCGCCTTAAGTACAAGAATAGAGACTCTTCTTGCAGTCGGTGCTTTGAGCATTCCCTGTGAGACCAGTATTAGTTTCCGATACACCACTGCAGGTTCAATGTATTCCTTGGACCTTCACATTGACGATGAAACACAGAAATCGCATCGGAATTAAATACAAAACGCACAATGCCGCCTTATGTACAAGAATAGAGACTCTTCTTTCAGTCGGTGCTTTGAGCATTCCCTGTGAGACCAGTATTAGTTACCGCTACACCTCTGCAGGTTCAATGTATTCCTTGGGCCTTCACATTGACGATGATACACAGAAATCGCATCGGAAATAAGTACAAAAGGCACAATGCCGCCTTAAGTACAAGAATAGAGACTCTTCTTACAGTCGGTGCTTTGAGCATTCCCTGTCAGACCAGTATTACTTTCCGCTACACATCTGCAGGTTCAGTATATTCCTTGGACCTTCACATTGACGATGAAACACAGAAATGGCATCGGAATTAAATACAAAAGGCCCAATGCCGCCTTAAGTACAAGAATAGAGACTCTTCTTACAGTCGGTGCTTTGAGCATTCCCTGTGAGACCAGTATTAGTTTCCGGTACACCTCTGCAGGTTCAGTTTATTCCTAGGACCTTCACATTGACGATAAAACACAGAAATGGCATCGGAATTAAATACAAAACGCACAATGCCGCCTTAAGTACAAGAATAGAGACTCGTCTTACAGTCGGTGCTTTGAACATTCCCTGTGAGACCAGTATTAGTTTCCGATACACCACTGAAGGTTCAATGTATTCCTTGGACCTTCACATTGACGATGAAACTCAGAAATCGCATCGGAATTAAATACAAAAGGCACAATGCCGCCTGAAGTACAAGAATAGAGACTCTTCTTACAGTCGGTGCCTTGAGCATTCCCTGTGAGACCAGTATTAGTTTCCGCTACACCTCTGCAGGTTCAGATTATTCCTTGGACCTTCACATTGACGATGAAACACAGAAATGGCATCGGAAGTAAATACAAAAGGCACAATGCCGCCTTAAGTACGAGAATGGAGACTCTTCTTACCGTCGGTGCTTTGAGCATTCCCTGTGAGACCAGTATTAGTTTCCGCTACACCACTGCAGGTTCAGTTTATTCCTTAGACCTTCACATTGACGATGAAACACAGAAATGGCATCGGAATTAAATACAAAAGGCACAATGCCGCCTTAAGTACAAGAATGGAGACTCTTCTTACAGTCGGTGATTTGAGCATTCCCTGTGAGACCCGTATTAGTTTCCGCTACACCTCTGCAGGTGCAGTTTATTCCTTGGACCTTCACATTGACGATGAAACACAGAAATGGCATCGGAATTAAATACAAAAGGCACAATGCCGCCTTAAGTACAAGAATAGAGACTCTTCTTACAGTCGGTGCTTTGAGCATTCCCTGTGAGACCAGTATTAGTTTCCGATACACCACTGCAGGTTCAATGTATTGCTTGGACCTTCGCATTGACGATGAAAGACAGAAATCGCATCGGAATTAAATACAAAAGGCACAATGCCGCCTTAAGTACAAGAATAGAGACTCATCTTACAGTCGGTGCTTCGAGCATTCCCTGTCAGACCAGTATTAGATTCCGATACTCCTCTGCAGGTTCAGTTTATTCCTTGGACCTTCACATTGACGATGAAACACAGAAATGGCATCGGAATTAAATACAAAACGCACAATGCCGCCTTAAGTACAAGAATAGAGCCTCTTCTTACAGTCGGTGCTTTGAGCATTCCCGGTGAGACCAGTATTAGTTTTCGATACACCACTGCAGGTTCAATGTATTCCTTGGACCTTCACATTGACGATGAAACACAGAAATCGCATCGGAATTAAATACAAAAGGCACAATGCCGCCTTAAGTACAAGAATAGAGACTCTTCTTACAGTCGGTGCTTTGAGCATTCCCTGTGAGACAAGTATTAGTTTCCGATACACCTCTGCAGGTTCAGATTATTCCTTGGACCTTCACATTGACGATGAAACACAGAAATGGCATCGGAAGTAAATACAAAAGGCACGATGCCGCCTTAAGTACAAGAATAGAGACTCTTCTTACCGTCGGTGCTTTGAACATTCCCTGTGAGACCAGTATTAGTTTCCGCTACACCACTGCAGGTTTAGTTTATTACTTAGACCTTCACATTGACGATGAAACACCGAAATGGCATCGGAATTAAATACAAAAGGCACAGTGCCGCCTTAAGTACAAGAATGGAGACTCTTCTTACAGTCGGTGCTTTGAGCATTCCCTGTGAGACCCGTATTAGTTTCCGCTACACCTCTGCAGGTGCAGTTTATTCCTTGGACCTTCACATTGACGATGAAACACAAAAATGGCATCGGAATTAAATACAAAAGGCACAATGCCGCCTTAAGTACAAGGATAGAGACTCTTCTTACAGTCGGTGCTTTGAGCATTCCCTGTGAGACCAGTATTAGTTTCCGATACACCACTGCAGGTTCAATGTATTCCTTGGAACTTCACACTGACGATGAAACACAGAAATCGCATCGGAATGAAATACAAAAAGCACAATGCCGCCTTAAGTACAAGAATAGAGACTTATCTTGCAGTCGGTGCTTTGAGCATTCCCTGTGAGACCAGTATTAGTTTCCGATACACCACTGCAGGTTCAATGTATTCCTTGGACCTTCACATTGACGATGAAACACAGAAATCGCATCGGAATTAAATACAAAACGCACAATGCCGCCTTATGTACAAGAATAGACTCTTCTTACAGTCGGTGCTTTGAGCATTCCCTGTGAGACCAGTATTAGTTACCGCTACACCTCTGCAGGTTCAATGTATTCCTTGGACCTTCACATTGACGATGATACACAGAAATCGCATCGGAAATAAGTACAAAAGGCACAATGCCGCCTTAAGTACAAGAATAGAGACTCTTCTTACAGTCGGTGCTTTGAACATTCCCTGTGAGACCAGTATTAGTTTCCGCTACACCTCTGCAGGTTCAATGCATTCCTTGGACCTTCACATTGACGATGAAACACAGAAATGGCATCGGAATTAAATACAAAAGGCACAATGCCGCCTTAAGTACGAGAATAGAGACTCTTCTTACAGTCGATGCTTTGAGCATTCCCTGTGAGACCAGTATTAGTTTCCGCTATACCTCTGCAGGTTCAGTATATTCCTTGGACCTTCACATTGACGATGAAACACAGAAATGGCATCGGAATTAAATACAAAAGGCACCATGCCGCCTTAAGTACAAGAATAGAGACTCTTCTTACAGTCGGTGCTTTAAGCATTCCCTGTGAGACCAGTATTAGTTTCCGATACACCACTGCAGGTTCCATGTATTCCTTGGAACTTCACACTGACGATGAAACACAGAAATCGCATCGGAATCAAATACAAAAGGCGCAATGACGCCATAAGTACTAGGATAGAGACTCTTCTTACAGTCGGTGCTTTGAGCATTCCCTGTGAGACCAGTATTAGTTTCCGATACACCACTGCAGGTTCAATGTATTCCTTGGAACTTTACTCTGACGATGAAACACAAAAATCGCATCGGAATGAAATACAAAAGGCACAATGCCGCCTTAAGTACAAGAATAGAGACTCTTCTCACAGTCGGTGCTTTGAGCATTCCCTGTGTGACCAGTATTAGTTTCCGATACACCACTGCAGGTTCAATGTATTCCTTGGACCTTCACATTGACGATGAAACACAGAAATCGCATCGGAATTAAATACAAAACGCACAATGCCGCCTTATGTACAAGAATAGCGACTCTTCTTTCAGTCGGTGCTTTGAGCATTCCCTGTGAGACCAGTATTAGTTACCGCTACACCTCTGCAGGTTCAATGTATCCCTTGGCCTTCACATTGACGATGATACACAGAAATCGCATCGGAAATAAGTACAAAAGGCACAATGCCGCCTTAAGTACAAGAATGGAGACTCTTCTTACAGTCGGTGCTTTGAGCATTCCCTGTCAGACCAGTATTAGTTTCCGCTACACATCTGCAGGTTCAGTATATTCCTTGGACCTTCACATTGACAATGAAACACAGAAATGGCATCGGAATTAAATACAAAAGGCACAATGCCGCCTTAAGTACAAGAATAGAGACTCTTCTTACAGTCGATGCTTTGAGCATTCCCTGTGAGACCAGTATTAGTTTCCGCTACACCTCTGCAGGTTCAGTTTATTCCTTGGACCTTCACATTGACGATGAAACACAGAAATGGCATCGGAATTAAATACAAAAGGCACAATGCCGCCTTAAGTACAAGAATGGAGACTCTTCTTACAGTCGGTGCTTTGAGCATTCCCTGTGAGACCCATATTAGTTTCCGCTACACCTCTGCAGGTGCAGTTTATTCCTTGGACCTTCACATTGACGATGAAACACAGAAATGGCATCGGAATTAAATACAAAAGGCACAATGCCGCCTTAAGTACAAGAATAGAGACTCTTCTTACAGTCGGTGCTTTGAGCATTCCCTGTGAGACCAGTATTAGTTTCCGGTACACCTCTGCAGGTTCAGTTTATTCCTTGGACCTTCACATTGACGATGAAACACAGAAATGGCATCGGAATTAAATACAAAAGGCACAATGCCGCCTTATGTACAAGAATAGAGACCCTTCTTACAGTCGGTGCTTTGAGCATTCCCTGTGAGACCAGTATTAGTTTCCGATACACCACTGCAGGTTCAATGTATTCCTTGGAACTTCACACTGACGATGAAACACAGAAATCGCAACGGAATCAAATACAAAAGGCGCAATGCCGCCTTAAGTACAAGAATAGAGACTCTTCTTGCAGTCGGTGCTTTGAGCATTCCCTGTGAGACCAGTATTAGTTTCCGATACACCACTGCAGGTTCAAAGTATTCCTTGGACCTTCACATTGAGGATGAAACACAGAAATCGCATCGGAATTAAATAGAAAACGCACAATGCCGCCTTATGTACAAGAATAGAGACTCTTCTTACAGTCGGTGCTTTGAGCATTCCCTGTGAGACCAGTATTAGTTACCGCTACACCTCTGCAGGTTCAATGTATTCCTTGGATCTTCACATTGACGATGATACACAGAAATCGCATCGGAATTAAGTACAAAAGGCCCAATGCCGCCTTAAGTACAAGAATAGAGACTCTTCTTACAGTCGGTGCTTTGAGCATTCCCTGTGAGACCAGTATTAGTTTCCGCTACACCTCTGCAGGTTCAGTATATTCCTTGGATCTTCACATTGACGATGAAACACAGAAATCGCATCGGAATTAAATACAAAAGGCACAATGCTACCTTAAGTACCAGAATAGAGACTCTTCTTACAGTCGGTGCTTTGAGCATTCCCTGTGAGACCAGTATTAGATTCCGCTACACCTCTGCAGGTTCAATGAATTCCTTGGACCTTCACATTGACGATGAAACACAGAAATGGCATCGGAATTAAATACAAAAGGCACAATGCCGCCTTAAGTACAAGAATAGAGACTCTTCTTAGAGTCGGTGCTTTGAGCATTCCCTGTGAGACCAGTATTATTTTCCGATCCACCACTGCAGGTTCAATGTATTCCTTGGACCTTCACATTGACGATGAAACACAGAAATGGCATCGGAATTAAATACAAAAGGCACAATGCCGCCTTAAGTACAAGAATAGAGACTCTTCTTACAGTCGGTGCTTTGAGCATTCCCTGTGAGACCAGTATTAGTTTCCGATACACCACTGCAGGTTCAGTTTATTCCTTAGACCATCACATTGACGATGAAACACCGAAATGGCATCGGAATTAAATACAAAAGGCACAATGCCGCCTTAAGTACAAGAATGGAGACTCTTCTTACAGTCGGTGCTTTGAGTATTCCCTGTGAGACCCGTATTAGTTTCCGCTACACCTCTGCAGGTGCAGTTTATTCCTTGGACCTTCACATTGACGATGAAACACAGAAATGGCATCGGAACTAAATACAAAAGGCGCAATGCCGCCTTAAGTACAAGAATAGAGACTCTTCTTGCAGTCGGTGCTTTGAGCATTCCCTGTGAGACCAGTATTAGTTTCCGATACACCACTGCAGGTTCAGTTTATTCCTTAGACCATCACATTGACGATGAAACACCGAAATGGCATCGGAATTAAATACAAAAGGCACAATGCCGCCTTAAGTACAAGAATAGAGACTCTTCTTACAGTCGGTGCTTTCAGCATTCCCTGTGAGACCAGTATTAGTTTCCGATACACCACTGCAGGTTCAATGTATTCCTTGGAACTTCACACTGACGATGAAACACAGAAATCGCATCGGAATCAAATACAAAAGGCGCAATGCCGCCTTAAGTACAAGAATAGAGACTCTTCTTGCAGTCGGTGCTTTGAGCATTCCCTGTGAGACCAGTATTAGTTTCCGATACACCACTGCAGGTTCAAAGTATTCCATGGACCTTCACATTGACGATGAAACACAGAAATCGCATCGGAATTAAATACAAAACGCACAATGCCGCCTTATGTACAAGAATAGAGACTCTTCTTACAGTCGGTGCTTTGAGCATTCCCTGTGAGACCAGTATTAGTTACCGCTACACCTCTGCAGGTTCAATGTATTCCTTGGATCTTCACATTGACGATGATACACAGAAATCGCATCGGAATTAAGTACAAAAGGCATAATGCCGCCTTAAGTACAAGAATAGAGACTCTTCTTACAGTCGGTGCTTTGAGCATTCCCTGTGAGACCAGTATTAGTTTCCGCTACACCTCTGCAGGTTCAGTATATTCCTTGGATCTTCACGTTGACGATGAAACACAGAAATCGCATCGGAATTAAATACAAAAGGCACAATGCCACCTTAAGTACAAGAGTAGAGACTCTTCTTACAGTCGGTGCTTTGAGCATTCCCTGTGAGACCAGTATTAGCTTCCGCTACACCTCTGCAGGTTCAATGTATTCCTTGGACCTTCACATTGACGATGAAACACAGAAATGGCATCGGAATTAAATACAAAAGGCACATTGCCGCCTTAAGTTCAAGAATGGAGACTCTTCTTACAGTCGGTGCTTTGAGCATTCCCAGTGAGACCAGTATTAGTTTCCGATACACCACTGCAGGTTCAATGTATTCCTTGGACCTTCACATTGACGATGAAACACAGAAATGGCATCGGAATTAAATACAAAAGGCACAATGCCGCCTTAAGTACAAGAATAGAGACTCTTCCTACAGTCGGTGCTTTGAGCATTCCCTGTGAGACCAGTATTAGTTTCCGGTACACCTCTGCAGGTTCAGTGTATTCCTAGGACCTTCACATTGACGATAAAACACAGAAATGGCATCGGAATTAAATACAAAACGCACAATGCCGCCTTAAGTACAAGAATAGAGACTCGTCTTACAGTCGGTGCTTTGAGCATTCCCTGTAAGACCAGTATTAGTTTCCAATACACCACTGCAGGTTCAATGTATTCCTTGGACCTTCACATTGACGATGAAACTCAGTAATCGCATCGGAATTAAATACAAAAGGCACAATGCCGCCTTAAGTACAAGAATAGAGACTCATCTTACAGTCGGTGCATTGAGCATTCCCTGTGAGACCAGTATTAGTTTCCGCTACACCTCTGCAGGTTCAGATTATTCCTTGGACCTTCACATTGACGATGAAACACAGAAATGGCATCGGAAGTAAATACAAAAGGCACAATGCCGCCTTAAGTACAAGAATGGAGAATCTTCTTACCGTCGGTGCTTTGAGCATTCCCTGTGAGACCAGTATTAGTTTCCGCTACACCACTGCAGGTTCAGTTTATTCCTTAGACCTTCACATTGACGATGAAACACCGAAATGGCATCGGAATTAAATACAAAAGGCACAATGCCGCCTTAAGTACAAGAATGGAGACTCTTCTTACAGTCGGTGCTTTGAGCATTCCCTGTGAGACCCGTATTAGTTTCCGCTACACCTCTGCAGGTGCAGTTTATTCCTTGGACCTTCACATTGTCGATGAAACACAGAAATGGCATCGGAATTAAATACAAAAGGCACAATGCCGCCTTAAGTACAAGAATAGAGACCCTTCTTACAGTCGGTGCTTTGGGCATTCCCTGTGAGACCAGTATTAGTTTCCGATACACCACTGCAGGTTCAATGTATTCCTTGGAACTTCACACTGACGATGAAACACAGAAATCGCATCGGAATCAAATACAAAAGGCGCAATGCCGCCTTAAGTACAAGAATAGGGACTCTTCTTGCAGTCGGTGCTTTGAGCATTCCCTATGAGACCAGTATTAGTTTCCGATACACCACAGCAGGTTCAAAGTATTCATTGGACCTTCACATTGACGATGAAACACAGAAATCGCATCGGAATTAAATACAAAACGCACAATGCCGCCTTATGTACAAGAATAGAGACTCTTCTTACAGTCGGTGCTTTGAGCATTCCCTGTGAGACCAGTATTAGTTACCGCTACACCTCTGCAGGTTCAATGTATTCCTTGGATCTTCACATTGACGATGATACACAGAAATCGCATCGGAATTAAGTACAAAAGGCACAATGCCGCCTTAAGTACAAGAATAGACACTCTTCTTACAGTCGGTGCTTTGAGCATTCCCTGTGAGACCAGTATTAGTTTCCGCTACACCTCTGCAGGTTCAGTATATTCCTTGGATCTTCACATTGACGATGAAACACAGAAATCGCATCGGAATTAAATACAAAAGGCACAATGCCACCTTAAGTACAAGAATAGAGACTCTTCTTACAGTCGGTGCTTTGAGCATTCCCTGTGAGACCAGTATTAGTTTCCGCTACACCTCTGCAGGTTCAATGTATTCCTTGGACCTTCACATTGACGATGAAACACAGAAATGGCATCGGAATTAAATACAAAAGGCACAATGCCGCCTTAAGTACAAGAATGGAGACTCTTCTTACAGTCGGTGCCTTGAGCATTCCCTGTGAGACCAGTATTAGATTCCGCTACACCTCTGCAGGTGCAGTTTATTCCTTGGACCTTCACATTGACGATGAAACACAGAAATGGCATCGGAATTAAATACAAAAGGCACAATGCCGCCTTAAGTACAAGAATAGAGACCCTTCTTACAGTCAGTGCTTTGAGCATTCCCTGTGAGACCAGTATTATTTTCCGATACACCACTGCAGGTTCAATGTATTCCTTGGAACTTCACACTGACGATGAAACACAGAAATCGCATCGGAATCAAATACAAAAGGCGCAATGCCGCCTTAAGTACAAGAATAGAGACTCTTCTTGCAGTCGGTGCTTTGAGCATTCCCTGTGAGTCCAGTATTAGTTTCCGATACACCACTGCAGGTTCGAAGTATTCCTTGGACCTTCAAATTGACGATGAAACACAGAAATGGCATCGGAATTAAATACAAAAGGCACAATGCCGCCTTAAGTACAAGAATAGAGACTCTTCTTACAGTCGGTGCTTCGAGCATTCCCTGTGAGACCAGTATTAGTTTCCGGTACACCTCTGCAGGTTCAGTTTATTCCTAGGACCTTCATATTGACGATAAAACACAGAAATGGCATCGGAATTAAATACAAAACGCACAATGCCGCCTTAAGTACAAGAATAGAGACTCGTCTTACAGTCGGTGCTTTGAGCATTCCCTGTGAGACCAGTATTAGTTTCCAATACACCACTGCAGGTTCAATGTATTCCTTGGACCTTCACATTGACGATGAAACTCAGAAATCGCATCGGAATTAAATACAAAAGGCACAATGCCGCCTTAAGTACAAGAATAGAGACTCATCTTACAGTCGGTGCATTGAGCATTCCCTGTGAGACCAGTATTAGTTTCCGCTACACCTCTGCAGGTTCAGATTATTCCTTGGATCTTCACATTGACGATGAAACACAGAAATGGCATCGGAAGTAAATACAAAAGGCACAATGCCGCCTTAAGTACAAGAATGGAGAATCTTCTTACCGTCGGTGATTTGAGCATTCCCTGTGAGACCAGTATTAGTTTCCGCTACACCACTGCAGGTTCAGTTTATTCCTTAGACCTTCACATTGACGATGAAACACCGAAATGGCGTCGGAATTAAATACAAAACGCACAATGCCGCCTTAAGTACAAGAATGGAGACTCTTCTTACAGTCGGTGCTTTGAGCATTCCCTGTGAGATTCGTATTAGTTTCCGCTACACCTCTGCAGGTGCAGTTTATTCCTTGGACCTACATATTGACGATGAAACACAGAAGTGGCATCGGAATTAAATACAAAAGGCACAATGCCGCCTTAAGTACAAGAATAGAGACCCTTCTTACAGTCGGTGCTTTGAGCATTCCCTGTGAGACCAGTATTAGTTTCCGATACACCACTGCAGGTTCAATGTATTCCTTGGAACTTCACACTGACGATGAAACACAGAAATCGCATCGGAATCAAATACAAAAGGCGCAATGCCGCCTTAAGTACAAGAATAGAGACTCTTCTTGCAGTCGGTGCTTTGAGCATTCCCTGTGAGACCAGTATTAGTTTCCGATACACCACTGCAGGTTCAAAGTATTCCTTGGACCTTCACATTGACGATGAAACACAGAAATCGCATCGGAATTAAATACAAAACGCACAATGCCGCCTTATGTACAAGAATAGAGACTCTTCTTACAGTCGGTGCTTTGAGCATTCCCTGTGAGACCAGTATTAGTTACCGCTACACCTCTGCAGGTTCAATGTATTCCTTGGATCTTCACATTGACGATGATACACAGAAATCGCATCGGAATTAAGTACAAAAGGCACAATGCCGCCTTAAGTACAAGAATAGAGACTCTTCTTACAGTCGGTGCTTTGAGCATTCCCTGTGAGACCAGTATTAGTTTCCGCTACACCTCTGCAGGTTCAGTATATTCCTTGGATCTTCACATTGACGATGAAACACAGAACTCGCATCGGAATTAAATACAAAAGGCACAATGCCACCTTAAGTACAAGAATAGAGACTCTTCTTACAGTCGGTGCTTAGAGCATTCCCTGTAAGACCAGTATTAGTTTCCGCTACACCTCTGCAGGTTCAGATTATTCCTTGGATCTTCACATTGACGATGAAACACAGAAATGGCATCGGAAGTAAATACAAAAGGCACAATGCCGCCTTAAGTACAAGAATGGAGAATCTTCTTACCGTCGGTGATTTGAGCATTCCCTGTGAGACCAGTATTAGTTTCCGCTACACCACTGCAGGTTCAGTTTATTCCTTAGACCTTCACATTGACGATGAAACACCGAAATGGCATCGGAATTAAATACAAAAGGCACAATGCCGCCTTAAGTACAAGAATGGAGACTCTTCTTACAGTCGGTGCTTTGAGCATTCCCTGTGAGATTCGTATTAGTTTCCGCTACACCTCTGCAGGTGCAGTTTATTCCTTGGACCCTTATATTGACGATGAAACACAGAAATGGCATCGGAATTAAATACAAAAGGCACAATGCCGCCTTAAGTACAAGAATAGAGACCCTTCTTACAGTCGGTGCTTTGAGCATTCCCTGTGAGACCAGTATTAGTTTCCGATACACCACTGCAGGTTCAATGTATTCCTTGGAACTTCACACTGACGATGAAACACAGAAATCGCATCGGAATCAAATACAAAAGGCGCAATGCCGCCTTAAGTACAAGAATAGAGACTCTTCTTGCAGTCGGTGCTTTGAGCATTCCCTGTGAGACCAGTATTAGTTTCCGATACACCACTGCAGGTTCGAAGTATTCCTTGGACCTTCAAATTGACGATGAAACACAGAAATGGCATCGGAATTAAATACAAAAGGCACAATGCCGCCTTAAGTACAAGAATAGAGACTCTTCTTACAGTCGGTGCTTCGAGCATTCCCTGTGAGACCAGTATTAGTTTCCGGTACACCTCTGCAGGTTCAGTTTATTCCTAGGACCTTCATATTGACGATAAAACACAGAAATGGCATCGGAATTAAATACAAAACGCACAATGCCGCCTTAAGTACAAGAATAGAGACTCGTCTTACAGTCGGTGCTTTGAGCATTCCCTGTGAGACCAGTATTAGTTTCCAATACACCACTGCAGGTTCAATGTATTCCTTGGACCTTCACATTGACGATGAAACTCAGAAATCGCATCGGAATTAAATACAAAAGGCACAATGCCGCCTTAAGTACAAGAATAGAGACTCATCTTACAGTCGGTGCATTGAGCATTCCCTGTGAGACCAGTATTAGTTTCCGCTACACCTCTGCAGGTTCAGATTATTCCTTGGATCTTCACATTGACGATGAAACACAGAAATGGCATCGGAAGTAAATACAAAAGGCACAATGCCGCCTTAAGTACAAGAATGGAGAATCTTCTTACCGTCGGTGATTTGAGCATTCCCTGTGAGACCAGTATTAGTTTCCGCTACACCACTGCAGGTTCAGTTTATTCCTTAGACCTTCACATTGACGATGAAACACCGAAATGGCGTCGGAATTAAATACAAAACGCACAATGCCGCCTTAAGTACAAGAATGGAGACTCTTCTTACAGTCGGTGCTTTGAGCATTCCCTGTGAGATTCGTATTAGTTTCCGCTACACCTCTGCAGGTGCAGTTTATTCCTTGGACCTACATATTGACGATGAAACACAGAAGTGGCATCGGAATTAAATACAAAAGGCACAATGCCGCCTTAAGTACAAGAATAGAGACCCTTCTTACAGTCGGTGCTTTGAGCATTCCCTGTGAGACCAGTATTAGTTTCCGATACACCACTGCAGGTTCAATGTATTCCTTGGAACTTCACACTGACGATGAAACACAGAAATCGCATCGGAATCAAATACAAAAGGCGCAATGCCGCCTTAAGTACAAGAATAGAGACTCTTCTTGCAGTCGGTGCTTTGAGCATTCCCTGTGAGACCAGTATTAGTTTCCGATACACCACTGCAGGTTCAAAGTATTCCTTGGACCTTCACATTGACGATGAAACACAGAAATCGCATCGGAATTAAATACAAAACGCACAATGCCGCCTTATGTACAAGAATAGAGACTCTTCTTACAGTCGGTGCTTTGAGCATTCCCTGTGAGACCAGTATTAGTTACCGCTACACCTCTGCAGGTTCAATGTATTCCTTGGATCTTCACATTGACGATGATACACAGAAATCGCATCGGAATTAAGTACAAAAGGCACAATGCCGCCTTAAGTACAAGAATAGAGACTCTTCTTACAGTCGGTGCTTTGAGCATTCCCTGTGAGACCAGTATTAGTTTCCGCTACACCTCTGCAGGTTCAGTATATTCCTTGGATCTTCACATTGACGATGAAACACAGAACTCGCATCGGAATTAAATACAAAAGGCACAATGCCACCTTAAGTACAAGAATAGAGACTCTTCTTACAGTCGGTGCTTAGAGCATTCCCTGTAAGACCAGTATTAGTTTCCGCTACACCTCTGCAGGTTCAGATTATTCCTTGGATCTTCACATTGACGATGAAACACAGAAATGGCATCGGAAGTAAATACAAAAGGCACAATGCCGCCTTAAGTACAAGAATGGAGAATCTTCTTACCGTCGGTGATTTGAGCATTCCCTGTGAGACCAGTATTAGTTTCCGCTACACCACTGCAGGTTCAGTTTATTCCTTAGACCTTCACATTGACGATGAAACACCGAAATGGCATCGGAATTAAATACAAAAGGCACAATGCCGCCTTAAGTACAAGAATGGAGACTCTTCTTACAGTCGGTGCTTTGAGCATTCCCTGTGAGATTCGTATTAGTTTCCGCTACACCTCTGCAGGTGCAGTTTATTCCTTGGACCCTTATATTGACGATGAAACACAGAAATGGCATCGGAATTAAATACAAAAGGCACAATGCCGCCTTAAGTACAAGAATAGAGACCCTTCTTACAGTCGGTGCTTTGAGCATTCCCTGTGAGACCAGTATTAGTTTCCGATACACCACTGCAGGTTCAATGTATTCCTTGGAACTTCACACTGACGATGAAACACAGAAATCGCATCGGAATCAAATACAAAAGGCGCAATGCCGCCTTAAGTACAAGAATAGAGACTCTTCTTGCAGTCGGTGCTTTGAGCATTCCCTGTGAGACCAGTATTAGTTTCCGATACACCACTGCAGGTTCAAAGTATTCCTTGGACCTTCACATTGACGATGAAACACAGAAATCGCATCGGAAGTAAATACAAAAGGCACAATGCCGCCTTAAGTACAAGAATGGAGAATCTTCTTACCGTCGGTGATTTGAGCATTAAATACAAAACGCACAATGCCGCCTTAAGTACAAGAATGGAGCCTCTTCTTACAGTCGGTGCTTTGAGCATTCCCTGTGAGACCAGTATTAGTTTCCGATACACCACTGCAGGTTCAATGTATTCCTTGGACCTTCACATTGACGATGAAACACAGAAATCGCATCGGAATTAAATTCAAAAGGCACAATGCCGCCTTAAGTACAAGAATAGAGACTCTTCTTACAGTCGGTGCTTTGAGCATTCCCTGTGAGACAAGTATTAGTTTCCGATACACCTCTGCAGGTTCAGATTATTCCTTTGACCATCACATTGACGATGAAACACAGAAATGGCATCGGAAGTAAATACAAAAGGCACAATGCCGCCTTAAGTACAAGAATAGAGACTCTTCTTACCGTCGGTGCTTTGAACATTCCCTGTGAGACCAGTATTAGTTTCCGCTACACCACTGCAGGTTCAGTTTATTCCTTAGACCTTCACATTGACGATGATACACAGAAATCGCATCGGAAATAAGTACAAAAGGCACAATGCGGCCTTAAGTACAAGAATAGAGACTCTTCTTACAGTCGGTGCTTTGAACATTCCCTGTGAGACCAGTATTAGTTTCCGCTACACCTCTGCAGGTTCAGTATATTCCTTGGACCTTCACATTGACGATGAAACACAGAAATGGCATCGGAATTAAATGCAAAAGGCACAATGCCGCCTTAAGTACAAGAATAGAGACTCTTCTTACAGGCGATGCTTTGAGCATTCCCTGTGAGACCAGTATTAGTTTCCGCTACACTTCTGCAGGTTCAGTTTATTCCTTCTACCTTCACATTGACGATGAAACACAGAAATGGCATCGGAATTAAATACAAAAGGCACAATGCCGCCTTAAGTACAAGAATAGAGACTCTTCTTACAGTCGGTGCTTTGAGCATTCCCTGTGAGACCAGTATTAGTTTCCGATACACCACTGCAGGTTCCAAGTATTCCTTGGAACTTCACACTGACGATGAAACACAGAAATCGCATCGGAATCAAACACAAAAGGCGCAATGCCGCCTTAAGTACTAGGATAGAGACTCTTCTTACAGTCGGTGCTTTGAGCATTCCCTGTGAGACCAGTATTAGTTTCCGATACAAGACTGCAGGTTCAATGTATTCCTTGGAACTTCACACTGACGATGAAACACAAAATCGCATCGGAATGAAATACAAAAGGCACAATGCCGCCTTAAGTACAAGAATAGAGACTCTTCTTGCAGTCGGTGCTTTGAGCATTCCCTGTGAGACCAGTATTAGTTTCCGATACACCACTGCAGGTTCAATGTATTCCTTGGACCTTCACATTGACGATGAAACACAGAAATCGCATCGGAATTAAATACAAAAGGCACAATGCCACCTTAAGTACAAGAATAGAGACTCTTCTAACAGTCGGTGCTTTGAGCATTCTCTGTAAGACCAGTATTAGTTTCCGTTACATCTCTGCAGGTTCAATGTATTCCTTGGACCTTCACATTGACGATGAAACACAGAAACGGCATCGGAATTAAATACAAAAGGCACAATGCCGCCTTAAGTACAAGAATAGAGACTCTTCTTCCTGTCGGTGCTTTGAGCACTCCCTGTGAGACCAGTATTAGTTTCCGATACACCACTGCAGGTTCAATGTACTCCTTGGACTTTCACATTGACGATGAAACACAGAAATGGCATCGGAATTAAATACAAAAGGCACAATGCCGCCTTAAGTACAAGAATAGAGACTCTTCTTACAGTCGGTGCTTTGAGCATTCCCTGTGAGACCAGTATTAGTTTCCGATACACCACTGCAGGTTCAATGTATTCCTTGGAACTTCACACTGACGATGAAACACAGAAATCGCATCGGAATTAAATACAAACCGCACAATGCCGCCTTATGTACAAGAATAGAGACTCTTCTTACAGTCGGTGCTTTGAGCATTCCCTGTGAGACCAGTATTAGTTTCCGCTACACCTTTGCAGGTTCAATCTATTCCTTGGACCTTCACATTGACGATGATACACAGAAATCGCATCGGAAATAGGTACAAAAGGCACAATGCCGCCTTAAGTACAATAATAGAGACTCTTCTTACAGCCGGTGCTTTGAGCATTCCCTGTGAGACCAGTATTAGTTTCCGATACACCACTGCAGGTTCAATGTATTCCTTGACCCTTCACATTGACGATGAAACACAGAAATGGCATCGGAAATAAATACAAAAGGCACAATGCCGCCTTAAGTACAAGAATAGAGACTCTTCCTACAGTCGGCGCTTTGAGCATTCCCTGTGAGACCAGTATTAGTTTCCGATACACCACTGCAGGTTCAATGTATTCCTTGGAACTTCACACTGACGATGAAACACAGAAATCGCATCGGAATCAAATACAAAAGGCACAATGCCGTCTTAAGTACAAGAATAGAGACTCTTCTTACAGTCGGTGCTTTGAGCATTCCCTGTGAGACCAGTATTAGTTTCCGATACACCTCTGCAGGTTCAGTTTATTCCTTGGACCTTCACATTGACGATGAAACACAGAAATCGCATCGAAATTAAATACAAAAGGCACAATGCCGCCTTAAGTACAAGAATAGAGACTCTTCTTACAGTCGGTGCTTTCAGCATTCCCTGTGAGACCAGTATTAGTTTCCGATACACCACTGCAGGTTCAATGTATTCCTTGGACCTTCACATTGACGATGAAACACAGAAATCGCATCGGAATTAAATACAAAACGCACAATGCCGCCTTAAGTACAAGAATAGAGACTCTTCTTACAGTCGATGCTTTGAGCATTCCCTGTGAGACCAGTATTAGTTTCCGCTACACCTCTGCAGGTTCAATGTATTCCTTGGACCTTCACATTGACGATGATACACAGAAATCGCATCGGAATTAAGTACAAAAGGCACAATGCCGCCTTAAGTACAAGAATAGAGACTCTCCTTACAGTCGGTGCTTTGAGCATTCCCTGTGAGACCAGTATTAGTTTCCGCTACACCTCTGCAGGTTCAGTATTTTCCTTGGACCTTCACATTGACGATGAAACACAGAAATCGCATCGGAATTAAATACAAAAGGCACAATGCCACCTTAGGTACAAGAATAGAGACTCTTCTTACAGTCGGTGCTTTGAGCATTCCCTGTGAGACCAGTATTAGTTTCCGCTACACCTCTGCAGGTTCAATGTATTCCTTGGAACTTCACATTGACGATGAAACACAGAAATGGCATCGGAATTAAATACAAAAAGCACAATGAAGCCTTAAGTACAAGAATAGAGACTCTTCTAACAGTCGGTGCTTTGAGCATTCCCTGTGAGACCAGTATTAGTTTCCGATACACCACTGCAGGTTCAATGTATTCCTTGGACCTTCACATTGACAATGAAACACAGAAATGGCATCGGAATTAAATACAAAAGGCACAATGCCGCCTTAAGTACAAGAATAGAGACTCTTCTTACAGTCGGTGCTTTGGTCATTCCTTGTAAGACCAGTATTAGTTTCCGATACACCACTGCAGGTTCAATGTATTCCTTGGACTTTCACATTGACGATGAAACACAGAAATGGCATCGGAATTAAATACAAAAGACACAATACCGCCTTAAGTACAAGAATAGAGACTCTTCTTGCAGTCGGTTTTTTAAACATTCCATGTGAGACCAGTATTAGTTTCCGATACACCACTGCAGGTTCAATGTATTCTTTGGACCTTCGCATTGACGAAGAAACTCAGAAATCGCATCGGAATTAAATACAAAAGGCACAATGCCGCCTTAAGTACAAGAATAGAGACTCATCTTACAGTCGGTGCTTTGAGCATTCCCTGTCAGACCAGTATTAGTTTCCGATACTCCTCTGCAGGTTCAGTTTATTCCTTGGACCTTCACATTGATGATGAAACACAGAAATGGCTTCGGAATTAAATACAAAACGCACAATGCCGCCTTAAGTACAAGAATAGAGACTCTTCTTACAGTCGGTGCTTTGAGCATTCCCTGTGAGACCAGTATTAGTTTCCGATACACCACTGCAGATTCAATGTATTCCTTGGACCTTCACATTGACGATGAAACACAGAAATCGCATCGGAATTAAATACAAAAGGCACAATGCCGCCTTAAGTACAAGAATAGAGACTCTTCATACAGTCGGTGCTTTGAGCATTCCCTGTGAGACAAGTATTAGTTTCCGATACACCTCTGCAGGTTCAGATTATTCCTTTGACCTTCACATTGACGATGAAACACAGAAATGGCATCGGAAGTAAATACAAAAGGCACAATGCCGCCTTAAGTACAAGAATAGAGACTCTTCTTACCGCCGGTGCTTTGAACATTCCCTGTGAGACCAGTATTAGTTTCCGCTACACCACTGCAGGTTCAGTTTATTCCTCAGACCTTCACATTGACGATGATACACTGAAATCGCATCGGAAATAAGTACAAAAGGCACAATGCGGCCTTAAGTACAAGAATAGAGACTCTTCTTACAGTCGGTGCCTTGAGCATTCCCTGTGAGACCAGTATTAGTTTACGCTACACCTCTGCAGGTTCAGTTTATTCCTTGGACCTTCACATTGACGATGAAACACAGAAATCGCATCAGAATTAAAAACGAAAGGCACAATGCCGCCTTAAGTACAAGAATAGAGACTCTTCTTACAGTCGGTGCTTTGAGCATTCCCTGTGAGACCAGTATTAGTTTCCGCTACACCTCTGCAGGTTCAATTTATTCCTTGGACCTTCACATTGACGATGAAACGCAGAAATCGCATCGGAATTAAATGCAAAAGGCACAATGCCGCCCTAAGTACAAGAATAGAGACTCTTCTTACAGTCGGTGCTTTGAGCATTCCCTGTGAGACCAGTATTAGTTTCCGCTACACCTCTGCAGGTTCAGTTTATTCCTTGGACCCTCACATTGACGATGAAACACAGAAATGGCATCGGAATTAAATAGAAAAGGCACAATGCCGCCTTAAGTACAAGAATAGAGACTCTTCTTACAGTCGATGCTTTGAGCATTCCCTGTGAGACCAGTATTAGTTTCCGATACACCACTGCAGGTTCAATGTATTCCTTGGAACTTCACACTGACGATGAAACACAAAATTGCATCGGAATGAAATACAAAAGGCACAATGCCGCCTTAAGTACAAGAATAGAGACTCTTCTTGCAGTCGGTGCTTTGAGCATTCCCTGTGAGACCAGTATTAGTTTCCGATACACCACTGCAGGTTCAATGTATTCCTTGGACCATCACATTGACGATGAAACACAGAAATCGCATCGGAATTAAATACAAAACCCACAATGACGCCTTATGTACAAGAATAGAGACTCTTTTTTCAGTCGGTGCTTTGAGCATTCCCTGTGAGACCAGTATTAGTTACCGCTCCACCTCTGCAGGTTCAATGTATTCCTTGGACCTTCACATTGACGATGATACACAGAAATCGCATCGGAAATAAGTACAAAAGGCACAATGCCGCCTTAAGTACAAGAATAGAGACTCTTCTTACAGTCGGTGCTTTGAGCATTCCCTGTCAGACCAGTATTAGTTTCCGCTACACTTCTGCAGGTTCAGTATATTCCTTGGACCTTCACATTGACGATGAAACACAGAAATGGCATCGGAATTAAATACAAAATGCACAATGCCGCCTTAAGTACAAGAATAGAGACTCTTCTTACAGTCGATGCTTTGAGCATTCCCTGTGAGACCAGTATTAGTTTCCGCTACACCTCTGCAGGTTCAGTTTATTCCTTGGACCTTCACATTGACGATGAAACACAGAAATGGCATCGGAATTAAATACAAAAGGCACAATGCCGCCTTAAGTACAAGAATAGAGACTCTTCTTACAGTCGGTGCTTTGAGCATTCCCTGTGAGACCAGTATTAGTTTCCGATACACCACTGCAGGTTCAGTTTATTCCTTAGACCTTCACATATTCGATGAAACACCGAAATGGCATCGGAATTAAATACAAAAGGCACAATGCCGCCTTAAGTACAAGAATGGAGACTCTTCTTACAGTCGGTGCTTTGAGCATTCCCTGTGAGACCCGTAATAGCTTCCGCTACACCTCTGCAGGTGCAGTTTATTCCTTGGACCTTCACATTGACGATGAAACACAGAAATGGCATCGGAATTAAATACAAAAGGCACAATGCCGCCTTAAGTACAAGAATAGAGACTCTTCTTACAGTCGGTGCTTTGAGCATTCCCTGTGAGACCAGTATTAGTTTCCGATACACCACTGCAGGTTCAATGTATTCCTTGGAACTTCACACTGACGATGAAACACAGAAATCGCATCGGAATCAAATACAAAAGGCGCAATGCCGCCTTAAGTACAAGAATAGAGACTTTTCTTGCAGTCGATGGTTTGAGCATTCCCTGTGAGACCAGTATTAGTTTCCGATACACCACTGCAGGTTCAAAGTATTCCTTGGACCTTCACATTGACGATGAAACAAAGAAATCGCATCGGATTTAAATACAAAACGCACAATGCCGCCTTATGTACAAGAATAGAGACTCTTCTTACAGTTGGTGCTTTGAGCATTCCTTGTGAGACCAGTATTAGTTACTGCTACACCTCTGCAGGTTCAATGTATTCCTTGGATCTTCAGATTGACGATGATATACAGAAATCGCATCGGAATTAAGTACAAAAGGCACAATGTCGCCTTAAGTACAAGAATAGAGACTCTTCTTACAGTCGGTGCTTTGAGCATTCCCTGTGAGACCAGTATTAGTTTCCGCTACACCTCTGCAGGTTCAGTATTTTCCTTGGATCTTCACGTTGACGATGAAACACAGAAATCGCATCGGAATGAAATACAAAGGGCACAATGCCACCTTAAGTACAAGAATAGAGACTCTTCTTACAGTCGGTGCTTTGAGCATTCCCTGTGAGACCAGTATTAGTTTCCGCTACACCTCTGCAGGTTCAATGTATTCCTTGGACCTTCACCTTGACGATGAAACACAGAAATGGCATCGGAATTAAATACAAAAGGCACAATGCCGTATTAAGTACAAGAATGGAGACTCTTCTTACAGTCGGTGCTTTGAGTATTCCCAGTGAGACCAGTATTAGTTTCCGATACACCACTGCAGATTCAATGTATTCCTTGGACCTTCACATTGACGATGAAACACAGAAATGGCATCGGAATTAAATACAAAAGGCACAATGCCGCCTTAAGTACAAGAATTGAGACTCTTCTTACAGTCGGTGCTTTGAGCATTCCCTGTGAGACCAGTATTAGTTTCCGGTACACCTCTGCAGGTTCAGTTTATTCCTAGGACCTTCACATTGACGATAAAACACAGAAATGGCATCGGAATTAAATACAAAACGCACAATGCCGCCTTAAGTACAAGAATAGAGACTCGTCTTACAGTCGGTGCTTTGAGCATTCCCTGTGAGACCAGTATTAGTTTCCGATACACCACTGCAGTTCAATGTATTCCTTGGACCTTCACATTGACGAAGAAACTCAGAAATCGCATCGGAATTAAATACAAAAGGCACAATGCCGCCTTAAGTACATGAATAGAGACTCTTCTTACAGTCGGTGCTTTGAGCATTCCCTGTGAGACCAGTATTAGTTTCCGCAACACCTCTGCAGGTTCAGATTATTTCTTGGACCTTCACATTGACGATGAAACACAGAAATGGCATCGGAAGTAAATACAAAAGGCACAATGCCGCCTTAAGTACAAGAATGGAGAATCTTCTTACCGTCGGTGCTTTGAGCATTCCCTGTGAGACCAGTATTAGTTTCCGCTACACCACTGCATGTTCAGTTTATTCCTTAGACCTTCACATTGACGATGAAACACCGAAATGGCATCGGAATTAAATACAAAAGGCTCAATGCCGCCTTAAGTACAAGAATGGAGACTCTTCTTACAGTCGGTGCTTTGAGCATTCCCTGTGAGACCCGTATTAGTTTCCGCTACACCTCTGCAGGTGCAGTTTATTCCTTGGACCTTCACATTGACGATGAAACACAGAAATGGCATCGGAATTAAATACAAAAGGCACAATGCCGCCTTAAGTACAAGAATAGAGACCCTTCTTACAGTCGGTGCTTTGAGCATTCGCTGTGAGACCAGTATTAGTTTCCGATACACCACTGCAGGTTCAATGTATTCCTTGGAACTTCACACTGACGATGAAACACAGAAATCGCATCGCAATCAAATACAAAAGGCGCAATGCGCCTTAAGTACAAGAATAGAGACTCTTCTTGCAGTCGGTGCTTTGTGCATTCCCTGTGAGACCAGTATTAGTTTCCGATACACCACTGCAGGTTCAAAGTATTCCTTGGACCTTCACATTGAGGATGAAACACAGAAATCGCATCGGAATTAAATACAAAACGCACAATGCCGCCTTATGTTCAAGAATAGAGACTCTTCTTACAGTCGGTGCTTTGAGCATTCCCTGTGAGACCAGTATTAGTTACCGCTACACCTCTGCAGGTTCAATGTATTCCTTGGATCTTCACATTGACGATGATACACAGAAATCGCATCGGAATTAAGTACAAAAGGCACAATGCCGCCTTAAGTACAAGAATAGAGACTCTTCTTACAGTCGGTGCTTTGAGCATTCCCTGTGAGACCAGTATTAGTTTCCGCTACACCTCTGCAGGTTCAGTATATTCCTTGGATCTTCACATTGACGATGAAACACAGAAATCGCATCGGAATCAAATACAAAAGGCACAATGCCACCTTAAGTACAAGAATAGAGACTCTTCTTACAGTCGGTGCTTTGAGCATTCCTGTGAGACCAGTATTAGTTTCCGCTACACCTCTGCAGGTTCAATGTATTCCTTGGACCTTCACATTGACGATGAAACACAGAAATGGCATCGGAATTACATACAAAAGGCACAATGCCGCCTTAAGTACAAGAATAGAGACTCTTCTTACAGTCGGTGCTTTGAGCATTCCCTGTGTGACCAGTATTAGGTTCCGATACACCACTGCAGGTTCAATGTATTCCTTGGACATTCACATTAACGATGAAACACAGAAATGGCATCGGAATTAAATACAAAAGACACAATGCCGCCTTAAGTACAAGAATAGAGACTCTTCTTGCAGTCGGTGCTTTAAGCATTCCCTGTGAGACCAGTATTACTTTCCGATACACCACTGCAGGTTCAATGTATGCCTTGGACCTTCACATTGACGATAAAACACAGAAATGGCATCGGAATTAAATACAAAACGCACAATGCTGCCTTATGTACAAGAATAGAGACTCTTCTTCCAGTCGGTGCTTTGAGCATTCCCTGTGAGACCCGTATTAGTTTCCGCTACACCTCTGCAGGTGCAGTTTATTCCTTGGACCTTCACATTGACGATGAAACACAGAAATGACATCGGAATTAAATACAAAAGGCACAATGCCGCCTTAAGTACAAGAATAGAGACTCTTCTTACAGTCGGTGCTTTGAGCATTCCCTGTGAGACCAGTATTAGTTTCCGATACACCACTGCAGGTTCAATGTATTCCTTGGAACTTCACACTGACGATGAAACACAGAAATCGCATCGGAATCAAATACAAAAGGCGCAATGCCGCCTTAAGTACAAGAATAGAGACTCTTCTTGCAGTCGGTGCTTTGAGCATTCCCTGTGAGACCAGTATTAGTTTCCGATACACCACTGCAGGTTCAAAGTATTCCTTGGACCTTCACATTGAAGATGAAACACAGAAATCGCATCGGAATTAAATCCAAAAGCACAATGCCGCCTTATGTGCAAGAATAGAGACTCTTCTTACAGTCGGTGCTTTGAGCATTCCCTGTGAGACCAGTATTAGTTACCGCTACACCTCTGCAGGTTCAATGTATTCCTTGGATCTTCACATTGACGATGATACACAGAAATCGCATCGGAATTAAATACAAAAGGCACAATGCCGCCTTAAGTACAAGAATAGAGACTCTTCTTACAGTCGGTGCTTTGAGCATTCCCTGTGAGACCAGTATTAGTTTCCGGTACACCTCTGCAGGTTCAGTATATTCCTTGGATCTTCACGTTGACGATGAAACACAGAAATCGCATCGGAATTAAATACAAAAGGCACAATGCCACCTTAAGTACAAGAATAGAGACTCTTCCTACAGTCGGTTCTTTAAGCATTCCCTGTGAGACCAGTATTAGTTTCCGCTACACCTCTGCAGGTTCAATGTATTCCTTGGACCTTCACATTGACGATGAAACACAGAAATGGCATCGGAATTAAATACAAAAGACACAATGCCGCCTTAAGTACAAGAATGGAGACTCTTCTTACAGTCGGTGCTTTGAGCATTCCCAGTGAGACCAGTATTAGTTTCCGGTACACCTCTGCAGGTTCAGTTTATTCCTAGGACCTTCACATTGACGATAAAACACAGAAATGGCATCGGAATTAAATACAAAACGCACAATGCCGCCTTAAGTACAAGAATAGAGACTCGTCTTACAGTCGGTGCTTTGAGCATTCCCTGTGAGACCAGTATTAGTTTCCGATACACCACTGCAGGTTCAATGTATTCCTTGGACCTTCACATTGACGATGAAACTCAGAAATCGCATCGGAATTAAATACAAAAGGCACAATGCCGCCTTAAGTACAAGAATAGAGACTCTTCTTACAGTCGGTGCATTGAGCATTCCCTGTGAGACCAGTATTAGTTTCCGCTACACCTCTGCAGGTTCAGATTATTCCTTGGACCTTCACATTGACGATGAAACACAGAAATGGCATCGGAAGTAAATACAAAAGGCACAATGCCGCCTTATGTACAAGAATGGAGAATCTTCTTACCGTCGGTGCTTTGAGCATTCCCTGTGAGACCAGTATTAGTTTCCGCTACACCACTGCAGGTTCAGTTTATTCCTTAGACCTTCACATTGACGATGAAACACCGAAATGGCATCGGAATTAAATACAAAAGGCACAATGCCGCCTTAAGTACAAGAATGGAGACTCTTCTTACAGTCGGTGCTTTGAGCATTCCCTGTGAGACCCGTATTAGTTTCCGCTACACCTCTGCAGGTGCAGTTTATTCCTTGGACCTTCACATTGACGATGAAACACAGAAATGGCATCGGAATTAAATACAAAAGGCACAATGCCGCCTTAAGTACAAGAATAGAGACCCTTCTTACTGTCGGTGCTTTGAGCATTCCCTGTGAGACCAGTATTAGTTTCCGATACACCACTGCAGGTTCATTGTATTCCTTGGAACTTCACACTGACGATGAAGCACAGAAATCGCATCGGAATCAAATACAAAAGGCGCAATGCCGCCTTAAGTACAAGAATAGAATCTCTTCTTGCAGTCGGTGCTTTGAGCATTCCCTGTGAGACCAGTATTAGTTTCCGATACACCACTGCAGGTTCAAAGTATTCCTTGGACCTTCACATTGACGATGAAACACAGAAATCGCATCGGAATTAAATACAAAACGCACAATGCCGCCTTATGTACAAGAATAGAGGCTCTTCTTACAGTCGGTGCTTTGAGCATTCCCTGTGAGACCAGTATTAGTTACCGCTACTCCTCTGCAGGTTCAATGTATTCCTTGGATCTTCACATTGACGATGAAACACAGAAATCGCATCGGAATTAAGTACAAAAAGCACAATGCCGCCTTAAGTACAAGAATAGAGACTCTTCTTACAGTCGGTGCTTTGAGCATTCCCTGTGAGACCAGTATTAGTTTCCGCTACACCTCTGCAGGTTCAGTATATTCCTTGGATCCTCACATTGACGATGAAACACAGAAATGGCATCGGAATTAAATACAAAAGGCACAATGCCACCTTAAGTACAAGAATAGAGACTCTTCTTACAGTCGGTGCTTTGAGCATTCCCTGTGAGACCAGTATTAGTTTCCGCTACACCTCTGCAGGTTCAATGTATTCCTTGGACCTTCACATTGACGATGAAACACAGAAATGGCATCGGAATTAAATACAAAAGGCACAATGCCGCCTTAAGTACAAGAATGGAGACTCTTCTTACAGTCGGTGCTTTGAGCATTCCCTGTGAGACCAGTATTAGTTTCCGATACACCACTGCAGGTTCATTGTATTCCTTGGACCTTCACATTGACGATGAAACACAGAAATGGCATGGGAATTAAATACAAAAGGCACAATGCCGCCTTAAGTACAAGAATAGAGACTCTTCTTACAGTCGGTGCTTTGAGCATTCCCTGTGAGGCCAGTATTAGTTTCCGATACACCACTGCAGGTTCAATGTATTCCTTGGACCTTCACATTAACGATGAAACACAGAAATGGCATCTGAATTAAATACAAAAGCCACAATGCCGCCTTAAGTACAAGAATAGAGACTCTTCTTACAGTCGGTGCTTTGAGCATTCCCTGTGAGACCAGTATTAGTTTCCGCTACACCTCTGCAGGTTCAGTTTATTCCTTGGACCTTCACATTGACGATGAAACCTAGAAGTCGCATCGGAATTAAATACAAAAGGCACGATGCCGCCTTAAATACAAGAATAGAGGCTCTTCTTACAGTCGGTGCTTTGAGCATTCCCTGTGAGACCAGTATTAGTTTCCGCTACACCTCTGCACGTTCAGTTTCTTCCTTGGACCTTCACATTGACGATGAAACACAGAAATGGCATCGGAATTAAATACAAAACAAACAATGCCGCCTTAAGTACAAGAATAGAGACTCTTCTTACAGTCGGTGCTTTGAGCATTTCCTGTGAGACCAGTATTAGTTTCCGATACACCACTGCAGGTTCAATGTATGCCTTGGACCTTCACATTGACGATAAAACACAGAAATGGCATCGGAATTAAATACAAAACGCACAATGCCGCATTAAGTACAAGAATAGAGACTCTTCTTACAGTCGGTGCTTTGAGCACTCCCTGTGAGACCAGTATTAGTTTCCGCTACACCTCTGCAGGTTCAGTTTATTCTTTGGACCTTCACATTGACGATGAAACACAGAAATGGCAACGGAATTAAATACAAAAGGCACAATGCCTTCTTAAGTACAAGTATAGAGACTCTTCTTGCAGTCGGTGCTTTGAGCAATCCCTGTGAGACCAGTATTAGTTTCCGAAACACCACTGCAGGTTCAATGTATTCCTTGGACCTTCACATTGACGATGAAACACTGAAATCGCATCGGAATTAAATACAAAACGCACAATGCTGCCTTATGTACAAGAATAGAGACTCTTCTTACAGTCGGTGCTTTGACCATTCCCTGTGAGACCATTATTAGTTACCGCTACACCTCTGCAGGTTCAATGTATTCCTTGGATCTTCACATTGACGATGATACACAGAAATCGCATCGGAATTAAGTACAAAAGGCACAATGCCGCCTTAAGTACAAGAAAAGAGACTCTTCTTACAGTCGGTGCTTTGAGCATTCCCTGTGAGACCAGTATTAGTTTCCGCTACACCTCTGCAGGTTCAGTATATTCCTTGGATCTTCACATTGACGATGAAACACAGCAATCGCTTCGGAATTAAATACAAAGGGCACAATGCTACCTTAAGTACAAGAATAGAGGCTCTTCTTACAGTCGGTGCTTTGAGCATTCCCTGTGAGACCAGTATTAGTTTCCGCTACACCTCTGTAGGTTCAATGTATTCCTTGGACCTTCACATTGACGATGAAACACAGAAATGGCATCTGAATTAAATACAAAAGGCACAATGCCGCCTTAAGTACAAGAATAGAGACTCTTCTTACAGTCGGTGCTTTGAGCATTCCCTGTGAGACCAGTATTAGTTTCCGATACACCACTGCAGGTTCAATGTATTCCTTGGACCTTCACATTGACGATGAAACACAGAAATGGCATCGGAATTAAATACAAAAGGCACAATGCCGCCTTAAGTACAAGAATTGAGACTCTTCTTACAGACGGTGCTTTGAGCATTCCCTGTGAGACCAGTATTAGTTTCCGATACACCACTGCAGGTTCGGTTTATTCCTAGGACCTTCACATTGACGATAAAACACAGAAATGGCATCGGAATTAAATACAAAACGCACAATGCCGCCTTAAGTACAAGAATAGTGACTCTTCTTACAGTCGGTGCTTTGAGCACTCCCTGTGAGACCAGTATTAGCTTCCGCTACACCTCTGGAGGTTCAGTTTATTCTTTGGACCTTCACATTGACGATGAAACACAGAAATGGCATCGGAATTAAATACAAAAGGCACAATGCCGCCTTAAGTACAAGAATAGAAACTCTTCTTACAGTAGGTGATTTGAGCATTCCCTGTCAGACCAGTATTAGTTTCCGATACACCACTGCAGGTTCAATGTATTCCTTGGAACTTCACATTGACGATGAAACACAGAAATCGCATCGGAATTAAACACAAAAGGCACAATGCCGCCTTAAGTACAAGAATAGAGAATCTTCTTACAGTCGGTGCTTTGAGCATTCCCTGTGAGACCAGTATTAGTTTCCGGTACACCTCTGCAGTTTCAGTTTATTCCTTGGACCTTCACATTGACGATGAAACAGAGAAATGGCATCGGAATTAAATACAAATGGCACAATGCCGCCTTAAGTACAAGAATAGAGACTCTTCTTACAGTCGGTGCTTTGAGCATTCCCTGTGAGACCAGTATTAGTTTCCGATACACCACTGCAGGTTCAATGTATTCCTTGGAACATCACATTGACGATGAAACACATAAATCGCATCGGAATTAAATTCAAAAGGCACAATGCCGCCTTAAGTACAAGAATAGAGACTCTTCTTACAGTCGGTGCTTTGAGCATTCCCTGTGAGACCAGTATTAGTTTCCGCTACACCTCTGCAGGTTCAGTTTATTCCTTGGACCTTCACATTGACGATGAAACACAGAAATCGCATCGAAAATAAATACAGAAGGCACAATGCCGCCTTAAGTACAAGAATAGAGACTCTTATTACAGTCGGTGATTTGAGCATTCCCTGTAAGACCAGTATTAGTTCCCGCTACACCTCTGCAGGTTCGATGTATTCCTTGGACCTTCACATTGACGATGATACACAGAAATCGCATCGGAATTAAATACAAAAGGCACAATGCCGCCTTAAGTACAAGAATACAGACTCTTCTTACAGTCGGTGCTTTGAGCATTCCCTGTGAGACCAGTATTAGTTTCCGATGCACCACTGCAGGTTCAATGTATTCCTTGGACCTTCACATTGACGATGAAACACAGAAATCGCATCGGAATTAAATACAAATGGCACAATGCCGCCTTAAGTACAAGAATAGAGACTCTACCTACAGTCGGTGCTTTGAGCATTCCCTGTGAGACCAGTATTAGTTTCCGATACACCACTGCAGGTTCAATGTATTCCTTGGAACTTCACATTGACGATGAAACACAGAAATCGCATGGGAATCAAATACAAAAGGCACAATGCCGCCTTAAGTACAAGAATAGGGACTCTTCTTACAGTCGGTGCTTTGAGCATTCCCTGTGAGACCAGTATTAGCTTCCGATACTCCTCTGCAGGTTCAGTTTATCCTTGGACCTTCACATTGACGATGAAACACACAAATGGCATCGGAATTAAATACAAAAGGCACAATGCCGCCTTAAGTACAAGAACAGAGCCTCTTCTTACAGTCGGTGCTTTGAACATTCCCTGTGAGTCCAGTATTTGTTTCCGATACACCACTGCGGGTTCAATGTATTCCTTGGACCTTCAAATTGACGATGAAACACAGAAATCGCATCGTAATTAAATACAAAAGTCACAGTGCCGCCTTAAGTACAAGAATAGAGACTCTTCTTACAGTCGGTGCTATGAGCATTCCCTGTGAGACCAGTATTAGTTTCCGCTACACCTCTGCAGGTTCAGATTATTCCTTGGACCTTCACATTGACGATGAAACACAGATATGGCATCGGAAGTAAATACAAAATGCACAATGCCGCCTTAAGTACAAGAGTAGAGACTCTTCTTACCGTCGGTCATTTGAGCATTCCCTGTGAGACCAGTATTAGTTTCCGATACACCGCTGCAGGTTCAATGTATTCCTTGGACCTTCACATTGACGATGAAACACAGAAATCGCATCGGAATTAAATACAAAAGGCACAATGCCACCTTCAGTACAAGAATAGAGACTCTTCAAACAGTCGGTGCTTTGAGCATTCCCTGTAAGACCAGTATTAGTTTCCGCTACATCTCTGCTGGTTCAATGTATTCCTTGGACCTTCACATTGACGATGAAACACAGAAATGGCATCGGAATTAAATACAAAAGGCACAATGCCGCCTTAAGTACAAGAATAGAGACTCTTCTTACAGTCGGTGCTTTGAGCATTCCCTGCGAGACCAGTATTAGATTCCGGTACACCTCTGCAGGTTCAGTTTATTCATTGGACCTTCACATTGACGATGAAACACAGAAATGGCATCGGAATTAAATACAAAAGGCACAATGCCGCCTTAAGTACAAGAATGGAGACTCTTCTTACAGTCGGTGCTTTGAGCATTCCCTGTGAGACCAGTATTAGTTTCCGATACACCACTGCAGGTTCATTGTATTCCTTGGACCTTCACATTGACGATGAAACACAGAAATGGCATGGGAATTAAATACAAAAGGCACAATGCCGCCTTAAGTACAAGAATAGAGACTCTTCTTACAGTCGGTGCTTTGAGCATTCCCTGTGAGGCCAGTATTAGTTTCCGATACACCACTGCAGATTCAATGTATTCCTTGGACTTTCACATTAACGATGAAACACAGAAATGGCATCTGAATTAAATACAAAAGACACAATGCCGCCTTAAGTACAAGAATAGAGACTCTTCTTACAGTCGGTGCTTTGAGCATTCCCTGTGAGACCAGTATTAGTTTCCGCTACACCTCTGCAGGTTCAGTTTATTCCTTGGACCTTCACATTGACGATGAAACCTAGAAGTCGCATCGGAATTAAATACAAAAGGCACGATGCCGCCTTAAATACAAGAATAGAGACTCTTCTTACAGTCGGTGCTTTGAGCATTCCCTGTGAGACCAGTATTAGTTTCCGCTACACCTCTGCACGTTCAGTTTCTTCCTTGGTTCTTCACATTGACGATGAAACACAGAAATGGCATCGGAATTAAATACAAAACAAACAATGCCGCCTTAAGTACAAGAATAGAGACTCTTCTTACAGTCGGTGCTTTGAGCATTTCCTGTGAGACCAGTATTAGTTTCCGATACACCACTGCAGGTTCAATGGATGCCTTGGACCTTCACATTGACGATAAAACACAGAAATGGCATCGGAATTAAATACAAAACGCACAATGCCGCATTAAGTACAAGAATAGAGACTCTTCTTACAGTCGGTGCTTTGAGCACTCCCTGTGAGACCAGTATTAGTTTCCGCTACACCTCTGCAGGTTCAGTTTATTCTTTGGACCTTCACATTGACGATGAAACACAGAAATGGCAACGGAATTAAATACAAAAGGCACAATGCCGCCTTAAGTACAAGTATAGAGACTCTTCTTGCAGTCGGTGCTTTGAGCAATCCCTGTGAGACCAGTATTAGTTTCCGAAACACCACTGCAGGTTCAATGTATTCCTTGGACCTTCACATTGACGATGAAACACTGAAATCGCATCGGAATTAAATACAAAACGCACAATGCTGCCTTATGTACAAGAATAGAGACTCTTCTTACAGTCGGTGCTTTGAGCATTCCCTGTGAGACCAGTATTAGTTTCCGATACACCGCTGCAGGTTCAATGTATTCCTTGGACCTTCACATTGACGATGAAACACAGAAATCGCATCGGAATTAAATACAAAAGGCACAATGCCACCTTCAGTACAAGAATAGAGACTCTTCAAACAGTCGGTGCTTTGAGCATTCCCTGTAAGACCAGTATTAGTTTCCGCTACATCTCTGCAGGTTCAATGTATTCCTTGGACCTTCACATTGACGATGAAACACAGAAATGGCATCGGAATTAAATACAAAAGGCACAATGCCGCCTTAAGTACAAGAATAGAGACTCTTCTTACAGTCGGTGCTTTGTGCATTCCCTGCGAGACCAGTATTAGATTCCGGTACACCTCTGCAGGTTCAGTTTATTCCTTGGACCTTCACATTGACGATGAAACACAGAAATGGCATCGGAATTAAATACAAATGGCACAATGCCTCCTTAAGTACAAGAATGGAGACTCTTCTTACAGTCGGTGCTTTGAGCATTCCCTGTGAGACCATTATTAGTTTCCGATACACCACTGCAGGTTCAATGTATTCCTTGGAACATCACATTGACGATGAAACACATAAATCGCATCTGAATTAAATACAAAAGGCACAATGCCGCCTTAAGTACAAGAATAGAGACTCTTCTTACAGTCGGTGCTTTGAGCATTCCCTGTGAGACCAGTATTAGTTTCCGCTACACCTCTGCAGGATCCGTATATTCCTTGGACCTTCACATTGACGATGAAACACAGAAATGGCATAGGAATTAAATACAAAAGGCACAATGCCGCCTTAAGTACAAGAATAGAGACTCTTCTTACAGTCGGTGCTTTGAGCATTCCCTGTGAGACCAGTATTAGTTTCCGCTACACCTCTGCAGGTTCAGTTTATTCCTTGGACCTTCACATTGACGATGAAACCTAGAAGTCGCATCGGAATTAAATACAAAAGGCACGATGCCGCCTTAAGTACAAGAATAGAGACTCTTCTTACAGTCGGTGCTTTGAGCATTCCCTGTGAGACCAGTATTAGTTTCCGCTACACCTCTGCACGTTCAGTTTCTTCCTTGGACCTTCACATTGACGATGAAACACAGAAATGGCATCGGAATTAAATACAAAACAAACAATGCCGCCTTAAGTACAAGAATAGAGACTCTTCTTACAGTCGGTGCTTTGAGCATTTCCTGTGAGACCAGTATTAGTTTCCGATACACCACTGCAGGTTCAATGTATTCCTTGGACCTTCACATTGAGAGTGAAACACAGAAATCGCATCGGAATTAAATACAAAAGGCACAATGCCGCCTTAAGTACAAGAATGGAGACTCATCTTACAGTCGGTGCTTTGAGCATTCCCTGTGAGATCAGTATTAGTTTCCGCTACACCTCTGCAGGTTCAGTTTATTCCTTGGACCTTCACATTGACGATGAAACACAGAAATCGCATCGGAATTAAATACAGAAGGCACAATGCCGCCTTAAGTACAAGAATAGAGACTCTTCTTACAGTCGGTGCTTTGAGCATTCCCTGTAAGACCAGTATTAGTTCCCGCTACACCTCTGCAGGTTCGATGTATTCATGGACCTTCACATTGACGATGATACACAGAAATCGCATCGGAATTAAACACAAAAGGCACAATGCCGCCTTAAGTACAAGAATACAGACTCTTCTTACAGTCGGTGCTTTGAGCATTCCCTGTGAGACCAGTATTAGTTTCCGATGCACCACTGCAGGTTCAATGTATTCCTTGGACCTTCACATTGACGATGAAACACAGAAATCGCATCGGAATTAAATACAAAAGGCACAATGCCACCTTAAGTACAAGAATAGAGACTCTTCTAACAGTCGGTGCTTTGAGCATTCTCTGTAAGACCAGTATTAGTTTCCGTTACATCTCTGCAGGTTCAATGTATTCCTTGGACCTTCACATTGACGATGAAACACAGAAATGGCATCGGAATTAAATACAAAAGGCACAATGCCGCCTTAAGTACAAGAATAGAGACTCTTCTTCCTGTCGGTGCTTTGAGCATTCCCTGTGAGACCAGTATTAGTTTCCGATACACCACTGCAGGTTCAATGTACTCCTTGGACTTTCACATTGACGATGAAACACAGAAATGGCATCGGAATTAAATACAAAAGGCACAATGCCGCCTTAAGTACAAGAATAAAGACTCTTCTTACAGTCGGTGCTTTGAGCATTCCGTGTGAGACCAGTATTAGTTTCCGGTACACCTCTGCAGGTTCAGTTTATTCCTTGGACCTTCACATCGACGATGAAACACAGAAATGGCATCGGAATTAAATACATATCGCACAATGCCTCCTTAAGTACAAGAATAGAGACTCTTCTTACAGTCGGTGCTTTGAGCATTCCCTGTGAGACCATTATTAGTTTCCGATACACCACTGCAGGTTCAATGTATTCCTTGGAACATCACATTGACGATGAAACACATAAATCGCATCGGAATTAAATACAAAAGGCACAACGCCGCCTTAAGTACAAGAATAGAGACTCTTCTTACAGTCGGTGCTTTGAGCATTCCCTGTGAGACCAGTATTAGTTTCCGCTACACCTCTGCAGGTTCAGTATATTCCTTGGACCTTCACATTGACGATGAAACACAGAAATGGCATCGGAATTAAATACAAAAGGCACAATGCCGCCTTAAGTACAAGAATAGAGACTCTTCTTACAGTCGGTGCTTTGAGCATTCCCTGTGAGACCAGTATTAGTTTCCGCTACACCTCTGCAGGTTCAGTTTATTCCTTGGACCTTCACATTGACAATGAAACCTAGAAGTCGCATTGGAATTAAATACAAAAGGCACGATGCCGCCTTAAGTACAAGAATAGAGACTCTTCTTACAGTCGGTGCTTCGAGCATTCCCTGTGAGACCAGTATTAGTTTCCGCTACACCTCTGCACGTTCAGTTTATTCCTTGGACCTTCACATTGACGATGAAACACAGAAATCGCATCGGAATTAAATACAAAACGCACAATGCCGCCTTAAGTACAAAAATAGAGACTCTTCTTACAGTCGGTGCTTTGAGCATTTCCTGTGAGACCAGTATTAGTTTCCGATACACCACTGCAGGTTCAATGTATTCCTTGGACCTTCACATTGAGAGTGAAACACAGAAATCGCATCGGAATTAAATACAAAAGGCACAATGCCGCCTTAAGTACAAGAATAGAGACTCTTCTTACAGTCGGCGCTTTGAGCATTCCCTGTGAGACCAGTATTAGTTTCCGCTACACCTCTGCAGGTTCAGTTTATTCCTTGGACCTTCACATTGACGATGAAACACAGAAATCGCATCGGAATTAAATACAAAAGGCACAATGCCGCCTTAAGTACAAGAATAGAGACTCTTCTTCCAGTCGGTGCTTTGAGCATTCCCTGTGTGACCAGTATTAGTTTCCGATACACCACTGCAGGTTCAATGTATTCCTTGGACCTTCACATTGACGATGAAACACAGAAATCCCATCGGAATTAAATACAAAAGGCACAAGCCGCCATAAGTACAAGAATAGAGACTCATCTTACAGTCGGTGCTTTGAGCATTCCCTGTGAGCCAGTTTTAGTTTCCGCTACACCTCTGCAGGTTCAGTTTATTCCTTGGACCTTCACATTGACGATGAACACAGAAATGGCATCGGAATTAAATACAAATGGCACAATGCCGCCTTAAGTACAGGAATAGAGACTCTTCTTACAGTCGGTGCTTTGAGCATTCCCTGTGAGACCAGTATTAGTTTCCGATACACCACTGCAGGTTCAATGTATTCCTTGGACCTTCACATTGACGATGAAACACAGAAATGGCATCGGAATTAAATACAAAAGGCACAATGCCGCCTTCAGTACAAGAATAGAGACTCTTCTTACAGTCGGTGCTTTGAGCATTCCCTGTGAGACCAGTATTAGTTTCCGATACACCACTGCAGGTTCAATGTATTCCTTGAACCTTCACTTTGACGATGAAACACAGAAATGGCATCGGAATTAAATACAAAAGCCACAATGCCGCCTTAAGTACAAGAATAGAGACTCTTCTTACAGTCGGTTTTTTGAGCATTCCCTGTGAGACCAGTATTAGTTTCCGATACACCACCGCAGGTTCAATGTATTTCTTGGACCTTCACATTGACCATGAAACACAGAAATTGCATCGGAATTAAATCCAAAACGCACAATGCCGCCTTAAGTACAAGAAGACAGACTCTACTTACAGTCGGTGCTTTGAGCATTCCCTGTGAGACCAGTATTAGTTTCCGATACACCACTGCAGGTTCAATGTATTCCTTGGACCTTCACATTGACGATGAAATACAGAAATGGCATCGGAATTAAATCCAAAACCACAATGCCGCCTTAAGTACAAGAATAAAGGCTCCTCTTACCGTCGGTGCTTTGAGCATTCCCTGTGAGACCAGTATTAGTTTCCGCTACACCTCTGCAGGTTCCGTTTATTCCTTGGACCATCACAGTGACGATGAAACACAGAAATGACATCGGAATTAAATACAAAAGGCAAAATGCCGCCTTAAGTACGAGCATAGAGACTCTTCTTACAGTCGGTGCTTTGAGCATTCCCTGTGAGACCAGTATTAGTTTCCGATACACCACTGCAGGTTCAATGTATTCCTTGGACTTTCACATTGACGATGAAACACAGAAATCGAATCGGAATGAAATCCAAAACGCACAATGCCGCCTTAAGTATAAGAATAGAGACTCTACTTATAGTCGGTGCTTTGAGCATTCCCTGTGAGACCAGTATTAGTTTCCAATACTCCACTGCAGGTTCAATGTATTCCTTGGACCTTCACATTGACGATGAAATACAGAAATCGCATAGGAATCAAATACATAAGGCACAATGCCGCCTTAAGTACAAGAATAGAGACTCTTCTTACTGTCGGTGCTTTGAGCATTCCCTGTGAGACCAGTAATAGTATCCGATACACCACTGCAGGTTCAATCTATTCCTTGGACATACACATTGACGATGAAACACTGAAATTACATCGGAATTAAGTACAAAAGGAACAATGCCGCCTCAAGTACAAGAATAGAGACTCCTCATACCGTCGGTGCTTTGAGCATTTCCTGTGAGACCAGTATTCGTTTCCGATACACCACTGGAAGTTCAATAAATTCCTTGGACATTCACATTGACGATGAAACACTGAAATTACATCGGAATTAAATACAAAAGGTACAATTCCGCCTTAAGTACCAGAATAGAGACTCTTCTTACCGTCGGTGCTTTGAGCATTCCCTGTGAGACCAGTATTAGTTTCCGCTACACCTCTGCAAGTTCAGTTTATTCCTTGGACCTTCACATTGACGTAGAAACACAGAAATGGCATCGGAATTAAATACAAAAGGCACAATGCCGCCTTAAGTACGAGAATAGACACTCTTCATACAGTCGGTGCTTTCAGCATTCCCTGTGAGACCAGTATTAGTTTCCGATACACCACTGCAGGTTCAATGTATTCCTTGGACCTTCACATTGAGAGTGAAACACAGAAATCGCATCGGAATTAAATACAAAAGGCACAATGCCGCCTTAAGTACAAGAATAGAGACTCTTCTTACAGTCGGCGCTTTGAGCATTCCCTGTGAGACCAGTATTAGTTTCCGCTACACCTCTGCAGGTTCAGTTTAATCCTTGGACCTTCACATTGACGATGAAACACAGAAATCGCATCGGAATTAAATACAGAAGGCACAATGCCGCCTTAAGTACAAGAATAGAGACTCTTCTTACAGTCGGTGCTTTGAGCATTCCCTGTAAGACCAGTATTAGTTCCCGCTACACCTCTGCAGGTTCGATGTATTCCTTGGACCTTCACATTGACGATGATACACAGAAATCGCATCGGAATTAAATACAAAAGGCACAATGCCGCCTTAAGTACAAGAATACAGACTCTTCTTACAGTCGGTGTTTTGAGGATTCCCTGTGAGACCAGTATTAGTTTCCGATGCACCACTGCAGGTTCAATGTATTCCTTGGACCTTCACATTGACGATGAAACACAGAAATCGCATCGGAATTAAATACAAAAGGTACAATGCCGCCATAAGTACAAGAATAGAGACTCTTCCTACAGTCGGTGCTTTGAGCATTCCCTGTGAGACCTGTATTAGTTTCCGATACACCACTGCAGGTTCAATGTATTCCTTGGAACTTCACATTGACAATGAAACACAGAAATCGCATGGGAATCAAATACAAAAGGCACAATGCCGCCTTAAGTACAAGAATAGAGACTCTTCTTACAGTCGGTGCTTTGAGCATTCCCTGTGAGACCAGTATTAGCTTCCGATACTCCTCTGCAGGTTCAGTTTATTCCTTGGACCTTCACATTGACGATGAAACACAGAAATGGCATCGGAATTAAATACAAAAGGCACAATGCCGCCTTAAGTACAAGAATTGAGCCTCTTCTTACAGTCGGTGCTTTGAACATTCCCTGTGAGACCAGTATTAGTTTCCGATACACCACTGCTGGTTCAGATTTTTCCTTGGACCTTTACATTGACGATGAAACACAGATATGGCATCGGAAGTAAATACAAAAGGCACAATGCCGCCTTAAGTACAAGAATAGAGACTCTTCTTACCGTCGGTGTTTTGAGCATTCCCTGTGAGACCAGTATTAGTTTCCGATACACCACTGCAGGTTCAATGTATTCCTTGGACCTTCACATTGACGATGAAACACAGAAATCGCATCGGAATTAAAAACAAAAGGCACAATGCCACCTTAAGTACAAGAATAGAGACTCTTCTAACAGTCGGTGCTTTGAGCATTCCCTGTGAGACCAGTATTAGTTTCCGCTACATCTCTGCAGGTTCAATGTATTCCTTGGACCTTCACATTGACGATGAAACACAGAAATGGCATCGGAATTAAATACAAAAGGCACAATGCCGCCTTAAGTACAAGAATAGAGACTCTTCTTCCAGTCGGTGCTTTGAGCATTCCCTGTGTGACCAGTATTAGTTTCCGATACACCACTGCTGGTTCAATGTATTCCTTTTACCTTCACATTGACGATGAAACACAGAAATCCCATCGGAATTAAATACAAAAGGCACAATGCCGCCATAAGTACAAGAATAGAGACTCATCTTACAGTCGGTGCTTTGAGCATTCCCTGTGAGACCAGTATTAGTTTCCGCTACACCTCTGCAGGTTCAGTTTATTCCTTGGACCTTCACCTTGACGATGAACACAGAAATGGCATCGGAATTAAATACAAATGGCACAATGCCGCCTTAAGTACAGGAATAGAGACTCTTCTTACAGTCGGTGCTTTGAGCATTCCCTGTGAGACCAGTATTAATTTCCGATACACCACTGCAGGTTCAATGTATTCCTTGGACCTTCACATTGACGATGAAACACAGAAATGGCATCGGAATGAAATACAAAAGGCACAATGCCGCCTTAAGTACAAGAATAGAGACTCTTCTTACAGTCGGTGCTTTGAGCATTCCCTGTGAGACCAGTATTAGTTTCCGATACACCACTGCAGGTTCAATCGATTCCTTGGACATACACATTGACGATGAAACACTGAAATTACATCGGAATTAAATACAAAAGGAACAATGCCGCCTCAAGTACAAGAATAGAGACTCCTCATACCGTCGGTGCTTTGAGCATTTCCTGTGAGACCAGTATTCGTTTCCGATACACCACTGGAAGTTCAATAAATTCCTTGGACATTCACATTGACGATGAAACACTGAAATTACATCGGAATTAAATACAAAAGGTACAATGCCGCCTTAAGTACAAGAATAGAGACTCTTCATACCGTCGGTGCTTTAAGCATTCCCTGTGAGACCAGTATTAGTTTCCGCTACACCTCTGCAGGTTCGGTTTATTCCTTGGACCTTCACATTGACGATGAAACACAGAAATGGCATCGGAATTAAATACAAAAGGCACAATGCCGCCTTAAGTGCAAGAATAGAGACTCTGTTTACAGTCGGTGCCTTGAGCATTCCCTGTGAGACCAGTATTAGTTTACGCTACACCTCTGCTGGTTCAGTTTATTCCTTGTACCTTCACATTGAGGATGAAACACAGAAATCGCATCAGAATTAAATACGAAACTCACAATGCCGCCTTAAGTACAAGAATAGAGACTCTTCTTACTGTCGGTGCTTTGAGCATTCCCTGTGAGACCAGTATTAGTATCCGATACACCACTGCAGGTTCAATCTATTCCTTGGACATACACATTGACGATGAAACACTGAAATTGCATCGGAATTAAATACAAAAGGAACAACGCCGCCTCAAGTACAAGATTAGAGACTCCTCATACCGTCGGTGCTTTGAGCATTTCCTGTGAGACCAGTATTCGTTTCCGATACACCACTGGAGGTTCAATAAATTCCTTGGACATTCACATTGACGATGAAACACTGAAATTACATCGGAATTAAATACAAAAGGTACAATTCCGCCTTAAGTACCAGAATAGAGACTCTTCTTACCGTCGGTGCTTTGAGCATTCCCTGTGAGACCAGTATTAGTTTCCGCTACACCTCTGCAAGTTCAGTTTATTCCTTGGACCTTCACATTGACGTAGAAACACAGAAATGGCATCGGAATTAAATACAAAAGGCACAATGCCGCCTTAAGTACGAGAATAGACACTCTTCTTACAGTCGGTGCTTTTAGCATTACCTGTGTGACCAGTATTAGTTTCCGATACACCACTGCAGGATCAATCTATTCCTTTGACATACACATTGACGATGAAACACTGAAATTACATCGGAATAAAATACAAAAGGTACAATGCCGTCTTAAGTACAAGAATAGAGACTCTTCATACCGTCGGTGCTTTGAGCATTCCCTGTGAGACCAGTATTAGTTTCCGCTACACCTCTGCAGGTTCGGTTTATTCCTTGGACCTTCACATTGACGATAAAACACAGAAATGGCATCGGAATTAAATACAAAAGGCACAATGCCGCCTTATGTACAAGAATAGAGACTCTGTTTACAGTCGGTGCCTTGAGCATTCCCTGTGAGACCAGTATTAGTTTACGCTACACCTCTGCAGGTTCAGTTTATTCCTTGGACCTTCACATTGACGATGAAACGCAGAAATCGCATCGGAATTAAATGCAAAAGGCACAATGCCGCCCTAAGTACAAGAATAGAGACTCTTCTTACCGTCGGTGCTTTGAGCATTCCCTGTGAGACCAGTATTAGTTTCCGCTACACCTCTGCAGGTTCAGTTTATTCCTTGGACCTTCACATTGACGATGAAACACAGAAATGGCATCGGAATTAAATAGAAAAGGCACAATGCCGCCTTAAGTACAAAAATAGAGACTCTTCTTACAGTCGGTGCTTTGAGCATTCCCTGTGAGACCAGTATTAGTTTCCGATACACCACTGCAAGTTCAATGTATTCCTTGGACCTTCACATTGACGATGAAACACAGAAATCGCATCGTAATTAAATCCAAAACGCACAATGCCGCCTTAAGTACAAGAATACAGACTCTACTTACAGTCGGTGCTTTGAGCATTCCCTGTGAGACCAGTATTAGTTTCCGATACACCACTGCAAGTTCAATCTATTCCTTGGACATACATATTGACGATGAATCACTGAAATTACATCGGAATTAAATACAAAAGGAACAATGCCGCCTTAAGTACAAGAATATAGACTCTTCTTACCGTCGGTGCTTTGAGCATTCCCTGTAAGACCAGTATTAGTTTCCGATACACCTCTGCAGGTTCAATGTATTCCTTGGACCTTCACATTGACGATGAAACGCAGAAATCGCATCGGAATTAAATACAAAAGGCACAATGCCGCCTTAAGTACAACAATAGATACTCTTCTTACAGTCGGTGCTTTAAACATTCCCTGTGAGAGCAGTATTAGTTTCCGATACGCCACTGCCGGGTCAATGTATTCCTTGGACCTTCGAATTGACGATGATACAAAGAAATCGCATCGGAATTAAATACAAATGGCACAATTCCGCCTCAAGTACATGAATAGACACTCATCTTACAGTCGATGCTTTGAGCATTCCCTGTGAGACCAGTATTAGTTTCCGATACACCACTCCAGGTTCAATGTATTCCTTGGACCTTCAAATTGACGATGATACACAGAAATCGCATCGGAATTAAATACAAAGGGCACAATGCCGCCTTAAGTACAAGAATAGAGACTCTTCTTACTGTCGGTGCTTTGAGCATTCCCTGTGAGACCAGTATTAGTTTCCGATACACCACTGCAGTTTCAATGTATTCCTTGGACCTTCAAATTGACGATGATACACAGAAATCGCATCGGAATTAAATACAAAAGGCACAATGCCGCCTTAAATACAAGAATAGAGACTCTTCTTACAGTCGGTGCTTTGAGCATTCCCTGTGAGACCAGTATTAGTTTCTGATACGCCACTGCAGGTTCAGTGTATTCCTAGGACCTTCAAATTGACGATGATACACAGAAATCGCATCGGAACTAAATACAAAAGGCACAATGCCGCCTTAAGTACTAGAATAGAGACTCTTCTTACAGTTGGTGCTTTGAACATTCCCTGTGTGACCAGTAATAGTATACGATACACCCCTGCAGGTTCAATCTATTCCTTGGACATACATATTGACGATGAAACACTGAAATTACATCGGAATTAAATACAAAAGGAACAATGCCGCCTTAAGTACAAGAATATAGACTCTTCTTACCGTCGGTGCTTTGAGCATTCCCTGTGAGACCAGTATTAGTTTCCGATACACCTCTGCAGGTTCAATGTATTCCTTGGACCTTCACATTGACCATGAAACGCAGAAATCGCATCGGAATTAAATACAAAAGGCACAATGCCGCCTTAAGTACAACAATAGATACTCTTCTTACAGTCGGTGCTTTAAACATTCCCTGTGAGAGCAGTATTAGTTTCCGATACGCCACTGCCGGGTCAATGTATTCCTTGGACCTTCGAATTGACGATGATACAAAGAAATCGCATCGGAATTAAATACAAATGGCACAATTCCGCCTCAAGCACATGAATAGACACTCATCTTACAGTCGATGCTTTGAGCATTCCCTGTGAGACCAGTATTAGTTTCCGATACACCACTCCAGGTTCAATGTATTTCTTGGACCTTCAAATTGACGATGATACACAGAAATCGCATCGGAATTAAATACAAAGGGCACAATGCCGCCTTAAGTACAAGAATAGAGACTCTTCTTACTGTCGGTGTTTTGAGCATTCCCTGTGAGACCAGTATTAGTTTCCGATACACCACTGCAGTTTCAATGTATTCCTTGGACCTTCAAATTGACGATGATACACAGAAATCGCATCGGAATTAAATACAAAAGGCACAATGCCGCCTTAAATACAAGAATAGAGACTCTTCTTACAGTCGGTGCTTTGAGCATTCCCTGTGAGACCAGTATTAGTTTCTGATACGCCACTGCAGGTTCAGTGTATTTCTAGGACCTTCAAATTGACGATGATACACAGAAATCGCATCGGAACTAAATACAAAAGGCACAATGCCGCCTTAAGTACTAGAATAGAGACTCTTCTTACAGTCGGTGCTTTGAGCATTCCCTGTGAGACCAGTATTAGTTTCCGCTACACCTCTGCAGGTTCAGTTTATTCCTTGGACCTTTACATTGACGATGAAACACAGAAATGGCATCGGCATTAAATACAAAAGGCACAATGCCGCCTTAAGTACAAGAATAGAGACTCTTCTTACAGTCGGTGCTTTGAGCATTCCCTGTGAGACCAGTAATAGTAACCGATACACCACTGCAGGTTCAATGTATTCCTTGGACCTTCACATTGACGATGAAACACAGAAATGGCATCGGAATTAAATACAAAAGGCACAATGCCGCCTCAAGTACAAGAATAGAGACTCTTCTTACAGTCGGTGCTTTGAGAATTCCCTGTGAGACCAGTATTAGTTTCCGCTACACCCCTGTAGGTTCAGTTTATTCCTTGGACCTTCACATTGACGATGAAACACAAAAATGGCATCGGAATTAAATACAAAAGGCACAATGCCGCCATAAGTACAAGAATAGAGACTCTTCTTGCAGTCGGTGCTTTGAGCATTCCCTGTGAGACTAGTAATAGTATCCGATACACCACTGCAGGTTCAATGTATTCCTTGGACCTTCACATTGACGATGAAACATAGAAATCGCATCGGAATTAAATACAAAAGGCACAATGCCGCCTTAAGTACAAGAATAGGGACTCTTCTTACAGTCGGAGCTTTGAGCATTCCCTGTGAGACCAGTAATAGTAACCGATACACCACTGCAGGTTCAATGTATTCCTTGGACTTTCACATTGACGATGAAACACAGAAATGGCTTCGGAATTAAATACAAAAGGCACAATGCCGCCTTAAGTACAAGAATAGAGACTCTTCTTACAGTCGGTGCTTTGAGAATTCCCTGTGAGACCAGTATTAGTTTCCGCTACACCCCTGCAGGTTCAGTTTATTCCTTGGACCTTCACATTGACGATGAAACACAAAAATGGCATCGGAATTAAATACAAAAGGCACAATGCCGCCTTAAGTACAAGAATAGAGACTCTTCTTACAGTCGGTGCTTGGAGCATTCCCTGTGAGACCAGTATTAGTTTCCGATACACCACTGCAAGTTCAATGTATTCCTTGGACCTTCACATTGACGATGAACTACAGAAATCGCATCGGAATCAAATACAAAAAGCACAATGCCGCCTTAAGTACAAGAATAGAGACTCTTCTTACAGTTGGTGCTTTGAACTTTCCCTGTGAGACCAGTAATAGTATCCGATACAGCACTGCAGGTTCAATCTATTCATTGGACATACACATTGACGATGAAACACTGAAATTACATCGGAATTAAATACAAAAGGAACAATGCCGCCTTAAGTACAAGAATATAGACTCTTCTTACCGTCGGTGCTTTGAGCATTCCCTGTGAGACCAGTATTAGTTTCCGATACACCTCTGCAGGTTCAATGTATACCTTGGATCTTCACATTGACGATGAAACGCAGAAATCGCATCGGAATTAAATACAAAAGGCACAATGCCGCCTTAAGTACAAGAATAGAGACTCTTCTTACAGTTGGTGCTTTGAACATTCCCTGTGAGACCAGTAATAGTATCCGATACACCACTGCAGGTTCAATCTATTCCTTGGACATACACATTGACGATGAAACACTGAAATTACATCAGAATTAAATACAAAAGGAACAATGCCGCCTTAAGTACAAGAATATAGACTCTTCTTACCGTCGGTGTTTTGAGCATTCCCTGCGAGACCAGTATTAGCTTCCGATACACCTCTGCAGGTTCAATGTATTCCTTGGACCTTCACATTGACGATGAAACGCAGAAATCGCATCGGAATTAAATACAAAAGGCACAATGCCGCCTTAAGTACAAGAATAGAGACTCTTCTTATAGTCGGTGCTTTAAACATTCCCTGTGAGAGCAGTATTAGTTTCCGATACGCCACTGCCGGGTCAATGTATTCCTTGGACCTTCGAATTGACAATGATACAAAGAAATCGCATCGGAATTAAATCCAAGTGGCACAATTCCGCCTTAAGTACATGAATAGACACTCATCTTACAGTCGATGCTTTGAGCATTCCCTGTGAGACCAGTATTAGTTTCCGATACACCACTGCAGGTTCAATGTATTACTTGGACCTTCACATTGACGATGAAACACAGAAATCGCATCGGAATTAAATACAAAAGGCACAATGCCGCCTTAAGTACAAGAATAGAGACTCTTCTTACAGTCGGTGCTTTGAGCATTCCCTGTGAGACCAGTATTAGTTTCCGATACACCACTGCAGGTTCAATGTATTCCTTGGACCTTCAAATTGGCGATGATACACAGAAATCGCATCGGAATTAAATACAAAAGGCACAATGCCGCCTTAAGTACAAGAATAGAGACTCTTCTTACAGTCGGTGCTTTGAGCATTCCCTGTGAGACCAGTATTAGTTTCCGATACGCCACTGCAGGTTCAGTGTATTCCTAGGACCTTCAAATTGACGATGATACACAGAAATCGCATCGGAACTAAATACAAAAGGCACAATGCCGCCTTAAGTACTAGAATAGAGACTCTTCTTACAGTCGGTGCTTTGAGCATTCCCTGTGAGACCAGGATTAGTTTCCGTTACACCTCTGCAGGTTCAGTTTATTCCTTGGATGTTTACATTGACGATGAAACACAGAAATGGCATCGGCATTAAATACAAAGGGCACAATGCCGCCTTAAGTACAAGAATAGAGACTCTTCTTACAGTCGGTGCTTTGAGCATTCCCCGTGAGACCAGTAATAGTAACCGATACACCACTGCAGGTTCAATGTATTCCTTGGACCTTCACATTGACGATGAAACTCAGAAATGGCATCGGAATTAAATTCAAAATGCACAATGCCGCCTTAAGTACAAGAATAGAGACTCTTCTTACAGTCGGTGCTTTGAGAATTACCTGTGAGACCAGTATTAGTTTCCGCTACACCCCTGCAGGTTCAGTTTATTCCTTGGACCTTCACATTGACGATGAAACACAAAAATGGCATCGGAATTAAATACAAAAGGCACAATGCCGCCTTAAGTACAAGAATAGAGACTCTTCTTACAGTCGGTGCTTTGAGCATTCCCTGTGAGACCAGTAATAGTATCCGATACACCACTGCAGGTTCAATGTATTCCTTGGACCTTCACATTGACGATGAAACATAGAAATCGCATCGGAATTAAATACAAAAGGCACACTGCCGCCTTAAGTACAAGAATAGAGACTCTTCTTACAGTCGGAGCTTTGAGCATTCCCTGTGAGACCAGTAACAGTAACCGATACACCACTGCAGGTTCAATGTATTCCTTGGACTTTCACATTGACGATGAAACACAGAAATGGCTTCGGAATTAAATACAAAAGGCACAATGCCGCCTTAAGTACAAGAATAGAGACTCTTCTTACAGTCGGTGCTTTGAGCATTCCCTGTGAGACCAGTAATAGTATCCGGTACAACAACTGCAGGTTCAGTTTATTCCTTGGACATACACATTGACGATGAAACACAGAAATTACATCGGAATTAAATACAAAAGGAACAATGCCGCCTTAAGTACAAGAATAGAGACTCTTCTTACAGTCGGTGCTTTGAGCATTCCCTGTGAGACCAGTATTAGTTTCCGCTACACCTCTGCAGGTTCAGTTTTTTCGTTGGACCTTCACATTGACGATGAAACACAGAAATGGCATCGGAATTAAATACAAATGGCACAATGCTGCCTTAAGTACAAGAATAGAGACTCTTCTTACAGTCGGTGCTTTGAGCATTCCCTGTGAGACAAGTAATAGTATCCGATACACCACTGCATTTTCAATGTATTCCTTGGACCTTCACATTGACGATGAAACACAGAAACCGCATCGGAATCAAATACAAAAGGCAGAATGCCGCCTTAAGTACAAGAATAGAGACTCTTCTTACAGTCGGTGCTTTGAGCATTCCCTGTGAGACCAGTAATAGTATCCGATACACCACTGCAGGTTCTATCTATTCCTTGGACAACACATTGACGATGAAACACAGAAATTACATCGGAATTAAATACAAAAGGAACAATGCGGCCTTAAGTACAAGAATATAGACTCTTCTTACAGTCGGTGCTTTGAGCATTCCCTGTGAGACCAGTATTAGTTTCCGCTACACCTCTGCAGGTTCAGTTTATTCCTTGGACCTTTACATTGACGATGAGACACAGAAATGGCATCGGCATTAAATACAAAAGGCACAATGCCGCCTTAAGTACAAGAATAGAGACTCTTCTTACAGTCGGTGCTTTGAGCATTCCCTGTGAGACCAGTAATAATATCCGATACACCACTGCAGGTTCAATGTATTCCTTGGACCTTCACATTGACGATGAAACATAGAAATCGCATCGGAATTAAATACAAAAGGCACAATGCCGCCTTAAGTACAAGAATAGAGACTCTTCTTACAGTCGGTGCTTTGAGCATTCCCTGTGAGACCAGTAATAGTAACCGATACACCACTGCAGGTTCAATGTATTCCTTGGACCTTCACATTGACGATGAAACACAGAAATGGCATCGGAATTAAATACAAAAGGCACAATGCCGCCTTAAGTACAAGAATAGAGACTCTTCTTACAGTCGGTGCTTTGAGAATTCCCTGTGAGACCAGTATTAGTTTCCGCTACACCCCTGCAGGTTCAGTTTATTCCTTGGACCTTCACATTGACGATGAAACACAGAAATGGCATCGGAATTAAATACAAAAGGCACAATGCCGCCTTAAGTACAAGAATAGAGACTCTTCTTACAGTCGGTGCTTTGAGAATTCCCTGTGAGACCAGGATTAGTTTCCGCTACACCCCTGCAGGTTCAGTTTATTCCTTGGACCTTCACATTGACGATGAAACACAAAAATGGCATCGGAATTAAATACAAAAGGCACAATGCCGCCTTAAGTACAAGAATAGAGACTCTTCTTACAGTCGGAGCTTTGAGCATTCCCTGTGAGACCAGTAATAGTAACCGATACACCACTGCAGGTTCAATGAATTAATTGGACTTTCACATTGACGATGAAACACAGAAATGGCTTCGGAATTAAATACAAAAGGCACAATGCCGCCTTAAGTACAAGAATAGAGACTCTTCTTACAGTCGGTGCTTTGAGCATTCCCTGTGAGACCAGTATTAGTTTCCGCTACACCTCTGCAGGTTCAGTTTTTTCCATGGACTTTCACATTGACGATGAAACACAGAAATGGCTTCGGAATTAAATACAAAAGGCACAATGCCGCCTTAAGTACAAGAATAGAGACTCTTCTTACAGTCGGAGCTTTGAGCATTCCCTGTGAGACCAGTAATAGTAACCGATACACCACTGCAGGTTCAATCTATTCCTTTGACATACACATTGACTATGAAATACAGAAATTACATCGGAATTAAATACAAAAGGAACAATGCAGCCATAAGTACAAGAATAGAGACTCTTCTTACCGTCGGTGCTTTGAGCATTCCCTGTGAGACCACTATTAGTTTCCGCTACACCTCTGCAGGTTCAGTTTATTCCTTGGACCTTCACATTGACGATGAAACACAGAAATGGCATCGGAATTAAATACAAAACGCACAATGTCGCCTTAAGTACAAGAAAAGAGACTCTTATTACAGTCGGTGCTTTGAGCATTCCCTGTGAGACCAGTATTAGTTTCCGATACACCACTGCAGGTTCAATGTATTCCTTGGACTTCACATTGACGATGAAACACAGAAATGGCATCGGAATTAAATCCAAAACGCACAATGCCGCCTTAAGTACAAGAATAGAGACTCTTCTTACAGTCGGTGCTTTGAGCATTCCCTGTGAGACCAGTAATAGTATCCGATACACCACTGCAGGTTCAATGTATTCCTTGGACACACACATTGACGATGAAACACAGAATTTACATCGGAATTAAATATAAAAGGAACAACGCCGCCTTAAGTACAAGAATAGAGACTCTTCTTACAGTCGGTGCTTTGAGCATTCCCTGTGAGTCCAGTATTAGTTTCCGCTACACCTCTGCAGGTTCGGTTTATTCCTTGGACGTTCACATTGACGATGAAACACAGAAATGGCATCGGAATTAAATCCAAAGGGCACAATGCCGCCTTAAGTACAAGAATAGAGACACATCTTACAGTCGGTGCTATAAGCATTCCCTGTGAGAAGAGTAATATTATCCGATACACCACTGCAGGTTCAATGTATTCCTTGGACCTTCACATTAACGATGAAACACAGAAATCCCATCGGAATTAAATACAAAAGGCACAATGCCGTCTTAAGTACAAGAATAGACACTCTTCTTACAGTCGGTGCTTTGAGCATTCCCTGTGAGACGAGTATTAGTTTCCGATACACCACTGCATGTTCAATGTATTCCTTGGACCTTCACATTGACGATGAAACACAGAAATGGCGTCGGAATTAATTCCAAAACGCACAATGCCGCATTAAGTACAAGAATAGAGACTCTTCTTACCGTCGGTGCTTTGAGCATTCCCTGTGAGACCAGTATTAGTTTCCGCTACACCTCTGCGGGTTCAGTTTATTCCTTGGACCTTCACATTGACGATGAAACACAGAAATCGCATCGGAATTAAATACAAAAGGCAAAATGCCGCCTTAAGTACAAGAATAGAGACTCTTCTTACAGTCGGTGGTTAGAGCATTCCCTGTGAGACCAGTAATAGTATCCGATACACCACTGCAGGTTCATTCTATTCCTTGGACATACACATTGACGATGAAACACAGAAATTACATCGGAATTAAATACAAAAGGAACAATGCCGCCTTAAGTACAAGAATAGAGACTCTTCTTACCGTCGGTGCTTTGAGCATTCCCTGTGAGACCAGTATTAGTTTCCGATACACCACTGGAAGTTCAATGAATTCCTTGGACATTCACATTGACGATGAAGCACTGAAATTACATCGGAATTAAATACAAACGGCACAATGCCGCCTTAAGTACAAGAATAGAGACTCTTCTTACAGTCGGTGCTTTGAGCATTCCCTGTGAGACCAGTAATAGTATTCGATACACCACTGCAGGTTCAATCTATTCCTTTAACATACACATTGACAATGAAACACAGAAATTACATCGGAGTTAAATACAAAAGGAACAATGCCGCCTTAAGTACAAGAATAGAGACTCTTCTTACCGTCGGTGCTTTGAGCATTCCCTGTGCGACCAGTAATAGTATCCGATACACCACTGCAGGTTGAATGTATTACTTGGACCTTCACATTGACGATGAAACATAGAAATCGCATCGGAATTAAATACAAAAGGCACAATGCCGCCTTAAGTACCAGAATAGAGACTCCTCTTACAGTCGGAGATTTGAGCATTCCCTGTGAGACCAGTAATAGTAACCGATACACCACTGCAGGTTCAATGTATTCCTTGGGCTTTCACATTGTCGATGAAACACAGAAATGGCATCGGAATTAAATACAAAAGGCACAATGCCGCCTTAAGTACAAGAATAGAGACTCTTCTTACAGTCGGTGCTTTGTGAATTCCCTGTGAGACCAGTATTAGTTTCCGCTACACCCCTGCAGGTTCAGTTTAGTCCTTGGACCTTCACATTGACGATGAAACACAAAAATGGCATCGGAATTAAATACAAAAGGCAGAATGCCGCCTTAAGTACAAGAATAGAGACTCTTCTTACAGTCGGTGCTTTGAGCATTCCCTGTGAGACCAGTAATAGTATCCGATACACCACTGCAGGTTCAATCTATTCCTTGGACATACACATTGACGATGAAACACAGAAATTACATCGGAATTAAATACAAAAGGAACAATGACGCCTTAAGTACAAGAATAGAGACTCTTCTTACAGTCGGTGCTTTGAGCATTCCCTTTGAGACCAGTATTAGTTTCCGCTACACCTCTGCAGGTTCAGTTTTTTCCTAGGACCATCACATTGACGATGAAACACAGAAATGGCATCGGAATTAAATACAAAAGGCACAATGCCGCCTTATGAACAAGAATAGATACTCTTCTTACAGACGGTGCTTTGAGCATTCCCTGTGAGACCAGTAATAGTATCCGATACACCACTGCAGGTTCAGTGTATTCCATGGACCTTCACGTTGACGATGAAACACAGAGATCGCATCGGAATCAAATACAAAAGGCACAATGCCGCCTTAAGTACAAGAATAGAGACTCTTCTTACAGTCGGTGCTTTGAGCATTCCCTGTGAGACCAGTAATAGTATCCGATACACCACTGCAGGTTCAATCTATTCCTTGGACATACACATTGACGATGAAACACAGAAATTACATAGGAATTAAATACAAAAGGAACAATGCCGCCTTTAGTACAAGAATAGAGACTCTTCTTACCGTCGGTGCTTTGAGCATTCCCTGTGACACCAGTTTTAGTTTCCGATACACCACTGGATGTTCAATGTATTCCCTGGACATTCACATTGACGATGAAACACTGAAATTACATCGGAATTTAATACAAAAGGCACAATCCCGACTTAAGTACAAGAATAGAGACCCTATTTACCGTCGGTGCTTTGAGCATTCCGTGTGAGACCAGTATTAGTTTCCGATACACCACTGCAGGTTCAATCTATTCCTTTGACATACACATTGACGATGAAATACAGAAATTACAACGGAATTAAATACAAATGGAACAATGCAGCCTTAAGTACAAGAATAGAGACTCTTCTTACCGTCGGTGCTTTGAGCATTCCCTGTGAGACCACTATTAGTTTCCGCTACACCTCTGCAGGTTCAGTTTATTCCTTGGACCTTCACATTGACGATGAAACACTGAAATTACATCGGAATTAAATACAAAAGCACAATGCCGCCTTAAGTACAAGAATAGAGACTCTTCTTACCGTCGGTGCTTTAAGCATTCCCTGTGAGACCAGTATTAGTTTCTGCTACACCTCTGTAGGTTCAGTTTATTCCTTGGACCTTCACATTGACGATGAAACACAGAAATCGCATCGGAATTAAATACAAAAGGCACAGTGCCGCCTTAAGTACAAGAATGGAGACTCTTCTTACAGTCGGTGCTTTGAGCATTCCCTGTGAGACCAGTATTAGTTTCCGATACACCACTGCAGGTTCAATGTATTCCCTGGACCTTCACATTGACGATGAAACACAGAAATGGCATCGGAAGTAAATACAAAAGGCACAATGCCCCCATAAGTACAAGAATAGAGACCCTTCTTACAGTCGGAGCTTTGCGCATTCCCTGTGAGACCAGTAATAGTTTCCGCTACACCTCTGCAGGTTCAATGTATTCCTTGGACCTGCCCATTGACGATGAAACGCAGAAAAAGCATCGGAATTAAATACAAAAGGCACAATGCCGCCTTAAGTACAAGAATAGAGACTCTTCTTACAGTCGGTGCTTTAAACATTTCCTGTGAGACCAGTATTAGTTTCCGATACGCCACTGCTGGTTCAATGTATTCCTTGGATCTTCAAATTGACGATGATACACAGAAATCGGATAGGAATAAAATACAAAACTCACAATGCCGCCTTAAGTACAAGAATAAAGACTCTTCTTACAGTCGGTGGTTAGAGCATTCCCTGTGAGACCAGTAATAGTATCCGATACACCACAGCAGGTTCATTCTATTCCTGGGACATACACATTGACGATGAAACACAGAAATTACATCGGAATTAAATACAAAAGGAACAATGCCGCCTTAAGTACAAGAATTGAGACTCTTCTTACCGTCGGTGCTTTGAGCATTCCCTGTGAGACCAGTATTAGTTTCCGATACACCACTGGAGGTTCAATGAATTCCTGGGACATTCACATTGACGATGATACACTGAAATTACATCGGAATTAAATACAAATGGCACAATGCCGCCTTAAGTACAAGAATAGAGACTCTTCATACAGTCGGTGGTTTGAGCATTCCCTGTGAGACCAGTAATAGTATTCGATACACCACTGCAGGTTCAACCTATTCCTTCGACATACACATTGACGATGAAACACAGAAATTACATCGGAATTAATTACAAAAGGAACAATGCCGCCTTAAGTACAAGAATAGAGACTCTTCTTACCGTCGGTGCTTTGAGCATTCCCTGTGAGACCAGTATTAGTTTCCGATACACCACTGCAAATTCAATGTATTCCTTGGACCTTCACATTGACGATGAAACACTGAAATTACATCGGAATTAAATACAAAAGGCACAATGCCGCCTTAAGTACAAGAATAGAGACTCTTCTTACCGTCGGTGCTTTGAGCATTCCCTGTGAGACCAGTATTAGTTTCCGCTACACTTCTGCAGGTTCAGTTTATTTCTTGGACCTTCACATTGACGATGAAACACAGAAATCGCATCGGAATTAAATACAAAAGGCACAATGCCGCCTTAAGTACAAGAATAGAGACTCTTCTTACAGTCGGTGCTTTGAGCATTCCCTGTGAGACCAGTATTAGTTTCCGATACACCACTGCAGGTTCAATGTATTCCCTGGACCTTCACATTGACGATGAAACACAGAAATATCATCGGAAGTAAATACTAAAGGCACAATGCCCCCATAAGTACAAGAATAGAGACTCTTCATACAGTCGGAGCTTTGAGCATTCCCTGTGAGACCAGTAATAGTTTCCGCTACGCCTCTGCAGGTTCAATGTATTCCTTGGACCTGCCCATTGACGATGAAACGCAGGAATCGCATCGGAATTAAATACAAAAGGCACAATGCCGCCTTAAGTACAAGAATAGAGACTCTTCTTACAGTCGGTGCTTTAAACATTCCCTGTGAGACCAGTATTAGTTTCCGATACGCCACTGCAGGTTCAATGTATTCCTTGGATCTTCAAATTGACGATGATACACAGAAATCGGATAGGAATGAAATACAAAAGGCACAATGCCGCCTTAAGTACAAGAATAGAGACTCTTCTTACAGTCGGTGCTTTGAGCATTCCCTGTGAGACCAGTATTAGTTTCCGCTACACCTCTGCAGGTTCAGTTTATTCCTTGGACCTTCACATTGACGATGAAACACAGAAATGGCATCGGAATTAAATACAAAAGGCACAATGCCGCCTTAAGTACAGGAATAGAGACTCCTCTTATAGTCGGTGCTTTGAGCATTCCCTGTGAGACCAGTATTATTTTCCGATACACCACTGCAGGTTCAATGTATTCCATGGACCTTCACATTGACGATGAAACACAGAAATCGCATCGGAATTAAATCCAAAACGCACAATGCCGGCATAAGTACAAGAATACAGACTCTACTTACAGTCGGTGCTTTGAGCATTCCCTGTGAGACCAGTATTAGTTTCCGATACACCACTGCAGGTTCAATGTATTCCTTGGACCTTCACATTGACGATGAAATACAGAAATCGCATCGGAATCAAATACAAAAGGCACAATGCCGCCTAAAGTACAAGAATAGAGACTCTTCTTACAGTCGGTGCTTTGAGCATTCCCTGTGAGATCAGTAATAGTATCCGATACACCACTGCTGGTTCAATCTATTCCTTGGACATACACATTGACGATGAAACACTGAAATTACATAGGAATTAAATACAAAAGGAACAATGCCGCCTTAAGTACAAGAATAGAGACTCATCTTACCGTCGATGCTTTGAGCATTCCCTGTAAGGCCATTATTAGTTTCCGATACATCACTGGAGGTTCAATTAATTCCTTGGACATTCACAATGACGATGAAACACTGAAATTACATCGGAATTAAATACAAAAGGCACAATGCCGCCTTAAGTACAAGAATACAGACTCTACTTACAGTCGGTGCTTTGAGCATTCCCTGTGAGACCAGTATTAGTTTCCGATACACCACTGCAGGTTCGGTTTATTCCTTGGACCTTCACATTGACGATGAAACACGAAATGGCATCGGAATTAAATCCAAAGGGCACAATGCCGCCTTAGGTACAAGAATAGAGACTCTTCTTACAGTCGATGCTTTGAGGATTCCCTGTGAGACCAGTAATATTATCCGATACACCACTGCAGGTTCAATCTATTCCTTGGACATACACATTGACGACGAAACACAGAGATTACATCGGAATCAAATACAAAAGGAACAATGCCGCCTTAAGTACAAGAATAAAAACGATTCTTACCGTCGGTGCTTTGAGAATTCCCTGTGAGACCAGTTTTAGTTTCCGATACACCTCTGCGGGTTCAGTTTATTCCTTGGACCTTCACATTGACGATGAAACACAGAAATCGCATCGGAGTTAAATACAAAAGGCACAATGCCGCCTTAAGTACAAGAATAGAGACTCTTCTTACGGTCGGTGGTTAGAGCATTCGCTGTGAGACCAGTAATAGTATCCGATACACCACAGCAGGTTCAATGTATTCCTTGGACCTTCACATTGACGATGAAACACAGAAATCGCATCGGAATTAAATACAAAAGGCACAATGCCGCCTTAAGTACAAGAAAGAGACTCTTCTTACTGTCTGTGCTGTGAGCATTCCCTGTGAGACCAGTAATGGTATCCGATACACCACAGCCATTTCAATCTATTCCTTGGACATACACACTGACGATGAAACACAGAAATCAGATCGGAATTAAATACAAAAGGAACAATGCCGCCTTAAGTACAAGAATTGAGACTCTTCTTACAGTCGGTGCTTTGAGCATTCCCTGTGAGACCAGTATTAGTTTCCGATACACCACTGGAGGTTCAATGAATACCTTGGACCTTCACATTGACGATGAAACACTGAAATTACATCGGAATTAAATACAAAAGGCACAATGCCGCCTTAAGTACAAGAATAGAGACACTTCTTACAGTCGGTGCTTTAAGCATTCCCTGTGAGACCAGTAATAGTATCCGATACACCACCGCAGGTTCAATGTATTCCTTGGACCTTCACATTGACGGTGAAACACAGAAATCGCATCGGAATTAAATACAAAAGGCACAATGCTGCCTTAAGTACAAGAATAGAGACTCTTCTTACAGTCGGTGCTTTGAGCATTCCCTGTGAGACGAGTATTAGTTTCCGATACACCACTGCAAGTTCAATGTATTCCTTGGACTTTCACATTGACGATGAAACACAGAAATGGCGTCGGAATTAAATCCAAAACGCACAATGCCGCCTTAAGTACGAGAATAGAGACTCTTCTTACCGTCGGTGCTTTGAGCATTCCCTGTGAGACCAGTATTAGTTTCCGCTACACCTCTGCGGGTTCAGTTTATTCCTTGGACCTTCACATTGACGATGAAACACAGAAATCGCATCGGAGTTAAATACAAAAGGCACAATGCCGCCTTAAGTACAAGAATAGAGACTCTTCTTACAGTCGGTGGTTAGAGCATTCGCTGTGAGACCAGTAATAGTATCCGATACACCACAGCAGGTTCATTCTATTCCTTGGACATACACATTGACGATGAAACACAGAAATTACATCGGAATTGAATACAAAAGGAACAATGCCGCCTTAAGTACAAGAATAGAGACTCTTCTTACCGTCGGTGCTTTGAGCATTCCCAGTGAGACCAGTATTAGTTTCCGATACACCACTGGAGGTTCAATGAATTCCTGGGACATTCACATTGACGATGAAACACTGAAATTACATCGGAATTAAATACAAATGGCACAATGCCGCCTTAAGTACAAGAATAGAGACTCTTCATACAGTCGGTGCTTTGAGCATTCCCTGTGAGACCAGTAATAGTATTCGATACACCACTGCAGGTTCAATCTATTCCTTCGACATACACATTGACGATGAAACACAGAAATTACATCGGAATTAAATACAAAAGGAACAATGCCGCCTTAAGTACAAGAATAGAGACACTTCTTACCGTCGGTGCTTTGAGCATTCCCTGTGAGACCAGTATTAGTTTCCGATACACCACTGCAAATTCAATGTATTCCTTGGACCTTCACATTGACGATGAAACACTGAAATTACATCGGAATTAAATACAAAAGGCACAATGCCGCCTTAAGTACAAGAATAGAGACTTTTCTTACCGTCGGTGCTTTGAGCATTCCCTGTGAGACCAGTATTAGTTTCCGCTACACTTCTGCAGGTTCAGTCTATTTCTTGGACCTTCACATTGACGATGAAACACAGAAATCGCATCGGAATTAAATACAAAAGGCACAATGCCGCCTTAAGTACAAGAATAGAGACTCTTCTTACAGTCGGTGCTTTGAGCATTCCCTGTGAGACCAGTATTAGTTTCCGATACACCATTGCAGGTACAATGTATTCCCTGGACCTTCACATTGACGATGAAACACAAAAATGGCATCGGAAGTCAATACTAAAGGCACAATGCCCCCATAAGTACAAGAATAGAGACTCTTCATACAGTCGGAGCTTTGAGCATTCCCTGTGAGACCAGTAATAGTTTCAGCTACACCTCTGCAGGTTCAATGTATTCCTTGGACCTGCCCATTGACGATGAAACGCAGGAATCGCATCGGAATTAAATACAAAAGGCACAATGCCGCCTTAAGTACAAGAATAGAGACTCTTCTTACAGTCGGTGCTTTAAACATTCCCTGTGAGACCAGTATTAGTTTCCGATACGCCACTGCAGGTTCAATGTATTCCTTGGATCTTCAAATTGACGATGATACACAGAAATCGGATAGGAATGAAATACAAAAAGCACAATGCCGCCTTAAGTACAAGAATAGAGACTCTTCTTACAGTCGGTGCTTTGAGCAATCCCTGTGAGACCAGTATTAGTTTCCGCTACACCTCTGCAGGTTCAGTTTATTCCTTGGACTTTCACATTGACGATGAAACACAGAAATGGCATCGGAATTAAATACAAAAGGCACAATGCCGCCTCAAGTACAGGAATAGAGACTCTTCTTATAGTCGGTGCTTTGAGCATTCCCTGTGAGACCAGTATTATTATCCGATACACCACTGCAGGTTCAATGTATTCCTTGGACCTTCACATTGACGATGAAACACAGAAATCGCATCGGAATTAAATCCAAAACGCACAATGCTGGCATAAGTACAAGAATACAGACTCTACTTACAGTCGGTGCTTTGAGCATTCCCTGTGAGACCAGTATTAGTTTCCGATACACCACTGCAGGTTCAATGTATTCCTTGGACCTTCACATTGACGATGAAATACAGAAACCGCATCGGAATCAAATACAAAAGGCACAATGCCGCCTAAAGTACAAGAATAGAGACTCTTCTTACAGTCGGTGCTTTGAGCATTCCCTGTGAGATCAGTAATAGTATCCGATACACCACTGCAGGTTCAATCTATTCCTTGGACATACACATTGACGATGAAACACTGAAATTACATAGGAATTAAATACAAAAGGAACAATGCCGCCTTAAGTACAAGAATAGAGACTCATCTTACCGTCGATGCTTTGAGCATTCCCTGTAAGGCCATTATTAGTTTCCGATACATCACTGGAGGTTCAATTAATTCCTTGGACATTCACAATGACGATGAAACACTGAAATTACATCGGAATTAAATACAAAAAGTACAATGCCGCCTTAAGTACAAGAATAGAGACTCTTCTTACCGTCGGTGCTTTGAGCGTTCCCTGTGAGACCAGTATTAGTTTCCGCTACACCTCTGCACGTTCAGATTATTCCTTGGACCTTCACATTGACGATGAAACACAGAAATGGAATCGGAATTAAATACAAAAGGCACAATGCCGCCTTAGGTACAAGAATAGAGACTCTTCTTACAGTCGGTGCTTTGGGCATTCCCTGTGAGACCAGTATTAGTTTCCGCTACACCTCTGCAGGTTCAGTTTATTCCTTGGACCTTCACGTTGACGATGAAACACGGAAATCGCATCGCAATTAAATACAAAAGGCACAATGCCGCCTTAAGTACAAGAATAGAGACTCTTCTTACAGTCGGTGCTTTGAGCATTCCCTGTGAGACCAGTATTAGTTTCCGATAAACCACTGGAGGTTCAATGAATTCCTTGGGCATTCACATTGACGATGAAACACTGAAATTACATCGGAATTAAATACAAAGGGCACAATGCCGCCTTAAGTACAAGAATAGAGACTCTTCTTACAGTCGGTGCTTTGAGCATTCCCTGTGAGACCAGTAATAGTATTCGATACACCACTGTAGGTTCAATCTATTCCTTGGACATACACATTGACGATGAAACACAGAAATTACATCGGAATTAAATACAAAAGGAACAATGCCGCCTTAAGTACAAGAATAGAGACTCTTCTTACCGTCGGTGCTTTGAGCATTCCCTGTGAGACCAGTAATCGTATCCGATACACCACTGCAGGTTCAATGTATTCCTTGGACCTTCACATTGACGATGAAACATAGAAATCGCATCGGAATTAAATACAAAAGGCACAATGCCGCCTTAAGTACAAGAATAGAGACTCTTCTTACAGTCGGTGCTTTGAGCCTTCCCTGTGAGACCAGTATTAGTTTCCGCTACACCTCTGCAGGTTCAGTTTTTTCCTTGGACCTTCACATTGACGATGAAACACAGAAATCGCATCGGAATTAAATACAAAAGGCACAATGCCGCCTTAAGTACAAGAATAGAGACTCTTCCTACAGTCGGTGCTTTGAGCATTCCCTGTGAGACCAGTAATAGTATCCGATACACCACTGCAGGTTCAATGTATTCCTTGGACCTTCACGTTGACGATGAAATACAGAGATCGCATCGGAATCAAATACAAAAGGCACAATGCCGCCTTAAGTACAAGAATAGAGGCTCTTCTTACAGTCGGTGCTTTGAGCATTCCCTGTGAGACCAGTATTAGTTTCCGCTACACCTCTGCAGGTTCAGTTTATTCCTTGGACCTTCACATTGACGATGAAACACAGAAATGGCATCGGAATTAAATACAAAAGGCACAATGCCGCCTTAAGTACAAGAATAGAGACTCTGCTTACAGTCGGTGCTTTGAGCATTCCCTGTGAGACCAGTAATAGTATCCGATACACCACTGCAGGTTCAATCTATTCCTTGGACATACACATTGACGATGAAACACAGAAATTACATCGGAATTAAATACAAAAGGAACAATGCCGCCTTAAGTACAAGAATAGAGACTCTTCATACCGTCTGTGCTTTGAGCATTCCGTGTGAGACCTGTATTAGTTTCCGATACATAACTGCAGGTTCAATCTATTCCTTTGACATACACATTGACGATGAAATACAGAAATTACATCGGAATTAAATACAAAAGGAACAATGCAGCCTTAAGTACAAGAATAGAGACTCTTCTTACCGTCGGTACTTTGAGCATTCCCTGTGAGACCACTACTAGTTTCCGCTACACCTCTGCAGGTTCAGTTGATTCCTTGGACCTTCACATTGACGTTGAAACACAGAAATGGCATCGGAATTAAATACAAAACGCACAATGCCACCTTAAGTACAAGAATAGAGACTCTTATTACAGTCGGTGCTTTGAGCATTCCCTGTGAGACCAGTATTAGTTTCCGATACACCACTGCAGGTTCAATGTATTCCTTGGACCTTCACATTGACGATGAAACACAGAAATGGCATCGGAATTAAATCCAAAACGCACAATGCCGCCTTAAGTACAAGAATAGAGACTCTTCTTACAGTCGGTGCTTTGAGCATTCCCTGTGAGACCAGTAATAGTATCCGATACACCACTGCAGGTTCAATGTATTCCTTGGACACACACATTGACGATGAAACACAGAAATTACATCGGAATTAAATACAATAGGAACAACGCCGCCTTATGTACAAGAAAAGAGACTCATCTTACCGTCGGTGCTTTGAGCATTCCCTGTGAGACCAGTATTAGTTTCCGCTACACCTCTGCAGGTTCGGTTTATTCCTTGGACCTTCACATTGACGATGAAACACAGAAATGGCATCGGAATTAAATCCAAAGGGCACAATGCCGCCTTATGTACAAGAATAGAGACTCTTCTTACAGTCGGTGCTTTGAGCATTCCCTGCGAGACCAGTAATAGTATCCGATACACCACTGCAGGTTTAATCTATTCCTTGGACATACACATTGACGACGAAACACAAAGATTACATCGTAATTAAATACAAAAGGAACAATGCCGTCTTATATACAAGAATAAAAACCATTCTTACCGCCGGTGTTTTGAGAATTCCCTGTGAGACCAGTATTAGTTTCCGATACACCACTGGAGGTTCAATGAATTCCTTGGACCTTCACATTGACGATGAAACACTGAAATTACATCGGAAATAAATACAAAAGGCACAATGCCGCCATAAGTACAAGAATAGAGACACTTCTTACAGTCGGTGCTTTGAGCATTCCCTGAGAGACAAGTATTAGTTTCCGATACACCACTGCAGGTTCAATGTATTCCTTGGACCTTCACATTGACGATAAAACACTGAAATTACATCGGAATTAAATACAAAAGGCACAATGCCGCCTTAAGTACAAGAATAGAGACTCTTCTTACAGTCGGTGCTTTGAGCATTCCCTGTGAGACAAGTATTAGTTTCCGCTACACCTCTGCAGGTTCAGTTTATTCCTTGGACCTTCACATTGACGATAAAACACAGAAATCGCATCGGAATTAAATACAAAAGGCACAATGCTGCCTTAAGTACAAGAATAGAGACTCTTCTTACAGTCGGTGCTTTGAGCATTCCCTGTGAGACCAGTATTAGTTTCCGCTACACCTCTGCAGGTTCAGTTTATTCCTTGGACCTTAACATTGACGATGAAACACAGAAATGGCATCGGAATTAAATACAAAAGGCACAATGCCGCCTTAAGTACAAGAATAGAGACTCTTCTTACAGTCGGTGCTTTGAGCATTCCCTGTGAGACCAGTATTAGTTTCCGATACACCACTGCAGGTTCAATGTATTCCCTGGACCTTCACATTGACGATGAAACGCAGAAATCGCATCGGAATTAAATACAAAAGGCACAATGCCGCCTTAAGCACAAGAGTAGAGGCTCTTCTTACAGTCGGTGCTTTAAACATTCCCTGTGAGACCAGTATTAGTTTCCGATACACCACTGCAGGTTCAATGTATTCCTTGGATCTTCAAATTGACGATGATACACAGGAATCGGATTGGAATGAAATACAAAAGGCACAATGCCGCCTTAAGTACAAGAATAGAGACTCTTCTTTCAGTCGGTGCTTTGAGCATTCGCTGTGAGACCAGTATTAGTTTCCGCTACACCTCTGCAGGTTCAGTTTATTCCTTGGACCTTCACATTGACGATGAAACACAGAAAAGGCATCGGAATTAAATACAAAAGGCACAATGCCGCCTTAAGTACAAGAATAGAGACTCTTCTTACAGTCAGTGCTTTGAGCATTCCCTGTGAGACCAGTATTACTTTCCGAAACACCACTGCAGGTTCAATGTATTCCTTGGACCTTCACATTGACGATGAAACACAGAAATCGCATCGGAATTAAATCCAAAACGCACAATGCCGGCATAAGTACAAGAATACAGACTCTACTTACAGTCGGTGCTTTGAGCATTCCCTGTGAGACCAGTATTAGTTTCCGATACAGCACTGCAGGTTCAATGTATTCCTTGGACCTTCACATTGACGATGAAATACAGAAATCGCATCGGAATCAAATACAAAAGGCACAATGCCGCCTAAAGTACAAGAATAGAGACTCTTCTTACAGTCGGTGCTTTGAGCATTCCCTGTGAGATCAGTAATAGTGTCCGATACACCACTGCAGGTTCAATCTATTCCTTGGACATACACATTGACGATGAAACACTGAAATTACATAGGAATTAAATACAAAAGGAACAATGCCGCCTTAAGTACAAGAATAGAGACTCTTCTTACCGTCGGTGCTTTGAGCATTCCCTGTAAGACCATTATTAGTTTCCGATACACCACTGAAGGTTCAATTAATTCCTTGGACATTCACAATGACGATGAAACACTGAAATTACATCGGAATGAAATACAAAAGGTACAATGCCGCCTTAAGTACAAGAATAGAGACTCTTCTTACCGTCGGTGCTTTGAGCATTCCCTGTGAGACCAGTATTAGTTTCCGCTACACCTCTGCACGTTCAGTTTATTCCTTGGACCTACACATTGACGATGAAACACAGAAATGGCATCGGAATTAAATACAAAAGGCACAATGCGCCTTAAGTTCAAGAATAGAGACTCTTCTTACAGTCGGTGCTTTGAGCATTCCCTGTGAGACCAGTATTAGTTTCCGCTACACCTCTGCAGGTTCAGTTTATTCCTTGGGCCTTCACGTTGACGATGAAACACGGAAATCGCATCGGAATTAAATACAAAAGGCACAATGCCGCCTTAAGTACAAGAATAGAGACTCTTCTTACAGTCGGTGCTTTGAGCATTCCCTGTGAGACCAGTATTAGTTTCCGCTCCACCTCTGCAGTTCTAATTTATTCCTTGGACCTTTACATTGACGATGAAACTCAGAAATCGAATCGGAATTAAATACAAAAGGCACAATGCGGAACTAAGTACAAGAATAGAGAATCTTCTTACAGTCGGTGCTTCAAACATTCCCTGTGGGACCAGTATTAGTTTCCGATACGCCACTGCAGGTTCAATGTATTCCTTGGACCTTCAAATTGACGATGATACACAGAAATCGCATAGGAATTAAATACAAAAGGCACAAGGCCGCCTTAAGTACAAGAATAGAGACTCTTCTTACAGTCGGTGCTTTGAGCATTCCCTGTGAGACCAGTATTAGTGTCCGATACACCACTGCAGGTTCAATGATTTCCTTGGACCTTCACATTGACGATGAAACACTGAAATTACATCGGAATTAAATACAAAAGGCACAATGCCGCCTTAAGTACAAGAAAGAGACTCTTCTTACAGTCGGTGCTGTGAGCATTCCCTGTGAGACCAGTAATAGTATCCGATACACCACTGCAGGTTCAATCTATTCCTTGGACATACACATTGACGATGTAACACAGAAATTACATCGGAATTAAATACAAAAGGAACAATGCCGCCTTAAGTACAAGAATAGAGACTCTTCTTACCGACGGTGCTTTGAGCATTCCCTGTGAGACCAGTATTAGATTCCGATACACCACTGGAGGTTCAATGAATTCCTTGGACCTTCACATTGACGATGAAACACTGAAATTACATAGGAATTAAATACAAAAGGCACAATGCCGCCTTAAGTACAAGAATATAGACACTCATTACAGTCAGTGCTTTAAGCATTTCCTGTGAGAAGAGTAATAGTATCCGATACACCACTGCAGGTTCAATGTATTCCTTGGACCTTCACATTGACGATGAAACATAGAAATCGCATCGGAATTAAATTCAAAATACACAATGCCGCCTTAAGTACAAGAATAGAGACTCTTCTTACAGTCGGTGCTTTGAGCATTCCCTGTGAGACCAGTAATAGTATCCGATACACCACTGCAGGTTCATTCTATTCCTTGGACATACACATTGACGATGAAACACAGAAATTACATCGGAATTAAATACAAAAGGAACAATGCCGCCTTATGTACAAGAATAGAGACTCTTCTTACCGTCGGTGCTTTGAGCATTCCCTGTGAGACCAGTATTAGTTTCCGATACACCACTGGAGGTTCAATGAATTCCTTGGACATTCACATTGACGATGAAACACTGAAATTACATCGGAATTAAATACAAACGGCACAATGCCGCCTTAAGTACAAGAATAGAGACTCTTCTTACAGTCGGTGCTTTGAGCATTCCCTGTGAGACCAGTAATGGTATTCGATACACCACTGCAGGTTCATTCTATTCCTTGGACATACACATTGACAACGAAACACAGATATTACATCGGAATTAAATACAAAAGAAGATTGCAGCCTTAAGTACAAGAATAGAGACTCTTCTTACCGTCGGTGCTTTGAGCATTCCCTGTGAGACCAGTAATAGTATCCGATACACCACTGCAGGTTCAATGTATTCCTTGGACCTTCACATTGACAATGAAACACAGAAATCGCATCGGAATTAAATCCAAAACGCACAATTCCGGCATAAGTACAAGAATACAGACTCTACTTACAGTCGGTGCTTTGAGCATTCCCTGTGAGACCAGTATTAATTTCCGATACACCACTGCAGGTTCAATGTATTCCTTGGACCTTCACATTGACGATGAAATACAGAAATCGCATCGGAATCAAATACAAAAGGCACAATGCCGCCTAAAGTACAAGAATAGAGACTCTTCTTACAGTCGGTGCTTTGAGCATTCCCTGTGAGACCAGTAATAGTATCCGATACACCACTGCAGGTTCATTCTATTCCTTGGACATACACATTGACGATGAAACACTGAAATTACATAGGAATTAAATACAAAAGGAACAATGCCGCCTTAAGTACAAGAATAGAGACTCTTCTAACCGTCGGTGCTTTGAGCATTCCCTGTAAGACCATTATTAGTTTCCGATACACCACTGAAGGTTCAATTAATTCCTTGGACATTCACAATGACGATGAAACACTGAAATTACATCGGAATTAAATACAAAAGGTACAATGCCGCCTTAAGTACAAGAATAGAGACTCTTCTTACCGTCGGTGCTTTGAGCATTCCCTGTGAGACCAGTATTAGTTTCCGCTACACCTCTGCAGTTCTAATTTATTCCTTGGACCTTTACATTGACGATGAAACGCAGAAATCGAATCGGAATTAAATACAAAAGGCACAATGCGGCCTTAAGTACAAGAATAGAGAATCTTCTTACAGTCGGTGCTTTAAACATTCCCTGTGGGACCAGTATTAGTTTCCGATACGCCACTACAGGTTCAAAGTATTCCTTGGACCTTCAAATTGACGATGATACACAGAAATCGCATAGGAATTAAACACAAAAGGCACAAGGCCGCCTTAAGTACAAGAATAGAGACTCTTCTTACAGTCGGTGCTTTGAGCATTCCCTGTGAGACCAGTATTAGTTTCCGCTACACCTCTGCAGGTTCAGTTTATTCCTTGGACCTTCACATTGATGATGAAACACAGAAATCGCATCAGAATTAAGTACAAATGGCACAATGCTGCCTTAAGTACAAGAATAGAGACTCTTCTTACAGTCGGTGCTTTGAGCGTTCCCTGTGAGACCAGTATTAGTTTCCGCTACACCTCTGCAGGTTCAGTTTATTCCTTGGACCTTCACATTGACGATGAAACACAGAAATGGCATCGGAATTAAATACAAAAGGCACAATGCCGCCTTAAGTACAAGAATAGAGACTCTTCTTACAGTCGGTGCTTTGAGCATTCCCTGTGAGACCAGTATTAGTTTCCGATACACCACTGCAGGTTCAATGTATTCCCTGGACCTTCACATTGACGATGAAACACAGAAATTGCATCGGAAGTAAATACAAAAATCACAATGCCCCCATAAGTACAAGAATAGAGACTCTTCTTACAGTCGGTGCTTTGAGCATTCCCTGTGAGACCAGTAATAGTTTTCGCTACACCTCTGCAGGTTCAATGTACTTCTTGGACCTTCCCATTGACGATGAAACGCAGAAATCGCATCGGAATTAAATACAAAAGGCACAATGCCGCCTTAAGTACAAGAATAGAGACTCTTCTTACAGTCGGTGCTTTAAACATTCCCTGTGAGACCAGTATTAGTTTCCGATACACCACTGCAGGTTCAATGTATTCCTTGGATCTTCAAATTGACGATGATACACAGAAATCGGATAGGAATGAAATACAAAAGGCACAGTGCCGCCTTAAGTACAAGAGTAGAGACTCTTCTTACAGTCGGTGCTTTGAGCATTCCCTGTGAGACCAGTATTAGTTTCCGCTACACCTCTGCAGGTTCAGTTTATTCCTTGGACCTTCACATTGCCGATGAAACACAGAAATGGCATCGGAATTAAATACAAAAGGCACAATGCCGCCTTAAGTACAAGAATAGAGACTCTTCTTACAGTCGGTGCTTTGAGCATTCCCTGTGAGACCAGTAATATTTTCCGATACACCACTGCAGGTTCAATGTATTCCTTGGACCTTCACATTGACGATGAAACACAGAAATCGCATCGGAATTAAATCCAAAACGCACAATGCCGGCATAAGTACAAGAATACAGACTCTACTTACAGTCGGTGCTTTGAGCATTCCCTGTGAGACCAGTATTAGTTTCCGATACACCACTGCAGGTTCAATGTATTCCTTGGACCTTCACATTGACGATGAAATACAGAAATCGCATCGGAATCAAATACAAAAGGCACAATGCCGCCTAAAGTACAAGAATAGAGACTCTTCTTACAGTCGGTGCTTTGAGCATTCCCTGTGAGATCAGTAATAGTATCCGATACACCACTGCAGGTTCAATCTATTCCTTGGACATACACATTGACGATGAAACACTGAAATTACATAGGAATTAAATACAAAAGGAACAATGCCGCCTTAAGTACAAGAATAGAGACTCTTCTTACCGTCGGTGCTTTGAGCATTCCCTGTAAGACCATTATTAGTTTCCGATACACCACTGAAGGTTCAATTAATTCCTTGGACATTCACAATGACGATGAAACACTGATATTACATCGGAATTAAATACAAAAGGTACAATGCCGCCTTAAGTACAAGAATAGAGACTCTTCTTACCATCGGTGCTTTGAGCATTCCCTGTGAGACCAGTATTAGTTTCCGCTACACCTCTGCACGGTAAGTTTATTCCTTGGACCTACACATTGACGATGAAACACAGAAATGGCATCGGAATTAAATACAAAAGGCACAATGCGCCTTAAGTACAAGAATAGAGGCTCTTCTTACAGTCGGTGCTTTGAGCATTCCCTGTGAGACCAGTATTAGTTTCCGCTACACCTCTGCAGGTTCAGTTTATTCCTTGGACCTTCACGTTGACGATGAAACACGGAAATCGCATCGGAATTAAATACAAAAGGCACAATGCCGCCTTAAGTACAAGAATATAGACACTTCTTACAGTCGGTGTTTTAAGCATTCCCTGTGAGAAGAGTAATAGTATCCGATACACCACTGCAGGTTCAATGTATTCCTTGGACCTTCACATTGACGATGAAACATAGAAATCGCATCGGAATTAAATACAAAAGGCACAATGCCGCCTTAAGTACAAGAATAGAGACTCTTCTTACAGTCGGTGCTTTGAGCATTCCCTGTGAGACCAGTAATAGTATCCGATACACCACTGCAGGTTCATTCAATTCCTTGGACATACACATTGACGATGAAACACAGAAATTACAACGGAATTAAATACAAAAGGAACAATGCCGCCTTAAGTACAAGAATAGAGAGTCTTCTTACCGTCGGTGCCTTGAGCATTCCCTGTGAGACCAGTATTAGTTTCCGATACACCACTGGAGGTTCAATAAATTCCTTGGACATTCACATTGACGATGAAACACTGAAATTACATCGGAATTAAATACAAACGGCACAATGCCGCCTTAAGTACAAGAATAGAGACTCTTCTTACAGTCGGTGCTTTGAGCATTCCCTGTGAGACCAGTAATAGTATTCGATACACCACTGCAGGTTCAATCTATTCCTTGGACATACACATTGACAATGAAACACAGAAATTACATCGGAATTAAATACAAAAGGAACAATGCCGCCTTAAGTACAAGAATAGAGACTCTTCTTACCGTCGGTGCTTTGAGCATTCCCTGTGAGACCAGTAATAGTATCCGATACACCACTGCAGGTTCAATGTATTCCTTGGACCTTCACATTGACGATGAAACATAGAAATCGCATCGGAATTAAATACAAAAGGCACAATGCCGCCTTAAGTACAAGATTAGAGACTCCTCTTACTGTCGGAGCTTTGAGCATTCCCTGTGAGACCAGTAATAGTAACCGATACACCACTGCTGGTTCAATGTATTCCTTGGACTTTCACATTGACGATGAAACCCAGAAATGGCATCGGAATTAAATACAAAAGGCACAATGCCGCCTTAAGTACAAGAATAGAGACTCTTCTTACAGTCGGTGCTTTGAGAATTCCCTGTGAGACCAGTATTAGTTTCCGCTACACCCCTGCAGGTTCAGTTTATTCCTTGGACCTTCACATTGACGATGAAACACAAAAATGGCATCGGAATTAAATACAAAAGGCACAATGCCGCCTTAAGTACAAGAATAGTGACTCTTCTTGCAGTCGGTGCTTTGAGCATTCCCTGTGAGACCAGTAATAGTATCCGATACACCACTGCAGGTTCAATCTATTCCTTGGACATACACATTGACGATGAAACACAGAAATTACATCGCAATTAAATACAAAAGGAACAATGCCGCCTTAAGTACAAGAATAGAGACTCTTCTTACAGTCGGTGCTTTGAGCATTCCCTGTGAGACCAGTATTAGTTTCCGCTGCACCTCTGCAGGTTCAGATTTTTCCTTGGACCATCACATTGACGATGAAACACAGAAATGGCATCGGAATTAAATACAAAAGGCACAATTCCGCCTTAAGTACAAGAATAGAGACTCTTCTTACAGTCGGTGCTTTGAGCATTCCCTGTGAGACCAGTAATAGTATCCGATACACCACTGCAGGTTCAATGTATTCCTTGGACTTTCACGTTGACGATGAAACACAGAGATCGCATCGGAATCAAATACAAAAGGCACAATGCCGCCTGAAGTACAAGAATAGGGACTCTTCTTACAGTCGGTGCTTTGAGCATTCCCTGTGAGACCAGTAATAGTATCCGATACACCACTGCAGGTTCAATCTATTCCTTGGACACACTCATTGACGATGAAACACAGAAATTACATCGGAATTAAATACAAAAGGAACAACGCCGCCTTAAGTACAAGAATAGAGACTCTTCTTACAGTCGGTGGTTTGAGCATTCCCTGTGAGACCAGTATTAGTTTCCGCTACACCTCTGCAGGTTCGGTTTTTTCCTTGTACCTTCACATTGACGATGAAACACAGAACTGGCATCGGAATTAAATCCAAACGGCACAATGCCGCCTTAGGTACAAGAATAGAGACTCTTCTTACAGTCGGTGCTTTGAGCATTCCCTGTGAGACCAGTAATAGTATCCGATACACCACTGTAGGTTCAATCTATTTCTTGGACATACACATTGACGACGAAACACAGAGATTACATCGGAATTAAATACAAAAGGAACAATGCCGCCATAAGTACAAGAATAAAAACCATTCTTACCGTCGGTGCTTTGAGAATTCCCTGTGAGACCAGTATTAGTTTCCGATACACCACTGGAGGTTCAATGAATTCCTTGGACCTTCACATTGACGATGAAACACTGAAATTACATCGGAATTAAATACAAAAGGCACAATGCCGCCCTAAGTACAAGAAAGAGACTCTTCTTACAGTCGGTGCTGTGAGCATTCCCTGTGAGACCAGTAATAGTATCCGATACACCACTGCAGTTTCTATCTATTCCTTGGACATACACATTGACGATGAAACACAGAAATTACATCGGAATTAAATACAAAAGGAACAATGCCGCCTTAAGTACAAGAATTGAGACTCTTCTTACCGTCGGTGCTTTGAGCATTCCCTGTGAGACCAGTATAAGTTTCCGATACACCACTGGAGGTTCAATGAATTCCTTGGACCTTCACATTGACGATGAAACACTGAAATTACGTCGGAATTAAATACAAAAGGCACAATGCTGCCTTAAGTACAAGAATAGAGACTCTTCTTACAGTCGGTGCTTTGAGCATTCCCTGTGAGACGAGTATTAGTTTCCGGTACACCACTGCAGGTTCAATGTATTCCTTGGACCTTCACATTGACGATGAAACACAGAAATGGCGTCGGAATTAAATCCAAAACGCACAATGCCGCCTTAAGTACAAGAATAGAGACTCTTCTTACCGTCAAAGATTTGAGCATTCCCTGTGAGACCAGAACTAGTTTCCGCTACACCTCTGCGGGTTCAGTTTATTCCTTGGACCTTCACATTGACGATGAAACACAGAAATCGCATCGGAATTAAATACAAAAAGCACAATGCCGCCTTATGTACAAGAATAGAGACTCTTCTTACAGTCGGTGGTTAGAGCATTCCCTGTGAGACCAGTAATAGTATCCGATACACCACTGCAGGGTCATTCTATTCCTTGGACATACACATTGACGATGAAACACAGAAATTACATCGGAATTAAATACAAAAGGAACATTGCCGCCTTAAGTACAAGAATAGAGACTCTTCTTACCGTTGGTGCTTTGAGCATTCCCTGTGAGACCAGTATTAGTTTCCGATACACCACTGGAGGTTCAATGAATTTCTTGGACATTCACATTGACGATGAAACACTGAAATTACATCGGAATTAAATACAAAAGGCACAATGCCGCCTTATGTACAAGAATACAGATTCTTCTTACCGTCGGTGCTTTGAGCATTCCCTGTGAGACCAGTATTAGTTTCCGCTACACCTCTGCAGGTTCAGTTTATTCCTTGGACCTTCACATTGACGATGAAACACAGAAATCGCTTCGGAATTAAATACAAAAGGCACAATGCCGCCTTAAGTACAAGAATAGAGACTCTTCTTACAGTCGGTGCTTTGAGCATTCCCTGTGAGACCAGTATTAGATTCCGATACACCACTGCAGGTTCAATGTATTCCCTGGACCTTCACATTGACGATGAAACACAGAAATGGCATCGGAAGTAAATACAAAAGGCACAATGCCCCCATAAGTACAAGAATTGAGACTCTTCTTACAGTCGGTGCTTTGAGCATTCCCTGTGAGACCAGTAATAGTTTCCGCTACACCTCTGCAGGTTTAATGTATTCCTTGGACCTGCCCATTGACGATGAAACGCAGAAATTGCATCGGAATTAAATACAAAAGGCACAATGCCGCCTTAAGTACAAGAATAGAGACTCTTCTTACAGTCGGTGCTTTAAACATTCCCTGAGAGACCAGTATTAGTTTCCGATACCCCACTGCAGGTTCAATGTATTCCTAGGATCTACAAATTGACGATGATACACAGAAATCGGATAGGAATGAAATACAAAAGGCACAATGCCGCCTTAAGTACAAGAATAGAGACTCTTCTTACAGTCGGTGCTTTGAGCATTCCCTGTGAGACCAGTATTAGTTTCCGATACACCACCGCTGGTTCAATGTATTCCTTTGACCTTCACATTGACGATGAAACATAGAAATCGCATCGGAATTAAATACAAAAGGCACAATGCCGCCTTAAGTACAAGAATAGAGACTCTTCCTACAGTCGGTGCTTTGAGCATTCCCTGTGAGACCAGTATTATTTTCCGATACACCACTGCAGGTTCAATGTATTCCTTGGACCTCCACATTGACGATGAAACACAGAAATCGCATCGGAATTGAATCCAAAACGCACAATGCCGGCATATGTACAAGAATACAGACTCTACTTACAGTCGGTGCTTTGAGCATTCCCTGTGAGACCAGTATTAGTTTCCGATACACCACTGCAGGTTCAATGTATTCCTTGGACCTTCACATTGACGATGAAATACAGAAATCGCATCGGAATCAAATACAAATGGCACAATGCCGCCTAAAGTACAAGAATAGAGACACTTTATACAGTCGGTGCTGTGAGCATTCCCTGTGAGATCAGTAATAGTATCCGATACACCACTGCAGGTTCAATCTATTCCTTGGACATACACATTGACGATGAAACACTGAAATTACATGGGAATTAATTACAAAAGGAACAATGCCGCCTTAAGTACAAGAATAGAGACTCTTCTTACCGTCGGTGCTTTGAGCATTCCCTGTAAGACCATTATTAGTTTCCGATACACCAATGGAGGTTCAATTAATTCCTTGGACATTCACAATGACGATGAAACACTGAAATTACATCGGAATTAAATACAAAAGGTACAATGCCGCCTTAAGTACAAGAATAGAGACTCTTCTTTTCGTCGGTGCTTTGTGCATTCCCTGTGAGACCAGTATTAGTTTCCGCTACACCTCTGCACGTTCAGTTTATTCCTTGGACCTTCACATTGACGATGAAACACAGAAATGGCATCGGAATTAAATACAAAAGGCACAATGCCGACTTACGTACAAGAATAGAGACTCTTCTTACAGTCGGTGCTTTGAGCATTCCATGTGAGACCAGTATTAGTTTCCGCTACACCTCTGCAGGTTCAGTTTATTCCTTGGACCTTCACGTTGACGATGAAACACGGAAATCGCATCGCAATTAAATACAATAGGCACAATGCCGCCTTAAGTATAAGAATAGAGACTCTTCTTACAGTCGGTGCTTTGAGCATTCCCTGTGAGACCAGTATTAGTTTCCGCTACACCTCTGCAGTTTTAATTTTTTTCCTTGGACCTTCTCATTGACGATGAAACGCAGAAATCCCATCGGAATTAAATACAAAAGGCACAATGCGGCCTTAAGTACAAGAATAGAGACTCTTCTTACAGTCGGTGCTTTTAGCATTCCCTGTGAGACCAATATAAGTTTCCGATACACCACTGCATTTACAATGTATTCATTGGTCCTTCAAATTGACGATGATACACAGAAATCGCATCGGAATTAAGTACAAAAGGCACAATGCCGCCTTAAGTATGAGAATAGAGACTCTTCTTACAGTCGGCGCTTTGAGCATTCCCTGTGAGACCAGTAATAGTATCCGATACACCACTGCAGGTTCAATGTATTCCCTGGACCTTCGCATTGACGATGAAACACAGAAATGGCATCGGAATTAAATACAAAAGGCACAATGCCGCCTTAAGTACAAGAAAGAGACTCTTCTTACAGTCGGTGCTTTGAGCATTCCCTGTGAGACCAGTTTTAGTTTCCGCTACACCTCTGCAGGTTCGGTTTATTCCTTGGCCCTTCACATTGACGATGGAACACAGAAATGGCATCCGAATTATATCCAAAGGGCATAATGCCGCCTTAAGTACAAGAATAGAGCCTCTTTTTACAGTCGGTGCTTTGAGCACTCCTTGTGAGACCAGTAATAGTATCCGATACACCACTGCAGGTTCAATCTATTCCTTGGACATACACAATGACGACGAAACACAGAGATTGCATCGGAATTAAATACAAAAGGAATAATGCCGCCTTAAGTACAAGAATAAAAACCATTCTTACCGTCGGTGCTTTGAGAATTCCCTGTGAGACCAGTATTAGTTTCCGATACACCACTGGAGGTTCAATGAATTCCTTGGACCTTCACATTGACGATGAAACACTGAAATTACATCGGAATTAAATACAAAAGGCACAATGCCGCCTTAAGTACAAGAATGAGACTCTTCTTACAGTCGGTGCTGTGAGCATTCCCTGGGAGACCAGTAATAGTATCCGATACACCACTGCAGGTTCAATCTATTCCTTGGACATACACATTGACGATGAAACACAGTAATTTCATCGGAATTAAATACAAAAGAAACAATGCCGCCTTAAGTACAAGTATAGAGACTCTTCTTACCGTCGGTGCTTTGAGCATTCCCTGTGCGACCAGTATTAGTTTCCGATACACCACTGGAGGTTCAATGAATTCCTTGGACCTTCCCATTGACGATGAAACACTGAAATTACATCGGAATTAAATACAAAAGGCACAATGCCGCCTTAAGTACAAGAATAGAGACTCTTCTTGCCGTCGGTGCTTTGAGCATTCCCTGTGAGACCAGTATTAGTTTCCGCTACACCACCGCGGGTTCAGTTTATTCCTTGGACCTTCACATTGACGATGAAACACAGAAATCGCATCGGAATTAAATACAAAAGGCACAATGCCGCCTTAAGTACAAGAATAGAGACTCTTCTTACAGTCGGTGGTTAGAGCATTCCCTGTGAGACCAGTAATAGTATCCGATACACCACTGCAGGTTCATTCTATTCCTTGGACATACACATTGACGTGAAACACAGAAATTACATCGGAATTAAATACAAAAGGAACAATGCAGCCTTAAGTACAAGAATAGAGACTCTTCTTACCGTCGGTGCTTTGAGCATTCCCTGTGAGACCAGTATTAGTTTCCGATACACCACTGGAGGTTCAATGAATTCCTTGGACATTCACATTGACGATGAAACACTGAAATTACATCGGAATTAAATACAAACGGCACAATGCCGCCCTAAGTACAAGAATAGAGACTCTTCTTACATTCGGTGCTTTGAGCATTCCCTGTGAGACCAGTAATAGTATTCGATACACCACTGCAGGTTCAATCTATTCCTTGGACATACACATTGACGATGAAACACAGAAATTACATCGGAATTAAATACAAAAGGAACAATGCCGCCTTTAGTAAAAGAATAGAGACTCTTCTTACCGTCGGTGCTTTGAGCATTCCCTGTGTGACTAGTAATACTATCCGATACACCACTGCAGGTTCAATGTATTCCTTGGACCTTCACATTGACGATGAAACATAGAAATCGCATCGGAATTAAATACAAAAGGCACAATGCCGCCTTAAGTACAAGAATAGAGACTCTTCTTACAGTCGGAGCTTTGAGCATTCCCTGTGAGACCAGTAATAGTAACCGATACACCACTGCTGGATCAATGTATTCCTTGGACTTTCACATTGACGATGGAACACAGAAATGGCATCGGAATTAAATACAAAAGGCACAATGCCGCCTTAAGTACAAGAATAGTGACTCTTCTTACAGTCGGTGATTTGAGAATTCCCTGTGAGACCAGTATTAGTTTCCGCTAAACCCCTGCAGGTTCAGTTTATTCCTTGGACCTTCACATTGACGATGAAACACAAAAATGGCATCGGAATTAAATACAAAAGGCACAATGCCGCCTTAAGTACAAGAATAGAGACTCTTCTTAACGTCGGTGCTTTGAGCATTCCCTGTGAGACCAGTAATAGTATCCGATACACCACTGCAGGTTCAATGTATTCCTTGGATCTACAAATTGACGATGATACACAGAAATCGGATAGGAATGAAATACAAAAGGCACAATGCCGCCTTAAGTACAAGAATAGAGACTCTTCTTACAGTCGGTGCTTTGAGCATTCCCTGTGAGACCAGTATTAGTTTCCGATACACCACCGCAGGTTCAATGTATTCCTTGGACCTTCACATTGACGATGAAACATAGAAATCGCATCGGAATTAAATACAAAAGGCACAATGCCGCCTTAAGTACAAGAATAGAGACTCTTCTTACAGTCGGTGCTTTGAGCATTCACTGTGAGACCAGTATTAGTTTCCGCTACACCTCTGCAGGTTCAGTTTATTCCTTGGACCTTCACATTGACGATGAAACACAGAAATGGCATCGGAATTAAATACAAAAGGCACAATGCCGCCTTAAGTACAAGAATAGAGACTCTTCTTACAGTCGGTGCTTTGAGCATTCCCTGTGAGACCAGTATTATTTTCCGATACGCCACTGTAGGTTCAATGTATTCCTTGGACCTCCACATTGACGATGAAACACAGAAATCGCATCGGAATTAAATCCAAAACGCACAATGCCGGCATATGTACAAGAATACAGACTCTACTTACAGTCGGTGCTTTGAGCATTCCCTGTGAGACCAGTATTAGTTTCCGATACACCACTGCAGGTTCAATGTATTCCTTGGACCTTCACATTGACGATGAAATACAGAAATCGCATCGGAATCAAATACAAATGGCACAATGCCGCCTAAAGTACAAGAATAGAGACTCTTCTTACAGTCGGTGCTTTGAGCATTCCCTGTGAGATCAGTAATAGTATCCGATACACCACTGCAGGTTCAATCTATTCCTTGGACATACACATTGACGATGAAACACTGAAATTACATGGGAATTAATTACAAAAGGAACAATGCCGCCTTAAGTACAAGAATAGAGACTCTTCTTACCGTCGGTGCTTTGAGCATTCCCTGTAAGACCATTATTAGTTTCCGATACACCAATGGAGGTTCAATTAATTCCTTGGACATTCACAATGATGATGAAACACTGAAATTACATCGGAATTAAATACAAAAGGTACAATGCCACCTTAAGTACAAGAATAGAGACTCTTCTTTCCGTCGGTGCTTTGAGCATTCCCTGTGAGACCAGTATTAGTTTCCGCTACACCTCTGCACGTTCAGTTTATTCCTTGGACCTTCACATTGACGATGAAACACAGAAATGGCATCGGAATTAAATACAAAAGGCACAATGCCGCCTTAAGTACAAGAATAGAGACTCTTCTTACAGTCGGTGCTTTGAGCATTCCCTGTGAGACCAGTATTAGTTTCCGCTACACCTCTGCAGGTTCAGTTTATTCCTTGGACCTTCACGTTGACGATGAAACACGGAAATCGCATCGCAATTAAATACAAAAGGCACAATGATGCCTTAAGTATAAGAATAGAGACTCTTCTTACAGTCGGTGCTTTGAGCATTCCCTGTGAGACCAGTATTAGTTTCCGCTACACCTCTGCAGTTTTAATTTTTTTCCTTGGACCTTCACATTGACGATGAAACGCAGAAATCGCATCGGAATTAAATACAAAAGGCACAATGCGGCCTTAAGTACAAGAATAGAGACTCTTCTTACAGTCGGTGCTTTTAGCATTCCCTGTGAGACCAGTATAAGTTTCCGATACACCACTGCATTTACAATGTATTCATTGGTCCTTCAAATTGACGATGATACACAGAAATCGCATCGGAATTAAGTACAAAAGGCACAATGCCGCCTTAAGTATGAGAATAGAGACTCTTCTTACAGTCGGTGCTTTGAGCATTCCCTGTGAGACCAGTAATAGTATCCGATACACCACTGCAGGTTCAATGTATTCCCTGGACCTTCGCATTGACGATGATACACAGAAATGGCATCGGAATTAAATACAAAAGGCACAATGCCGCCTTAAGTACAAGAAAGAGACTCTTCTTACAGTCGGTGCTGTGAGCATTCCCTGGGAGACCAGTAATAGTATCCGATACACCACTGCAGGTTCAATCTATTCCTTGGACATACACATTGACGATGAAACACAGTAATTTCATCGGAATTAAATACAAAAGGAACAATGCCGCCTTAAGTACAAGTATAGAGACTCTTCTTACCGTCGGTGCTTTGAGCATTCCCTGTGCGACCAGTATTAGTTTCCGATACACCACTGGTGGTTCAATGAATTCCTTGGACCTTCCCATTGACGATGAAACACTGAAATTACATCGGAATTAAATACAAAAGGCACAATGCCGCCTTAAGTACAAGAATAGAGACTCTTCTTATCGTCGGTGCTTTGAGCATTCCCTGTGAGACCAGTATTAGTTTCCGCTACACCACCGCGGGTTCAGTTTATTCCTTGGACCTTCACATTGACGATGAAACACAGAAATCGCATCGGAATTAAATACAAAAGGCACAATGCCGCCTTAAGTACAAGAACAGAGACTCTTCTTACAGTCGGTGGTTAGAGCATTCCCTGTGAGACCAGTAATAGTATCCGATACACCACTGCAGGTTCATTCTATTCCTTGGACATACACATTGACGTGAAACACAGAAATTACATCGGAATTAAATACAAAAGGAACAATGCAGCCTTAAGTACAAGAATAGAGACTCTTCTTACCGTCGGTGCTTTGAGCATTCCCTGTGAGACCAGTATTAGTTTCCGATACACCACTGGAGGTTCAATGAATTCCTTGGACATTCACATTGACGATGAAACACTGAAATTACATCGGAATTAAATACAAACGGCACAATGCCGCCTTAAGTACAAGAATAGAGACTCTTCTTACATTCGGTGCTTTGAGCATTCCCTGTGAGACCAGTAATAGTATTCGATACACCACTGCAGGTTCAATCTATTCCTTGGACATACACATTGACGATGAAACACAGAATTACATCGGAATTAAATACAAAAGGAACAATGCCGCCTTTAGTAAAAGAATAGAGACTCTTCTTACCGTCGGTGCTTTGAGCATTCCCTGTGTGACTAGTAATACTATCCGATACACCACTGCCGTTTCAATGTATTCCTTGGACCTTCACATTGACGATGAAACATAGAAATCGCATCGGAATTAAATACAAAAGGCACAATGCCGCCTTAAGTACAAGAATAGATACTCTTCTTACAGTCGGAGCTTTGAGCATTCCCTGTGAGACCAGTAATAGTAACCGATACACCACTGCTGGATCAATGTACTCCTTGGACTTTCACATTGACGATGGAACACAGAAATGGCATCGGAATTAAATACAAGAGGCACAATGCCGCCTTAAGTACAAGAATAGTGACTCTTCTTACAGTCGGTGATTTGAGAATTCCCTGTGAGACCAGTATTAGTTTCCGCTAAACCCCTGCAGGTTCAGTTTATTCCTTGGACCTTCACATTGACGATGAAACACAAAAATGGCATCGGAATTAAATACAAAAGGCACAATGCCGCCTTAAGTACAAGAATAGAGACTCTTCTTACCGTCGGTGCTTTGAGCATTCCCTGTGAGACCAGTAATAGTATCCGATACACCACTGCAGGTTCAATGTATTCCTTGGATCTACAAATTGACGATGATACACAGAAATCGGATAGGAATGAAATACAAAAGGCACAATGCCGCCTTAAGTACAAGAATAGAGACACTTCTTACAGTCGGTGCTTTGAGCATTGCCTGTGAGACCAGTATTAGTTTCCGATACACCACCGCAGGTTCAATGTATTCCTTGGACCTTCACATTGACGATGAAACATAGAAATCGCATCGGAATTAAATACAAAAGGCACAATGCCGCCTTAAGTACAAGAATAGAGACTCTTCTTACAGTCGGTGCTTTGAGCATTCACTGTGAGACCAGTATTAGTTTCCGCTACACCTCTGCAGGTTCAGTTTATTCCTTGGACCTTCACATTGACGATGAAACACAGAAATGGCATCGGAATTAAATACAAAAGGCACCATGCCGCCTTAAGTACAAGAATAGAGACTCTTCTTACAGTCGGTGCTTTGAGCATTCCCTGTGAGACCAGTATTATTTTCCGATACGCCACTGTAGGTTCAATGTATTCCTTGGACCTCCACATTGACGATGAAACACAGAAATCGCGTCGGAATTAAATCCAAAACGCACAATGCCGGCATATGTACAAGAATACAGACTCTACTTACAGTCGGTGCTTTGAGCATTCCCTGTGAGACCAGTATTAGTTTCCGATACACCACTGCAGGTTCAATGTATTCCTTGGACCTTCACATTGACGATGAAATACAGAAATCGCATCGGAATCAAATACAAATGGCACAATGCCGCCTAAAGTACAAGAATAGAGACTCTTCTTACAGTCGGTGCTTTGAGCATTCCCTGTGAGATCAGTAATAGTATCCGATACACCACTGCAGGTTCAATCTATTCCTTGGACATACACATTGACGATGAAACACTGAAATTACATGGGAATTAATTACAAAAGGAACAATGCCGCCTTAAGTACAAGAATAGAGACTCTTCTTACCGTCGGTGCTTTGAGCATTCCCTGTAAGACCATTATTAGTTTCCGATACACCAATGGAGGTTCAATTAATTCCTTGGACATTCACAATGATGATGAAACACTGAAATTACATCGGAATTAAATACAAAAGGTACAATGCCACCTTAAGTACAAGAATAGAGACTCTTCTTTCCGTCGGTGCTTTGAGCATTCCCTGTGAGACCAGTATTAGTTTCCGCTACACCTCTGCACGTTCAGTTTATTCCTTGGACCTTCACATTGACGATGAAACACAGAAATGGCATCGGAATTAAATACAAAAGGCACAATGCCGCCTTAAGTACAAGAATAGAGACTCTTCTTACAGTCGGTGCTTTGAGCATTCCCTGTGAGACCAGTATTAGTTTCCGCTACACCTCTGCAGGTTTAGTTTATTCCTTGGACCTTCACGTTGACGATGAAACACGGAAATCGCATCGCAATTAAATACAAAAGGCACAATGCCGCCTTAAGTATAAGAATAGAGACTCTTCTTACAGTCGGTGCTTTGAGCATTCCCTGTGAGACCAGTATTAGTTTCCGCTACACCTCTGCAGTTTTAATTTTTTTCCTTGGACCTTCACATTGACGATGAAACGCAGAAATCGCATCGGAATTAAATACAAAAGGCACAATGCGGCCTTAAGTACAAGAATAGAGACTCTTCTTACAGTCGGTGCTTTTAGCATTCCCTGTGAGACCAGTATAAGTTTCCGATACACCACTGCATTTACAATGTATTCATTGGTCCTTCAAATTGACGATGATACACAGAAATCGCATCGGAATTAAGTACAAAAGGCACAATGCCGCCTTAAGTATGAGAATAGAGACTCTTCTTACAGTCGGTGCTTTGAGCATTCCCTGTGAGACCAGTAATAGTATCCGATACACCACTGCAGGTTCAATGTATTCCCTGGACCTTCGCATTGACGATGAAACACAGAAATGGCATCGGAATTAAATACAAAAGGCACAATGCCGCCTTAAGTACAAGAAAGAGACTCTTCTTACAGTCGGTGCTGTGAGCATTCCCTGGGAGACCAGTAATAGTATCCGATACACCACTGCAGGTTCAATCTACTCCTTGGACATACACATTGACGATGAAACACAGTAATTTCATCGGAATTAAATACAAAAGGAACAATGCCGCCTTAAGTACAAGTATAGAGACTCTTCTTACCGTCGGTGCTTTGAGCATTCCCTGTGCGACCAGTATTAGTTTCCGATACACCACTGGAGGTTCAATGAATTCCTTGGACCTTCCCATTGACGATGAAACACTGAAATTACATCGGAATTAAATACAAAAGGCACAATGCCGCCTTAAGTACAAGAATAGAGACTCTTCTTATCGTCGGTGCTTTGAGCATTCCCTGTGAGACCAGTATTAGTTTCCGCTACACCACCGCGGGTTCAGTTTATTCCTTGGACCTTCACATTGACGATGAAACTCAGAAATCGCATCGGAATTAAATACAAAAGGCACAATGCCGCCTTAAGTACAAGAATAGAGACTCTTCTTACAGTCGGTGGTTAGAGCATTCCCTGTGAGACCAGTAATAGTATCCGATACACCACTGCAGGTTCATTCTATTCCTTGGACATACACATTGACGTGAAACACAGAAATTACATCGGAATTAAATACAAAAGGAACAATGCAGCCTTAAGTACAAGAATAGAGACTCTTCTTACCGTCGGTGCTTTGAGCATTCCCTGTGAGACCAGTATTAGTTTCCGATACACCACTGGAGGTTCAATGAATTCCTTGGACATTCACATTGACGATGAAACACTGAAATTACATCGGAATTAAATACAAACGGCACAATGCCGCCTTAAGTACAAGAACAGAGACTCTTCTTACATTCGGTGCTTTGAGCATTCCCTGTGAGACCAGTAATAGTATTCGATACACCACTGCAGGTTCAATCTATTCCTTGGACATACACATTGACGATGAAACACAGAATTACATCGGAATTAAATACAAAAGGAACAATGCCGCCTTTAGTAAAAGAATAGAGACTCTTCTTACCGTCGGTGCTTTGAGCATTCCCTGTGTGACTAGTAATACTATCCGATACACCACTGCCGTTTCAATGTATTCCTTGGACCTTCACATTGACGATGAAACATAGAAATCGCATCGGAATTAAATACAAAAGGCACAATGCCGCCTTAAGTACAAGAATAGATACTCTTCTTACAGTCGGAGCTTTGAGCATTCCCTGTGAGACCAGTAATAGTAACCGATACACCACTGCTGGATCAATGTACTCCTTGGACTTTCACATTGACGATGGAACACAGAAATGGCATCGGAATTAAATACAAGAGGCACAATGCCGCCTTAAGTACAAGAATAGTGACTCTTCTTACAGTCGGTGATTTGAGAATTCCCTGTGAGACCAGTATTAGTTTCCGCTAAACCCCTGCAGGTTCAGTTTATTCCTTGGACCTTCACATTGACGATGAAACACAAAAATGGCATCGGAATTAAATACAAAAGGCACAATGCCGCCTTAAGTACAAGAATAGAGACTCTTCTTACCGTCGGTGCTTTGAGCATTCCCTGTGAGACCAGTAATAGTATCCGATACACCACTGCAGGTTCAATGTATTCCTTGGATCTACAAATTGACGATGATACACAGAAATCGGATAGGAATGAAATACAAAAGGCACAATGCCGCCTTAAGTACAAGAATAGAGACACTTCTTACAGTCGGTGCTTTGAGCATTGCCTGTGAGACCAGTATTAGTTTCCGATACACCACCGCAGGTTCAATGTATTCCTTGGACCTTCACATTGACGATGAAACATAGAAATCGCATCGGAATTAAATACAAAAGGCACAATGCCGCCTTAAGTACAAGAATAGAGACTCTTCTTACAGTCGGTGCTTTGAGCATTCACTGTGAGACCAGTATTAGTTTCCGCTACACCTCTGCAGGTTCAGTTTATTCCTTGGACCTTCACATTGACGATGAAACACAGAAATGGCATCGGAATTAAATACAAAAGGCACCATGCCGCCTTAAGTACAAGAATAGAGACTCTTCTTACAGTCGGTGCTTTGAGCATTCCCTGTGAGACCAGTATTATTTTCCGATACGCCACTGTAGGTTCAATGTATTCCTTGGACCTCCACATTGACGATGAAACACAGAAATCGCGTCGGAATTAAATCCAAAACGCACAATGCCGGCATATGTACAAGAATACAGACTCTACTTACAGTCGGTGCTTTGAGCATTCCCTGTGAGACCAGTATTAGTTTCCGATACACCACTGCAGGTTCAATGTATTCCTTGGACCTTCACATTGACGATGAAATACAGAAATCGCATCGGAATCAAATACAAATGGCACAATGCCGCCTAAAGTACAAGAATAGAGACTCTTCTTACAGTCGGTGCTTTGAGCATTCCCTGTGAGATCAGTAATAGTATCCGATACACCACTGCAGGTTCAATCTATTCCTTGGACATACACATTGACGATGAAACACTGAAATTACATGGGAATTAATTACAAAAGGAACAATGCCGCCTTAAGTACAAGAATAGAGACTCTTCTTACCGTCGGTGCTTTGAGCATTCCCTGTAAGACCATTATTAGTTTCCGATACACCAATGGAGGTTCAATTAATTCCTTGGACATTCACAATGATGATGAAACACTGAAATTACATCGGAATTAAATACAAAAGGTACAATGCCACCTTAAGTACAAGAATAGAGACTCTTCTTTCCGTCGGTGCTTTGAGCATTCCCTGTGAGACCAGTATTAGTTTCCGCTACACCTCTGCACGTTCAGTTTATTCCTTGGACCTTCACATTGACGATGAAACACAGAAATGGCATCGGAATTAAATACAAAAGGCACAATGCTGCCTTAAGTACAAGAATAGAGACTCTTCTTACAGTCGGTGCTTTGAGCATTCCCTGTGAGACCAGTATTAGTTTCCGCTACACCTCTGCAGGTTCAGTTTATTCCTTGGACCTTCACGTTGACGATGAAACACGGAAATCGCATCGCAATTAAATACAAAAGGCACAATGCCGCCTTAAGTATAAGAATAGAGACTCTTCTTACAGTCGGTGATTTGAGCATTCCCTGTGAGACCAGTATTAGTTTCCGCTACACCTCTGCAGTTTTAATTTTTTTCCTTGGACCTTCACATTGACGATGAAACGCAGAAATCGCATCGGAATTAAATACAAAAGGCACAATGCGGCCTTAAGTACAAGAATAGAGACACTTCTTACAGTCGGTGCTTTTAGCATTCCCTGTGAGACCAGTATAAGTTTCCGATACACCACTGCATTTACAATGTATTCATTGGTCCTTTAAATTGACGATGATACACAGAAATCGCATCGGAATTAAGTACAAAAGGCACAATGCCGCCTTAAGTATGAGAATAGAGACTCTTCTTACAGTCGGTGCTTTGAGCATTCCCTGTGAGACCAGTAATAGTATCCGATACACCACTGCAGGTTCAATGTATTCCCTGGACCTTCGCATTGACGATGAAACACAGAAATGGCATCGGAATTAAATACAAAAGGCACAATGCCGCCTTAAGTACAAGAAAGAGTTTCTTCTTACAGTCGGTGCTTTGAGCATTCCCTGTGAGACCAGTTTTAGTTTCCGCTACACCTCTGCAGGTTCGGTTTATTCCTTGGCCCTTCACATTGACGATGAAACACAGAAATGGCATCGGAATTAAATCCAAAGGGCATAATGCCGCCTTAAGTACAAGAATAGAGCCTCTTTTTACAGTCGGTGCTTTGAGCACTCCCTGTGAGACCAGTAATAGTATCCGATACACCACTGCAGGTTCAATCTATTCCTTGGACATACACATTGACGACGAAACACAGAGATTGCATCGGAATTAAATACAAAAGGAACAATGCCGCCTTAAGTACAAGAATAAAAACCATTCTTACCGTCGGTGCTTTGAGAATTCCCTGTGAGACCAGTATTAGTTTCCGATACACCACTGGAGGTTCAATGAATTCCTTGGACCTTCACATTGACGATGAAACACTGAAATTACATCGGAATTAAATACAAAAGGCACAATGCCGCCTTAAGTACAAGAAAGAGATTCTTCTTACAGTCGGTGCTGTGAGCATTCCCTGTGAGACCAGTATTAGTTTCCGATACGCCACTGTAGGTTCAATGTATTCCTTGGACCTCCACATTGACGATGAAACACAGAAATCGCATCTGAATTAAATCCAAAACGCACAATGCCGGCATATGTACAAGAATACAGACTCTACTTACAGTCGGTGCTTTGAGCATTCCCTGTGACACCAGTATTAGTTTCCGATACACCACTGCAGGTTCAATGTATTCCTTGGACCTTCACATTGACGATGAAATACAGAAATCGCATCGGAATCAAATACAAATGGCACAATGCCGCCTAAAGTACAAGAATAGAGACTCATCTTACAGTCGTTGCTTTGAGCATTCCCTGTGAGATCAGTAATAGTATCCGATACACCACTGCAGGTTCAATCTATTCCTTGGACATACACATTGACGATGAAACACTGAAATTACATGGGAATTAATTACAAAAGGAACAATGCCGCCTTAAGTACAAGAATAGAGACTCTTCTTACCGTCGGTGCTTTGAGCATTCCCTGTAAGACCATTATTAGTTTCCGATACACCAATGGAGGTTCAATTAATTCCTTGGACATTCACAATGATGATGAAACACTGAAATTACATCGGAATTAAATACAAAAGGTACAATGCCACCTTAAGTACAAGAATAGAGACTCTTCTTTCCGTCGGTGCTTTGAGCATTCCCTGTGAGACCAGTATTAGTTTCCGCTACACCTCTGCACGTTCAGTTTATTCCTTGGACCTTCACATTGACGATGAAACACAGAAATGGCATCGGAATTAAATACAAAAGGCACAATGCCGCCTTAAGTACAAGAATAGAGACTCTTCTTACAGTCGGTGCTTTGATCATTCCCTGTGAGACCAGTATTAGTTTCCGCTACACCTCTGCAGGTTCAGTTTATTCCTTGGACCTTCACGTTGACGATGAAACACGGAAATCGCATCGCAATTAAATACAAAAGGCACAATGCCGCCTTAAGTATAAGAATAGAGACTCTTCTTACAGTCGGTGCTTTGAGCATTCCCTGTGAGACCAGTATTAGTTTCCGCTACACCTCTGCAGTTTTAATTTTTTTCCTTGGACCTTCACATTGACGATGAAACGCAGAAATCGCATCGGAATTAAATACAAAAGGCACAATGCGGCCTTAAGTACAAGAATAGAGACTCTTCTTACAGTCGGTGCTTTTAGCATTCCCTGTGAGACCAGTATAAGTTTCCGATACACCACTGCATTTACAATGTATTCATTGGTCCCTCAAATTGACGATGATACACAGAAATCGCATCGGAATTAAGTACAAAAGGCACAATGCCGCCTTAAGTATGAGAATAGAGACTCTTCTTACAGTCGGTGCTTTGAGCATTCCCTGTGAGACCAGTAATAGTATCCGATACACCACTGCAGGTTCAATGTATTCCCTGGACCTTCGCATTGACGATGAAACACAGAAATGGCATCGGAATTAAATACAAAAGGCACAATGCCGCCTTAAGTACAAGAAAGAGACTCTTCTTACAGTCGGTGCTTTGAGCATTCCCTGTGAGACCAGTTTTAGTTTCCGCTACATCTCTGCAGGTTCGGTTTATTCCTTGGCCCTTCACATTGACGATGAAACACAGAAATGGCATCGGAATTAAATCCAAAGGGCATAATGCCGCCTTAAGTACAAGAATAGAGACTCTTTTTACAGTCGGTGCTTTGAGCACTCCCTGTGAGACCAGTAATAGTATCCGATACACCACTGCAGGTTCAATCTATTCCTTGGACATACACATTGACGACGAAACACAGAGATTGCATCGGAATTAAATACAAAAGGAACAATGCCGCCTTAAGTACAAGAATAAAAACCATTCTTACCGTCGGTGCTTTGAGAATTCCCTGTGAGACCAGTATTAGTTTCCGATACACCACTGGAGGTTCAATGAATTCCTTGGACCTTCACATTGACGATGAAACACTGAAATTACATCGGAATTAAATACAAAAGGCACAATGCCGCCTTAAGTACAAGAAAGAGACTCTTCTTACAGTCGGTGCTGTGAGCATTCCCTGGGAGACCAGTAATAGTATCCGATACACCACTGCAGGTTCAATCTATTCCTTGGACATACACATTGACTATGAAACACAGTAATTTCATCGGAATTAAATACAAAAGGAACAATGCCGCCTTAAGTACAAGTATAGGGACTCTTCTTACCGTCGGTGCTTTGAGCATTCCCTGTGAGACCAGTATTAGTTTCCGATACACCACTGGAGGTTCAATGAATTCCTTGGACCTTCCCATTGACGATGAAACACTGAAATTACATCGGAATTAAATACAAAAGGCACAATGCCGCCTTAAGTACAAGAATAGAGACTCTTCTTACCGTCGGTGCTTTGAGCATTCCCTGTGTGACTAGTAATAGTATCCGATACACCACTGCAGGTTCAATGTATTCCTTGGACCTTCACATTGACGATGAAACATAGAAATCGCATCGGGATTAAATACAAAAGGCACAATGCCGCCTTAAGTACAAGAATAGAGACTCTTCTTACAGTCGGAGCTTTGAGCATTCCCTGTGAGACCAGTAATAGTATCCGATACACCACTGCAGGTTCAATCTATTCCTTGGACATACACATTGACGATGAAACACAGAAATTACATCGGAATTAAATACCAAAGGAACAATGCCGCCTTAAGTACAAGAATAGAGACTCTTCTTACAGTCGGTGCTTTGAGCATTCCCTGTGAGACCACTATTAGTTTCCGCTACACCTCTACAGGTTCAGTTTTTTCCCTGGACCTTCACATTGACGATGAAACACAGAAATGGCATCGGAATTAAATACAAAAGGCACAATGCCGCCTTAAGTACAAGAATAGAGACTCTTCTTACAGTCGGTGCTTTGAGCATTCCCTGTGAGACCAGTATTAGTTTCCGCTACACCTCTGCAGGTTCAGTTTATTCCTTGGACCTTCACGTTGACGATGAAACACGGAAATCGCATCGCAATTAAATACAAAAGGCACAATGCCGCCTTAAGTATAAGAATAGAGACTCTTCTTACAGTCGGTGCTTTGAGCATTCCCTGTGAGACCAGTATTAGTTTCCGCTACACCTCTGCAGTTTTAATTTTTTTCCTTGGACCTTCACATTGACGATGAAACGCAGAAATCGCATCGGAATTAAATACAAAAGGCACAATGCGGCCTTAAGTACAAGAATAGAGACTCTTCTTACAGTCGGTGCTTTTAGCATTCCCTGTGAGACCAGTATAAGTTTCCGATACACCACTGCATTTACAATGTATTCATTGGTCCTTCAAATTGACGATGATACACAGAAATCGCATCGGAATTAAGTACAAAAGGCACAATGCCGCCTTAAGTATGAGAATAGAGACTCTTCTTACAGTCGGTGCTTTGAGCATTCCCTGTGAGACCAGTAATAGTATCCGATACACCTCTGCAGGTTCAATGTATTCCCTGGACCTTCGCATTGACGATGAAACACAGAAATGGCATCGGAATTAAATACAAAAGGCACAATGCCGCCTTAAGTACAAGAAAGAGACTCTTCTTACAGTCGGTGCTTTGAGCATTCCCTGTGAGACCAGTTTTAGTTTCCGCTACACCTCTGCAGGTTCGGTTTATTCCTTGGCCCTTCACATTGACGATGAAACACAGAAATGGCATCGGAATTAAATCCAAAGGGCATAATGCCGCCTTAAGTACAAGAATAGAGCCTCTTTTTACAGTCGGTGCTTTGAGCACTCCCTGTGAGACCAGTAATAGTATCCGATACACCACTGCAGGTTCAATCTATTCCTTGGACATACACATTGACGACGAAACACAGAGATTGCATCGGAATTAGATACAAAAGGAACAATGCCGCCTTAAGTACAAGAATAAAAACCATTCTTACCGTCGGTGCTTTGAGAATTCCCTGTGAGACCAGTATTAGTTTCCGATACACCACTGGAGGTTCAATGAATTCCTTGGACCTTCACATTGACGATGAAACACTGAAATTACATCGGAATTAAATACAAAAGGCACAATGCCGCCTTAAGTACAAGAAAGAGACTCTTCTTACAGTCGGTGCTGTGAGCATTCCCTGTGAGACCAGTATTATTTTCCGATACGCCACTGTAGGTTCAATGTATTCCTTGGACCTCCACATTGACGATGAAACACAGAAATCGCATCTGAATTAAATCCAAAACGCACAATGCCGGCATATGTACAAGAATACAGACTCTTCTTACAGTCGGTGCTTTGAGCATTCCCTGTGAGACCAGTATTAGTTTCCGATACACCACTGCAGGTTCAATGTATTCCTTGGACCTTCACATTGACGATGAAATACAGAAATCGCATCGGAATCAAATACAAATGGCACAATGCCGCCTAAAGTACAAGAATAGAGACTCTTCTTACAGTCGGTGCTTTGAGCATTCCCTGTGAGATCAGTAATAGTATCCGATACACCACTGCAGGTTCAATCTATTCCTTGGACATACACATTGACGATGAAACACTGAAATTACATGGGAATTAATTACAAAAGGAACAATGCCGCCTTAAGTACAAGAATAGAGACTCTTCTTACCGTCGGTGCTTTGAGCATTCCCTGTAAGACCATTATTAGTTTCCGATACACCAATGGAGGTTCAATTAATTCCTTGGACATTCACAATGATGATGAAACACTGAAATTACATCGGAATTAAATACAAAAGGTACAATGCCACCTTAAGTACAAGAATAGAGACTCTTCTTTCCGTCGGTGCTTTGAGCATTCCCTGTGAGACCAGTATTAGTTTCCGCTACACCTCTGCACGTTCAGTTTATTCCTTGGACCTTCACATTGACGATGAAACACAGAAATGGCATCGGAATTAAATACAAAAGGCACAATGCCGCCTTAAGTACAAGAATAGAGACTCTTCTTACAGTCGGTGCTTTGAGCATTCCCTGTGAGACCAGTATTAGTTTCCGCTACACCTCTGCAGGTTCAGTTTATTCCTTGGACCTTCACGTTGACGATGAAACACGGAAATCGCATCGCAATTAAATACAAAAGGCACAATGCCGCCTTAAGTATAAGAATAGAGACTCTTCTTACAGTCGGTGCTTTGAGCATTCCCTGTGAGACCAGTATTAGTTTCCGCTACACCTCTGCAGTTTTAATTTTTTTCCTTGGACCTTCACATTGACGATGAAACGCAGAAATCGCATCGGAATTAAATACAAAAGGCACAATGCGGCCTTAAGTACAAGAATAGAGACTCTTCTTACAGTCGGTGCTTTTAGCATTCCCTGTGAGACCAGTATAAGTTTCCGATACACCACTGCATTTACAATGTATTCATTGGTCCTTCAAATTGACGATGATACACAGAAATCGCATCGGAATTAAGTACAAAAGGCACAATGCCGCCTTAAGTATGGGAATAGAGACTCTTCTTACAGTCGGTGCTTTGAGCATTCCCTGTGAGACCAGTAATAGTATCCGATACACCACTGCAGGTTCAATGTATTCCCTGGACCTTCGCATTGACGATGAAACACAGAAATGGCATCAGAATTAAATACAAAAGGCACAATGCCGCCTTAAGTACAAGAAAGAGACTCTTCTTACAGTCGGTGCTTTGAGCATTCCCTGTGAGACCAGTTTTAGTTTCCGCTACACCTCTGCAGGTTCGGTTTATTCCTTGGCCCTTCACATTGACGATGAAACACAGAAATGGCATCGGAATTAAATCCAAAGGGCATAATGCCGCCTTAAGTACAAGAATAGAGCCTCTTTTTACAGTCGGTGCTTTGAGCACTCCCTGTGAGACCAGTAATAGTATCCGATACACCACTGCAGGTTCAATCTATTCCTTGGACATACACATTGACGACGAAACACAGAGATTGCATCGGAATTAAATACAAAAGGAACAATGCCGCCTTAAGTACAAGAATAAAAACCATTCTTACCGTCGGTGCTTTGAGAATTTCCTGTGAGACCAGTATTAGTTTCCGATACACCACTGGAGGTTCAATGAATTCCTTGGACCTTCACATTGACGATGAAACACTGAAATTACATCGGAATTAAATACAAAAGGCACAATGCCGCCTTAAGTACAAGAAAGAGACTCTTCTTACAGTCGGTGCTGTGAGCATTCCCTGGGAGACCAGTAATAGTATACGATACACCACTGCAGGTTCAATCTATTCCTTGGACATACACATTGACGATGAAACACAGTAATTTCATCGGAATTAAATACAAAAGGAACAATGCCGCCTTAAGTACAAGTATAGAGACTCTTCTTACCGTCGGTGCTTTGAGCATTCCCTGTGAGACCAGTATTAGTTTCCGATACACCACTGGAGGTTCAATGAATTCCTTGGACCTTCCCATTGACGATGAAACACTGAAATTACATCGGAATTAAATACAAAAGGCACAATGCCGCCTTAAGTACAAGAATAGAGACTCTTCTTACCGTCGGTGCTTTGAGCATTCCCTGTGTGACTAGTAATAGTATCCGATACACCACTGCAGGTTCAATGTATTCCTTGGACCTTCACATTGACGATGAAACATAGAAATCGCATCGGAATTAAATACAAAAGGCACAATGCCGCCTTAAGTACAAGAATAGAGACTCTTCTTACAGTCGGAGCTTTGAGCATTCCCTGTGAGACCAGTAATAGTAACCGATACACCACTGCTGGATCAATGTATTCCTTGGACTTTCACATTGACGATGAAACACAGAAATGGCATCGGAATTAAATACAAAAGGCACAATGCCGCCTTAAGTACAAGAATAGTGACTCTTCTTACAGTCGGTGCTTTTAGCATTCCCTGTGAGACCAGTATAAGTTTCCGATACACCACTGCATTTACAATGTATTCATTGGTCCTTCAAATTGACGATGATACACAGAAATCGCATCGGAATTAAGTACAAAAGGCACAATGCCGCCTTAAGTATGAGAATAGAGACTCTTCTTACAGTCGGTGCTTTGAGCATTCCCTGTGAGACCAGTAATAGTATCCGATACACCTCTGCAGGTTCAATGTATTCCCTGGACCTTCGCATTGACGATGAAACACAGAAATGGCATCGGAATTAAATACAAAAGGCACAATGCCGCCTTAAGTACAAGAAAGAGACTCTTCTTACAGTCGGTGCTTTGAGCATTCCCTGTGAGACCAGTTTTAGTTTCCGCTACACCTCTGCAGGTTCGGTTTATTCCTTGGCCCTTCACATTGACGATGAAACACAGAAATGGCATCGGAATTAAATCCAAAGGGCATAATGCCGCCTTAAGTACAAGAATAGAGCCTCTTTTTACAGTCGGTGCTTTGAGCACTCCCTGTGAGACCAGTAATAGTATCCGATACACCACTGCAGGTTCAATCTATTCCTTGGACATACACATTGACGACGAAACACAGAGATTGCATCGGAATTAGATACAAAAGGAACAATGCCGCCTTAAGTACAAGAATAAAAACCATTCTTACCGTCGGTGCTTTGAGAATTCCCTGTGAGACCAGTATTAGTTTCCGATACACCACTGGAGGTTCAATGAATTCCTTGGACCTTCACATTGACGATGAAACACTGAAATTACATCGGAATTAAATACAAAAGGCACAATGCCGCCTTAAGTACAAGAAAGAGACTCTTCTTACAGTCGGTGCTGTGAGCATTCCCTGTGAGACCAGTATTATTTTCCGATACGCCACTGTAGGTTCAATGTATTCCTTGGACCTCCACATTGACGATGAAACACAGAAATCGCATCTGAATTAAATCCAAAACGCACAATGCCGGCATATGTACAAGAATACAGACTCTTCTTACAGTCGGTGCTTTGAGCATTCCCTGTGAGACCAGTATTAGTTTCCGATACACCACTGCAGGTTCAATGTATTCCTTGGACCTTCACATTGACGATGAAATACAGAAATCGCATCGGAATCAAATACAAATGGCACAATGCCGCCTAAAGTACAAGAATAGAGACTCTTCTTACAGTCGGTGCTTTGAGCATTCCCTGTGAGATCAGTAATAGTATCCGATACACCACTGCAGGTTCAATCTATTCCTTGGACATACACATTGACGATGAAACACTGAAATTACATGGGAATTAATTACAAAAGGAACAATGCCGCCTTAAGTACAAGAATAGAGACTCTTCTTACCGTCGGTGCTTTGGGCATTCCCTGTAAGACCATTATTAGTTTCCGATACACCAATGGAGGTTCAATTAATTCCTTGGACATTCACAATGATGATGAAACACTGAAATTACATCGGAATTAAATACAAAAGGTACAATGCCACCTTAAGTACAAGAATAGAGACTCTTCTTTCCGTCGGTGCTTTGAGCATTCCCTGTGAGACCAGTATTAGTTTCCGCTACACCTCTGCACGTTCAGTTTATTCCTTGGACCTTCACATTGACGATGAAACACAGAAATGGCATCGGAATTAAATACAAAAGGCACAATGCCGCCTTAAGTACAAGAATAGAGACTCTTCTTACAGTCGGTGCTTTGAGCATTCCCTGTGAGACCAGTATTAGTTTCCGCTACACCTCTGCAGGTTCAGTTTATTCCTTGGACCTTCACGTTGACGATGAAACACGGAAATCGCATCGCAATTAAATACAAAAGGCACAATGCCGCCTTAAGTATAAGAATAGAGACTCTTCTTACAGTCGGTGCTTTGAGCATTCCCTGTGAGACCAGTATTAGTTTCCGCTACACCTCTGCAGTTTTAATTTTTTTCCTTGGACCTTCACATTGACGATGAAACGCAGAAATCGCATCGGAATTAAATACAAAAGGCACAATGCGGCCTTAAGTACAAGAATAGAGACTCTTCTTACAGTCGGTGCTTTTAGCATTCCCTGTGTGACCAGTATAAGTTTCCGATACACCACTGCATTTACAATGTATTCATTGGTCCATCAAATTGACGATGATACACAGAAATCGCATCGGAATTAAGTACAAAAGGCACAATGCCGCCTTAAGTACAAGAAAGAGACTCTTCTTACAGTCGGTGCTTTGAGCATTCCCTGTGAGACCAGTTTTAGTTTCCGCTACACCTCTGCAGGTTCGGTTTATTCCTTGGCCCTTCACATTGACGATGAAACACAGAAATGGCATCGGAATTAAATCCAAAGGGCATAATGCCGCCTTAAGTACAAGAATAGAGCCTCTTTTTACAGTCGGTGCTTTGAGCACTCCCTGTGAGACCAGTAATAGTATCCGATACACCACTGCAGGTTCAATCTATTCCTTGGACATACACATTGACGACGAAACACAGAGATTGCATCGGAATTAAATACAAAAGGAACAATGCCGCCTTAAGTACAAGAATAAAAACCATTCTTACCGTCGGTGCTTTGAGAATTTCCTGTGAGACCAGTATTAGTTTCCGATACACCACTGGAGGTTCAATGAATTCCTTGGACCTTCACATTGACGATGAAACACTGAAATTACATCGGAATTAAATACAAAAGGCACAATGCCGCCTTAAGTACAAGAAAGAGACTCTTCTTACAGTCGGTGCTGTGAGCATTCCCTGGGAGACCAGTAATAGTATACGATACACCACTGCAGGTTCAATCTATTCCTTGGACATACACATTGACGATGAAACACAGTAATTTCATCGGAATTAAATACAAAAGGAACAATGCCGCCTTAAGTACAAGTATAGAGACTCTTCTTACCGTCTGTGCTTTGAGCATTCCCTGTGAGACCAGTATTAGTTTCCGATACACCACTGGAGGTTCAATGAATTCCTTGGACCTTCCCATTGACGATGAAACACTGAAATTACATCGGAATTAAATACAAAAGGCACAATGCCGCCTTAAGTACAAGAATAGAGACTCTTCTTACCGTCGGTGCTTTGAGCATTCCCTGTGTGACTAGTAATAGTATCCGATACACCACTGCAGGTTCATTGTATTCCTTGGACATACACATTGACGATGAAACACAGAAATTACATCGGAATTAAATACCAAAGGAACAATGCCGCCTTAAGTACAAGAATAGAGACTCTTCTTACAGTCGGTGCTTTGAGCATTCCCTGTGAGACCAGTATTAGTTTCCGCTACACCTCTGCAGGTTCAGTTTTTTCCCTGGACCTTCACATTGACGATGAAACACAGAAATGACATCGGAATTAAATACAAAAGGCACAATGCCGCCTTAAGTACAAGAATAGAGACTCTTCTTACAGTCGGTGCTTTGAGCATTCCCTGTGAGACCAGTAATAGTACCCGATACACCACTGCAGGTTCAATGTATTCCATGGACCTCCACGTTGACGATGAAACACAGAGATCGCATCGGAATCAAATACAAAAGGCACAATGCCGCCTTAAGTACAAGAATAGAGACTCTTCATACAGTCGGTGCTTTGAGCATTCCCTGTGAGACCAGTAATAGTATCCGATACACCACTGCAGGTTCAATCTATTCCTTGGACATACACATTGACGATGAAACACAGAAATTACATCGGAATTAAATACCAAAGGAACAATGCCGCCTTAAGTACAAGAATAGAGACTCTTCTTACAGTCGGTGCTTTGAGCATTCCCTGTGAGACCAGTATTAGTTTCCGCTACACCTCTACAGGTTCAGTTTTTTCCCTGCACCTTCACATTGACGATGAAACACAGAAATGGCATCGGAATTAAATACAAAAGGCACAATGCCGCCTTAAGTACAAGAATAGAGACTCTTCTTACAGTCGGTGCTTTGAGCATTCCCTGTGAGACCAGTAATAGTACCCGATACACCACTGCAGGTTCAATGTATTCCATGGACCTTCACGTTGACGATGAATCACAGAGATCGCATCGGAATCAAATACAAAAGGCACAATGCCGCCTTAAGTACAAGAATAGAGACTCTTCTTACTGTCGGTGCTTTGAGCATTCCCTGTGAGACCAGTATTAGTCTCCGCTACACCTCTGCAGTTTCAGTTTATTCCTTTGAGCTTCACATTGACGATGAAACACAGAAATGGCATCGGAATTAAACACAAAAGGCACAATGCCGCCTTAAGTACAAGAATAGAGACTCTTCTTACAGTCGGTGATTTGAGAATTCCCTGTGAGACTAGTATTAGTTCCCGCTACACCCCTGCAGGTTCCGTTTATTCCTTGGACCATCACATTGACAATGAAACACAAAAATGGCATCGGAATTAAATCCAAAACGCACAATGCCGCCTTAAGCAGAAGAACAGAGACTCTTCTTACAGTCGGTGCTTTGAGCATTCCCTGTGAGACCAGTAATAGTATCCGATACACCACTGCAGGTTCAATGTATTCCTTGGACACACACATTGACGATGAAACACAGAAATTACATCGGAATTAAATACAAAAGTAACAACGCCGCCTTAAGTACAAGAATAGAGACTCTTCTTGCAGTCGGTGCTTTGAGCATTCCCTGTGAGACCAGCATTAGTTTCCGCTACACCTCTGCAGGTTTGGTTTATTCTTTGGACCTTCACATTGACGATGAAACACAGAAATGGCATCGGAATTAAATCCAAAGGGCACAATGCCGCCTTAAGTACAAGAATAGAGACTCTTCTTACAGTCGGTGCTTTGAGCATTCCCTGTGAGACCAGTAATAGTATCCGATACACCACTGCAGTTTTAATCAATTCCTTGGACATACACATTGACGACGAAACACAGAGATTACATCGGAATTAAATACAAAAGGAACAATGCCGCCTTAAGTACAAGAATAAAAACCATTCTTACCGTCGGTGCTTTGAGAATTCCCTGTGAGACCAGTATTAGTTTCCGATACACCACTGGAGGTTCAATGAATTCCTTGGACGTTCACATTGACGATGAAACACTGAAATTACATCGGAATTAAATACAAAAGGCACAATGACGCCTTAAGTACAAGAAAGAGGCTCTTCTTACAGTCGGTGCTGTGAGCATTCCCTGTGAGACCAGTAATAGTATCCGATACACCACTGCAGGTTCAATCTATTCCTTGGACATACACATTGACGATGAAACACAGAAATTACATCGGAATTAAATACAAAACGAACAATGCCGCCTTAAGTACAAGAATAGGGACTCTTCCTACCGTCGGTGCTTTGAGCATTCCCTGTGAGACCAGTATTAGTTTCCGATACACCACTGGAGGTTCAATGAATTCCTTGGACCTTCACATTGACGATGAAACACTAAAATTACATCGGAATTAAATACAAAAGGCACAATGCCGCCTTAAGTACAAGAATAGAGACACTTCTTACAGTCGGTGCTTTAAGCATTCCCTGTGAGACCAGTAATAGTATCCGATACACCACTGCAGGTTCAATGTATTCCTTGGACCTTCACATTGACGATGAAACATAGAAATCGCATCGGAATTAAATACAAAAGGCACAATGCCGCCTTAAGTACAAGAATAGAGACTCTTCTTACAGTCGGAGCTTTGAGCATTCCCTGTGAGACCAGTAATAGTAACCGATACACCACTGCTGGATCAATGTATTCCTTGAACTTTCACATTGACGATGAAACACAGAAATGGCATCGGAATTAAATACAAAAGGCACAATGCGGCCTTAAGTACAAGAATAGAGACTCTTCTTACAGTCGGTGCTTTTAGCATTCCCTGTGAGACCAGTATAAGTTTCCGATACACCACTGCATTTACAATGTATTCATTGGTCCTTCAAATTGACGATGATACACAGAAATCGCATCGGAATTAAGTACAAAAGGCACAATGCCGCCTTAAGTATGAGAATAGAGACTCTTCTTACAGTCGGTGCTTTGAGCATTCCCTGTGAGACCAGTAATAGTATCCGATACACCTCTGCAGGTTCAATGTATTCCCTGGACCTTCGCATTGACGATGAAACACAGAAATGGCATCGGAATTAAATACAAAAGGCACAATGCCGCCTTAAGTACAAGAAAGAGACTCTTCTTACAGTCGGTGCTTTGAGCATTCCCTGTGAGACCAGTTTTAGTTTCCGCTACACCTCTGCAGGTTCGGTTTATTCCTTGGCCCTTCACATTGACGATGAAACACAGAAATGGCATCGGAATTAAATCCAAAGGGCATAATGCCGCCTTAAGTACAAGAATAGAGCCTCTTTTTACAGTCGGTGCTTTGAGCACTCCCTGTGAGACCAGTAATAGTATCCGATACACCACTGCAGGTTCAATCTATTCCTTGGACATACACATTGACGACGAAACACAGAGATTGCATCGGAATTAGATACAAAAGGAACAATGCCGCCTTAAGTACAAGAATAAAAACCATTCTTACCGTCGGTGCTTTGAGAATTCCCTGTGAGACCAGTATTAGTTTCCGATACACCACTGGAGGTTCAATGAATTCCTTGGACCTTCACATTGACGATGAAACACTGAAATTACATCGGAATTAAATACAAAAGGCACAATGCCGCCTTAAGTACAAGAAAGAGACTCTTCTTACAGTCGGTGCTGTGAGCATTCCCTGTGAGACCAGTATTATTTTCCGATACGCCACTGTAGGTTCAGTGTATTCCTTGGACCTCCACATTGACGATGAAACACAGAAATCGCATCTGAATTAAATCCAAAACGCACAATGCCGGCATATGTACAAGAATACAGACTCTTCTTACAGTCGGTGCTTTGAGCATTCCCTGTGAGACCAGTATTAGTTTCCGATACACCACTGCAGGTTCAATGTATTCCTTGGACCTTCACATTGACGATGAAATACAGAAATCGCATCGGAATCAAATACAAATGGCACAATGCCGCCTAAAGTACAAGAATAGAGACTCTTCATACAGTCGGTGCTTTGAGCATTCCCTGTGAGATCAGTAATAGTATCCGATACACCACTGCAGGTTCAATCTATTCCTTGGACATACACATTGACGATGAAACACTGAAATTACATGGGAATTAATTACAAAAGGAACCATGCCGCCTTAAGTACAAGAATAGAGACTCTTCTTACCGTCGGTGCTTTGAGCATTCCCTGTAAGACCATTATTAGTTTCCGATACACCAATGGATTTTCAATTAATTCCTTGGACATTCACAATGATGATGAAACACTGAAATTACATCGGAATTAAATACAAAAGGTACAATGCCACCTTAAGTACAAGAATAGAGACTCTTCTTTCCGTCGGTGCTTTGAGCATTCCCTGTGAGACCAGTATTAGTTTCCGCTACACCTCTGCACGTTCAGTTTATTCCTTGGACCTTCACATTGACGATGAAACACAGAAATGGCATCGGAATTAAATACAAAAGGCACAATGCCGCCTTAAGTACAAGAATAGAGACTCTTCTTACAGTCGGTGCTTTGAGCATTCCCTGTGAGACCAGTATTAGTTTCCGCTACACCTCTGCAGGTTCAGTTTATTCCTTGGACCTTCACGTTGACGATGAAACACGGAAATCGCATCGCAATTAAATACAAAAGGCACAATGCCGCCTTAAGTATAAGAATAGAGACTCTTCTTACAGTCGGTGCTTTGAGCATTCCCTGTGAGACCAGTATTAGTTTCCGCTACACCTCTGCAGTTTTAATTTTTTTCCTTGGACCTTCACATTGACGATGAAACGCAGAAATCGCATCGGAATTAAATACAAAAGGCACAATGCGGCCTTAAGTACAAGAATAGAGACTCTTCTTACAGTCGGTGCTTTTAGCATTCCCTGTGAGACCAGTATAAGTTTCCGATACACCACTGCTTTTACAATGTATTCATTGGTCCTTCAAATTGACGATGATACACAGAAATCGCATCGGAATTAAGTACAAAAGGCACAATGCCGCCTTAAGTATGAGAATAGAGACTCTTCTTACAGTCGGTGCTTTGAGCATTCCCTGTGAGACCAGTAATAGTATCCGATACACCACTGCAGGTTCAATGTATTCCCTGGACCTTCGCATTGACGATGAAACACAGAAATGGCATCGGAATTAAATACAAAAGGCACAATGCCGCCTTAAGTACAGGAAAGAGACTCTTCTTACAGTCGGTGCTTTGAGCATTCCCTGTGAGACCAGTTTTAGTTTCCGCTACACCTCTGCAGGTTCGGTTTATTCCTTGGCCCTTCACATTGACGATGAAACACAGAAATGGCATCGGAATTAAATCCAAAGGGCATAATGCCGCCCTAAGTACAAGAATAGAGCCTCTTTTTACAGTCGGTGCTTTGAGCACTCCCTGTGAGACCAGTAATAGTATCCGATACAATACTGCAGGTTCAATCTATTCCTTGGACATACACATTGACGACGAAACACAGAGATTGCATCGGAATTAAATACAAAAGGAACAATGCCGCCTTAAGTACAAGAATAAAAACCATTCTTACCGTCGGTGCTTTGAGAATTTCCTGTGAGACCAGTATTAGTTTCCGATACACCACTGGAGGTTCAATGAATTCCTTGGACCTTCACATTGACGATGAAACACTGAAATTACATCGGAATTAAATACAAAAGGCACAATGCCGCCTTAAGTACAAGAAAGAGACTCTTCTTACAGTCGGTGCTGTGAGCATTCCCTGGGAGACCAGTAATAGTATACGATACACCACTGCAAGTTCAATCTATTCCTTGGACATACACATTGACGATGAAACACAGTAATTTCATCGGAATTAAATACAAAAGGAACAATGCCGCCTTAAGTACAAGTATAGAGACTCTTCTTACCGTCGGTGCTTTGAGCATTCCCTGTGAGACCAGTATTAGTTTCCGATACACCACTGGAGGTTCAATGAATTCCTTGGACCTTCCCATTGACGATGAAACACTGAAATTACATCGGAATTAAATACAAAAGGCACAATGCCGCCTTAAGTACAAGAATAGAGACTCTTCTTACCGTCGGTGCTTTGAGCATTCCCTGTGTGACTAGTAATAGTATCCGATACACCACTGCAGGTTCAATGTATTCCTTGGACCTTCACATTGACGATGAAACATAGAAATCGCATCGGAATTAAATACAAAAGGCACAATGCCGCCTTAAGTACAAGAATAGAGACTCTTCTTACAGTCGGAGCTTTGAGCATTCCCTGTGAGACCAGTAATAGTAACCGATACACCACTGCTGGATCAATGTATTCCTTGGACTTTCACATTGACGATGAAACACAGAAATGGCATCGGAATTAAATACAAAAGGCACAATGCCGCCTTAAGTACAAGAATAGTGACTCTTCTTACAGTCGGTGATTTGAGAATTCCCTGTGAGACCAGTATTAGTTTCCGCTAAACCCCTGCAGGTTCAGTTTTTTCCTTGGACCTTCACATTGACGATGAAACAAAAAAATGGCATCGGAATTAAATACAAAAGGCACAATGCCGCCTTAAGTACAAGGATAGAGACTCTTCTTACCGTCGGTGCTTTGAGCATTCCCTGTGAGACCAGTAATAGTATCCGATACACCACTGCAGGTTCAATCTATTCCTTGGACATACACATTGACGATGAAACACAGAAATTACATCGGAATTAAATACCAAAGGAACAATGCCGCCTTAAGTACAAGAATAGAGACTCTTCTTACAGTCGGTGCTTTGAGCATTCCCTGTGAGACCAGTATTAGTTTCCGCTACACCTCTGCAGGTTCAGTTTTTTCCCTGGACCTTCACATTGACGATGAAACACAGAAATGACATCGGAATTAAATACAAAAGGCACAATGCCGCCTTAAGTACAAGAATAGAGACTCTTCTTACAGTCGGTGCTTTGAGCATTCCCTGTGAGACCAGTAATAGTACCCGATACACCACTGCAGGTTCAATGTATTCCATGGACCTCCACGTTGACGATGAAACACAGAGATCGCATCGGAATCAAATACAAAAGGCACAATGCCGCCTTAAGTACAAGAATAGAGACTCTTCTTACAGTCGGTGCTTTGAGCATTCCCTGTGAGACCAGTAATAGTATCCGATACACCACTGCAGGTTCAATCTATTCCTTGGACATACACATTGACGATGAAACACAGAAATTACATCGGAATTAAATACCAAAGGAACAATGCCGCCTTAAGTACAAGAATAGAGACTCTTCTTACAGTCGGTGCTTTGAGCATTCCCTGTGAGACCAGTATTAGTTTCCGCTACACCTCTACAGGTTCAGTTTTTTCCCTGGACCTTCACATTGACGATGAAACACAGAAATGGCATCGGAATTAAATACAAAAGGCACAATGCCGCCTTAAGTACAAGAATAGAGACTCTTCTTACAGTCGGTGCTTTGAGCATTCCCTGTGAGACCAGTAATAGTACCCGATACACCACTGCAGGTTCAATGTATTCCATGGACCTTCACGTTGACGATGAAACACAGAGATCGCATCGGAATCAAATACAAAAGGCACAATGCCGCCTTAAGTACAAGAATAGAGACTCTTCTTACTGTCGGTGCTTTGAGCATTCCCTGTGAGACCAGTATTAGTCTCCGCTACACCTCTGCAGTTTCAGTTTATTCCTTTGAGCTTCACATTGACGATGAAACACAGAAATGGCATCGGAATTAAACACAAAAGGCACAATGCCGCCTTAAGTACAAGAATAGAGACTCTTCTTACAGTCGGTGATTTGAGAATTCCCTGTGAGACTAGTATTAGTTCCCGCTACACCCCTGCAGGTTCCGTTTATTCCTTGGACCATCACATTGACAATGAAACACAAAAATGGCATCGGAATTAAATCCAAAACGCACAATGCCGCCTTAAGCAGAAGAACAGAGACTCTTCTTACAGTCGGTGCTTTGAGCATTCCCTGTGAGACCAGTAATAGTATCCGATACACCACTGCAGGTTCAATGTATTCCTTGGACACACACATTGACGATGAAACACAGAAATTACATCGGAATTAAATACAAAAGTAACAACGCCGCCTTAAGTACAAGAATAGAGACTCTTCTTACAGTCGGTGCTTTGAGCATTCCCTGTGAGACCAGCATTAGTTTCCGCTACACCTCTGCAGGTTCGGTTTATTCTTTGGACCTTCACATTGACGATGAAACACAGAAATGGCATCGGAATTAAATCCAAAGGGCACAATGCCGCCTTAAGTACAAGAATAGAGACTCTTCTTACAGTCGGTGCTTTGAGCATTCCCTGTGAGACCAGTAATAGTATCCGATACACCACTGCAGTTTTAATCAATTCCTTGGACATACACATTGACGACGAAACACAGAGATTACATCGGAATTAAATACAAAAGGAACAATGCCGCCTTAAGTACAAGAATAAAAACCATTCTTACCGTCGGTGCTTTGAGAATTCCCTGTGAGACCAGTATTAGTTTCCGATACACCACTGGAGGTTCAATGAATTCCTTGGACGTTCACATTGACGATGAAACACTGAAATTACATCGGAATTAAATACAAAAGGCACAATGACGCCTTAAGTACAAGAAAGAGGCTCTTCTTACAGTCGGTGCTGTGAGCATTCCCTGTGAGACCAGTAATAGTATCCGATACACCACTGCAGGTTCAATCTATTCCTTGGACATACACATTGACGATGAAACACAGAAATTACATCGGAATTAAATACAAAACGAACAATGCCGCCTTAAGTACAAGAATAGAGACTCTTCCTACCGTCGGTGCTTTGAGCATTCCCTGTGAGACCAGTATTAGTTTCCGATACACCACTGGAGGTTCAATGAATTCCTTGGACCTTCACATTGACGATGAAACACTAAAATTACATCGGAATTAAATACAAAAGGCACAATGCCGCCTTAAGTACAAGAATAGAGACACTTCTTACAGTCGGTGCTTTAAGCATTCCCTGTGAGACCAGTAATAGTATCCGATACACCACTGCAGGTTCAATGTATTCCTTGGACCTTCACATTGACGATGAAACATAGAAATCGCATCGGAATTAAATACAAAAGGCACAATGCCGCCTTAAGTACAAGAATAGAGACTCTTCTTACAGTCGGAGCTTTGAGCATTCCCTGTGAGACCAGTAATAGTAACCGATACACCACTGCTGGATCAATGTATTCCTTGGACTTTCACATTGACGATGAAACACAGAAATGGCATCGGAATTAAATACAAAAGGCACAATGCCGCCTTAAGTACAAGAATAGTGACTCTTCTTACAGTCGGTGATTTGAGAATTCCCTGTGAGACCAGTATTAGTTTCCGCTAAACCCCTGCAGGTTCAGTTTTTTCCTTGGACCTTCACATTGACGATGAAACAAAAAAATGGCATCGGAATTAAATACAAAAGGCACAATGCCGCCTTAAGTACAAGGATAGAGACTCTTCTTACCGTCGGTGCTTTGAGCATTCCCTGTGAGACCAGTAATAGTATCCGATACACCACTGCAGGTTCAATCTATTCCTTGGACATACACATTGACGATGAAACACAGAAATTACATCGGAATTAAATACCAAAGGAACAATGCCGCCTTAAGTACAAGAATAGAGACTCTTCTTACAGTCGGTGCTTTGAGCATTCCCTGTGAGACCAGTATTAGTTTCCGCTACACCTCTGCAGGTTCAGTTTTTTCCCTGGACCTTCACATTGACGATGAAACACAGAAATGACATCGGAATTAAATACAAAAGGCACAATGCCGCCTTAAGTACAAGAATAGAGACTCTTCTTACAGTCGGTGCTTTGAGCATTCCCTGTGAGACCAGTAATAGTACCCGATACACCACTGCAGGTTCAATGTATTCCATGGACCTCCACGTTGACGATGAAACACAGAGATCGCACCGGAATCAAATACAAAAGGCACAATGCCGCCTTAAGTACAAGAATAGAGACTCTTCTTACAGTCGGTGCTTTGAGCATTCCCTGTGAGACCAGTAATAGTATCCGATACACCACTGCAGGTTCAATCTATTCCTTGGACATACACATTGACGATGAAACACAGAAATTACATCGGAATTAAATACCAAAGGAACAATGCCGCCTTAAGTACAAGAACAGAGACTCTTCTTACAGTCGGTGCTTTGAGCATTCCCTGTGAGACCAGTATTAGTTTCCGCTACACCTCTACAGGTTCAGTTTTTTCCCTGGACCTTCACATTGACGATGAAACACAGAAATGGCATCGGAATTAAATACAAAAGGCACAATGCCGCCTTAAGTACAAGAATAGAGACTCTTCTTACAGTCGGTGCTTTGAGCATTCCCTGTGAGACCAGTAATAGTACCCGATACACCACTGCAGGTTCAATGTATTCCATGGACCTTCACGTTGACGATGAAACACAGAGATCGCATCGGAATCAAATACAAAAGGCACAATGCCGGCTTAAGTACAAGAATAGAGACTCTTCTTACTGTCGGTGCTTTGAGCATTCCCTGTGAGACCAGTATTAGTCTCCGCTACACCTCTGCAGTTTCAGTTTATTCCTTTGAGCTTCACATTGACGATGAAACACAGAAATGGCATCGGAATTAAACACAAAAGGCACAATGCCGCCTTAAGTACAAGAATAGAGACTCTTCTTACAGTCGGTGATTTGAGAATTCCCTGTGAGACTAGTATTAGTTCCCGCTACACCCCTGCAGGTTCCGTTTATTCCTTGGACCATCACATTGACAATGAAACACAAAAATGGCATCGGAATTAAATCCAAAACGCACAATGCCGCCTTAAGCAGAAGAACAGAGACTCTTCTTACAGTCGGTGCTTTGAGCATTCCCTGTGAGACCAGTAATAGTATCCGATACACCACTGCAGGTTCAATGTATTCCTTGGACACACACATTGACGATGAAACACAGAAATTACATCGGAATTAAATACAAAAGTAACAACGCCGCCATAAGTACAAGAATAGAGACTCTTCTTACAGTCGGTGCTTTGAGCATTCCCTGTGAGACCAGCATTAGTTTCCGCTACACCTCTGCAGGTTCGGTTTATTCTTTGGACCTTCACATTGACGATGAAACACAGAAATGGCATCGGAATTAAATCCAAAGGGCACAATGCCGCCTTAAGTACAAGAATAGAGACTCTTCTTACAGTCGGTGCTTTGAGCATTCCCTGTGAGACCAGTAATAGTATCCGATACACCACTGCAGTTTTAATCAATTCCTTGGACATACACATTGACGACGAAACACAGAGATTACATCGGAATTAAATACAAAAGGAACAATGCCGCCTTAAGTACAAGAATAAAAACCATTCTTACCGTCGGTGCTTTGAGAATTCCCTGTGAGACCAGTATTAGTTTCCGATACACCACTGGAGGTTCAATGAATTCCTTGGACGTTCACATTGACGATGAAACACTGAAATTACATCGGAATTAAATACAAAAGGCACAATGACGCCTTAAGTACAAGAAAGAGGCTCTTCTTACAGTCGGTGCTGTGAGCATTCCCTGTGAGACCAGTAATAGTATCCGATACACCACTGCAGGTTCAATCTATTCCTTGGACATACACATTGACGATGAAACACAGAAATTACATCGGAATTAAATACAAAACGAACAATGCCGCCTTAAGTACAAGAATAGAGACTCTTCCTACCGTCGGTGCTTTGAGCATTCCCTGTGAGACCAGTATTAGTTTCCGATACACCACTGGAGGTTCAATGAATTCCTTGGACCTTCACATTGACGATGAAACACTAAAATTACATCGGAATTAAATACAAAAGGCACAATGCCGCCTTAAGTACAAGAATAGAGACACTTCTTACAGTCGGTGCTTTAAGCATTCCCTGTGAGACCAGTAATAGTATCCGATACACCACTGCAGGTTCAATGTATTCCTTGGACCTTCACATTGACGATGAAACATAGAAATCGCATCGGAATTAAATACAAAAGGCACAATGCCGCCTTAAGTACAAGAATAGAGACTCTTCTTACAGTCGGAGCTTTGAGCATTCCCTGTGAGACCAGTAATAGTAACCGATACACCACTGCTGGATCAATGTATTCCTTGGACTTTCACATTGACGATGAAACACAGAAATGGCATCGGAATTAAATACAAAAGGCACAATGCCGCCTTAAGTACAAGAATAGTGACTCTTCTTACAGTCGGTGATTTGAGAATTCCCTGTGAGACCAGTATTAGTTTCCGCTAAACCCCTGCAGGTTCAGTTTTTTCCTTGGACCTTCACATTGACGATGAAACAAAAAAATGGCATCGGAATTAAATACAAAAGGCACAATGCCGCCTTAAGTACAAGGATAGAGACTCTTCTTACCGTCGGTGCTTTGAGCATTCCCTGTGAGACCAGTAATAGTATCCGATACACCACTGCAGGTTCAATCTATTCCTTGGACATACACATTGACGATGAAACACAGAAATTACATCGGAATTAAATACCAAAGGAACAATGCCGCCTTAAGTACAAGAATAGAGACTCTTCTTACAGTCGGTGCTTTGAGCATTCCCTGTGAGACCAGTATTAGTTTCCGCTACACCTCTGCAGGTTCAGTTTTTTCCCTGGACCTTCACATTGACGATGAAACACAGAAATGACATCGGAATTAAATACAAAAGGCACAATGCCGCCTTAAGTACAAGAATAGAGACTCTTCTTACAGTCGGTGCTTTGAGCATTCCCTGTGAGACCAGTAATAGTACCCGATACACCACTGCAGGTTCAATGTATTCCATGGACCTCCACGTTGACGATGAAACACAGAGATCGCACCGGAATCAAATACAAAAGGCACAATGCCGCCTTAAGTACAAGAATAGAGACTCTTCTTACAGTCGGTGCTTTGAGCATTCCCTGTGAGACCAGTAATAGTATCCGATACACCACTGCAGGTTCAATCTATTCCTTGGACATACACATTGACGATGAAACACAGAAATTACATCGGAATTAAATACCAAAGGAACAATGCCGCCTTAAGTACAAGAACAGAGACTCTTCTTACAGTCGGTGCTTTGAGCATTCCCTGTGAGACCAGTATTAGTTTCCGCTACACCTCTACAGGTTCAGTTTTTTCCCTGGACCTTCACATTGACGATGAAACACAGAAATGGCATCGGAATTAAATACAAAAGGCACAATGCCGCCTTAAGTACAAGAATAGAGACTCTTCTTACAGTCGGTGCTTTGAGCATTCCCTGTGAGACCAGTAATAGTACCCGATACACCACTGCAGGTTCAATGTATTCCATGGACCTTCACGTTGACGATGAAACACAGAGATCGCATCGGAATCAAATACAAAAGGCACAATGCCGGCTTAAGTACAAGAATAGAGACTCTTCTTACTGTCGGTGCTTTGAGCATTCCCTGTGAGACCAGTATTAGTCTCCGCTACACCTCTGCAGTTTCAGTTTATTCCTTTGAGCTTCACATTGACGATGAAACACAGAAATGGCATCGGAATTAAACACAAAAGGCACAATGCCGCCTTAAGTACAAGAATAGAGACTCTTCTTACAGTCGGTGATTTGAGAATTCCCTGTGAGACTAGTATTAGTTCCCGCTACACCCCTGCAGGTTCCGTTTATTCCTTGGACCATCACATTGACAATGAAACACAAAAATGGCATCGGAATTAAATCCAAAACGCACAATGCCGCCTTAAGCAGAAGAACAGAGACTCTTCTTACAGTCGGTGCTTTGAGCATTCCCTGTGAGACCAGTAATAGTATCCGATACACCACTGCAGGTTCAATGTATTCCTTGGACACACACATTGACGATGAAACACAGAAATTACATCGGAATTAAATACAAAAGTAACAACGCCGCCATAAGTACAAGAATAGAGACTCTTCTTACAGTCGGTGCTTTGAGCATTCCCTGTGAGACCAGCATTAGTTTCCGCTACACCTCTGCAGGTTCGGTTTATTCTTTGGACCTTCACATTGACGATGAAACACAGAAATGGCATCGGAATTAAATCCAAAGGGCACAATGCCGCCTTAAGTACAAGAATAGAGACTCTTCTTACAGTCGGTGCTTTGAGCATTCCCTGTGAGACCAGTAATAGTATCCGATACACCACTGCAGTTTTAATCAATTCCTTGGACATACACATTGACGACGAAACACAGAGATTACATCGGAATTAAATACAAAAGGAACAATGCCGCCTTAAGTACAAGAATAAAAACCATTCTTACCGTCGGTGCTTTGAGAATTCCCTGTGAGACCAGTATTAGTTTCCGATACACCACTGGAGGTTCAATGAATTCCTTGGACGTTCACATTGACGATGAAACACTGAAATTACATCGGAATTAAATACAAAAGGCACAATGACGCCTTAAGTACAAGAAAGAGGCTCTTCTTACAGTCGGTGCTGTGAGCATTCCCTGTGAGACCAGTAATAGTATCCGATACACCACTGCAGGTTCAATCTATTCCTTGGACATACACATTGACGATGAAACACAGAAATTACATCGGAATTAAATACAAAACGAACAATGCCGCCTTAAGTACAAGAATAGAGACTCTTCCTACCGTCGGTGCTTTGAGCATTCCCTGTGAGACCAGTAATAGTTTCCGATACACCACTGGAGGTTCAATGAATTCCTTGGACCTTCACATTGACGATGAAACACTAAAATTACATCGGAATTAAATACAAAAGGCACAATGCCGCCTTAAGTACAAGAATAGAGACACTTCTTACAGTCGGTGCTTTAAGCATTCCCTGTGAGACCAGTAATAGTATCCGATACACCACTGCAGGTTCAATGTATTCCTTGGACCTTCACATTGACGATGAAACACAGAAATCGCATCGGAATTAAATACAAAAGGCACAATGCCGCCTTAAGTACAAGAATAGAGACACTTCTTACCGTCGGTGCTTTGAGCATTCCCTGTGAGACCAGTATTAGATTCCGATAGACCACTGCAGGTTCAATGTATTCCTTGGACCTTCACATTGACGATGTAATACTGAAATTACATCGGAATGATATACAAAACTAACAATGCCGCCTTAAGTACAAGAATAGAGACTCTTCTTACCGTCGGTGCTTTGAGCATTCCCTGTGAGACCAGTATTATTTTCCGATACACCACTGGAGGTTCAATGAATTCCTTGGACATTCACATTGACGATTAAACACTGAAATTACATCGGAATTAAATACAAACGGCACAATGCCGCCATAAGTACAAGAATAGAGACTCTTCTTACAGTCGGTGCTTTGAGCATTCCCTGTGAGACCAGTAATAGTATTCGATACACCACTGCAGGTTCAATCTGTTCCTTGGACATACACATAGACGATGAAACACAGAAATTACATCGGAATTAAATACAAAAGGAACAATGCCGCCTTAAGTACAAGAATAGAGACTCTTCTTACCGTCGGTGCTTTGAGCATTCCCTGTGAGACCAGTATTAGTTTCCGATACACCACTGCAGGTTCAATGTATTCCTTGGACCTTCACATTGACGATGAAACACTGAAATTACATCGGAATTGTACAAAAGGCACAATGCCGCCTTAAGTACAAGAATAGAGACTCTTCTTACCGTCGGTGCTTTGATCATTCCCTGTGAGACCAGTATTAGTTTCCGATACACCTCTGCAGGTTCAGTTTATTCCTTGGACCTTCACATTGACGACGAAACACAGAAATCTCATCGGAATTAAATACAAAAGGCACAATGCCGCCTTAAGTACAAGAATAGAGACTCTTCTTACAGTCGGTGCTTTGAGCATTCCCTGTGAGACCAGTAGTAGTTTCCGCTACACCTCTGCAGGTTCAGTTTATTCCTTGGACCTTCACATTGACGATGAAACACAGAAATGGCATCGGAATTAAATACAAAAGGCACAATGCCGCCTTAAGTACAAGAATAGAGACACTTCTTACAGTCGGTGGTTAGAGCATTCCCTGTGAGACCAGTAATAGTATCCGATACACCACTGCAGGTTCATTCTATTCCTTGGACATACACATTGACGATGAAACACAGAAATTACATCGGAATTAAATACAAACGGCACAATGCCGCCTTAAGTACAAGAATAGAGACTCTTCTTACCGTCGGTGCTTTGAGCATTCCCTGTGAGACCAGTATTAGTTTCCGATACACCACTGCAGGTTCAACGTATTCCTTGGACCTTCACATTGACGATGAAACACTGAAATTACATCGGAATTAAATACAAAAGGCACAATGCCGCCTTAAGTACAAGAATAGAGACTCTTCTTACCGTCGGTGGTTTGAGCATTCCCTGTGAGACCAGTATTATTTTCCGATACACCACTGGAGGTTCAATGAATTCCTTGGACATTCACATTGACGATGAAACACTGAAATTACATCGGAATTAAATACAAACGGCACAATGCCGCCATAAGTACAAGAATAGAGACTCTTCTTACAGTCGGTGCTTTGAGCTTTCCCTGTGAGACCAGTAATAGTATTCGATACACCACTGCAGGTTCAATCTATTCCTTGGACATACACATTGACGATGAAACACAGAAATTACATCGGAATTAAATACAAAAGAAACAATGCCGCCTTAAGTACAAGAATAGAGACTCTTCTTACCGTCGGTGCTTTGAGCATTCCCTGTGAGACCAGTATTAGTTTCCGATACACCACTGCAGGTTAAAAGTATTCCTTGGACCTTCACATTGACGATGAAACACTGAAATTACATCGGAATTAAATACAAAAGGCACAATGCCGCCTGAAGTACAAGAATAGAGACTCTTCTTACCGTCGGTGCTTTGATCATTCCCTGTGAGACCAGTATTAGTTTCCGATACACCTCTGCAGCTTCAGTTTATTCCTTGGACCTACACATTGACGATGAAACACAGAAATCTCATCGGAATTAAATACAAAAGGCACAATGCCGCCTTAAGTACAAGAATAGAGACTCTTCTTACAGTCGGTGCTTTGAGCATTCCCTGTGAGACCCGTAGTAGTTTCCGCTACACCTCTGCAGGTTCAGTTTAATCCTTGGACCTTCACATTGACGATGAAACACAGAAATGGCATCGGAATTAAATACAAAAGGCACAATGCCGCCTTAAGTACAAGAATAGAGACTCTTCTTACAGTCGGTGCTTTGAGCACTCCCTGTGGGACCAGTATTAGTTTCCAATACACCACTGCAGGTTCAATGTATTCCGTGGACCTTCACATTGACGATGAAACACAGAAATGGCATCCGAAGTAAATACAAAAGGCACAATGCCCCCATAAGTACAAGAATAGAGACTCTTCTTACAGTCTGTGCTTTGAGCATTCCCTGTGAGACCAGTAATAGTTTCCGCTACACCTGTGCAGGTTCAATGTATTCCTTGGACCTGCCCATTGACGATGAAACGCAGAAATCGCATCGGAATTAAATACAAAAGGCACAATGCCGCCCTAAGTACAAGAATAGAGACTCTTTTTACAGTCGGTGCTTTAAACATTCCCTGTGAGACCAGTATTAGTTTCCGATACACCACTGCAGGTTCAATGTAATCCTTGGATCTTCAAATTGACGATGATACACAGAAATCGGATAGGAATGAAATACAAAAGGCACAATGCCGCCTTAAGTACAAGAATAGAGACTCTTCTTACAGTCGGTGCTTTGAGCATTCCCTGTGAGACCAGTATTAGTTTCCGATACACCACCGCAGGTTCAATGTATTCCTTGGACCTTCACATTGACGATGAAACACAGAAATCGCATCGGAATTAAATACAAAAGGCACAATGCCGCCTTAAGTACAAGAATAGAGACTCTTCTTACGGTCGGTGCTTTGAGCATTCATTGTGAGACCAGTAGTAGTTTCCGCTACACCTCTGCAGGTTCAGTTTATTCCTTGGACCTTCACACTGACGATGAAACACAGAAATGGCATCGGATTTAAATACAAAAGGCACAATGCCGCCTTAAGTACAAGAATAGAGACTCTTCTTACAGTCGGTGCTTTGAGCATTCCCTGTGGGACCAGTATTAGTTTCCGATACACCACTGCAGGTTCAATGTATTCTGTGGACCTCCACATTGACGATGAAACACAGAAATGGCATCCGAAGTAAATACAAAAGGCACAATGCCCCCATAAGTACAAGAATAGAGACTCTTCTTACAGTCTGTGCTTTGAGCATTCCCTGTGAGACCAGTAATAGTTTCCGCTACACCTCTGCAGGTTCAATGTATTCCTTGGTCCAGCCCATTGACGATGAAACGCAGAAATCGCATCGGAATTAAATACAAAAGGCACAATGGCGCCCTAAGTACAAGAATAGAGACTCTTTTTACAGTCGGTGCTTTAAACATTCCCTGTGAGACCAGTATTAGTTTCCGATACACCACTGCAGGTTCAATGTAATCCTTGGATCTTCAAATTGACGATGATACACAGAAATCGGATAGGAATGAAATACAAAAGGCACAATGCCGCCTTAAGTACAAGAATAGAGACTCTTCTTACAGTCGGTGCTTTGAGCATTCCCTGTGAGACCAGTATTAGTTTCCGATACACCACTGCAGGTTCAATGTATTCGTTGGACCTTCACATTGACGATGAAACACAGAAAACGCATCGGAATTAAATACAAAAGGCACAATGCCGCCTTAAGTACAAGAATAGAGACTCTTCTTACAGTCGGTGCTTTGAGCATTCCCTGTGAGACCAGTAGTAGTTTCCGCTACACCTCTGCAGGTTCAGTTTATTCCTTGGACCTTCACATTGACGATGAAACACAGAAATCGCATCGGAATTAAATACAAAAGGCACAATGCCGCCTTAAGTACAAGAATAGAGACACTTCTTACAGTCGGTGGTTAGAGCATTCCCTGTGAGACCAGTAATAGTATCCGATACACCACTGCAGGTTCATTCTATTCCTTGGACATACACATTGACGATGAAACACAGAAATTACATCGGAATTAAATACAAACGGCACAATGCCGCCTTAAGTACAAGAATAGAGACTCTTCTTACCGTCGGTGCTTTGAGCTTTCCCTGTGAGACCAGTATTAGTTTCCGATACACCACTGCAGGTTCAATGTATTCCTTGGACCTTCACATTGACGATGAAACACTGAAATTACATCGGAATTAAATACAAAAGGCACAATGCCGCCTTAAGTACAAGAATAGAGACTCTTCTTACCGTCGGTGGTTTGAGCATTCCCTGTGAGACCAGTATTATTTTCCGATACACCACTGGAGGTTCAATGAATTCCTTGGACATTCACATTGACAATGAAACACTGAAATTACATCGGAATTGTACAAAAGGCACAATGCCGCCTTAAGTACAAGAATAGAGACTCTTCTTACCGTCGGTGCTTTGATCATTCCCTGTGAGACCAGTATTAGTTTCCGATACACCTCTGCAGGTTCAGTTTCTTCCTTGGACCTTCACATTGACGATGAAACACAGAAATCTCGTCGGAATTAAATACAAAAGGCACAATGGCGCCTTAACTACAAGAATAGAGACTCTTCTTACAGTCGGTGCTTTGAGCATTCCCTGTGAGACCAGTAGTAGTTTCCGCTACACCTCTGCAGGTTCAGTTTATTCCTTGGACCTTCACATTGACGATGAAACACAGAAATGGCATCGGAATTAAATACAAAAGGCACAATGCCGCCTTAAGTACAAGAATAGAGACTCTTCTTACAGTCGGTGCTTTGAGCATTCCCTGTGGGACCAGTATTAGTTTCCGATACACCACTGCAGGTTCAATGTATTCCGTGGACCTTCACATTGACGATGAAACACAGAAATGGCATCCGAAGTAAATACAAAAGGCACAATGCCCCCATAAGTACAAGAATAGAGACTCTTCTTACAGTCTGTGCTTTGAGCATTCCCTGTGAGGCCAGTAATAGTTTCCGCTACACCTCTGCAGGTTCAATGTATTCCTTGGTCCTGCCCATTGACGATGAAACGCAGAAATCGCATCGGAATTAAATACAAAAGGCACAATGCCGCCCTAAGTACAAGAATAGAGACTCTTCTTACAGTTGGTGATTTGAGCATTCCCTGTGAGACGAGTATTAGTTTCCGATACACCACTGCCGGTTCAATGTATTCCTTGGACCTTCACATTGACGATGAAACACAGAAATGGCGTCGGAATTAAATCCAAAACGCACAATGCCGCCTTAAGTACAAGAATAGAGACTCTTCTTACCGTCGGTGCTTTGAGCATTCCCTGTGAGACCAGTATTAGTTTCCGCCACACCTCTGCGGGTTCCGTTTATTCCTTGGACCTTCACATTGACGATGAAACACAGAAATCGCATCGGAATTAAATACAAAAGGCACAATGCCGCCTTAAGTACAAGAATAGAGACACTTCTTACAGTCGGTGGTTAGAGCATTCCCTGTGAGACCAGTAATAGTATCCGATACACCACTGCAGGTTCATTCTATTCCTTGGACATACACATTGACGATGAAACACAGAAATTACATCGGAATTAAATACAAACGGCACAATGCCGCCTTAAGTACAAGAATAGAGACTCTTCTTACCGTCGGTGCTTTGAGCTTTCCCTGTGAGACCAGTATTAGTTTCCGATACACCACTGCAGGTTCAATGTATTCCTTGGACCTTCACATTGACGATGAAACACTGAAATTACATCGGAATTAAATACAAAAGGCACAATGCCGCCTTAAGTACAAGAATAGAGACTCTTCTTACCGTCGGTGGTTTGAGCATTCCCTGTGAGACCAGTATTATTTTCCGATACACCACTGGAGGTTCAATGAATTCCTTGGACATTCACATTGACGATGAAACACTGAAATTACATCGGAATTAAATACAAAAGGCACAATGCCGCCTTAAGTACAAGAATAGAGACTCTTCTTACAGTCGGTGCTTTGAGCATTCCCTGTGAGATCAGTAATAGTATTCGATACACCACTGCAGGTTCAATCTATTCCTTGGACATACACATTGACGATGAAACACAGAAATTACATCGGAATTAAATACAAAAGGAACAATGCCGCCTTAAGTACAAGAATAGAGACTCTTCTTACCGTCGGTGCTTTGAGCATTCCCTGTGAGACCAGTATTAGTTTCCGATACACCACTGCAGGTTCAATGTATTCCTTGGACCTTCACATTGACGATGAAACACTGAAATTACATCGGAATTAAATACAAGAGGCACAATGCCGCCTTAAGTACAAGAATAGAGACTCTTCTTACCGTCGGTGCTTTGATCATTCCCTGTGAGACCAGTATTAGTTTCCGATACACCTCTGCAGATTCAGTTTATTCCTTGGACCTTCACATTGACGATGAAACACAGAAATCTCATCGGAATTAAATACAAAAGGCACAATGCCGCCTTAAGTACAAGAATAGAGACTCTTCTTTCAGTCGGTGCTTTGAGAATTCCCTGTGAGACCAGTAGTAGTTTCCGCTACACCTCTGCAGGTTCAGTTTATTCCTTGGACCTTCACATTGACGATGAAACACAGAAATGGCATCGGAATTAAATACAAAAGGCACAATGCCGCCTTAAGTACAAGAATAGAGACTCTTCTTACAGTCGGTGCTTTGAGCATTCCCTGTGAGACCAGTAATAGTTTCCGCTACACCTCTGCAGGTTCAATGTATTCCTTGGACCTGCCCATTGACGATGAAACGCAGAAATCGCATCGGAATTAAATACAAAAGGCACAATGCCGCCCTAAGTACAAGAATAGAGACTCTTTTTACAGTCGGTGCTTTAAACATTCCCTGTGAGACCAGTATTAGTTTCCGATACACCACTGCAGGTTCAATGTAATCCTTGGATCTTCAAATTGACGATGATACACAGAAATCGGATAGGAATGAAATACAAAAGGCACAATGCCGCCTTAAGTACAAGAATAGAGACTCTTCTTACAGTCGGTGCTTTGAGCATTCCCTGTGAGACCAGTATTAGTTTACGATACACCACCGCAGGTTCAATGTATTCCTTGGACCTTCACATTGACGATGAAACACAGAAATCGCATCGGAAATAAATACAAAAGGCACATGCCGCCTTAAGTACAAGTATAGAGGCTCTTCTTACAGTCGGTGCTTTGAGCATTCCCTGTGAGACCAGTATTAGTTTCCGCAACACTTCTGCAGGTTCAGTTTATTCCTTGGACCTTCACATTGACGATGAAACACAGAAATGGCATCGGAATTAAATACAAAAGGCACAATGCCGCCTTAAGTACAAGAATAGAGTCTCTTCTTACAGTCGGTGCTTTGAGCATTCCCTGTGAGACCAGTATTATTTTCCGATACACCACTGCAGGTTCAATGTATTCCTTGGACCTTCACATTGACGATGAAGCACAGAAATCGCATCGGAATTAAATCCAAAACGCACAATGCCGGCATAACTACAAGAATAGAGACTCTTCTTACAGTCGGTGCTTTGAGCATTCCCTGTGAAACGAGTATTAGTTTCCGATACACCACTGCCGGTTCAATGTATTCCTTGGACCTTCACATTGACGATGAAACACAGAAATGGCGTCGGAATTAAATCCAAAACGCACAATGCCGCCTTAAGTACAAGAATAGAGACTCTTCTTACCGCCGGTGCTTTGAGCATTCCCTGTGAGACCAGTATTAGTTTCCGTCACACCTCTGCGGGTTCAGTTTATTCCTTGGACCTTCACATTGACGATGAAACACAGAAATCGCATCGGAATTAAATACAAAAGGCACAATGCCGCCTTAAGTACAAGAATAGCGACACTACTTACAGTCGGTGGTTAGAGCAATCCCTGTGAGACCAGTAATAGTATCCGATACACCACTGCAGGTTCATTCTCTTCCTTGGACATACACATTGACGATGAAACACAGAAATTACATCGGAATTAAATACAAACGGCACAATGCCGCCTTAAGTACACGAATAGAGCCTCTTCTTACCGTCGGTGCTTTGAGCATTCCCTGTGAGACCAGTATTAGTTTCCGATACACCACTGCAGGTTCAATGTATTCCTTGGACCTTCACATTGACGATGAAACACAGAAATTACATAGGAATTAAATACAAAAGGCACAATGCCGCCTTAAGTACAAGAATAGAGACTCTTCTTACCGTCGGTGCTTTGAGCATTCCTTGTGAGACCAGTATTATTTTCCGATACACCACTGGAGGTTCAATGAATTCCTTGGACATTCACATTGACGATGAAACACTGAAATTAAATCGGGATTAAATACAAACGGCACAATGCCGCCATAAGTACAAGAATAGAGACTCTTCTTACAGTCGGTGCTTTGAGCATTCCCTGTGAGACCAGTAATAGTATTCGATACACCACTGCAGGTTCAATCTATTCCTTGGACATACACATTGACGATGAAACACAGAAATGACATCGGAATTAAATACAAAAGGAACAATGCCGCCTTAAGTTCAAGAATAGAGACTCTTCTTACCGTCGGTGCTTTGAGCATTTCCTGTGAGACCAGTATTAGTTTCCGATACACCACTGCAGGTTCAATGTATTCCTTGGACCTTCACATTGACGATGAAACACAGAAATGGCATCGGAAGTAAATACAAAAGGCACAATGCCCCCATAAGTACAAGAATAGAGACTCTTCTTACAGTCTGTGCTTTGAGCATTCCCTGTGAGACCAGTAATAGTTTCCGCTACACCTCTGCAGGTTCAATGTATTCCTTGGACCTGCCCATTGACGATGAAACGCAGAAATCGCATCGGAATTAAATACAAAAGGCACAATGCCGCCCTAAGTACAAGAATAGAGACTCTTTTTACAGTCGGTGCTTTAAACATTCCCTGTGAGACCAGTATTAGTTTCCGATACACCACTGCAGGTTCAATGTAATCCTTGGATCTTCAAATTGACGATGATACACAGAAATCGGATAGGAATGAAATACAAAAGGCACAATGCCGCCTTAAGTACAAGAATAGAGACTCTTCTTACAGTCGGTGCTTTGAGCATTCCCTGTGAGACCAGTATTAGTTTCCGATACACCACCGCAGGTTCAATGTATTCCTTGGACCTTCACATTGACGATGAAACACAGAAATCGCATCGGATTTAAATACAAAAGTCACAATGCTGCCTTAAGTACAAGAATAGAGACTCTTCTTACAGTCGGTGCTTTGTGCATTCCCTGTGAGACCAGTATTAGTTTCCGCTACACTTCTGCAGGTTCAGTTTATTCCTTGGACATTCACATTGACAATGAAACACTGAAATTACATCGGAATTGTACAAAAGGCACAATGCCGCCTTAAGTACAAGAATAGAGACTCTTCTTACCGTCGGTGCTTTGATCATTCCCTGTGAGACCAGTATTAGTTTCCGATACACCTCTGCAGGTTCAGTTTCTTCCTTGGACCTTCACATTGACGATGAGACACAGAAATCTCGTCGGAATTAAATACAAAAGGCACAATGGCGCCTTAACTACAAGAATAGAGACTCTTCTTACAGTCGGTGCTTTGAGCATTCCCTGTGAGACCAGTAGTAGTTTCCGCTACACCTCTGCAGGTTCAGTTTATTCCTTGGACCTTCACATTGACGATGAAACACAGAAATGGCATCGGAATTAAATACAAAAGGCACAATGCCGCCTTAAGTACAAGAATAGAGACTCTTCTTACAGTCGGTGCTTTGAGCATTCCCTGTGGGACCAGTATTAGTTTCCGATACACCACTGCAGGTTCAATGTATTCCGTGGACCTTCACATTGACGATGAAACACAGAAATGGCATCCGAAGTAAATACAAAAGGCACAATGCCCCCATAAGTACAAGAATAGAGACTCTTCTTACAGTCTGTGCTTTGAGCATTCCCTGTGAGGCCAGTAATAGTTTCCGCTACACCTCTGCAGGTTCAATGTATTCCTTGGTCCTGCCCATTGACGATGAAACGCAGAAATCGCATCGGAATTAAATACAAAAGGCACAATGCCGCCCTAAGTACAAGAATAGAGACTCTTCTTACAGTTGGTGATTTGAGCATTCCCTGTGAGACGAGTATTAGTTTCCGATACACCACTGCCGGTTCAATGTATTCCTTGGACCTTCACATTGACGATGAAACACAGAAATGGCGTCGGAATTAAATCCAAAACGCACAATGCCGCCTTAAGTACAAGAATAGAGACTCTTCTTACCGTCGGTGCTTTGAGCATTCCCTGTGAGACCAGTATTAGTTTCCGCCACACCTCTGCGGGTTCCGTTTATTCCTTGGACCTTCACATTGACGATGAAACACAGAAATCGCATCGGAATTAAATACAAAAGGCACAATGCCGCCTTAAGTACAAGAATAGAGACACTTCTTACAGTCGGTGGTTAGAGCATTCCCTGTGAGACCAGTAATAGTATCCGATACACCACTGCAGGTTCATTCTATTCCTTGGACATACACATTGACGATGAAACACAGAAATTACATCGGAATTAAATACAAACGGCACAATGCCGCCTTAAGTACAAGAATAGAGACTCTTCTTACCGTCGGTGCTTTGAGCTTTCCCTGTGAGACCAGTATTAGTTTCCGATACACCACTGCAGGTTCAATGTATTCCTTGGACCTTCACATTGACGATGAAACACTGAAATTACATCGGAATTAAATACAAAAGGCACAATGCCGCCTTAAGTACAAGAATAGAGACTCTTCTTACCGTCGGTGGTTTGAGCATTCCCTGTGAGACCAGTATTATTTTCCGATACACCACTGGAGGTTCAATGAATTCCTTGGACATTCACATTGACGATGAAACACTGAAATTACATCGGAATTAAATACAAAAGGCACAATGCCGCCTTAAGTACAAGAATAGAGACTCTTCTTACAGTCGGTGCTTTGAGCATTCCCTGTGAGATCAGTAATAGTATTCGATACACCACTGCAGGTTCAATCTATTCCTTGGACATACACATTGACGATGAAACACAGAAATTACATCGGAATTAAATACAAAAGGAACAATGCCGCCTTAAGTACAAGAATAGAGACTCTTCTTACCGTCGGTGCTTTGAGCATTCCCTGTGAGACCAGTATTAGTTTCCGATACACCACTGCAGGTTCAATGTATTCCTTGGACCTTCACATTGACGATGAAACACTGAAATTACATCGGAATTAAATACAAAAGGCACAATGCCGCCTTAAGTACAAGAATAGAGACTCTTCTTACCGTCGGTGCTTTGATCATTCCCTGTGAGACCAGTATTAGTTTCCGATACACCTCTGCAGATTCAGTTTATTCCTTGGACCTTCACATTGACGATGAAACACAGAAATCTCATCGGAATTAAATACAAAAGGCACAATGCCGCCTTAAGTACAAGAATAGAGACTCTTCTTTCAGTCGGTGCTTTGAGAATTCCCTGTGAGACCAGTAGTAGTTTCCGCTACACCTCTGCAGGTTCAGTTTATTCCTTGGACCTTCACATTGACGATGAAACACAGAAATGGCATCGGAATTAAATACAAAAGGCACAATGCCGCCTTAAGTACAAGAATAGAGACTCTCCTTACAGTCGGTGCTTTGAGCATTCCCTGTGAGACCAGTAATAGTTTCCGCTACACCTCTGCAGGTTCAATGTATTCCTTGGACCTGCCCATTGACGATGAAACGCAGAAATCGCATCGGAATTAAATACAAAAGGCACAATGCCGCCCTAAGTACAAGAATAGAGACTCTTTTTACAGTCGGTGCTTTAAACATTCCCTGTGGGACCAGTATTAGTTTCCGATACACCACTGCAGGTTCAATGTAATCCTTGGATCTTCAAATTGACGATGATACACAGAAATCGGATAGGAATGAAATACAAAAGGCACAATGCCGCCTTAAGTACAAGAATAGAGACTCTTCTTACAGTCGGTGCTTTGAGCATTCCCTGTGAGACCAGTATTAGTTTACGATACACCACCGCAGGTTCAATGTATTCCTTGGACCTTCACATTGACGATGAAACACAGAAATCGCATCGGAAATAAATACAAAAGGCACATGCCGCCTTAAGTACAAGTATAGAGGCTCTTCTTACAGTCGGTGCTTTGAGCATTCCCTGTGAGACCAGTATTAGTTTCCGCAACACTTCTGCAGGTTCAGTTTATTCCTTGGACCTTCACATTGACGATGAAACACAGAAATGGCATCGGAATTAAATACAAAAGGCACAATGCCGCCTTAAGTACAAGAATAGAGTCTCTTCTTACAGTCGGTGCTTTGAGCATTCCCTGTGAGACCAGTATTATTTTCCGATACACCACTGCAGGTTCAATGTATTCCTTGGACCTTCACATTGACGATGAAGCACAGAAATCGCATCGGAATTAAATCCAAAACGCACAATGCCGGCATAACTACAAGAATAGAGACTCTTCTTACAGTCGGTGCTTTGAGCATTCCCTGTGAAACGAGTATTAGTTTCCGATACACCACTGCCGGTTCAATGTATTCCTTGGACCTTCACATTGACGATGAAACACAGAAATGGCGTCGGAATTAAATCCAAAACGCACAATGCCGCCTTAAGTACAAGAATAGAGACTCTTCTTACCGCCGGTGCTTTGAGCATTCCCTGTGAGACCAGTATTAGTTTCCGTCACACCTCTGCGGGTTCAGTTTATTCCTTGGACCTTCACATTGACGATGAAACACAGAAATCGCATCGGAATTAAATACAAAAGGCACAATGCCGCCTTAAGTACAAGAATAGCGACACTACTTACAGTCGGTGGTTAGAGCAATCCCTGTGAGACCAGTAATAGTATCCGATACACCACTGCAGGTTCATTCTCTTCCTTGGACATACACATTGACGATGAAACACAGAAATTACATCGGAATTAAATACAAACGGCACAATGCCGCCTTAAGTACACGAATAGAGCCTCTTCTTACCGTCGGTGCTTTGAGCATTCCCTGTGAGACCAGTATTAGTTTCCGATACACCACTGCAGGTTCAATGTATTCCTTGGACCTTCACATTGACGATGAAACACAGAAATTACATAGGAATTAAATACAAAAGGCACAATGCCGCCTTAAGTACAAGAATAGAGACTCTTCTTACCGTCGGTGCTTTGAGCATTCCTTGTGAGACCAGTATTATATTCCGATACACCACTGGAGGTTCAATGAATTCCTTGGACATTCACATTGACGATGAAACACTGAAATTAAATCGGGATTAAATACAAACGGCACAATGCCGCCATAAGTACAAGAATAGAGACTCTTCTTACAGTCGGTGCTTTGAGCATTCCCTGTGAGACCAGTAATAGTATTCGATACACCACTGCAGGTTCAATCTATTCCTTGGACATACACATTGACGATGAAACACAGAAATGACATCGGAATTAAATACAAAAGGAACAATGCCGCCTTAAGTTCAAGAATAGAGACTCTTCTTACCGTCGGTGCTTTGAGCATTTCCTGTGAGACCAGTATTAGTTTCCGATACACCACTGCAGGTTCAATGTATTCCTTGGACCTTCACATTGACGATGAAACACAGAAATGGCATCGGAAGTAAATACAAAAGGCACAATGCCCCCATAAGTACAAGAATAGAGACTCTTCTTACAGTCTGTGCTTTGAGCATTCCCTGTGAGACCAGTAATAGTTTCCGCTACACCTCTGCAGGTTCAATGTATTCCTTGGACCTGCCCATTGACGATGAAACGCAGAAATCGCATCGGAATTAAATACAAAAGGCACAATGCCGCCCTAAGTACAAGAATAGAGACTCTTTTTACAGTCGGTGCTTTAAACATTCCCTGTGAGACCAGTATTAGTTTCCGATACACCACTGCAGGTTCAATGTAATCCTTGGATCTTCAAATTGACGATGATACACAGAAATCGGATAGGAATGAAATACAAAAGGCACAATGCCGCCTTAAGTACAAGAATAGAGACTCTTCTTACAGTCGGTGCTTTGAGCATTCCCTGTGAGACCAGTATTAGTTTCCGATACACCACCGCAGGTTCAATGTATTCCTTGGACCTTCACATTGACGATGAAACACAGAAATCGCATCGGATTTAAATACAAAAGTCACAATGCTGCCTTAAGTACAAGAATAGAGACTCTTCTTACAGTCGGTGCTTTGTGCATTCCCTGTGAGACCAGTATTAGTTTCCGCTACACTTCTGCAGGTTCAGTTTATTCCTTGGACGTTCACATTGACGATGAAACACAGAAATGGCATCGGAATTAAATACAAAAGGCACAATGCCGCCTTATTAAAAGAATAGAGACTCTTCTTACAGTCGGTGCTTTGAGCATTCCCTGTGAGACCAGTATTATTTTCCGATACACCACTGCAGGTTCAATGTATTCCTTGGATCTTCACATTGACGATGAAACACAGAAATCGCATCGGAATTAAATCCAAAACGCACAATGCCGGCATAAGTACAAGAATACAGACTCTACTTACAGTCGGTGCTTTGAGCATTCCCTGTGAGACCAGTATTAGTTTCCGATACACCACTGCAGGTTCAATGTATTCCTTGGACCTTCACATTGACGATGAAATACAGAAATCGCATCGGAATCAAATACAAAAGGCACAATGCCGCCTAAAGTACAAGAATAGAGACACTTCTTACAGTCGGTGCTTTGAGCATTCCCTGTGAGATCAGTAATAGTATCCGATACACCACTGCAGGTTCAATCTATTCCTTGGACATACACATTGACGATGAAACACTGAAATTACATAGGAAATAAATACAAAAGGAACAATGACGCCTTAAGTACAAGAATAGAGACTCTTCTTACCGTCGGTGCTTTGAGCATTCCCTGTAAGACCATTATTAGTTTCCGATACACCACTGAAGGTTGAATTAATTCCTTGGACATTCACAATGACGATGAAACACTGAAATTACATCGGAATTAAATACAAAAGGTACAATGCCGCCTTAAGTACAAGAATGGAGACTCTTCTTACCGTCGGTGCTTTGAGCATTCCCTGTGAGTCCAGTATTAGTTTCCGCTACACCTCTGCACGTTCAGTTTATTCCTTGGACCTACACATTGACGATGAAACACAGAAATGGCATCGGAATTAAATACAAAAGGCACAATGCGCCTTAAGTACAAGAATAGAGACTCTTCTTACAGTCGGTGCTTTGAGCATTCCCTGTGAAACCAGTATTAGTTTCCGCTACACCTCTGCAGGTTCATTTTATTCCTTGGACCTTCACGTTGACGATGAAACACGGAAATCGCATCGGAATTAAATACAAAAGGCACAATGCCGCCTTAAGTACAAGAATAGAGACTCTTCTTACAGTCGGTGCTTTGAGCATTCCCTGTGAGACCAGTATTAGTTTCCGCTACACCTCTGCAGTTTTAATTTATTCTTTGGACCTTCCCATTGACGATGAATCGCAGAAATCGCATCGGAATTAAATACAAAAGGCACAATGCGGCCTTAAGTACAAGAATAGAGACTCTTCTTACAGTCGGTGCTTTAAACATTCCCTGTGAGACCAGTATTAGTTTCCGATACAACAATGCAGGTTCAATGTATTCCTTGGACCTTCACATTGACGATGAAATACAGATATCGCATCGGAATCAAATACAAAATGCACAATGCCGCCTTAAGTACAAGAATAGAGACTCTTATTATAGTCGGTGCTTTGAGCATTCCCTGTGAGACCAGTAATAGTATCCGATACGCCACTGCAGGTTCAATCTATTCCTTGGACATACACATTGAGGATGAAACACAGAAATTACATCGGAATTAAATACAAAAGGAACAATGCCGCCTTAAGTACAAGAATAGAGACTCTTCTTACCGTCGGTGCTTTGAGCATTCCCTGTGAGACCAGTATTAGTTTCCGATACACCACTGGACGTTCAATGAATTCCTTGGACCTTCACATTGACGATGAAACACTGAAATTACATAGGAATTAAATACAAAAGGCACAATGCCGCCTTAAGTACAAGAATAGAGACACTTCTTACAGTCGGTGCTTTAAGCATTCCCTGTGAGAAGAGTTATAGTATCCGATACACCATTGCAGGTTCAATGTATTCCTTGGACCTTCACATTGACGATGAAACACAGAAATCGCATCGGAATTAATACAAAAGGCACAATGCCGCCTTAAGTACAAGAATAGAGACTCCTCTTACAGTCGGAGATTTGAGCATTCCCTGTGAGACCAGTAATAGTAACCGATACACCACTGCAGGTTCAATGTATTCCTTGGACTTTCACATTGACGATGAAACACAGAAATGGCATCGGAATTAAATACAAAAGGCACAATGCCGCCTTAAGTACTAGAATAGAGACTCTTCATACAGTCGGTGCTTTGAGAACTCCCTGTGAGACCAGTATTAGTTTCCGCTACACCCCTGCAGGTTCAGTTTATTCCTTGGACCTTCACATTGACGATGAAACACAAAAATGGCATCGGAATTAAATACAAAGGCACAATGCCGCCTTAAGTACAAGAATAGAGACTCTTCTTACAGTCGGTGCTTTCAGCAATCCCTGTGAGACCAGTAATAGTATCCGATACACCACTGCAGGTTCAATCTATTCCTTGGACATACACATTGACGATGAAACACAGAAATTATATCGCAATTAAATACAAAAGGAACAACGCCGCCTTAAGTACAAGAATAGAGACTCTTCTTACAGTCGGTGCTTCGAGCATTCCCTGTGAGACCAGTATTAGTTTCCGCTACACCTCTGCAAGTTCAGATTTTTCCTTGGACCATCACATTGACGATGAAACACAGAAATGGCATCGGAATTAAATACAAAAGGAACAATGCCGCCCTTAGTACAAGAATAGAGACTCTTCTTACCGTCGGTGCTTTGAGCATTCCCTGTGAGACCAGTATTAGTTTCCGATACACCACTGGAGGTTTAATGAATTCCTTGGACATTCACATTGTCGATGAAACACTGAAATTACATCGGAATTAAATACAAAAGGCACAATCCCGACTTAAGTACAAGAATAGAGACTCTTCTTACCGTCGGTGCTTTGAGCATTCCCTGTGTGACCAGTATTAGTTTCCGCTACACCTCTGCAGTTGCAGTTTATTCCTTTGACCTTCACATTGACGATGAAACACAGAAATGTCATCGGAATTAAATACAAAAGACACAATGCCGCCTTAAGTACAAGAATAGAGACTCTTCTTACAGTCGGTGCTTTGAGAATTCCCTTTGAGACTAGTATTAGTTTCCGCTACACCCCTGCAGGTTCACTTTATTCCTTGGACCTTCACATTGACGATGAAACACAAAAATGGCATCGGAATTAAATACAAAAGGCACAATGCCGCCTTAAGTACAAGAATAGAGACTCTTCTTACAGTCGGTGCTTTGAGCATTCCCTGTGAGACCAGTAATAGTATCCGATACACCACTGTAGGTTCAATCCATTCCTTGGACATACACATTGACGATGAAACACAGAAATTACATCGGAATTAAATACAAAAGGAACAATGCCGCCTTAAGTACAAGAATAGAGAGTCTTCATACCGTCGGTGCTTTGAGCATTCCGTGTGAGACCAGTATTAGTTTCCGATACACCACTGCAGGTTCAATCTATTCCTTTGACATACACATTGACGATGAAATACAGAAATTACATCGGAATTAAATACGAAAGGAACAATGCAGCCTTAAGTACAAGAATAGAGACTCTTCTTACCGTCGGTGCTTTGAGCATTCCCTGTGAGACCACTATTAGTTTCCGCTACACCTCTGCAGGTTCAGTTTATTCCTTTGACCTTCACATTGACGATGAAACACAGAAATGGCATCGGAATTAAATACAAAACGCACAATGCCGCCTTAAGCACAAGAATAGAGACTCTTATTACAGTCGGTGCTTTGAGCATTCCCTGTGAGACCAGTATTAGTTTCCGATACACCACTGCAGGTTCAATGTATTCCTTGGACCTTCAAATTGACGATGAAACACAGAAATGGCATCGGAATTAAATCCAAAACGCACAATGCCGCCTTAAGTACAATAATGAGACTCTTCTTACAGTCGGTGCTTTGAGCATTCCCTGTGAGACCAGTAATAGTATCCGATACACCACTGCAGGTTCAATGTATTCCTTGGACACACACATTGACGATGAAACACAGAAATTACATCGGAATTAAATACAAAAGGAACAACGCCGCCTTAAGTACAAGAATAGAGACTCTTCTTACAGGCGGTGGTTTGAGCATTCCCTGTGAGACCAGTATTAGTTGCCGCTACACCTCTGCAGGTTCGGTTTATACCTTGGACCTTCACATTGACGATGAAACACAGAAATGGCATCGGAATTAAATCCAAAGGGCACAATGCCGCCATAGGTACAAGAATAGAGACTCTTCTTACAGTCGGTGCTTTGAGCATTCCCTGTGAGACCAGTAATAGTATCCGATACATCACTGCAGGTTCAATCTATTCCTTGGACATACACATTGACGACGAAACACAGAGATTACATCGGAATTAAATACAAAAGGAACAATGCCGCCATAAGTACAAGAATAAAAACCATTCTTACCGTCGGTGCTTTGAGAATTCCCTGTGAGACCAGTATTAGTTTCCGATACACCACTGGAGGTTCAATGAATTCCTTGGACCTTCACATTGACGATGAAACACAGAAATGGCATCGGAATTAAATACAAAAGGCACAATGCCGCCTTAAGTACAAGAAAGAGACTCTTCTTACAGTCGGTGCTGTGAGCATTCCCTGTGAGACCAGTAATAGTATCCGATTCACCACTGCAGGTTCAATCTATTCCTTGGACATGCACATTGTCGATGAAACACAGAAATTACATCGGAATTAAATACAAAAGGAACAATGCCGCCTTAAGTACAAGAATTGAGACTCTTCTTACCGTCGGTGCTTTGAGCATTCCCTGTGAGACCAGTATTAGTTTCCGATACACCACTGGAGGTTCAATGAATTCCTTGGACCTTCACATTGACGATGAAACACTGAAATTACATCGGAATTAAATACAAAAGACACAATGCCGACTTAAGTACAAGAATAGAGACACTTCTTACAGTCGGTGCTTTAAGCATTCCCTGTGAGACCAGTAATAGTATCCGATACACCACTGCAGGTTCAATGTATTCCTTGGACCTTCACATTGACGATGAAACACAGAAATCGCATCGGAATTATATACAAAAGGCACAATGCTGCCTTAAGTACAAGAATAGAGACTCTTCTTACAGTCGGTGCTTTGAGCATTCCCTGTGAGACGAGTATTAGTTTCCGGTACACCACTGCAGGTTCAATGTATTCCTTGTACCTTCACATTGACGATGAAAAACAGAAATGGCGTCGGAATTAAATCCAAAACGCACAACGCCGCCTTAAGTACAAGAATAGATACTCTTCTTACCGTCGGTGCTTTGAGCATTCCCTGTGAGACCAGTATTAGTTTCCGCTACACCTCTGCGGGTTCAGTTTATTCCTTGGACCTTCACATTGACGATGAAACACAGAAATCGCATCGGAATTAAATACAAAAGGCACAATGCCGCCTTAAGTACAAGATTAGAGACTCTTCTTACAGTCGGTGGTTAGAGCTTTCCCTGTGAGACCAGTAATAGTATCCGATACACCACTGCAGGTTCATTCTATTCCTTTGACATACACATTGACGATGAAACACAGAAATTACATCGGAGTTAAATACAAAAGGAACAATGCCGCCTTAAGTACAAGAATAGAGACTCTTCTTACCGTTGGTGCTTCGAGCATTCCCTGTGAGACCAGTATTAGTTTCCGATACACCACTGGAGGTTCAATGAATTCCTTGGACATTCACATTGACGATGAAACACTGAAATTACATCGGAATTAAATACAAACGGCACAATGCCGCCTCAAGTACAAGAATAGAGACTCTTCTTACGGTCGGTGCTTTGAGCATTCCCTGTGAGACCAGTAATAGTATTCGATACACCACTGCAGGTTCAATCTATTCCTTCGACATACACATTGACGATGAAACACAGAAATTACATCGGAATTAAATACAAAAGGAACAATGCCGCCTTAAGTACAAGAATAGAGACTCTTCTTACCGTCGGTGCTTTGAGCATTCCCTGTGAGACCAGTATTAGTTTCCGATACACCACTGCAAATTCAATGTATTCCTTGGACCTTCACATTGACGATGAAAAACAGAAATGGCGTCGGAATTAAATCCAAAACGCACAACGCCGACTTAAGTACAAGAATAGATACTCTTCTTACCGTCGGTGCTTTGAGCATTCCCTGTGAGACCAGTATTAGTTTCCGCTACACCTCTGCGGGTTCAGTTTATTCCTTGGACCTTCACATTGACGATGAAACACAGAAATCGCATCGGAATTAAATACAAAAGGCACAATGCCGCCTTAAGTACAAGATTAGAGACTCTTCTTACAGTCGGTGGTTAGAGCTTTCCCTGTGAGACCAGTAATAGTATCCGATACACCACTGCAGGTTCATTCTATTCCTTTGACATACACATTGACGATGAAACACAGAAATTACATCGGAATTAAATACAAAAGGAACAAAGCCGCCTTAAGTACAAGAATAGAGACTCTTCTTACCGTTGGTGCTTCGAGCATTCCCTGTGAGACCAGTATTAGTTTCCGCTACACCTCAGCAGGTTCAGTTTTATCCTTGGACCTTCACATTGACGATGAAACACAGAAATCGCATCGGAATTAAATACAAAAGGCACAATGCCGCCTTAAGTACAAGAATAGAGACTCTTCTTACAGTCGGTGCTTTGAGCATTCCCTGTGAGACCAGTATTAGTTTCCGATACACCACTGCAGGTTCAATGTATTCCCTGGACCTTCACATTGACGATGAAACACAGAAATGGCATGGGAGATAAATACAAAAGGCACAGTGCCCCCATAAGTACAAGAATAGAGACTCTTCTTATAGTCGGTGCTTTGAGCATTCCCTGTGAGACCAGTAATAGTTTCCGCTACACCTCTGCAGGTTCAATGTATTCCTTGGACCTGCCCATTGACGATGAAACGCAGAAATCGCATCGGAATTAAATACAAAAGGCACAATGCCGCCTTAAGTACAAGAGTAGAGACTCTGCTTACAGTCGGTGCTTTGAGCATTCCCTGTGAGACCACTATTAGTTTCCGCTACACCTCTGCAGGTTCAGTTTATTCCTTTGACCTTCACATTGACGATGAAACACAGAAATGGCATCGGAATTAAATCCAAAACGCACAATGCCGCCTTAAGTACAAGAATAGGGACTCTTCTTACAGTCGGTGCTTTGAGCATTCCCTGTGAGACCAGTAATAGTATCCGATACACCACTGCAGGTTCAATGTATTCCTTGGACCTTCAAATTGACGATGAAACACAGAAATGGCATCGGAATTAAATCCAAAACGCACAATGCCGCCTTAAGTACAAGAATAGAGACTCTTCTTACAGTCGGTGCTTTGAGCATTCCCTGTGAGACCACTATTAGTTTCCGCTACACCTCTGCAGGTTCAGTTTTTTCCTTTGACCTTCACATTGACGATGAAACACAGAAATGGCATCGGAATTAAATATAAAACGCACAATGCCGATTAAGTACAAGAATAGAGACTCTTATTACAGTCGGTGCTTTGAGCATTCCCTGTGAGACCAGTATTAGTTTCCGATACACCACTGCAGGTTCAATGTATTCCTTGGACCTTCACATTGACGATGAAAAACCGAAATCGCATCGGAATCAAATACAAAAGGCACAATGCCGCCTAAAGTACAAGAATAGAGACTCTTCTTACAGTCGGTGCTTTGAGCATTCCCTGTGTGATCAGTAATAGTATCCGATACACCACTGCAGGTTCAATCTATTCCTTGGACATACACATTGACGACGAAACACAGAGATTACATCGGAATTAAATACAAAAGGAACAATGACACCATAAGTACAAGAATAGAAACCATTCTTACCGTCGGTGCTTTGAGAATTCCCTGTGAGACCAGTATTAGTTTCCGATACACCACTGGAGGTTCAATGAATTCCTTGGACCTTCACATTGACGATGAAACACAGAAATGGCATCGGAATTAAATACAAAAGGCACAATGCCGCCTTAAGTACAAGAAAGAGACTCTTCTTACAGTCGGTGCTGTGAGCATTCCCTGTGAGACCAGTAATAGTATCCGATTCACCACTGCAGGTTCAATCTATTCCTTGGACATGCACATTGTCGATGAAACACAGAAATTACATCGGAATTAAATACAAAAGGAACAATGCCGCCTTAAGTACAAGAATTGAGACTCTTCTTACCGTCGGTGCTTTGAGCATTCCCTGTGAGACCAGTATTAGCTTCCGATACACCACTGGAGGTTAAATGAATTCCTTGGACCTTCACATTGACGATGAAACACTGAAATTACATCGGAATTAAATACAAAAGACACAATGCCGACTTAAGTACAAGAATAGAGACACTTCTTACAGTCGGTGCTTTAAGCATTCCCTGTGAGACCAGTAATAGTATCCGATACACCACTGCAGGTTCAATGTATTCCTTGGACCTTCACATTGACGATGAAACACAGAAATCGCATCGGAATTATATACAAAAGGCACAATGCTGCCTTAAGTACAAGAATAGAGACTCTTCTTACAGTCGGTGCTTTGAGCATTCCCTGTGAGACGAGTATTAGTTTCCGGTACACCACTGCAGGTTCAATGTATTCCTTGTACCTTCACATTGACGATGAAAAACAGAAATGGCGTCGGAATTAAATCCAAAACGCACAACGCCGCCTTAAGTACAAGAATAGATACTCTTCTTACCGTCGGTGCTTTGAGCATTCCCTGTGAGACCAGTATTAGTTTCCGCTACACCTCTGCGGGTTCAGTTTATTCCTGGGACCTTCACATTGACGATGAAACACAGAAATCGCATCGGAATTAAATACAAAAGGCACAATGCCGCCTTAAGTACAAGAATAGAGACTCTTCTTACAGTCGGTGGTTAGAGCTTTCCCTGTGAGACCAGTAATAGTATCCGATACACCACTGCAGGTTCATTCTATTCCTTTGACATACACATTGACGATGAAACACAGAAATTACATCGGAATTAAATACAAAAGGAACAATGCCGCCTTAAGTACAAGAATAGAGACTCTTCTTACCGTTGGTGCTTCGAGCATTCCCTGTGAGACCAGTATTAGTTTCCGATACACCACTGGAGGTTCAATGAATTCCTTGGACATTCACATTGACGATGAAACACTGAAATTACATCGGAATTAAATACAAACGGCACAATGCCGCCTTAAGTACAAGAATAGAGACTCTTCTTACGGTCGGTGCTTTGAGCATTCCCTGTGAGACCAGTAATAGTATTCGATACACCACTGCAGGTTCAATTTATTCCTTCGACATACACATTGACGATGAAACACAGAAATTACATCGGAAATAAATACAAAAGGAACAATGCCGCCTTAAGTACAAGAATAGAGACTCTTCTTACAGTCGGTGCTTTGAGCATTCCCTGTGAGACCAGTATTAGTTTCCGATACACCACTGCAGGTTCAATGTATTCCCTGGACCTTCACATTGACGATGAAACGCAGAAATCGCATCGGAATTAAATACAAAAGGCACAATGCCGCCTTAAGTACAAGAGTAGAGACTCTGCTTACAGTCGGTGCTTTGAGCATTCCCTGTGAGACCACTATTAGTTTCCGCTACACCTCTGCAGGTTCAGTTTATTCCTTGGACCTTCACATTGACGATGAAACACAGAAATCGCATCGGAATTAAATACAAAAGGCACAATGCCGCCTTAAGTACAAGAATAGAGACTCTTCTTACAGTCGGTGCTTTGAGCATTCCCTGTGAGACCAGTATTAGTTTCCGATACACCACTGCAGGTTCAATGTATTCCCTGGACCTTCACATTGACGATGAAACACAGAAATGGCATCGGAGATAAATACAAAAGGCACAGTGCCCCCATAAGTACAAGAATAGAGACTCTTCTTATAGTCGGTGCTTTGAGCATTCCCTGTGAGACCAGTAATAGTTTCCGCTACACCTCTGCAGGTTCAATGTATTCCTTGGACCTGCCCATTGACGATGAAACGCAGAAATCGCATCGGAATTAAATACAAAAGGCACAATGCCGCCTTAAGTACAAGAGTAGAGACTCTGCTTACAGTCGGTGCTTTGAGCATTCCCTGTGAGACCACTATTAGTTTCCGCTACACCTCTGCAGGTTCAGTTTATTCCTTTGACCTTCACATTGACGATGAAACACAGAAATGGCATCGGAATTAAATCCAAAACGCACAATGCCGCCTTAAGTACAAGAATAGGGACTCTTCTTACAGTCGGTGCTTTGAGCATTCCCTGTGAGACCAGTAATAGTATCCGATACACCACTGCAGGTTCAATGTATTCCTTGGACCTTCAAATTGACGATGAAACACAGAAATGGCATCGGAATTAAATCCAAAACGCACAATGCCGCCTTAAGTACAAGAATAGAGACTCTTCTTACAGTCGGTGCTTTGAGCATTCCCTGTGAGACCACTATTAGTTTCCGCTACACCTCTGCAGGTTCAGTTTTTTCCTTTGACCTTCACATTGACGATGAAACACAGAAATGGCATCGGAATTAAATACAAAACGCACAATGCCGCCTTAAGTACAAGAATAGAGACTCTTATTACAGTCGGTGCTTTGAGCATTCCCTGTGAGACCAGTATTAGTTTCCGATACACCACTGCAGGTTCAATGTATTCCTTGGACCTTCACATTGACGATGAAAAACCGAAATCGCATCGGAATCAAATACAAAAGGCACAATGCCGCCTAAAGTACAAGAATAGAGACTCTTCTTACAGTCGGTGCTTTGAGCATTCCCTGTGTGATCAGTAATAGTATCCGATACACCACTGCAGGTTCAATCTATTCCTTGGACATACACATTGACGATGAAACACTGAAATTACATAGGAATTAAATACAAAAGGAACAATGCCGCCTTAAGTACAAGAATAGTGACTCTTCTTACCGTCGGTGCTTTGAGCATTCCCTGTAAGACCATTATTTGTTTCCGATACACCACTGAAGGTTCAATTAATTCCTTGGACATTCACAATGACGATGAAACACTGAAATTACATCGGAATTAAATACAAAAGGTACAATGCCGCCTTAAGTACAAGAATAGAGACTCTTCTTACCGTCGGTGCTTTGAGCATTCCCTGTGAGACCAGTATTAGTTTCCGCTACACCTCTGCACGTTCAGTTTATTCCTTGGACCTACACATTGACGATGAAACACAGAAATGGCATCGGAATTAAATACAAAAGGCACAATGCCGCCTTAAGTACAAGATAGAGACTCTTCTTACAGTCGGTGCTTTGAGCATTCCCTGTGAGACCAGTATTAGTTTCCGCTACACCTCTGCAGTTTTAAATTATTCCTTGGACCTTCACATTGACGATGAAACGCAGAAATCGCATCGAAATTAAATACAAAAGGCACAATGCGGCCTTAAGTACAAGAATAGAGACTCTTCTTACTGTCGGTGCTTTAAACATTCCCTGTGAGACCAGTATTAGTTTCCGATACAACGTTGCAGGTTCAATGTATTCCTTGGACCTTCACATTGACGATGAAATAAAGAAATCGCATCGGAATCAAATACAAAATGCACAATGCCGCCTTAAGTACAAGAATAGAGACTCTTATTACAGTCGGTGCTTTGAGCATTCCCTGTGAGACCAGTAATAGTATCCGATACACCACTGCACGTTCAATCTATTCCTTGGACATACACATTGACGATGAAACACTGAAATTACATCGGAGTTAAATACAAAAGGAACAATGCCGCCTTAAGTACAAGAATAGAGACTCTTATTACAGTCGGTGCTTTGAGCATTCCCTGTGAGACGAGTATTAGTTTCCGATACACCACTGCCGGTTCAATGTATTCCTTGGACTATCACATTGACGATGAAACACAGAAATGGCGTCGGAATTAAATCCAAAACGCACAATGCCGCCTTAAGTACAAGAATGAGACTCTTCTTACCGTCGGTGCTTTGAGCATTCCCTGTGAGCCCAGTATTAGTTTCCGCTACACCTCTGCGGGTTCAGTTTATTCCTTGGACCTTCACGTTGACGATGAAACACAGAAATCGCATCGGAATTAAATACAAAAGGCACAATGCCGCCTTAAGTACAAGAATAGAGACACTTCTTACAGTCGGTGGTTAGAGCATTCCCTGTCAGACCAGTAATAGTATCCGATACACCACTGCAGGTTCATTCTATTCCTTGGACATACACATTGACGATGAAACACAGAAATTATATCGGAATTAAATACAAACGGCACAATGCCGCCTTAAGTACAAGAATAGAGACTCTTCTTACCGTCGGTGCTTTGAGCATTCATTGTGAGACCAGTATTAGTTTCCGATACACCACTGCAGGTTCAATGTATTCCTTGGACCTTCACATAGACGATGAAACACTGAAATTACATCGGAATTAAATACAAAAGGCACAATGCCGCCTTAAGTACAAGAATAGAGTCTCTTCTTACCGTCGGTGCTTTGAGCATTCCCTGTGAGACCAGTATTAGTTTCCGATAGACCACTGGAGGTTCAATGAATTCCTTGGACCTTCACATTGACGATGAAACACTTAAATTACATCGGAATTAAATACAAAAGGCACAATGCCGCCTTAAGTACAAGAAAGAGACTCTTTTTACAGTCGGTGCTGTGAGCATTCCCTGTGAGACCAGTAATAGTATCCGATACACCACTGCAGGTTCAATCTATTCCTTGGACATACACATAGACAATGAAACACAGAAATTACATCGGAATTAAATACAAAAGGAACAATGCCGCCTTAAGTACAAGAATAGAGACTCTTCTTACCGTCGGTGCTTTGAGCATTCCCTGTGAGCCCAGTATTAGTTTCCGCTACACCTCTGCGGGTTCAGTTTATTCCTTGGACCTTCACGTTGACGATGAAACACAGAAATCGCATCGGAATTAAATACAAAAGGCACAATGCCGCCTTAAGTACAAGAATAGAGACACTTCTTACAGTCGGTGGTTAGAGCATTCCCTGTCAGACCAGTAATAGTATTCGATACACCACTGCAGGTTCATTCTATTCCTTGGACATACACATTGACGATGAAACACAGAAATTACATCGGAATTAAATACAAACGGCACAATGCCGCCTTAAGTACAAGAATAGAGACTCTTCTTACAGTCGGTGCTTTGAGCATTCCCTGTGAGACCAGTAATAGTATCCGATACACCACTGCAGGTTCAATCTATTCCTTGGACATACACATAGACAATGAAACACAGAAATTACATTGGAATTAAATACAAAAGGAACAATGCCGCCTTAAGTACAAGAATAGAGACTCTTCTTACAGTCGGTGCTTTGAGCATTCCCTGTGAGACCAGTATTAGTTTCCGATACACCACTGGAGGTTCAATGAATTCCTTGGACCTTCACATTGACGATGAAACACTGAAATTACATCGGAATTAAATACAAAAGGCACAATGCCGCCTTAAGTACAAGAATAGAGACACTTCTTACAGTCGGTGCTTTAAGCATTCCCCGTGAGACCAGTAATAGTATCCGATACACCACTGCAGGTTCAATGTATTCCTTGGACCTTCACATTGACGATGAAACACAGAAATCTCATCGGAATTAAATACAAAAGGCACAATGCCGCCTTAATTACAAGAATAGAGACTCTTCTTACAGTCGGTGCTTTGAGCATTCCCTGTGAGACGAGTATTAGTTTCCGATACACCACTGCCGGTTCAATGTATTCCTTGGACCTTCACATTGACGATGAAACACAGAAATGGCGTCGGAATTAAATCCAAAACGCACAATGCCGCCTTAAGTACAAGAATAGAGACTCTTCTTACCGTCGGTGCTTTGAGCATTCCCTGTGAGACCAGTATTAGTTTCCGATACACCACTGCAGGTTCAATGTATTCCTTGGATCTTCACATTGACGATGAAACACTGAAATTACATCGGAATTAAATACAAAATGCACAATGCCGCCTTAAGTACAAGAATAGAGACTCTTCTTACCGTCGGTGCCTTGAGCATTCCCTGTGAGACCAGTATTAGTTTCCGATACACCACTGGAGGTTCAATGAATTCCTTGGACATTCACATTGACGATGAAACACTGAAATTACATCGGAATTAAATACAAACGGCACAATGCCGCCATAAGTACAAGAATAGAGACTCTTCTTACAGTCGGTGCTTTGAGCATTCCCTGTGAGACCAGTAATAGTATTCGATACACCACTGCAGGTTCAATCTATTCCTTGGACATACACATTGACGATGAAACACAGAAATTACATCGGAATTAAATACAAAAGGAACAATGCCGCCTTAAGTACAAGACTAGAGACTCTTTTTTCGTCGGTGCTTTGAGCATTCCCTGTGAGACCAGTATTAGTTTCCGATACACCACTGCAGGTTCAGTTTATTCCTTGGACCCTCACATTGACGATGAAACACAGAAATGGCATCGGAATTAAACGCAAAAGGCACAATGCCGCCTTAAGTACAAGAATAGAAACTCTTCTTACAGTCGGTGCTTTGAGCATTCCCTGTGAGACCAGTATTAGTTTCCGATACACCACTGCAGGATCAATGTATTCCCTGGACATTCACATTGACGATGAAACACAGAAATGGCATCGGAAGTAAATACAAAAGGCACAATGCCCCCATAAGTACAAGAATAGAGACTCTTCTTACAGTCGGTGCTTTGAGCATTCCCTGTGAGACCGGTAATAGTTTCCGCTACACCTCTGCTGGTTCAATGTATCCCTTGTTCCTGCCCATTGACTATGTAACGCAGAAATCGCATCGGAATTAAATACAAAAGGCACAATGCCGCCCTAAGTACAAGAATAGAGACTCTTCATACAGTCGGTGCTTTAAACATTCCCTGCGAGACCAGTATTAGTTTCCGATACACCACTGCAGGTTCAATGTATTCCTTTGACCTTCACATTGACGATGAAACACAGAAATCGCATCGGAATTAAATACAAAAGGCACAATGCCGCCTTAAGTACAAGAATAGAGACTCTTCTTACAGTCGGTGCATTGAGCATTCCCTGTGAGACCAGTATTAGTTTCCGCTACACCTCTGCAGGTTCAGTTTATTCCTTGGACCTTCACATTGACGATGAAACACAGAAATGGCATCGGAATTAAATACAAAAGGCACAATGCCGCCTTAAGTACAAGAATAGAGACTCTTCTTACAGTCGGTGCTTTGAGCATTCCCTGTGAGACCAGTATTATTTTCCGATACACCACTGCAGGTTCAATGTATTCCTTGGACCTTCACATTGACGATGAAACACAGAAATCGCATCGGAATTAAATCCAAAACGCACAATGCCGGCATAAGTACAAGAATACAGACACTACTTACAGTCGGAGCTTTGAGCAATCCCTGTGAGACCAGTATTAGTTTCCGATACACCACTGCAGGTTAAATGTATTCCTTGGACCTTCACATTGACGATGAAATACAGAAATCGCATCGGAATCAAATACAAAAGGCACAATGCCGCCTAAAGTACAAGAATAGAGACTCTTCTTACAGTCGGTGCTTTGAGCATTCCCTGTGAGATCAGTAATAGTATCCGATACACCACTGCAGGTTCAATCTATTCCTTGGACATACACATTGACGATGAAACACTGAAATTACATAGGAATTAAATACAAAAGGAACAATGCCGCCTTAAGTACAAGAATAGAGACTCTTCTTACAGTCGGTGCTTTGAGCATTCCCTGTGAGACCAGTAGTAGCTTCCGCTACACCTATGCAGGTTCAGTTTATTCCTTGGACCTTCACATTGGCGATGAAACACAGAAATGGCATCGGAATTAAATACAAAAGGCACAATGCCGCCTTAAGTACAAGAATAGAGACTCTTCTTACAGTCGGTGCTTTGAGCATTCCCTGTGAGACCAGTATTAGTTTCCGATACACCACTGCAGGTTCAATGTATTCCCTGGACCTTCACATTGACGATGAAACACAGAAATGGCATCGGAAGTAAATACAAAAGGCACAATGCCCCCATAGGTACAAGAATAGAGACTCTTCTTACAATCGGTGCTTTGAGCATTCCCTGTGAGACCAGTAATAGTTTCCGCTACACCTCTGCTGGTTCAATGTATTCCTTGGTCCTGCCCATTGACTACGTAACGCAGAAATCGCATCGGAATTAAATGCAAAAGGCACAATGCCGCCCTAAGTACAAGAATAGAGACTCTTCTTCAGTCGGTGCTTTAAACATTCCCTGTGAGACGAGTATTAGTTTCCGATACACCACTGCAGGTTCAATGTATTCCTTGGATCTTCAAATTGACGATCATACACAGAAATCGGATAGGAATGAAATACAAAAGGCACAATGCCGTCTTAAGTACAAGAATAGAGACTCTTCTTACAGTCGGTGCTTTGAGCATTCCCTGTGAGACCAGTATTAGTTTCCGATACACCACCGCAGGTTCAATGTATTCCTTGGACCTTCACATTGACGATGAAACGTAGAAATCGCAACGGAATTAAATACAAAAGGCACAATGCCGCCTTAAGTACAAGAATAGAGACTCTTCTTACAGTCGGTGTTTTGAGCATTCCCTGTGAGACCAGTATTAGTTTCCGCTACACCTCTGCATGTTCAGTTTATTCCTTGGACCTTCACATTGACGGTGAAACACAGAAATGGCATCGGAATTAAATACAAAAGGCACAATGCCGCCTTAAGTACAAGAATAGAGACTCTTCTTACAGTCGGTGTTTTGAGGATTCCCTGTGAGACCAGTATTACTTTCCGATACACCACTGCAGGTTCAATGTATTCCTTGGACCTTCACATTGACGATGAATCACAGAAATCGCATCGGAATTAAATCCAAAACGCACAATGCCGGCATAAGTACAAGAATACAGACTCTACTTACAGTCGGTGCTTTGAGCTTTCCCTGTGAGACCAGTATTAGTTTCCGATACACCACTGCAGGCTAAATGTATTCCTTGGACCTTCACATTGACGATGAAATACAGAAATCCCATCGGAATCAAATACAAAAGGCACAATGCCGCCTAAAGTACAAGAATAGAGACTCTTCTTACAGTCGGTGCTTTGAGCATTCCCTGTGAGATCAGTAATAGTATCCGATACACCACTGCAGGTTCAATCTATTCCTTGGACATACACATTGACGATGAAACACTGAAATTACATAGGAATTAAATACAAAAGGAACAATGCCGCCTTAAGTACAAGAATAGAGACTCTTCTTACCGTCGGTGCTTTGAGCATTCCCTGTAAGACCATTATTAGTTTCCGATGCACCACTGAAGGTTCAATTAATTCCTTGGACATTCACAATGACGATGAAACTCTGAAATTACATCGGAATTAAATACAAAAGGTACAATGCCGCCTTAAGTACAAGAATAGGGACTCTTCTTACCGTCGGTGCTTTGAGCATTCCCTGTGAGACCAGTATTAGTTTCCGCTACACCACTGCACGTTCAGTTAATTCCTTGGACCTACACATTGACGATGAAACACAGAAATGGCATCGGAATTAAATACAAAAGGCACAATGCGCCTTAGGTACAAGAATAGAGACTCTTCTTACAGTCGGTGCTTTGAGCATTACCTGTGAGACCAGTATTAGTTTCCGCTACACCTCTGCAGGTTCAGTTTATTCCTTGGACCTTCACGTTGACGATGAAACACGGAAATCGCATCGGATTTAATACAAAAGGCACAATGCCGCCTTAAGGACAAGAATAGAGACTCTTCTTACCGTCGGTGCTGTGAGCATTCCCTGTGAGACCAGTATTAGTTTCCGATACACCACTGGAGGTTCAATGTATTCCTTGGACCTTCACATTGACGATAAAACACAGAAATCGCATCGGAATTAAATACAAAAGGCACAATGCCGCCTTAAGTACAAGAATACAGACTCTCCTTACAGTCGGTGCTTTGAGCATTCCCTGTGAGACCAGAATTAGTTTCCGATACACCACTGCAGGTTCAATGTATTCCTTGGACCTTCACATTGACGATGAAACGCAGAAATCGCATCGGAATTAAATACTAAAGGCACAATGCCGCCTTAAGTACAAGAATAGAGACTCTTTTTACAGTCGGTGCTTTGAGCATTCCCTGTGAGACCAGTATTAGTTTCCGATACGCCACTGCAGGTTCAATGAATTCCTTGGACCTTCAAATTGACGATGATACACAGAAATCGCATCGGAATTAAATACAAAAGGCAGAATGCTGACTTAAGTACAAGAATAGAGACTCATCTTACAGTCGGTGCTTTGAGCATTCCCTGTGAGACCAGTATTAGTTTCCGATACACCACTGCAGGTTCAATGTATTCCTTGAACCTTCACATTGAAGATGAAACACGGAGATCGCAATGGAATTAAATACAAAAGGCACAATGCCGCCTTAAGTACAAGAATAGAGAGTCTTCTTACAGTCGGTGCTTTGAGCATTCCCTGTGAGACCAGTATAAGTTTCCGATACACCACTGCAGGTTCAATGTATTCCTTGGAACTTCAATTTGACGATGATACACAGAAATCGCATAGGAATTAAATACAAAAGGCACAATGCCGCCTTAAGTACGAGAATAGAGACTCTTCTTACAGTCGGTGCTTTGAGCATTCCCTGTGAGACCAGTAACAGTATCCGATACACCACTGCAGGTCCAATGTATTCCTTGGACCTTCACATAGACGATGAAACACAGAAATGGCATCGGAATTAAATACAAAAGGCACAATGCCGCCTTAAGTACAAGAATAGAGACTCTTCTTACAGTCGGTGCTTTGAGCATTCCCTGTGGGACCAGTAATAGTATCCGATACACCTCTGCAGGCTCAGTTTATTCCTTGGACCTTCACATTGACGATGAAACGCAGAAATGGCATCGGAATTAAATACAAAAGGCACAATGCCGCCTTAAGTACAAGAATACAGACTCTTCCTACAGTCGCTGCTTTGAGCAGTCCCTGTGAGACCAGTATTAGTTTCCGCTATACCTCTGGAGGTTCAGTTCATTCCTTGGACCTTCACATTGAAGATAAGGCACGGAGATCGCATCGGAATTAAATACAAAAGGCACAATGCCGCCTTAAGTACAAGAATAGAGACTCTTCTTACAGTCGGAGCTTTGAGCATTCCCTGTGAGACCAGTATTAGTTTCCGCTACACTTCTGCAGTTTTAATTTATTCCTTGGACTTTCACATTGACGATGAAACGCAGAAATCGCATCGGAATTAAATACAAAAGGCACAATGCCGCCTTAAGTACAAGAATAGAGACTCTTTCTACAGTCGGTGCTTTAAACATTCACTGTGAGACCAGTATTAGTTTCCGATACGCCACTGCAGGTTCAATGTATTCCTTGGACGTTCAAATTGACTATGATACACAGAAATCGCATCGGAATTAAATTCAAAAGGCACAATGCCGCCTTAAGTACAAGAATGGAGACTCTTTTTACAGTCGGTGCTTTGAGCATTCCCTGTGAGACCGGTATTAGTTTCCGATACGCCACTGCAGGTTCAATGTATTCCTTGGACCTTCAAATTGACGATGATACACAGAAATCGCATCGGAATTAAATACAATAGGCACAATGCCGCCTTAAGTACAAGAATAGAGACTCATCTTACAGTCGGTGCTTTGAGCATTCCCTGTGAGACCAGTATTAGTTTCCGATACACCACTGCAGGTTCAATGTATTCCTTGGACCTTCACATTGACGATGAAACACAGAAATCGCATCGGAATTAAATACAAAAGGCACAATACCGCCTTAAGTACAAGAATAGAGACTCTTCTTACGGTCGGTGATTTTAGCATTTCCTGTGAGACCAGTATAAGTTTCCGATACACCACTGCAGTTACAATGTATTCCTTGGACCTTCAAATTGACGATGATACACAGAAATCGCATCGGAATGAAGTACAAAAGGCACAATGCCGCCTTAAGTATAAGAATAGAGACCCTTCTTACTGTCGGTGCTTTGAGCATTCCCTGTGAGACCAGTAATAGTATCCGATACACCACTGCAGGTTCATTGTATTCCTTGGACCTTCACATTGACGATAAAACACAGAAATGGCATCGGAATTAAATACAAAAGGCACAATGCCGCCTTAAGTACGAGAATAGAGACTCTTCTTACAGTCGGTGCTTTGAGAATTCCCTGTGAGGCCAGTATTAGTTTCCGCTACACCACTGCAGGTTCATTGTATTCCTTGGACCTTCACATTGACGATAAAACACAGAAATGGCATCGGAATTAAATACAAAAGGCACAATGCCGCCTTAAGTACAAGAATAGAGACTCTTCTTACAGTCGGAGCTTTGAGCAATCCCTGTGAGACCAGTATTAGTTTCCGCTACACTTCTGCAGTTTTAATATATTCCTTGGACTTTCACATTGACGATGAAACGCAGAAATCGCATCGGAATTAAATACAAAAGGCACAATGCCGCCTTAAGTACAAGAATAGAGACTCTTTCTACAGTCGGTGCTTTAAACATTCCTTGTGAGACCAGTATTAGTTTCCGATACGCCACTGCAGGTTCAATGTATTCCTTGGACCTTTAAATTGACTATGATACACAGAAATCGCATAGGAATTAAATACAAAAGGCACAATGCCGCCTTAAGTACAAGAATAGAGACTCTTCTTACAGTCAGTGCTTTGAGCATTCCCTGTGAGACCAGTAATAGTATCCGATACACCACTGCAGGTTCAATGTATTCTTTGGTCCTTCACATTGACGATGAAACACAGAAATGGCATCGGAATTAAATACAAAAGGCACAATGCCGCCTTAAGTAAAAGAATAGAGACCCTTCTTACAGTCGGTGCTTTGAGCATTCCCTGTGAGACCAGTAATAGTATCCGATACACCACTGCAGGTTCAATGTATACCTTGGACTTTCACATTGACGATGAAACACAGAAATGGCATCGGAATTAAATACAAAAGGCACAATGCCGCCTTAAGTACAAGAATAGAGACTCTTCTTACAGTCGGTGCTTTGAGCATTCCCTGTGAGACCAGTAATAGTATCCGATACACCACTGCAGGTTCAATGTATTCCTTGACCCTTCACATTGACGATGAAACACAGAAATCGCATCGGAATTAAATACAAAAGGCACAATGCCGCCTAAAGTACAGGAATAGAGACTCTTCTTACAGTCGGAGCTTTGAGCAATCCCTGTGAGACCAGTATTAGTTTCCGCTACACTTCTGCAGTTTTAATATATTCCTTGGACTTTCACATTGACGATGAAACGCAGAAATCGCATCGGAATTAAATACAAAAGGCACAATGCCGCCTTAAGTACAAGAATAGAGACTCTTCTTACTGTCGATGCTTTGAGCATTCCCTGTGAGACCAGTATTAGTTTCCGATACACCACTGCAGGTTCAATGTATTCCATGGACCTTCACATTGACGATGAAACACAGAAATTGCATCGGAATTAAATCCAAAACGCACAATGCCGCCTTAAGTACAAGAATACAGACTCTACTTACAGTCGGTGCTTTGAGCATTCCCTGTGAGACCAGTATTAGTTTCCGATACAACACTGCAGGTTCAATGTATTCCTTGGTCCTTCACATTACGATGAAACGCAGAAATCGCATCGGAATTAAATTCAAAAGGCACAATGCCGCCTTAAGTACAAGAATGGAGACTCTTTTTACAGTCGGTGCTTTGAGCATTCCCTGTGAGACCTGTATTAGTTTCCGATACGCCACTGCAGGTTCAATGTATTCCTTGGACCTTCAAATTGACGATGATACACAGAAATCGCATCGGAATTAAATACAAAAGGCACAATGCCGCCTTAAGTACAAGAATAGAGACTCATCTTACAGTCGGTGCTTTGAGCATTCCCTGTGAGACCAGTATTAGTTTCCGATACACCACTGCAGGTTCAATGTATTCCTTGGACCTTCACATTGACGATGAAACACAGATATCGCATCGGAATTAAATACAAAAGGCACAATACCGCCTTAAGTACAAGAATAGAGACTCTTCTTACGGTCGGTGATTTTAGCATTTCCTGTGAGACCAGTATAAGTTTCCGATACACCACTGCAGTTACAATGTATTCCTTGGACCTTCAAATTTACGATGATACACAGAAATCGCATCGGAATGAAGTACAAAAGGCACAATGCCGCCTTAAGTATGAGAATAGAGACCCTTCTTACTGTCGGTGCTTTGAGCATTCCCTGTGAGACCAGTAATAGTATCCGATACACCACTGCAGGTTCATTGTATTCCTTGGACCTTCACATTGACGATAAAACACAGAAATGGCATCGGAATTAAATACAAAAGGCACAATGCCGCCTTAAGTACGAGAATAGAGACTCTTCTTACAGTCGGTGCTTTGAGAATTCCCTGTGAGGCCAGTATTAGTTTCCGCTACACCTCTGCAAGTTCAGATTATTCCCTGGACCTTCACATTGACGATGAAACACAGAAATGGCATCGGAATTAAATACAAAAGGCACAATGCCTCCTTAAGTACAAGAATAGAGACTCTTCTTACAGTCGGTGCTTTGAGCATTCCCAGTGTGACCAGTAATAGTATCCGATACACCACTGCAGGTTCAATGTATTCCTTGGGCCTTTACATTGACGATGAAACACAGAAATCGCATCGGAATTAAATACAAAAGGCACAATGCCGCCTTAAGTACAAGAATAGAGACTCTTCTTACAGTCGGTGCTTTGAGCATTCCCTGTGAGACCAGTAATAGTATCCGATACACCACTGCAGATTCAATCTATTCCTTGGACATACACATTGATGATGAAACACAGAAATTACATCGGAATTAAATACAAAAGGAAAAATGCCGCCTTATGTACAAGAATAGAGACTCTTCTTACAGTCGGTGCTTTGAGCATTCCCTGTGAGACCAGTATTAGTTTCCGAATCACCACTGCAGGTTCAATGTGTTCCTTGGACCTTCAAATTGACGATGATACACAGAAATCGCATCGGAATTAAATACAAAAAGCACAATGCCGCCTTAAGTACAAAAATAGAGACTCTTCTTAGAGTCGGTGCTTTGAGCATTCCCTGTGAGACCAGTATTAGTTTCCGATACACCACTGCAAGTTCAATGTTTCCTTGAACCTTCACATTGACGATGAAACACAGAAATCGCATCGGAATTAAATTCAAAACGCACAATTTCGCCTTAAGTACAAGAATAATGACTTTACTTACAGTCGGTGCTTTGAGCATTCCCTGTGAGACCAGTATTAGTTTCCGATACACCACTGCAGGTTCAATGTATTCCTTGGACCTTCACAATGACGATGAAATACAGAAATCGCATCGGAATCAAATACAAAATGCACAATGCCGCCTTAAGTACAAGAATAGAGACTCTTATTACAGTCGGTGCTTTGAGCATTCCCTGTGAGACCAGTAATAGTATCCGATACACCACTGCAGGTTCAATCTATTCCTTGGACATACACATTGACGATGAAACACTGAAATTACATCGGAATTAAATACAAAAGGAACAATGCCGCCTTAAGTACAAGAATAGAGACTCTTCTTACCGTCGGTGCTTTGAGCATTCCCTGTGAGACCAGTATTAGTTTCCGATACACCACTGGAGCTTCAATATATTCCTTGGACCTTCACATTGACGATGAAACACAGAAATCGCATCGGAATTAAATACAAAAGGCACAATGCCGCCTTAAGTACAAGAATACAGACTCTCCTTACAGTCGGTGCTTTGAGCATTCCCTGTGAGACCAGTATTAGTTTCCGATACACCACTGCAGGTTCAATGTATTCCTTGGACCTTCACATTGACGATGAAACGCAGAAATCGCAATGGAATTAAATACAAAAGGCACAATGCCGCCTTAAGTACAAGAATAGAGACTCTTTTTACAGTCGGTGCTTTGAGCATTCCCTGTGAGACCAGTATTAGTTTCCGATACGCCACTGCAGGTTCAATGTATTCCTCGGACCTTCAAATTGACGATGATACACAGAAATCGCATCGGAATTAAATACAAAAGGCACAATGCTGACTTAAGTACAAGAATAGAGACTCATCTTACAGTCGGTGCTTTGAGCATTCCCTGTGAGACCAGTATTAGTTTCCGATACACCACTGCAGGTTCAAGGTATTCCTTGGACCTTCACATTGACGATGAAACAAGAAGTCGCTTCGGAATTAAATACAAAAGGCACAATGCCGCCTTAAGTACAAGAATAGAGACTCTTCTTACAGTCGGTGCTTTGAGCATTCCCTGTGAGACCAGTATAAGTTTCCGATACACCACTGCAGGTTCAATGTATTCCTTGGACCTTCACATTGACGATGAAACACAGAAATGGCATCGGAATTAAATACAAAAGGCACAATGCCGCCTTAAGTACAAGAATAGAGACTCTTCTTACAGTCGGTGCTTTGAGCATTCCCTGTGGGACCAGTAATAGTATCCGATACACCTCTGCAGGCTCAGTTTATTCCTTGGACCTTCACGTTGACGATGAAACACAGAAATGGCATCGGAATTAAATACAAAAGGCACAATGCCGCCTTAAGTACAAGAATACAGACCCTTCTTTCAGTCGGTGCTTTGAGCATTCCCTGTGAGACCAGTATTAGTTTCCGCTATACCTCTGCAGGTTCAGTTTATTCCTTGGACCTTCACATTGAAGATGAAACACGGAGATCGCATCGGAATTAAATAAAAAAGGCACAATGCCGCCTTAAGTACAAGAATAGAGACTCTTCTTACAGTCGGAGCTTTGAGCAATCCCTGTGAGACCAGTATTAGTTTCCGCTACACTTCTGCAGTTTTAATATATTCCTTGGACTTTCACATTGACGATGAAACGCAGAAATCGCATCGGAATTAAATACAAAAGGCACAATGCCGCCTTAAGTACAAGAATAGAGACTCTTTCTACAGTCGGTGCTTTAAACATTCCTTGTGAGACCAGTATTAGTTTCCGATACGCCACTGCAGGTTCAATGTATTCCTTGGACCTTTAAATTGACTATGATACACAGAAATCGAATAGGAATTAAATACAAAAGGCACAATGCCGCCTTAAGTACAAGAATAGAGACTCTTCTTACAGTCGGTGCTTTGAGCATTCCCTGTGAGTTCAGTATTGGTTTCCAATACACCACTGCAGGTTCAATGTATTCCTTGGACCTTCACATTGACGATGAAACACAGATTTCGCATCGGAATTAAATACAAAAGGCACAATTCCGCCATGAGTACAAGAATAGAGACTCTTCTTAGAGTCGGTGCTTTGAGCATTCCCTGTGAGACCAGTATTAGTGTCCGCTACACCTCTGCAGGTTCAGTTAATTCCTTGGACCTTCACATTGACGATGAAACATAGAAATGGCATCGCAATTAAATACAAATGGCACAATGCCACCTTAAGTACAAGAATAGAGACTCTTCTTACAGTCGATGCTTTGAGCATTCCCTTTGAGACCAGTATTAGTTTCCGATACACCACTGCAGGTTCAATGTATTCCTTGGACCTTCACATTGACGATGAAACACAGAAATTGCATCGGAATTAAATCCAAAACGCACAATGCCGCCTTAAGTACAAGAATACAGACTCTACTTACAGTCGGTGCTTTGAGCATTCCCTGTGAGACCAGTATTAGTTTCCGATACAACACTGCAGGTTCAATGTATTCCTTGGTCCTTCACATTACGATGAAACGCAGAAATCGCATCGGAATTAAATTCAAAAGGCTCAATGCCGCCTTAAGTACAAGAATGGAGACTCTTTTTACAGTCGGTGCTTTGAGCATTCCCTGTGAGACCAGTATTAGTTTCCGATACGCCACTGCAGGTTCAATGTATTCCTTGGACCTTCAAATTGACGATGATACACAGGAATCGCATCGGAATTAAATACAAAAGGCACAATGCCGCCTTAAGTACAAGAATAGAGACTCATCTTACAGTCGGTGCTTTGAGCATTCCCTGTGAGACCAGTATTAGTTTCCGATACACCACTGCAGGTTCAATGTATTCCTTGGACCTTCACATTGACGATGAAACACAGAAATCGCATCGGAATTAAATACAAAAGGCACAATACCGCCTTAAGTACAAGAATAGAGACTCTTCTTACGGTCGGTGATTTTAGCATTTCCTGTGAGACCAGTATAAGTTTCCGATACACCACTGCAGTTACAATGTATTCCTTGGACCTTCAAATTGACGATGATACACAGAAATCGCATCGGAATGAAGTACAAAAGGCACAATGCCGCCTTAAGTATAAGAATAGAGACCCTTCTTACTGTCGGTGTTTTGAGCATTCCCTGTGAGACCAGTAATAGTATCCGATACACCACTGCAGGTTCATTGTATTCCTTGGACCTTCACATTGACGATAAAACACAGAAATGGCATCGGAATGAAATACAAAAGGCACAATGCCGCCTTAAGTACGAGAATAGAGACTCTTCTTACAGTCGGTGCTTTGAGAATTCCCTATGAGGCCAGTATTAGTTTCCGCTACACCTCTGCAAGTTCAGATTATTCCCTGGACCTTCACATTGACGATGAAACACAGAAATGGCATCGGAATTAAATACAAAAGGCACAATGCCTCCTTAAGTACAAGAATAGAGACTCTTTTTACAGTCGGTGCTTTGAGCATTCCCAGTGTGACCAGTAATAGTATCCGATACACCACTGCAGGTTCAATGTATTCCTTGGGCCTTTACATTGACGATGAAACACAGAAATCGCATCGGAATTAAATACAAAAGGCACAATGCCGCCTTAAGTACAAGAATAGAGACTCTTCTTACAGTCGGTGCTCTGAGCATTCCCTGTGAGACCAGTAATAGTATCCGATACACCACTGCAGATTCAATCTATTCCTTGGACATACACATTGATGATGAAACACAGAAATTACATCGGAATTAAATACAAAAGGAAAAATGCCGCCTTATGTACAAGAATAGAGACTCTTCTTACAGTCGGTGCTTTGAGCATTCCCTGTGAGACCAGTATTAGTTTCCGAATCACCACTGCAGGTTCAATGTATTCCTTGGACCTTCAAATTGACGATGATACACAGAAATCGCATCGGAATTAAATACAAAAAGCACAATGCCGCCTTAAGTACAAACATAGAGACTCTTCTTAGAGTCGGTGCTTTGAGCATTCCCTGTGAGACCAGTATTAGTTTCCGATACACCACTGCAAGTTCAATGTTTCCTTGAACCTTCACATTGACGATGAAACACAGAAATCGCATCGGAATTAAATTCAAAACGCACAATTTCGCCTTAAGTACAAGAATAATGACTTTACTTACAGTCGGTGCTTTGAGCATTCCCTGTGAGACCAGTATTAGTTTCCGATACACCACTGCAGGTTCAATGTATTCCTTGGACCTTCACATTGACGATGAAACACAGAAATCGCAACGGAATCAAATACAAAAGGCACAATGCCGCCTTAAGTGCAATAATAGAGACTCTTCTTACAGTCGGTGCTTCGAGCATTCCCTGTGAGACCAGTAATAGTATCCGATACAGCACTGCAGGTTCAATATATTCCTTGGACATACACATTGACGATGAAACACTGAAATTACATCGGAATTAAATACAAAAGGAACAATGCCGCCTTAAGTACAAGAATAGAGACTCTTCTTACCGTCGGTGCTTTGAGCATTCCCTGTGAGACCAGTATTAGTTTCCGATACACCACTGGAGGTTCAATGAATTCCTTGGACATTCACATTGACGATGAAGTACTGAAATTACATCGGAATTAAATACAAAAGGCACAATGCCGCCTTAAGTACTAGAATGGGGACTCTTCTTACCGTCGGTGCTTTGAGCATTCCCTGTGAGACCAGTATTAGTTTCCGCTACACCTCTGCAGGTTAAGTTTATTCCTTGGACCATCACATTGACGATGAAACACAGAAATGGCATCGGAATTAAATAGAAAAGGCACAATGCCGCCTTAAGTACAAGAATAGAGACTCTTCTTACAGTCGGTGCTTTGAGCATTCCCTGTGAGACCAATAATAGTATCCGATACACCACTGCAGGTTCAATGTATTCCTTGGACATACACATTGACGATGAAACACAGAAATCGAATCGGAGTTAAATACAAAAGGCACAATGCCGCCTTAAGTACAAGAATTGAGACTCTTCTTACAGTCAGTGCTTTGAGCATTCCCTGTGAGACCAGTAATAGTATCCGATACACCACTGCAGGTTCAATGTATTCTTTGGTCCTTCACATTGACGATGAAACACAGAAATGGCATCGGAATTAAATACAAAAGGCACAATGCCGCCTTAAGTAAAAGAATAGAGACCCTTCTTACAGTCGGTGCTTTGAGCATTCCCTGTGAGACCAGTAATAGTATCCGATACACCACTGCAGGTTCAATGTATACCTTGGACTTTCACATTGACGATGAAACACAGAAATGGCATCGGAATTAAATACAAAAGGCACAATGCCGCCTTAAGTACAAGAATAGAGACTCTTCTTACAGTCGGTGCTTTGAGCATTCCCTGTGAGACCAGTAATAGTATCCGATACACCACTGCAGGTTCAATGTATTCCTTGACCCTTCACATTGACGATGAAACACAGAAATCGCATCGGAATTAAATACAAAAGGCACAATGCCGCCTAAAGTACAGGAATAGAGACTCTTCTTACAGTCGGAGCTTTGAGCAATCCCTGTGAGACCAGTATTAGTTTCCGCTACACTTCTGCAGTTTTAATATATTCCTTGGACTTTCACATTGACGATGAAACGCAGAAATCGCATCGGAATTAAATACAAAAGGCACAATGCCGCCTTAAGTACAAGAATAGAGACTCTTTCTACAGTCGGTGCTTTAAACATTCCTTGTGAGACCAGTATTAGTTTCCGATACGCCACTGCAGGTTCAATGTATTCCTTGGACCTTTAAATTGACTATGATACACAGAAATCGCATAGGAATTAAATACAAAAGGCACAATGCCGCCTTAAGTACAAGAATAGAGACTCTTCTTACAGTCGGTGCTTTGAGCATTCCCTGTGAGTTCAGTATTGGTTTCCGATACACCACTGCAGGTTCAATGTATTCCTTGGACCTTCACATTGACGATGAAACACAGATTTCGCATCGGAATTAAATACAAAAGGCACAATTCCGCCATGAGTACAAGAATAGAGACTCTTCTTAGAGTCGGTGCTTTGAGCATTCCCTGTGAGACCAGTATTAGTGTCCGCTACACCTCTGCAGATTCAGTTAATTCCTTGGACCTTCACATTGACGATGAAACATAGATATGGCATCGCAATTAAATACAAATGGCACAATGCCACCTTAAGTACAAGAATAGAGACTCTTCTTACAGTCGATGCTTTGAGCATTCCCTGTGAGACCAGTATTAGTTTCCGATACACCACTGCAGGTTCAATGTATTCCTTGGACCTTCACATTGACGATGAAACACAGAAATTGCATCGGAATTAAATCCAAAACGCACAATGCCGCCTTAAGTACAAGAATACAGACTCTACTTACAGTCGGTGCTTTGAGCATTCCCTGTGAGACCAGTATTAGTTTCCGATACAACACTGCAGGTTCAATGTATTCCTTGGTCCTTCACATTACGATGAAACGCAGAAATCGCATCGGAATTAAATTCAAAAGGCACAATGCCGCCTTAAGTACAAGAATGGAGACTCTTTTTACAGTCGGTGCTTTGAGCATTCCCTGTGAGACCAGTATTAGTTTCCAATACGCCACTGCAGGTTCAATGTATTCCTTGGACCTTCAAATTGACGATGATACACAGAAATCGCATCGGAATTAAATACAAAAGGCACAATGCCGCCTTAAGTACAAGAATAGAGACTCATCTTACAGTCGGTGCTTTGAGCATTCCCTGTGAGACCAGTATTAGTTTCCGATACACCACTGCAGGTTCAATGTATTCCTTGGACCTTCACATTGACGATGAAACACAGAAATCGCATCGGAATTAAATACAAAAGGCACAATACCGCCTTAAGTACAAGAATAGAGACTCTTCTTACGGTCGGTGATTTTAGCATTTCCTGTGAGACCAGTATAAGTTTCCGATACACCACTGCAGTTACAATGTATTCCTTGGACCTTCAAATTGACGATGATACACAGAAATCGCATCGGAATGAAGTACAAAAGGCACAATGCCGCCTTAAGTATAAGAATAGAGACCCTTCTTACTGTCGGTGCTTTGAGCATTCCCTGTGAGACCAGTAATAGTATCCGATACACCACTGCAGGTTCATTGTATTCCTTGGACCTTCACATTGACGATAATACACAGAAATGGCATCGGAATTAAATACAAAAGGCACAATGCCGCCTTAAGTACGAGAATAGAGACTCTTCTTACAGTCGGTGCTTTGAGAATTCCCTGTGAGGCCAGTATTAGTTTCCGCTACACCTCTGCAAGTTCAGATTATTCCCTGGACCTTCACATTGACGATGAAACACAGAAATGGCATCGGAATTAAATACAAAAGGCACAATGCCTCCTTAAGTACAAGAATAGAGACTCTTCTTACAGTCGGTGCTTTGAGCATTCCCAGTGTGACCAGTAATAGTATCCGATACACCACTGCAGGTTCAATGTATTCCTTGGGCCTTTACATTGACGATGAAACACAGAAATCGCATCGGAATTAAATACAAAAGGCACAATGCCGCCTTAAGTACAAGAATAGAGACTCTTCTTACAGTCGGTGCTTTGAGCATTCCCTGTGAGACCAGTAATAGTATCCGATACACCACTGCAGATTCAATGTATTCCTTGGACATACACATTGATGATGAAACACAGAAATTACATCGGAATTAAATACAAAAGGAAAAATGCCGCCTTATGTACAAGAATAGAGACTCTTCTTACAGTCGGTGCTTTGAGCATTCCCTGTGAGACCAGTATTAGTTTCCGAATCACCACTGCAGGTTCAATGTATTCCTTGGACCTTCAAATTGACGATGATACACAGAAATCGCATCGGAATTAAATACAAAAAGCACAATGCCGCCTTAAGTACAAAAATAGAGACTCTTCTTAGAGTCGGTGCTTTGAGCATTCCCTGTGAGACCAGTATTAGTTTCCGATACACCACTGCAAGTTCAATGTTTCCTTGAACCTTCACATTGACGATGAAACACAGAAATCGCATCGGAATTAAATTCAAAACGCACAATTTCGCCTTAAGTACAAGAATAATGACTTTACTTACAGTCGGTGCTTTGAGCATTCCCTGTGAGACCAGTATTAGTTTCCGATACACCACTGCAGGTTCAATGTATTCCTTGGACCTTCACATTGACGATGAAACACAGAAATCGCAACGGAATCAAATACAAAAGGCACAATGCCGCCTTAAGTGCAATAATAGAGACTCTTCTTACAGTCGGTGCTTCGAGCATTCCCTGTGAGACCAGTAATAGTATCCGTTACAGCACTGCAGGTTCAATATATTCCTTGGACATACACATTGACGATGAAACACTGAAATTACATCGGAATTAAATACAAAAGGAACAATGCCGCCTTAAGTACAAGAATAGAGACTCTTCTTACCGTCGGTGCTTTGAGCATTCCCTGTGAGACCAGTATTAGTTTCCGATACACCACTGGAGGTTCAATGAATTCCTTGGACATTCACATTGACGATGAAGCACTGAAATTACATCGGAATTAAATACAAAAGGCACAATGCCGCCTTAAGTACTAGAATGGGGACTCTTCTTACCGTCGGTGCTTTGAGCATTCCCTGTGAGACCAGTATTAGTTTCCGCTACACCTCTGCAGGTTAAGTTTATTCCTTGGACCATCACATTGACGATGAAACACAGAAATGGCATCGGAATTAAATAGAAAAGGCACAATGCCGCCTTAAGTACAAGAATCGAGACTCTTCTTACAGTCGGTGCTTTGAGCATTCCCTGTGAGACCAATAATAGTATCCGATACACCACTGCAGGTTCAATGTATTCCTTGGACATACACATTGACGATGAAACACAGAAATCGAATCGGAATTAAATACAAAAGGCACAATGCCGCCTTAAGTACAAGAATTGAGACTCTTCTTACAGTCAGTGCTTTGAGCATTCCCTGTGAGACCAGTAATAGTATCCGATACACCACTGCAGGTTCAATGTATTCTTTGGTCCTTCACATTGACGATGAAACACAGAAATGGCATCGGAATTAAATACAAAAGGCACAATGCCGCCTTAAGTAAAAGAATAGAGACCCTTCTTACAGTCGGGGCTTTGAGCATTCCCTGTGAGACCAGTAATAGTATCCGATACACCACTACAGGTTCAATGTATACCTTGGACTTTCACATTGACGATGAAACACAGAAATGGCATCGGAATTAAATACAAAAGGCACAATGCCGCCTTAAGTACAAGAATAGAGACTCTTCTTACAGTCGGTGCTTTGAGCATTCCCTGTGAGACCAGTAATAGTATCCGATACACCACTGCAGGTTCAATGTATTCCTTGGACCTTCACATTGACGATGAAACACAGAAATCGCATCGGAATTAAATACAAAAGGCACAATGCCGCCTAAAGTACAGGAATAGAGACTCTTCTTACAGTCGGTGCTTTGAGCAATCCCTGTGAGACCAGTAATAGTATCCGATACACCACTGCAGGTTCAATGTATTCCTTGGACCTACACATTGACGATGAAACACAGAAATGGCATCGGAATTAAATACAAAACGCACAATGCCGCCATAAGTACAACAATAGGGACTCTTCTTACCGTCGGTGCTTTGAGCATTCCCTGTGAGACCAGTAATAGTATCCGATACACCACTGCAGGTTCAATGTATTCCTTGGACCTTCACATTGACGATGAAACACAGAAATGGCATCGGAATTAAATACAAAAGGCACAATGCAGCCTTAAGTACAAGGATAGGGGCTCTTCTTACCAACGGTGCTTTGAGCATTCCCTGTGAGACCAGTAATAGTATCCGATACAGCACTGCAGGTTCAATATATTCCTTGGACATTCACATTGACGATGAAGCACTGAAATTACATCGGAATTAAATACAAAAGGCACAATGCCGCCTTAGGTACAAGAATAGGGACTCTTCTTACCGTCGGTGCTTTGAGCATTCCCTGTGAGACCAGTATTAGTCTCCGCTACACCTCTGCAGGTTCAGTTTATTCCTTGGACCTTCACATTGACGATGAAACACAGAAATGGCATCGGAATTAAATACAAAAGGCATAATGCCGCCTTAAGTACATGAATAGAGACTCTTCTTACAGTCGGTGCTTTGAGCATTCCCTGTGAGACCAGTAATAGTATCCGATACACCACTGCAGGTTCAATGTATTCCTTGGACCTTCACATTGACGATGAAACACACAAATGGCATCGGAATTAAATACAAAAGGCACAATGCAGCCTTAAGTACAAGGATAGGGGCTCTTCTTACCAACGGTGCTTTTAACATTCCCTGTGAGACCAGTAATAGTATCCGATACACTACTGCAGGTTCAATGTATTCCTTGGACCTTCACATTGACGATGAAACACAGAAATAGCATCGGAATTAAATTCAAAAGGCACAACGGCGCCTTAAGTACAAGAATAGAGACTCTTCTTACAGTCGGTGCTTTGAGCATTCCCTGTGAGACCAGTAATAGTATCCGATACACCACTGCAGGTTCAATGTATTCCTTGGACCTTAACATTGACGATGAAACACAGAAATCGCATCGGAATTAAATACAAAAGCCCAATGCTGCCTTAAGTACAAGAATAGAGACTCTTCTTACAGTCGGTGCTTTGAGCATTCCCTGTGAGACCAGTAATAGTATCCGATACACCACTGCAGGTTCAATGTATTCCTTGGACCTTCACATTGACGATGAAACACAGAAATGGCATCGGAATTAAATACAAAAGGCACAATGCAGCCTTAAGTACAAGGATAGGGGCTCTTCTTACCAATGGTGCTTTGAGCATTCCCTGTGAGACCAGTAATAGTATCCGATACACCACTACAGGTTCAATGTATTCCTTGGACCTTCACATTGACGATGAAACACAGAAATAGCATCGGAATTACATACAAAAGGCACAACGCCGCCTTAAGTACAAGAATAGAGACTCTTCTTACAGTCGGTGCTTTGAGCATTCCCTGTGAGACCAGTAATAGTATCCGATACACCACTGCAGGTTCAATGTATTCCTTGGACCTTCACATTGACGATGAAACACAGAAATCGCATCGGAATTAAATACAAAAGGCCCAATGCGGCCTTAAGTACAAGAATAGAGACTCTTCTTACAGTCGGTGCTTTGAGCATTCCCTGTGAGACCAGGAATAGTATCCGATACACCGCTGCAGGTTAAATGTATGCCTTGGACCTTCACAATGACGATGAAACACAGAAATGGCATCCGAATTAAATACAAAAAGGACAATGCCGCCTTAAGTACAAGAATAGAGACTCTTCTTACAGTCGGTGCTTTGAGCATTCCCTGTTGGACCAATATTAGTTTCCGCTACACCTCTGCAGGTTCCGTTTATTCCTTGGACGTTCACATTGACGATGAAACACCGAAATGCATCAGAATTAAATACAAAAGGCACAATGCCGCCTTAAGTGCAAGAATAGAGACTCTTCTTACAGTCGGTGCTTTGAGCATTCCCTGTGAGACCAGTAATAGTATCCGATACACCACTGCAGGTTCAATGTATTCCTTGGACCTTCACATTGACGATGAAACACGGAAATCGCATCGGAATCAAATACAAAATGCACAATGCCGCCTTAAGTACAAGAATAGAGACTCTTCTTACAGTCGGTGCTTTGAGCATTCCCTGTGAGACCAGTAATAGTATCCGATACACCACTGTAGGTTCAATCTATTCCTTGGACATACACATTGACGATGAAACACAGAAATTACATCGGAATGAAATACAAAAGGAACAATGCCGCCTTAAGTACAAGAATAGAGACTCTTCTTACCGTCGGTGCTTTGAGCATTCCCTGTGAGATCAGTATTAGTTTCCGATACACCACTGGATGGGTAGATCACATAACTAATGAGAAAGTATTGAATAGGATTGGGGAGAAGGGAAGTTTGTGGCACAACTTGACCAGAAGAAGGGATCGGTTGGTAGAACATGTTCTGAGGCATCAAGGGATCATCAATTTAGTATTGGAGGGCAGCGTGGAGGGTAAAAATCGTAGAGGGAGACCAAGAAATGAATACACTAAGCAGATTCAGAAGGATGTAGGTTGCAGTAGGTACTGGGAGATGAAAAAGCTTGCACAGGATAGAGTAGCATGGAGAGCTGCATCAAACAAGTCTCAGGACTGAAGACCACAATAACAACAACACCACTGGATGTTCAATGGATTCCTTGGACATTGACATTGAAACACTGAAATTACATCGGAATTAAATACAAAGGCACAATGCCGCCTTAAGTACAAGAATAGAGACTCTTCTTACCTTCGGTGCTTTGAGCATTCCCTGTGAGACCAGTATTAGCTTCCGCTACACCTCTGCATGTTCAGTTTATTCCTTGGACCTTCACATTAACGATGAAACACAGAAATGGCATCGGAATTAAATACAAAACGCACAATGCCGCTTTAAGTACAAGAATAGAGACTCTTCTTACAGTCGGTGCACTGAGCATTCCCTGTGAGACAAGTATTAGTTTCCGATACACCACTGCAGGTTCAATGTATCCCTTGGACCTTCACATTGACGAAGAAACACAGAGATGGCATCGGAATTAAATCCAAAACGCACAATGCCGATTTAAGTACAAGAATAGGGACTCTTCTTACAGTCGGTGCTTTGAGCATTCCCTGTGAGACCAGTAATAGTATCCGATACACCACTGCAGGTTCACTCTATTCCTTGGACATACACATTGACGATGAATCACAGAAATTACATCGGAATTAAATATAAAAGGAACACTGCCGCCTTAAGTACAAGAATAGAAACTCTTCTTACAGTCGGTGCTTTGAGCATTCCCTGTGAGACCAGTATTAGTTTACGCTACACACCTGCAGGTTCAGTTTATTCCTTGGACCTTCACATTGACGATGAAACGCAGAAATGGCATCGGAATTAAATACAAAAGGCACAATGACGCCTTAAGTATAAGAATAGAGACTATTCTTACCGTCGGTGCTTTGAGCATATCCTGTGAGGCCAGTAATAGTATCCGATACACCACTGGAGGTTCAATCTATTCCTTGGACATACACATGGACGATGAAACACAGAAATGACATCGGAATTAAATACAAAAGGAACAATGCCGCCTTAAGTACAAGAATAGAGACTCTTCTTACCGTCGGTGCTTTGAGCATTCCCTGTGAGACCAGCATTAGTTTCCGATACACCACTGGAGTTTCAATGAATTCCTTGGACCATCACATTGACGATGAAACACTGAAATTACATCGGAATTAAATACAAAAGGCACAATGCCGCCTTAAGTACAAGGAAGAGACACTTCTTACAGTCGGTGCTTTGAGCATTCCCTGTGAGACCAGTATACGTTTCCGATACACCTCTGAGGGTTCAATGAATTCCTTGGACCTTCACATTGACGATGAAACACTGAAATTACATCTTAATTAAATACAAAAAGCACAATGCCGCCTTAAGTACAAGAATAGAGACTCTTCTTACAGTCGGTGCTATGAGCATTCCCTGTGAGACCAGTAATAGTATCCGATACACCACTGCAGGTTCAAAGTATTCCTTGGACCTTCACATTGACGATGAAACACAGAAATCGCATCGGAATTAAATACAAAATTCACAATGCCGCCTTAAGTACAAGAATAGAGACTCTTCTTACAGTCGGTGCTTTGAGCATTCCCTGTGAGACCAGTAATAGTATCCGATACACCACCGCAGGTTCAATCTATTCCTTGGACATACACATTGACGATGAAACTCAGAAATCGCATCGGAATTAAATACAAAAGGCACAGAGCCACCTTAAGTACAAGAATAGAGACTCTTCTTAAAGTCGGTGTTTTGAGCATTCCCTGTGAGACCAGTAATAGTATCCGATACACCACCGCAGGTTCAATCTATTCCTTGGACATACACATTGACTATGAAATACAGAAATTACATCGGAATTAAATTCAAAAGGCACAACGCCGCCTTAAGTACAAGAATACAGACTCTTCTTACAGTCGGTGCTTTCAGCATTCCCTGTGAGACCAGTAATAGTATCCGATACACCACTGCAGGTTCAATGTATTCCTTGGACCTTAACATTGACGATGAAACACAGAAATCGCATCGGAATTAAATACAAAAGGCCCAATGCTGCCTTAAGTACAAGAATAGAGACTCTTCTTACAGTCGGTGCTTTGAGCATTCCCTGTGAGACCAGTAATAGTATCCGATACACAACTGCAGGTTCAATGTATTCCTTGGACCTTCACATTGACGATGAAACACAGAAATGGCATCGGAATTAAATACAAAAGGCACAATGCAGCCTTAAGTACAAGGATAGGGGCTCTTCTTACCAATGGTGCTTTGAGCATTCCCTGTGAGACCAGTAATAGTATCCGATACACCACTACAGGTTCAATGTATTCCTTGGACCTTCACATTGACGATGAAACACAGAAATAGCATCGGAATTACATACAAAAGGCACAACGCCGCCTTAAGTACAAGAATAGAGACTCTTCTTACAGTCGGTGCTTTGAGCATTCCCTGTGAGACCAGTAATAGTATCCGATACACCACTGCAGGTTCAATGTATTCCTTGGACCTTCACATTGACGATGAAACACAGAAATGGCATCGGAATTAAATACAAAAGGCCCAATGCGGCCTTAAGTACAAGAATAGAGACTCTTCTTACAGTCGGTGCTTTGAGCATTCCCTGTGAGACCAGGAATAGTATCCGATACACCGCTGCAGGTTCAATGTATGCCTTGGACCTTCACAATGACGATGAAACACAGAAATGGCATCCGAATTAAATACAAAAAGCACAATGCCGCCTTAAGTACAAGAATAGAGACTCTTCTTACAGTCGGTGCTTTGAGCATTCCCTGTTGGACCAATATTAGTTTCCGCTACACCTCTGCAGGTTCCGTTTATTCCTTGGACGTTCACATTGACGATGAAACACCGAAATGCATCAGAATTAAATACAAAAGGCACAATGCCGCCTTAAGTGCAAGAATAGAGACTCTTCTTACAGTCGGTGCTTTGAGCATTCCCTGTGAGACCAGTAATAGTATCCGATACACCACTGCAGGTTCAATGTATTCCTTGGACCTTCACATTGACGATGAAACACGGAAATCGCATCGGAATCAAATACAAAATGCACAATGCCGCCTTAAGTACAAGAATAGAGACTCTTCTTACAGTCGGTGCTTTGAGCATTCCCTGTGAGACCAGTAATAGTATCCGATACACCACTGTAGGTTCAATCTATTCCTTGGACATACACATTGACGATGAAACACAGAAATTACATCGGAATGAAATACAAAAGGAACAATGCCGCCTTAAGTACAAGAATAGAGACTCTTCTTACCGTCGGTGCTTTGAGCATTCCCTGTGAGATCAGTATTAGTTTCCGATACACCACTGGATGGGTAGATCACATAACTAATGACAAAGTGTTGAATAGGATTGGGGAGAAGGGAAGTTTGTGGCACAACTTGACCAGAAGAAGGGATCGGTTGGTAGAACATGTTCTGAGGCATCAAGGGATCATCAATTTAGTATTGGAGGGCAGCGTGGAGGGTAAAAATCGTAGAGGGAGACCAAGACATGAATACACTAAGCAGATTCAGAAGGATGTAGGTTGCAGTAGGTACTGGGAGATGAAAAAGCTTGCACAGGATAGAGTAGCATGGAGAGCTGCATCAAACCAGTCTCAGGACTGAAGACCACAACAACAACAACACCACTGGATGTTCAATGAATTCCTTGGACATTCACATTGACGATGAAACACTGAAATTACATCGGAATTAAATACAAAGGCACAATGCCGCCTTAAGTACAAGATTAGAGACTCTTCTTACCGTCGGTGCTTTGAGCATTCCCTGTGAGACCAGTATTAGCTTCCGCTACACCTCTGCAAGTTCAGTTTATTCCTTGGACCTTCACATTAACGATGAAACACAGAAATGGCATCGGAATTAAATACAAAACGCACAATGCCGCTTTAAGTACAAGAATAGAGACCCTTCTTACAGTCGGTGCATTGAGCATTCCCTGTGAGACCAGTATTAGTTTCCGATACACCACTGCAGGTTCAATGTATCCCTTGGACCTTCACATTGACGAAGAAACACAGAAATGGCATCGGAATTAAATACAAAAGGCACAATGCAGCCTTAAGTACAAGGATAGGGGCTCTTCTTACCAACGGTGCTTTGAGCATTCCCTGTGAGACCAGTAATAGTATCCGATACAGCACTGCAGGTTCAATATATTCCTTGGACATTCACATTGACGATGAAGCACTGAAATTACATCGGAATTAAATACAAAAGGCACAATGCCGCCTTAGGTACAAGAATAGGGACTCTTCTTACCGTCGGTGCTTTGAGCATTCCCTGTGAGACCAGTATTAGTTTCCGTTACACCTCTGCAGGTTCAGTTTATTCCTTGGACCTTCACATTGACGATGAAACACAGAAATGGCATCGGAATTAAATACAAAAGGCATAATGCCGCCTTAAGTACATGAATAGAGACTCTTCTTACAGTCGGTGCTTTGAGCATTCCCTGTGAGACCAATAATAGTATCCGATACACCACTGCAGGTTCAATGTATTCCTTGGACATACACATTGACTATGAAACACAGAAATAGCATCGGAATTAAATACAAAAGGCACAACGCCGCCTTAAGTACAAGAATAGAGACTCTTCTTACAGTCGGTGCTTTGAGCATTCCCTGTGAGACCAGTAATAGTATCCGATACACCACTGCAGGTTCAATGTATTCCTTGGACCTTCACATTGACGATGAAACACAGAAATGGCATCGGAATTAAATACAAAAGGCACAATGCAGCCTTAAGTACAAGGATAGGGGCTCTTCTTACCAACGGTGCTTTGAGCATTCCCTGTGAGACCAGTAATAGTATCCGATACACTACTGCAGGTTCAATGTATTCCTTGGACCTTCACATTGACGATGAAACACAGAAATAGCATCGGAATTAAATTCAAAAGGCACAACGCCGCCTTAAGTACAAGAATAGAGACTCTTCCTACAGTCGGTGCTTTGAGCATTCCCTGTGAGACCAGTAATAGTATCCGATACACCACTGCAGGTTCAATGTATTCCTTGGACCTTCACATTGACGATGAAACACAGAAATCGCATCGGAATTAAATACAAAAGGCCCAATGCTGCCTTAAGTACAAGAATAGAGACTCTTCTTACAGTCGGTGCTTTGAGAATTCCCTGTGAGACCAGTAATAGTATCCGATACACCACTGCAGGTTCAATGTATTCCTTGGACCTTCACATTGACGATGAAACACAGAAATGGCATCGGAAATAAATACAAAAGGCACAATGCAGCCTTAAGTACAAGGATAGGGGCTCTTCTTACCAATGGTGCTTTGAGCATTCCCTGTGAGACCAGTAATAGTATCCGATACACCACTACAGGTTCAATGTATTCCTTGGACCTTCACATTGACGATGAAACACAGAAATAGCATCGGAATTACATACAAAAGGCACAACGCCGCCTTAAGTACAAGAATAGAGACTCTTCTTACAGTCGGTGCTTTGTGCATTCCCTGTGAGACCAGTAATAGTATCCGATACACCACTGCAGGTTCAATGTATTCCTTGGACCTTCACATTGACGATGAAACACAGAAATCGCATCGGAATTAAATACAAAAGGCCCAATGCGGCCTTAAGTACAAGAATAGAGACTCTTCTTACAGTCGGTGCTTTGAGCATTCCCTGTGAGACCAGGAATAGTATCCGATACACCGCTGCAGGTTAAATGTATGCCTTGGACCTTCACAATGACGATGAAACACAGAAATGGCATCCGAATTAAATACAAAAAGGACAATGCCGCCTTAAGTACAAGAATAGAGACTCTTCTTACAGTCGGTGCTTTGAGCATTCCCTGTTGGACCAATATTAGTTTCCGCTACACCTCTGCAGGTTCCGTTTATTCCTTGGACGTTCACACTGACGATGAAACACCGAAATGCATCAGAATTAAATACAAAAGGCACAATGCCGCCTTAAGTGCAAGAATAGAGACTCTTCTTACAGTCGGTGCTTTGAGCATTCCCTGTGAGACCAGTAATAGTATCCGATACACCACTGCAGGTTCAATGTATTCCTTGGACCTTCACATTGACGATGAAACACGGAAATCGCATCGGAATCAAATACAAAATGCACAATGCCGCCTTAAGTACAAGAATAGAGACTCTTCTTACAGTCGGTGCTTTGAGCATTCCCTGTGAGACCAGTAATAGTATCCGATACACCACTGTAGGTTCAATCTATTCCTTGGACATACACATTGACGATGAAACACAGAAATTACATCGGAATGAAATACAAAAGGAACAATGCCGCCTTAAGTACAAGAATAGAGACTCTTCTTACCGTCGGTGCTTTGAGCATTCCCTGTGAGATCAGTATTAGTTTCCGATACACCACTGGATGGGTAGATCACATAACTAATGAGAAAGTATTGAATAGGATTGGGGAGAAGGGAAGTTTGTGGCACAACTTGACCAGAAGAAGGGATCGGTTGGTAGAACATGTTCTGAGGCATCAAGGGATCATCAATTTAGTATTGGAGGGCAGCGTGGAGGGTAAAAATCGTAGAGGGAGACCAAGAAATGAATCTACTAAGCAGATTCAGAAGGATGTAGGTTGCAGTAGGTACTGGGAGATGAAAAAGCTTGCACAGGATAGAGTAGCATGGAGAGCTGCATCAAACAAGTCTCAGGACTGAAGACCACAACAACAACAACACCACTGGATGTTCAATGAATTCCTTGGACATTCACATTGACGATGAAACACTGAAATTACATCGGAATTAAATACAAAGGCACAATTCCGCCTTAAGTACAAGAATAGAGACTCTTCTTACCTTCGGTGCTTTGAGCATTCCCTGTGAGACCAGTATTAGCTTCCGCTACACCTCTGCAAGTTCAGTTTATTCCTTGGACCTTCACATTAACGATGAAACACAGAAATGGCATCGGAATTAAATACAAAACGCACAATGCCGCTTTAAGTACAAGAATAGAGACTCTTCTTACAGTCGGTGCATTGAGCATTCCCTGTGAGACCAGTATTAGTTTCCGATACACCACTGCAGGTTCAATGTATCCCTTGGACCTTCACATTGACGAAGAAACACAGAAATGGCATCGGAATTAAATACAAAAGGCACAATGCAGCCTTAAGTACAAGGATAGGGGCTCTTCTTACAGTCGGTGCTTTGAGCATTCCCTGTGAGACCAGTAATAGTATCCGATACACCACTGCAGGTTCAATCTATTCCTTGGACATACACATTGACGATGAAACACAGAAATTACATCGGAATTAAATATAAAAGGAACACTGCCGCCTTAAGTACAAGAATAGAAACTCTTCTTACAGTCGGTGCTTTGAGCATTCCCTGTGAGACCAGTATTAGTTTACGCTACACACCTGCAGGTTCAGTTTATTCCTTGGACCTTCACATTGACGATGAAACGCAGAAATGGCATCGGAATTAAATACAAAAGGCACAATGACGCCTTAAGTATAAGAATAGAGACTATTCTTACCGTCGGTGCTTTGAGCATATCCTGTGAGACCAGTAATAGTATCCGATACACCACTGGAGGTTCAATCTATTCCTTGGACATACACATGGACGATGAAACACAGAAATGACATCGGAATTAAATACAAAAGGAACAATGCCGCCTTAAGTACAAGAATAGAGACTCTTCTTACCGTCGGTGCTTTGAGCATTCCCTGTGAGACCAGCATTAGTTTCCGATACACCACTGGAGTTTCAATGAATTCCTTGGACCATCACATTGACGATGAAACACTGAAATTACATCGGAATTAAATACAAAAGGCACAATGCCGCCTTAAGTACAAGAAAGAGACACTTCTTACAGTCGGTGCTTTGAGCATTCCCTGTGAGACCAGTATACGTTTCCGATACACCACTGCAGGTTCAATGTATTCCTTGGACCTTAACATTGACGATGAAACACAGAAATCGCATCGGAATTAAATACAAAAGGCCCAATGCTGCCTTAAGTACAAGAATAGAGACTCTTCTTACAGTCGGTGCTTTGAGCATTCCCTGTGAGACCAGTAATAGTATCCGATACACAACTGCAGGTTCAATGTATTCCTTGGACCTTCACATTGACGATGAAACACAGAAATGGCATCGGAATTAAATACAAAAGGCACAATGCAGCCTTAAGTACAAGGATAGGGGCTCTTCTTACCAATGGTGCTTTGAGCATTCCCTGTGAGACCAGTAATAGTATCCGATACACCACTACAGGTTCAATGTATTCCTTGGACCTTCACATTGACGAAGAAACACAGAAATAGCATCGGAATTACATACAAAAGGCACAACGCCGCCTTAAGTACAAGAATAGAGACTCTTCTTACAGTCGGTGCTTTGAGCATTCCCTGTGAGACCAGTAATAGTATCCGATACACCACTGCAGGTTCAATGTATTCCTTGGACCTTCACATTGACGATGAAACACAGAAATGGCATCGGAATTAAATACAAAAGGCCCAATGCGGCCTTAAGTACAAGAATAGAGACTCTTCTTACAGTCGGTGCTTTGAGCATTCCCTGTGAGACCAGGAATAGTATCCGATACACCGCTGCAGGTTCAATGTATGCCTTGGACCTTCACAATGACGATGAAACACAGAAATGGCATCCGAATTAAATACAAAAAGCACAATGCCGCCTTAAGTACAAGAATAGAGACTCTTCTTACAGTCGGTGCTTTGAGCATTCCCTGTTGGACCAATATTAGTTTCCGCTACACCTCTGCAGGTTCCGTTTATTCCTTGGACGTTCACATTGACGATGAAACACCGAAATGCATCAGAATTAAATACAAAAGGCACAATGCCGCCTTAAGTGCAAGAATAGAGACTCTTCTTACAGTCGGAGCTTTGAGCATTCCCTGTGAGACCAGTAATAGTATCCGATACAGCACTGCAGGTTCAATGTATTCCTTGGACCTTCACATTGACGATGAAACACGGAAATCGCATCGGAATCAAATACAAAATGCTCAATGCCGCCTTAAGTACAAGAATAGAGACTCTTCTTACAGTCGGTGCTTTGAGCATTCCCTGTGAGACCAGTAATAGTATCCGATACACCACTGTAGGTTCAATCTATTCCTTGGACATACACATTGACGATGAAACACAGAAATTACATCGGAATGAAATACAAAAGGAACAATGCCGCCTTAAGTACAAGAATAGAGACTCTTCTTACCGTCGGTGCTTTGAGCATTCCCTGTGAGATCAGTATTAGTTTCCGATACACCACTGGATGGGTAGATCACATAACTAATGACAAAGTGTTGAATAGGATTGGGGAGAAGGGAAGTTTGTGGCACAACTTGACCAGAAGAAGGGATCGGTTGGTAGAACATGTTCTGAGGCATCAAGGGATCATCAATTTAGTATTGGAGGGCAGCGTGGAGGGTAAAAATCGTAGAGGGAGACCAAGACATGAATACACTAAGCAGATTCAGAAGGATGTAGGTTGCAGTAGGTACTGGGAGATGAAAAAGCTTGCACAGGATAGAGTAGCATGGAGAGCTGCATCAAACCAGTCTCAGGACTGAAGACCACAACAACAACAACACCACTGGATGTTCAATGAATTCCTTGGACATTCACATTGACGATGAAACACTGAAATTACATCGGAATTAAATACAAAGGCACAATGCCGCCTTAAGTACAAGAATAGAGACTCTTCTTACCGTCGGTGCTTTGAGCATTCCCTGTGAGACCAGTATTAGCTTCCGCTACACCTCTGCAAGTTCAGTTTATTCCTTGGACCTTCACATTAACGATGAAACACAGAAATGGCATCGGAATTAAATACAAAACGCACAATGCCGCTTTAAGTACAAGAATAGAGACCCTTCTTACAGTCGGTGCATTGAGCATTCCCTGTGAGACCAGTATTAGTTTCCGATACACCACTGCAGGTTCAATGTATCCCTTGGACCTTCACATTGACGAAGAAACACAGAAATGGCATCGGAATTAAATACAAAAGGCACAATGCAGCCTTAAGTACAAGGATAGGGGCTCTTCTTACCAACGGTGCTTTGAGCATTCCCTGTGAGACCAGTAATAGTATCCGATACAGCACTGCAGGTTCAATATATTCCTTGGACATTCACATTGACGATGAAGCACTGAAATTACATCGGAATTAAATACAAAAGGCACAATGCCGCCTTAGGTACAAGAATAGGGACTCTTCTTACCGTCGGTGCTTTGAGCATTCCCTGTGAGACCAGTATTAGTTTCCGTTACACCTCTGCAGGTTCAGTTTATTCCTTGGACCTTCACATTGACGATGAAACACAGAAATGGCATCGGAATTAAATACAAAAGGCATAATGCCGCCTTAAGTACATGAATAGAGACTCTTCTTACAGTCGGTGCTTTGAGCATTCCCTGTGAGACCAATAATAGTATCCGATACACCACTGCAGGTTCAATGTATTCCTTGGACATACACATTGACTATGAAACACAGAAATAGCATCGGAATTAAATACAAAAGGCACAACGCCGCCTTAAGTACAAGAATAGAGACTCTTCTTACAGTCGGTGCTTTGAGCATTCCCTGTGAGACCAGTAATAGTATCCGATACACCACTGCAGGTTCAATGTATTCCTTGGACCTTCACATTGACGATGAAACACAGAAATGGCATCGGAATTAAATACAAAAGGCACAATGCAGCCTTAAGTACAAGGATAGGGGCTCTTCTTACCAACGGTGCTTTGAGCATTCCCTGTGAGACCAGTAATAGTATCCGATACACTACTGCAGGTTCAATGTATTCCTTGGACCTTCACATTGACGATGAAACACAGAAATAGCATCGGAATTAAATTCAAAAGGCACAACGCCGCCTTAAGTACAAGAATAGAGACTCTTCCTACAGTCGGTGCTTTGAGCATTCCCTGTGAGACCAGTAATAGTATCCGATACACCACTGCAGGTTCAATGTATTCCTTGGACCTTCACATTGACGATGAAACACAGAAATCGCATCGGAATTAAATACAAAAGGCACAATGCTGCCTTAAGTACAAGAATAGAGACTCTTCTTACAGTCGGTGCTTTGAGCATTCCCTGTGAGACCAGTAATAGTATCCGATACACCACTGCAGGTTCAATGTATTCCTTGGACCTTCACATTGACGATGAAACACAGAAATGGCATCGGAAATAAATACAAAAGGCACAATGCAGCCTTAAGTACAAGGATAGGGGCTCTTCTTACCAATGGTGCTTTGAGCATTCCCTGTGAGACCAGTAATAGTATCCGCTACACCACTACAGGTTCAATGTATTCCTTGGACCTTCACATTGACGATGAAACACAGAAATAGCATCGGAATTACATACAAAAGGCACAACGCCGCCTTAAGTACAAGAATAGAGACTCTTCTTACAGTCGGTGCTTTGAGCATTCCCTGTGAGACCAGTAATAGTATCCGATACACCACTGCAGGTTCAATGTATTCCTTGGACCTTCACATTGACGATGAAACACAGAAATCGCATCGGAATTAAATACAAAAGGCCCAATGCGGCCTTAAGTACAAGAATAGAGACTCTTCTTACAGTCGGTGCTTTGAGCATTCCCTGTGAGACCAGGAATAGTATCCGATACACCGCTGCAGGTTAAATGTATGCCTTGGACCTTCACAATGACGATGAAACACAGAAATGGCATCCGAATTAAATACAAAAAGGACAATGCCGCCTTAAGTACAAGAATAGAGACTCTTCTTACAGTCGGTGCTTTGAGCATTCCCTGTTGGACCAATATTAGTTTCCGCTACACCTCTGCAGGTTCCGTTTATTCCTTGGACGTTCACACTGACGATGAAACACCGAAATGCATCAGAATTAAATACAAAAGGCACAATGCCGCCTTAAGTGCAAGAATAGAGACTCTTCTTACAGTCGGTGCTTTGAGCATTCCCTGTGAGACCAGTAATAGTATCCGATACACCACTGCAGGTTCAATGTATTCCTTGGACCTTCACATTGACGATGAAACACGGAAATCGCATCGGAATCAAATACAAAATGCACAATGCCGCCTTAAGTACAAGAATAGAGACTCTTCTTACAGTCGGTGCTTTGAGCATTCCCTGTGAGACCAGTAATAGTATCCGATACACCACTGTAGGTTCAATCTATTCCTTGGACATACACATTGACGATGAAACACAGAAATTACATCGGAATGAAATACAAAAGGAACAATGCCGCCTTAAGTACAAGAATAGAGACTCTTCTTACCGTCGGTGCTTTGAGCATTCCCTGTGAGATCAGTATTAGTTTCCGATACACCACTGGATGGGTAGATCACATAACTAATGAGAAAGTATTGAATAGGATTGGGGAGAAGGGAAGTTTGTGGCACAACTTGACCAGAAGAAGGGATCGGTTGGTAGAACATGTTCTGAGGCATCAAGGGATCATCAATTTAGTATTGGAGGGCAGCGTGGAGGGTAAAAATCGTAGAGGGAGACCAAGAAATGAATCTACTAAGCAGATTCAGAAGGATGTAGGTTGCAGTAGGTACTGGGAGATGAAAAAGCTTGCACAGGATAGAGTAGCATGGAGAGCTGCATCAAACAAGTCTCAGGACTGAAGACCACAACAACAACAACACCACTGGATGTTCAATGAATTCCTTGGACATTCACATTGACGATGAAACACTGAAATTACATCGGAATTAAATACAAAGGCACAATGCCGCCTTAAGTACAAGAATAGAGACTCTTCTTACCTTCGGTGCTTTGAGCATTCCCTGTGAGACCAGTATTAGCTTCCGCTACACCTCTGCAAGTTCAGTTTATTCCTTGGACCTTCACATTAACGATGAAACACAGAAATGGCATCGGAATTAAATACAAAACGCACAATGCCGCTTTAAGTACAAGAATAGAGACTCTTCTTACAGTCGGTGCATTGAGCATTCCCTGTGAGACCAGTATTAGTTTCCGATACACCACTGCAGGTTCAATGTATCCCTTGGACCTTCACATTGACGAAGAAACACAGAAATGGCATCGGAATTAAATCCAAAACGCACAATGCCGATTTAAGTACAAGAATAGGGACTCTTCTTACAGTCGGTGCTTTGAGCATTCCCTGTGAGACCAGTAATAGTATCCGATACACCACTGCAGGTTCAATCTATTCCTTGGACATACACATTGACGATGAAACACAGAAATTACATCGGAATTAAATATAAAAGGAACACTGCCGCCTTAAGTACAAGAATAGAAACTCTTCTTACAGTCGGTGCTTTGAGCATTCCCTGTGAGACCAGTATTAGTTTACGCTACACACCTGCAGGTTCAGTTTATTCCTTGGACCTTCACATTGACGATGAAACGCAGAAATGGCATCGGAATTAAATACAAAAGGCACAATGACGCCTTAAGTATAAGAATAGAGACTATTCTTACCGTCGGTGCTTTGAGCATATCCTGTGAGACCAGTAATAGTATCCGATACACCACTGGAGGTTCAATCTATTCCTTGGACATACACATGGACGATGAAACACAGAAATGACATCGGAATTAAATACAAAAGGAACAATGCCGCCTTAAGTACAAGAATAGAGACTCTTCTTACCGTCGGTGTTTTGAGCATTCCCTGTGAGACCAGCATTAGTTTCCGATACACCACTGGAGTTTCAATGAATTCCTTGGACCATCACATTGACGATGAAACACTGAAATTACATCGGAATTAAATACAAAAGGCACAATGCCGCCTTAAGTACAAGAAAGAGACACTTCTTACAGTCGGTGCTTTGAGCATTCCCTGTGAGACCAGTATACGTTTCCGATACACCTCTGAGGGTTCAATGAATTCCTTGGACCTTCACATTGACGATGAAACACTGAAATTACATCTTAATTAAATACAAAAAGCACAATGCCGCCTTAAGTACAAGAATAGAGACTCTTCTTACAGTCGGTGCTATGAGCATTCCCTGTGAGACCAGTAATAGTATCCGATACACCACTGCAGGTTCAAAGTATTCCTTGGACCTTCACATTGACGATGAAACACAGAAATCGCATCGGAATTAAATACAAAATTCACAATGCCGCCTTAAGTACAAGAATAGAGACTCTTCTTACAGTCGGTGCTTTGAGCATTCCCTGTGAGACCAGTAATAGTATCCGATACACCACCGCAGGTTCAATCTATTCCTTGGACATACACATTGACGATGAAACACAGAAATCGCATCGGAATTAAATACAAAAGTCACAGAGCCGCCTTAAGTACAAGAATAGAGACTCTTCTTAAAGTCGGTGTTTTGAGCATTCCCTGTGAGACCAGTAATAGTATCCGATACACCACCGCAGGTTCAATCTATTCCTTGGACATACACATTGACTATGAAATACAGAAATTACATCGGAATTAAATACAAAAGGAACAATGTCGCCTTAAGTACAAGAATAGAAACTCTTCTTACCGTCGGTGCTTTGAGCATTCCCTATGAGACCAGTAATAGCTTCCGATACACCTCTGGAGGTTCAATGAATTCCTTGGACATTCACATTGACGATGAAACACTGAAATTTCGTCGGAATTAAAAACAAAAGGCACAATGCCGCCTTAAGTACAAGAATAGAGACTCTGCTTACAGTCGGTGCTTTGAGCATTCCCTGTGAGACCAGTAATAGTATCCGATACACCTCTTCAGGTTCAATCTATTCCTTGGACATACACGTTGCCGATGAAACACAGAAATTAAATCGGAATTAAATACAAAAGGAACAATGAAGCCTTAAGTACAAGAATAGAGACTCTTCTCACCGTCGGTGCTTTGAGCATTCCCTGTGAGACCAGTATTAGTTTCCGATACACCACTGCAGGTTCAATGTATTCCTTGGACCTTCACATTGACGATGAAACACTGAAATTACATCGGAAATAAATACAAAGGGCACAATGCCGCCTTAAGTACAAGAATAGAGGCTCTTCTTACGGTCGGTGCTATGAGCATTCCCTGTGAGACCAGTATTAGTTTCCGCTACACCTCTGCAAGTTCAGTTTATTTCTTGGACATTCACATTGACGATGAAACACAGAAATCGCATCGGAATTAAATACAGAAGGCACAACGCCGCCTTAAGTACAAGAATAGAGACTCTTCTTACAGTCGGTGCTTTGAGCATTCCCTGTGAGACCAGTAATAGTATCCGATACACCACTGCAGGTTCAATCTATTCCTTGGACATACACATTGACGATGAAACACAGAAATTACATCGGAATTAAATACAAAAGGAACAATGCCGTCTTAAGTACAAGAATAGAGACTCTTCTTACAGTCGGTGCTTTGAGCATTCCCTGTGAGACTAGTATTAGTTTCCGATACACCACTGGTGGTTCAATGAATTCCTTGGACATTCTCATTGACGATGAAACACTGAAATTACATCGGCATTAAATACAAAAGGCACAATGCCGCCTTAAGTACAAGAAGAGAGACTCTTCTTACAGTCGGTGCTTTGAGCAATCCCTGTGAGACCAGTAATAGTATCCGATACACAACTGCAGGTTCAATCTATTCCTTGGACATACACATTCACGATGAAACACAGAAATTACATAGGAATTAAATACAAAAGGAACAATGCCGCCTTAAGTACAAGAATAGAGACTCTTCTTACCGTCTGTGCTTTGAGCATTCCCTGTGAGACCACTATTAGTTTCCGCTACACCTCTGCCGGTTCAGTTTATTCCTTGGACCCTCACATTGACGATGAAACACAGAAATCGCATCGGAATTAAATACAAAAGGCACAATGCCGCCTTAAGTACAAGAATAGTGAGTCTTCTTACAGTCGGTGCTTTGAGCATTCCCTGTGAGACCAGTAATAGTATCCGATACACCACTGCAGGTTCAGTCTATTCCTTGGATATACACATTGACGATGAAACACAGAAATTACATCGGAATTAAATACAAAAGGAACAATGCCGCCTTAAGTACAAGAATAGAGACTCTTCTTACAGTCGGTGCTTTGAGCATTCCCTGTGAGACCAGTATTAGTTTCCGCTACACCTCTGCAGGTTCAGTTTATTCCTTGGACCTTCACATTGACGATGAAACACAGAAATCGCATCGGAATTAAATACAAAAGGCACAATGACGCCTTAAGTACAAGAATAGAGACTCTTCTTACAGTCGGTGCTTTGAGCATTCCCTGTGAGACCAGTAATAGTATCCGATACACCACTGTAGGTTCAATGTATTCCTTGGACCTTCACATTGACGATGAAACACAGAAATGGCATCGAAATTAAATCCAAAACGCACAATGCCGCCTTAAGTACAAGTATAGAGACTCTTCTTACCGTCGGTGCTTTGAGCATTCCCTGTGAGACCAGAATTAGTTTCCGATACACCACTGCAGGTTCAATGTATTCCTTGGCCCTTCACATTGACGATGAGACACAGAAATGGCAACGGAATTAAATCCAAAACGCACAATGCCGCCTTATGTACATGAATAGAGACTCTTCTTACTGTAGGTGCTTTGAGCATTCCCTGTGAGACCAGTATTAGTTTCCGCTACACCTCTGCAGGTTCAGTTTATTCCTTGGACCTTCACATTGACGATGAAACACAGAAATCGCATCGGAATTAAATACAAAAGGCACAGAGCCGCCTTAAGTACAAGAATAGAGACTCTTCTTACCGTCGGTGCTTTGAGCATTCCCTGTGAGACCACTATTAGTTTCCGATACACCACCGGAGGTTCAATGAATTCCTTGGACATTCACATTGACGATGAAACACTGAAAATACGTCAGAATTAAATACAAAAGGCACAATGCCGCCTTAAGTACAAGAATAGAGACTCTTCTTACAGTCTGTGCTTTGAGCATTCCCTGTGAGACCACTATTAGTTTCCGCTACACCTCTGCCGGTTCAGTTTATTCCTTGGACCTTCACGTTGACGATGAAACACAGAAATCGCATCGGAATTAAATACAAAAGGCACAATGCCGCCTTAAGTACAAGAATAGTGAGTCTTCTTACAGTCGGTGCTTTGAGCATTCCCTGTGAGACCAGTAATAGTATCCGATACACCACTGCAGGTTCAGTCTATTCCTTGGATATACACATTGACGATAAAACACAGAAATTACATCGGAATTAAATACAAAAGGAACAATGCCGCCTTAAGTACAAGAATAGAGACTCTTCTTACAGTCGGTGCTTTGAGCATTCCCTGTGAGACCAGTATTAGTTTCCGCTACACCTCTGCAGGTTCAGTTTATTCCTTGGACCTTCACATTGACGATGAAACACAGAAATCGCATCGGAATTAAATACAAAAGGCACAATGACGCCTTAAGTACAAGAATAGAGACTCTTCTTACAGTCGGTGCTTTGAACATTCCCTGTGAGACCAGTATAAGTTTCCGATACACCACTGCAGGTTCAATGTATTCCTTGGACCTTCACATTGACGATGAAACACTGAAATTACATCGGAATTAAATACAAAAGGAACAATGTCGCCTTAAGTACAAGAATAGAAACTCTTCTTACCGTCGGTGCTTTGAGCATTCCCTATGAGACCAGTAACAGTTTCCGATACACCACTGGAGGTTCAATGAATTCCTTGGACATTCACATTGACGATGAAACACTGAAATTTCGTCGGAATTAAAAACAAAAGGCACAATGTCGCCTTAAGTACAAGAATAGAGACTCTTCTTACAGTCGGTGCTTTGAGCATTCCCTGTGAGACCAGTAATAGTATCCGATACACCACTTCAGGTTCAATCTATTCCTTGGACATACACATTGCCGATGAAACACAGAAATTACATCGGAATTAAATACAAAAGGAACAATGAAGCCTTAAGTACAAGAATAGAGACTCTTCTTACAGTCGGTGCTTTGAACATTCCCTGTGAGACCAGTATAAGTTTCCGATACACCACTGCAGGTTCAATGTATTCCTTGGACCTTCACATTGACGATGAAACACTGAAATTACATCGGAATTAAATACAAAGGGCACAATGCCACCTTATGTACAAGAATAGAGGCTCTTCTTACAGTCGGTGCTTTGAGCATTCCCTGTGAGACCAGTATTAGTTTCCGCTACACCTCTGCAGTTTCAGTTTATTTCTTGGACATTCACATTGACGATGAAACACAGAAATCGCATCGGAATTAAATACAAAAGGCACAATGCCGCCTTAAGTACAAGAATAGAGACTCTTCTTACAGTCGGTGCTTTGAGCATTCCCTGTGAGACCAGTATTAGTTTCCGATACACCACTGGAGGTCAATGAATTCCTTGGACATTCACATTGACGATGAAACACTGAAATTACATCGGAACTAAATACAAAAGGCACAATGCCGCCTTAAGTACAAGAATAGAGACTCTTCTTACAGTCGGTGCTTTGAGCATTCCCTGTGAGACCAGTAATAGTACCCGATACACAACTGCAGGTTCAATCTATTCCTTGGACATACACATTCACGATGAAACACAGAAATTACATAGGAATTAAATACAAAAGGAACAATGCCGCCTTAAGTACAAGAATAGAGACTCTTCTTACCGTCGGTGCTTTGAGCATTCCCTGTGAGACCACTATTAGTTTCCGATACACCACCGGAGGTTCAATGAGTTCCTTGGACATTCACATTGACGATGAAACACTGAAAATACGTCAGAATTAAATACAAAAGGCACAATGCCGTCTTAAGTACAAGAATAGAGACTCTTCTTACAGTCTGTGCTTTGAGCATTCCCTGTGAGACCAGTAATAGTATCCGATACACCACTGCAGGTTCAGTCTATTCCTTGGATATACACATTGACGATGAAACACAGAAATTACATCGGAATTAAATACAAAAGGAACAATGCCGCCTTAAGTACAAGAATAGAGACTCTTCTTACAGTCGGTGCTTTGAGCATTCCCTGTGAGACCAGTATTAGTTTCCGCTACACCTCTGCAGGTTCAGTTTATTCCTTGGACCTTCACATTGACGATGAAACACAGAAATCGCATCGGAATTAAATACAAAAGGCACAATGACGCCTTAAGTACAAGAATAGAGACTCTTCTTACAGTCGGTGCTTTGAGCATTCCCTGTGTGACCAGTAATAGTATCCGATACACCACTGTAGGTTCAATGTATTCCTTGGACCTTCACATTGACGATGAAACACAGAAATGGCATCGAAATTAAATCCAAAACGCACAATGCCGCCTTAAGTACAAGTATAGAGACTCTTCTTACCGTCGGTGCTTTGAGCATTCCCTGTGAGACCAGAATTAGTTTCCGATACACCACTGCAGGTTCAATGTATTCCTTGGCCCTTCACATTGACGATGAGACACAGAAATGGCAACGGAATTAAATCCAAAACGCACAATGCCGCCTTATGTACATGAATAGAGACTCTTCTTACCGTAGGTGCTTTGAGCATTCCCTGTGAGACCAGTATTAGTTTCCGCTACACCTCTGCAGGTTCAGTTTATTCCTTGGACCTTCACATTGACGATGAAACACAGAAATCGCATCGGAATTAAATACAAAAGGCACAGAGCCGCCTTAAGTACAAGAATAGAGACTCTTCTTACCGTCGGTGCTTTGAGCATTCCCTGTGAGACCACTATTAGTTTCCGATACACCACCGGAGGTTCAATGAATTCCTTGGACATTCACATTGACGATGAAACACTGAAAATACGTCAGAATTAAATACAAAAGGCACAATGCCGCCTTAAGTACAAGAATAGAGACTCTTCTTACAGTCTGTGCTTTGAGCATTCCCTGTGAGACCACTATTAGTTTCCGCTACACCTCTGCCGGTTCAGTTTATTCCTTGGACCTTCACATTGACGATGAAAAACAGAAATCGCATCGGAATTAAATACAAAAGGCACAATGCCGCCTTAAGTACAAGAATAGTGAGTCTTCTTACAGTCGGTGCTTTGAGCATTCCCTGTGAGACCAGTAATAGTATCCGATACACCACTGCAGGTTCAGTCTATTCCTTGGATATACACATTGACGATGAAACACAGAAATTACATCGGAATTAAATACAAAAGGAACAATGCCGCCTTAAGTACAAGAATAGAGACTCTTCTTACAGTCGGTGCTTTGAGCATTCCCTGTGAGACCAGTATTAGTTTCCGCTACACCTCTGCAGGTTCAGTTTATTCCTTGGACCTTCACCTTGACGATGAAACACAGAAATCGCATCGGAATTAAATACAAAAGGCACAATGACGCCTTAAGTACAAGAATAGAGACTCTTCTTACAGTCTGTGCTTTGAGCATTCCCTGTGAGACCACTATTAGTTTCCGCTACACCTCTGCCGGTTCAGTTTATTCCTTGGACCTTCACGTTGACGATGAAACACAGAAATCGCATCGGAATTAAATACAAAAGGCACAATGCCGCCTTAAGTACAAGAATAGTGAGTCTTCTTACAGTCGGTGCTTTGAGCATTCCCTGTGAGACCAGTAATAGTATCCGATACACCACTGCAGGTTCAGTCTATTCCTTGGATATACACATTGACGATAAAACACAGAAATTACATCGGAATTAAATACAAAAGGAACAATGCCGCCTTAAGTACAAGAATAGAGACTCTTCTTACAGTCGGTGCTTTGAGCATTCCCTGTGAGACCAGTATTAGTTTCCGCTACACCTCTGCAGGTTCAGTTTATTCCTTGGACCTTCACATTGACGATGAAACACAGAAATCGCATCGGAATTAAATACAAAAGGCACAATGACGCCTTAAGTACAAGAATAGAGACTCTTCTTACAGTCGGTGCTTTGAACATTCCCTGTGAGACCAGTATAAGTTTCCGATACACCACTGCAGGTTCAATGTATTCCTTGGACCTTCACATTGACGATGAAACACTGAAATTACATCGGAATTAAATACAAAAGGAACAATGTCGCCTTAAGTACAAGAATAGAAACTCTTCTTACCGTCGGTGCTTTGAGCATTCCCTATGAGACCAGTAACAGTTTCCGATACACCACTGGAGGTTCAATGAATTCCTTGGACATTCACATTGACGATGAAACACTGAAATTTCGTCGGAATTAAAAACAAAAGGCACAATGTCGCCTTAAGTACAAGAATAGAGACTCTTCTTACAGTCGGTGCTTTGAGCATTCCCTGTGAGACCAGTAATAGTATCCGATACACCACTTCAGGTTCAATCTATTCCTTGGACATACACATTGCCGATGAAACACAGAAATTACATCGGAATTAAATACAAAAGGAACAATGAAGCCTTAAGTACAAGAATAGAGACTCTTCTTACAGTCGGTGCTTTGAACATTCCCTGTGAGACCAGTATAAGTTTCCGATACACCACTGCAGGTTCAATGTATTCCTTGGACCTTCACATTGACGATGAAACACTGAAATTACATCGGAATTAAATACAAAGGGCACAATGCCACCTTATGTACAAGAATAGAGGCTCTTCTTACAGTCGGTGCTTTGAGCATTCCCTGTGAGACCAGTATTAGTTTCCGCTACACCTCTGCAGTTTCAGTTTATTTCTTGGACATTCACATTGACGATGAAACACAGAAATCGCATCGGAATTAAATACAAAAGGCACAATGCCGCCTTAAGTACAAGAATAGAGACTCTTCTTACAGTCGGTGCTTTGAGCATTCCCTGTGAGACCAGTATTAGTTTCCGATACACCACTGGAGGTCAATGAATTCCTTGGACATTCACATTGACGATGAAACACTGAAATTACATCGGAACTAAATACAAAAGGCACAATGCCGCCTTAAGTACAAGAATAGAGACTCTTCTTACAGTCGGTGCTTTGAGCATTCCCTGTGAGACCAGTAATAGTACCCGATACACAACTGCAGGTTCAATCTATTCCTTGGACATACACATTCACGATGAAACACAGAAATTACATAGGAATTAAATACAAAAGGAACAATGCCGCCTTAAGTACAAGAATAGAGACTCTTCTTACCGTCGGTGCTTTGAGCATTCCCTGTGAGACCACTATTAGTTTCCGATACACCACCGGAGGTTCAATGAGTTCCTTGGACATTCACATTGACGATGAAACACTGAAAATACGTCAGAATTAAATACAAAAGGCACAATGCCGTCTTAAGTACAAGAATAGAGACTCTTCTTACAGTCTGTGCTTTGAGCATTCCCTGTGAGACCAGTAATAGTATCCGATACACCACTGCAGGTTCAGTCTATTCCTTGGATATACACATTGACGATGAAACACAGAAATTACATCGGAATTAAATACAAAAGGAACAATGCCGCCTTAAGTACAAGAATAGAGACTCTTCTTACAGTCGGTGCTTTGAGCATTCCCTGTGAGACCAGTATTAGTTTCCGCTACACCTCTGCAGGTTCAGTTTATTCCTTGGACCTTCACATTGACGATGAAACACAGAAATCGCATCGGAATTAAATACAAAAGGCACAATGACGCCTTAAGTACAAGAATAGAGACTCTTCTTACAGTCGGTGCTTTGAGCATTCCCTGTGTGACCAGTAATAGTATCCGATACACCACTGTAGGTTCAATGTATTCCTTGGACCTTCACATTGACGATGAAACACAGAAATGGCATCGAAATTAAATCCAAAACGCACAATGCCGCCTTAAGTACAAGTATAGAGACTCTTCTTACCGTCGGTGCTTTGAGCATTCCCTGTGAGACCAGAATTAGTTTCCGATACACCACTGCAGGTTCAATGTATTCCTTGGCCCTTCACATTGACGATGAGACACAGAAATGGCAACGGAATTAAATCCAAAACGCACAATGCCGCCTTATGTACATGAATAGAGACTCTTCTTACCGTAGGTGCTTTGAGCATTCCCTGTGAGACCAGTATTAGTTTCCGCTACACCTCTGCAGGTTCAGTTTATTCCTTGGACCTTCACATTGACGATGAAACACAGAAATCGCATCGGAATTAAATACAAAAGGCACAGAGCCGCCTTAAGTACAAGAATAGAGACTCTTCTTACCGTCGGTGCTTTGAGCATTCCCTGTGAGACCACTATTAGTTTCCGATACACCACCGGAGGTTCAATGAATTCCTTGGACATTCACATTGACGATGAAACACTGAAAATACGTCAGAATTAAATACAAAAGGCACAATGCCGCCTTAAGTACAAGAATAGAGACTCTTCTTACAGTCTGTGCTTTGAGCATTCCCTGTGAGACCACTATTAGTTTCCGCTACACCTCTGCCGGTTCAGTTTATTCCTTGGACCTTCACATTGACGATGAAAAACAGAAATCGCATCGGAATTAAATACAAAAGGCACAATGCCGCCTTAAGTACAAGAATAGTGAGTCTTCTTACAGTCGGTGCTTTGAGCATTCCCTGTGAGACCAGTAATAGTATCCGATACACCACTGCAGGTTCAGTCTATTCCTTGGATATACACATTGACGATGAAACACAGAAATTACATCGGAATTAAATACAAAAGGAACAATGCCGCCTTAAGTACAAGAATAGAGACTCTTCTTACAGTCGGTGCTTTGAGCATTCCCTGTGAGACCAGTATTAGTTTCCGCTACACCTCTGCAGGTTCAGTTTATTCCTTGGACCTTCACCTTGACGATGAAACACAGAAATCGCATCGGAATTAAATACAAAAGGCACAATGACGCCTTAAGTACAAGAATAGAGACTCTTCTTACAGTCGGTGCTTTGAACATTCCCTGTGAGACCAGTATAAGTTTCCGATACACCACTGCAGGTTCAATGTATTCCTTGGACCTTCACATTGACGATGAAACACTGAAATTACATCGGAATTAAATACAAAAGAAACAATGTCGCCTTAAGTACAAGAATAGAAACTCTTCTTACCGTCGGCGCTTTGAGCATTCCCTATGAGACCAGTAACAGTTTCCGATACACCACTGGAGGTTCAATGAATTCCTTGGACATTCACATTGACGATGAAACACTGAAATTTCGTCGGAATTAAAAACAAAAGGCACAATGTCGCCTTAAGTACAAGAATAGGGACTCTTCTTACAGTCGGTGCTTTGAGCATTCCCTGTGAGACCAGTAATAGTATCCGATACACCACTTCAGGTTCAATCTATTCCTTGGACATACACATTGCCGATGAAACACAGAAATTACATCGGAATTAAATACAAAAGGAACAATGAAGCCTTAAGTACAAGAATAGAGACTCTTCTTACAGTCGGTGCTTTGAACATTCCCTGTGAGACCAGTATAAGTTTCCGATACACCACTGCAGGTTCAATGTATTCCTTGGACCTTCACATTGACGATGAAACACTGAAATTACATCGGAATTAAATACAAAGGGCACAATGCCACCTTATGTACAAGAATAGAGGCTCTTCTTACAGTCGGTGCTTTGAGCATTCCCTGTGAGACCAGTATTAGTTTCCGCTACACCTCTGCAGGTTCAGTTTATTTCTTGGACATTCACATTGACGATGAAACACAGAAATCGCATCGGAATTAAATACAAAAGGCACAATGCCGCCTTAAGTACAAGAATAGAGACTCTTCTCACAGTCGGTGCTTTGAGCATTCCCTGTGAGACCAGTATTAGTTTCCGATACACCACTGGAGGTTCAATGAATTCCTTGGACATTCACATTGACGATGAAACACTGAAATTACATCGGAATTAAATACAAAAGGCACAATGCCGCCTTAAGTACAAGAATAGAGACTCTTCTTACAGTCGGTGCTTTGAGCATTCCCTGTGAGACCAGTAATAGTACCCGATACACAACTGCAGGTTCAATCTATTCCTTGGACATACACATTCACGATGAAACACAGAAATTACATAGGAATTAAATACAAAAGGAACAATGCCACCTTAAGTACAAGAATAGAGACTCTTCTTACCGTCGGTGCTTTGAGCATTCCCTGTGAGACCACTATTAGTTTCCGATACACCACCGGAGGTTCAATGAGTTCCTTGGACATTCACATTGACGATGAAACACTGAAAATACGTCAGAATTAAATACAAAAGGCACAATGCCGTCTTAAGTACAAGAATAGAGACTCTTCTTACAGTCTGTGCTTTGAGCATTCCCTGTGAGACCACTATTAGTTTCCGCTACACCTCTGCCGGTTCAGTTTATTCCTTGGACCTTCACATTGACGATGAAACACAGAAATCGCATCGGAATTAAATACAAAAGGCACAATGCCGCCTTAAGTACAAGAATAGTGAGTCTTCTTACAGTCGGTGCTTTGAGCATTCCCTGTGAGACCAGTAATAGTATCCGATACACCACTGCAGGTTCAGTCTATTCCTTGGATATACACATTGACGATGAAACACAGAAATTACATCGGAATTAAATACAAAAGGAACAATGCCGCCTTAAGTACAAGAATAGAGACTCTTCTTACAGTCGGTGCTTTGGGCATTCCCTGTGAGACCAGTATTAGTTTCCGCTACACCTCTGCAGGTTCAGTTTATTCCTTGGACCTTCACAATGACGATGAAACACAGAAATCGCATCGGAATTAAATACAAAAGGCACAATGACGCCTTAAGTACAAGAATAGAGACTCTTCTTACAGTCGGTGCTTTGAGCATTCCCTGTGAGACCAGTAATAGTATCCGATACACCACTGTAGGTTCAATCTATTCCTTGGACATACACATTGACGATGAAACACTGAAATTATATCGGAATTAAATACAAAAGAAATAATGCCGCCTTAAGTACAAGAATAGAGACTCTTCTTACCGTCGGTGCTTTGAGCATTCCCTGTGAGACCAGTATTAGTTTCCGATACTCCACTGGATGGGTAGACACATAACTAATGAGGAAGTATTGAATAGGATTGGGGAGAAGAGAAGTTTGTGGCACAACTTGATCAGAAGAAGGGATCGGTTGGTAGGACATGTTCTGAGGCATCACGGGATCACCAATTTAGTATTGGAGGGCACCGTGGAGGGTAAAAATCGTAGAGGGAGACCAAGAAATGAATACACTAAGCAGATTCAGAACGATGTAGGTTGCAGTAGGTACTGGGAGATGAAAAAGCTTGCACAGGATAGAGTAGCATGGAGAGCTGCATCAAACCAGTCTCAGGACTGAAGACCACAACAACAACAACACCACTGGAGGTTCAATGAATTCCTTGGACATTCACATTGACGATGAAACACTGAAATTACATCGGAATTAAATACAAAAGGTACAATGCCGCCTTAAGAACAAGAATAGAGACTCTTCTTACCGTCGGTGCTTTGGGCATTCCCTGTGAGACCAGTATTAGCTTCCGCTACACCTCTGCAGGTTCAGTTTATTCCTTGGACCTTCACATTGACGATGAAACACAGAAATGGTATCGGAATTAAATCCAAAACGCACAATGCCGCCTTAAGTACAAGAATAGAGACTCTTCTTACCGTCGGTGCTTTGAGCATTCCCTGTGAGACCAGTAATAGTATCCGATACACCACTGCAGGTTCAATCTATTCCTTGGACATACACATTGGCGATGAAGCATAGAAATGGCTTCGGAATTAAATACAAAAGGCACAATGCCGCCTTAAGTACAAGAATAGAGACTCTTCTTACAGTCGGTGTATTGAGCATTCCCTGTGAGACCAGTATTAGTTTCCCATACACCACTGCAGGTTCAATGTATTCCTTGGACCTTCACATTGACGATGAAACACAGAAATCGCATCGGAATTAAATACAAAAGGCACAATGCCGCCATGAGTACAAGAATAGAGACTCTTCTTACAGTCGGTGCTTTGAGCATTGCCTGTGAGAAGAGTATTAGTTTCCGCTACACCTCTGCAGTTTCAGTTTATTCCTTGGACCTTCACATTGACGATGAAACATAGAAATGGCATCGGAATTAAATAGAAAAGGCACAATGCCGCCTTAAATACAAGAATAGAGACTCTTCTTACAGTCGGTGCTTTGAGCGTTCCCTATGAGACCAGTAACAGTTTCCGATACACCACTGGAGGTTCAATGAATTCCTTGGACATTCACATTGACGATGAAACACTGAATTTTCGTCGGAATTAAAAACAAAAGGCACAATGCCGCCTTAAGTACAAGAATAGAGACTCTTCTTACAGTCGGTGCTTTGAGCATTCCCTGTGAGACCAGTAATAGTATCCGATACACCACTTCAGGTTCAATCTATTCCTTGGACATTCACATTGACGATGAAACACTGAAATTTCATCGGAATTAAATACAAAAGGTACAATGCCGCCTTAAGTGCAAGAATAGGGACTCTTCTTACCGTCGGTGCTTTGAGCATTCCCTGTGAGACCAGTATTAGTTTCCGCTACACCTCTGCAGGTTCAGTTTATTCCTTGGACCTTCACATTGACGATGAAACACCGAAATGGCATCGGAATTAAATACAAAAGGCTCAATGCCGCCTTAAGTACAAGAATAGAGACTCATCTTACAGTCGGTGCTTTGAGCCTTCCCTGTGAGACCAGTATTAGTTACCTTAACACCACTGCAGGTTCAATGTATTCCTTGGACCTTCACATTGACGATAAAACACAGAAATCGCATCGGAATTAAATACAAAAGGCACAATGCCGCCTTAAGTACAAGAATAGAGACTCTTCTGACAGTCGTTGCTTTGAGCATTCCCTGTGAGACCACTAATAGTATCCGATACACCACTGCAGATTCAATCTATTCCTTGGACATACACATTGATGATGAAACACAGAAATTACATCGGAATTAAATACAAAAGGAAAAATGCCGCCTTATGTTCAAGAATAGAGACTCATCTTACAGTCGGTGCTTTGAGCATTCCCTGTGAGACCAGTATTAGTTTCCGATACACCACTGCAGGTTCAATGTACTCCTTGGACCTTCACATTGACGATGAAACTCAGAAATGGCATAGGAATTAAATATAAAAGACACAATGCCGCCTTAAGTACAAGAATAGAGACTCTTCTTACAGTCGGTGCTTTGAGCATTCCCTGTGAGACCAGTATTAGTTTCCGATACGCCACTGCAGGTTCAATGTATTCCTTGGACCTTCACATTGACGATGAAACACAGAAATCGCATCGGAATCAAATACAAAAGGCACAATGCCGCCTTAAGTGCAATTATAGAGACTCTTCTTACAGTCGGTGCTTCGAGAATTCCCTGTGAGACCAGTAATAGTATCCGATACACCACTGCAGGTTCAATCTATTCCTTGGACATACACATTGACGTTGCAACACTGAAATTACATCGGAATTAAATACAAAAGGAACAATGCCGCCTTAAGTACAAGAATAGAGACTCTTCTTACAGTCGGTGCTTTGAGCATTCCCTGTGAGACCAGTAATAGTATCCGATACACCACTGTAGGTTCAATGTATTCCTTGGACCTTCACATTGACGATGAAACACAGAAATGGCATCGGAATTAAATACAAAAGGCACAATGCCGCCTTAAGTACAAGAATATAGAGACTCTTCTTACAGTCGGTGATTTGAGCATTCCCTGTGAGACCAGTAATAGTATCCGATACACCACTGCAGATTCAATCTATTCCTTGGACATACACATTGACGATGAAACACAGAAATTACATCGGAATTAAATACAAAAGGAAAAATTCCGCCTTAAGTACAAGAATAGAGACTCTTATTACAGTCGGTGATTTGAGCATTCCCTGTGAGACCAGTATTAGTTTCCGATACACCACTGCTGGTTCAATGTATTCCTTGGACCTTCAAATTGACGATGAGACACAGAAATCGCATCCGAATTAAATACAAAAGGAACAATGCCGCCTTAAGTACAAGAATAGAGACTCTTCTTACAGTCGGTGCTTTGAGCATTCCCTGTGAGACCAGTATTAGTTTCCGATACACCACTGCAGGTTCAATGTACTCCTTGGACCTTCAAATTGACGATGATACACAGAAATCGCATGGGAATTAAATGCAAAAGGCACAATGCCGCCTTAAGTACAAGAATAGAGACTCTTCTTACAGTCGGTGCTTTGAGCATTCCCTGTGAGACCAGTATTAGTTTCCGATACACCACTGCAGGTTCAATGTATTCCTTGGACCTTCAAATTGACGATGATACACAGAAATCGCATCGGAATGAAATACAAAAGGCACAATGCCGCCTTAAGTACAAGAATAGAGACTCTTTCTACAGTCGGTGCTTTGAGCATTCCCTGTGAGACCAGTAATTGTATCCGATACACCACTGGAGGTTCAATGAATTCCTTGGACATTCACATTGACGATGAAACACTGAAATTACATCGGAATTAAATACAAAATGCACAATGCCGCCATAAGTACAAGAATGGAGACTCTTCTTACCGTCGGTGCTTTGAGCATTCCCTGTGAGACCAGTATTAGCTTCCGCTACACCTCTGCAGGTTCAGTTTATTCCTTGGACCTTCACATTGACGATGATACACAGAAATGGCATCGGAATTAAATACAAAACGCACAATGCCGCCTTAAGTACAAGAATAGAGACTCTTCTTACAGTCGGTGCTTTGAGCATTCCCTGTGAGACCAGTATTAGTTTCCGATACACCACTGCAGGTTCAATGTATTCCTTGGACCTTCACATTGACGATGAAAAACAGAAATGGCATCGGAAGTAAATCCAAAACGCACAATGCCGCCTTAAGTACAAGAATAGGGACTCTTCTTACAGTGGGTGCTTTGAACAATCCCTGTGAGACCAGTAATAGTACCCGATACACCACCTCAGGTTCAATCTATTCCTTGGACAAACACATGGACGATGAAACACAGAAATTACATCGGAATTAAATACAAAAGGAACAATGCCGCCTTAACTACAAGAATAGAGACTCTTCTTACCGTCGGTGCTTTGAGCATTCCCTGTGAGACCAGTATTAGTTTCCGATACACCACTGGACGTTCAATGAATTCCTTGGACCTTCACATTGACGATGAAACACTGAAATTACATCTTAATTAAATACAAAAGGCACAATGCCGCCTTAAGTACAAGAATAGAGACTCTCCTTACAGTCGATGCGATGAGCATTCCCTGTGAGACCAGTAATAGTATCCGATACACCACTGCAGGTTCAATGTATTCCTTGGACCTTCACATTGACGATGAATCAATGAAATCGCATCGGAATTAAATACAAAAGGCACAATGCCGCCTTAAGTACAAGAATAGAGACTCTTCTTACAGTCGGTGCTTTGAGCATTCCCTGTGAGACCAGTATTAGTTTCCGATACACCACTGCAGGTCCAATGTATTCCTTGGAGCTTCGCATTGACGATGAAACACAGAAATGGCATCGGAATTAAATCCAAAACGCACAATGCCGCCTTAAGTACAAGAAAAGAGACTCTTCTTACCGTCAGTGCTTTGAGCATTCCCTGTGAGACCAGTATTAGTTTCCCATACACCACTGCAGGTTCAATGCATTCCTTGGACCTTCACATTGACGATGAAACACAGAAATGGCATCGGAATTAAATCCAAAACGCACAATGCCGCCTTATGTACAAGAATAGAGACTCTTCTTACCTTCGGTGCTTTGAGCATTCCCTGTGAGACCAGTATTAGCTTCCGCTACACCTCTGCAAGTTCAGTTTATTCCTTGGACATTCAAATTGACGATGATACACAGAAATCGCATCGTAATTAAATCCAAAACGCACAATGCCGCCTTATGTACAAGAATAGAGACTCTTCTTACCTTCGGTGCTTTGAGCATTCCCTGTGAGACCAGTATTAGCTTCCGCTACACCTCTGCAGGTTCAGTTTATTCCTTGGACCTTCAAATTGACAATGATACACAGAAATCGCGTCGGAATTAAATACAAAGGCACAATGCCGCCTTAAGTACAAGAATAGGGACTCTTCTTACCGTCGGTGCTTTGAGCATTCCCTGTGAGACCAGTATTAGTTTCCGCTACACCTCTGCAGATTCAGATTATTCCTTGGACCCTCACATTGACGATGAAACAGGGAAATGGCATCGGAATTAAATACAAAAGGCACAATGCCGCCTTAAGTACAAAAATAGAGACTCTTCTTACAGACGGTGCTTTGAGCTTTCCCTGTGAGACCAGTAATAGTATCCGATACACCACTGCAGGTTCAATGTATTCCTTGGACCTTCACATTGACGATGAAACACAGACATGGCATCGGAATTACATACAAAAGGCAAAATGCCGCCTTAAGTACAAGAATAGAGACTCTTCTTACAGTGGGTGCTTTGAGCATTCCCTGTGAGACCAGTAATAGTATCCGATACACCACTGAGGGTTCAATGTATTCCTTGGACCTTCACATTGACGATGAAACACAGAAATCGCATCGGAATGAAATACAAAAAGCACAATGCCGCCTTAAGAACAAGAATAGAGACTCTTCTTACAGTCGGTGATTTGAGCATTCCCTGTGAGACCAGTAATAGTATCCGATACACCACTGCAGGTTCAATGTATTCCTTGGACCTTCACATTGACGATGAATCACAGAAATGGCATCGGAATTAAATACAAAAGGCACAATGCCGCCTTAAGTACAAGAATAGGGACTCTTCTTACCGTCGGTGCTTTCAGCATTCCCTGTGAGACCAGTAATAGTATCCGATACACCACTGCAGGTTCAATGTATTCCTTGGACCTTCACATTGACGATGAAACACAGAAATGGCATCGGAATGAAATACAAAAGGAACAATGCCGCCTTAAGTACAAGAATATAGAGACTCTTCTTACAGTCGGTGATTTCAGCATTCCCTGTGAGACCAGTAATAGTATCCGATACACCACTGCAGATTCAATCTATTCCTTGGACATACACATTGACGATGAAACACAGAAATTACATCGGAATTAAATACAAAAGGAAAAATTCCGCCTCAAGTACAAGAATAGAGACTCTTCTTACAGTCGGTGCTTTGAGCATTCCCTGTGAGACCAGTATTAGTTTCCGATACACCACTGCTGGTTCAATGTATTCCTTGGACCTTCAAATTGACGATGAGACACAGAAATCGCATCCGAATTAAATACAAAAGGAACAATGCCGCCTTAAGTACAAGAATAGAGACTCTTCTTACAGTCGGTGCTTTGAGCATTCCCTGTGAGACCAGTATTAGTTTCCGATACACCACTGCAGGTTCAATGTATTCCTTGGACCTTCAAATTGACGATGATACACAGAAATCGCATGGGAATTAAATGGAAAAGGCACAATGCCGCCTTAAGTACAAGGATAGAGATTCTTCTTACAGTCGGTGCTTTGAGCATTCCCTGTGAGACCAGTATTAGTTTCCGATACATCACTGCAGGTTCAATGTATTCCTTGGACCCTCAAATTGACGATGATACACAGAAATCGCATCGGAATTAAATACAAAAGGCACAATGCCGCCTTAAGTACAAGAGTAGAGACTCTTCTTACAGTCGGTGCTTTGGGCATTCCCTGTGAGACCAGTAATAGTTTCCGATACGCCGCTGCAGGTTCAATGTATTCCTTGGACCTTCAAATTGACAATGATACACAGAAATCGCATCGGAATTAAATACAAAAGGCACAATGCCGCCTTAAGTACAAGAATAGAGACTCTTTCTACAGTCGGTGCTTTGAGCATTCCCTGTGAGACCAGTAATAGTATCTGATACACCACTGGAGGTTCAATGAATTCCTTGGACATTCACATTGACGATGAAACACTGAAATTACATCGGAATTAAATACAAAATGCACAATGCCGCCATAAGTACAAGAATGGAGACTCTTCTTACCGTCGGTGCTTTGAGCATTCCCTGTGAGACCAGTATTAGCTTCCGCTAGACCTCTGCAGGTTCAGTTTATTCCTTTGACCTTCACATTGACGATGAAACACAGAAATGGCATCGGAATTAAATACAAAACGCACAATGCCGCCTTAAGTACAAGAATAGAGACTCTTCTTACAGTCGGTGCTTTGAGCATTCCCTGTGAGACCAGTATTAGTTTCCGATACACCACTGCAGGTTCAATGTATTCCTTGGACCTTCACATTGACGATGAAACATAGAAATGGCATCGGAAGTACATCCAAAACGCACAATGCCGCCTTAAGTACAAGAATAGGGACTCTTCTTACAGTGGGTGCTTTGAGCAATCCCTGTGAGACCAGTAATAGTATCCGATACACCACCTCAGGTTCAATCTATTCCTTGGACATACACATGGACGATGAAACACAGAAATTACATCGGAATTAAATACAAAAGGAACAATGCCGCCTTAACTACAAGAATAGAGGCTCTTCTTACCGTCGGTGCTTTGAGCATTCCCTGTGAGACCAGTATTAGTTTCCGATACACCACTGGACGTTCAATGAATTCCTTGGACCTTCACATTGACGATGAAACACTGAAATTACATCTTAATTAAATACAAAAGGCACAATGCCGCCTTAAGTACAAGAATAGAGACTCTTCTTACAGTCGATGCGATGAGCATTCCCTGTGAGACCAGTAATAGTATCCGATACACCACTGCAGGTTCAATGTATTCCTTGGACCTTCACATTGACGATGAAACAATGAAATCGCATCGGAATTAAATACAAAAGGCACAATGCCGCCTTAAGTACAAGTATAGAGACTCTTCTTACAGTCGGTGCTTTGAGCATTCCCTGTGAGACCAGTATTAGTTTCCGATACACCACTGCAGGTCCAATGTATTCCTTGGAGCTTCACATTGACGATGAAACACAGAAATGGCATCGGAATTAAATCCAAAACGCACAATGCCGCCTTAAGTACAAGAAAAGAGACTCTTCTTACCGTCGGTGCTTTGAGCATTCCCTGTGAGACCAGTATTAGTTTCCCATACACCACTGCAGGTTCAATGCATTCCTTGGACCTTCACATTGACGATGAAACACAGAAATGGCATCGGAATTAAATCCAAAACGCACAATGCCGCCTTATGTACAAGAATAGAGACTCTTCTTACCTTCGGTGCTTTGAGCATTCCCTGTGAGACCAGTATTAGCTTCCGCTACACCTCTGCAGGTTCAGTTTATTCCTTGGACCTTCAAATTGACGATGATACACAGAAATCGCATCGGAATTAAATGCAAAAGGCACAATGCCGCCTTAAGTACAAGAACAGAGACTCTTCTTACAGTCGGTGCTTTGAGCATTCCCTGTGAGACCAGTATTAGTTTCCGTTACACCACTGCAGGTTCAATGTATTCCTTGGACCTTCAAAATGACGATGATACACAGAAATCGCATCGGAATTAAATACAAAAGGCACAATGCCGCCTTAAGTACAAGAGTAGAGACTCTTCTTACAGTCGGTGCCTTGGGCATTCCCTCTGACACCAGTAATAGTTTCCGATACGCCACTGCAGGTTCAATGTATTCCTTGGACCTTCAAATTGACAATGATACACAGAAATCGCGTCGGAATTAAATACAAAGGCACAATGCCGCCTTAAGTACAAGAATAGGGACTCTTCTTACCGTCGGTGCTTTGAGCATTCCCTGTGAGACCAGTATTAGTTTCCGCTACACCTCTGCAGATTCAGATTATTCCTTAGACCTTCACATTGACGATGAAACACCGAAATGGCATCGGAATTAAATACAAAAGGCTCAATGCCGCCTTAAGTACAAGAATAGAGACTCATCTTACAGTCGGTGCTTTGAGCCTTCCCTGTGAGACCAGTATTAGTTACCTTAACACCACTGCAGGTTCAATGTATTCCTTGGACCTTCACATTGACGATAAAACACAGAAATCGCATCGGAATTAAATACAAAAGGCACAATGCCGCCTTAAGTACAAGAATAGAGACTCCTCTGACAGTCGTTGCTTTGAGCATTCCCTGTGAGACCACTAATAGTATCCGATACACCACTGCAGATTCAATCTATTCCTTGGACATACACATTGATGATGAAACACAGAAATTACATCGGAATTAAATACAAAAGGAAAAATGCCGCCTTATGTTCAAGAATAGAGACTCATCTTACAGTCGGTGCTTTGAGCATTCCCTGTGAGACCAGTATTAGTTTCCGATACACCACTGCAGGTTCAATGTACTCCTTGGACCTTCACATGGACGATGAAACTCAGAAATGGCATAGGAATTAAATATAAAAGACACAATGCCGCCTTAAGTACAAGAATAGAGACTCTTCTTACAGTCGGTGCTTTGAGCATTCCCTGTGAGACCAGTATTAGTTTCCGATACGCCACTGCAGGTTCAATGTATTCCTTGGACCTTCACATTGACGATGAAACACAGAAATCGCATCGGAATCAAATACAAAAGGCACAATGCCGCCTTAAGTGCAATTATAGAGACTCTTCTTACAGTCGGTGCTTCGAGAATTCCCTGTGAGACCAGTAATAGTATCCGATACACCACTGCAGGTTCAATCTATTCCTTGGACATACACATTGACGTTGCAACACTGAAATTACATCGGAATTAAATACAAAAGGAACAATGCCGCCTTAAGTACAAGAATAGAGACTCTTCTTACAGTCGGTGCTTTGAGCATTCCCTGTGAGACCAGTAATAGTATCCGATACACCACTGTAGGTTCAATGTATTCCTTGGACCTTCACATTGACGATGAAACACAGAAATGGCATCGGAATTAAATACAAAAGGCACAATGCCGCCTTAAGTACAAGAATATAGAGACTCTTCTTACAGTCGGTGATTTGAGCATTCCCTGTGAGACCAGTAATAGTATCCGATACACCACTGCAGATTCAATCTATTCCTTGGACATACACATTGACGATGAAACACAGAAATTACATCGGAATTAAATACAAAAGGAAAAATTCCGCCTTAAGTACAAGAATAGAGACTCTTATTACAGTCGGTGCTTTGAGCATTCCCTGTGAGACCAGTATTAGTTTCCGATACACCACTGCTGGTTCAATGTATTCCTTGGACCTTCAAATTGACGATGAGACACAGAAATCGCATCCGAATTAAATACAAAAGGAACAATGCCGCCTTAAGTACAAGAATAGAGACTCTTCTTACAGTCGGTGCTTTGAGCATTCCCTGTGAGACCAGTATTAGTTTCCGATACACCACTGCAGGTTCAATGTATTCCTTGGACCTTCAAATTGACGATGATACACAGAAATCGCATGGGAATTAAATGCAAAAGGCACAATGCCGCCTTAAGTACAAGAATAGAGACTCTTCTTACAGTCGGTGCTTTGAGCATTCCCTGTGAGACCAGTATTAGTTTCCGATACACCACTGCAGGTTCAATGTATTCCTTGGACCTTCAAATTGACGATGATACACAGAAATCGCATCGGAATTAAATACAAAAGGCACAATGCCGCCTTAAGTACAAGAATAGAGACTCTTTCTACAGTCGATGCTTTGAGCATTCCCTGTGAGACCAGTAATTGTATCCGATACACCACTGGAGGTTCAATGAATTCCTTGGACATTCACATTGACGATGAAACACTGAAATTACATCGGAATTAAATACAAAATGCACAATGCCGCCATAAGTACAAGAATGGAGACTCTTCTTACCGTCGGTGCTTTGAGCATTCCCTGTGAGACCAGTATTAGCTTCCGCTACACCTCTGCAGGTTCAGTTTATTCCTTGGACCTTCACATTGACGATGAAACACAGAAATGGCATCGGAATTAAATACAAAACGCACAATGCCGCCTTAAGTACAAGAATAGAGACTCTTCTTACAGTCGGTGCTTTGAGCATTCCCTGTGAGACCAGTATTAGTTTCCGATACACCACTGCAGGTCCAATGTATTCCTTGGACCTTCACATTGACGATGAAAAACAGAAATGGCATCGGAAGTAAATCCAAAACGCACAATGCCGCCTTAAGTACAAGAATAGGGACTCTTCTTACAGTGGGTGCTTTGAGCAATCCCTGTGAGACCAGTAATAGTACCCGATACACCACCTCAGGTTCAATCTATTCCTTGGACATACACATGGACGATGAAACACAGAAATTACATCGGAATTAAATACAAAAGGAACAATGCCGCCTTAACTACAAGAATAGAGACTCTTCTTACCGTCGGTGCTTTGAGCATTCCCTGTGAGACCAGTATTAGTTTCCGATACACCACTGGACGTTCAATGAATTCCTTGGACCTTCACATTGACGATGAAACACTGAAATTACATCTTAATTAAATACAAAAGGCACAATGCCGCCTTAAGTACAAGAATAGAGACTCTCCTTACAGTCGATGCGATGAGCATTCCCTGTGAGACCAGTAATAGTATCCGATACACCACTGCAGGTTCAATGTATTCCTTGGACCTTCACATTGACGATGAATCAATGAAATCGCATCGGAATTAAATACAAAAGGCACAATGCCGCCTTAAGTACAAGAATAGAGACTCTTCTTACAGTCGGTGCTTTGAGCATTCCCTGTGAGACCAGTATTAGTTTCCGATACACCACTGCAGGTCCAATGTATTCCTTGGAGCTTCACATTGACGATGAAACACAGAAATGGCATCGGAATTAAATCCAAAACGCACAATGCCGCCTTAAGTACAAGAAAAGAGACTCTTCTTACCGTCGGTGCTTTGAGCATTCCCTGTGAGACCAGTATTAGTTTCCCATACACCACTGCAGGTTCAATGCATTCCTTGGACCTTCACATTGACGATGAAACACAGAAATGGCATCGGAATTAAATCCAAAACGCACAATGCCGCCTTATGTACAAGAATAGAGACTCTTCTTACCTTCGGTGCTTTGAGCATTCCCTGTGAGACCAGTATTAGCTTCCGCTACACCTCTGCAAGTTCAGTTTATTCCTTGCACCTTCAAATTGACGATGATACACAGAAATCGCATCGTAATTAAATCCAAAACGCACAATGCCGCCTTATGTACAAGAATAGAGACTTTTCTTACCTTCGGTGCTTTGAGCATTCCCTGTGAGACCAGTATTAGCTTCCGCTACACCTCTGCAGGTTCAGTTTATTCCTTGGACCTTCAAATTGACAATGATACACAGAAATCGCGTCGGAATTAAATACAAAGGCACAATGCCGCCTTAAGTACAAGAATAGGGACTCTTCTTACCGTCGGTGCTTTGAGCATTCCCTGTGAGACCAGTATTAGTTTCCGCTACACCTCTGCAGATTCAGATTATTCCTTGGACCCTCACATTGACGATGAAACACGGAAATGGCATCGGAATTAAATACAAAAGGCACAATGTCGCCTTAAGTACAAAAATAGAGACTCTTCTTACAGACGGTGCTTTGAGCTTTCCCTGTGAGACCAGTAATAGTATCCGATACACCACTGCAGGTTCAATGTATTCCTTGGACCTTCACATTGACGATGAAACACAGAAATGGCATCGGAATTAAATACAAAAGGCAAAATGCCGCCTTAAGTACAAGAATAGAGACTCTTCTTACAGTGGGTGCTTTGAGCATTCCCTGTGAGACCAGTAATAGTATCCGATACACCACTGAGGGTTCAATGTATTCCTTGGACCTTCACATTGACGATGAAACACAGAAATCGCATCGGAATGAAATACAAAAAGCACAATGCCGCCTTAAGAACAAGAATAGAGACTCTTCTTTCAGTCGGTGATTTGAGCATTCCCTGTGAGACCAGTAATAGTATCCGATACACCACTGCAGGTTCAATGTATTCCTTGGACCTTCACATTGACGATGAATCACAGAAATGGCATCGGAATTAAATACAAAAGGCACAATGCCGCCATAAGTACAAGAATAGGGACTCTTCTTACCGTCGGTGCTTTCAGCATTCCCTGTGAGACCAGTAATAGTATCCGATACACCACTGCGGGTTCAATGTATTCCTTGGACCTTCACATTGACGATGAAACACAGAAATGGCATCGGAATTAAATACAAAAGGAACAATGCCGCCTTAAGTACAAGAATATAGAGACTCTTCTTACAGTCGGTGATTTGAGCATTCCCTGTGAGACCAGTAATAGTATCCGATACACCACTGCAGATTCAATCTATTCCTTGGACATACACATTGACGATGAAACACAGAAATTACATCGGAATTAAATACAAAAGGAAAAATTCCGCCTTAAGTACAAGAATAGAGACTCTTCTTACAGTCGGTGCTTTGAGCATTCCCTGTGAGACCAGTATTAGTTTCCGATACACCACTGCTGGTTCAATGTATTCCTTGGACCTTCAAATTGACGATGAGACACAGAAATCGCATCCGAATTAAATACAAAAGGAACAATGCCGCCTTAAGTACAAGAATAGAGACTCTTCTTACAGTCGGTGCTTTGAGCATTCCCTGTGAGACCAGTATTAGTTTCCGATACACCACTGCAGGTTCAATGTATTCCTTGGACCTTCAAATTGACGATGATACACAGAAATCGCATGGGAATTAAATGCAAAAGGCACAATGCCGCCTTAAGTACAAGGATAGTGATTCTTCTTACAGTCGGTGCTTTGAGCATTCCCTGTGAGACCAGTATTAGTTTCCGATACATCACTGCAGGTTCAATGTATTCCTTGGACCCTCAAATTGACGATGATACACAGAAATCGCATCGGAATTAAATACAAAAGGCACAATGCCGCCTTAAGTACAAGAGTAGAGACTCTTCTTACAGTCGGTGCTTTGGGCATTCCCTGTGAGACCAGTAATAGTTTCCGATACGCCGCTGCAGGTTCAATGTATTCCTTGGACCTTCAAATTGACAATGATACACAGAAATCGCATCGGAATTAAATACAAAAGGCACAATGCCGCCTTAAGTACAAGAATAGAGACTCTTTCTACAGTCGGTGCTTTGAGCATTCCCTGTGAGACCAGTAATAGTATCTGATACACCACTGGAGGTTCAATGAATTCCTTGGACATTCACATTGACGATGAAACACTGAAATAACATCGGAATTAAATACAAAATGCACAATGCCGCCATAAGTACAAGAATGGAGACTCTTCTTACCGTCGGTGCTTTGGGCATTCCCTGTGAGACCAGTATTAGCTTCCGCTAGACCTCTGCAGGTTCAGTTTATTCCTTTGACCTTCACATTGACGATGAAACACAGAAATGGCATCGGAATTAAATACAAAACGCACAATGCCGCCTTAAGTACAAGAATAGAGACTCTTCTTACAGTCGGTGCTTTTAGCATTCCCTGTGAGACCAGTATTAGTTTCCGATACACCACTGCAGGTTCAATGTATTCCTTGGACCTTCACATTGACGATGAAACACAGAAATGGCATCGGAAGTAAATCCAAAACGCACAATGCCGCCTTATGTACAAGAATAGGGACTCTTCTTACAGTGGGTGCTTTGAGCAATCCCTGTGAGACCAGTAATAGTATCCGATACACCACCTCAGGTTCAATCTATTCCTTGGACATACACATGGACGATGAAACACAGAAATTACATCGGAATTAAATACAAAAGGAACAATGCCGCCTTAACTACAAGAATAGAGGCTCTTCTTACCGTCGGTGCTTTGAGCATTCCCTGTGAGACCAGTATTAGTTTCCGATACACCACTGGACGTTCAATGAATTCCTTGGACCTTCACATTGACGATGAAACACTGAAATTACATCTTAATTAAATACAAAAGGCACAATGCCGCCTTAAGTACAAGAATAGAGACTCTTCTTACAGTCGATGCGATGAGCATTCCCTGTGAGACCAGTAATAGTATCCGATACACCACTGCAGGTTCAATGTATTCCTTGGACCTTCACATTGACGATGAAACAATGAAATCGCATCGGAATTAAATACAAAAGGCACAATGCCGCCTTAAGTACAAGTATAGAGACTCTTCTTACAGTCGGTGCTTTGAGCATTCCCTGTGAGACCAGTATTAGTTTCCGATACACCACTGCAGGTCCAATGTATTCCTTGGAGCTTCACATTGACGATGAAACACAGAAATGGCATCGGAATTAAATCCAAAACGCACAATGCCGCCTTAAGTACAAGAAAAGAGACTCTTCTTACCGTCGGTGCTTTGAGCATTCCCTGTGAGACCAGTATTAGTTTCCCATACACCACTGCAGGTTCAATGCATTCCTTGGACCTTCACATTGACGATGAAACACAGAAATGGCATCGGAATTAAATCCAAAACGCACAATGCCGCCTTATGTACAAGAATAGAGACTCTTCTTACCTTCGGTGCTTTGAGCATTCCCTGTGAGAAAAGTATTAGCTTCCGCTACACCTCTGCAGGTTCAGTTTATTCCTTGGACCTTCAAATTGACGATGATACACAGAAATCGCATCGGAATTAAATGCAAAAGGCACAATGCCGCCTTAAGTACAAGAATAGAGACTCTTCTTACAGTCGGTGCTTTGAGCATTCCCTGTGAGACCAGTATTAGTTTCCGTTACACCACTGCAGGTTCAATGTATTCCTTGGACCTTCAAAATGACGATGATACACAGAAATCGCATCGGAATTAAATACAAAAGGCACAATGCCGCCTTAAGTACAAGAGTAGAGACTCTTCTTACAGTCGGTGCCTTGGGCATTCCCTCTGAGACCAGTAATAGTTTCCGATACGCCACTGCAGGTTCAATGTATTCCTTGGACCTTCAAATTGACAATGATACACAGAAATCGCGTCGGAATTAAATACAAAGGCACAATGCCGCCTTAAGTACAAGAATAGGGACTCTTCTTACCGTCGGTGCTTTGAGCATTCCCTGTGAGACCAGTATTAGTTTCCGCTACACCTCTGCAGATTCAGATTATTCCTTAGACCTTCACATTGACGATGAAACACAGAAATGGCATCGGAATTAAATACAAAAGGCACAATGCCGCCTTAAGTACAAGAATAGAGACTCTTCTTACAGTCGGTGCTTTGAGCTTTCCCTGTGAGACCAGTAATAGTATCCGATACACCACTGCAGGTTCAATGTATTCCTTGGACCTTCACATTGACGATGAAACACAGAAATGGCATCGGAATTAAATACAAAAGGCAAAATGCCGCCTTAAGTACAAGAATAGAGACTCTTCTTACAGTGGGTGCTTTGAGCTTACCCTGTGAGACCAGTAATAGTATCCGATACACCACTGCAGGTTCAATGTATTCCTTGGACCTTCACATTGACGATGAAACACAGAAATGGCATCGGAATTAAATACAAAAGGCACAATGCCGCCTTAAGTACAACAATATGGACTCTTCTTACCGTCGGTGCTTTGAGCATTAGCTGTGAGACCAATAATAGTATCCGATATACCACTGCAGGCTCAATGTATTCCTTGGACCTACACATTGACGATGAATCACCGAAATGGCATCGGAATTAAATACAAAAGGCACAATGCCGCCTTAAGTACAAGAATAGGGACTCTTCTTACCGTCGGTGCTTTCAGCATTCCCTGTGAGACCAGTAATAGTATCCGATACACCACTGCAGGTTCAATGTATTCCTTGGACCTTCACATTGACGATGAAACACAGAAATGGCATCGGAATTAAATACAAAAGGCACAATGCCGCCTTAAGTACAAGAATAGAGACTCATTCTACAGTCGGTGCTTTGAGCATTCCCTGTGAGATCAGTAATAGTATCCGATACACCACTGCAGGTTCAATGTATTCCTTGGACCTTCACATTGACGATGAAACACAGAAATCGCATCGGAATTAAATACAAAAGGCCCAATGCCGCCTTAAGTACAAGAATAGAGACTCTTCTTACAGTCGGTGCTTTGAGCATTCCCTGTGAGACCAGTAATAGTAACCGATACACCACTGCAGGTTCAATGTATTCCTTGGACCTTCACAATGACGATGAAACACAGAAATGGCATCGGAATTAAATGCAAAAGGCACAATGCCGCCTTAAGTACAAGAATAGAGACTCTTCTTACAGTCGGTGCTTTGAGCATTCCCTGTGGGACCAATATTAGTTTCCGCTACACCTCTGCAGGTTCAGTTTATTCCTTGGACGTTCACATTGACGATGAAACACCGAAATGGCATCAGAATTAAATACAAAAGGCACAATGCCGCTTTAAGTACAAGAATAGAGGCTCTTCTTACAGTCGGTGCTTTGAGCATTCCCTGTGAGACCAGTAATAGTATCCGATACACCACTGCAGGTTCAGTCTATTCCTTGGACATACACATTGACGATGAAACACAGAAATTACATCGGAATTAAATACAAAAGGAACAATGCCCCCTTAAGTACAAGAATAGAGACTCTTCTTACCGTCGGTGCTTTGAGCATTCCCTGTGAGACCAGTATTATTTTTCGATACACCACTGGATGGGTACATCACATAACTAATGAGGAAGTATTGAATAGGATTGGGGAGAAGAGAAGTTTGTGGCACAACTTGACCAGAAGAAGGGATCGGTTGGTAGGACATGTTCTGAGGCATCAAGGGATCACCAATTTAGTATTCGAGAGCAGCGTGGAGGGTAAAAATCGTAGAGGGAGACCAAGAAATGAATACACTAAGCAGATTCAGAAGGATGTAGGTTGCAGTAGGTACTGGGAGATGAAAAAGCTTGCATAGGATAGAGCAGCATGGAGAGCTGCATCAAACCAGTCTCAGGACTGAAGACCACAACAACAACAACACCACTGGAGGTTCAACGAATTTCTTGGACATTCACATTGACGATGAAACACTGAAATTACATCGGAATTAAATACAAAATGCACAATGCCGCCTTAAGTACAAGAATAGGGACTCTTCTTACCGTCGGTGCTTTCAGCATTCCCTGTGAGACCAGTAATAGTATCCGATACACCACTGCAGGTTCAATGTATTCCTTGGACCTTCACATTGACGATGAAACACAGAAATGGCATCGGAATTAAAAACAAAAGGCACAATGCCGCCTTAAGTACAAGAATAGAGACTCTTTCTACAGTCGGTGCTTTGAGCATTCCCTGTGAGATCAGTAATAGTATCCGATACACCACTGCAGGTTCAATGTGTTCCTTGGACCTTCACATTGACGATGAAACACAGAAATCGCATCGGAATTAAATACAAAAGGCCCAATGCCGCCTTAAGTACAAGAATAGAGACTCTTCTTAGAGTCGGTGTTTTGAGCATTCCCTGTGAGACCAGTAATAGTAACCGATACACCACTGCAGGTTCAATGTATTCCTTGGACCTTCACATTGACGATGAAACACAGAAATCGCATCGGAATCAAAAACAAAAAGCACAAAGCCGCCTTAAGTACAAGAATAGAGACTCTTCTTACTGTCGGTGATTTGAGCATTCCCTGTGAGACCAGCAATAGTATCCGATACACCACTGCAGGTTCAATGTATTCCTTGGACCTACACATTGACGATGAAACACAGAAATGGCATCGGAATTAAATACAAAAGGCACAATGCCGCCTTAAGTACAAGAATAGAGACTCTTCTTACCGTCGGTGCTTTGAGCATTCCCTGTGAGACCAGTATTAGCTTCCGCTACACCTCTGCAGGTTCAGTTTATTCCTTGGACCTTCACATTGACGATGAAACACAGAAATGGCATCGGAAGTAAATCCAAAACGCACAATGCCGCCTTAAGTACAAGAATAGGGACTCTTCTTACAGTGGGTGCTTTGAGCAATCCCTGTGAGACCAGTAATAGTATCCGATACACCACCTCAGGTTCAATCTATTCCTTGGACATACACATTGACGATGAAACACAGAAATTACATCGGAATTAAATACAAAGGGAACAATGCCGCCTTAAGTACAAGAATAGAGACTCTTCTTACAGTCGGTGCTTTGAGCATTCCCTGTGTGGACCAGTATTCGTTTCCGCTACACCTCTGCAGGTTCAGTTTATACCTTGGACCTTCACATTGACGATGAAACACCGAAATGGCATTGGAATTAAATACAAAAGGCACAATGCCGCCTTAAGTACAAGAATAGAGACTCTTCTTACAGTCGGTGCTTTGAGCATTCCCTGTGAGACCAGTATTAGTTTCCGTTACACCACTGCAGGTTCAATGTATTCCTTGGCCCTTCAAAATGACGATGATACACAGAAATCGCATCGGATTTAAATACAAAAGGCACAATGCCGCCTTAAGTACAAGAGTAGAGACTCTTCTTACAGTCGGTGCCTTGGGCATTCCCTGTGAGACCAGTAATAGTTTCCGATACGCCACTGCAGGTTCAATGTATTCCTTGGACCTTCAAATTGACAATGATACACAGAAATCGCGTCGGAATTAAATACAAAGGCACAATGCCGCCTTAAGTACAAGAATAGGGACTCTTCTTACCGTCGGTGCTTTGAGCATTCCCTGTGAGACCAGTATTAGTTTCCGCTACACCTCTGCAGATTCAGATTATTCCTTGGACCTTCACATTGACGATGAAACACAGAAATTGCATCGGAATTAAATACAAAAGGCACAATGCCGCCTTAAGTACAAGAATAGAGACTCTTCTTACAGTCGGTGCTTTGAGCTTTCCCTGTGAGACCAGTAATAGTATCCGATACACCACTGCAGGTTCAATGTATTCCTTGGACCTTCACATTGACGATGAAACACAGAAATGGCATCGGAATTAAATACAAAAGGCAAAATGCCGCCTTAAGTACAAGAATAGAGACTCTTCTTACAGTGGGTGCTTTGAGCATTCCCTGTGAGACCAGTAATAGTATCCGATACACCACTGCAGGTTCAATGTATTCCTTGGACCTTCACATTGACGATGAAACACAGAACTCGCATCGGAATTAAATACAAAAAGCACAATGCCGCCTTAAGTACAAGAATAGAGACTCTTCTTACAGTCGGTGATTTGAGCATTCCCTGTGAGACCAGTAATAGTATCCGATACACCACTGCAGGTTCAATGTATTCCTTGGACCTACACATTGACGATGAAACACAGAAATGGCATCGGAATTAAATACAAAAGGCACAATGCCGCCTTAAGTACAACAATAGGGACTCTTTTTACCGTCGGTGCTTTGAGCATTAGCTGTGAGACCAATAATAGTATCCGATATACCATTGCAGGTTCAATGTATTCCTTGGACCTTCACATTGACGATGAATCACAGAAATGGCATCGGAATTAAATACAAAAGGCACAATGCCGCCTTAAGTACAAGAATAGGGACTCTTCTTACCGTCGGTGCTTTCAGCATTCCCTGTGAGACCAGTAATAGTATCCGATACACCACTGCAAGTTCAATGTATTCCTTGGACCTTCACATTGACGATGAAACACAGAAATGGCATCGGAATTAAATACAAAAGGCACAATGCCGCCTTAAGTACAAGAATAGAGACTCTTTCTACAGTCGGTGCTTTGAGCATTCCCTGTGAGATCAGTAATAGTATCCGATACACCACTGCAGGTTCAATGTGTTCCTTGGACCTTCACATTGACGATGAAACACAGAAATCGCATCGGAATTAAATACAAAAGGCCCAATGCCGCCTTAAGTACAAGAATAGAGACTCTTCTTAGAGTCGGTGTTTTGAGCATTCCCTGTGAGACCAGTAATAGTAACCGATACACCACTGCAGGTTCAATGTATTCCTTGGACCTTCACATTGACGATGAAACACAGAAATCGCATCGGAATCAAAAACAAAAAGCACAAAGCCGCCTTAAGTACAAGAATAGAGACTTTTCTTACAGTCGGTGATTTGAGCATTCCCTGTGAGACCAGCAATAGTATCCGATACACCACTGCAGGTTCAATGTATTCCTTGGACCTACACATTGACGATGAAACACAGAAATGGCATCGGAATTAAATACAAAAGGCACAATGCCGCCTTAAGTACAACAATATGGACTCTTCTTACCGTCGGTGCTTTGAGCATTAGCTGTGAGACCAATAATAGTATCCGATATACCACTGCAGGTTCAATGTATTCCTTGGACCTTCACATTGACGATGAATCACCGAAATGGCATCGGAATTAAATACAAAAGGCACAATGCCGCCTTAAGTACAAGAATAGGGACTCTTCTTACCGTCGGTGCTTTCAGCATTCCCTGTGAGACCAGTAATAGTATCCGATACACCACTGCAGGTTCAATGTATTCCTTGGACCTTCACATTGACGATGAAACACAGAAATGGCATCGGAATTAAATACAAAAGGCACAATGCCGCCTTAAGTACAAGAATAGAGACTCTTTCTACAGTCGGTGCTTTGAGCATTCCCTGTGAGATCAGTAATAGTATCCGATACACCACTGCAGGTTCAATGTATTCCTTGGACCTTCACATTGACGATGAAACACAGAAATCGCATCGGAATTAAATACAAAAGGCCCAATGCCGCCTTAAGTACAAGAATAGAGACTCTTCTTACAGTCGGTGCTTTGAGCATTCCCTGTGAGACCAGTAATAGTAACCGATACACCACTGCAGGTTCAATGTATTCCTTGGACCTTCACAATGACGATGAAACACAGAAATGGCATCGGAATTAAATGCAAAAGGCACAATGCCGCCTTAAGTACAAGAATAGAGACTCTTCTTACAGTCGGTGCTTTGAGCATTCCCTGTGGGACCAATATTAGTTTCCGCTACACCTCTGCAGGTTCAGTTTATTCCTTGGACGTTCACATTGACGATGAAACACCGAAATGGCATCAGAATTAAATACAAAAGGCACAATGCCGCTTTAAGTACAAGAATAGAGGCTCTTCTTACAGTCGGTGCTTTGAGCATTCCCTGTGAGACCAGTAATAGTATCCGATACACCACTGCAGGTTCAGTCTATTCCTTGGACATACACATTGACGATGAAACACAGAAATTACATCGGAATTAAATACAAAAGGAACAATGCCGCCTTAAGTACAAGAATAGAGACTCTTCTTACCGTCGGTGCTTTGAGCATTCCCTGTGAGACCAGTATTATTTTTCGATACACCACTGGATGGGTACATCACATAACTAATGAGGAAGTATTGAATAGGATTGGGGAGAAGAGAAGTTTGTGGCACAACTTGACCAGAAGAAGGGATCGGTTGGTAGGACATGTTCTGAGGCATCAAGGGATCACCAATTTAGTATTCGAGAGCAGCGTGGAGGGTAAAAATCGTAGAGGGAGACCAAGAAATGAATACACTAAGCAGATTCAGAAGGATGTAGGTTGCAGTAGGTACTGGGAGATGAAAAAGCTTGCATAGGATAGAGCAGCATGGAGAGCTGCATCAAACCAGTCTCAGGACTGAAGACCACAACAACAACAACACCACTGGAGGTTCAACGAATTCCTTGGACATTCACATTGACGATGAAACACTGAAATTACATCGGAATTAAATACAAAATGCACAATGCCGCCTTAAGTACAAGAATAGAGACTCTTCTTACCGTCGGTGCTTTGAGCATTCCCTGTGAGACCAGTATTAGCTTCCGCTACACCTCTGCAGGTTCAGTTTATTCCTCGGACCTTCACATTGACGATGAAACACAGAAATGGCATCGGAAGTAAATCCAAAACGCACAATGCCGCCTTAAGTACAAGAATAGGGACTCTTCTTACAGTGGGTGCTTTGAGCAATCCCTGTGAGACCAGTAATAGTATCCGATACACCACCTCAGGTTCAATCTATTCCTTGGACATACACATTGACGATGAAACACAGAAATTACATCGGAATTAAATACAAAGGGAACAATGCCGCCTTAAGTACAAGAATAGAGACTCTTCTTACAGTCGGTGCTTTGAGCATTCCCTGTGTGGACCAGTATTTGTTTCCGCTACACCTCTGCAGGTTCAGTTTATACCTTGGACCTTCACATTGACGATGAAACACAGAAATGGCATTGGAATTAAATACAAAAGGCACAATGCCGCCTTAAGTACAAGAATAGAGACTCTTCTTACAGTCGGTGCTTTGAGCATTCCCTGTGAGACCAGTATTAGTTTCCGTTACACCACTGCAGGTTCAATGTATTCCTTGGACCTTCAAAATGACGATGATACACAGAAATCGCATCGGATTTAAATACAAAAGGCACAATGCCGCCTTAAGTACAAGAGTAGAGACTCTTCTTACAGTCGGTGCCTTGGGCATTCCCTGTGAGACCAGTAATAGTTTCCGATACGCCACTGCAGGTTCAATGTATTCCTTGGACCTTCAAATTGACAAAGATACACAGAAATCGCGTCGGAATTAAATACAAAGGCACAATGCCGCCTTAAGTACAAGAATAGGGACTCTTCTTACCGTCGGTGCTTTGAGCATTCCCTGTGAGACCAGTATTAGTTTCCGCTACACCTCTGCAGATTCAGATTATTCCTTGGACCTTCACATTGACGATGAAACACAGAAATGGCATCGGAATTAAATACAAAAGGCACAATGCCGCCTTAAGTACAAGATTAGAGACTCTTCTTACAGTCGGTGCTTTGAGCTTTCCCTGTGAGACCAGTAATAGTATCCGATACACCACTGCAGGTTCAATGTATTCCTTGGACCTTCACATTGACGATGAAACACAGAAATGGCATCGGAATTAAATACAAAAGGCAAAATGCCGCCTTAAGTACAAGAATAGAGACTCTTCTTACAGTGGGTGCTTTGAGCATTCCCTGTGAGACCAGTAATAGTATCCGATACACCACTGCAGGTTCAATGTATTCCTTGGACCTTCACATTGACGATGAAACACAGAAATCGCATCGGAATCAAAAACAAAAAGCACAAAGCCGCCTTAAGTACAAGAATAGAGACTCTTCTTACAGTCGGTGATTTGAGCATTCCCTGTGAGACCAGCAATAGTATCCGATACACCACCTCAGGTTCAATCTATTCCTTGGACATACACATTGACGATGAAACACAGAAATTACATCGGAATTAAATACAAAGGGAACAATGCCGCCTTAAGTACAAGAATAGAGACTCTTCTTACAGTCGGTGCTTTGAGCATTCCCTGTGTGGACCAGTATTCGTTTCCGCTACACCTCTGCAGGTTCAGTTTATACCTTGGACCTTCACATTGACGATGAAACACAGAAATGGCATTGGAATTAAATACAAAAGGCACAATGCCGCCTTAAGTACAAGAATAGAGACTCTTCTTACAGTCGGTGCTTTGAGCATTCCCTGTGAGACCAGTATTAGTTTCCGTTACACCACTGCAGGTTCAATGTATTCCTTGGACCTTCAAAATGACGATGATACACAGAAATCGCATCGGATTTAAATACAAAAGGCACAATGCCGCCTTAAGTACAAGAGTAGAGACTCTTCTTACAGTCGGTGCCTTGGGCATTCCCTGTGAGACCAGTAATAGTTTCCGATACGCCACTGCAGGTTCAATGTATTCCTTGGACCTTCAAATTGACAATGATACACAGAAATCGCGTCGGAATTAAATACAAAGGCACAATGCCGCCTTAAGTACAAGAATAGGGACTCTTCTTACCGTCGGTGCTTTGAGCATTCCCTGTGAGACCAGTATTAGTTTCCGCTACACCTCTGCAGATTCAGATTATTCCTTGAACCTTCACATTGACGATGAAACACAGAAATGGCATCGGAATTAAATACAAAAGGCACAATGCCGCCTTAAGTACAAGAATAGAGACTCTTCTTACAGTCGGTGCTTTGAGCTTTCCCTGTGAGACCAGTAATAGTATCCGATACACCACTGCAGGTTCAATGTATTCCTTGGACCTTCACATTGACGATGAAACACAGAAATGGCATCGGAATTAAATACAAAAGGCAAAATGCCGCCTTAAGTACAAGAATAGAGACTCTTCTTACAGTGGGTGCTTTGAGCATTCCCTGTGAGACCAGTAATAGTATCCGATACACCACTGCAGGTTCAATGTATTCCTTGGACCTTCACATTGACGATGAAACACAGAACTCGCATCGGAATTAAATACAAAAAGCACAATGCCGCCTTAAGTACAAGAATAGAGACTCTTCTTACAGTCGGTGATTTGAGCATTCCCTGTGAGACCAGTAATAGTATCCGATACACCACTGCAGGTTCAATGTATTCCTTGGACCTACACATTGACGATGAAACACAGAAATGGCATCGGAATTAAATACAAAAGGCACAATGCCGCCTTAAGTACAACAATAGGGACTCTTCTTACCGTCGGTGCTTTGAGCATTAGCTGTGAGACCAATAATAGTATCCGATATACCATTGCAGGTTCAATGTATTCCTTGGACCTTCACAATGACGATGAATCACAGAAATGGCATCGGAATTAAATACAAAAGGCACAATGCCGCCTTAAGTACAAGAATAGGGACTCTTCTTACCGTCGGTGCTTTCAGCATTCCCTGTGAGACCAGTAATAGTATCCGATACACCACTGCAGGTTCAATGTATTCCTTGGACCTTCACATTGACGATGAAACACAGAAATGGCATCGGAATTAAATACAAAAGGCACAATGCCGCCTTAAGTACAAGAATAGAGACTCTTTCTACAGTCGGTGCTTTGAGCATTCCCTGTGAGATCAGTAATAGTATCCGATACACCACTGCAGGTTCAATGTGTTCCTTGGACCTTCACATTGACGATGAAACACAGAAATCGCATCGGAATTAAATACAAAAGGCCCAATGCCGCCTTAAGTACAAGAATAGAGACTCTTCTTAGAGTCGGTGTTTTGAGCATTCCCTGTGAGACCAGTAATAGTAACCGATACACCACTGCAGGTTCAATGTATTCCTTGGACCTTCACATTGACGATGAAACACAGAAATCGCATCGGAATCAAAAACAAAAGGCACAATGCCGCCTTAAGTACAAGAATAGAGCCTCTTCTTACAGTCGGTGCTTTGAGCATTCCCTGTGAGACCAGTAATAGTATCCGATACACCACCGCAGTTTCAATGTATTCCTTGGACCTTCACATTGACGATGAAACACAGAAATCGCATCGGAATCAAAAACAAAAGGCACAATGCCGCCTTAAGTACAAGAATAGAGACTCTTCTTACAGTCGGTGCTTTGAGCATTCCATGTGAGACCAGTCATAGTATCCGATACACCACTGCAGGTTCAGTCTATTCCATGGACATACACATTGACGATGAAACACAGAAATTACATCGGAATTAAATACAAAAGGAACAATGCCGCCTTAAGTACAAGAATAGGGACTCTTCTTACAGTGGGTGCTTTGAGCAATCCCTGTGAGACCAGTAATAGTATCCGATACACCACCTCAGGTTCAATCTATTCCTTGGACATACACATTGACGATGAAACACAGAAATTACATCGGAATTAAATACAAAGGGAACAATGCCGCCTTAAGTACAAGAATAGAGACTCTTCTTACAGTCGGTTCTTTGAGCATTCCCTGTGAGGCCAGTATTAGTTTCCGCTACACCTCCGCAGGTTCAGTTTATACCTTGGACCTTCACATTGACGATGAAACACAGAAATGGCATTGGAATTAAATACAAAAGGCACAATGCCGCCTTAAGTACAAGAATAGAGACTCTTCTTACCGTCGGTGCTTTGAGCATTCCCTGTGAGACCAGTAATAGTATCCGATACACCACTGCAGGATCAATCTATTCCTTGGACATACACATGGACGATGAAACACAGAAATTACATCGTAATTAAATACAAAAGGAACAATGCCGCCTTAACTACAAGAATAGAGACTCTTCTTACCGTCGGTGCTTTGAGCATTCCCTGTGAGACCAGTATTAGTTTCCGATACACCACTGGAGGTTCAATGAATTCCTTGGACCTTCACATTGACGATGAAAGGCTGAAATTACATCTTAATTAAATACAAAAGGCACAATGCCGCCTTAAATACAGGAATAGAGACTCTTCTTACAGTCGATGCGATGAGCATTCCCTGTGAGACCAGTAATAGTATCCGATACACCACTGCAGGTTCAATGTATTCCTTGGACCTTCACATTGACGATGAAACACTGAAATCGCATCGGAATTAAATACAAAAGGCACAATGCCGCCTTAAGTACAAGAATAGAGACTCTTCTTACAGTCGGTGCTTTGAGCATTCCCTGTGAGACCAGTATTAGTCTCCGATACACCACTGCAGGTTCAATGTATTCCTTGGAGCTTCACATTGACGATGAAACACAGAAATGGCATCGGAATTAAATCGAAAACGCACAATGCCGCATTAAGTACAAGAATAGAGACTCTTCTTACCGTCGGTGCTTTGAGCATTCCCTGTGAGACCAGTATTAGTTTCCCATACACCACTGCAGGTTCAATGCATTCCTTGGACCTTCACATTGACGATGAAACACAGAAATGGTATCGGAATTAAATCCAAAACGCACAATACCGCCTTATGTACAAGAATAGAGACTCTTCTTACCTTCGGTGCTTTGAGCATTCCCTGTGAGACCAGTATTAGCTTCCGCTACACCTCTGCAGGTTCAGTTTATTCCTTGGACCTTCACATTGACGATGAAACACATAAATCGCATCGGAATTAAATACAAAAGGCACAATGCCGCCTTAAGTACAAGAATAGAGACTCTTCTTACAGTCGGTGCTTTGAGCATTCCCTGTGTGACCAGTAAGAGTATCCGATACACCACCGCAGGTTCAATCTATTCCTTGGACATACACATTGACGATGAAACACAGAAATTACATCGGAATTAAATACAAAAGGAACAATGCCGCCTTAAGTACAAGAATAGAGACTCTTCTTACCGTCGGTGCTTTGAGCATTCCCTGTGACACCAGTATTAGCTTCCGCTACACCTCTGCAGGTTCAGTTTATTCCTTGGTCCTTCACATTGACGATGAAACACAGAAATGGCATCGGAATTAAATCCAAAACGCACAATGCCGCCTTAAGTACCAGAATAGGGACTCTTCTTACAGTCGGTGCTTTGAGCATTCCCTGTGAGACCAGTAATAGTATCCGATACACGACTGCACGTTCAATCTATTCCTTGGACATACACATTGACGATGAAACACAGAAATTACATCGGAATTAAATACAAAAGGAACAATGCCGCCTTAAGTACAAGAATAGAGACTCTTCTTACAGTCGGTGCTTTGAGCATTCCCTGTGAGACCAGTATTAGTATCCGCTACACCTCTGCAGGTTCAGTTTATTCCTTGGAAAATCACATTGACGATGAAACACAGAAATGGCATCGGAATTAATTACAAAAGGCACAATGCCGCCTTAAGTACAAGAATAGAGACTCTTCTTACCGTCGGTGCTTTGAGCATTCCCTGTGAGACCAGTAATAGTATCCGATACACCACTGCAGGTTCAATCTATTCCTTGGACATACACATGGACAATGAAACACAGAAATTACATCGGAATTAAATACAAAAGGAACAATGCCGCCTTAAGTACAAGAATAGAGACTCTTCTTACGGTCGGTGCTTTGAGCATTCCCTGTGAGACCAGTATTAGTTTCCGATACACCACTGGAGGTTCAATGAATTCCTTGGACCATCACAATGACGATGAAACACTGAAATTACATCGGAATTAAATACAAAAGGCACAATGCCGCCTTAAGTACAAGAAAGAGACTCTTCTTACAGTCGGTGCTTTGAGCATTCCCTGTGAGACCAGTAATAGTATCCGATACACCACTGCAGGTTCAATCTATTCCTTGGACATTCACATTGGCGATGAAACACAGAAATTACATCGGAATTAAATACAAAAGGAACAATGCCGCCTTAACTACAAGAATAGAGACTCTTCTTACAGTCGGTGCTTTGAGCATTCCCTGTGAGACCAGTATAAGTTTCCGATACACCTCTGAGAGTTCAATGAATTTCTTGGACCCTCACATTGACGATGAAACACTGAAATTATATCTTAATTAAATACAAAAGGCACAATGCCGCCTTAAGTACAAGAATAGAGACTCTTCTTACAGTCGGTGCTATGAGCATTCCCTGTGAGACCAGTAATAGTATCCGATACACAACTGCAGGTTCAATGTATTCCTTGGACCTTCACATTGACGATGAAACACAGAAATCGCATCGGAATTAAATACAAAAGTCACAATGCCGCCTTAAGTACAAGAATAGAGACTCTTCTTACAGTCGGTGCTTTGAGCATTCCCTGTGAGACCAGTATTAGTTTCCGCTACACCTCTGCAGGTTCAGTTTATTCCTTGGACCTTCACATTGACGATGCAACGCAGATATCGCATCGGAATTAAATACAAAAGGCACAATGCCGCCTTAAGGACAAGAATAGAGACTCTTTTTACAGTCGGTGCTTTGAGCATTCCCTGTGAGACCAGTAATAGTATCCGATACACCACCGCAGGTTCAATCTATTCCTTGGACATACACATTGACGATGAAACACAGAAATTACATCGGAATTAAATACAAAAGGAACAATGAAGCCTCAAGTACAAGAATAGAGACTCTTCTTACCGTCGGTGCTTTGAGCATTCCCTGTGAGACCAGTATTAGTTTCCGATACACCACTGCAGGTTCAATGTATTCTTGGACATTCACATTGACGATGAAACACTGAAATTACATCGGAATTAAATAAGAAAGGGCACAATGCCGCCTTAAGTACAAGAATAGAGGCTCTTCTTACAGTCGGTGCTTTGAGCATTCCCTGTGAGACCAGTATTGGTTTCCGCTACACCTCTGCAGGTTCAGTTTATTCCTTGGACATTCACATTGACGATGAAACACAGAAATCGCATCGGAATTAAATACAAAAGGCACAATGCCGCCTTAAGTACAAGATTAGAGACTCTTCTTACAGTCGGTGCTTTGAGCATTCCCTGTGAGACCAGTAATAGTATCCGATACACCACTGCAGGTTCAATCTATTCCTTGGACATACACATTGACGATGAAACACAGAAATTACATCGGAATTAAATACAAAAGGAACTATGCCGCCTTAAGTACAAGAATAGAGACTCTTCTTACCGTCGGTGCTTTGAGCATTCCCTGTGAGACCAGTATTAGTTTCCGATACACCACTGGAGGTACAACGAATTCCTTGGACATTCACATTGACGATGAAACACTGAAATTACATCGGAATTAAATACAAAAGGCACAATGCCGCCTTAAGTACAAGAATAGAGACTCTTCTTACCGTCGGTGCTTTGAGCATTCCCTGTGAGACCAGTATTAGTTTCCGATACACCACTGGATGGGTAGATCACATAACTAATGAGGAAGTATTGAATAGGATTGGGGAGAACAGAAGTTTGTGGCAAAACTTGACCAGAAGAGGGGATCGGTTGGTAGGACATGTTCTGAGGTATCAAGGGATCACCAATTTAGTATTTGAGGGCAGCGTGGAGGGGAAAAATCGTAGAGGGGGACCAAGAAATGAATACGCTAAGCAGATTCAGAAGGATGTAGGTTGCAGTAGGTACTGGGAGATGAAAAAGCTTGCACAGGATAGAGTAGCATGGAGAGCTGCATCAAACCAGTCTCAGGACTGAAGACCGCAACAACAACAACACCACTGGAGGTTCAATGAATTCCTTGGACATTCACATTGACGATGAAACACTGAATTTATATTGGAATTAAATACAAAAGGCACAATGCCGCCTTAAGTACAAGAATAGAGACTCTTCTTACCGTCGGTGCTTTGAGCATTCCCTGTGAGACCAGTATGAGCTTCCGCTACACCTCTGCAGGTTCAGTTTTTTCCTTGGATATTCACATTGACGATGAAACACAGAAACGGCATCGGAATTAAATACAAAACGCACAATGCCGCCTTAAGTACAAGAATTGAGACTCTTCTTACAGTCGGTGCTTTGAGCATTCCCTGTGAGACCAGTATTAGTTTCCGATACACCACTGCAGGTTCAATGTATTCCTTGGACCTTCACATTGACGATGAAACACAGAAATGGCATCGGAATTAAATCCAAAACGCACAATGCCGCCTTAAGTACAAGAATAGAGACTCTTCTTACAGTCGGTGCTTTGAGCATTCCCTGTGAGACCAGTAATAGTATCCGATACACCACCGCAGGTTCAATCTATTCCTTGGACATACACATTGGCGATGAAACACAGAAATTACATCGGAATTAAATACAAAAGGAACAATGCCGCCTTAAGTACAAGAATAGAGAATCTTCTTACCGTCGGTGCTTTGAGCATTCCCTGTGACACCAGTATTAGCTTCCGCTACACCTCTGCAGGTTCAGTTTATTCCTTGGTCCTTCACATTGACGATGAAACACAGAAATGGCATCGGAATTAAATCCAAAACGCACAATGCCGCCTTAAGTACCAGAATAGGGACTCTTCTTACAGTCGGTGCTTTGAGCATTCCCTGTGAGACCAGTAATAGTATCCGATACACGACTGCACGTTCAATCTATTCCTTGGACATACACATTGACGATGAAACACAGAAATTACATCGGAATTAAATACAAAAGGAACAATGCCGCCTTAAGTACAAGAATAGAGACACTTCTTACAGTCGGTGCTTTGAGCATTCCCTGTGAGACCAGTATTAGTATCCGCTACACCTCTGCAGGTTCAGTTTATTCCTTGGACCTTCACATTGACGATGAAACACAGAAATGGCATCGGAATTAATTACAAAAGGCACAATGAGGCCTTAAGTACAAGAATAGAGACTCTTCTTACCGTCGGTGCTTTGAGCATTCCCTGAGAGACCAGTAATAGTATCCGATACACCACTGCAGGTTCAATCTATTCCTTGGACATACACATGGACAATGAAACACAGAAATTACATCGGAATTAAATACAAAAGGAACAATGCCGCCTTAAGTACAAGAATAGAGACTCTTCTTACGGTCGGTGCTTTGAGCATTCCCTGTGAGACCAGTATTAGTTTCCGATACACCACTGGAGGTTCAATGAATTCCTTGGACCATCACAATGACGATGAAACACTGAAATTACATCGGAATTGAATACAAAAGGCACAATGCCGCCTTAAGTACAAGAAAGAGACTCTTCTTACAGTCGGTGCTTTGAGCATTCCCTGTGAGACCAGTAATAGTATCCGATACACCACTGCAGGTTCAATCTATTCCTTGGACATTCACATTGGCGATGAAACACAGAAATTACATCGGAATTAAATACAAAAGGAACAATGCCGCCTTAACTACAAGAATAGAGACTCTTCTTACAGTCGGTGCTTTGAGCATTCCCTGTGAGACCAGTATAAGTTTCCGATACACCTCTGAGAGTTCAATGAATTTCTTGGACCTTCACATTGACGATGAAACACTGAAATTATATCTTAATTAAATACAAAAGGCACAATGCCGCCTTAAGTACAAGAATAGAGACTCTTCTTACAGTCGGTGCTATGAGCATTCCCTGTGAGACCAGTAATAGTATCCGATACACAACTGCAGGTTCAATGTATTCCTTGGACCTTCACATTGACGATGAATCACAGAAATCGCATCGGAATTAAATACAAAAGTCACAATGCCGCCTTAAGTACAAGAATAGAGACTCTTCTTACAGTCGGTGCTTTGAGCATTCCCTGTGAGACCAGTATTAGTTTCCGCTACACCTCTGCAGGTTCAGTTTATTCCTTGGACCTTCACATTGACGATGAAACGCAGATATCGCATCGGAATTAAATACAAAAGGCACAATGCCGCCTTAAGTACAAGAATAGAGACTCTTTTTACAGTCGGTGCTTTGAGCATTCCCTGTGAGACCAGTAATAGTATCCGATACACCACCGCAGGTTCAATCTATTCCTTGGACATACACATTGACGATGAAACACAGAAATTACATCGGAATTAAATACAAAAGGAACAATGAAGCCTCAAGTACAAGAATAGAGACTCTTCTTACCGTCGGTGCTTTGAGCATTCCCTGTGAGACCAGTATTAGTTTCCGATACACCACTGCAGGTTCAATGTATTCTTGGACATTCACATTGACGATGAAACACTGAAATTACATCGGAATTAAATAAGAAAGGGCACAATGCCGCCTTAAGTACAAGAATAGAGGCTCTTCTTACAGTCGGTGCTTTGAGCATTCCCTGTGAGACCAGTATTGGTTTCCGCTACACCTCTGCAGGTTCAGTTTATTCCTTGGACATTCACATTGACGATGAAACACAGAAATCGCATCGGAATTAAATACAAAAGGCACAATGCCGCCTTAAGTACAAGATTAGAGACTCTTCTTACAGTCGGTGCTTTGAGCATTCCCTGTGAGACCAGTAATAGTATCCGATACACCACTGCAGGTTCAATCTATTCCTTGGACATACACATTGACGATGAAACACAGAAATTACATCGGAATTAAATACAAAAGGAACTATGCCGCCTTAAGTACAAGAATAGAGACTCTTCTTACCGTCGGTGCTTTGAGCATTCCCTGTGAGACCAGTATTAGTTTCCGATACACCACTGGAGGTACAATGAATTCCTTGGACATTCACATTGACGATGAAACACTGAAATTACATCGGAATTAAATACAAAAGGCACAATGCCGCCTTAAGTACAAGAATAGAGACTCTTCTTACCGTCGGTGCTTTGAGCATTCCCTGTGAGACCAGTATTAGTTTCCGATACACCACTGGATGGGTAGATCACATAACTAATGAGGAAGTATTGAATAGGATTGGGGAGAACAGAAGTTTGTGGCAAAACTTGACCAGAAGAGGGGATCGGTTGGTAGGACATGTTCTGAGGTATCAAGGGATCACCAATTTAGTATTTGAGGGCAGCGTGGAGGGGAAAAATCGTAGAGGGAGACCAAGAAATGAATACGCTAAGCAGATTCAGAAGGATGTAGGTTGCAGTAGGTACTGGGAGATGAAAAAGCTTGCACAGGATAGAGTAGCATGGAGAGCTGCATCAAACCAGTCTCAGGACTGAAGACCGCAACAACAACAACACCACTGGAGGTTCAATGAATTCCTTGGACATTCACATTGACGATGAAACACTGAATTTATATTGGAATTAAATACAAAAGGCACAATGCCGCCTTAAGTACAAGAATAGAGACTCTTCTTACCGTCGGTGCTTTGAGCATTCCCTGTGAGACCAGTATGAGCTTCCGCTACACCTCTGCAGGTTCAGTTTTTTCCTTGGACCTTCACATTGACGATGAAACACAGAAACGGCATCGGAATTAAATACAAAACGCACAATGCCGCCTTAAGTACAAGAATAGAGACTCTTCTTACAGTCGGTGCTTTGAGCATTCCCTGTGAGACCAGTATTAGTTTCCGATACACCACTGCAGGTTCAATGTATTCCTTGGACCTTCACATTGACGATGAAACACAGAAATGGCATCGGAATTAAATCCAAAACGCACAATGCCGCCTTAAGTACAAGAATAGAGACTCTTCTTACAGTCGGTGCTTTGAGCATTCCCTGTGAGACCAGTAATAGTATCCGATTCACCACTGCAGGTTCAATCTATTCCTTGGACATAAACATTGACGATGAAACACAGAAATTACATCGGAATTAAATACAAAAGGACAATGCCGCCTTAAGTACGAGAATAGAGACTCTTCTTACCGTCGGTGCTTTGAGCATTCCCTGTGAGACCAGTAATAGTATCCGATACACCACTGCAGGTTAGATCTATTCCTTGGACATACACATGGACGATGAAACACAGAAATTACATCGGAATTAAATACAAAAGGAACAATGCCGCCTTAAGTACAAGAATAGAGACTCTTCTTACCGTCGGTGCTTTGAGCATTCCCTGTGAGACCAGTATTAGCTTCCGCTACACCTCTGCAGCTTCAGTTTATTCCTTGGACCTTCCCATTGACGATGAAACACACAAATGGCATCGGAATTAAATACAAAAGGCACAATGCCGCCTTAAGTACGAGAATAGAAACTCTTCTTACCGTCGGTGCTTTGAGCATTCCCTGTGAGACCAGTAATAGTATCCGATACACCACTGCAGGTTAGATCTATTCCTTGGACATACACAAGGACGATGAAACACAGAAATTACATCGGAATTAAATACAAAAGGAACAATGCCGCCTTAAGTACAAGAATAGAGACTCTTCTTACCGTCGGTGCTTTGAGCATTCCCTGTGAGACCAGTATAAGTTTCCGATACACCTCTGAGGGTTCAATGAATTCCTTGGACCTTCACATTGACGATGAAACACTGAAATTACATATTAATTAAATACAAAGGCTCAATTCCGCCTTAAGTACAAGAATAGAGACTCTTCTTACAGTCGGTGCTTTGAGCATTCCCTGTGAGACCAGTAATAGTATCCGATACACCACTGCAGGTTCAATGTATTCCTTGGACCTTCACATTGACGATGAAACACAGAAATCGCATCGGAATTAAATACAAAATGCACAATGCCGCCTTAAGTACAAGAATAGAGACTCTTCTTACAGTCGGTGCCTTGAGCATTCCCTGTGAGACCAGTATTACTTTCCGATACACCACTGCAGGTTCAGTGTATTCGGTGGACCTTCACATTGACGATGAAACACTGAAATTACATTGGAATTAAATACAAAGGGCACAATGCCGCCTTAGGTACAAGAATAGAGGCTCTTCTTACAGTCGGTGCTTTGAACATTCCCTGTGAGACCAGTATTAGTTTCCGCTACACCTCAGCAGGATCAGTTAATTCCTTGGACATTCACATTGACGATGAAACACAGAAATCGCATCGAAATTAAATACAAAAGGCACAATGCCGCCTTAAGTACAAGAATAGAGACTCTTCTTACAGTCGGTGCTTTGAGCATTCCCTGTGAGACCAGTAATAGTATCCGATACACCACTGCAGGTTCAATCTATTCCTTGGACATACACATTGACGATGAAACACAGAAATTACATCGGAATTAAATACAAAAGGAACAATGCCACCTTAAGTACAAGAATAGAGACTCTTCTTACCGTCGGTGCTTTGAGCATTCCCTGTGAGACCAGTATTAGTTTCCGATACACCACTGGAGGTTCAATGAATTCCTTGGACATTCACATTGACGATGAAACACTGAAATTACATCGGAATTAAATACAAAAGGCACAATGCCGCCTTAAGTACAAGAATAGAGACTCTTCTTACAGTCGGTGCTTTGAGCATTCCCTGTGAGACCAGTAATAGTATCCGATACACCACTGCAGGTTCAATCCATTCCTTGGACATACACATTCACGATGAAACACAGAAATTACATAGGAATTAAATACAAAAGGAACAATGCCGCCTTAAATACAAGAATAGAGACTCTTCTTACCGTCGGTGCTTTGAGCATTCCCTGTGAGACCAGTATTAGTTTCCGCTACACCTCTGCAGGTTCAGTTTATTCCTTGGACCTTCACATTGACGATGAAACACAGAAATCGCATTGGAATTAAATACAAAAGGCACAATGACGCCTTAAGTACAAGAATAGAGACTCTTCTTACAGTCGGTGGTTTGAGCATTGCCTGTGAGACCAGTAATAGTATCCGATACACCACTGCAGGTTCAATCTATTCCTTGGACATACACATTGACGATGAAACACAGAAATTACATCGGAATTAAATACAAAAAGAACAATGGCGCCTTAAGTACAAGAATAGAGGCTCTTCTTACAGTCTGTGCTTTGAGCATTCCCTGTGAGACCAGTATTAGTTTCCGCTACACCTCTGCAGGTTCAGTTTATTCCTTGGACCTTCACATTGACGATGAAACACAGAAATCGCATTGGAATTAAATACAAAAGGCACAATGACGCCTTAAGTACAAGAATAGAGACTCTTCTTACAGTCGGTGCTTTGAGCATTCTCTGTGAGACCAGTATTAGTTTCCGATACACCACTGGAGGTTCAATGAATTACTTGGACCATCACAATGACGATGAAACACTGAAATTACATCGGAATTAAATACAAAAGGCACAATGCCGCCTTAAGTACAAGAAAGAGACTCTTCTTACAGTCGGTGCTTTGAGCATTCCCTGTGAGACCAGTAATAGTATCCGATACACCACTGCAGGTTCAATCTATTCCTTGGATATACACATTGGCGATGAAACACAGAAATTACATCGGAATTAAATACAAAAGGAACAATGCCGCCTTAAGTACAAGAATAGAGACTCTTCCTACCGTCGGTGCTTTGAGCATTCCCTGTGAGACCAGTATTAGTTTCCGATACACCACTGGAGGTTCAATGAATTCCTTGGACAATCACAATGACGATGAAACACTGAAATTACATCGGAATTAAATACAAAAGGCACAATGCCGCCTTAAGTACAAGAAAGAGACTCTTCTTACAGTCGGTGCTTTGAGTATTCCCTGTGAGACCAGTAATAGTATCCGATACACCACTGCAGGTTCAATCTATTCCTTGGACATACACATTGGCGATGAAACACAGAAATTACATCGGAATTAAATACAAAAGGAACAATGCCGCCTTAACTACAAGAATAGAGACTCTTCTTACCGTCGGTGCTTTGAGCATTCCCTGTGAGACCAGTATAAGTTTCCGATACACCTCTGAGAGTTCAATGAATTCCTTGGACCTTCACATTGACGATGAAACACTGAAATTATATCTTAATTAAATACAAAAGGCACAATGCCGCCTTAAGTACAAGAATAGAGACTCTTCTTACAGTCGGTGCTATGAGCATTCCCTGTGAGACCAGTAATAGTATCCGATACACCACTGCAGGTTCAATGTATTCCTTGGACCTTCACATTGATGATGAAACACAGAAATCGCATCGAAATTAAATACAAAAGGCACAATGCCGCCTTAAGTACAAGAATAGAGACTCTTCTTACAGTCGGTGCTTTGAGCATTCCCTGTGAGACCAGTATTAGTTTCCGCTACACCTCTGCAGGTTCAGTTTATTCCTTGGACCTTCACATTGACGATGAAACACAGATATCGCATCGGAATTTAATACAAAAGGCACAATGCCGTCTTATGTACAAGAATAGAGACTCTTTTTACAGTCGGTGCTTTGAGCATTCCCTGTGAGACCAGTAATAGTATCCGATACACCACCGCAGGTTCAATCTATTCCTTGGACATACACATTGACGATGAAACACAGAAATTACATCGGAATTAAACACAAAAGGAACAATGAAGCCTTAAGTACAAGAATAGAGACTCTTCTTACCGTCGGTGCTTTGACCATTCCCTGTGAGACCAGTATTAGTTTCCGATACACCACTGCAGGTTCAATGTATTCCTTGGACATTCACATTGACGATGAAACACTGAAATTACATCGGAATTAAATAAGAAAGGGCACAATGCCGCCTTAAGTACAAGAATAGAGGCTCTTCTTACAGTCGGTGCTTTGAGCATTCCCTGTGAGACCAGTATTAGTTTCCGCTACACCTCTGCAGGTTCAGTTTATTCCTTGGACATTCACATTGACGATGAAACACAGAAATCGCATCGGAATTAAATACAAAAGGTACAATGCCGCCTTAAGTACAAGAATAGAGACTCTTCTTACAGTCGGTGCTATGAGCATTCCCTGTGAGACCAGTAATAGTATCCGATACACCACTGCAGGTTCAATCTATTCCTTGGACATACACATTGACGATGAAACACAGAAATTACATCGGAATTAAATACAAAAGGAACTATGCCGCCTTAAGTACAAGAATAGAGACTCTTCTTACCGTCGGTGCTTTGAGCATTCCCTGTGAGACCAGTATTAGTTTCCGATACACCACTGGATGGGTAGATCACACAACTAATGGGGAGGTATTAAATAGGATTGGGGAAAAGAGTAGTTTGTGGCACAACTTGACCAGAAGAGGGGATCGGTTGGTAGGACATGTTCTGAGGCATCAAGGGATCACCAATTTAGTATTTGAGGGCAGCGTGGAGGGGAAAAATCGTAGAGGGAGACCAAGAAATGAATACACTAAGCAGATTCAGAAGGATGTAGGTTGCAGTAGGTACTGGGAGATGAAAAAGGTTGCACAGGATAGAGTAGCATGGAGAGCTGCATCAAACCAGTCTCAGGACTGAAGACCACAACAACAACAACACCACTGGAGGTTCAATGAATTCCTTGGACATTCACATTGACGATGAAACACTGAATTTATATCGGAATTAAATACAAAAGGCACAATGCCGCCTTAAGTACAAGAATAGAGACTCTTCTTACCGTCGGTGCTTTGAGCATTCCCTGTGAGACCAGTATGAGCTTCCGCTACACCTCTGCAGGTTCAGTTTTTTCCTTGAACCTTCACATTGACGATGAAACACAGAAACGGCATCGGAATTAAATACAAAACGCACAATGCCGCCTTAAGTACAAGAATAGAGACTCTTCTTACAGTCGGTGCTTTGAGCATTCCCTGTGAGACCAGTATTAGTTTCCGATACACCACTGCAGGTTCAATGTATTCCTTGGACCTTCACATTGACGATGAAACACAGAAATGGCATCGGAATTAAATCCAAAACGCACAATGCCGCCTTAAGTACAAGAATAGAGACTCTTCTTACAGTCGGTGCTTTGAGCATTCCCTGTGAGACCAGTAATAGGATCCGATACACCACTGCAGGTTCAATCTATTCCTTGGACATAAACATTGACAATGAAACACAGAAATTACATCGGAATTAAATACAAAAGGGACAATGCCGCCTTAAGTACGAGAATAGAGACTCTTCTTACCGTCGGTGCTTTGAGCATTCCCTGTGAGACCAGTAATAGTATCCGATACACCTCTGCAGGTTAGATCTATTCCTTGGACATACACATGGACGATGAAACACAGAAATTACATCGGAATTAAATACAAAAGGAACAATGCCGCCTTAAGTACAAGAATAGAGACTCTTCTTACCGTCGGTGCTTTCAGCATTCCCTGTGAGACCAGTATTAGTTTCCGATACACCACTGGAGGTTCAATGAATTCCTTGGACCATCACATTGACGATGAATCACTGAAATTACATCGGAATTAAATACAAAATACACAATTCCGCCTTAAGTACAAGAATAGAGACTCTTCTTAGTCGGTGCTTTGAGCATTCCCTGTGAGACCAGTATTAGTATCCGATACACCACTGCAGGTTCAATGTATTCCTTGGACCTTCACATTGACGATGAAACACAGAAATCGCATCGGAATTAAATACAAAATGCACAATGCCGCCTTAAGTACAAGAATAGAGACTCTTCTTACAGTCGGTGCCTTGAGCATTCCCTGTGAGACCAGTATTAGTTTCCGATACACCACTGCAGGTTCAGTGTATTCGTTGGACCTTCACATTGACGATGAAACACAGAAATGGCATCGGAATTAAATCCAAAACGCACAATGCCGCCTTATGTACAAGAATAGACACTCTTCTTACCGTCGGTGCTTTGAGCATTCCCTCTGAGACCAGTATTAGTTTCCGATACACCACTGCAGGTTCAATGTATTCCTTGGACCTTCACATTGACGATGAAACACAGAAATGGCATCGGAATTAAATCCAAAACGCACAATGCCGCCTTATGTACAAGAATAGAGACTATTCTTACCGTCGGTGCTTTGAGCATTCCCTGTGAGACCAGTATTAGTTTCCGCTACACCTCTGCAGGTTCAGTTTATTCCTTGGACCTTCACATTGACGATGAAACACAGAAATCGCATCGGAATTAAATAAAAAGGCACAATGCCGCCTTAAGTACGAGAATAGAGACTCTTCTTACAGTCGGTGCTTTGAGCATTCCCTATGAGACCAGTATTAGTTCCCGATACACCACTGGAGGTTCAATGAATTCGTTGGACATTCACATTGACGATGAAACACTGAAATTACATCGGAATTAAATACAAAAGGCACAATGCCGCCTTAAGTACAAGAATAGAGACTCTTCTTACAGTCGGTGCTTTGAGCGTTCCCTGTGAGACAAGTAATAATATCCGATACACCACTGCAGGTTCAATCTAATCCTTTGACATACACATTGACGATGAAACACAGAAATTACATCGGAATTAAATACAAAAGGAACAATGAAGCCTTAAGTACAAGAATAGAGTCTCTTCTTACCGTCGGTGCTTTAAGCATTCCCTGTGAGACCAGTCTAAGTTTCCGATACACCACTGCAGGTTCAATGTATTCCTTGGACCTTCACATTGACGATGAAATACTGAAATTACATTGGAATTAAATACAAAGGGCACAATGCCGCCTTAGGAACAAGAATAGAGGCTCTTCTTACAGTCGGTGCTTTGAACATTCCCTGTGAGCCCAGCATTAGTTTTCGCTGCACCTCTGCAGGGTCAGTTTATTCCTTGGACCTTCACATTGACGATGAAACACAGAAATCGCATCGGAATTAAATACAAAACGCACAATGTCGCCTTAAATACAAGAATAGTGACACTTCTTACAGTCGGTGCTTTGAGCATTGCCTGTGAGACCAGTAATAGTATCCGATACACCACTGCAGGTTCAATCTATTCCTTGGACATACACATTGACGATGAAACACAGAAATTACATCGGAATTAAATACAAAAGGAACAATGGCGCCTTAAGTACAAGAATAGAGACTCTTCTTACAGTCTGTGCTTTGAGCATTCCCTGTGAGACCAGTATTAGTTTCCGCTACACCTCTGCAGGTTCAGTTTATTCCTTGGACCTTCACATTGACGATGAAACACAGAAATCGCATTGGAGTTAAATACAAAAGGCACAATGACGCCTTAAGTACAAGAATAGAGACCCTTCTTACAGTCGGTGCTTTGAGCAATCTCTGTGAGACCAGTAATAGTATCCGATACACCACTGTAGGTTCAATCTATTCCTTGGACATACACATTGACGATGAAACACAGAAATTACATCGGAATTAAATACAAAAGGAACAATGCCACCTTAAGTACAAGAATAGAGACTCTTCTTACCGTCGGTGCTTTGAGCATTCCCTGTGAGACCAGTATTAGTTTCCGATACACCACTGGAAGTTCAATGAATTCCTTGGACATTCACATTGACGTTGAAACACTGAAATTACATCGGAATTATATACAAAAGTCACAATGCCGCCTTAAGTACAAGAATAGAGACTCTGCTTACAGTCTGTGCTTTGAGCATTCCCTGTGAGACCAGTATTAGTTTCCGCTACACCTCTGCAGGTTCAGTTTATTCCTTGGACCTTCACATTGACGATGAAACACAGAAATCGCATCGGAATTAAATAAAAAGGCACAATGCCGCCTTAAGTACGAGAATAGAGACTCTTCTTACAGTCGGTGCTTTGAGCATTCCCTATGAGACCAGTATTAGTTCCCGATACACCACTGGAGGTTCAATGAATTCGTTGGACATTCACATTGACGATGAAACACTGAAATTACATCGGAATTAAATACAAAAGGCACAATGCCGCCTTAAGTACAAGAATAGAGACTCTTCTTACAGTCGGTGCTTTGAGCGTTCCCTGTGAGACAAGTAATAATATCCGATACACCACTGCAGGTTCAATCTAATCCTTTGACATACACATTGACGATGAAACACAGAAATTACATCGGAATTAAATACAAAAGGAACAATGAAGCCTTAAGTACAAGAATAGAGTCTCTTCTTACCGTCGGTGCTTTAAGCATTCCCTGTGAGACCAGTCTAAGTTTCCGATACACCACTGCAGGTTCAATGTATTCCTTGGACCTTCACATTGACGATGAAATACTGAAATTACATTGGAATTAAATACAAAGGGCACAATGCCGCCTTAGGAACAAGAATAGAGGCTCTTCTTACAGTCGGTGCTTTGAACATTCCCTGTGAGACCAGTATTAGTTTCCGCTACACCTCAGCAGGTTCAGTTTATTCCTTGGACATTCACATTGACGATGAATTACAGAAATCGCATCGGAATTAAATACAAAAGGCACAATGCCGCCTTAAGTACAAGAATAGAGACTCTTCTTACAGTCGGTGCTTTGAGCATTCCCTGTGAGACCAGTAATAGTATCCGATACACCACTGCAGTTTCAATCTATTCCTTGGACATACACATTGACGATGAAGCACAGAAATTACATCGGAATTAAATACAAAAGGAACAATGCCGCCTTAAGTACAAGAATAGAGACTCTTCTTACCGTCGGTGCTTTGAGCATTCCCTGTGAGACCAGTATTAGTTTCCGATACACCACTGGAGGTTCAATGAATTCCTTGGACTTTCACATTGACGATGAAACACTGAAATTACATCGGAATTAAATACAAAAGGCACAATGCCGCCTTAAGTACAAGAATAGAGACTCTTCTTACAGTCGGTGCTTTGAGCATTCCCTGTGAGACCAATAATAGTATCCGATACATCACCGCAGGTTCAATCTATTCCTGGGACATACACATTCACGATGAAACACAGAAATTACATAGGAATTAAATGCAAAAAGAACAATGCCGCCTTAAATACAAGAATAGAGACTCTTCTTACCGTCGGTGCTTTGAGCATTCCCTGTGAGACCAGTATTAGTCTCCGATACACCACTGGAGGTTCAATGAATTCCTTGGACATTCACATTGACGATGAAACACTGAAACTACATCGGTATTAAATACAAAAGGCACAATGCCGCCTTAAGTACAATTATAGAGACTCTTCTTACAGTCTGTGCTTTGAGCAATCCCTGTGAGCCCAGCATTAGTTTTCGCTACACCTCTGCAGGTTCAGTTTATTCCTTGGACCTTCACATTGACGATGAAACACAGAAATCGCATCGGAATTAAATACAAAACGCACAATGTCGCCTTAAATACAAGAATAGTGACACTTCTTACAGTCGGTGCTTTGAGCATTGCCTGTGAGACCAGTAATAGTATCCGATACACCACTGCAGGTTCAATCTATTCCTTGGACATACACATTGACGATGAAACACAGAAATTACATCGGAATTAAATACAAAAGGAACAATGGCGCCTTAAGTACAAGAATAGAGACTCTTCTTACAGTCTGTGCTTTGAGCATTCCCTGTGAGACCAGTATTAGTTTCCGCTACACCTCTGCAGGTTCAGTTTATTCCTTGGACCTTCACATTGACGATGAAACACAGAAATCGCATTGGAGTTAAATACAAAAGGCACAATGACGCCTTAAGTACAAGAATAGAGACCCTTCTTACAGTCGGTGCTTTGAGCAATCTCTGTGAGACCAGTAATAGTATCCGATACACCACTGTAGGTTCAATCTATTCCTTGGACATACACATTGACGATGAAACACAGAAATTACATCGGAATTAAATACAAAAGGAACAATGCCACCTTAAGTACAAGAATAGAGACTCTTCTTACCGTCGGTGCTTTGAGCATTCCCTGTGAGACCAGTATTAGTTTCCGATACACCACTGGAAGTTCAATGAATTCCTTGGACATTCACATTGACGTTGAAACACTGAAATTACATCGGAATTATATACAAAAGTCACAATGCCGCCTTAAGTACAAGAATAGAGACTCTGCTTACAGTCTGTGCTTTGAGCATTCCCTGTGAGACCAGTATTAGTTTCCGCTACACCTCTGCAGGTTCAGTTTATTCCTTGGGCCTTCACATTGACGATGAAACACAGAAATGGCATCGGAATTAAATACAAAAGGCACAATGCTGCCTTAAGTACAAGAATAGAGACTCTTCTTACAGTCGGTGCTTTGAGCATTCCCTGTAAGACAAGTATTAGTTTCCGATACACCACTACAGGTTCAGTTTATTCCTTGGACCTTCACATTGACGATGAAACACAGATATCGCATCGGAATTAAATCCAAAACGCACAATGCCGCCTTAAGTACAAGAATAGAGACTCTTCTTACAGTCGGTGCTTTGAGCATTCCCTGTGAGACCAGTAATAGTATCCGATACACCACTGCAGGTTCAATCTATTCCATGGACATAAACATTGACGATGAAACACAGAAATTACATCGGAATTAAATACAAAAGGGACAATGCCGCCTTAAGTACGAGAATAGAGACTCTTCTTACCGTCGGTGCTTTGAGCATTCCCTGTGAGACCAGTAATAGTATCCGATACACCACTGCAGGTTAGATCTATTCCTTGGACATACACATGGACGATGAAACACAGAAATTACATCGGAATTAAATACAAAAGGAACAATGCCGCCTTAAGTACAAGAATAGAGACTATTCTTACCGTCGGTGCTTTGAGCATTCCCTGTGAGACCAGTATTAGTTTCCGCTACACCTCTGCAGGTTCAGTTTATTCCTTGACCTTCACATTGACGATGAAACACAGAAATCGCATCGGAATTAAATACAAAAGGCACAATGCCGCCTTAAGTACGAGAATAGAGACTCTTCTTACAGTCGGTGCTTTGAGCATTCCCTGTGAGACCAGTATTAGTCTCCGATACACCACTGGAGGTTCAATGAATTCCTTGGACATTCACATTGACGATGAAACACTGAAATTACATCGGTATTAAATACAAAAGGAACAATGCCACCTTAAGTACAAGAATAGAGACTCTTCTTACCGTCGGTGCTTTGAGCATTCCCTGTGAGACCAGTATTAGTTTCCGATGCACCACTGGAGGTTCAATGAATTCCTTGGACATTCACATTGACGATGAAACACTGAAATTACATCGGAATTACATACAAAAGGCACAATGCCGCCTTAAGTACAAGAATAGAGACTCTTCTTACCGTCGGTGCTTTGAGCATTCCCTGTGAGACCAGTAATAGTATCCGATACACCACTGCAGGTTCAATCTATTCCTTGGACATACACATTGACGATGAAAAACACAAATTACATCGGAATTAAATACAAAAGGAACAATGCCGCCTTAAGTACAAGATTAGAGACTCTTCTTACCGTCGGTGCTTTGAGCATTCCATGTGAGACCAGTATTAGTTTCCGATACACCACTGGAAGTTCAATGAATTCCTTGGACATTCACATTGACGTTGAAACACTGAAATTACATCGGAATTATATACAAAAGTCACAATGCCGCCTTAAGTACAAGAATAGAGACTCTGCTTACAGTCTGTGCTTTGAGCATTCCCTGTGAGACCAGTATTAGTTTCTGCTACACCTCTGCAGGTTCAGTTTATTCCTTGGACCATCACATTGACAATGACACACAGAATTCGCATCGGAATTAAATACAAAAGGCACAATGCCGCGTTAAGTACAAGAATAGTGACTCTTCTTATAGTCGGTGCTTTGAGCGTTCCCTGTGAGACCAGTATTAGTTTCCGCTACACCTCTGCAGGTTCAGTTTATTCCTTGGACCTTCACATTGACGATGAAACACAGAAATGGCATCGGAATTAAATACAAAAGGCACAATGCCGTCTTATGTACAAGAATAGAGACTCTTTTTACAGTCGGTGCTTTGAGCATTCCCTGTGAGACCCGTAATAGTATCCGATACACCACCGCAGGTTCAATCTATTCCTTGGACATACACATATACGATGAAACACAGAAATTACATCGGAATTAAATACAAAAGGAACAATGAAGCCTTAAGTACAAGAATAGAAACTCTTCTTACCGTCGGTGCTTTGAGCATTCCCTGTGAGACCAGTATTAGTTTCCGATACACCACTGCAGGTTCAATCTATTCCTTGGACATACACATTGACGATGAAACACAGAAATTACATCGGAATTAAATACAAAAGGAACAATGGCGCCTTAAGTACAAGAATAGAGACTCTTCTTACAGTCTGTGCTTTGAGCATTCCCTGTGAGACCAGTATTAGTTTCCGCTACACCTCTGCAGGTTCAGTTTATTCCTTGGACCTTCACATTGACGATGAAACACAGAAATCGCATTGGAGTTAAATACAAAAGGCACAATGACGCCTTAAGTACAAGAATAGAGACCCTTCTTACAGTCGGTGCTTTGAGCAATCTCTGTGAGACCAGTAATAGTATCCGATACACCACTGTAGGTTCAATCTATTCCTTGGACATACACATTGACGATGAAACACAGAAATTACATCGGAATTAAATACAAAAGGAACAATGCCACCTTAAGTACAAGAATAGAGACTCTTCTTACCGTCGGTGCTTTGAGCATTCCCTGTGAGACCAGTATTAGTTTCCGATGCACCACTGGAGGTTCAATGAATTCCTTGGACATTCACATTGACGATGAAACACTGAAATTACATCGGAATTACATACAAAAGGCACAATGCCGCCTTAAGTACAAGAATAGAGACTCTTCTTACCGTCGGTGCTTTGAGCATTCCCTGTGAGACCAGTAATAGTATCCGATACACCACTGCAGGTTCAATCTATTCCTTGGACATACACATTGACGATGAAAAACACAAATTACATCGGAATTAAATACAAAAGGAACAATGCCGCCTTAAGTACAAGATTAGAGACTCTTCTTACCGTCGGTGCTTTGAGCATTCCATGTGAGACCAGTATTAGTTTCCGATACACCACTGGAAGTTCAATGAATTCCTTGGACATTCACATTGACGTTGAAACACTGAAATTACATCGGAATTATATACAAAAGTCACAATGCCGCCTTAAGTACAAGAATAGAGACTCTTCTTACAGTCGGTGCTTTGAGTATTCCCTGTGAGACAAGTATTAGTTTCCGATACACCACTACAGGTTTAGTTTATTCCTTGGACCTTCACATTGACGATGAAACACAGATATCGCATCGGAATTAAATACAAAAGGCACAATGCCGTCTTATGTACAAGAATAGAGACTCTTTTTACAGTCGGTGCTTTGAGCATTCCCTGTGAGACCCGTAATAGTATCCGATACACCACCGCAGGTTCAATCTATTCCTTGGACACACACATATACGATGAAACACAGAAATTACATCGGAATTAAATACAAAAGGAACAATGAAGCCTTAAGTACAAGAATAGAGACTCTTCTTACCGTCGGTGCTTTGAGCATTCCCTGTGAGACCAGTATTAGTTTCCGATACACCACTGGATGGGTAGATCACACAACTAATGAGGAAGTATTAAATAGGATTGGGGAGAAGAGAAGTTTGTGGCACAACTTGACCAGAAGAGGGGATCGGTTGGTAGGACATGTTCTGAGGCATCAAGGGATCACCAATTTAGTATTTGAGGGCAGCGTGGAGGGGAAAAATCGTAGAGGGAGACCAAGAAATGAATACACTAAGCAGATTCAGAAGGATGTAGGTTGCAGTAGGTACTGGGAGATGAAAAAGCTTGCACAGGATACAGTAGCATGGAGAGCTGCATCAAACCAGTCTCAGGACTGAAGACCACAACAACAACAACACCACTGGAGGTTCAATGAATTCCTTGGACATTCACATTGACGATGAAACACTGAATTTATATCGGAATTAAATACAAAAGGCACAATGCCGCCTTAAGTACAAGAATAGAGACTCTTCTTACCGTCGGTGCTTTGAGCATTCCCTGTGAGACCAGTATGAGCTTCCGCTACACCTCTGCAGGTTCAGTTTTTTCCTTGGACCTTCACATTGACGATGAAACACAGAAACGGCATCGGAATTAAATACAAAACGCACAATGCCGCCTTAAGTACAAGAATAGAGACTCTTCTTACAGTCGGTGCTTTGAGCATTCCCTGTGAGACCAGTATTAGTTTCCGATACACCACTGCAGGTTCAATGTATTCCTTGGACCTTCACATTGACGATGAAACACAGAAATGGCATCGGAATTAAATCCAAAACGCACAATGCCGCCTTAAGTACAAGAATAGAGACTCTTCTTACAGTCGGTGCTTTGAGCATTCCCTGTGAGACCAGTAATAGTATCCGATACACCACTGCAGGTTCAATCTATTCCTTGGACATAAACATTGACGATGAAACACAGAAATTACATCGGAATTAAATACAAAAGGGACAATGCCGCCTTAAGTACGAGAATAGAGACTCTTCTTACCGTCGGTGCTTTGAGCATTCCCTGTGAGACCAGTAATAGTATCCGATACACCACTGCAGGTTAGATCTATTCCTTGGACATACACATGGACGATGAAACACAGAAATTACATCGGAATTAAATACAAAAGGAACAATGCCGCCTTAAGTACAAGAATAGAGACTCTTCTTACCGTCGGTGCTTTCAGCATTCCCTGTGAGACCAGTATTAGTTTCCGATACACCACTGGAGGTTCAATGAACTCCTTGGACATTCACATTGACGATGAAACACTGAAATTACATCGGAATTACATACAAAAGGCACAATGCCGCCTTAAGTACAAGAATAGAGACTCTTCTTACCGTCGGTGCTTTGAGCATTCCCTGTGAGACCAGTAATAGTATCCGATACACCACTGCAGGTTCAATCTATTCCTTGGACATACACATTGACGATGAAAAACACAAATTACATCGGAATTAAATACAAAAGGAACAATGCCGCCTTAAGTACAAGATTAGAGACTCTTCTTACCGTCGGTGCTTTGAGCATTCCATGTGAGACCAGTATTAGTTTCCGATACACCACTGGAAGTTCAATGAATTCCTTGGACATTCACATTGACGTTGAAACACTGAAATTACATCGGAATTATATACAAAAGTCACAATGCCGCCTTAAGTACAAGAATAGAGACTCTTCTTACAGTCGGTGCTTTGAGTATTCCCTGTGAGACAAGTATTAGTTTCCGATACACCACTACAGGTTCAGTTTATTCCTTGGACCTTCACATTGACGATGAAACACAGATATCGCATCGGAATTAAATACAAAAGGCACAATGCCGTCTTATGTACAAGAATAGAGACTCTTTTTACAGTCGGTGCTTTGAGCATTCCCTGTGAGACCCGTAATAGTATCCGATACACCACCGCAGGTTCAATCTATTCCTTGGACATACACATATACGATGAAACACAGAAATTACATCGGAATTAAATACAAAAGGAACAATGAAGCCTTAAGTACAAGAATAGAGACTCTTCTTACCGTCGGTGCTTTGAGCATTCCCTGTGAGACCAGTATTAGTTTCCGATACACCACTGGATGGGTAGATCACACAACTAATGAGGAAGTATTAAATAGGATTGGGGAGAAGAGAAGTTTGTGGCACAACTTGACCAGAAGAGGGGATCGGTTGGTAGGACATGTTCTGAGGCATCAAGGGATCACCAATTTAGTATTTGAGGGCAGCGTGGAGGAGAAAAATCGTAGAGGGAGACCAAGAAATGAATACACTAAGCAGATTCAGAAGGATGTAGGTTGCAGTAGGTACTGGGAGATGAAAAAGCTTGCACAGGATAGAGTAGCATGGAGAGCTGCATCAAACCAGTCTCAGGACTGAAGACCACAACAACAACAACACCACTGGAGGTTCAATGAATTCCTTGGACATTCACATTGACGATGAAACACTGAATTTATATCGGAATTAAATACAAAAGGCACAATGCCGCCTTAAGTACAAGAATAGAGACTCTTCTTACCGTCGGTGCTTTGAGCATTCCCTGTGAGACCAGTATGAGCTTCCGCTACACCTCTGCAGGTTCAGTTTTTTCCTTGGACCTTCACATTGACGATGAAACACAGAAACGGCATCGGAATTAAATACAAAACGCACAATGCCGCCTTAAGTACAAGAATAGAGACTCTTCTTACAGTCGGTGCTTTGAGCATTCCCTGTGAGACCAGTATTAGTTTCCGATACACCACTGCAGGTTCAATGTATTCCTTGGACCTTCACATTGACGATGAAACACAGAAATGGCATCGGAATTAAATCCAAAACGCACAATGCCGCCTTAAGTACAAGAATAGAGACTCTTCTTACAGTCGGTGCTTTGAGCATTCCCTGTGAGACCAGTAATAGTATCCGATACACCACTGCAGGTTCAATCTATTCCTTGGACATAAACATTGACGATGAAACACAGAAATTACATCGGAATTAAATACAAAAGGGACAATGCCGCCTTAAGTACGAGAATAGAGACTCTTCTTACCGTCGGTGCTTTGAGCATTCCCTGTGAGACCAGTAATAGTATCCGATACACCACTGCAGGTTAGATCTATTCCTTGGACATACACATGGACGATGAAACACAGAAATTACATCGGAATTAAATACAAAAGGAACAATGCCGCCTTAAGTACAAGAATAGAGACTCTTCTTACCGTCGGTGCTTTCAGCATTCCCTGTGAGACCAGTATTAGTTTCCGATACACCACTGGAGGTTCAATGAATTCCTTGGACCATCACATTGACGATGAATCACTGAAATTACATCGGAATTAAATACAAAAGTCACAATGCCCCCTTAAGTACAAGAAGGTGACTCTTCTTACAGTCGGTGCTTTGAGCATTCCCTGTGAGACCAGTAATAGTATCCGATACACCACTGCAGGTTCAGTCTATTCCTTGGACATACACATTGACGATGAAACACAGAAATTACATCGGAATTAAATACAAAAGGAACAATGCCGCCTTAAGTACAAGAATAGAGACTCTTCTTACCGTCGGTGCTTTGAGCATTCCCTGTGAGACCAGTATAAGTTTCCGATACACCTCTGAGGGTTCAATGAATTCCTTGGACCTTCACATTGACGATGAAACACTGAAATTACATATTAATTAAATACAAAAGGCACAATTCCGCCTTAAGTACAAGAATAGAGACTCTTCTTAGTCGGTGCTTTGAGCATTCCCTGTGAGACCAGTAATAGTATCCGATACACCACTGCAGGTTCAATGTATTCCTTGGACCTTCACATTGACGATGAAACACAGAAATCGCATCGGAATTAAATACAAAATGCACAATGCCGCCTTAAGTACAAGAATAGAGACTCTTCTTACAGTCGGTGCCTTGAGCATTCCCTGTGAGACCAGTATTAGATTCCGATACACCACTGCAGGTTCAGTGTATTCGTTGGACCTTCACATTGACGATGAAACACAGAAATGGCATCGGAATTAAATCCAAAACGCACAATGCCGCCTTAAGGACGAGAATAGACACTCTTCTTACCGTCGGTGCTTTGAGCATTCCCTGTGAGACCAGTAATAGTATCCGATACACCACTGCAGGTTAGATCTATTCCTTGGACATACACATGGACGATGAAACACAGAAATTACATCGGAATTAAATACAAAAGGAACAATGCCGCCTTAAGTACAAGAATAGAGACTCTTCTTACCGTCGGTGCTTTCAGCATTCCCTGTGAGACCAGTATTAGTTTCCGATACACCACTGGAGGTTCAATGAATTCCTTGGACAATCACATTGACGATGAATCACTGAAATTACATCGGAATTAAATACAAAAGTCACAATGCCCCCTTAAGTACAAGAAGGTGACTCCTCTTACAGTCGGTGCTTTGAGCATTCCCTGTGAGACCAGTAATAGTATCCGACACACCACTGCAGGTTCAGTCTATTCCTTGGACATACACATTGACGATGAAACACAGAAATTACATCGGAATTAAATACAAAAGGAACAATGCCGCCTTAAGTACAAGAATAGAGACTCTTCTTACCGTCGGTGCTTTGAGCATTCCCTGTGAGACCAGTATAAGTTTCCGATACACCTCTGAGGGTTCAATGAATTCCTTGGACCTTCACATTGACGATGATACACTGAAATTACATATTAATTAAATACAAAAGGCACAATTCCGCCTTAAGTACAAGAATAGAGACTCTTCTTAGTCGGTGCTTTGAGCATTCCCTGTGAGCCCAGTAATAGTATCCGATACACCACTGCAGGTTCAATGTATTCCTTGGACCTTCACATTGACGATGAAACACAGAAATCGCATCGGAATTAAATACAAAATGCACAATGCCGCCTTAAGTACAAGAATAGAGACTCTTCTTACAGTCGGTGCCTTGAGCATTCCCTGTGAGACCAGTATTAGTTTCCGATACACCACTGCAGGTTCAGTGTATTCGTTGGACCTTCACATTGACGATGAAACACAGAAATGGCATCGGAATTAAATCCAAAACGCACAATGCCGCCTTAAGTACAAGAATAGACACTCTTCTTACCGTCGATGCTTTGAGCATTCCCTGTGAGACCAGTATTAGTTTCCGATACACCACTGCAGGTTCAATGTATTCCTTGGACCTTCACATTGACGATGAAACACAGAAATCGCATCGGAATTAAATACAAAATGCACAATGCCGCCTTAAGTACAAGAATAGAGACTCTTCTTACAGTCGGTGCCTTGAGCATTCCCTGTGAGACCAGTATTAGTTTCCGCTACACCTCTGCAGGTTCAGTTTATTCCTTGGACCTTCATATTGACGATGAAACACAGAAATCACATCGGAATTAAATACAAAAGGCACAATGCCGCCTTAAGTACGAGAATAGAGACTCTTCTTACAGTCGGTGCTTTGAGCATTCCCTATGAGACCAGTATTAGTTTCCGATACACCACTGGAGGTTCAATGAATTCGTTGGACATTCACATTGACGATGAAACACTGAAATTACATCGGAATTAAATACAAAAGGCACAATGCCGCCTTAAGTACAAGAATAGAGACTCTTCTTACAGTCGGTGCTTTGAGCGTTCCCTGTGAGACCAGTAGTAGTATCCGATGCACCACTGCAGGTTCAATCTAATCCTTTGACATACACATTGACGACGAAACACAGAAATTACATCGGAATTAAATAGAAAAGGAACAATGAAGCCTTATGTACAAGAATAGTGACTCTTCTTACCGTCAGTGCTTTAAGCATTCCCTGTGAGACCAGTCTAAGTTTCCGATACACCACTGCAGGTTCAATGTATTCCTTGGACCTTCACATTGACGATGAAATACTGAAATTACATTGGAATTAAATACAAAGGGCACAATGCCGCCTTAGGTACAAGAATAGAGGCTCTTCTTACAGTCGGTGTTTTGAACATTCCCTGTGAGACCAGTATTAGTTTCCGCTACACCTCAGCAGGTTCAGTTTATTCCTTGGACATTCACATTGACGATGAAACACAGAAATCGCATCGGAATTAAATACAAAAGGCACAATGCCGCCTTAAGTACAAGAATAGAGACTCTTCTTACAGTCGGTGCTTTGAGCATTCCCTGTGAGACCAGTAATAGTATCCGATGCTCCACTGCAGGTTCAATCTATTCCTTGGACATACACATTGACGATGAAGCACAGAAATTACATCGGAATTAAATACAAAAGGAACAATGCCGCCTTAAGTACAAGAATAGAGACTCTTCTTACCGTCGGTGCTTTGAGCATTCCCTGTGAGACCAGTATTAGTTTCCGATATACCACTGGAGGTTCAATGAATTCCTTGGACTTTCACACTGACGATGAAACACTGAAATTACATCGGAATTAAATACAAAAGGCACAATGCCGCCTTAAGTACAAGAATAGAGACTCATCTTACAGTCGGTGCTTTGAGCATTCCCTGTGAGACCAATAATAGTATCCGATACACCACTGCAGGTTCAATCTATTCCTTGGACATAAACATTGACGATGAAACACAGAAATTACATCGGAATTAAATACAAAAGGGACAATGCCGCCTTAAGTACGAGAATAGAGACTCTTCTTACCGTCGGTGCTTTGAGCATTCCCTGTGAGACCAGTAATAGTATCCGATACACCACTGCAGGTTAGATCTATTCCTTGGACATACACATGGACGATGAAACACAGAAATTACATCGGAATTAAATACAAAAGGAACAATGCCGCCTTAAGTACAAGAATAGAGACTCTTCTTACCGTCGGTGCTTTCAGCATTCCCTGTGAGACCAGTATTAGTTTCCGATACACCACTGGAGGTTCAATGAATTCCTTGGACATTCACATTGACGATGAAACACTGAAATTACATCGGAATTACATACAAAAGGCACAATGCCGCCTTAAGTACAAGAATAGAGACTCTTCTTACCGTCGGTGCTTTGAGCATTCCCTGTGAGACCAGTAATAGTATCCGATACACCACTGCAGGTTCAATCTATTCCTTGGACATACACATTGACGATGAAAAACACAAATTACATCGGAATTAAATACAAAAGGAACAATGCCGCCTTAAGTACAAGATTAGAGACTCTTCTTACCGTCGGTGCTTTGAGCATTCCATGTGAGACCAGTATTAGTTTCCGATACACCACTGGAAGTTCAATGAATTCCTTGGACATTCACATTGACGTTGAAACACTGAAATTACATCGGAATTATATACAAAAGTCACAATGCCGCCTTAAGTACAAGAATAGAGACTCTTCTTACAGTCGGTGCTTTGAGTATTCCCTGTGAGACAAGTATTAGTTTCCGATACACCACTACAGGTTCAGTTTATTCCTTGGACCTTCACATTGACGATGAAACACAGATATCGCATCGGAATTAAATACAAAAGGCACAATGCCGTCTTATGTACAAGAATAGAGACTCTTTTTACAGTCGGTGCTTTGAGCATTCCCTGTGAGACCCGTAATAGTATCCGATACACCACCGCAGGTTCAATCTATTCCTTGGACATACACATATACGATGAAACACAGAAATTACATCGGAATTAAATACAAAAGGAACAATGAAGCCTTAAGTACAAGAATAGAGACTCTTCTTACCGTCGGTGCTTTGAGCATTCCCTGTGAGACCAGTATTAGTTTCCGATACACCACTGGATGGGTAGATCACACAACTAATGAGGAAGTATTAAATAGGATTGGGGAGAAGAGAAGTTTGTGGCACAACTTGACCAGAAGAGGGGATCGGTTGGTAGGACATGTTCTGAGGCATCAAGGGATCACCAATTTAGTATTTGAGGGCAGCGTGGAGGGGAAAAATCGTAGAGGGAGACCAAGAAATGAATACACTAAGCAGATTCAGAAGGATGTAGGTTGCAGTAGGTACTGGGAGATGAAAAAGCTTGCACAGGATAGAGTAGCATGGAGAGCTGCATCAAACCAGTCTCAGGACTGAAGACCACAACAACAACAACACCACTGGAGGTTCAATGAATTCCTTGGACATTCACATTGACGATGAAACACTGAATTTATATCGGAATTAAATACAAAAGGCACAATGCCGCCTTAAGTACAAGAATAGAGACTCTTCTTACCGTCGGTGCTTTGAGCATTCCCTGTGAGACCAGTATGAGCTTCCGCTACACCTCTGCAGGTTCAGTTTTTTCCTTGGACCTTCACATTGACGATGAAACACAGAAACGGCATCGGAATTAAATACAAAACGCACAATGCCGCCTTAAGTACAAGAATAGAGACTCTTCTTACAGTCGGTGCTTTGAGCATTCCCTGTGAGACCAGTATTAGTTTCCGATACACCACTGCAGGTTCAATGTATTCCTTGGACCTTCACATTGACGATGAAACACAGAAATGGCATCGGAATTAAATCCAAAACGCACAATGCCGCCTTAAGTACAAGAATAGAGACTCTTCTTACAGTCGGTGCTTTGAGCATTCCCTGTGAGTCCAGTAATAGTATCCGATACACCACTGCAGGTTCAATCTATTCCTTGGACATAAACATTGACGATGAAACACAGAAATTACATCGGAATTAAATACAAAAGGGACAATGCCGCCTTAAGTACGAGAATAGAGACTCTTCTTACCGTCGGTGCTTTGAGCATTCCCTGTGAGACCAGTAATAGTATCCGATACACCACTGCAGGTTAGATCTATTCCTTGGACATACACATGGACGATGAAACACAGAAATTACATCGGAATTAAATACAAAAGGAACAATGCCGCCTTAAGTACAAGAATAGAGACTCTTCTTACCGTCGGTGCTTTCAGCATTCCCTGTGAGACCAGTATTAGTTTCCGATACACCACTGGAGGTTCAATGAATTCCTTGGACCATCACATTGACGATGAATCACTGAAATTACATCGGAATTAAATACAAAAGTCACAATGCCCCCTTAAGTACAAGAAGGTGACTCTTCTTACAGTCGGTGCTTTGAGCATTCCCTGTGAGACCAGTAATAGTATCCGATACACCACTGCAGGTTCAGTCTATTCCTTGGACATACACATTGACGATGAAACACAGAAATTACATCGGAATTAAATACAAAAGGAACAATGCCGCCTTAAGTACAAGAATAGAGACTCTTCTTACCGTCGGTGCTTTGAGCATTCCCTGTGAGACCAGTATAAGTTTCCGATACACCTCTGAGGGTTCAATGAATTCCTTGGACCTTCACATTGACGATGAAACACTGAAATTACATAATAATTAAATACAAAAGGCACAATTCCGCCTTAAGTACAAGAATAGAGACTCTTCTTAGTCGGTGCTTTGAGCATTCCCTGTGAGACCAGTAATAGTATCCGATACACCACTGCAGGTTCAATGTATTCCTTGGACCTTCACATTGACGATGAAACACAGAAATCGCATCGGAATTAAATACAAAATGCACAATGCCGCCTTAAGTACAAGAATAGAGACTCTTCTTACAGTCGGTGCCTTGAGCATTCCCTGTGAGACCAGTATTAGATTCCGATACACCACTGCAGGTTCAGTGTATTCGTTGGACCTTCACATTGACGATGAAACACAGAAATGGCATCGGAATTAAATCCAAAACGCACAATGCCGCCTTAAGGACGAGAATAGACACTCTTCTTACCGTCGGTGCTTTGAGCATTCCCTGTGAGACCAGTAATAGTATCCGATACACCACTGCAGGTTAGATCTATTCCTTGGACATACACATGGACGATGAAACACAGAAATTACATCGGAATTAAATACAAACGGAACAATGCCGCCTTAAGTACAAGAATAGAGACTCTTCTTACCGTCGGTGCTTTCAGCATTCCCTGTGAGACCAGTATTAGTTTCCGATACACCACTGGAGGTTCAATGAATTCCTTGGACAATCACATTGACGATGAATCACTGAAATTACATCGGAATTAAATACAAAAGTCACAATGCCCCCTTAAGTACAAGAAGGTGACTCCTCTTACAGTCGGTGCTTTGAGCATTCCCTGTGAGACCAGTAATAGTATCCGACACACCACTGCAGGTTCAGTCTATTCCTTGGACATACACATTGACGATGAAACACAGAAATTACATCGGAATTAAATACAAAAGGAACAATGCCGCCTTAAGTACAAGAATAGAGACTCTTCTTACCGTCGGTGCTTTGAGCATTCCCTGTGAGACCAGTATAAGTTTCCGATACACCTCTGAGGGTTCAATGAATTCCTTGGACCTTCACATTGACGATGAAACACTGAAATTACATATTAATTAAATACAAAAGGCACAATTCCGCCTTAAGTACAAGAATAGAGACTCTTCTTAGTCGGTGCTTTGAGCATTCCCTGTGAGACCAGTAATAGTATCCGATACACCACTGCAGGTTCAATGTATTCCTTGGACCTTCACATTGACGATGAAACACAGAAATCGCATCGGAATTAAATACAAAATGCACAATGCCGCCTTAAGTACAAGAATAGAGACTCTTCTTACAGTCGGTGCCTTGAGCATTCCCTGTGAGACCAGTATTAGTTTCCGATACACCACTGCAGGTTCAGTGTATTCGTTGGACCTTCACATTGACGATGAAACACAGAAATGGCATCGGAATTAAATCCAAAACGCACAATGCCGCCTTAAGTACAAGAATAGACACTCTTCTTACCGTCGATGCTTTGAGCATTCCCTGTGAGACCAGTATTAGTTTCCGATACACCACTGCAGGTTCAATGTATTCCTTGGACCTTCACATTGACGATGAAACACAGAAATGGCATCGGAATTAAATCCAAAACGCACAATGCCGCCTTATGTACAAGAATAGAGACTATTCTTACCGTCGGTGCTTTGAGCATTCCCTGTGAGACCAGTATTAGTTTCCGCTACACCTCTGCAGGTTCAGTTTATTCCTTGGACCTTCATATTGACGATGAAACACAGAAATCACATCGGAATTAAATACAAAAGGCACAATGCCGCCTTAAGTACGAGAATAGAGACTCTTCTTACAGTCGGTGCTTTGAGCATTCCCTATGAGACCAGTATTAGTTTCAGATACACCACTGGAGGTTCAATGAATTCGTTGGACATTCACATTGACGATGAAACACTGAAATTACATCGGAATTAAATACAAAAGGCACAATGCCGCCTTAAGTACAAGAATAGAGACTCTTCTTACAGTCGGTGCTTTGAGCGTTCCCTGTGAGACCAGTAATAGTATCCGATACACCACTGCAGGTTCAATCTAATCCTTTGACATACACATTGACGACGAAACACAGAAATTACATCGGAATTAAATAGAAAAGGAACAATGAAGCCTTATGTACAAGAATAGTGACTCTTCTTACCGTCAGTGCTTTAAGCATTCCCTGTGAGACCAGTCTAAGTTTCCGATACACCACTGCAGGTTCAATGTATTCCTTGGACCTTCACATTGACGATGAAATACTGAAATTACATTGGAATTAAATACAAAGGGCACAATGCCGCCTTAGGTACAAGAATAGAGGCTCTTCTTACAGTCGGTGTTTTGAACATTCCCTGTGAGACCAGTATTAGTTTCCGCTACACCTCAGCAGGTTCAGTTTATTCCTTGGACATTCACATTGACGATGAAACACAGAAATCGCATCGGAATTAAATACAAAAGGCACAATGCCGCCTTAAGTACAAGAATAGAGACTCTTCTTACAGTCGGTGCTTTGAGCATTCCCTGTGAGACCAGTAATAGTATCCGATGCTCCACTGCAGGTTCAATCTATTCCTTGGACATACACATTGACGATGAAGCACAGAAATTACATCGGAATTAAATACAAAAGGAACAATGCCGCCTTAAGTACAAGAATAGAGACTCTTCTTACCGTCGGTGCTTTGAGCATTCCCTGTGAGACCAGTATTAGTTTCCGATACACCACTGGAGGTTCAATGAATTCCTTGGACTTTCACACTGACGATGAAACACTGAAATTACATCGGAATTAAATACAAAAGGCACAATGCCGCCTTAAGTACAAGAATAGAGACTCATCTTACAGTCGGTGCTTTGAGCATTCCCTGTGAGACCAATAATAGTATCCGATACATCACCTCAGGTTCAATCTATTCCTTGGACATACACATTCACGATGAAACACAGAAATTACATAGGAATTAAATGCAAAAGGAACAATGCCGCCTTAAATACAAGAATAGTGACTCTTCTTACCGTCGGTGCTTTGAGCATTCCCTGTGAGACCAGTATTAGTCTCCGATACACCACTGGAGGTTCAATGAATTCCTTGGACATTCACATTGACGATGAAACACTGAAATTACATCGGTATTAAATACAAAAGGCACAATGCCGCCTTAGGTACAATTATAGAGACTCTTCTTACAGTCTGTGCTTTGAGCAATCCCTGTGAGACCAGCATTAGTTTTCGCTACACCTCTGCAGGTTCAGTTTATTCCTTGGACCTTCACATTGACGATGAAACACAGAAATCGCATCGGAATTAAATACAAAACGCACAATGTCGCCTTAAATACAAGAATAGTGACTCTTCTTACAGTCGGTGCTTTGAGCATTGCCTGTGAGACCAGTAATAGTATCCGATACACCACTGCAGGTTCAATCTATTCCTTGGACATACACATTGACGATGAAACACAGAAATTACATCGGAATTAAATACAAAAGGAACAATGGCGCCTTAAGTACAAGAATAGAGACTCTTCTTACAGTCTGTGCTTTGAGCATTCCCTGTGAGACCAGTATTAGTTTCCGCTACACCTCTGCAGGTTCAGTTTATTCCTTGGACCTTCACATTGACGATGAAACACAGAAATCGCATTGGAGTTAAATACAAAAGGCACAATGACGCCTTAAGTACAAGAATAGAGACCCTTCTTACAGTCGGTGCTTTGAGCAATCTCTGTGAGACCAGTAATAGTATCCGATACACCACTGTAGGTTCAATCTATTCCTTGGACATACACATTGACGATGAAACACAGAAATTACATCGGAATTAAATACAAAAGGAACAATGCCACCTTAAGTACAAGAATAGAGACTCTTCTTACCGTCGGTGCTTTGAGCATTCCCTGTGAGACCAGTATTAGTTTCCGATACACCACTGGAGGTTCAGTGAATTCCTTGGACATTCACATTGACGATGAAACACTGAAATTACATCGGAATTACATACAAAAGGCACAATGCCGCCTTAAGTACAAGAATAGAGACTCTTCTTACAGTCGGTGCTTTGATCATTTGCTGTGAGACCAGTAATAGTATCCGATACACCACTGCAGGTTCAATCTATTCCTTGGACATACACATTGACGATGAAAAACACAAATTACATCGGAATTAAATACAAAAGGAACAATGCCGCCTTAAGTACAAGATTAGAGACCCTTCTTACAGTCGGTGCTTTGAGCATTCCATGTGAGACCAGTATTAGTTTCCGATACACCACTGGAAGTTCAATGAATTCCTTGGACATTCACATTGACGTTGAAACACTGAAATTACATCGGAATTATATACAAAAGTCACAATGCCGCCTTAAGTACAAGAATAGAGACTCTGCTTACAGTCTGTGCTTTGAGCATTGCCTGTGAGACCAGTATTAGTTTCTGCTAACCCTCTGCAGGTTCAGTTTATTCCTTGGACCATCACATTGACAATGAAACACAGAATTCGCATCGGAATTAAATACAAAATGCACAATGCCGCGTTAAGTACAAGAATAGTGACTCTTCTTACAGTCGGTGCTTTGAGCATTCCCTGTGAGACCAGTATTAGTTTCCGCTACACCTCTGCAGGTTCAGTTTATTCCTTGGACCTTCACATTGACGATGAAACACAGAAATGGCATCGGAATTAAATACAAAAGGCACAATGCTGCCTTAAGTACAAGAATAGAGACTCTTCTTACAGTCGGTGCTTTGAGCATTCCCTGTGAGACAAGTATTAGTTTCCGATACACCACAACAGGTTCAATGTATTCCTTGGTACTTCACATTGACGATGAAACACAGAAATCGCATCGGAATCAAATACAAAAGGCACAATGCCGCCTTAAGTACAAGAATAGAGACTCTTCTTACGGTCGGTGCTTTGAGCATTCCCTGTGAGACCAGTCATAGTATCCGATACACCACTGCAGGTTCAATCTATTCCTTGGACATACACATTGACGATGAAACACAGAAATGGCATTGGAATGAAATACAAAAGGCACAATGCCGCCTTAAGTACAAGAATACAGACTCTTCTTACAGTCTGTGCTTTGAGCATTCCCAGTGAGACCAGTATTAGTTTCCGCTACACCTCTGCAGGTTCAGTTTATTCCTTGGACCTTCACATTGACGATGAAACACAGAAATCGCATCGGAATTAAATACAAAAGGCACATTGCCGTCTTAAGTACAAGAATAGTGACTCTTCTTACAGTCGGTGCTTTGAGCAATCCCTGTGAGACCAGTATTAGTTTCCGCTACAACTCTGCAGGTGCAGTTTATTCCTTGGACCTTCACATTGACGATGAAACATAGGAATGGGATCGGAAGTAAATACAAAAGGCACAATGCTGCCTTAAGTACAAGAATAGAGACTCTTCTCACAGTCGGTGCTTTGAGCATCCCCTGTGAGACTAGTATTAGTTTCCGATACACCACTGCAGGTTCAATGTATTCCTTGGACCTTCACATTGACGATGAAACAAAGAAATCGCATCGGAATCAAATACAAAAGGCACAATGCCGCCTTAAGTACAAGAATAGTGACTCTTCTTACAGTCGGTGCTTTGAGCATTCCCTGTGAGACCAGTAATAGTATCCGAAACACCACTGCAGGTTCAATCTATTCCTTGGACATACACATTGACGATGAAACACAGAAATGGCATCGGAATTAAATACAAAAGGCACAATTCAGCCTTAAGTACAAGAATAGAGACTCTTCTTACAGTCGGTGCTTTGAGCATTCCCTGTGAGACCAGTATTAGTTTCCGATACACCACTACAGGTTCAATGTATTCCTTGGACCTTCACATTGACGATGAAACACAGAAATCGCATCGGAATCAAATACAAAAGGCACAATGCCGCCTTAAGTACATGAATAGAGACTCTTCTTACAGTCGGTGCTTCGAGCATTCCCTGTGAGACCAGTGATGGCATCCGATACACCACTGCAGGTTCAATCTATTCCTTGGACATACACATTGACGATGAAATACAGAAATGGAATCGGAATTAAATACAAAAGGCACAATGCCGCCTTAAGTACTAGAATAGAGACTCTTCTTACAGTCGGTGCTTTGAGCATTCCCTGTGAGACCAGTATTAGTTTCCGATACACCACGGCAGGTTCAATGTATTATTTGGACCATCACATTGACGATGAATCACAGAAATGGCATCGGAATTAAATAAAAATCGCACAATGCCGCCTTAAGTACAAGAATAGAGAATCTTCTTCCAGTCGGTGCTTTGAGCATTCCCTGTGAGACCAGTAATAGTATCCGATACACCACTGCAGGTTCAATCTATTCCTTGGACATACACATTGACGATGTAACACAGAAATTATATCGGAATTAAATACAAAAGGAACAATGCCGCCTTAAGTACAAGAATAGAGACTCTTCTTACCGTCGGTGCTTTGAGCATTCCCTGTGAGACCAGTATTGGTTTCCGCTACACCTCTGCAGTTTCAGTTTATTTCTTGGACCTTCACATTGACGATGAAACACAATAATGGCATCGGAATTAAATACAAAAGGCACAATGCCGCCATAAGTACAAGAATAGAGACTCTTTTTACAGTCTGTGCTTTGAGCATTCCCTGTGCGACCAGTATTAGTTTCCGATACACCACTGCAGGTTCAATGAATTCCTTGGACATTCACATTGACGACGAAACACTGAAATTACATCGGAATTAAATACAAAAGGCACAATGCCGCCTTAAGTACAAGAATAGAGACTCATCTTACAGTCGGTGCTTTGAGCATTCCCTGTGAGACCAGTAGTAGTATCCGATACACCACTGCAGGTTCAATCTATTCCTTGGACATACACATTGACGATAAAACACAGAAATGGCATCGGAATTAAATACAAAAGGCACAATGCCGCCTTAAGTACAAGAATAGAGACTCTTCCTACAGTCGGTGCTTTGAGCATTATCTGTGAGACCACTATTAGTTTCCGATACACCACTACAGGTTCAATGTATTCCTTGGACCTTCACATTGACGATGAAACACAGAAATCGCATCGGAATCAAATACAAAAGGCACAATGCCGCCTTAAGTACAAGAATAGAGACTCTTCTTACAGTCGGTGCTTTGAGCATTCCCTGTGAGACCAGTAATAGTATCCGATACACCACTGCCGGTTCAATCTATTTCTTGGACATACACATTGACGATGAAACACAGAAAAGGCATCGGAATTAAATACAAAATGCACAATGCCGCCTTAAGTACAAGAATAGAGACTCTTCCTACAGTCGGTGCTTTGAGCATTCCCTGTGAGACCACTATTAGTTTCCGATACACCACTACAGGTTCAATGTATTCCTTGGACCTTCACATTGACGATGAAACACAGAAATCGCATCGGAATCAAATAGAAAAGGCACAATGCCGCCTTAAGTACAAGAATAGAGACTCTTCTTACAGTCGGTGCTTTGAGCATTACCTGTGAGACCAGTAATAGTATCCGATACACCACTGCAGGTTCAATGTATTCCCTGGACCTTCACATTGACGATGAAACACAGAAATGGCATCGGAATTAAATACAAAAGGCACAATGCCGCCTTAAGTACAAGAATAGGGACTCTTCTTACAGTCGGTGCTTTGAGCATTCCCTCTGACACCAGTATTAGTTTCCGATATACCACTGCAGGTTCAGTGTATTCTTTGGACTTCACATTGACGATGAAACACTGAAATTACATCGGACTTAAATACTAAGGGAACAATGTCGCCTTAAGTACAAGAGTAGAGACTCTTCTTACCGTCGGTGCTTTGAGTATTACCTGTGAGACCAGTATTAGTTTCCGATACACCACTGTAGCTTCAATGTATTCCTTGGACATACACATTGACGATGAAACACTGAAATTACATCGGAATTAAATACAAAGGGCACAATGACGCCTTAACTACAAGAAGAATGAGACTTCTTAGAGTCTGTGTTTTGATCCTTTCCTGTGAAACCAGTATTAGTCTCCGATATACCACTGCAGGTTAAATGTTTTCCATGGTCCTTCACATTGACGATGAAACACAGAAATCGCATCGGAATTACATACAAAAGGCACAATGGCGCCCTAAGTACAAAAATGGAGACTCATCTTACAATCGGTACTTCGAGCATTCCCTGAGAGACCAATATTAATTTCCGCTACACCACTGCCGGTTCAATGTATTCCTTGGACCTTCACATTGACGATGAAACACAGAAATCGCAACGGAATTAAACACCAAAGGCACAATGCCTCCTTAAGTACAGGAATAGAGACTCTTCTTACCGTCGGTGCTTAGAGCATTCCCTGTAAGACCAGTATTAGTTTCCGATAAACCACTGGAGGTTCAATGAATTCCTTGGACATACATATTGACGATGATACACTAAAATTACATCGGAATTAAATACAAAAGGCACAATGAGGCCTTATGTACAAGGATAGAGACTCTTCTTACAGTCGGTGCTTTGAGCATTCCCTGTGAGACCAGTATTAGGTTCCGATACACCACTGCAGGTTCAATGTATTCCTTGGACATACATATTGACGATGAAACACTGAAATTACATCGGAATTATATACAAAAGGCACAATGCCGCCATAAGTGCAAGAAGAGTGAGACTTCTTAGAGTCTGTGTTTTGATCCTTTCCTGTGCGACCCGTATTAGTTTTCGATACGCCACTGCAGGTTCAATGTATTCCTTGAACCTTCAAATTGACGATGATACACAGAATTCGCAACGGAATTAAATATAAAAGGCATGATGCCGCCTTAAGTACAAGAATGCAGACTCTACTTACAGTCGGTGCTTTGAGCATTCCCTGTGAGACCAGTATTAGTTTCCGATACACCACTGCAGGTTCAATGTATTCCTTGGACCTTCACATTGACGATGAAACACAGAAATCGCATCGGAATCAGATACAAAAGGCACAATGCCGCCTTAAGTACAAGAATAGAGACTCTTCTTACAGTCGGTGCTTTGAGCATTCACTGTGAGACCAGTAATAGTATCCGATACACGATTGCAGGTTCAATCTATTCCTTGGACATACACATTGACAACGAAACACTGAAATTACATGGGAATTAAATACAAAAGGAACAATGCCGCCTTAAGTACAAGAAAAGAGACTCTTCTTACAGTCGGTGCTTTGAGCATTCCCTGTGAGACCAGTATTAGTTTCCGATACACCACTGCAGGTTCAATGTATTCCTTGGACCTTCACATTGACGATGAAACACAGAAATGGCATCAGAATCAAATACAAAAGGCACAATACCGCCTTAAGTACAAGAATAGAGACTCTTCTTACAGTCGGTGTTTTGAGCATTCCCTGTGAGACCAGTAATAGTATCCGATACACCACTGCCGGTTCAATCTATTCCTTGGACATACACATTGACGATGAAACACTGAAATACATCGGAATTAAATACAAAAGAAACAATGCCGCCATAAGTACAAGAATACAGACCCTTCTTATAGTCGGTGCTTTAAGCATTCCATGTGAGACCAGTATTAGTTTTGATACACCACTACAGGTTCAATGTATTCCTTGGACCTTCACATTGACGATGAAACACAGAAATCGCATCGGAATTAAGTCCAAAACGCACAATGCCGCATTAAGTACAAGAATACAGACTCTACTTACAGTCGGTGCATTGAGCATTCCCTGTGAGACCAGTATTAGTTTCCTATACACATTTACAGGTTCAATGTATTCCTTGGACCTTCACATTGACAATGAAACACAGAAATCGCAACGGAATTAAATCCAAAACGCACAATGCCGCCTTAAGTACAAGAATACAGACTCTACTTACAGTCGGTGCTTTGAGCATTCCCTGTGAGACCAGTATTAGTTTCCGATACACCACTACAGGTTCAATGTATTCCTTGGACCTTCTCATTGACGATGAAACACAGAAATCACATCGGAATAAAATACCAAAGGCACAATGCACCCTTATGTACAAGAATAGAGGCTCTTCTTACCGTCGGTGCTTTGAGCATTCCTGTGAGACCAGTATTAGTTTCCGATACATCACTGCAGGTTCAATGTATTCCTTGGACATACACATTGACGATGAAACACTGAAATTACATCGGAATTATATACAAAAGGCACAATGCCGCCATAAGTGCAAGAAGAGTGAGACTTCTAAGAGTCTGTGTTTTGATCCTTTCCTGTGCGACCCGTATTAGTTTTCGATACGCCACTGCAGGTTCAATGTATTCCTTGGACCTTCACATTGACGATGATACACAGAATTCGCAACGGAACTAAATACAAAAGGCACAATGCCACCTTAAGTACAAGAATAAAGACTCTTCTTATAGTCGGTGTTTTGAGGTTTCCCTGTGAGACTAGTATTAGTTTCCGATACACCTCTGCAGGTTCAATGTATTTCTTGGACCTTCACATTGACGATTAAACACAGAAATCGCATCGGAATTAAATACAAAAGGCACAATGCCGCCTTAAGTAGAAGAATAGAGACTCTTCTTACTGTCGGTGCTTTGAGCATTCCCTGTGGGACCAGTATTAGTTTCCGAAACATCACTGCAGGTTCAGTGTATTCCTTGGACTGTCACATTGACGATGAAACACAGTAATGGCATCGGAATTAAATACAAAAGGCACAATGCCGCCTTAAGTACAAGAATAGAGACTCTTCTTACAGTCTGTGCTTTGAGCATTCCCTGTGCGACCAGTATTAGTTTCCGATACACCACTGGAGGTTCAATGAATTCCTAGGACATTCACATTGACGATGAAACACTGAAATTACATCGGAATTAAATACAAAAGGCACAATGCCGCCTTAAGTACAAGAATAGAGACTCTTCTTACAGTCGGCGCTTTGAGGATTCCCTGTGAGACCAGTAATAGTATCCGATACACCACTGCAGGTCCAATCTATTCCTTGGACATACACATTGACGATGAAACACAGAAATTACATCGGAATTAAATACAAAAGGAACAATGCCGCCTTAAGTACAAGAATAGAGACTCTTCTTACAGTCGGTGCTTTGAGCATTCCCTGTGAGGCCAGTATTAGTTTCCGACACACCACTGGAGTTTCAATGAATTCCTTGGACATTCACATTGACGACGAAACACTGAAATAACATCGGAATGAAATAAAAAAGGCACAATACCGCCTTAAGTACAAGAATAGAGACTCTTCTTACAGTCGGTGATTTCAGCATTCCCTGTGAGACCAGTAATAGTATCCGATACACCACTGCAGGTTCAATCTATTCCTTGGACATACACATTGACGATGATACACAGAAATTACATCCGAATTAAATACAAAAGGAACAATGCCGCCTTAGGTACAAGAACAGAGACTCTTCTTACCGTCGGTGCTTTGAGCATTCCCTGTGAGACCAGTATTAGTTTCCGCTACACCTCTGCAGGTTCAGTTTATTCCTAGGACCTTCACATTGACAATGAAACACAGAAATCGCATCGGAATTAAATACAAAAGGCACAATGCCGTCTTAAGTACAAGAATAGTGACTCTTCTTACAGTCGGTGCTTTGAGCATTCCCTGTGAGACCAGTAATAGTATCCGATAAACCACTGCTGGTTCAATCTATTCCTTGACATTGACGATGAAACACAGAAATTACATCGGAATTAAATACAAAAGGATAAATGCCGCCTTAAGTACAAGAATAGAGACTCTTCTTACAGTCTGTGCATTGAGCATTCCCTGTGAGACCAGTATTAGTTTCCGCTACACCTCTGCAGGTTCAGTTTATTCCTTGGACCTTCACATTGCCGATGAAACGCAGAAATGGCATCGGAATTAAATATTAAAGGCACAATGCAGCCTTAAGTACAAGAATAGAGACTCTTCTTACAGTCGGTGCTTTGAGAATTCCCTGCGAGACCAGTATTAGTTTCCGATACACCACTGCAAGTTCAATGTATTCCTTGGACCTTCACATTGACGATGAAACACAGAAATCGCATCGGAATCAAATTGAAAAGGCACAATGCCGCCTTAAGTACAAGAATAGAGACTCTTCTTACAGTCGGTGCTTTGAGCATTCCCTGTGAGACTAGTAATAGTATCCGATACACCACTGCAGGTTCAATCTATTCCCTGGACATACACATTGACGATAAAACACAGAAATGGCATCGGAATAAAATTCAAAAGGCTCAATGCCGCCTTAAGGACAAGAATAGAGACTGTTCTTACAGTCGGTGCTTTGAGCATTCCCTGTGAGACCAGTATTAGTTTCCGCTACACCTCTGCAGGTTCAGTTTATTCCTAGGACCTTCACATTGACGATGAAACACAGAAATCGCATCGGAATTAAATACAAAAGGCACAATGCCGCCTTAAGTACAAGAATAGTGCCTCTTCTTACTGTCGGTGCTTTGAGCATTCCCTGTGAGACCAGTAATAGCATCCGATACACCACTGCAGGTTCAATCTATTCCTTGGACATACACATTGACGATGAAACTAAGAAATTAGATCGGAATTAAATTCAAAAGGAACAATGCCGCCTTAAGTACAAGAATGGAGACTTTTCCTACAGTCTGTGCTTTGAGCATTCCCTATGAGACCAGTATTAGTTTCCGCAACACCTCTGCAGGTTCAGTTTATTCCTTGGACCTTCACATTGCCGACGAAACACAGAAATGGCATCGGAATTAAATACGAAAGGCACAATACAGCCTTAAGTACAAGAATAGAGACTCTTCTTGCAGTCGGTGCTTTGAGCACTCCCTGTGAGACCAGTATTAGTTTCCGATACACCACTGCAGGTTCAATGTATTCCTTGGACCTTCACATTGACGATGAAACACAGAAATCGCATCGGAATCAAATTCAAAAGGCACATGCCGCCTTAAGTACAAGAATAGAGACTCTTCGTACAGTCGGTGCTTTGAGCATTCCCTGTGAGACCAGTAATAGTATCCGATACACCACTGCAGGTTCAATCTATTCCTTGGACATACACATTGACGATAAAACACAGAAATGGCATCGGAATTAAATACAAAAGGCACAATGCCGCCTTAAGTACAAGAATAGAGACTCTTCCTACAGTCGGTGCTTTGAGCATTATCTGTGAGACCACTATTAGTTTCCGATACACCACTACAGGTTCAATGTATTCCTTGGACCTTCACATTGACGATGAAACACAGAAATCGCATCGGAATCAAATACAAAAGGCACAATGCCGCCTTAAGTACAAGAATAGAGACTCTTCTTACAGTCGGTGCTTTGAGCATTCCCTGTGAGACCAGTAATAGTATCCGATACACCACTGCCGGTTCAATCTATTCCTTGGCCTTACACATTGACGATGAAACACAGAAATGGCATCGGAATTAAATACAAAATGCACAATGCCGCCTTAAGTACAAGAATAGAGACTCTTCCTACAGTCGGTGCTTTGAGCATTCCCTGTGAGACCACTATTAGCTTCCGATACACCACTACAGGTTCAATGTATTCCTTGGACCTTCACATTGACGATGAAAAACAGAAATCGCATCGGAATCAAATAGAAAAGGCACAATGCCGCCTTAAGTACAAGAATAGAGACTCTTCTTACAGTCGGTGCTTTGAGCATTCCCTGTGAGACCAGTAATAGTATCCGATACACCACTGCAGGTTCAATGTATTCCCTGGACCTTCACATTGACGATGAAACACAGAAATGGCATCGGAATTAAATACAAAAGGCACAATGCCGCCTTAAGTACAAGAATAGGGACTCTTCTTACAGTCGGTGCTTTGAGCATTCCCTCTGACACCAGTATTAGTTTCCGATACACCACTGCAGGTTCAGTGTATTCTTTGGACTTCACATTGACGATGAAACACTGAAATTAAATCGGACTTAAATACTAAGGGAACAATGTCGCCTTAAGTACAAGGGTAGAGACTCTTCTTACCGTCGGTGCTTTGAGTATTACCTGTGAGACCAGTATTAGTTTCCGATACACCACTGTAGCTTCAATGTATTCCCTGGACATACACATTGACGATGAAACACTGAAATTACATCGGAATTAAATACAAAGGGCACAATGACGCCTTAACTACATGAAGAATGAGACTTCTTAGAGTCTGTGCTTTGATCCTTTCCTGTGAGACCAGTATTAGTCTCCGATATACCACTGCAGGTTAAATGTATTCCATGGTCCTTCACATTGACGATGAAACACAGAAATCGCATCGGAATTACATACAAAAGGCACAATGGCGCCCTAAGTACAAAAATGGAGTCTCATCTTACAATCGGTACTTCGAGCAATCCCTGAGAGACCAATATTAATTTCCGCTACACCACTGCCGGTTCAATGTATTCCTTGGACCTTCACATTGACGATGAAACACAGAAATCGCAACGGAATTAAACACCAAAGGCACAATGCCTCCTTAAGTACAAGAATAGAGACTCTTCTTACCGTCGGTGCTTAGAGCATTCCCTGTAAGACCAGTATTAGTTTCCGATAAACCACTGGAGGTTCAATGAATTCCTTGGACATACATATTGACGATGATACACTAAAATTACATCGGAATTAAATACAAAAGGCACAATGAGGCCTTATGTACAAGGATAGAGACTCTTCTTACAGTCGGTGCTTTGAGCATTCCCTGTGAGACCAGTATTAGTTTCCGATACACCACTGCAGGTTCAATGTATTCCTTGGACATACATATTGACGATGAAACACTGAAATTACATCGGAATTATATACAAAAGGCACAATGCCGCCATAAGTGCAAGAAGAGTGAGACTTCTTAGAGTCTGTGTTTTGATCCTTTCCTGTGCGACCCGTATTAGTTTTCGATACGCCACTGCAGGTTCAATGTATTCCTTGAACCTTCAAATTGACGATGATACACAGAATTCGCAACGGAATTAAATACAAAAGGCATGATGCCGCCTTAAGTACAAGAATACAGACTCTACTTACAGTCGGTGCTTTGAGCATTCCCTGTGAGACCAGTATTAGTTTCCGATACACCACTGCAGGTTCAATGTATTCCTTGGACCTTCACATTGACGATGAAATACAGAAATCGCATCGGAATCAGATACAAAAGGCACAATGCCGCCTTAAGTACAAGAATAGAGACTCTTCTTACAGTCGGTGCTTTGAGCATTCACTGTGAGACCAGTAATAGTATCCGATACACGATTGCAGGTTCAATCTATTCCTTGGACATACACATTGACAACGAAACACTGAAATTACATGGGAATTAAATACAAAAGGAACAATGCCGCCTTAAGTACAAGAAAAGAGACTCTTCTTACAGTCGGTGCTTTGAGCATTCACTGTGAGACCAGTATTAGTTTCCGATACACCACTGCAGGTTCAATGTATTCCATGGACCTTCACATTGACGATGAAACACAGAAATGGCATCAGAATCAAATACAAAAGGCACAATACCGCCTTAAGTACAAGAATAGAGACTCTTCTTACAGTCGGTGTTTTGAGCATTCCCTGTGAGACCAGTAATAGTATCCGATACACCACTGCAGGTTCAATCTATTCCTTGGACATACACATTGACGATGAAACACTGAAATATATCGGAATTAAATACAAAAGAAACAATGCCGCCATAAGTACAAGAATACAGACTCTTCTTATAGTCGGTGCTTTAAGCATTCCATGTGAGACCAGTATTAGTTTTGATACACCACTACAGGTTCAATGTATTCCTAGGACCTTCACATTGACGATGAAACACAGAAATCGCATCGGAATTAAGTCCAAAACGCACAATGCCGCATTAAGTACAAGAATACAGACTCTACTTACAGTCGGTGCATTGAGCATTCCCTGTGAGACCAGTATTAGTTTCCTATACACATTTACAGGTTCAATGTATTCCTTGGACCTTCACATTGACAATGAAACACAGAAATCGCAACGGAATTAAATCCAAAACGCACAATGCCGCCTTAAGTACAAGAATACAGACTCTACTTACAGTCGGTGCTTTGAGCATTCCCTGTGAGACCAGTATTAGTTTCCGATACACCACTACAGGTTCAATGTATTCCTTGGACCTTCACATTGACGATGAAACACAGAAATCACATCGGAATTAAATACCAAAGGCACAATGCCCCCTTATGTACAAGAATAGAGGCTCTTCTTACCGTCGGTGCTTTGAGCATTCCTGTGAGACCAGTATTAGTTTCCGATACACCACTGCAGGTTCAATGTATTCCTTGGACATACACATTGACGATGAAACACTGAAATTACATCGGAATTATATACAAAAGGCACAATGCCGCCATAAGTGCAAGAAGAGTGAGACTTCTAAGAGTCTGTGTTTTGATCCTTTCCTGTGCGACCCGTATTACTTTTCGATACGCCACTGCAGGTTCAATGTATTCCTTGGACCTTCACATTGACGATGATACACAGAATTCGCAACGGAACTAAATACAAAAGGCACAATGCCACCTTAAGTACAAGAATAGAGACTCTTCTTATAGTCGGTGCTTTGAGGTTTCCCTGTGAGACTAGTATTAGTTTCCGATACACCTCTGCAGGTTCAATGTATTTCTTGGACCTTCACATTGACGATTAAACACAGAAATCGCATCGGAATTAAATACAAAAGGCACAATGCCGCCTTAAGTAGAAGAATAGAGACTCTTCTTACTGTCGGTGCTTTGAGCATTCCCTGTGGGACTAGTATTAGTTTCCGAAACATCACTGCAGGTTCAGTGTATTCCTTGGACTGTCACATTGACGATGAAACACAGTAATGGCATCGGAATTAAATACAAAAGGCACAATGCCGCCTTAAGTACAAGAATAGAGACTCTTCTTACAGTCTGTGCTTTGAGCATTCCCTGTGCGACCAGTATTAGTTTCCGATACACCACTGGAGGTTCAATGAATTCCTAGGACATTCACATTGACGATGAAACACTGAAATTACATCGGAATTAAATACAAAAGGCACAATGCCGCCTTAAGTACAAGAATAGAGACTCTTCTTACAGTCGGCGCTTTGAGCATTCCCTGTGAGACCAGTAATAGTATCCGATACACCACTGCAGGTCCAATCTATTCCTTGGACATACACATTGACGATGAAACACAGAAATTACATCGGAATTAAATACAAAAGGAACAATGCCGCCTTAAGTACAAGAATAGAGACTCTTCTTACAGTCGGTGCTTTGAGCATTCCCTGTGAGGCCAGTATTAGTTTCCGACACACCACTGGAGTTTCAATGTATTCCTTGGGCATTCACATTGACGACGAAACACTGAAATAACATCGGAATGAAATAAAAAAGGCACAATACCGCCTTAAGTACAAGAATAGAGACTCTTCTTACAGACGGTGATTTCAGTATTCCCTGTGAGACCAGTAATAGTATCCGATACACCACTGCTGGTTCAATCTATTGCTTGACATTGACGATGAAACACAGAAATTACATCGGAATTAAATACAAAAGGATAAATGCCGCCTTAAGTACAAGAATAGAGACTCTTCTTACAGTCTGTGCATTGAGCATTCCCTGTGAGACCAGTATTAGTTTCCGCTACACCTCTGCAGGTTCAGTTTATTCCTTGGACCTTCACATTGCCGATGAAACGCAGAAATGGCATCGGAATTAAATATTAAAGGCACAATGCAGCCTTAAGTACAAGAATAGAGACTCTTCTTACAGTCGGTGCTTTGAGAATTCACTGCGAGACCAGTATTAGTTTCCGATACACCACTGCAAGTTCAATGTATTCCTTGGACCTTCACATTGACGATGAAACACAGAAATCGCATCGGAATCAAATTGAAAAGGCACAATGCCGCCTTAAGTACAAGAATAGAGACTCTTCTTACAGTCGGTGCTTTGAGCATTCCCTGTGAGACCAGTAATAGTATCCGATACACCACTGCAGGTTCAATCTATTTCTTGGACATACACGTTGACGATAAAACACAGAAATGGCATCGGAATAAAATTCAAAAGGCTCAATGCCGCCTTAAGTACAAGAATAGAGACTGTTCTTACAGTCGGTGCTTTGAGCATTCCCTGTGAGACCAGTATTAGTTTCCGCTACACCTCTGCAGGTTCAGTTTATTCCTTGGACCTTCACATTGACGATGAAACACAGAAATGGCATCGGAATTAAATTCAAAAGCCACAATGTCGCCTTAAGTACAAGAATAGAGACTCTTCTTACAGTCGGTGCTTAGAGCATTCCCTGTGAGACCAGTATTAGTTTCCGATACACCACTGCAGGTTCAATGTATTCCTTGGACCTTCACATTGACGATGAAACACAGAAGTCACATCGGAATTAAATCCAAAACGCACAATACCGCCTTAAGTACAAGAATACAGACTTTACTTACAGTCGGTGCTTTGAGCATTCCCTGTGAGACCAGTAATAGTATCCGATACACCTCTGCAGGTTCAATGTATTCCCTGGACCTTCACATTGACGATGAAACACAGAAATGGCATCGGAATTAAATACAAAAGGCACAATGCCGCCTTAAGTACAAGAATAGGGACTCTTCTTACAGTCGGTGCTTTGAGCATTCCCTCTGACACCAGTATTAGTTTCCGATGCACCACTGCAGGTTCAGTGTATTCTTTGGACTTCACATTGACGATGAAACACTGAAATTAAATCGGACTTAAATACTAAGGGAACAATGTCGCCTTAAGTACAAGAGTAGAGACTCTTCTTACCGTCGGTGCTTTGAGTATTACCTGTGAGACCAGTATTAGTTTCCGATACACCACTGTAGCTTCAATGTATTCCTTGGACATACACATTGACGATGAAACACTGAAATTACATCGGAATTAAATACAAAGGGCACAATGACGCCTTAACTACAAGAAGAATGAGACTTCTTAGAGTCTGTGCTTTGATCCTTTCCTGTGAGACCAGTATTAGTCTCCGATATACCACTGCAGGTTAAATGTATTCCATGGTCCTTCACATTGACGATGAAACACAGAAATCGCATCGGAATTACATACAAAAGGCACAATGGCGCCCTAAGTACAAAAATGGAGACTCATCTTACAATCGGTACTTCGAGCAATCCCTGAGAGACCAATATTAATTTCCGCTACACCACTGCCGGTTCAATGTATTCCTTGGACCTTCACATTGACGATGAAACACAGAAATCGCAACGGAATTAAACACCAAAGGCACAATGCCTCCTTAAGTACAAGAATAGAGACTCTTCTTACCGTCGGTGCTTAGAGCATTCCCTGTAAGACCAGTATTAGTTTCCGATAAACCACTGGAGGTTCAATGAATTCCTTGGACATACATATTGACGATGATACACTAAAATTACATCGGAATTAAATACAAAAGGCACAATGAGGCCTTATGTACAAGGATAGAGACTCTTCTTACAGTCGGTGCTTTGAGCATTCCCTGTGAGACCAGTATTAGTTTCCGATACACCACTGCAGGTTCAATGTATTCCTTGGACATACATATTGACGATGAAACACTGAAATTACATCGGAATTATATACAAAAGGCACAATGCCGCCATAAGTGCAAGAAGAGTGAGACTTCTTAGAGTCTGTGTTTTGATCCTTTCCTGTGCGACCCGTATTAGTTTTCGATACGCCACTGCAGGTTCAATGTATTCCTTGAACCTTCAAATTGACGATGATACACAGAATTCGCAACGGAATTAAATACAAAAGGCATGATGCCGCCTTAAGTACAAGAATACAGACTCTACTTACAGTCGGTGCTTTGAGCATTCCCTGTGAGACCAGTATTAGTTTCCGATACACCACTGCAGGTTCAATGTATTCCTTGGACCTTCACATTGACGATGAAATACAGAAATCGCATCGGAATCAGATACAAAAGGCACAATGCCGCCTTAAGTACAAGAATAGAGACTCTTCTTACAGTCGGTGCTTTGAGCATTCACTGTGAGACCAGTAATAGTATCCGATACACGATTGCAGGTTCAATCTATTCCTTGGACATACACATTGACAACGAAACACTGAAATTACATGGGAATTAAATACAAAAGGAACAATGCCGCCTTAAGTACAAGAAAAGAGACTCTTCTTACAGTCGGTGCTTTGAGCATTCCCTGTGAGACCAGTATTAGTTTCCGATACACCACTGCAGGTTCAATGTATTCCATGGACCTTCACATTGACGATGAAACACAGAAATGGCATCAGAATCAAATACAAAAGGCACAATACCGCCTTAAGTACAAGAATAGAGACTCTTCTTACAGTCGGTGTTTTGAGCATTCCCTGTGAGACCAGTAATAGTATCCGATACACCACTGCAGGTTCAATCTATTCCTTGGACATACACATTGACGATGAAACACTGAAATATATCGGAATTAAATACAAAAGAAACAATGCCGCCATAAGTACAAGAATACAGACTCTTCTTATAGTCGGTGCTTTAAGCATTCCATGTGAGACCAGTATTAGTTTTGATACACCACTACAGGTTCAATGTATTCCTAGGACCTTCACATTGACGATGAAACACAGAAATCGCATCGGAATTAAGTCCAAAACGCACAATGCCGCATTAAGTACAAGAATACAGACTCTACTTACAGTCGGTGCATTGAGCATTCCCTGTGAGACCAGTATTAGTTTCCTATACACATTTACAGGTTCAATGTATTCCTTGGACCTTCACATTGACAATGAAACACAGAAATCGCAACGGAATTAAATCCAAAACGCACAATGCCGCCTTAAGTACAAGAATACAGACTCTACTTACAGTCGGTGCTTTGAGCATTCCCTGTGAGACCAGTATTAGTTTCCGATACACCACTACAGGTTCAATGTATTCCTTGGACCTTCACATTGACGATGAAACACAGAAATCACATCGGAATTAAATACCAAAGCCACAATGCCCCCTTATGTACAAGAATAGAGGCTCTTCTTACCGTCGGTGCTTTGAGCATTCCTGTGAGACCAGTATTAGTTTCCGATACACCACTGCAGGTTCAATGTATTCCTTGGACATACACATTGACGATGAAACACTGAAATTACATCGGAATTATATACAAAAGGCACAATGCCGCCATAAGTGCAAGAAGAGTGAGACTTCTAAGAGTCTGTGTTTTGATCCTTTCCTGTGCGACCCGTATTACTTTTCGATACGCCACTGCAGGTTCAATGTACTCCTTGGACCTTCACATTGACGATGATACACAGAATTCGCAACGGAACTAAATACAAAAGGCACAATGCCACCTTAAGTACAAGAATAGAGACTCTTCTTATAGTCGGTGCTTTGAGGTTTCCCTGTGAGACTAGTATTAGTTTCCGATACACCACTGCAGGTTCAATGTATTCCTTGGACATACACATTGACGATGAAACACTGAAATTACATCGGAGTTAAATACAAAGGGCACAATGACGCTTTAATTACAAGAAGAATGAGACTTCTTAGAGTCTGTGCTTTTATCCTTTCCTGTGAGACCAGTATTAGTATCCGATATACCACTGCAGGTTAAATGTATTCCATGACGATGAAACACAGAAATCGCATCGGAATTAAACACCAAAGGCACAATGCCTCCTTAAGTAATAGAATAGAGACTCTTCTTACAGTCGGTGCTTTGAGCATTCCCTGTGAGACCAGTATTAGTTTCCGATACACCACTGCAGGTTCAATGTATTCCTTGGACCTTCACATTGACGATGAAACACAGAAATCGCATGGGAATTAAATCCAAAACGCACAATGCCGCCTTAAGTACAAGAATACAGACTCTACTTACAGTCGGGGCTTTGAGCATTCCCTGTGAGACCAGTATTAGTTTCCGATACACCACTGCAGGTTCAATGTATTCCTTGGACCTTCACATTGACGATGAAACACAGAAATCGCATCGGAATCAAATACAAAAGGCACAATGCTGCCTTAAGTACAAGAATAGAGACTCTTCTTACAGTCGATGCTTTGAGCATTCCCTGTGAGACCAGTATTAGTTTCCGATACACCACTGCAGGTTCAGTGTATTCCTTGGACCTTCACATTGACGATGAAACACAGAAATCACATCGGAATCAAATACAAAAGGCACAATGCCGCCTTAAGTACAAGAGTAGAGACTATTCTTACAGTCGGTGCTTTGGGCATTCCCTGTGAGACCAGTAATAGTATCCGATACACCACTCCAGGTTCTATCTATTCCTTGGACATACACATTGACGATGAAACACTGAAATTACATCGGAATTATATATAAAAGGCACAATGCCGCCATAAGTGCAAGAAGAGTGAGACTTCTTAGAGTCTGTGTTTTGATCCTTTCCTGTGCGCCCCGTATTAGTTTTCGATACGCCACTGCAGGTTCAATGTATTCCTTGGACCTTCAAATTGACGATGATACACAGAATTCGCAACGGAATTAAATACAAAAGTCACAATGCCACCTTAAGTACAGGAATAGAGACTCTTCTTATAGTCGGTGCTTTGAGGTTTCCCTGTGAGACCAGTATTAGTTTCTGATACACCTCTGCAGGTTCAATGTATTCCTTGGACCTTCACATTGACGATTAAACACAGAAATCGCATCGGAATTAAATATAAAAGGCACAATGCCGCCTTAAGTAGAAGAATAGAGAGTCTTCTTACTGCATGTGCTTTGAGCATTCCCTGTGGGACCAGTATTAGTTTCCGAAACATCACTGCAGGTTCAGTGTATTCCTTGGACTTTCACATAGACGAAGAAACACAGAAATGGCATCGGAATTAAATACAAAGGTCGCAAAGCCACCTTAAGTACAAGAATAAACACTCGGTGCTTTGAGCATTCCCTGTGTGACCAGTATTAGTTTCCGATACACCACTGCAGGTTCAATGTATTCCTTGGACATACACATTGACGAAGAAACACTGAAATTACATCGGAATTAAATACAAAAGGCACAATGCCACCATAAGTGCAAGAAGAGTGAGACTTCTTAGAGACTGTGTTTTGATATTTTCCAGTGCGACCCGTACTAGTTTCCGATACGCCACTGCAGGATAAATGTATTCCTTGACCCTTCACATTGACGATTAAACACAGAAATCGCATCGGAATTAAATACAAAAGGCACAACGCCGCCTCAAGTACAAGAATAGAGTCTCTTCTTACGGTCGGTGTTTGAGCATTCCCTGTAAGACCAGTATTAGTTTCCGATACGCCACTGGAGGTTCAATGTATTCCTTGGACATTCACATTGACGATGAAACACTGAAATTACGTCGGAATTAAATACAAAAGGCACAATGCCGCCATAAGTGCAAGAAGAGAGAGACTTCTTAGAGTCTGTGTTTTGATCCTCTCCTGTGCGACCCGTATTAGTTTCCGATATGCCACTGCAGGTTCAATGCATTCCTCGGACCTTCACATTGACGTTGAAACACAGAAATCACATCGGAATTAAATACAAAAGGCACAATGCCGCCCTAAGTACAAACATATAGTCTCTTCTCACAGTCGGTGCTTCGAGTATTCCCTGTGAGACCAGTATTAGTTTCCGATTCACCACTGGAGGTTCAATGTATTCCTTGGACATTCACATTGACGATGAAACACTGACATTACATCGGAATTAAATACAAAAGGCACAATGATGCCTTAAATATAAGAATAGAGACTCTTCTAACAGTCGGTGCTTTGAGCATTCCCAGTAAGACCAGTATTAGTTTCCGATACACCACAGCAGGTACAATGTATTCCTTCGACCTTCACATTGACGATGAAACACAGAAATTGCATCGGAATTAAATACAAAAGCCACAATGCCGCCTTAAGTACATGAATAGAGACTCTTCTTACTGTCGGTGCTTTGAGCATTCCCTGTTAGACCAGTATTAGTTTCCGATACACCACTGCAGGTTCAATGTATTCCTTGGACCTTCACATTGACGATGAAACACAGAAATCACATCGGAATTAAATACCAATGGCACAATGCGCCTTACGTACAAGAATAGAGGATCTTCTTACCGTCGGTGCTTTGAGCATTCCCTGTGAGACAAGTATTAGTTTCCGATACACCACTGCAGGTTCAATGTATTCCTTGGACATACACATTGACGATGAAACACTGAAATTACATCGGAATTATATACAAAATGCACAATGCCGCCATAAGTGCAAGAAGAGTGAGACTTTTTAGAGTCTGTGATTTGATCCTTTCCTGTGCGACCAGTATTAGTTTTCGATACGCCACTGCATGTTCAATGTATTCCTTGGACCTTCAAATTGACGATGATACACAGAATTCGCAACAGAATTAAATACAAAAGGCACAATGCCACCTTAAGTACAAGAATAGAGACTCTTCTTATAGTCGGTGGTTTGAGGTTTCCCTGTGAGACCAGTATTAGTTTCCGATACACCTCTGCAGGTTCAATGTATTCCTTGGACCTTCACATTGACGATTAAACACAGAAATCGCATCGGAATTAAATATAAAAGGCACAATGCCGCCTTAAGTAGAAGAATAGAGAGTCTTCTTACTGTATGTGCTTTGAGCATTCCCTGTGGGACCAGTATTAGTTTCCGAAACATCACTGCAGGTTCAGTGTATTCCTTGGACTTTCACATAGACGAAGAAACACAGAAATGGCATCGGAATTAAATACAAAGGTCGCAAAGCCACCTTAAGTACAAGAATAAACACTCGGTGCTTTGAGCATTCCCTGTGTGACCAGTATTAGTTTCCGATACACCACTGCAGGTTCAATGTATTCCTTGGACATACACATTGACGAAGAAACACTGAAATTACATCGGAATTAAATACAAAAGGCACAATGCCACCATAAGTGCAAGAAGAGTGAGACTTCTTAGAGACTGTGTTTTGATATTTTCCAGTGCGACCCGTACTAGTTTCCGATACGCCACTGCAGGATAAATGTATTCCTTGACCCTTCACATTGACGATTAAACACAGAAATCGCATCGGAATTAAATACAAAAGGCACAACGCCGCCTCAAGTACAAGAATAGAGTCTCTTCTTACGGTCGGTGTTTGAGCATTCCCTGTAAGACCAGTATTAGTTTCCGATACGCCACTGGAGGTTCAATGTTTTCCTTGGACATTCACATTGACGATGAAACACTGAAATTACGTCGAAATTAAATACAAAAAGCACAATGCCGCCATAAGTGCAAGAAGAGAGAGACTTCTTAGAGTCTGTGTTTTGATCCTCTCCTGTGCGACCCGTATTAGTTTCCGATACGCCACTGCAGGTTCAATGCATTCCTTGGACCTTCACATTGACGTTGAAACACAGAAATCACATCGGAATTAAATACAAAAGGCACAATGCCGCCCTAAGTACAAACATATAGTCTCTTCTCACAGTCGGTGCTTCGAGTATTCCCTGTGAGACCAGTATTAGTTTCCGATTCACCACTGGAGGTTCAATGTATTCCTTGGACATTCACATTGACGATGAAACACTGACATTACATCGGAATTAAATACAAAAGGCACAATGATGCCTTAAGTATAAGAATAGAGACTCTTCTAACAGTCGGTGCTTTGAGCATTCCCAGTAAGACCAGTATTAGTTTCCGATACACCACAGCAGGTACAATGTATTCCTTCGACCTTCACATTGACGATGAAACACAGAAATTGCATCGGAATTAAATACAAAAGCCACAATGCCGCCTTAAGTACATGAATAGAGACTCTTCTTACTGTCGGTGCTTTGAGCATTCCCTGTGAGACCAGTATTAGTTTCCGATACACCACTGCAGGTTCAATGTATTCCTTGGACCTTCACATTGACGATGAAACACAGAAATCACATCGGAATTAAATACCAATGGCACAATGCCGCCTTACGTACAAGAATAGAGGCTCTTCTTACCGTCGGTGCTTTGAGCATTTGCTGTGAGACAAGTATTAGTTTCCGATACACCACTGCAGGTTCAATGTATTCCTTGGACATACACATTGACGATGAAACACTGAAATTACATCGGAATTATATACAAAATGCACAATGCCGCCATAAGTGCAAGAAGAGTGTGACTTTTTAGAGTCTGTGATTTGATCCTTTCCTGTGCGACCAGTATTAGTTTTCGATACGCCACTGCATGTTCAATGTATTCCTTGGACCTTCAAATTGACGATGATACACAGAATTCGCAACAGAATTAAATACAAAAGGCACAATGCCACTTTAAGTACAAGAATAGAGACTCTTCTTATAGTCGGTGGTTTGAGGTTTCCCTGTGAGACCAGTATTAGTTTCCGATACACCTCTGCAGGTTCAATGTATTCCTTGGACCTTCACATTGACGATTAAACACGGAAATCGCATCGGAATTAAATACAAAAGGCACAATGCCGCCTTAAGTAGAAGAATAGAGACTCTTCTTACTGTCGGTGCTTTGAGCATTATCAGTGGGACCAGTATTAGTTTCCGAAACATCACTGCAGGTTCAGCGTATTCCTTGGACTTTCATATTGACGATGAAACACAGAAATGGCATTGGAATTAAATACAAAGGTCACAATGCCGCCTTAAGTACAAGAATAAACACTCGGTGCTTTGCGCATTCCCTGTGTGGCCAGTATTAGTTTCCGATACACCACTGCAGGTTCAATGTATTCCTTGGACATACACATTGACGAAGAAACACTGAAATTACATCGGAATTAAATACAAAAGGCACAATGCCACCATAAGTGCAAGAAGAGTGAGACATCTTAGAGACTGTGTTTTGATATTTTCCTGTGCGACCCGTACTAGTTTCCGATACGCCACTGCAGGATCAATGTATTCCTTTGTCCTTCACATTGACAATTAAACACAGAAATCGCATCGGAATTAAATACAAAAGGCACAATGCCGCCCTAAGTACAAGATTATAGTATCTTCTCACAGTCGGTGCTTCGAGTATTCCCTGTGAGACCAGTATTAGTTTCCGATACACCACTGCAGGGTCAATGTATTCCTTGGACATTCACATTGACTATGAAACACTAAAATTACATCGGAATTAAATACAAAAGGCACAATGCCGCAATAAGTGCAAGAAGAGTGAGATTTCTTACAGTCTGTGATTTGATCCTTTCCTGTGCGACCCGTATTAGTTTGAGATACGCCACTGCAGGTTCTATGTATTCCTTGGACCATCACATTGACGATTAAACACAGAAATCGCATCGGAATTAAATACAAAAGGCACAATGCCGCCTTAAGTACAAGAATAGAGACTCTTCTTACTGTCGGTGCTTTGAGCATTCCCTGTGAGACCAGTATTAGTTTCCGATATACCACTGCAGGTTCAATGTATTCCTTGGACATACACATTGACGATGAAACACTGGACCTACGTCGGAATTAAATACAAAAGGCAAATTGCCGCCATAAGTGCAAGAAGAGTGAGACTTCTTAGAGTCTGTGTTTTGATCCTTTCCTTTGCGACCCGTATTAGTTTTCGATACGCCACTGCAGCTTCAATGTATTCCTTGGACCTTCAAATTGACGATGAAACACAGAAATCGCATCGGAATTAAATACAAAAGGCACAATACCTCCTTAAATTCAAGAATAGAGACTCTTCTTACAGTCGGTGCTTTGAGCATTCCCTGTGAGAGCAGTATTAGTTTTCAATACGCCACTGCAAGTTCAATGTATTGCTTGAACCTTCAAATTGACGATGATACACAGAATTCGCAACGGAATTAAATACAAAAGGCACAATGCCGCCTTAAGTACAAGAATACAGACTCTACTTTCAGTCGGTGCTTTGAGCATTCCCTGTGAGACAAGTATTAGTTTCCGATACACCACTGCAGGTTCAATGTATTCCTTGGACCTTCACATTGACGACGAAACACAGAAATCGCATCGGAATCAAATACAAAAGGCACAATGCCGCCTTAAGTACAAGAATAGAGACTCTTCTTACAGTCGGTGCTTTGAGTATTCCCTGTGAGACCAGTAATAGTATCCGATACACCATTGCAGGTTCAATCTATTCCTTGGACATACACATTGACGACGAAACACTGAAATTACATCGGAATTAAATACAAAAGGAACAATGCCGCCTTAAGTACAAGAAAAGAGACTCTTCTTACAGTCAGTGCTTTGAGCATTCCCTGTGAGACCAGTATTAATTTCCGATACACCACTGCAGGTTCAATGTATACCTTGGACCTTCACATTGACGATGAAACACAGAAATCGAATCGGAATTAAATACAAAAGGCACAATGCCGCCTTAAGTACAAGAATAGAGACTATTCTTACAGTCGGTGCTTTGAGCATTCCCTGTGAGACCAGTAATAGTATCCGATACACCACTGCAGGTTCAATCTATCCCTTGGACATACACATTGACGATAAAACACAGAAATGGCATCGGAATTAAATACAAAATGCACCATGCCGCCTTAAGTACAAGAATAGAGACTCTTCTTACAGTCGGTGCTTTGAGCATTCCCTGTGAGACCAGTATTAGTTTCCGCTACACCTCTGCAGGTTCAGTTTATTCCTTGGACCTTCACATTGACGATGAAACACAGAAATGGCAGCGGAATTAAATTCAAAAGGCACAATGTCGCCTTAAGTACAAGAATAGAGACTCTTCTTACAGTCGGTGCTTTGAGCATTCCCTGTGAGACCAGTATTAGTTTCCGATACACCACTGCAGGTTCAATGTATTCCTTGGACCTTCACATTGACGATGAAACACAGAAATGGCATCGGAATTAAATCCAAAACGCACAATGCCGCCTTAAGTACAAGAATACAGACTCTACTTACAGTCGGTGCTTTGAGCATTCCCTGTGAGACCAGTATTAGTTTCCGATACACCACTGCAGGTTCAATGTATTCCTTGAACCTTCACATTGACGATGAAACACAGAAATCGCATCGGAATCAAATACAAAAGGCACAATGCTGCCTTAAGTACAAGAATAGAGACTCTTCTTACAGTCGGTGCTTTGAGCATTCCCTGTGAGACCAGTATTAGTTTCCGATACACCACTGCAGGTTCAGTGTATTCCTTGGACCTTCACATTGACGATGAAACACAGAAATCACATCGGAATCAAATACAAAAGGCACAATGCCGCCTTAAGTACAAGAATAGAGACTATTCTTACAGTCGGTGCTTTGGGCATTCCCTGTGGGACCAGTATTAGTTTCCGAAACATCACTGGAGGTTCAGTGTATTCCTTGGACTTTCACATAGACGAAGAAACACAGAAATGGCATCGGAATTAAATACAAAGGTCGCAATGCCACCTTAAGTACAAGAATAAACACTCGGTGCTTTGAGCATTCCCTGTGTGACCAGTATTAGTTTCCGATACACCACTGCAGGTTCAATGTATTCCTTGGACATACACATTGACGAAGAAACACTGAAATTACATCGGAATTAAATACAAAAGGCACAATGCCACCATAAGTGCAAGAAGAGTGAGACTTCTTAGAGACTGTGTTTTGATATTTTCCTGTGCGACCCGTACTAGTTTCCGATACGCCACTGCAGGATAAATGTATTCCTTCACCCTTCACATTGACGATTAAACACAGAAATCGCATCGGAATTAAATACAAAAGGCACAACGCCGCATTAAGTACAAGAATAGAGTCTCTTCTTACGGTCGGTGTTTGTGCATTCCCTGTAAGACCAGTATTAGTTTCCGATACGCCACTGGAGGTTCAATGTATTCCTTGGACATTCACATTGACGATGAAACACTGAAATTACGTCGGAATTAAATACAAAAGGCACAATGCCGCCATAAGTGCAAGAAGAGAGAGACTTCTTAGAGTCTGTGTTTTGATCCTCTCCTGTGCGACCCGTATTAGTTTCCGATACGCCACTGCAGATTCAATGCATTCCTTGGACCTTCACATTGACGTTGAAACACAGAAATCACATCGGAATTAAATACAAAAGGCAAAATGCCGCCCTAAGTACAAAAATATAGTCTCTTCTCACAGTCGGTGCTTCGAGTATTCCCTGTGAGACCAGTATTAGTTTCTGATTCACCACTGGAGGTTCAATGTATTCCTTGGACATTCACATTGGCGATGAAACACTGAAATTACATCGGAATTAAATACAAAAGGCACAATGCCACCATAAGTGCAAGAAGAGTGAGACATCTTAGAGACTGTGTTTTGATATTTTCCTGTGCGACCTGTACTAGTTTCCGATACGCCACTGCAGGATCAATGTATTCCTTTGTCCTTCACATTGACGATTAAACACAGAAATCGCATCGGAATTAAATACAAAAGGCACAATGCCGCCCTAAGTACAAGAATATAGTTTCTTCTCACAGTCGGTGCTTCGAGTATTCCCTGTGAGACCAGTATTAGTTTCCGATACACCACTGCAGGATCAATGTATTCCGTGGACATTCACATTGACTATGAAACACTAAAATTACATCGGAATTAAATACAAAGGGCACAATGCCGCCATAAGTGCAAGAAGAGTGAGATTTCTTACAGTCTGTGATTTGACCCTTTCCTGTGCGACCCGTATTAGTTTCCGATACGCCACTGCAGGTTCTATGTATTCCTTGGACCATCACATTGACGATTAAACACAGAAATCGCATCGGAATTAAATACAAAAGGCACAATGCCTCCTTAAGTACAAGAATAGAGACTCTTCTTACTGTCGGTGCTTTGAGCATTCCCTGTGAGACCAGTATTAGTTTCCGATACACCACTGCAGGTTCAATGTATTCCTTGGGCATACACATTGACGATGAAACACTGGACCTACATCGGAATTAAATACAAAAGGCAAATTGCCGCCATAAGTGCTAGAAGAGTGAGACTTCTTAGAGTCTGTGTTTTGATCCTTTCCTGTGCGACCCGTATTAGTTTTCGATACGCCACTGCAGGTTCAATTTATTCCTTGGACCTTCAAATTGACGATGATACACAGAATTCGCAACGGAATTAAATACAAAAGGCACAATGCCACCTTAAGTACAAGAATAGAGACTCTTCTTATAGTCGGTGCTTTGAGGTTTCCCTGTGAGACCAGTATTAGTTTCCGATACACCTCTGCAGGATCAATGTATTCCTTGGACCTTCACATTGACGATTAAACACAGAAATCGCATCGGAATTAAATACAAAAGGAACAATGTCGCCTTAAGTAGAAGAATAGAGACTCTTCTTACTGTCGGTGCTTTTGAGCATTCCCTGTGGGACCAGTATTAGTTTCCGGAACATCACTGCAGGTTCAGTGTATTCCTTGGACATTCACATTGACGATGAAACACAGAAATGGCATCGGAATTAAATACAAAGTTCACAATGCCGTTTTAAGTACAAGAATAAACACTCGGTGCTTTGAGCAATCCCTGTGTGACCAGTATTAGTTTTCGATACACCACTGCAGGTTCAATGCATTCCTAGGACCTTCAAATTGACGATGAAACACAGAAATCGCATCGGAATTAAATACAAAAGGCACAATACCTCCTTAAATTCAAGAATAGAGACTCTTCTTACAGTCGGTGCTTTGAGCATTCCCTGTGAGAGCTGTATTAGTTTTCGATACGCCACTGCAGGTTCAATGTATTCCTTGAACATTCAAATTGACGATGATACACAGAATCCGTAACGGAATTAAATACAAAAGGCACAATGCCGCCTTAAGTACAAGAATACAGACTCTACTTACAGTCGGTGCTTTGAGCATTCCCTGTGAGACAAGTATTAGTTTCCGATACACCACTGCAGGTTCAATGTATTCCTTGGACCTTCACATTGACGATGAAACACAGAAATCGCATCGGAATCAAATATAAAAGGCACAATGCCGCCTTAAGTACAAGAATAGAGACTCTTCTTACAGTCGGTGCTTTGAGTATTCCCTGTGAGACCAGTAATAGTATCCGATACACCATTGCAGGTTCAATCTATTCCTTGGACATACACATTGACGACGAAACACTGAAATTACATCGGAATTAAATACAAAAGGAACAATGCCGCCTTAAGTACAAGAAAAGAGACTCTTCTTACAGTCAGTGCTTTGAGCATTCCCTGTGAGACCAGTATTAGTTTCCGATACACCACTGCAGGTTCAATGTATCCCTTGGACCTTCACATTGACGATGAAACACAGAAATCGCATCGGAATTAAATACAAAAGGCAAAATGCCGCCTTAAGTACAAGAATAGAGACTATTCTTACAGTCGGTGCTTTGAGCATTCCCTGTGAGACCAGTAATGGTATCCGATACACCACTGCAGGTTCAATCTATTCCTTGGACATACACATTGACGATGAAACACTGAAATACATCGGAATTAAATACAAATGAAACAATGCCGACTTAAGTACAAGAATACAGACTCTTCTTACTGTCGGTGCTTTAAGCATTCCATGTGAGACCAGTATTAGTTTTCGATACACCACTACAGGTTCAATGTATTCCTTGGACCTTGACATTGACGATGTAACACAGAAATCGCATCGGAATTAAATCCAAAACGCACAATGCCACCTTAAGTACAAGAATACAGACTATACTTACAGTCGGTGCATTGAGCATTCCCTGTGAGACCAGTATTAGATTCCTATACACCACTACAGGTTCAATGTATTCCTTGGACCTTCACATTGACAATTAAACACAGAAATCGCAACGGAATTAAATCCAAAACGCACAATGCCGCCTTAACTACAAGATTACAGACTCTACTTACAGTCGGTGCTTTGAGCATTCCCTGTGAGACCAGTATTAGTTTCCGATACACAACTGCAGGTTCAATGTATTCCTTGGACCTTCACATTGACGATGAAACACAGAAATCACATCGGAATGAAATACTAAAGGCACAATGCCGCCTTATGTACAAGAATAGAGGCTCTTCTTACCGTCGGTGCTTTGAGCATTCCCTGTGAGACCAGTATTAGATTCCGATACACCACTGCCGGTTCAATGTATTCCTTGTACATACACATTGACGATGAAACACTGAAATTACATCGGAATTATATACAAAAGGCACAATGCCGCCATAAGTGCAAGAAGAGTGAGACTTCTTAGAGTCTGTGTTTTGATCCTTTCCTGTGCGACCCGTATTAGTTTTCGATACGCCACTGCAGGTTCAATTAATTCCTTGGACCTTCAAATTGACGATGATACACAGAATTCGCAACGGAATTAAATACAAAAGGCACAATGCCACCTTAAGTACAAGAATAGAGACTCTTCTTATAGTCGGTGCTTTGAGGTTTCCCTGTGAGACCAGTATTAGTTTCCGATTCACCTCTGCAGGATCAATGTATTCCTTGGACCTTCACATTGACGATTAAACACAGAAATCGCATCGGAATTAAATACAAAAGGAACAATGTCGCCTTAAGTAGAAGAATAGAGACTCTTCTTACTGTCGGTGCTTTGAGCATTCCCTGTGGGACCAGTATTAGTTTCCGGAACATCACTGCAGGTTCAGTGTATTCCTTGGACATTCACATTGACGATGAAACACAGAAATGGCATCGGAATTAAATACAAAGGTCACAATGCCGTTTTAAGTACAAGAATAAACACTCGGTGCTTTGAGCAATCCCTGTGTGACCAGTATTAGTTTCCGATACACCACTGCAGGTTCAATGTATTCCTTGGACATACACATTGACTATGAAACACTAAAATTACATCGGAATTAAATACAAATGGCACAATGCCGTCATAAGTGCAAGAAGAGTGAGATTGCTTAGAGTCTGTGATTTGACCCTTTCCTGTGCGACCCGTATTAATTTCCGATACGCCACTGCAGGTTCTATGTATTGCTTGGACCATCACATTGACGATTAAACACAGAAATCGTATCGGAATTAAATACAAAAGGCACAATGCCGCCTTAAGTACAAGAATAGACACTCTTCTTACAGTCGGTGCTTTGAGCATTCCCTGTGAGACCAGTATTAGTTTCCGATTCACCACTGGAGGTTCAATGTATTCCTTGGACATTCACATTGACGATGAAACACTGAAATTACATCGGAATTAAATAAAAAAGGCACAATGATGCCATAAGTATAAGAATAGAGACTCTTCTAACAGTCGGTGCTTTGAGCATACCCAGGAAGACCAGTATTAGTTTCCGATACACCACAGCAGGTTCTATGTATTCCTTCGACCTTCACATTGACGATGAAACACAGAAATTGCATCGGAATTAAATACAAAAGCCACAATGCCGCCTTAAGTACAAGAATAGAGACTCTTCTTACTGTCGGTGCTTTGAGCATTCCCTGTGAGACCAGTATTAGTTTCCTATACACCACTGCAGGTTCAATGTATTCCTTAGACATACACATTGACGATGAAACACTGGACCTACATCGGAATTAAATACAAAAGGGAAAATGCCGCCATAAGTGCAAGAAGAGTGAGACTTCTTAGAGTCTGTGTTTTGATCCTTTCCTGTGCGACCCGTATCAGATTTCGATACGCCACTGCAGCTTCAATGTATACCTTGGACCTTCAAATTGGCGCTGAAACACAGAAATCGCATCGGAATTAAATACAAAAGACACAATACCGCCTTAAATTCAAGAATAGAGACTCTTCTTGCAGTCGGTGCTTTGAGCATTCCCTGTGAGAGCAGTATTAGTTTCCGATACACCACTGCAGGTTCAATGTACTCCTTGGACCTTCACATTGACGATTAAACACAGAAATCACATCGGAATTAAATAGAAAAGGCACAATGCCGCCTTAAGTACAAAAATAGAGACTCTTCTTACAGTCGGTGTTTTGAGCATTCCCTGCGAGACCAGTATTAGTTTCCGATACACCACTGTAGGTTCTGTGTATTCCTTGGACCTTCACATTGACGATGAAACACAGAAATGGCATCGGAATTAAATACAAAAGGCACAATGCCGCATTAAGTACAGGAATAGACACTCTTCTTACAGTCAGTGCTTTGAGCATTCCCTGTGAGACCAGTATTAGTTTCCGATACACCACTGCAGGTTCAATGTATTCCTTGGACCTTCACATTGACGATGAAACACAGAAATCGCATCGGAATAAAATTCAAAAGGAACAATGCCGCCTTAAGTACAAGAATAGAGACTCTTCTTACAGTCGGTGCTTTGAGCAATCCCTGTGAGACCAGTATTAGTTTCCGATACACCACTGCAGGTTCAATGTATTCCTTGGACATACACATTGACGATGAAACACTGAAATTACATCGGAATTAAATACAAAAGGCACAATGCCGCCATAAGTGCAAGAACAGTGAGACTTCTTAGTGTCGGTGTTTGATCCTTTCCTTTGCGACCCGTATTAGTTTTCGATACGCTACTGCAGGTTAAATGTATTCCTTGGACTTTCAAATTGACGATGAAACACAGAAATCGCATCGGAATTAAATACAAAAGCACAATGCCACCTTAAGTACAAGAACCGAGACTCTTCTTTCAGTCGGTGCTTTGAGCATTCCCTGTGAGACCAGTATAAGTTTCCGATACACCGCTGCAGGTTCAATGTATTCCTTGGACCTTCACATTGACGATTAAACACAGAAATCACATCGGAATGAAATACAAAAAGAACAATGCCGCCTTAAGTACAAGAATAGAGACTCTTCTTACAGTCGGTGCTTTGAGCATTCCCTGTGAGACCAGTATTAGTTTCCGCTACACCACTGCTGGTTCAATATATTCGTTGGACCTTCACATTGACGATAAAGCACAGAAATCGCATCGGAATTAAATACAAAAGGAACAATGCCGCCTTAAGTACAAGAATAGAGACTCTTCTTACAGTCGGTGCTTTGAGCATTCCGTGTGAGACCAGTATTAGTTTCCGATACACCACTGCAGGTTCAGTGTATTCCTTGGACCTTCACATTGACGATGAAACACAGAAATCACATCGGAATCAAATACAAAAGGCACAATGCCGCCTTAAGTACAAGAATAGAGACTATTCTTACAGTCGGTGCATTGAGCATTCCCTGTGAGACCAGTATTAGATTCCTATACACCACTACAGGTTCAATGTATTCCTTGGACCTTCACATTGACAATTAAACACAGAAATCGCAACGGAATTAAATCCAAAACGCACAATGCCGCCTTAACTACAAGATTACAGACTCTACTTACAGTCGGTGCTTTGAGCATTCCCTGTGAGACCAGTATTAGTTTCCGATACACAACTGCAGGTTCAATGTATTCCTTGGACCTTCACATTGACGATGAAACACAGAAATCACATCGGAATGAAATACTAAAGGCACAATGCCGCCTTATGTACAAGAATAGAGGCTCTTCTTACCGTCGGTGCTTTGAGCATTCCCTGTGAGACCAGTATTAGATTCCGATACACCACTGCCGGTTCAATGTATTCCTTGTACATACACATTGACGATGAAACACTGAAATTACATCGGAATTATATACAAAAGGCACAATGCCGCCATAAGTGCAAGAAGAGTGAGACTTCTTAGAGTCTGTGTTTTGATCCTTTCCTGTGCGACCCGTATTAGTTTTCGATACGCCACTGCAGGTTCAATTAATTCCTTGGACCTTCAAATTGACGATGATACACAGAATTCGCAACGGAATTAAATACAAAAGGCACAATGCCACCTTAAGTACAAGAATAGAGACTCTTCTTATAGTCGGTGCTTTGAGGTTTCCCTGTGAGACCAGTATTAGTTTCCGATTCACCTCTGCAGGATCAATGTATTCCTTGGACCTTCACATTGACGATTAAACACAGAAATCGCATCGGAATTAAATACAAAAGGAACAATGTCGCCTTAAGTAGAAGAATAGAGACTCTTCTTACTGTCGGTGCTTTGAGCATTCCCTGTGGGACCAGTATTAGTTTCCGGAACATCACTGCAGGTTCAGTGTATTCCTTGGACATTCACATTGACGATGAAACACAGAAATGGCATCGGAATTAAATACAAAGGTCACAATGCCGTTTTAAGTACAAGAATAAACACTCGGTGCTTTGAGCAATCCCTGTGTGACCAGTATTAGTTTCCGATACACCACTGCAGGTTCAATGTATTCCTTGGACATACACATTGACTATGAAACACTAAAATTACATCGGAATTAAATACAAATGGCACAATGAAGTTATAAGTGCAAGAAGAGTGAGATTGCTTAGAGTCTGTGATTTGACCCTTTCCTGTGCGACCCGTATTAATTTCCGATACGCCACTGCAGGTTCTATGTATTGCTTGGACCATCACATTGACGATTAAACACAGAAATCGTATCGGAATTAAATACAAAAGGCACAATGCCGCCTTAAGTACAAGAATAGACACTCTTCTTACAGTCGGTGCTTTGAGCATTCCCTGTGAGACCAGTATTAGTTTCCGATTCACCACTGGAGGTTCAATGTATTCCTTGGACATTCACATTGACGATGAAACACTGAAATTACATCGGAATTAAATAAAAAAGGCACAATGATGCCATAAGTATAAGAATAGAGACTCTTCTAACAGTCGGTGCTTTGAGCATACCCAGGAAGACCAGTATTAGTTTCCGATACACCACAGCAGGTTCTATGTATTCCTTCGACCTTCACATTGACGATGAAACACAGAAATTGCATCGGAATTAAATACAAAAGCCACAATGCCGCCTTAAGTACAAGAATAGAGACTCTTCTTACTGTCGGTGCTTTGAGCATTCCCTGTGAGACCAGTATTAGTTTCCTATACACCACTGCAGGTTCAATGTATTCCTTAGACATACACATTGACGATGAAACACTGGACCTACATCGGAATTAAATACAAAAGGGAAAATGCCGCCATAAGTGCAAGAAGAGTGAGACTTCTTAGAGTCTGTGTTTTGATCCTTTCCTGTGCGACCCGTATCAGATTTCGATACGCCACTGCAGCTTCAATGTATACCTTGGACCTTCAAATTGGCGCTGAAACACAGAAATCGCATCGGAATTAAATACAAAAGACACAATACCGCCTTAAATTCAAGAATAGAGACTCTTCTTGCAGTCGGTGCTTTGAGCATTCCCTGTGAGAGCAGTATTAGTTTCCGATACACCACTGCAGGTTCAATGTACTCCTTGGACCTTCACATTGACGATTAAACACAGAAATCACATCGGAATTAAATAGAAAAGGCACAATGCCGCCTTAAGTACAAAAATAGAGACTCTTCTTACAGTCGGTGTTTTGAGCATTCCCTGCGAGACCAGTATTAGTTTCCGATACACCACTGTAGGTTCTGTGTATTCCTTGGACCTTCACATTGACGATGAAACACAGAAATGGCATCGGAATTAAATACAAAAGGCACAATGCCGCATTAAGTACAGGAATAGACACTCTTCTTACAGTCAGTGCTTTGAGCATTCCCTGTGAGACCAGTATTAGTTTCCGATACACCACTGCAGGTTCAATGTATTCCTTGGACCTTCACATTGACGATGAAACACAGAAATCGCATCGGAATAAAATTCAAAAGGAACAATGCCGCCTTAAGTACAAGAATAGAGACTCTTCTTACAGTCGGTGCTTTGAGCAATCCCTGTGAGACCAGTATTAGTTTCCGATACACCACTGCAGGTTCAATGTATTCCTTGGACATACACATTGACGATGAAACACTGAAATTACATCGGAATTAAATACAAAAGGCACAATGCCGCCATAAGTGCAAGAACAGTGAGACTTCTTAGTGTCGGTGTTTGATCCTTTCCTTTGCGACCCGTATTAGTTTTCGATACGCTACTGCAGGTTAAATGTATTCCTTGGACTTTCAAATTGACGATGAAACACAGAAATCGCATCGGAATTAAATACAAAAGCACAATGCCACCTTAAGTACAAGAACCGAGACTCTTCTTTCAGTCGGTGCTTTGAGCATTCCCTGTGAGACCAGTATAAGTTTCCGATACACCGCTGCAGGTTCAATGTATTCCTTGGACCTTCACATTGACGATTAAACACAGAAATCACATCGGAATGAAATACAAAAAGAACAATGCCGCCTTAAGTACAAGAATAGAGACTCTTCTTACAGTCGGTGCTTTGAGCATTCCCTGTGAGACCAGTATTAGTTTCCGCTACACCACTGCTGGTTCAATATATTCGTTGGACCTTCACATTGACGATAAAGCACAGAAATCGCATCGGAATTAAATACAAAAGGAACAATGCCGCCTTAAGTACAAGAATAGAGACTCTTCTTACGGTCGGTGCTTTGAGCATTCCGTGTGAGACCAGTATTAGTTTCCGATATACCACTGGAGGTTCAAAGTATTCCTTGGACATTCACATTGACGATGAAACACTGAAATTACATCGGAATTAAATACAAAAGGCACAATGATGCCTTAAGTACAAGAATAGAGACTCTTCTAACAGTCGGTGTATTCAGCATTCCCTGTAAGACCAGTATTAGTTTCCGATACACCACTGCAGGTTCAATGTATTCCTTCGACATACACATTGACGATGAAACACTGAAATTACATCGGAATTAAATACAAAAGGCACAATGCCGCCATAAGTGCAAGAAGAGTGAGACTTCCTAAAGTCTGTGTTTTGATCCTTACCTGTGCGACTCGTATTAGTTTCCGATACGCCACTGCAGGTTCAATGTATTCCTTGGACCTTCACATTGTCGATGAAATACAGGAATCGCATCGGAATTAAATACAAAAGGCACAATTCCGCCTTAAGTACAAGAATAGAGACTCTTCTTACTGTCGGTGTTTTGAGCATTCCCTGTGAGACCAATATTAGTATCCGATACAATACTGCAGGATAATTGTATTCCTTGGACATACACATTGACGATGAAACACTGGACCTACATCGGAATTAAATACAAAAGGCACAATGCCGCCTTAAGTACAAGAATACAGACTCTACTTTCAGTCGGTGCTTTGAGCATTCCCTGTGAGACAAGTATTAGTTTCCGATACACCACTGCAGGTTCAATGTATTCCTTGGACCTTCACATTGACTATGAAACACAGAAATCCCATCGGAATCAAATACAAAAGGCACAATGCCGCCTTAAGTACAAGAATAGAGAGTCTTCTTACAGTCGGTGCTTTGAGTATTCCCAGTGAGACAAGTAATAGTATCCGATACACCATTGCAGGTTCAATCTATTCCTCGGACATACACATTGACGACGAAACACTGAAATTACATCGGAATTAAATACAAAAGGAACAATGCCGCCTTAAGTACAAGAAAAGAGACTCTTCTTACAGTCAGTGCTTTGAGCATTCCCTGTGAGACCAGTATTAATTTCCGATACACCACTGCAGGTTCAATGTATCCCTTGGACCTTCACATTGACGATGAAACACAGAAATCGCATCGGAATTAAATACAAAAGGCACAATGCCGCCTTAAGTACAAGAATAGAGACTATTCTTACAGTCGGTGCTTTGAGCATTCCCTGTGAGACCAGTAATAGTATCCGATACACCACTGCAGGTTCAATCTATCCCTTGGACATACACATTGACGATAAAACACAGAAATGGCATCGGAATTAAATACAAAAGGCACAATGCCGCCTTAAGTACAAGAATAGAGACTCTTCTTACAGTCGGTGATTTGAGCATTCCCTGTGAGACCAGTATTAGTTTGCGATACACCTCTGCAGGTTCAGTTTATTCCTTGGACCTTCACATTGACGATGAAACACAGAAATGGCAGCGGAATTATATTCAAAAGGCACAATGTCGCCTTAAGTACAAGAATAGAGACTCTTCTTACAGTCGGTGCTTTGAGCATTCCCTGTGAGACCAGTATTAGTTTCCGATACACCACTGCAGGTTCAATGTATTCCTTGGACCTTCACATTGACGATGAAACACAGAAATCGCATGGGAATTAAATCCAAAACGCACAATGCCGCCTTAAGTACAAGAATACAGACTCTACTTACAGTCGGTGCTTTGAGCATTCCCTGTGAGACCAGTATTAGTTTCCGATACACCACTGCAGGTTCAATGTATTCCTTGGACCTTCACATTGACGATGAAACACAGAAATCGCATCGGAATCAAATACAAAAGGCACAATGCTGCCTTAAGTACAAGAATAGAGACTCTTCTTACAGTCGGTGCTTTGAGCATTCCCTGTGAGACCAGTATTAGTTTCCGATACACCACTGCAGGTTCAGTGTATTTCTTGGACCTTCACATTGACGATGAAACACAGACATCACATCGGAATCAAATACAAAAGGCACAATGCCGCCTTAAGTACAAGAATAGAGACTATTCTTACAGTCGGTGCTTTGGGCAATCCCTGTGGGACCAGTATTAGTTTCCGAAACATCACTGGAGGTTCAGTGTATTCCTTGGACTTTCACATAGACGAAGAAACACAGAAATGGCATCGGAATTAAATACAAAGGTCGCAATGCCACCTTAAGTACAAGAATAAACACTCGGTGCTTTGAGCATTCCCTGTGTGACCAGTATTAGTTTCCGATACACCACTGCAGGTTCAATGTATTCCTTGGACATACACATTGACGAAGAAACACTGAAATTACATCGGAATTAAGTACAAAACACACAATGCCATCATAAGTGCAAGAAGAGTGAGACTTCTTAGAGACTGTGTTTTGATATTTTCCTGTGCGACCCGTACTAGTTTCCGATACGCCACTGCAGGATCAATGTATTCCTTTGTCCTTCACATTGACGATGAAACACAGAAATCGCATCGGAATTAAATACAAAAGGCACAATACCTCCTTAAATTCAAGAATAGAGACTCTTCTTACAGTCGGTGCTTTGAGCATTCCCTGTGAGAGCAGTATTAGTTTTCGATACGCCACTGCAGGTTCAATGTATTCCTTGAACCTTCAAATTGACGATGATACACAGAATTCGTAACGGAATTAAATACAAAAGGCACAATGCCGCCTTAAGTACAAGAATACAGACTCTACTTACAGTCGGTGCTTTGAGCATTCCCTGTGAGACAAGTATTAGTTTCCGATACACCACTGCAGGTTCAATGTATTCCTTGGACCTTCACATTGACGATGAAACACAGAAATCGCATCGGAATCAAATACAAAAGGCACAATGCCGCCTTAAGTACAAGAATAGAGACCCTTCTTACAGTCGGTGCTTTGAGTATTCCCTGTGAGACCAGTAATAGTATCCGATACACCATTGCAGGTTCAATCTATTCCTTGGACATACACATTGACGACGAAACACTGAAATTACATCGGAATTAAATGCAAAAGGAACAATGCCGCCTTAAGTACAAGAATAGAGACGATTCTTACAGTCGGTGCTTTGAGCATTCCCTGTGAGACCAGTAATAGTATCCGATACACCACTGCAGGTTCAATCTATTCCTTGGACATACACATTGACGATGAAACACTGAAATACATCGGAATTAAATACAAATGAAACAATGCCGCCTTAAGTACAAGAATACAGACTCTTCTTACAGTCGGTGCTTTAAGCATTCCATGTGAGACCAGTATTAGTTTTCGATACACCACTACAGGTTCAATGTATTCCTTGGACCTTGACATTGACGATGTAACACAGAAATCGTATCGGAATTAAATCCAAAACGCACAATGCCACCTTACGTACAAGAATACAGACTATACTTACAGTCGGTGCATTGAGCATTCCCTGTGAGACCAGTATTAGATTCCTATACACCACTACAGGTTCAATGTATTCCTTGGACCTTCACATTGACAATGAAACACAGAAATCGCAACGGAATTAAATCCAAAACGCACAATGCCGCCTTAACTACAAGATTACAGACTCTACTTACAGTCGGTGCTTTGAGCATTCCCTGTGAGACCAGTATTAGTTTCCGATACACCTCTGCAGGTTCAGTGTATTCCTTGGACCTTCACATTGACGATGAAACACAGAAATCACATCGGAATGAAATACTAAAGGCACAATGCCGCCTTATGTACAAGAATAGAGGCTCTTCTTACAGTCAGTGCTTTGAGCATTCCCTGTGAGACCAGTATTAATTTCCGATACACCACTGCAGGTTCAATGCATTCCTAGGACCTTCAAATTGACGATGAAACACAGAAATCGCATCGGAATTAAATACAAAAGGCACAATACCTCCTTAAATTCAAGAATAGAGACTCTTCTTACAGTCGGTGCTTTGAGCATTCCCTGTGAGAGCAGTATTAGTTTTCGATACGCCACTGCAGGTTCAATGTATTCCTTGAACCTTCAAATTGACGATGATACACAGAATTCGTAACGGAATTAAATACAAAAGGCACAATGCCGCCTTAAGTACAAGAATACAGACTCTACTTACAGTCGGTGCTTTGAGCATTCCCTGTGAGACAAGTATTAGTTTCCGATACACCACTGCAGGTTCAATGTATTCCTTGGACCTTCACATTGACGATGAAACACAGAAATCGCATCGGAATAAAATTCAAAAGGAACAATGCCGCCTTAAGTACAAGAATAGAGACTCTTCTTACAGTCGGTGCTTTGAGCAATCCCTGTGAGACCAGTATTAGTTTCCGATACACCACTGCAGGTTCAATGTATTCCTTGGACATACACATTGACGATGAAACACTGAAATTACATCGGAATTAAATACAAAAGGCACAATGCCGCCATAAGTGCAAGAACAGTGAGACTTCTTAGTGTCGGTGTTTGATCCTTTCCTTTGCGACCCGTATTAGTTTTCGATACGCTACTGCAGGTTAAATGTATTCCTTGGACTTTCAAATTGACGATGAAACACAGAAATCGCATCGGAATTAAATACAAAAGCACAATGCCACCTTAAGTACAAGAACCGAGACTCTTCTTTCAGTCGGTGCTTTGAGCATTCCCTGTGAGACCAGTATAAGTTTCCGATACACCGCTGCAGGTTCAATGTATTCCTTGGACCTTCACATTGACGATTAAACACAGAAATCACATCGGAATGAAATACAAAAAGAACAATGCCGCCTTAAGTACAAGAATAGAGACTCTTCTTACAGTCGGTGCTTTGAGCATTCCCTGTGAGACCAGTATTAGTTTCCGCTACACCACTGCTGGTTCAATATATTCGTTGGACCTTCACATTGACGATAAAGCACAGAAATCGCATCGGAATTAAATACAAAAGGAACAATGCCGCCTTAAGTACAAGAATAGAGACTCTTCTTACGGTCGGTGCTTTGAGCATTCCGTGTGAGACCAGTATTAGTTTCCGATATACCACTGGAGGTTCAAAGTATTCCTTGGACATTCACATTGACGATGAAACACTGAAATTACATCGGAATTAAATACAAAAGGCACAATGATGCCTTAAGTACAAGAATAGAGACTCTTCTAACAGTCGGTGTATTCAGCATTCCCTGTAAGACCAGTATTAGTTTCCGATACACCACTGCAGGTTCAATGTATTCCTTCGACATACACATTGACGATGAAACACTGAAATTACATCGGAATTAAATACAAAAGGCACAATGCCGCCATAAGTGCAAGAAGAGTGAGACTTCTTAAAGTCTGTGTTTTGATCCTTACCTGTGCGACTCGTATTAGTTTCCGATACGCCACTGCAGGTTCAATGTATTCCTTGGACCTTCACATTGTCGATGAAATACAGGAATCGCATCGGAATTAAATACAAAAGGCACAATTCCGCCTTAAGTACAAGAATAGAGACTCTTCTTACTGTCGGTGTTTTGAGCATTCCCTGTGAGACCAATATTAGTATCCGATACAATACTGCAGGATAATTGTATTCCTTGGACATACACATTGACGATGAAACACTGGACCTACATCGGAATTAAATACAAAAGGCAAATTGCCGCCATAAGTGCAAGAAGAGTGAGACTTCTTAAAGTCTGTGTTTTGATCCTTTCCTGTGCGACCCGTATTAGTTTTCGATACGCCACTGCAGCTTCAATGTATTCCTTGGACCTTCAAATTGACGATGAAACATAGAAATCGCATCGGAATTAAATACAAAAGGCACAATACCTCCTTAAATTCAAGAATAGAGACTCTTCTTACAGTCGGTGCTTTGAGCATTCCCTGTGAGAGCAGTATTAGTTTTCGATACGCCACTGCAAGTTCAATGTATTGCTTGAACCTTCAAATTGACGATGATACACAGAATTCGCAACGGAATTAAATACAAAAGGCACAATGCCGCCTTAAGTACAAGAATACAGACTCTACTTTCAGTCGGTGCTTTGAGCATTCCCTGTGAGACAAGTATTAGTTTCCGATACACCACTGCAGGTTCAATGTATTCCTTGGACCTTCACATTGACGATAAAACACAGAAATCCCATCGGAATCAAATACAAAAGGCACAATGCCGCCTTATGTACAAGAATAGAGAGTCTTCTTACAGTCGGTGCTTTGAGTATTCCCAGTGAGACAAGTAATAGTATCCGATACACCATTGCAGGTTCAATCTATTCCTCGGACATACACATTGACGACGAAACACTGAAATTACATCGGAATTAAATACAAAAGGAACAATGCCGCCTTAAGTACAAGAAAAGAGACTCTTCTTACAGTCAGTGCTTTGAGCATTCCCTGTGAGACCAGTATTAATTTCCGATACACCACTGCAGGTTCAATGTATCCCTTGGACCTTCACATTGACGATGAAACACAGAAATCGCATCGGAATTAAATACAAAAGGCACAATGCCGCCTTAAGTACAAGAATAGAGACTATTCTTACAGTCGGTGCTTTGAGCATTCCCTGTGAGACCAGTAATAGTATCCGATACACCACTGCAGGTTCAATCTATCCCTTGGACATACACATTGACGATAAAACACAGAAATGGCATCGGAATTAAATACAAAAGGCACAATGCCGCCTTAAGTACAAGAATAGAGACTCTTCTTACAGTCGGTGATTTGAGCATTCCCTGTGAGACCAGTATTAGTTTGCGATACACCTCTGCAGGTTCAGTTTATTCCTTGGACCTTCACATTGACGATGAAACACAGAAATGGCAGCGGAATTATATTCAAAAGGCACAATGTCGCCTTAAGTACAAGAATAGAGACTCTTCTTACAGTCGGTGCTTTGAGCATTCCCTGTGAGACCAGTATTAGTTTCCGATACACCACTGCAGGTTCAATGTATTCCTTGGACCTTCACATTGACGATGAAACACAGAAATCGCATGGGAATTAAATCCAAAACGCACAATGCCGCCTTAAGTACAAGAATACAGACTCTACTTACAGTCGGTGCTTTGAGCATTCCCTGTGAGACCAGTATTAGTTTCCGATACACCACTGCAGGTTCAATGTATTCCTTGGACCTTCACATTGACGATGAAACACAGAAATCGCATCGGAATCAAATACAAAAGGCACAATGCTGCCTTAAGTACAAGAATAGAGACTCTTCTTACAGTCGGTGCTTTGAGCATTCCCTGTGAGACCAGTATTAGTTTCCGATACACCACTGCAGGTTCAGTGTATTTCTTGGACCTTCACATTGACGATGAAACACAGACATCACATCGGAATCAAATACAAAAGGCACAATGCCGCCTTAAGTACAAGAATAGAGACTATTCTTACAGTCGGTGCTTTGGGCAATCCCTGTGGGACCAGTATTAGTTTCCGAAACATCACTGGAGGTTCAGTGTATTCCTTGGACTTTCACATAGACGAAGAAACACAGAAATGGCATCGGAATTAAATACAAAGGTCGCAATGCCACCTTAAGTACAAGAATAAACACTCGGTGCTTTGAGCATTCCCTGTGTGACCAGTATTAGTTTCCGATACACCACTGCAGGTTCAATGTATTCCTTGGACATACACATTGACGAAGAAACACTGAAATTACATCGGAATTAAGTACAAAACACACAATGCCATCATAAGTGCAAGAAGAGTGAGACTTCTTAGAGACTGTGTTTTGATATTTTCCTGTGCGACCCGTACTAGTTTCCGATACGCCACTGCAGGATCAAAGTATTCCTTTGTCCTTCACATTGACGATGAAACACAGAAATCGCATCGGAATTAAATACAAAAGGAACAATGTTGCCTTAAGTAGAAGAATAGAGACTCTTCTTACTGTCGGTGCTTTGAGCATTCCCTGTGGGACCAGTATTAGTTTCCGGAACATCACTGCAGGTTCAGTGTATTCCTTGGACATTCACATTGACGATGAAACACAGAAATGGCATCGGAGTTAAATACAAAGGTCACAATGCCGTTTTAAGTACAAGAATAAACACTCGGTGCTTTGAGCAATCCCTGTGTGACCAGTATTAGTTTTCGATACACCACTGCAGGTTCAATGCATTCCTAGGACCTTCAAATTGACGATGAAACACAGAAATCGCATCGGAATTAAATACAAAAGGCACAATACCTCCTTAAATTCAAGAATAGAGACTCTTCTTACAGTCGGTGCTTTGAGCATTCCCTGTGAGAGCAGTATTAGTTTTCGATACGCCACTGCAGGTTCAATGTATTCCTTGAACCTTCAAATTGACGATGATACACAGAATTCGTAACGGAATTAAATACAAAAGGCACAATGCCGCCTTAAGTACAAGAATAGAGACCCTTCTTACAGTCGGTGCTTTGAGTATTCCCTGTGAGACCAGTAATAGTATCCGATACACCACTGCAGGTTCAATGTATTCCTTGGACATACACATTGACGACGAAACACTGAAATTACATCGGAATTAAATGCAAAAGGAACAATGCCGCCTTAAGTACAAGAATAGAGACGATTCTTACAGTCGGTGCTTTGAGCATTCCCTGTGAGACCAGTAATAGTATCCGATACACCACTGCAGGTTCAATCTATTCCTTGGACATACACATTGACGATGAAACACTGAAATACATCGGAATTAAATACAAATGAAACAATGCCGCCTTAAGTACAAGAATACAGACTCTTCTTACAGTCGGTGCTTTAAGCATTCCATGTGAGACCAGTATTAGTTTTCGATACACCACTACAGGTTCAATGTATTCCTTGGACCTTGACATTGACGATGTAACACAGAAATCGTATCGGAATTAAATCCAAAACGCACAATGCCACCTTACGTACAAGAATACAGACTATACTTACAGTCGGTGCATTGAGCATTCCCTGTGAGAGCAGTATTAGATTCCTATACACCACTACAGGTTCAATGTATTCCTTGGACCTTCACATTGACAATGAAACACAGAAATCGCAACGGAATTAAATCCAAAACGCACAATGCCGCCTTAACTACAAGATTACAGACTCTACTTACAGTCGGTGCTTTGAGCATTCCCTGTGAGACCAGTATTAGTTTCCGATACACCTCTGCAGGTTCAGTGTATTCCTTGGACCTTCACATTGACGATGAAACACAGAAATCACATCGGAATGAAATACTAAAGGCACAATGCCGCCTTATGTACAAGAATAGAGGCTCTTCTTACAGTCAGTGCTTTGAGCATTCCCTGTGAGACCAGTATTAATTTCCGATACACCACTGCAGGTTCAATGTATCCCTTGGACCTTCACATTGACGATGAAACACAGAAATCGCATCGGAATTAAATACAAAAGGCACAATGCCGCCTTAAGTACAAGAATAGAGACTATTCTTACAGTCGGTGCTTTGAGCATTCCCTGTGAGACCAGTAATAGTATCCGATACACCACTGCAGGTTCAATCTATCCCTTGGACATACACATTGACGATAAAACACAGAAATGGCATCGGAATTAAATACAAAAGGCACAATGCCGCCTTAAGTACAAGAATAGAGACTCTTCTTACAGTCGGTGCTTTGAGCATTCCCTGTGAGACCAGTATTAGTTTCCGCTACACCTCTGCAGGTTCAGTTTATTCCTTGGACCTTCACATTGACGATGAAACACAGAAATGGCAGCGGAATTAAATTCAAAAGGCACAATGTCGCCTTAAGTACAAGAATAGAGACTCTTCTTACAGTCGGTGCTTTGAGCATTCCCTGTGAGACCAGTATTAGTTTCCGATACACCACTGCAGGTTCAATGTATTCCTTGGACCTTCACATTGACGATGAAACACAGAAATCGCATGGGAATTAAATCCAAAACGCACAATGCCGCCTTAAGTACAAGAATACAGACTCTACTTACAGTCGGTGCTTTGAGCATTCCCTGTGAGACCAGTATTAGTTTCCGATACACCACTGCAGGTTCAATGTATTCCTTGGACCTTCACATTGACGATGAAACACAGAAATCGCATCGGAATCAAATACAAAAGGCACAATGCTGCCTTAAGTACAAGAATAGAGACTCTTCTTACAGTCGGTGCTTTGAGCATTCCCTGTGAGACCAGTATTAGTTTCCGATACACCACTGCAGGTTCAGTGTATTTCTTGGACCTTCACATTGACGATGAAACACAGACATCACATCGGAATCAAATACAAAAGGCACAATGCCGCCTTAAGTACAAGAATAGAGACTATTCTTACAGTCGGTGCTTTGGGCATTCCCTGTGGGACCAGTATTAGTTTCCGAAACATCACTGGAGGTTCAGTGTATTCCTTGGACTTTCACATAGACGAAGAAACACAGAAATGGCATCGGAATTAAATACAAAGGTCGCAATGCCACCTTAAGTACAAGAATAAACACTCGGTGCTTTGAGCATTCCCTGTGTGACCAGTATTAGTTTCCGATACACCACTGCAGGTACAATGTATTCCTTGGACATACACATTGACGAAGAAACACTGAAATTACATCGGAATTAAGTACAAAAGGCACAATGCCATCATAAGTGCAAGAAGAGTGAGACTTCTTAGAGACTGTGTTTTGATATTTTCCTGTGCGACCCGTACTAGTTTCCGATACGCCACTGCAGGATAAATGTATTCCTTCACCCTTCACATTGACGATTAAACACAGAAATCGCATCGGAATTAAATACAAAAGGCACAACGCCGCCTTAAGTACGAGAATAGAGTCTCTTCTTACGGTCGGTGTTTGAGCATTCCCTGTAAGACCAGTATTAGTTTCCGATACGCCACTGGAGGTTCAATGTATTCCTTGGACATTCACATTGACGATGAAACACTGAAATTACGTCGGAATTAAGTACAAAAGGCACAATGCCACCATAAGTGCAAGAAGAGTGAGACTTCTTAGAGTCTGTGTTTTGATCCTCTCCTGTGCGACCCGTATTAGTTTTCGATACGCCACTGCAGGATCAATGTATTCCTTTGTCCTTCACATTGACGATGAAACACAGAAATCGCATCGGAATTAAATACAAAAGGAACAATGTCGCCTTAAGTAGAAGAATAGAGACTCTTCTTACTGTCGGTGCTTTGAGCATTCCCTGTGGGACCAGTATTAGTTTCCGGAACATCACTGCAGGTTCAGTGTATTCCTTGGACATTCACATTGACGATGAAACACAGAAATGGCATCGGAATTAAATACAAAGGTCACAATGCCGTTTTAAGTACAAGAATAAACACTCGGTGCTTTGAGCAATCCCTGTGTGACCAGTATTAGTTTTCGATACACCACTGCAGGTTCAATGCATTCCTAGGACCTTCAAATTGACGATGAAACACAGAAATCGCATCGGAATTAAATACAAAAGGCACAATACCTCCTTAAATTCAAGAATAGAGACTCTTCTTACAGTCGGTGCTTTGAGCATTCCCTGTGAGAGCAGTATTAGTTTTCGATACGCCACTGCAGGTTCAATGTATTCCTTGAACCTTCAAATTGACGATGATACACAGAATTCGTAACGGAATTAAATACAAAAGGCACAATGCCGCCTTAAGTACAAGAATACAGACTCTACTTACAGTCGGTGCTTTGAGCATTCCCTGTGAGACAAGTATTAGTTTCCGATACACCACTGCAGGTTCAATGTATTCCTTGGACCTTCACATTGACGATGAAACACAGAAATCGCATCGGAATCAAATACAAAAGGCACAATGCCGCCTTAAGTACAAGAATAGAGACCCTTCTTACAGTCGGTGCTTTGAGTTTTCCCTGTGAGACCAGTAATAGTATCCGATACACCATTGCAGGTTCAATCTATTCCTTGGACATACACATTGACGACGAAACACTGAAATTACATCGGAATTAAATGCAAAAGGAACAATGCCGCCTTAAGTACAAGAAAAGAGACTCTTCTTACAGTCAGTGCTTTGAGCATTCCCTGTGAGACCAGTATTAGTTTCCGATACACCACTGCAGGTTCAATGTATCCCTTGGACCTTCACATTGACGATGAAACACAGAAATCGCATCGGAATTAAATACAAAAGGCACAATGCCGCCTTAAGTACAAGAATAGATACGATTCTTACAGTCGGTGCTTTGAGCATTCCCTGTGAGACCAGTAATAGTATCCGATACACCACTGCAGGTTCAATCTATTCCTTGGACATACACATTGACGATGAAACACTGAAATACATCGGAATTAAATACAAATGAAACAAAGCCGCCTTAAGTACAAGAATACAGACTCTTCTTACAGTCGGTGCTTTAAGCATTCCATGTGAGACCAGTATTAGTTTTCGATACACCACTACAGGTTCAATGTATTCCTTGGACCTTGACATTGACGATGTAACACAGAAATCGCATCGGAATTAAATCCAAAACGCACAATGCCACCTTACGTACAAGAATACAGACTATACTTACAGTCGGTGCATTGAGCATTCCCTGTGAGACCAGTATTAGATTCCTATACACCACTACAGGTTCAATGTATTCCTTGGACCTTCACATTGACAATGAAACACAGAAATCGCAACGGAATTAAATCCAAAACGCACAACGCCGCCTTAACTACAAGATTACAGACTCTACTTACAGTCGGTGCTTTGAGCATTCCCTGTGAGACCAGTATTAGTTTCCGATACACCACTGCAGGTTCAGAGTATTCCTTGGACCTTCACATTGACGATGAAACACAGAAATCACATCGGAATGAAATACTAAAGGCACAATGCCGCCTTATGTACAAGAATAGAGGCTCTTCTTACAGTCAGTGCTTTGAGCATTCCCTGTGAGACCAGTATTAATTTCCGATACACCACTGCAGGTTCAATGTATCCCTTGGACCTTCACATTGACGATGAAACACAGAAATCGCATCGGAATTAAATACAAAAGGCACAATGCCGCCTTAAGTACAAGAATAGAGACTATTCTTACAGTCGGTGCTTTGAGCATTCCCTGTGAGACCAGTAATAGTATCCGATACACCACTGCAGGTTCAATCTATCCCTTGGACATACACATTGACGATAAAACACAGAAATGGCATCGGAATTAAATACAAAAGGCACAATGCCGCCTTAAGTACAAGAATAGAGACTCTTCTTACAGTCGGTGCTTTGAGCATTCCCTGTGAGACCAGTATTAGTTTCCGCTACACCTCTGCAGGTTCAGTTTATTCATTGGACCTTCACATTGACGATGAAACACAGAAATGGCAGCGGAATTAAATTCAAAAGGCACAATGTCGCCTTAAGTACAAGAATAGAGACTCTTCTTACAGTCGGTGCTTTGAGCATTCCCTGTGAGACCAGTATTAGTTACCGATACACCACTGCAGGTTCAATGTATTCCTTGGACCTTCACATTGACGATGAAACACAGAAATCGCATGGGAATTAAATCCAAAACGCACAATGCCGCCTTAAGTACAAGAATACAGACTCTACTTACAGTCGGTGCTTTGAGCATTCCCTGTGAGACCAGTATTAGTTTCCGATACACCACTGCAGGTTCAATGTATTCCTTGGACCTTCACATTGACGATGAAACACAGAAATCGCATCGGAATCAAATACAAAAGGCACAATGCTGCCTTAAGTACAAGAATAGAGACTCTTCTTACAGTCGGTGCTTTGAGCATTCCCTGTGAGACCAGTATTAGTTTCCGATACACCACTGCAGGTTCAGTGTATTTCTTGGACCTTCACATTGACGATGAAACACAGACATCACATCGGAATCAAATACAAAAGGCACAATGCCGCCTTAAGTACAAGAATAGAGACTATTCTTACAGTCGGTGCTTTGGGCATTCCCTGTGGGACCAGTATTAGTTTCCGAAACATCACTGGAGGTTCAGTGTATTCCTTGGACTTTCACATAGACGAAGAAACACAGAAATGGCATCGGAATTAAATACAAAGGTCGCAATGCCACCTTAAGTACAAGAATAAACACTCGGTGCTTTGAGCATTCCCTGTGTGACCAGTATTAGTTTCCGATACACCACTGCAGGTTCAATGTATTCCTTGGACATACGCATTGACGAAGAAACACTGAAATTACATCGGAATTAAGTACAAAAGGCACAATGCCATCATAAGTGCAAGAAGAGTGAGACTTCTTAGAGACTGTGTTTTGATATTTTCCTGTGCGACCCGTACTAGTTTCCGATACGCCACTGCAGGATAAATGTATTCCTTCACCCTTCACATTGACGATTAAACACAGAAATCGCATCGGAATTAAATACAAAAGGCACAACGCCGCCTTAAGTACAAGAATAGAGTCTCTTCTTACGGTCGGTGTTTGAGCATTCCCTGTAAGACCAGTATTAGTTTCCGATACGCCACTGGAGGTTCAATGTATTCCTTGGACATTCACATTGACGATGAAACACTGAAATTACGTCGGAATTAAGTACAAAAGGCACAATGCCACCATAAATGCAAGAAGAGTGAGACTTCTTAGAGTCTGTGTTTTGATCCTCTCCTGTGCGACCCGTATTAGTTTTCGATACGCCACTGCAGGATCAATGTATTCCTTTGTCCTTCACATTGACGATGAAACACAGAAATCGCATCGGAATTAAATACAAAAGGAACAATGTCGCCTTAAGTAGAAGAATAGAGACTCTTCTTACTGTCGGTGCTTTGAGCATTCCCTGTGGGAGCAGTATTAGTTTCCGATACACCACTGCAGGTTCAATGTATTCCTTGGACCTTCACATTGACGATGAAACACAGAAATCGCATCGGAATCAAATACAAAAGGCACAATGCCGCCTTAAGTACAAGAATAGAGACCCTTCTTACAGTCGGTGCTTTGAGTTTTCCCTGTGAGACCAGTAATAGTATCCGATACACCATTGCAGGTTCAATCTATTCCTTGGACATACACATTGACGACGAAACACTGAAATTACATCGGAATTAAATGCAAAAGGAACAATGCCGCCTTAAGTACAAGAAAAGAGACTCTTCTTACAGTCAGTGCTTTGAGCATTCCCTGTGAGACCAGTATTAGTTTCCGATACACCACTGCAGGTTCAATGTATCCCTTGGACCTTCACATTGACGATGAAACACAGAAATCGCATCGGAATTAAATACAAAAGGCACAATGCCGCCTTAAGTACAAGAATAGATACGATTCTTACAGTCGGTGCTTTGAGCATTCCCTGTGAGACCAGTAATAGTATCCGATACACCACTGCAGGTTCAATCTATTCCTTGGACATACACATTGACGATGAAACACTGAAATACATCGGAATTAAATACAAATGAAACAAAGCCGCCTTAAGTACAAGAATACAGACTCTTCTTACAGTCGGTGCTTTAAGCATTCCATGTGAGACCAGTATTAGTTTTCGATACACCACTACAGGTTCAATGTATTCCTTGGACCTTGACATTGACGATGTAACACAGAAATCGCATCGGAATTAAATCCAAAACGCACAATGCCACCTTACGTACAAGAATACAGACTATACTTACAGTCGGTGCATTGAGCATTCCCTGTGAGACCAGTATTAGATTCCTATACACCACTACAGGTTCAATGTATTCCTTGGACCTTCACATTGACAATGAAACACAGAAATCGCAACGGAATTAAATCCAAAACGCACAACGCCGCCTTAACTACAAGATTACAGACTCTACTTACAGTCGGTGCTTTGAGCATTCCCTGTGAGACCAGTATTAGTTTCCGATACACCACTGCAGGTTCAGAGTATTCCTTGGACCTTCACATTGACGATGAAACACAGAAATCACATCGGAATGAAATACTAAAGGCACAATGCCGCCTTATGTACAAGAATAGAGGCTCTTCTTACAGTCAGTGCTTTGAGCATTCCCTGTGAGACCAGTATTAATTTCCGATACACCACTGCAGGTTCAATGTATCCCTTGGACCTTCACATTGACGATGAAACACAGAAATCGCATCGGAATTAAATACAAAAGGCACAATGCCGCCTTAAGTACAAGAATAGAGACTATTCTTACAGTCGGTGCTTTGAGCATTCCCTGTGAGACCAGTAATAGTATCCGATACACCACTGCAGGTTCAATCTATCCCTTGGACATACACATTGACGATAAAACACAGAAATGGCATCGGAATTAAATACAAAAGGCACAATGCCGCCTTAAGTACAAGAATAGAGACTCTTCTTACAGTCGGTGCTTTGAGCATTCCCTGTGAGACCAGTATTAGTTTCCGCTACACCTCTGCAGGTTCAGTTTATTCCTTGGACCTTCACATTGACGATGAAACACAGAAATGGCAGCGGAATTAAATTCAAAAGGCACAATGTCGCCTTAAGTACAAGAATAGAGACTCTTCTTACAGTCGGTGCTTTGAGCATTCCCTGTGAGACCAGTATTAGTTACCGATACACCACTGCAGGTTCAATGTATTCCTTGGACCTTCACATTGACGATGAAACACAGAAATCGCATGGGAATTAAATCCAAAACGCACAATGCCGCCTTAAGTACAAGAATACAGACTCTACTTACAGTCGGTGCTTTGAGCATTCCCTGTGAGACCAGTATTAGTTTCCGATACACCACTGCAGGTTCAATGTATTCCTTGGACCTTCACATTGACGATGAAACACAGAAATCGCATCGGAATCAAATACAAAAGGCACAATGCTGCCTTAAGTACAAGAATAGAGACTCTTCTTACAGTCGGTGCTTTGAGCATTCCCTGTGAGACCAGTATTAGTTTCCGATACACCACTGCAGGTTCAGTGTATTTCTTGGACCTTCACATTGACGATGAAACACAGACATCACATCGGAATCAAATACAAAAGGCACAATGCCGCCTTAAGTACAAGAATAGAGACTATTCTTACAGTCGGTGCTTTGGGCATTCCCTGTGGGACCAGTATTAGTTTCCGAAACATCACTGGAGGTTCAGTGTATTCCTTGGACTTTCACATAGACGAAGAAACACAGAAATGGCATCGGAATTAAATACAAAGGTCGCAATGCCACCTTAAGTACAAGAATAAACACTCGGTGCTTTGAGCATTCCCTGTGTGACCAGTATTAGTTTCCGATACACCACTGCAGGTTCAATGTATTCCTTGGACATACGCATTGACGAAGAAACACTGAAATTACATCGGAATTAAGTACAAAAGGCACAATGCCATCATAAGTGCAAGAAGAGTGAGACTTCTTAGAGACTGTGTTTTGATATTTTCCTGTGCGACCCGTACTAGTTTCCGATACGCCACTGCAGGATAAATGTATTCCTTCACCCTTCACATTGACGATTAAACACAGAAATCGCATCGGAATTAAATACAAAAGGCACAACGCCGCCTTAAGTACAAGAATAGAGTCTCTTCTTACGGTCGGTGTTTGAGCATTCCCTGTAAGACCAGTATTAGTTTCCGATACGCCACTGGAGGTTCAATGTATTCCTTGGACATTCACATTGACGATGAAACACTGAAATTACGTCGGAATTAAGTACAAAAGGCACAATGCCACCATAAATGCAAGAAGAGTGAGACTTCTTAGAGTCTGTGTTTTGATCCTCTCCTGTGCGACCCGTATTAGTTTTCGATACGCCACTGCAGGATCAATGTATTCCTTTGTCCTTCACATTGACGATGAAACACAGAAATCGCATCGGAATTAAATACAAAAGGAACAATGTCGCCTTAAGTAGAAGAATAGAGACTCTTCTTACTGTCGGTGCTTTGAGCATTCCCTGTGGGAGCAGTATTAGTTTCCGATACACCACTGCAGGTTCAATGTATTCCTTGGGCATACACATTGACGATGAAACACTGGACCTACATCGGAATTAAATACAAAAGGCAAATTGCCGCCATAAGTGCAAGAAGAGTGAGACTTCTTAGAGTCTGTGTTTTGATCCTTTCCTGTGCGACCCGTATTAGTTTTCGATACGCCACTGCAGGTTCAATTTATTCCTTGGACCTTCAAATTGACGATGATACACAGAATTCGCAACGGAATTAAATACAAAAGGCACAATGCCACCTTAAGTACAAGAATAGAGACTCTTCTTATAGTCGGTGCTTTGAGGTTTCCCTGTGAGACCAGTATTAGTTTCCGATACACCTCTGCAGGATCAATGTATTCCTTGGACCTTCACATTGACGATTAAACACAGAAATCGCATCGGAATTAAATACAAAAGGAACAATGTCGCCTTAAGTAGAAGAATAGAGACTCTTCTTACTGTCGGTGCTTTTGAGCATTCCCTGTGGGACCAGTATTAGTTTCCGGAACATCACTGCAGGTTCATTGTATTCCTTGGACATTCACATTGACGATGAAACACAGAAATGGCATCGGAATTAAATACAAAGTTCACAATGCCGTTTTAAGTACAAGAATAAACACTCGGTGCTTTGAGCAATCCCTGTGTGACCAGTATTAGTTTTCGATACACCACTGCAGGTTCAATGCATTCCTAGGACCTTCAAATAGACGATGAAACACAGAAATCGCATCGGAATTAAATACAAAAGGCACAATACCTCCTTAAATTCAAGAATAGAGACTCTTCTTACAGTCGGTGCTTTGAGCATTCCCTGTGAGAGCTGTATTAGTTTTCGATACGCCACTGCAGGTTCAATGTATTCCTTGAACATTCAAATTGACGATGATACACAGAATTCGTAACGGAATTAAATACAAAAGGCACAATGCCGCCTTAAGTACAAGAATACAGACTCTACTTACAGTCGGTGCTTTGAGCATTCCCTGTGAGACAAGTATTAGTTTCCGATACACCACTGCAGGTTCAATGTATTCCTTGGACCTTCACATTGACGATGAAACACAGAAATCGCATCGGAATCAAATATAAAAGGCACAATGCCGCCTTAAGTACAAGAATAGAGACTCTTCTTACAGTCGGTGCTTTGAGTATTCCCTGTGAGACCAGTAATAGTATCCGATACACCATTGCAGGTTCAATCTATTCCTTGGACATACACATTGACGACGAAACACTGAAATTACATCGGAATTAAATACAAAAGGAACAATGCCGCCTTAAGTACAAGAAAAGAGACTCTTCTTACAGTCAGTGCTTTGAGCATTCCCTGTGAGACCAGTATTAGTTTCCGATACACCACTGCAGGTTCAATGTATCCCTTGGACCTTCACATTGACGATGAAACACAGAAATCGCATCGGAATTAAATACAAAAGGCAAAATGCCGCCTTAAGTACAAGAATAGAGACTATTCTTACAGTCGGTGCTTTGAGCATTCCCTGTGAGACCAGTAATGGTATCCGATACACCACTGCAGGTTCAATCTATTCCTTGGACATACACATTGACGATGAAACACTGAAATACATCGGAATTAAATACAAATGAAACAATGCCGACTTAAGTACAAGAATACAGACTCTTCTTACTGTCGGTGCTTTAAGCATTCCATGTGAGACCAGTATTAGTTTTCGATACACCACTACAGGTTCAATGTATTCCTTGGACCTTGACATTGACGATGTAACACAGAAATCGCATCGGAATTAAATCCAAAACGCACAATGCCACCTTAAGTACAAGAATACAGACTATACTTACAGTCGGTGCATTGAGCATTCCCTGTGAGACCAGTATTAGATTCCTATACACCACTACAGGTTCAATGTATTCCTTGGACCTTCACATTGACGATGAAACACAGAAATCACATCGGAATGAAATACTAAAGGCACAATGCCGCCTTATGTACAAGAATAGAGGCTCTTCTTACCGTCGGTGCTTTGAGCATTCCCTGTGAGACCAGTATTAGATTCCGATACACCACTGCCGGTTCAATGTATTCCTTGTACATACACATTGACGATGAAACACTGAAATTACATCGGAATTATATACAAAAGGCACAATGCCGCCATAAGTGCAAGAAGAGTGAGACTTCTTAGAGTCTGTGTTTTGATCCTTTCCTGTGCGACCCGTATTAGTTTTCGATACGCCACTGCAGGTTCAATTAATTCCTTGGACCTTCAAATTGACGATGATACACAGAATTCGCAACGGAATTAAATACAAAAGGCACAATGCCACCTTAAGTACAAGAATAGTGACTCTTCTTATAGTCGGTGCTTTGAGGTTTCCCTGTGAGACCAGTATTAGTTTCCGATTCACCTCTGCAGGATCAATGTATTCCTTGGACCTTCACATTGACGATTAAACACAGAAATCGCATCGGAATTAAATACAAAAGGAACAATGTCGCCTTAAGTAGAAGAATAGAGACTCTTCTTACTGTCGGTGCTTTGAGCATTCCCTGTGGGACCAGTATTAGTTTCCGGAACATCACTGCAGGTTCAGTGTATTCCTTGGACATTCACATTGACGATGAAACACAGAAATGGCATCGGAATTAAATACAAAGGTCACAATGCCGTTTTAAGTACAAGAATAAACACTCGGTGCTTTGAGCAATCCCTGTGTGACCAGTATTAGTTTCCGATACACCACTGCAGGTTCAATGTATTCCTTGGACATACACATTGACTATGAAACACTAAAATTACATCGGAATTAAATACAAATGGCACAATGCCGTCATAAGTGCAAGAAGAGTGAGATTGCTTAGAGTCTGTGATTTGACCCTTTCCTGTGCGACCCGTATTAATTTCCGATACGCCACTGCAGGTTCTATGTATTGCTTGGACCATCACATTGACGATTAAACACAGAAATCGTATCGGAATTAAATACAAAAGGCACAATGCCGCCTTAAGTACAAGAATAGACACTCTTCTTACAGTCGGTGCTTTGAGCATTCCCTGTGAGACCAGTATTAGTTTCCGATTCACCACTGGAGGTTCAATGTATTCCTTGGACATTCACATTGACGATGAAACACTGTAATTACATCGGAATTAAATAAAAAAGGCACAATGATGCCATAAGTATAAGAATAGAGACTCTTCTAACAGTCGGTGCTTTGAGCATACCCAGGAAGACCAGTATTAGTTTCCGATACACCACAGCAGGTTCTATGTATTCCTTCGACCTTCACATTGACGATGAAACACAGAAATTGCATCGGAATTAAATACAAAAGCCACAATGCCGCCTTAAGTACAAGAATAGAGACTCTTCTTACTGTCGGTGCTTTGAGCATTCCCTGTGAGACCAGTATTAGTTTCCTATACACCACTGCAGGTTCAATGTATTCCTTAGACATACACATTGACGATGAAACACTGGACCTACATCGGAATTAAATACAAAAGGGAAAATGCCGCCATAAGTGCAAGAAGAGTGAGACTTCTTAGAGTCTGTGTTTTGATCCTTTCCTGTGCGACCCATATCAGATTTCGATACGCCACTGCAGCTTCAATGTATACCTTGGACCTTCAAATTGGCGCTGAAACACAGAAATCGCATCGGAATAAAATACAAAAGACACAATACCGCCTTAAATTCAAGAATAGAGACTCTTCTTGCAGTCGGTGCTTTGAGCATTCCCTGTGAGAGCAGTATTAGTTTCCGATACACCACTGCAGGTTCAATGTACTCCTTGGACCTTCACATTGACGATTAAACACAGAAATCACATCGGAATTAAATAGAAAAGGCACAATGCCGCCTTAAGTACAAAAATAGAGACTCTTCTTACAGTCGGTGTTTTGAGCATTCCCTGCGAGACCAGTATTAGTTTCCGATACACCACTGTAGGTTCTGTGTATTCCTTGGACCTTCACATTGACGATGAAACACAGAAATGGCATCGGAATTAAATACAAAAGGCACAATGCCGCATTAAGTACAGGAATAGACACTCTTCTTACAGTCAGTGCTTTGAGCATTCCCTGTGAGACCAGTATTAGTTTCCGATACACCACTGCAGGTTCAATGTATTCCTTGGACCTTCACATTGACGATGAAACACAGAAATCGCATCGGAATAAAATTCAAAAGGAACAATGCCGCCTTAAGTACAAGAGTAGAGACTCTTCTTACAGTCGGTGCTTTGAGCAATCCCTGTGAGACCAGTATTAGTTTCCGATACACCACTGCAGGTTCAATGTATTCCTTGGACATACACATTGACGATGAAACACTGAAATTACATCGGAATTAAATACAAAAGGCACAATGCCGCCATAAGTGCAAGAACAGTGAGACTTCTTAGTGTCGGTGTTTGATCCTTTCCTTTGCGACCCGTATTAGTTTTCGATACGCTACTGCAGGTTAAATGTATTCCTTGGACTTTCAAATTGACGATGAAACACAGAAATCGCATCGGAATTAAATACAAAAGCACAATGCCACCTTAAGTACAAGAACCGAGACTCTTCTTTCAGTCGGTGCTTTGAGCATTCCCTGTGAGACCAGTATAAGTTTCCGATACACCGCTGCAGGTTCAATGTATTCCTTGGACCTTCACATTGACGATTAAACACAGAAATCACATCGGAATGAAATACAAAAGCACAATGCCACCTTAAGTACAAGAATAGAGACTCTTCTTACGGTCGGTGCTTTGAGCATTCCGTGTGAGACCAGTATTAGTTTCCGATATACCACTGGAGGTTCAAAGTATTCCTTGGACATTCACATTGACGATGAAACACTGAAATTACATCGGAATTAAATACAAAAGGCACAATGATGCCTTAAGTACAAGAATAGAGACTCTTCTAACAGTCGGTGTATTCAGCATTCCCTGTAAGACCAGTATTAGTTTCCGATACACCACTGCAGGTTCAATGTATTCCTTCGACATACACATTGACGATGAAACACTGAAATTACATCGGAATTAAATACAAAAGGCACAATGCCGCCATAAGTGCAAGAAGAGTGAGACTTCTTAAAGTCTGTGTTTTGATCCTTACCTGTGCGACTCGTATTAGTTTCCGATACGCCACTGCAGGTTCAATGTATTCCTTGGACCTTCACATTGTCGATGAAATACAGGAATCGCATCGGAATTAAATACAAAAGGCACAATTCCGCCTTAAGTACAAGAATAGAGACTCTTCTTACTGTCGGTGTTTTGAGCATTCCCTGTGAGACCAATATTAGTATCCGATAGAATACTGCAGGATAATTGTATTCCTTGGACATACACATTGACGATGAAACACTGGACCTACATCGGAATTAAATACAAAAGGCAAATTGCCGCCATAAGTGCAAGAAGAGTGAGACTTCTTAAAGTCTGTGTTTTGATCCTTTCCTGTGCGACCCGTATTAGTTTTCGATACGCCACTGCAGCTTCAATGTATTCCTTGGACCTTCAAATTGACGATGAAACATAGAAATCGCATCGGAATTAAATACAAAAGGCACAATACCTCCTTAAATTCAAGAATAGAGACTCTTCTTACAGTCGGTGCTTTGAGCATTCCCTGTGAGAGCAGTATTAGTTTTCGATACGCCACTGCAAGTTCAATGTATTGCTTGAACCTTCAAATTGACGATGATACACAGAATTCGCAACGGAATTAAATACAAAAGGCACAATGCCGCCTTAAGTACAAGAATACAGACTCTACTTTCAGTCGGTGCTTTGAGCATTCCCTGTGAGACAAGTATTAGTTTCCGATACACCACTGCAGGTTCAATGTATTCCTTGGACCTTCACATTGACGATGAAACACAGAAATCCCATCGGAATCAAATACAAAAGGCACAATGCCGCCTTAAGTACAAGAATAGAGAGTCTTCTTACAGTCGGTGCTTTGAGTATTCCCAGTGAGACCAGTAATAGTATCCGATACACCATTGCAGGTTCAATCTATTCCTCGGACATACACATTGACGACGAAACACTGAAATTACATCGGAATTAAATACAAAAGGAACAATGCCGCCTTAAGTACAAGAAAAGAGACTCTTCTTACAGTCAGTGCTTTGAGCATTCCCTGTGAGACCAGTATTAATTTCCGATACACCACTGCAGGTTCAATGTATCCCTTGGACCTTCACATTGACGATGAAACACAGAAATCGCATCGGAATTAAATACAAAAGGCACAATGCCGCCTTAAGTACAAGAATAGAGACTATTCTTACAGTCGGTGCTTTGAGCATTCCCTGTGAGACCAGTAATAGTATCCGATACACCACTGCAGGTTCAATCTATCCCTTGGACATACACATTGACGATAAAACACAGAAATGGCATCGGAATTAAATACAAAAGGCACAATGCCGCCTTAAGTACAAGAATAGAGACTCTTCTTACAGTCGGTGCTTTGAGCATTCCCTGTGAGACCAGTATTAGTTTGCGATACACCTCTGCAGGTTCAGTTTATTCCTTGGACCTTCACATTGACGATGAAACACAGAAATGGCAGCGGAATTATATTCAAAAGGCACAATGTCGCCTTAAGTACAAGAATAGAGACTCTTCTTACAGTCGGTGCTTTGAGCATTCCCTGTGAGACCAGTATTAGTTTCCGATACACCACTGCAGGTTCAATGTATTCCTTGGACCTTCACATTGACGATGAAACACAGAAATCGCATGGGAATTAAATCCAAAACGCACAATGCCGCCTTAAGTACAAGAATACAGACTCTACTTACAGTCGGTGCTTTGAGCATTCCCTGTGAGACCAGTATTAGTTTCCGATACACCACTGCAGGTTCAATGTATTCCTTGGACCTTCACATTGACGATGAAACACAGAAATCGCATCGGAATCAAATACAAAAGGCACAATGCTGCCTTAAGTACAAGAATAGAGACTCTTCTTACAGTCGGTGCTTTGAGCATTCCCTGTGAGACCAGTATTAGTTTCCGATACACCACTGCAGGTTCAGTGTATTTCTTGGACCTTCACATTGACGATGAAACACAGACATCACATCGGAATCAAATACAAAAGGCACAATGCCGCCTTAAGTACAAGAATAGAGACTATTCTTACAGTCGGTGCTTTGGGCATTCCCTGTGGGACCAGTATTAGTTTCCGAAACATCACTGGAGGTTCAGTGTATTCCTTGGACTTTCACATAGACGAAGAAACACAGAAATGGCATCGGAATTAAATACAAAGGTCGCAATGCCACCTTAAGTACAAGAATAAACACTCGGTGCTTTGAGCATTCCCTGTGTGACCAGTATTAGTTTCCGATACACCACTGCAGGTTCAATGTATTCCTTGGACATACACATTGACGAAGAAACACTGAAATTACATCGGAATTAAGTACAAAACACACAATGCCATCATAAGTGCAAGAAGAGTGAGACTTCTTAGAGACTGTGTTTTGATATTTTCCTGTGCGACCCGTACTAGTTTCCGATACGCCACTGCAGGATCAATGTATTCCTTTGTCCTTCACATTGACGATGAAACACAGAAATCGCATCGGAATTAAATACAAAAGGAACAATGTTGCCTTAAGTAGAAGAATAGAGACTCTTCTTACTGTCGGTGCTTTGAGCATTCCCTGTGGGACCAGTATTAGTTTCCGGAACATCACTGCAGGTTCAGTGTATTCCTTGGACATTCACATTGACGATGAAACACAGAAATGGCATCGGAATTAAATACAAAGGTCACAATGCCGTTTTAAGTACAAGAATAAACACTCGGTGCTTTGAGCAATCCCTGTGTGACCAGTATTAGTTTTCGATACACCACTGCAGGTTCAATGCATTCCTAGGACCTTCAAATTGACGATGAAACACAGAAATCGCATCGGAATTAAATACAAAAGGCACAATACCTCCTTAAATTCAAGAATAGAGACTCTTCTTACAGTCGGTGCTTTGAGCATTCCCTGTGAGAGCAGTATTAGTTTTCGATACGCCACTGCAGGTTCAATGTATTCCTTGAACCTTCAAATTGACGATGATACACAGAATTCGTAACGGAATTAAATACAAAAGGCACAATGCCGCCTTAAGTACAAGAATACAGACTCTACTTACAGTCGGTGCTTTGAGCATTCCCTGTGAGACAAGTATTAGTTTCCGATACACCACTGCAGGTTCAATGTATTCCTTGGACCTTCACATTGACGATGAAACACAGAAATCGCATCGGAATCAAATACAAAAGGCACAATGCCGCCTTAAGTACAAGAATAGAGACCCTTCTTACAGTCGGTGCTTTGAGTATTCCCTGTGAGACCAGTAATAGTATCCGATACACCATTGCAGGTTCAATCTATTCCTTGGACATACACATTGACGACGAAACACTGAAATTACATCGGAATTAAATGCAAAAGGAACAATGCCGCCTTAAGTACAAGAATAGAGACGATTCTTACAGTCGGTGCTTTGAGCATTCCCTGTGAGACCAGTAATAGTATCCGATACACCACTGCAGGTTCAATCTATTCCTTGGACATACACATTGACGATGAAACACTGAAATACATCGGAATTAAATACAAATGAAACAATGCCGCCTTAAGTACAAGAATACAGACTCTTCTTACAGTCGGTGCTTTAAGCATTCCATGTGAGACCAGTATTAGTTTTCGATACACCACTACAGGTTCAATGTATTCCTTGGACCTTGACATTGACGATGTAACACAGAAATCGTATCGGAATTAAATCCAAAACGCACAATGCCACCTTACGTACAAGAATACAGACTATACTTACAGTCGGTGCATTGAGCATTCCCTGTGAGACCAGTATTAGATTCCTATACACCACTACAGGTTCAATGTATTCCTTGGACCTTCACATTGACAATGAAACACAGAAATCGCAACGGAATTAAATCCAAAACGCACAATGCCGCCTTAACTACAAGATTACAGACTCTACTTACAGTCGGTGCTTTGAGCATTCCCTGTGAGACCAGTATTAGTTTCCGATACACCACTGCAGGTTCAGTGTATTCCTTGGACCTTCACATTGACGATGAAACACAGAAATCACATCGGAATGAAATACTAAAGGCACAATGCCGCCTTATGTAGAAGAATAGAGGCTCTTCTTACAGTCAGTGCTTTGAGCATTCCCTGTGAGACCAGTATTAATTTCCGATACACCACTGCAGGTTCAATGTATCCCTTGGACCTTCACATTGACGATGAAACACAGAAATCGCATCGGAATTAAATACAAAAGGCACAATGCCGCCTTAAGTACAAGAATAGAGACTATTCTTACAGTCGGTGCTTTGAGCATTCCCTGTGAGACCAGTAATAGTATCCGATACACCACTGCAGGTTCAATCTATCCCTTGGACATACACATTGACGATAAAACACAGAAATGGCATCGGAATTAAATACAAAAGGCACAATGCCGCCTTAAGTACAAGAATAGAGACTCTTCTTACAGTCGGTGCTTTGAGCATTCCCTGTGAGACCAGTATTAGTTTCCGCTACACCTCTGCAGGTTCAGTTTATTCCTTGGACCTTCACATTGACGATGAAACACAGAAATGGCAGCGGAATTAAATTCAAAAGGCACAATGTCGCCTTAAGTACAAGAATAGAGACTCTTCTTACAGTCGGTGCTTTGAGCATTCCCTGTGAGACCAGTATTAGTTTCCGATACACCACTGCAGGTTCAATGTATTCCTTGGACCTTCACATTGACGATGAAACACAGAAATCGCATGGGAATTAAATCCAAAACGCACAATGCCGCCTTAAGTACAAGAATACAGACTCTACTTACAGTCGGTGCTTTGAGCATTCCCTGTGAGACCAGTATTAGTTTCCGATACACCACTGCAGGTTCAATGTATTCCTTGGACCTTCACATTGACGATGAAACACAGAAATCGCATCGGAATCAAATACAAAAGGCACAATGCTGCCTTAAGTACAAGAATAGACTCTTCTTACAGTCGGTGCTTTGAGCATTCCCTGTGAGACCAGTATTAGTTTCCGATACACCACTGCAGGTTCAGTGTATTTCTTGGACCTTCACATTGACGATGAAACACAGACATCACATCGGAATCAAATACAAAAGGCACAATGCCGCCTTAAGTACAAGAATAGAGACTATTCTTACAGTCGGTGCTTTGGGCATTCCCTGTGGGACCAGTATTAGTTTCCGAAACATCACTGGAGGTTCAGTGTATTCCTTGGACTTTCACATAGACGAAGAAACACAGAAATGGCATCGGAATTAAATACAAAGGTCGCAATGCCACCTTAAGTACAAGAATAAACACTCGGTGCTTTGAGCATTCCCTGTGTGACCAGTATTAGTTTCCGATACACCACTGCAGGTTCAATGTATTCCTTGGACATACACATTGACGAAGAAACACTGAAATTACATCGGAATTAAGTACAAAAGGCACAATGCCATCATAAGTGCAAGAAGAGTGAGACTTCTTAGAGACTGTGTTTTGATATTTTCCTGTGCGACCCGTACTAGTTTCCGATACGCCACTGCAGGATAAATGTATTCCTTCACCCTTCACATTGACGATTAAACACAGAAATCGCATCGGAATTAAATACAAAAGGCACAACGCCGCCTTAAGTACAAGAATAGAGTCTCTTCTTACGGTCGGTGTTTGAGCATTCCCTGTAAGACCAGTATTAGTTTCCGATACGCCACTGGAGGTTCAATGTATTCCTTGGACATTCACATTGACGATGAAACACTGAAATTACGTCGGAATTAAGTACAAAAGGCACAATGCCACCATAAGTGCAAGAAGAGTGAGACTTCTTAGAGTCTGTGTTTTGATCCTCTCCTGTGCGACCCGTATTAGTTTTCGATACGCCACTGCAGGATCAATGTATTCCTTTGTCCTTCACATTGACGATGAAACACAGAAATCGCATCGGAATTAAATACAAAAGGAACAATGTCGCCTTAAGTAGAAGAATAGAGACTCTTCTTACTGTCGGTGCTTTGAGCATTCCCTGTGGGACCAGTATTAGTTTCCGGAACATCACTGCAGGTTCAGTGTATTCCTTGGACATTCACATTGACGATGAAACACAGAAATGGCATCGGAATTAAATACAAAGGTCACAATGCCGTTTTAAGTACAAGAATAAACACTCGGTGCTTTGAGCAATCCCTGTGTGACCAGTATTAGTTTTCGATACACCACTGCAGGTTCAATGCATTCCTAGGACCTTCAAATTGACGATGAAACACAGAAATCGCATCGGAATTAAATACAAAAGGCACAATACCTCCTTAAATTCAAGAATAGAGACTCTTCTTACAGTCGGTGCTTTGAGCATTCCCTGTGAGAGCAGTATTAGTTTTCGATACACCACTGCAGGTTCAATCTATTCCTTGGACATACACATTGACGACGAAACACTGAAATTACATCGGAATTAAATGCAAAAGGAACAATGCCGCCTTAAGTACAAGAAAAGAGACTCTTCTTACAGTCAGTGCTTTGAGCATTCCCTGTGAGACCAGTATTAGTTTCCGATACACCACTGCAGGTTCAATGTATCCCTTGGACCTTCACATTGACGATGAAACACAGAAATCGCATCGGAATTAAATACAAAAGGCACAATGCCGCCTTAAGTACAAGAATAGAGACGATTCTTACAGTCGGTGCTTTGAGCATTCCCTGTGAGACCAGTAATAGTATCCGATACACCACTGCAGGTTCAATCTATTCCTTGGACATACACATTGACGATGAAACACTGAAATACATCGGAATTAAATACAAATGAAACAATGCCGCCTTAAGTACAAGAATACAGACTCTTCTTACAGTCGGTGCTTTAAGCATTCCATGTGAGACCAGTATTAGTTTTCGATACACCACTACAGGTTCAATGTATTCCTTGGACCTTGACATTGACGATGTAACACAGAAATCGCATCGGAATTAAATCCAAAACGCACAATGCCACCTTACGTACAAGAATACAGACTATACTTACAGTCGGTGCATTGAGCATTCCCTGTGAGACCAGTATTAGATTCCTATACACCACTACAGGTTCAATGTATTCCTTGGACCTTCACATTGACAATGAAACACAGAAATCGCAACGGAATTAAATCCAAAACGCACAATGCCGCCTTAACTACAAGTTTACAGACTCTACTTACAGTCGGTGCTTTGAGCATTCCCTGTGAGACCAGTATTAGTTTCCGATACACCACTGCAGGTTCAGAGTATTCCTTGGACCTTCACATTGACGATGAAACACAGAAATCACATCGGAATGAAATACTAAAGGCACAATGCCGCCTTATGTACAAGAATAGAGGCTCTTCTTACAGTCAGTGCTTTGAGCATTCCCTGTGAGACCAGTATTAATTTCCGATACACCACTGCAGGTTCAATGTATCCCTTGGACCTTCACATTGACGATGAAACACAGAAATCGCATCGGAATTAAATACAAAAGGCACAATGCCGCTTTAAGTACAAGAATAGAGACTATTCTTACAGTCGGTGCTTTGAGCATTCCCTGTGAGACCAGTAATAGTATCCGATACACCACTGCAGGTTCAATCTATCCCTTGGACATACACATTGACGATAAAACACAGAAATGGCATCGGAATTAAATACAAAAGGCACAATGCCGCCTTAAGTACAAGAATAGAGACTCTTCTTACAGTCGGTGCTTTGAGCATTCCCTGTGAGACCAGTATTAGTTTCCGCTACACCTCTGCAGGTTCAGTTTATTCCTTGGACCTTCACATTGACGATGAAACACAGAAATGGCAGCGGAATTAAATTCAAAAGGCACAATGTCGCCTTAAGTACAAGAATAGAGACTCTTCTTACAGTCGGTGCTTTGAGCATTCCCTGTGAGACCAGTATTAGTTACCGATACACCACTGCAGGTTCAATGTATTCCTTGGACCTTCACATTGACGATGAAACACAGAAATCGCATGGGAATTAAATCCAAAACGCACAGTGCCGCCTTAAGTACAAGAATACAGACTCTACTTACAGTCGGTGCTTTGAGCATTCCCTGTGAGACCAGTATTAGTTTCCGATACACCACTGCAGGTTCAATGTATTCCTTGGACCTTCACATTGACGATGAAACACAGAAATCGCATCGGAATCAAATACAAAAGGCACAATGCTGCCTTAAGTACAAGAATAGAGACTCTTCTTACAGTCGGTGCTTTGAGCATTCCCTGTGAGACCAGTATTAGTTTCCGATACACCACTGCAGGTTCAGTGTATTTCTTGGACCTTCACATTGACGATGAAACACAGACATCACATCGGAATCAAATACAAAAGGCACAATGCCGCCTTAAGTACAAGAATAGAGACTATTCTTACAGTCGGTGCTTTGGGCATTCCCTGTGGGACCAGTATTAGTTTCCGAAACATCACTGGAGGTTCAGTGTATTCCTTGGACTTTCACATAGACGAAGAAACACAGAAATGGCATCGGAATTAAATACAAATGTCGCAATGCCACCTTAAGTACAAGAATAAACACTCGGTGCTTTGAGCATTCCCTGTGTGACCAGTATTAGTTTCCGATACACCACTGCAGGTTCAATGTATTCCTTGGACATACGCATTGACGAAGAAACACTGAAATTACATCGGAATTAAGTACAAAAGGCACAATGCCATCATAAGTGCAAGAAGAGTGAGACTTCTTAGAGACTGTGTTTTGACATTTTCCTGTGCGACCCGTACTAGTTTCCGATACGCCACTGCAGGATAAATGTATTCCATCACCCTTCACATTGACGATTAAACACAGAAATCGCATCGGAATTAAATACAAAAGGCACAACGCCGCCTTAAGTACAAGAATAGAGTCTCTTCTTACGGTCGGTGTTTGAGCATTCCCTGTAAGACCAGTATTAGTTTCCGATACGCCACTGGAGGTTCAATGTATTCCTTGGACATTCACATTGACGATGAAACACTGAAATTACGTCGGAATTAAGTACAAAAGGCACAATGCCACCATAAGTGCAAGAAGAGTGAGACTTCTTAGAGTCTGTGTTTTGATCCTCTCCTGTGCGACCCGTATTAGTTTTCGATACGCCACTGCAGGATCAATGTATTCCTTTGTCCTTCACATTGACGATGAAACACAGAAATCGCATCGGAATTAAATACAAAAGGAACAATGTCGCCTTAAGTAGAAGAATAGAGACTCTTCTTACTGTCGGTGCTTTGAGCATTCCCTGTGGGAGCAGTATTAGTTTCCGGAACATCACTGCAGGTTCAGTGTATTCCTTGGACATTCACATTGACGATGAAACACAGAAATGGCATCGGAATTAAATACAAAGGTCACAATGCCGTTTTAAGTACAAGAATAAACACTCGGTGCTTTGAGCAATCCCTGTGTGACCAGTATTAGTTTTCGATACACCACTGCAGGTTCAATGCATTCCTAGGACCTTCAAATTGACGATGAAACACAGAAATCGCATCGGAATTAAATACAAAAGGCACAATACCTCCTTAAATTCAAGAATAGAGACTCTTCTTACAGTCGGTGCTTTGAGCATTCCCTGTGAGAGCAGTATTAGTTTTCGATACGCCACTGCAGGTTCAATGTATTCCTTGAACCTTCAAATTGACGATGATACACAGAATTCGTAACGGAATTAAATACAAAAGGCACAATGCCGCCTTAAGTACAAGAATACAGACTCTACTTACAGTCGGTGCTTTGAGCATTCCCTGTGAGACAAGTATTAGTTTCCGATACACCACTGCAGGTTCAATGTATTCCTTGGACCTTCACATTGACGATGAAACACAGAAATCGCATCGGAATCAAATACAAAAGGCACAATGCCGCCTTAAGTACAAGAATAGAGACTCTTCTTACAGTCGGTGCTTTGAGTATTCCCTGTGAGACCAGTATTAGTTTTCGATACACCACTACAGGTTCAATGTATTCCTTGGACCTTGACATTGACGATGTAACACAGAAATCGCATCGGAATTAAATACAAAAGGCACAATGCCGCCTTAAGTACAAGAATAGAGACGATTCTTACAGTCGGTGCTTTGAGCATTCCCTGTGAGACCAGTAATAGTATCCGATACACCACTGCAGGTTCAATCTATTCCTTGGACATACACATTGACGATGAAACACTGAAATACATCGGAATTAAATACAAATGAAACAATGCCGCCTTAAGTACAAGAATACAGACTCTTCTTACAGTCGGTGCTTTAAGCATTCCATGTGAGACCAGTATTAGTTTTCGATACACCACTACAGGTTCAATGTATTCCTTGGACCTTGACATTGACGATGTAACACAGAAATCGCATCGGAATTAAATCCAAAACGCACAATGCCACCTTACGTACAAGAATACAGACTATACTTACAGTCGGTGCATTGAGCATTCCCTGTGAGACCAGTATTAGATTCCTATACACCACTACAGGTTCAATGTATTCCTTGGACCTTCACATTGACAATGAAACACAGAAATCGCAACGGAATTAAATCCAAAACGCAGAATGCCGCCTTAACTACAAGATTACAGACTCTACTTATAGTCGGTGCTTTGAGCATTCCCTGTGAGACCAGTATTAGTTTCCGATACACCACTGCAGGTTCAGTGTATTCCTTGGACCTTCACATTGACGATGAAACACAGAAATCACATCGGAATGAAATACTAAAGGCACAATGCCGCCTTATGTACAAGAATAGAGGCTCTTCTTACCGTCGGTGCTTTGAGCATTCCCTGTGAGACCAGTATTAGATTCCGATACACCACTGCAGATTCAATGTATTCCTTGGACATACACATTGACGATGAAACACTGAAATTACATCGGAATTATATACAAAAGGCACAATGCCGCCATAAGTGCAAGAAGAGTGAGACTTCTTAGAGTCTGTGTTTTGATCCTTTCCTGTGCGACCCGTATTAGTTTTCGATACGCCACTGCAGGTTCAATTTATTCCTTGGACCTTCAAATTGACGATGATACACAGAATTCGCAACGGAATTAAATACAAAAGGCACAATGCCACCTTAAGTACAAGAATAGAGACTCTTCTTATAGTCGGTGCTTTGAGGTTTCCCTGTGAGACCAGTATTAGTTTCCGATACACCTCTGCAGGATCAATGTATTCCTTGGACCTTCACATTGACGATGATACACAGAAATCGCATCGGAATTAAATACAAAAGGAACAATGTCGCCTTAAGTAGAAGAATAGAGACTCTTCTTACTGTCGGTGCTTTGAGCATTCCCTGTGGGACCAGTATTAGTTTCCGGAACATCACTGCAGGTTCAGTGTATCCCTTGGACATTCACATTGACGATGAAACACTGAAATGGCATCGGAATTAAATACAAAGGTCACAATGCCGTTTTAAGTACAAGAATAAACACTCGGTGCTTTGAGCAATCCCTGTGTGACCAGTATTAGTTTCCGATACACCACTGCAGGTTCAATGCATTCCTAGGACCTTCACATTGACGATGAAACACAGAAATCGCATCGGAATTACATACAAAAGGCACAATGCCGAACTAAGTACAAGAATATAGTCTCTTCTCACAGTCGATGCTTCGAGTATTCCCTGTGAGACCAGTATTAGTTTCCGATACACCACTGCAGGTTCAATGTATTCCTTGGACATACACATTGACTATGAAACACTGAAATTACATCGGAATTAAATACAAATGGCACAATGCCGTCATAAGTGCAAGAAGAGTGAGATTGCTTAGAGTCTGTGATTTGACCCTTTCCTGTGCGACCCGTATTAATTTCCGATACGCCACTGCAGGTTCTATGTATTGCTTGGACCATCACATTGACGATTAAACACAGAAATCGCATCGGAATTAAATACAAAAGGCACAATGCCGCCTTAAGTACAAGAATAGACACTCTTCTTACAGTCGGTGCTTTGAGCATTCCCTGTGAGACCAGTATTAGTTTCCGATTCACCACTGGAGGTTCAATGTATTCCTTGGACATTCACATTGACGATGAAACACTGAAATTACATCGGAAATAAATAAAAAAGGCACAATGATGCCATAAGTATAAGAATAGAGACTCTTCTAACAGTCGGTGCTTTGAGCATACCCAGGAAGACCAGTATTAGTTTCCGATACACCACAGCAGGTTCTATGTATTCCTTCGACCTTCACATTGACGATGAAACACAGAAATTGCATCGGAATTAAATACAAAAGCCACAATGCCGCCTTAAGTACAAGAATAGAGACTCTTCTTACTGTCGGTGCTTTGAGCATTCCCTGTGAGACCAGTATTAGTTTCCTATACACCACTGCAGGTTCAATGTATTCCTTAGACATACACATTGACGATGAAACACTGGACCTACATCGGAATTAAATACAAAAGGCAAAATGCCGCCATAAGTGCAAGAAGAGTGAGACTTCTTAGGGTCTGTGTTTTGATCCTTTCCTGTGCGACCCGTATCAGATTTCGATACGCCACTGCAGCTTCAATGTATACCTTGGACCTTCAAATTGGCGCTGAAACACAGAAATCCCATCGGAATTAAATACAAAAGACACAATACCGCCTTAAATTCAAGAATAGAGACTCTTCTTGCAGTCGGTGCTTTGAGCATTCCCTGTGAGAGCAGTATTAGTTTCCGATACACCACTGCAGGTTCAATGTACTCCTTGGACCTTCACATTGACGATTAAACACAGAAATCACATCGGAATTAAATAGAAAAGGCACAATGCCGCCTTAAGTACAAAAATAGAGACTCTTCTTACAGTCGGTGCTTTGAGCATTCCCTGCGAGACCAGTATTAGTTTCCGATACACCACTGCAGGTTCTGTGTATTCCTTGGACCTTCACATTGACGATGAAACACAGAAATGGCATCGGAATTAAATACAAAAGGCACAATGCCGCATTAAGTACAGGAATAGACACTCTTCTTACAGTCAGTGCTTTGAGCATTCCCTGTGAGACCAGTATTAGTTTCCGATACACCACTGCAGGTTCAATGTATTCCTTGGACCTTCACATTGACGATGAAACACAGAAATTACATCGGAATTAAATACAAAAGGCACAATGCCGCCATAAGTGCAAGAACAGTGAGACTTCTTAGTGTCGGTGTTTGATCCTTTCCTTTGCGACCCGTATTAGTTTTCGATACGCTACTGCAGGTTAAATGTATTCCTTGGATTTTCAAATTGACGATGAAACACAGAAATCGCATCGGAATTAAATACAAAAGGCACAATGCCACCTTAAGTACAAGAACCGAGACTCTTCTTTCAGTCGGTGCTTTGAGCATTCCCTGTGAGACCAGTATAAGTTTCCGATACACCGCTGCAGGTTCAATGTATTCCTTGGACCTTCACATTGACGATTAAACACAGAAATCACATCGGAATGAAATACAAAAAGAACAATGCCGCCTTAAGTACAAGAATAGAGACTCTTCTTACAGTCGGTGCTTTGAGCATTCCCTGTGAGACCAGTATTAGTTTCCGCTACACCACTGCTGGTTCAATATATTCGTTGGACCTTCACATTGACGATGAAGCACAGAAATCGCATCGGAATTAAATACAAAAGGAACAATGCCGCCTTAAGTACAAGAATAGAGACTCTTCTTACGGTCGGTGCTTTGAGCATTCCGTGTGAGACCAGTATTAGTTTCCGATATACCACTGGAGGTTCAATGTATTCCTTGGACATTCACATTGACGATGAAACACTGAAATTACATCGGAATTAAATACAAAAGGCACAATGATGCCTTAAGTACACGAATAGAGACTCTTCTAACAGTCGGTGTATTCAGCATTCCCTGTAAGACCAGTATTAGTTTCCGATACACCACTGCAGGTTCAATGTATTCCTTCGACATACACATTGACGATGAAACACTGAAATTACATCGGAATTAAATACAAAAGGCACAATGCCGCCATAAGTGCAAGAAGAGTGAGACTTCTTAAAGTCTGTGTTTTGATCCTTACCTGTGCGACTCGTATTAGTTTCCGATACGCCACTGCAGGTTCAATGTATTCCTTGGACCTTCAGATTGTCGATGAAATACAGGAATCGCATCGGAATTAAATACAAAAGGCACAATTCCGCCTTAAGTACAAGAATAGAGACTCTTCTTACTGTCGGTGTTTTGAGCATTCCCTGTGAGACCAATATTAGTATCCGATACAATACTGCAGGATAATTGTATTCCTTGGACATACACATTGACGATGAAACACTGAAATTACATCGGAATTAAATACAAAAGGAACGATATCGCCTTAAGTACAAGAATAGAGACTCTTCTTACTGTCGGTGTTTTGAGCATTCCCTGTGAGACCAGTATTATTTCCGATACAATACTGCAGGTTCAATGTATTCCTTGGACATACACCTTGACGATGAAAAACTGAAATTACATCGGAATTAAATACATAGGGCACAATGACACCTTAAGTACAAGAACAGAGACTCTTCTTTCAGTCGGAGCTTTGAGCATTCCCTGTGAGACCAGTATTAGTTTCCGATACACCACTGCAGGGTCAATGTATTCCTTGGACCATCACATCGACGATTAAACACAGAAATCACATCGGTATTAAATACAAAAAGAACAATGCCGCCTTAAGTACAAGAATAGAGACTCTTCTTACAGTCGGTGCTTTGAGCATTCCCTGTGAGACCAGTATTAGTTTCCGATACACCACTGCAGGTTCTGTGTGTTCCTTGGACCTTCACATTGACGATGAAACACAGAAATGGCATCGGAATTAAATACAAAAGGCACAATGCCGCATTAAGTACAGGAATAGACACTCTTCTTACAGTCAGTGCTTTGAGCGTTCCCTGTGAGACCAGTATTAGTTTCCGATACGCCACTGGAGGTTCAATGTATTCCTTGGACCTTCACATTGACGATGACACACAGAAATTGCATCGCAATTATATACAAAAGCCACAATGCCGCCTTTAGTAGAAGAATAGAGACTCATCTTACAATCGGTGCTTTGAGCATTCCCTGTGAGACCAGTATTAGTTTCCGATACACCACTGCAGGTTCAATGCATTCCTTGGACATACCCATTGACGATGAAACACTGAAATTACATCGGAATTAAATACAAAAGGCACAATGCCGCCATAAGTGCAAGTACAGTGAGACTTCTTAGAGTCTGTGTTTTGATCCTTTCCTGTGCGACCCGTATTAGTTTTCGATACGCCACTGCAGGTTAAATGTATTCCTTGGACCTTCAAATTGACGATGAAACACAGAAATCGCATCGGAAATAAATACAAAAGACACAATGCCACCTTAGGTACATGAACAGATGCTCTTCTTTCAGTCGGTGCTTTGAGCGTTCCCTGTGAGACCAGTATTAGTTTCCGATACACCACTGCAGGTTCAATGTTTTCTTTGGACCTTCACATTAAACGATTACACACAGAAATCACATCGGAATTAAATCCAAAAAGAACAATGCCGCCTTAAGTACAAGAATAGACACTCTTCATACAGACGTTGTTTGAGCATTCCCTGTGAGACTAGTATTAGTTTCCGATACACCACTGCAGGTTCAATGTATTCCTTGGACCTTCACATTGACGATGAAACACAGAAATCGCATTGGAATTAAATACAAAAGGCACAATGCCGCTTTAAGTACAAGAATAGAGACAATTCTTACAGTCTGTGCTTTGAGCGTTCCCTGTGAGACCAGTATTAGTTTCCGATACGCCACTGCAGGTTCAATGTATTCCTTGGACCTTCACATTGACGATGAAACACAGGAATCGCATCGGAATTAAATACAAAATGCACAATTCCGCCTTAAGTACAAGAATAGAGACTCTTCTTACTGTCGGTGTTTTGAGCATTCCCAGTGAGACCAATATTAGTATCCGATACAATACTGCAGGTTAATTGTATTCCTTGGACATACACATTGACGATGAAACACTGAAATTACATCGGAATTAAATACAAAAGGAACGATATCGCCTTAAGTACAAGAATAGAGACTCTTCTTACTGTCGGTGTTTTGAGCATTCCCTGTGAGACCAGTATTATTTCCGATACAATACTGCAGGTTCAATGTATTCCTTGGACATGCACCTTGACGATGAAAAACAGAAATTACATCGGAATTAAATACATAGGGCACAATGACACCTTAAGTACAAGAACAGAGACTCTTCTTTCAGTCGGAGCTTTGAGCATTCCCTGTGAGACCAGTATTAGTTTCCGATACACCACTGCAGGTTCAATGTATTCCTTGGACCATCACATCGACGATTAAACACAGAAATCACATCGGTATTAAATACAAAAAGAACAATGCCGCCTTAAGTTCAAGAATAGAGACTCTTCTTACAGTCGGTGCTTTGAGCATTCCCTGTGAGACCAGTATTAGTTTCCGATACACCACTGCAGGTTCAGTGTATTCCTTGGACCTTCACATTGACGATGAAACACAGAAATGGCATCGGAATTAAATACAAAAGGCACAATGCCGCATTAAGTACAGGAATAGACACTCTTCTTACAGTCAGTGCTTTGAGCATTCCCTGTGAGACCAGTATTAGTTTCCGATACACCACTGCAGATTCAATGTATTCCTTGGACATACACATTGACGATGAAACACTGAAATTAAATCGGAATTAAATACAAAAGGAAAAATGCCGCCTTAAGTACAAGAGTAGAGACTCTTCTTACTGTCGGTGCTTTGAGCATTCCCTGTGAGACCAGTATAAGTTTCCGATACACCACTGCAAGTTCAATGTATTCCTTGGAAATACACATTGACGATGAAACACTGAAATTACGTAGGAATTAAATACAAAGGGCACAATGACGCCTTAAGTACATGCAGAGTGAGACTTCTTAGAGTCTGTGCTTTGATCCTTTCCTGTGCGACCCGTATTAGTTTTCGATACGGCACTGCAGGTTAAATGTATTCCTTGGACTTTCAAATTGACGATGAAACACAGAAATCGCATCGGAATTAAATACAAAAGGCACAATGCCACCTTAAGTACAAGAACAGAGACTCTTCTTTCAGTCGGTGCTTTGAGCATTCCCTGTGAGACCAGTATTAGTTTCCGATACACCACTGCAGGTTCAGTGAATTCGTTGGGCCTTCACATTGACGATGAAACACAGAAATGGCAACGGAATTAAATACAAAAGACACAATGCCGCCTTAAGTACAAGAATAGAGACTCTTCTTAGAGTCGGTACTTTGAGCATTCCCTGTGAGACCAATATTAGTATCCGATACACCACTGCAGATTCAATGTATTCCTTGGACCTTCACATTGACGATTAAACACAGAAATCACATCGGAATTAAATACAAGAAGAACAATGCCGCCTTAAGTACAAGAATAGGGACTCTTCTTACAGACGGTGTTTGAGCATTCCCTGTGAGACTAGTATTAGTTTCCGATACACCACTGCAGGTTCAATGTATTCCTTGGACCTTCACATTGACGATGAAACACAGAAATCGTATCGGAATTAAATACAAGAGGCACAATGCCGCCTTAAGTACAAGAATACACACTCTACTTACAGTCGGTGTTTTGAGCATTCCCTGTGAGACCAGTATTAGTTTCCGATACACCACTGCCGGGAATTAAATACATAAGACACAATGCCGCTTTAAGTACAAGAATAGAGACTATTCTTACAGTCTGTGCTTTGAGCGTTCCCTGTGAGACCAGTATTAGTATCCGATACACCACTGCAGATTCAATGTATACTTTGGACATACACATTGACGATGAATCACTACAATTACATCGGAATTAAATACAAAAGGAACAATGCCACCTTAAGTAGAAGAATAGAGACTCCTCTTACTGTCGGTGCTTTGAGCATTCCCTGTGAGACCAGTATTAGATTCCGATACACCACTGCATGTTCAATGTATTCCTTGGACTTTCACATTGTCGATGAAACACAGAAATCGCATTGGAATTAAATACAAAAGGCTCAATGCCGCCTTAAGTACAAGAATAGCGACTCTTCTTACAGTTGTGCTTTGAGCATTCCCTATGAGACCACTATTAGTATCCGCTTCACCACTGCAAATTCAATGTATTCCTTGGACCTACACATTGACGATTAAACACAGAAATCACATCGGAATTAAATTCAAGAAGAACAATGCCGCCTTAAGTACAAGAATAGGGATTCTTCTTACAGACGGTTTTTGAGCATTCCCTGTGAGACTAGTATTAGTTTCCGATACGCCACTGCAGGTTCAATGTATTCCATGGACCTTCACATTGACGGTGAAACACAGAAATCGCATCGGAATTAAATACAAAAGGCACAATGCCGCCTTAAGTACAAGAATAGATACTCTTCTTAGAGTCGGTGCATTGAGCATTCCCTGTGAGACCAATATTAGTATGCGATACACCACTGCAGGTTCAATGTATTCCTTGGACATACACATTGACGATGAAACACTGAAATTACATCGGAATTAAATACAAAAGGAACACTATCGTCTTAAGTACAAGAATAGAGACTCTTCTTACTGTCGGTGTTTTGAGCATTCCCTGAGGGACCATTATTATTTTCCGATACAATACTGCAGGTTCAGTGTATTCCATGGACATACACATTGACAATGAAACACTGAAATTACATCGGAATTAAATACAAAGGGCACAATGACGCCTTAAGTACAAGCAGAGTGGGACTTCTTAGAGTCTGTGCTTTGATCCTTTCCTGTGAGACCAGTATTGGTTTCCGATATACCACTGCAGGTTCAATGTATGCCTTGGACCTGCACATAGACGAAGAAACACATACATCACATCGGAATTAAATACCAAAGGCACAATGCCGCCTTAAGTTCAAGAATAGAGACTCTTCTTACAGTCGGTGCTTTGAGCATTCCCTGTAAGACAAGTATTAGCTTCCGATACACCACTGCAGGTTCAATGTATTCTTTGGACCTTCACATTGATGATTATACACAGAAATCGCATCGGAATTAAATACAAAAGGCACAATGCCGCCTTAAGTACAAGAATTGAGACTCTTCTTACAGTCGGTGCTTTGAGCATTCCCTGTGAGACCAGTATTAGTTTCCGATACGCCACTGCAAGTTCAGTGTATTCCTTGGACTTTCACATCGACGATGAACCACAGAAATGGCATCGGAATTAAATACAAAGGGCACAATGCCGCCTTAAGCACATGAATAGACACTCTTCTTACAGTCGGTGCTTTGAGCATTCCCTGTGAGACCAGTATTAGTTTCCGCTACACCACTGCTGGTTCAATATATTCCTTGGACCTTCACAATGACGATGAAGCACAGAAATCGCATCGGAATTAGATACAAAAGGCACAATGCCGCCTTAAGTACAAGTATAGAGACTCTTCTTACGGTCGGTGCTTTGAGCATTCCCTGTGAGACCAGTATTAGTTTCCGATACACCATTGGAGGCTCAATGTATTCCTTGGACATTCACATTGACGATGAAACACTGAAATTACATCGGAATTAAATACAAAAGGCACAATGATGCCTTAAGTACAAAAATAGAGACTCTTCTAACAGTCGGTGCTTTGAGCATTCCCTGTTAGAACAGTATTAGTTTCCGATACACCACTGCAGGTTCAATGTATTCCTTGGACCTTCACATTGACGATGAAACACAGAAATTGCATCGGAATTAAATACAAAAGACACAATGCCGCCATAAGTGCAAGAACAGCGAGACTTCTTAGAGTCTGTGTTTTGATCCTTTCCTGTGTGACCCGGATTAGTTTTCGATACGCCACTGCAGGTTAAATGTATTCCTTGGACCCTCAAATTGACGATGAATCACAGAAATCGCATCGGAATTAAATACGAAAGGCACAATTCCGCCTTAAGTACAAGAACAGAGACTCTTCTTTCAGTCGGTGCTTTGAGCATTCCCTGTGAGACCAGTATTAGTTTCCGATACACCACTGCAGGAACAATGTATTCCTTGGACCTTTCATATTGACTATTAAACACAGAAATCACATCGGAATTAAATACAAAAAGAACAATGCCGCCTTAAGTACAAGAATAGGGACTCTTCTTACCGTCGGTGCTTTGAGCATTCCCTGTGAGACCAGTATTAGTTTCCCATACACCAATGCTGGTTCAGTGTATTCCTAGGACCTTCACATTGACGATGAAACACAGAAATGGCATCGGAATTAAATACAAAAGGCACAATGCCGCATTAAGTTCAGGAATAGACATTCTTCTTACAGTCAGTGATTTGAGCATTCCCTGTGAGACCAGTATTAGTTTCCGATACACCACCGCAAGTTCAATGTATTCCTTGGACTTTCACATTGACGATGAAACACAGAAATCGCATCGGAATTAAACACAAAAGGCACAATGCCGCCTTAAGTACAAGAATACAGGCTCTACTTACAGTCGGTGCTTTGAGCATTCCCTGTGAGACCAGTATTAGTTTTCGATACACCACTGCAGGTTCAATGTATTCCTTGGACCTTCACATTGACGATTAAACACAGAAATCACATCGGAATTAAATACAAAAGGCACAATTCCGCCTTAAGTACAAGAATAGAGACTCTTCTTACAGTCGGTGCTTTGAGCATTCCCTGTGAGACCAGTATTAGTTTCCGATACGCCACTGCAGGTTCAGTGTATTCCTTGGACTTTCACATCGACGATGAACCACAGAAATGGCATCGGAATTAAATACAAAGGGCACAATGCCGCCTTAAACACATGAATAGACACTCTTCTTACAGTCGGTGCTTTGAGCATTCCCTGTGAGACCAGTATTAGTTTCCGCTACACCACTGCTGGTTCAATATATTCCTTGGACCTTCACATTGACGATGAAGCACAGAAATCGCATCGGAATTAAATACAAAAGGCACAATGCCGCCTTAAGTACAAGTATAGAGACTCTTCTTACGGTCGGTGCTTTGAGCATTCCCTGTGAGACCAGTATTAGTTTCCGATACACCATTGGAGGCTCAATGTATTCCTTGGACATTCACATTGACGATGAAACACTGAAATTACATCGGAATTAAATACAAAAGGCACAATGATGCCTTAAGTACAAAAATAGAGACTCTTCTAACAGTCGGTGCTTTGAGCATTCCCTGTAAGACCAGTATTAGTTTCCGATACACCACTGCAGGTTCAATGTATTCCTTGGACCTTCACGTTGACGATGAAACACAGAAATTGCATCGGAATTAAATACAAAAGCCACAATGCCGCCTTAAGCACAAGAATAGAGACTCTTCTTACTGTCGGTGCTTTGAGCATTCTCTGTGAGACCAGTATTAGTTTCCGATACACCTCAGCAGGTTCAATGTATTCCTTCGACATACACATTGACGATGAAACACTAAAATTACATCGGAATTAAATACAAATGACACAATGCCGCCATAAGTGCAAGAACAGTGAGACTTCTTAGAGTCTGGGTTTTGATCCTTTCCTGTGCGACCCGTATTAGTTTTCGATACGCCACTGCTGGTTAAATGTATTCCTTGGACCTTAAAATTGACGATGAAACACATAAATCGCATCTGAATTAAATACGAAAGGCACAATGCCGCCTTAAGTACAAGAACAGAGACTCTTCTTTCAGTCGGTGCTTTGAGCATTCCCTGTGAGACCAGTATTAGTTTCCGATACACCACTGCAGGTACAATGTATTCCTTGGACCTTCACATTGACGATTAAAAACAGAAATCACATCGGAATTAAATACAAAAAGAACAATGCCGCCTTAAGTAAAAGAATATAGACTCTTCTTACAGTCGGTGCTTTGAGCATTCCCTGTGAGACCAGTATTAGTTTCCCATACACCACTGCAGGTTCAGTGTATTCCTAGGACCTTCACATTGACGATGAAACACAGAAATGGCATCGGAATTAAATACAAAAGGCACAATGCCGCAATAAGTACAGGAATAGAAATTCTTCTTACAGACAGTGCTTTGAGCATTCCCTGTGAGACCAGTATTAGTTTCCGATACACCACTGCAAGTTCAATGTATTCCTTGGACTTTCACATTGACGATGAAACACAGAAATCGGATCGGAATTAAACACAAAAGGCACAATGCCGCCTTAAGTACAAGAATACAGACTCTACTTACAGTGGGTGCTTTGAGCAATCCCTGTGAGACCAGTAATAGTATCCGATACACCACCTCAGGTTCAATCTATTCCTTGGACATACACATTGACGATGAAACACAGAAATTACATCGGAATTAAATACAAAGGGAACAATGCCGCCTTAAGACAAGAATAGAGACTCTTCCTACAGTCGGTGCTTTGAGCATTCCCTGTGAGACCAGTATTAGTTCCCGATACACCACTGCAGGTTCAATGTATTCCTTGGACCTTCACATTGACGATTAAACACAGGAATCGCATCGGAATTAAATACAAAAGGCACAATGCCGCCTTAAGTACAAGAATACAGACTCTTCTTACAGTCGGTGCCTTGAGCATTCCCTGTGAGACCAATATTAGTGTCCGATACACCACTGGAGGTTCAATGCATTCCTTGGACCTTCACATTGACGATGACACACAGAAATTGCATCGTAAATATATACAATACCCGCAATGCCGCCTTAAGTACAAGAATAGAGACTCTTCTTAGAGTCGGTGCTTTGAGCATTCATTGTGAGACCAGTATTAGTTTCCGATACACCACTGCAGGTTCAATGTATTCCTTGGACATACACATTGACGATGAAACACTGAAATTGCATCGGAATTAAATACAAAAGGCACAATGCCGCCGTATGTGCAAGAACAGTGAGACTACTTAGAGTCTGTGTTTTGATCCATTCCTGTGCGATCCGTATTAGTTTTCGTTACGCCACTGCAGGTTAAGTGTATTCCTCGAACCTTCAAATTGACGATGAAACACAGAAATCGCATCGGAATAAAATACAAAAGGCACAATGCCGCCTTAAGTACAAGAATACAGACTCTCCTTACAGTCGGTGATTTGAGCATTTCCTGTGAGACCAGTATTAGTATCCGATACACCACAGCAGGTTCAATGTATTCCTTGGAGCTTCACATTGATGATTATAAACAGAAACCACATCGGAATTAAATACAAAAAGAACAATGCCGGCTTAAATACAAGAATAGGGACTCTTCTTACAGACGGTGTTTGAGCATTCCCTGTGAGACTAGTATTAGTTTCCGATACACCACTGCAGGGTCAATGTATTCCTTGGACCTTCACATTGACGATGAAACACAGAAATCGCATCGGAATTAAATACAAAAGGCACAATGCCGCCTTAAGTACAAGAATACAGACTCTACTTACAGTCGGTGTTTTGAGCATTCCCTGTGAGAGCAGTATTAGTTTCCGATACACCACTGCAGGTTCAATGTATTCCTTGGACTTTCAAATTGACGATGAAACACAGGAGTCGCATTGGAATTAAATACATAAGACACAATGCCGCTTTAAGTACAAGAATAGAGACTATTCTTACAGTCTGTGTTTTGAACGTTCCCTGTGAGACCAGTATTAGTATCCGATAGACCACTGCAAATTCAATGTATTCTTTGGACATACACATTGACGATGAAACACTGCAATTACATCGGAATTAAATACAAAAGGAACAATGCCACCTTAAGTACAAGATTAGAGACTCCTCTGACTGTCGGTGCCTTGAGCGTTCCCTGTGAGACCAGTATTAGTTTCCGATACACCACTGCATGTTCAATGTATTCCTTGGACTTTCACATTGACGATGAAACACAGAAATCGCATTGGAATTAAATACAAAAGGCTCAATACCGCCTTAAGTACAAGAATAGAGACTCTTCTTACAGTCTGTGCTTTGAGCATTCCCTATGAGACCAGTATTAGTATCCGCTTCACCACTGCAAATTCAATGTATTCCTTGGACATACACATTGACGATGAAAGACTGAAATTACATCGGAATAAAATACAAAAGGCACAATGCCGCCATAAGTGCAAGAAGAGTGAGACTTCTTAAAATCTGTGTTTTGATCCCTTCCTGTGCGACCCGTATTAGTTTCCGATACGCCACTGCAGGTTCAATGTATTCCTTGGACCTTCACATTGACGATGAAACACAGAAATCGCATCGGAATTAAATACCAAAGGCACAATGCCGCCTTAATTACAAGAATAGAGACTCTTCTCACAGTCGGTGCTACGAGTATTCCCTGTCCGAGCAGTATTAGTTTCCGATACACCCCTGCAGGTTCAATGTATTCCTTGGACATACACATTGACGATGAAAAACTGAAATTACTTCGGAATTAAGTACAAAAGGCCCAATGCCGCCATTAGTGCAAGAAGAGTGAGACTTCTTAGAGTCTGTGTTTTGATCCTTTCCTGTGCGACCCGTATTATTTTTCGATACCCCACTGCAGGTTAAATGTATTCCTTTGACTTTCAAATTGACGATGAAACACAGAAATCGCTTTGGAATTAAATGCAAAAGGCACAATGCCACCTTAAGTACAAGAACAGAGACTCTTCTTTCAGTTGGTGCTTTGAGCATTCCCTGTGAGACCAGAATTAGTTTCCGATACACCACTGCAGGTTCATTGCATTCCTTGGGCCTTCACATTGACGATGAAACACAGAAATGGCAACGGAATTAAATACAAAAGGCACAATGCCGCCTTAAGTACAAGAATAGAGACTCTTCTTAGAGTCGGTGCTTTGAGCATTCCCTGTGAGACCAATATTAGTATCCGATACACCACTGCAGGTTCAATGTATTCCTTGGACCTTCACATTGACGATTATAAACAGAAATCACATCGGAATTAAATACAAAAAGAACAATGCCGGCTTAAGTACAAGAATAGGGACTCTTCTTACAGACGGTGTTTGAGCATTCCCTGTGAGACTAGTATTAGTTTCCGATACACCACTGCAGGGTCAATGTATTCCTTGGACCTTCACATTGACGATGAAACACAGAAATCGCATCGGAATTAAATACAAAAGGCACAATGCCGCCTTAAGTACAAGAATACAGACTCTACTTACAGTCGGTGTTTTGAGCATTCCCTGTGAGAGCAGTATTAGTTTCCGATACACCACTGCAGGTTCAATGTATTCCTTGGACTTTCAAATTGACGATGAAACACAGGAGTCGCATTGGAATTAAATACATAAGACACAATGCCGCTTTAAGTACAAGAATAGAGACTATTCTTACAGTCTGTGTTTTGAACGTTCCCTGTGAGACCAGTATTAGTATCCGATAGACCACTGCAAATTCAATGTATTCTTTGGACATACACATTGACGATGAAACACTGCAATTACATCGGAATTAAATACAAAAGGAACAATGCCACCTTAAGTACAAGATTAGAGACTCCTCTGACTGTCGGTGCCTTGAGCGTTCCCTGTGAGACCAGTATTAGTTTCCGATACACCACTGCATGTTCAATGTATTCCTTGGACTTTCACATTGACGATGAAACACAGAAATCGCATTGGAATTAAATACAAAAGGCTCAATACCGCCTTAAGTACAAGAATAGAGACTCTTCTTACAGTCTGTGCTTTGAGCATTCCCTATGAGACCAGTATTAGTATCCGCTTCACCACTGCAAATTCAATGTAATCCTTGGACATACACATTGACGTTGAAACACTGAAATTACATCGGAATTAAATACAAAAGGAACAATATCGCCTTAAGTACAAGAATAGAGACTCTTCTTACTGTCGGTGTTTTGAGCATTCCCTTTGAGACCAGTATTATTTTCCGATACAATACTGCAGGTTCAGTGTATTCCGTGGACATACACATTGACGATGAAACACTGAAATTACATCGGAATTAAATACAAAGGGCACAATGACGCCTTAAGTACAAGCAGAGTGAGACTTCTTAGAGTCTGTGCTTTGATCCTTTCCTGTGAGACCAGTATTTGTTTCCGATATACCACTGCAGGTTCAATGTATTCCTTGGACTTTCACATTGACGAAGAAACACATAAATCACATCGGAATTAAATACCAAAGGCACAATGCCGCCTTAAGTTCAATAATAGAGACACTTCTTACAGTCGGTGCTTTGAGCATTCCCTGTGAGACCAGTATTAGTTTCCGATACGCCACTGCAGGTTCAGTGTATTCCTTGGACTTTCACATCGACGATGAACCACAGAAATGGCATCGGAATTAAATACAAAAGGCACAATGCCGCCTTAAGTACAAGTATAGAGACTCTTCTTACGGTCGGTGCTTTGAGCATTCCCTGTGAGACCAGTATTAGTTTCCGATACACCATTGGAGGCTCAATGTATTCCTTGGACATTCACATTGACGATGAAACACTGAAATTACATCGGAATTAAATACAAAAGGCACAATGATGCCTTAAGTACAAAAATAGAGACTCTTCTAACAGTCGGTGCTTTGAGCATTCCCTGTAAGACCAGTATTAGTTTCCGATACACCACTCCAGGTTCAATGTATTCCTTGGACCTTCACATTGACGAAGAAACACAGAAATTGCATCGGAATTAAATACAAAAGCCACAATGCCGCCTTAAGCACAAGAATAGAGACTGTTCTTACTGTCGGTGCTTTGAGCATTCTCTGTGAGACCAGTATTAGTTTCCGATACACCTCAGCAGGTTCAATGTATTCCTTCGACATACACATTGACGATGAAACACTAAAATTACATCGGAATTAAATACAAAAGACACAATGCCGCCATAAGTGCAAGAACAGTGAGACTTCTTAGAGTCTGGGTTTTGATCCTTTCCTGTGCGACCCCTATTAGTTTTCGATACGCCACTGCAGGTTAAATGTATTCCTTGGACCTTCACATTGACGATTAAACACAGAAATCACATCGGAATAAAATACAAAAGGCACAATGCCGCCTTAAGTACAAGAATACAGACTCTCCTTACAGTCGGTGATTTGAGCATTCCCTTTGAGACCAGTATTATTTTCCGATACAATACTGCAGGTTCAGTGTATTCCGTGGACATACACATTGACGATGAAACACTAAAATTACATCGGAATTAAATACAAAAGACACAATGCCGCCATAAGTGCAAGAACAGTGAGACTTCTTAGAGTCTGGGTTTTGATCCTTTCCTGTGCGACCCGTATTAGTTTCCGATACACCACTGCAGGTACAATGTATTCCTTTGACCTTCACATTGACGATTAAACACAGAAATCACATCGGAATTAAATACAAAAAGAACAATGCCGCCTTAAGTAAAAGAATATAGACTCTTCTTACAGTCGGTGCTTTGAGCAATCCCTGTGAGACCAGTAATAGTATCCGATACACCACCTCAGGTTCAATCTATTCCTTGGACATACACATTGACGATGAAACACAGAAATTACATCGGAATTAAATACAAAGGGAACAATGCCGCCTTAAGTACAAGAATAGAGACTCTTATTACAGTCGGTGCTTTGAGCATTCCCTGTGAGACCAGTATTAGTTCCCGATACACCACTGCAGGTTCAATGTATTCCTTGGACCTTCACATTAACGATTAAACACAGAAATCACATCGGAATTAAATACAAAAGGCACAATGCCGTATTAAGTACAAGAATACAGACTCTTCTTACAGTCGGTGCTTTGAGCAGTCCCTGTGAGACCAATATTAGTGTCCGATACACCACTGGAGGTTCAATGTATTCCTTGGACCTTCACATTGACGATGACACACAGAAATTGCATTGTAATTATATACAAATCCCGCAATGCCGCCTTAAGTACAAGAATAGAGACTCTTCTTAGAGTCGGTGCTTTGAGCATTCATTGTGAGACCAGTATTAGTTTCCGATACACCACTGCCGGTTCAATGTATTCCTTGGACATACACATTGACGATGAAACACTGAAATTACATCGGAATTAAATACAAAAGGCACAATGCCGCCGTATGTGCAAGAACAGTGAGACTTCTTAGAGTCTGTGCTTTGATCCATTCCTGTGCGATCCGTATTAGTTTTCGTTACGCCACTGCAGGTTAAATGTATTCCTCGAACCTTCAAATTGACGATGAAACACAGAAATCGCATCGGAATAAAATACAAAAGGCACAATGCCGCCTTAAGTACGAGAATACAGACTCTCCTTACAGTCGGTGATTTGAGCATTTCCTGTGAGACCAGTATTAGTATCCGATACACCACAGCAGGTTCAATGTATTCCTTGGAGCTTCATATTGACGATATAACACAGAAATCGCATTGGAATTAAACTCAAAAGGCACAATGCCGCCTTAAGTACAAGGATAGAGACTCTTCTTACAGTCTGTGCTTTCAGCATTCCCTGTGAGACCAGTATTAGTATCCGATACACCACTGCAGATTCAATGTATTCCTTGGACATACACATTGACGATGAAACACTGAAGTTACATCGGAATTAAATACAAAAGGAACAATGCCGCCTTAAGTACAAGAATAGAGACTCTTCTTACTGTCGGTGCTTTGAGCATTCCCTGTGAGACCAGTATTAGTTTCCGATACACCACTGCAAGTTCAATGTATTCCTTGGAAATACACATTGGCGATGAAACACTGAAATTACATCGGAATTAAATACAAAGGGCACAATGACGCCTTAAGTACTGGCAGAGTGAGACTTCTTAGAGTCTGTGCTTTGATCCTTTCCTTTGAGACCAGTATTAGTTTCCGATACACCACTGCAGATTCAATGTATTCTTTGGACATACACATTGACCATGAAACACTGCAATTACATCGGAATTAAATACAAAGGGAACAATGCCACCCTAAGTACAAGAATAGAGACTCCTCTTACTGTCGGTGCTTTCAGCATTCCCTGTGAGACCAGTATTACTTTCCGATACACCACTGCATGTTCAATGTATTCCTTGGAATTTCACATTGACGATGAAACACAGAAATCGCATTGGAATCAAATACAAAAGGCTCAATGCCGCCTTAAGTACAAGAATAGAGACTCTTCTTACAGTCTATGCTTTGAGCATTCCCTATGAGACCAGTATTAGTATCCGCTTCACCACTGCAAATTCAATGTATTCCTTGGACATACACATTGACGATGAAAGACTGAAATTACATCGGAATAAAATACAAAAGGCACAATGCCGCCATAAGTGCAAGAAGAGTGAGACTTCTTAAAATCTGTGTTTTGATCCTTTCCTGTGCGACCCGTATTAGTTTCCGATACGCCACTGCAGGTTCAATGTATTCCTTGGACCTTCACATTGACGATGAAACACAGAAATCGCATCGGAATTAAATACCAAAGGCACAATGCCGCCTTAATTACAAGAATAGAGACTCTTCTCACAGTCGGTGCTACGAGTATTCCCTGTCCGAGCAGTATTAGTTTCCGATACACCCCTGCAGGTTCAATGTATTCCTTGGACATACACATTGACGATGAAAAACTGAAATTACTTCGGAATTAAGTACAAAAGGCCCAATGCCGCCATTAGTGCAAGAAGAGTGAGTCTTCTTAGAGTCTGTGTTTTAATCCTTTCCTGTGCGACCCGTATTAGTTTTCGATACGCCACTGCAGGTTAAATGTATTCCTTTGACTTTCAAATTGACGATGAAACACAGAAGTCGCATTGGAATTAAATACATAAGACACAATGCCGCTTTAAGTACAAGAATAGAGACTATTCTTACAGTCTGTGCTTTGAACGTTCCCTGTGAGACCAGTATTAGTATCCGATACACCACTGCAGATTCAATGCATTCTTTGGACATACACATTGACGATGAAACACTGCAATTACATCGGAATTAAATACAAAAGGAACAATGCCACCTTAAGTACAAGATTAGAGACTCCTCTGACTGTCGGTGCCTTGAGCATTCCCTGTGAGACCAGTATTAGTTTCCGATACACCACTGCATGTTCAATGTATTCCTTGGACTTTCACATTGACGATGAAACACAGAAATCGCATTGGAATTAAATACAAAAGGCTCAATACCGCCTTAAGTACATGAATAGAGACTCTTCTTACAGTCTGTGCTATGAGCATTCCCTATGAGACCAGTATTAGTATCCGCTTCACCACTGCAAATTCAATGTATTCCTTGGACATACACATTGACGATGAAACACTGAAATTACATCGGAATTAAATACAAACGGAACAATATCGCCTTAAGTACAAGAATAGAGACTCTTCTTACTGTCGGTGTTTTGAGCATAACCTTTGAGACCAGTATTATTTTCCGATACAATACTGCAGGTTCAGTGTATTCCGTGGACATACACATTGACGATGAAACACTGAAATTACATCGGAATTAAATACAAAGGGCACAATGACGCCTTAAGTACGAGCAGAGTGAGACTTCTTAGAGTCTGTGCTTTGATCCTTTCCTGTGAGACCAGTATTTGTTTCCGATATACCACTGCAGGTTCAATGTATTCCTTGGACTTTCACATTGACGAAGAAACACATAAATCACATCGGAATTAAATACCAAAGGCACAATGCCGCCTTAAGTTCAATAATAGAGACACTTCTTACAGTCGGTGCTTTGAGCATTCCCTGTGAGACCAGTATTAGTTTCCGATACACCACTGCAGGTTCAATGTATTCTTTGGACCTTGACATTGACGATTATACACAGAAATCGCATCGGAATTAAATACAAAAGGCACAATGCCGCCTTAAGTACAAGAATAGACACTCTTCTTACAGTCGGTGCTTTGGGCATTCCCTGTGAGACCAGTATTAGTTTCCGCTACACCACTGCTGGTTCAATATATTCCGTATACCTTCACATTGACGATGAAGCACAGAAATCGCATCGGAATTAAATACAAAAGGCACAATGCCGCCTTAAGTACAAGAATAGAGACTCTTCTTACGGTCGGTGTTTTGAGCATTCCCTGTGAGACCAGTATTAGTTTCCGATACACCATTGGAGGCTCAATGTATTCCTTGGACATTCACATTGACGATGAAACACTGAAATTACATCGGAATTAAATACAAAAGGCACAATGAAGCCTTACGTACAAGAATAGGGACTCTTCTAACAGTCGGTGCTTTGAGCATTCCCTGTAAGACCAGTATTAGTTTCCGATACACCACTGCAGGTTCAATGTATTCCTTGGACCTTCCCATTGACGATGAAACACAGAAATTGCATCGGAATTAAATACAAAAGCCACAATGCCGCCTTAAGCACAAGAATAGAGACTCTTCTTACTGTCGGTGCTTTGAGCATTCCCTGTGAGACCAGTATTAGTTTCCGATACACCACTGCAGGTTCAATGTATTCCTTCGACATACACATTGACGATGAAACACTAAAATTACATCGGAATTAAATACAAAAGGCACAATGCCGCCATAAGTGCAAGAACAGTGAGACTTCTTAGAGTCTGTGTTTTGATCCTTTCCTGTGCGACCCGTATTAGTTTTCGATACGCTACTGCAGGTTAAATGTATTCCTTGGATCTTCAAATTGACGATGAAACACAGAAATCGCATCGGAAATAAATACGAAAGGCACAATACCGCTTTAAGTACAAGAACAGAGACTCTTCTTTCAGTCGGTGCTTGGATCATTCCCTGTGAGACCAGTATTAGTTTTCGATACACCACTGCAGGTACAATGTATTCCTTGGACCTTCGCATTGACGATTAAACACAGAAATCACATCGGAATTAAATACAAAAAGAACAATGCCGCCCTAAGTACAAGAATAGAGACTCTTCCTACAGTCGGTGCTTTGAGCATTCCCTGTGAGACCAGTATTAGTTTCCCATACACCACTGCAGGTTCAATGTATTCCTTGGATCTTCAAATTGACGATGAAACACAGAAATCGCATCGGAAATAAATACGAAAGGCACAATGCCGCCTTAAGTACAAGAACAGAGACTCTTCTTTCAGTCGGTGCTTGGATCACTCCCTGTGAGACCAGTATTAGTTTCCGATACACCACTGCAGGTACAATGTATTCCTTGGACCTTCGCATTGACGATTAAACACAGAAATCACATCGGAATTAAATACAAAAAGAACAATGCCGCCCTAAGTACAAGAATAGAGACTCTTCCTACAGTCGGTGCTTTGAGCATTCCCTGTGAGACCAGTATTAGTTTCCCATACACCACCCCAGGTTCAATGTATTCCTTGGACCTTCACATTGACGATGAAACACAGAAATCGCATCGGAATTAAATACAAATCGCACAATGCCGCCTTAAGTACAAGAATTGTGACTTATCTTACAGTCGGTGCTTTGAGCATTCCCTGTGAGACCAGTATTAATTTCCGATACACCACTGCCGGTTCAATTTATTCCTTCGACCTTCACATTGACGATGAAACACAGAAATCGCATCTGAATTAAATACAAAAGGAACAATGCCACCTAAAGTACAAGAATAGAAACTCTTCTTACAGTCGGTGCTTTGAGCATTCCCTGTGAGACCAGTATTAGTTTCCGACACACCACTGCCGGTTCAATGTATTCCTAGGTCCTTTACATTGACGAAGAAACACAGAAATCGCATCGGAGTTAAATACAAAAGGCACAATGCCGTCTTAAGTACAAGAATAGAGTCTCTTCTTACAGTCGGTGCTATGAGCATTCCCTGTGAGACAAGTATTAGTTTCCGATACACCACTGCAGGTTCAATGTATTCCTTGGACCTTCACATTGACGATGAAACACAGAAAACGCATCGGAATTAAATACAAAAGGCCCAATGCCGCCTTAAGTACAAGAATAGAGACTCTTCTTCCAGTCGGTGTTTTGAGCATTCCCTGTGAGACCAGTGTTAGTTTCCGATACACCACTGCAGGTTCAATGTATCCCTTGGACCTACACATTGACGATGAAACACTGAGTTCGCATCGAAATTATATTCAAAAGGCACTATGCCATCTTAAGTACAAGAATAGAGACTCTTCTTACAGTTGGTGCTTTCAGCATTCCCTGTGAGTCCAGTATTAGTTTCCGATACACCTCAGCAGGTTCAATGTATTCCTAGGACCTTCACATTGACGATGAAACACAGAAATCGCATCGGAATTAAATACAAATCGCACAATGCCGCCTTAAGTACAAGAATTGTGACTTATCTTACAGTCGGTGCTTTGAGCATTCCCTGTGAGACCAGTATCAGTTTCCGATACACCACTGCAGGTTCAATGTATTCCTTGGACCTTCACATTGACGATGAAACACAGAAATCGTAACGCAATGAAATACAAAAGGCAAACTGCCGCGTAAGTACAAGAATAGAGACTCATTTTACAGTCGGTGCTTTCAGCAATCCCTGTGAGACCAGTATTAGTTACCGATACACCACTCCAGGTTCAATGTATTCCTTGGACATTCACATTGACGATGAAACACAGAAATCGCATCGGAATGAAATACAAAAGGCAAACTGCCGCGTAAGTACAAGAATAGAGACTCTTCTTACAGTCGGTGCTTTCAGCATTCCCTGTGAGACCAGTATTAGTTTCCGATACACCTCAGCAGGTTCAATGTATTCCTAGGACCTTTACATTGACGATGAAACACAGAAATCGCATCGGAATTAAATACAAAAGGCACAATGACGCCTTAAGTACAAGAATAGAGACTCTTCTTACAGTCGGTGCTTTGAGCATTCCCTGTGAGACCAGTATTAGTTTCCGATACACCACTCCAGGTTCAATGTAATCCTTGGACATTCACATTGACGATGAAACACAGAAATCGCATTGGAATGAAATGCAAAAGGCGAACTGCCGCGTAAGTACAAGAAAAGAGACTCTTCTTACAGTCGGTGCTTTCAGCATTCCCTGTGAGACCAGTATTAGTTTCCGATACACCTCAGCAGGTTCAATGTATTCCTAGGACCTTCACATTGACGATGAAACACAGAAATCGCATGGGAATTAAATACAAAAAGCACAATGTCGCCTTAAGTACAAGAATAGAGACTCTTCTTACACTTGGTGCATTGAGCATTCCCTGTGAGACCAGTATTAGTTTCCGATACACCTCAGCAGGTTAAATGTAATCCTAGGACTTTCACATTGACGATGAAACACTGAAATCGCATCGGATTTAAATACAAAAAACACAATGTCGCCTTAAGTACAAGAATAGAGACTCTTCTTACAGTCGGTGCTTTGAGCATTCCCTGTGAGACCAGTATTAGTTTCCGATACACCTCAGCAGGTTCAATGTATTCCTAGGACCTTCACATTGACGATGAAACACAGAAATCGCATCGGAATTAAATACAAAAGGCACAATATCGCCTTATGTACAAGAATAGAGACTCTTCTTACAGTCGGTGCTTTGAGCATTCCCTGTGAGACCAGTTTTAGTTTCCGATACACCACTCCAGGTCAATGTATTCCTTGGACATTCACATTGACGATGAAACACAGAAATCGCATAGGAATGACAAACAAAAGGCAAACTGCCGCGTAAGTACAAGAATAGAGACTCTTCTTACAGTCGGTGCTTTCAGCAATCCCTGTGAGACCAGTATTAGTTTCCGATACACCTCAGCAGGTTCAATGTATTCCTAGGACCTTCATATTGACGATGAAACACAGAAATCGCATCGGAATTAAATACAAAAGGCACAACGACGCCTTAAGTACAAGAATTGAGACTCTTCTTACTGTCGGTGCTTTGAGCATTCCCTGTGAGACCAGTATTAGTTTCCGATCCACCACTCCAGGTTCAATGTAATCCTTGGACATTCACATTGACGATGAAACACAGAAATCGCATCGGAATTAAATTCAAAAGGCGCTATGCCATCTTAAGTACAAGAATAGAGACTCTTCTTACTGTCGGTGCTCTGAGCATTCCCTGTGAGACCAGTATTAGTTTCCGATACACCACTCAAGGTTCAATGTATTCCTTGGACCTTGACATTGACGATAAAACACAGAAATCCCATCGGAGTTAAATACAGAAGGCACAATGCCGCCTTAAGTACAAGAACAGAGACTCTTCTTACTGTCGGTGCCTTGAGCATTCCCTATGAGACCAGTATTAGTTTCCGATACACCACTGCAGGTTCAATGTATTCCTTGGACCTTCACATTGACGATGAAACACAGAAATCGCATCGGAATTAAATACAAAACGCGCAATGCCGCCTTAAGTACAAGAATAGAGACTCTTCTTACAGTCGGTACTTTGAGCATTCCCTGTGAGACCAGTATTACTTTCTTATACACCACTGCAGGTTCAATGAATTACTTGGACCTTCACATTGACGATGAAACACAGAAATCGCATCGGAATTAAGAACAAAAGGCACAATGCCGTCATCAGTACTAGAATATAGACTCTTCTTACAGTCGGTGCTTTGAGCATTCCCTGTGAGACCAGTATTGGTTTCCGATACACCACTGCAGGTTCAAAGTATTCCTTGGACATTCACATGGACGATGAAATCCAGAAATCGCATCGGAAGTAAACACAAAAGGCGCAATGCCACCTTAAGTACAGGAATAGAAACTCTTCTTACAGTCGGTGCTTTGAGCATTCCCTGTGAGACCAGTATTACTTTCTGATACACCACTGCATGTTGAATGTATTCCTTGGACCTTCACATTGACGATGAAACACAGAAAACGCATCGGAATTAAATACAATAGTCACAATGCCGTCTTAAGTACAAGAATAGAGACTCTTCTTACAGTCGGTGCTTTCAGCATTCCCTGTGAGACCAGTATTAGTTTCCGATACACCTCAGCAGGTTCAATATATTCCTAGGACCTTCACATTGACGATGAAACACAGAAATCGAATCGGAATTAAATACAAAAGGCACAATGTGGCCTTAAGTACAAGAATAGACACTCTTCTTACAGTCGGTGACTTGAGCATTCCCTGTGAGACCATTATTCGTTTCCGATACACCACTGCAGGTTCAATATATTCCTTGGACCTTCACAATGACAATGAAACACATAAATCGCATCGGAATTAAATACAAAAGGCACAATGCCGCATTAAGTACAAGAATAGAGACTCTTCTTACAGTCGGTGCTTTGAGCATTCCCTGTGAGACCAGAATTAGTTTCCGATACACCACTCCAGATTCAATGTATTCCTTGGCCCTTCACATTGACGATGAAACACTGAAATCGCATCGGAATGAAATACAAAAGGCAAACTGCCGCGTAAGTACAAGAATAGAGACTCTTCTTACAGTCGGTGCTTTGAGCATTCCCTGTGAGACCAGTATTAGTTTCCGATACACCTCAGCAGGTGCAATGTATTCCTAGGACCTTCACATTGACGATGAAACACAGAAATCGCATCGGAATTAAATACAAAAGGCACAATGTCGCCTTAAGTACAAGAATAGAGACTCCTCTCACAGTCGGTGCTTTGAGCATTCCCTGTGAGACCAGAATTAGCTTCCGATACACCACTGTAGGTTCAATGTATTCCTTGGACCTTCACATTGACGATGAAACACAGAAATCGCATCGGAATTAAATCCAAAAGGCGCAATGCCGCCTTAAGTACAAGAATAGAGACTCTTCTTACAGTCGGTGTTTTCAGCATTCCCTGTGAGACCAGTATTAGTTTCCGATACACCGCAGCAGGTTCAGTGTATTCCTTGGACCTTCACATTGACGATGAAACACAGAAATCGCATCGGAATTAAATACAAAAGGCACAATGTCGCCTTAAGTACAAGAATAGAGACTCTTCTTACAGTCGGTGCTTTGAGCATTCCCAGTGAGACCAGTATTAGATTCCGACACACCACTGCAGGTTCAATGTATTCCTTGGACCTTCACATTGACGATGAAACACAGGAATCGCATCGGAATTAAATACAAAAGGCACAATACCGTCTTAAGTACAAGAATAGAGACTCTTCTTACAGTCGGTGCTTTCAGCATTCCCTGTCAGACCAGTATTAGTTTCCGATACACCTCAGTAGGTTCAATGTATTCCTAGGACCTTCACATTGACGATGAAACACAGAAATCGCATCGGAATTAAATACAAAAGGCACAATGTCGACTTAAGTACAAGACTAGACACTCTTCTTACAGTCGGTGCTTTGAGCATTCCCTGTGAAACCAGTATTAGTTTCCGATACACCACTGCAAGTTCAGTGTATTCCTAGTACCTTCACATTGACGATGAAGCACAGAAACCGTATCGGAATTAAATACAAAAGGCACAATGCCGTCTTAAGTACGTGAATAGAGACTCTTCTTACAGTCGGTGCTTTCAGCATTCCCTGTGAGACCAGTATTAGTTTCCGATACACCCCAGCAGGTTCAATGTATTCCTAGGACCTTCACATTGACGATGAAACACAGAAATCGCATCGGAATTAAATACAAAAGGCACAATGTGGCCTTAAGTACAAGAATAGACACTCTTCTTACAGTCGGAGCTTTGAGCATTCCCTGTGAGACCAGTATTAGTTTCCGATACACCACTGCAGGTTCAATATATTTCTTGGACCTTCACATTGACGATGAAACACATAAATCGCATCGGAATGAAATACAAAAGGCAAACTGCCGAGTAAGTACAAGAATAGAGACTCTTCTTACAGTCGGTGCTTTCAGCATTCCCTGTGAGACCAGTATTAGTTTCCGATACACCTCAGCAGGTTCAATGAATACCTAGGAGCTTCACATTGACGATGAAACGCAGAAATCGCATTGGAATTAATTGCAAAAGGCGCAATGCCGCCTTAAGTACAAGAATAGAGACTCTACTTACAGTCGGTGCTTTGAGCATTCCCAGTGAGACCAGTATTAGATTCCGACACACCACTGCAGGTTCAATGTATTCCTTGGACCATCACATTGACGATGAAACACAGAAATCGCATCGGAATTAAATACAAAAGGCACAATGACGTCTTAAGTACAAGAATAGAGACTCTTCTTACAGTCGGTGCTTTCAGCATTCCCTGTGAGACCAGTATTAGTTTCCGATACACCTCAGCAGGATCAATGTATTCCTAGGACCTTCACATTGACGATGAAACACAGAAATCGCATCGGAATTAAATACAAAAGGCACAATGTGGCCTTAAGTACAAGAATAGACACTCTTCTTACAGTCGGTGCTTTGAGCATTCCTTGTGAGACCAGTATTAGATTCCGATACACCACTGCAGGTTCAATATATTCCTTGCACCCTCACATTGACGATGAAACACATAAATCGCATCGGAATTAAATACAAAAGGCACAATGACGTCTTAAGTACAAGAATAGAGACTCTTCTTACAGTCGGTGCTTTCAGCATTCCCTGTGAGACCAGTATTAGTTTCCGATACACCTCAGCAGGATCAATGTATTCCTAGGACCTTCACATTGACGATGAAACACAGAAATCGCATCGGAATTAAATACAAAAGGCACAATGTGGCCTTAAGTACAAGAATAGACACTCTTCTTACAGTCGGTGCTTTGAGCATTCCTTGTGAGACCAGTATTAGTTTCCGATACACCACTGCAGGTTCAATATATTCCTTGCACCCTCACATTGACGATGAAACACATAAATCGCATCGGAATTAAATACGAAAGGCACAATGCCGCATTAAGTACAAGAATAGAGACTCTTCTTACAGTGGGTGCTTTGAGCATTCCCTGTGAGACCAGAATTAGTATCCGATACACCACTCCAGGTTCAATGTATTCCTTGGACCTTCACATTGACGATGAAACACAGAAATCGCATCGGGATGAAATACAAAATGCAAACTGCCGCGTAAGTAGAAGAATAGAGACTCTTCTTACAGTCGGTGCTTCGAGCATTCGCGGTGAGACCAGTATTAGTTTCCGATACACCTCAGCAGGTTCAATGTATTCCTAGGACCTTCACATTGACGATGAAACACAGAAATCGCATCGGAATTAAATACAAAAGGCACAATGTCGCCTTAAGTACAAGAATAGAGACTCTTCTTACACTCGGTGCTTTGAGCATTCCCTGTGAGACCAGTATTAGTTTCTGATACACCACTGCAGGTTCAATGTATTCCTTGGACCTTCACATTGACGATGAAACACAGATATCGCATCGGAATTAAATACAAAAGGCGCAATGCCGCCTTAAGTGCAAGTATAGAGACTCTTCTTACAGTCGGTGATTTGAGCATTCCCTGTGAGACCAGTATTAGTTTCTGATACACCACTGCAAGTTCAATGTATTGCTTGGACCTTCACATTGACGATGAAACACAGAAATCGCATCCGAGTTAAATACAAAAGGCACAATGCCACCTTAAGTGCAAGAATAGAGACTCTTCTTACTGTCGGTGCTTTAAGAATTCCCTGTGAGACCAGTAATAGTTTCCGATACACCACTGCAAGTTCAATGTATTTCTTGGACCTTCACATTGACGTTGAAACACAGAAATCGCATCGGAATTAAATACAAAAGGCGCAATGCCGCCTTAAGTAAAAGAATAGAGACTCTTCTTACGGTCGGTGCTTTGAGCATTCCCTGTGAGACCAGTATTAGTTTCTGATACACCACTGCAGGTTCAATGTATTCCTTGGACCTTCACATTAAGGATGAAACACAGAAATCGCATCGGAATTAATTACAAAAGGCACAATGCCATCATAAGTACAAGAATAGAGACTCGTCTTACAGTCTGTGCTTTGAGCATTTCCTGTGAGACCAGTATTAGTTTCCGATACACCACTGCAGGTTCAATGTATTCCTTGGACCATCACATTGACGATGAAACACAGAAATCGCATCGGAATTAAGTACAAAAGGTGCAATGCCGCATTAAGTACAAGAATAGAGACTCTTCTTACAGTCGGTGCTTTGAGCATTCCCTGTGAGACCAGTATTAGTTTCCGATACAGCACTGCACGTTCAGTGTATTCCTAGGACCTTCACATTGACGATGAAACACAGAAATCGCATCGGAATTAAATACAAAAGGCACAATGTCGCCATAAGTACAAGAATAGACACTCTTCTTACAGCCGGTGCTTTGAGCATTCCCTGTGAGACCAGTATTAGTTTCCGATACATCACTGCAGGTTCAATGTATTCCTTGGACCTTCACATTGACGATGAAACACAGAAATCGCATCGGAATTAAATACAAAAGGCACAATGCTGCATTAAGTTCAAGAATAGAGACTCTTCTTACAGTCGGTGCTTTGATCATTTCCTGTGAGACCAGAATTAGTTTCCGATACACCACTGCAGGTTCAATGTAATCCTTGGACCTTCACATTGACGATGAAACACAGAAATCGCATCGGAATGAAAAACAAAAGGCAAACTGCCGCGTACGTGCAAGAATAGGGACTCTTCTTACAGTCGGTGCTTTCAGCATTCCCTGTGAGACCAGTATTAGTTTCCGATACACCTTAGCAGATTCAATGTTTTCCTAGGACCTTCACATTGACGATGAAACACAGAAACCGCATCGGAATTAAATACAAAAGGCACAATGTCGCCTTAAGTACAAGAATAGAGACTCTTCTTACACTCGGTGCTTTGAGCACTCCCCGTGAGACCAGTATTAGTTTCTGATACACCACTGCAGGTTCAATGTATTCCTTGGACCTTCACATTGACGATGAAACACAGATATCGCATCGGAATTAAATACAAAAGGCGCAATGCAGCCTTAAGTACAAGTATAGAGACTCTTCTTACAGTCGGTGATTTGAGCATTCCCTGTGAGACCAGTATTAGTTTCCGATACACCACTGCAGGTTCAATATATTCCTTGGACCTCCACATTGACGATGAAACACAGAAATCGCATCCGAGTTAAATACAAAAGGCACAATGCCACCTTAAGTGCAAGAATAGAGACTCTTCTTACTGTCGGTGCTTTAAGAATTCCCTGTGAGACCAGTAATAGTTTCCGATACACCACTGCAAGTTCAATGTATTCCTTGGACCTTCACATTGACGTTGAAACACAGAAATCGCATCCTAATTAAATACAAAAGGCGCAATGCCGACTTAAGTAAAAGAATAGAGACTCTTCTTACGGTCGGTGCTTTGAGCATTCCCTGTGAGACCAGTATTAGTTTCTGATACACCACTGCAGGTTCAATGTATTCCTTGGACCTTCACATTGACGATTAAACACAGAAATCGCATCGGAATTAATTGCAAAAGGCACAATGCCATCGTAAGTACAAGAATAGAGACTCTTCTTACAGTCTGTGCTTTGAGCATTCCCTGTGAGACCAGTATTAGTTTCCGATACACCACTGCAGGTTCAATGTATTCCTTGGACCATCACATTGACGATGAAACACAGAAATCGCATCGGAATTAAGTACAAAAGGTGCAATGCCGCCTTAAGTACAAGAATACAGACTCTTCTTACAGTCGGTGCTTTGAGCATTCCCTGTGAGACCAGTATTAGTTTCCGATACACCACTGCAGGTTCAATGTATTCCTTGGACCTTCACATTGACGATGAAACACAGAAATCGCATCGGAATTAAATACAAAAGGCACAATGCCGCATTAAGTACAAGAATAGAGACTCTTCTTACAGTTGGTGCTTTGATCATTTCCTGTGAGACCAGAATTAGTTTCCGATACACCACTGCAGGTTCAATGTATTCCTTGGACCTTCACATTGACGATGAAAGACAGAAATCGCATCGGAATGAAATACAAAAGGCAGACTGCCGCGTACGTACAAGAATAGAGACTCTTCTTACAGTCGCTGCTTTCAGCATTCACTGTGAGACCAGTATTAGTTTCCGATACACCTCAGCAGGTTCAATGTATTCCTAGGACCTGCACATTGACGATGAAACACAGAAATCGCATCGGAATTAAATACAAAAGGCACAATGTCGCCTTAAGTACGAGAATAGACACTCTTGTTACAGTCGGTGCTTTGAGCATTCCCTGTGAGACCAGTATTAGTTTCTGATACACCACTGAATGTTCAATGTATTCCTTGGACCTTGAAATTGACGATGAAACACAGAAATCGCATCGGAATTAAATACAAAAGGCACAATGTGGCCTTAAGTACAAGAATAGACACTCTTCTTACAGTCGGTGCTTTGAGCATTCCCTGTGAGACCAGTATTAGTTTCCGATAAACCACTGCAGGTTCAATATATTCCTTGGACCTCCACATTGACGATGAAACACATAAATCGCATCGGAATTAAATACAAAAGGCACAATGCCGCATTAAGTACAAGAATAGAGACTCTTATTACTGTCAGTGCTTTGAGAATTCCCTGTGAGACCAGTATTAGTTTCCGATACACCACTGCAGGTTCAATGTATTCCGTGGACCTTCACATTGACGATGAAACACAGAACTCGCATTGGAATTAAATACAAAAGGCGCAATGCCGCCTTAAGTACAAGAATAGAGACTCTTCTTATAGTCGGTGCTTTAAGCATTCCCTGTGAGACCAGTATTATATTCCGATACACCTCAGCAGGTTCAATGTATTCCTAGGACCTTCACATTGACGATAAAACGCAGAAATCACATCGGAATTAAATACAAAAGGCACAATGTCGCCTTAAGTACAAGAATAGACACTCTTCTTACAGCCGGTGCTTTGAGCATTCCCTGTGAGACCAGTATTAGTTTCCGATTCACCACTGCAGGTTCAATGTATTCCTTGGACCTTCACATTGACGATGAAACACAGAAATCGCATCGGAATTAAATACAAAAGGCACAATGCCGCATTAAGTACAAGAATAGAGACTCTTCTTACAGTCTGTGCTTTGATCATTTCCTGTGAGACCAGAATTAGTTTCCGATACACCACTGCAGGTTCAATGTATTCCTTGGACCTTCACATTGACGATGAAACACAGAAATCGCATCGGAATGAAATACAAAAGGCAAACTGCCGCGTACGTACAAGAATAGAGACTCTTCTTACAGTCGGTGCTTTCAGCATTTCCTTTGAGTCCAGTATTAGTTTCCGATACACCTCAGCAGGTTCAATGTATTCCTAGGACCTTCACATTGACGATGAAACACAGAAATCGCATCGGAATTAAATACAAAAGGCACAATGTCGCCTTAAGTACAAGAATAGAGACTCTTCTTACACTCGGTGCTTTGAGCATTCCCTGTGAGACCAGTATTAGTTTCTGATACACCACTGCAGGTTCAATGTATTCCTTGGACCTTCACATTGACGATGAAACACAGATATCGCATCGGAATTAAATACAAAAGGCGCAATGCCGCCTTAAGTACAAGTATAGAGACTCTTCTTACAGTCGGTGATTTGAGCATTCCCTGTGAGACCAGTATTAGTTTCTGATACACCACTGCAGGTTCAATGTATTGCTTGGACCTTCACATTGACGATGAAACACAGAAATCGCATCCGAGTTAAATACAAAAGGCACAATGCCACCTTAAGTGCAAGAATAGAGACTCTTCTTACTGTCGGTGCTTTAAGAATTCCCTGTGAGACCAGTAATAGTTTCCGATACACCACTGCAAGTTCAATGTATTCCTTGGAGCTTCACATTGACGTTGAAACACAGAAATCGCATCGGAATTAAATACAAAAGGCGCAATGCCGCCTTAAGTAAAAGAATAGAGACTCTTCTTACGGTCGGTGCTTTGAGCATTCCCTGTGAGACCAGTATTAGTTTCTGATACACCACTGCAGGTTCAATGTATTCCTTGGACCTTCACATTGACGATGAAACACAGAAATCGCATCGGAATTGATTACAAAAGGCACAATGCCATCATAAGTACAAGAATAGAGACTCTTCTTACAGTCTGTGCTTTGAGCATTTCCTGTGAGACCAGTATTAGTTTCCGATACACCACTGCAGGTTCAATGTATTCCTTGGACCATCACATTGACGATGAAACACAGAAATCGCATCGGAATTAAGTACAAAAGGTGCAATGCCGCCTTAAGTACAAGAATAGAGACTCTTCTTACAGTCGGTGCTTTGAGCATTCCCTGTGAGACCAGTAATAGTTTCCGATACACCACTGCAAGTTCACTGTATTCCTAGGACCTTCACATTGACGATGAAACACAGAAATTGCATCGGAATTAAATACAAAAGGCACAATGTCGCCTTAAGTACAAGAATAGACACTCTTCTTACAGCCGGTGCCTTGAGCATTCCCTGTGAGACCAGTATTACTTTCCGATACACCACTGCAGGTTCAATGTATTCCTTGGACCTGCACATTGACGATGAAACACAGAAATCGCATCGGAATTAAGTACAAAAGGTGCAATGCCGCCTTAAGTACAAGAATAGAGACTCTTCTTACAGTCGGTGCTTTGAGCATTCCCTGTGAGACCAGTAATAGTTTCCGATACACCACTGCAGGTTCAATGTATTCCTTGGTCCTTCACATTGACGATGAAACACAGAAATCGCATCGGAATGAAATACAAAAGGCAAACTGCCGCTTACGTACAAGAATAGAGACTCTTCTTACAGTCGGTACTTTCAGCATTTCCTTTGAGTCCAGTATTAGTTTCCCATACACCTCAGCAGGTTCAATGTTTTCCTAGGACCTTCACATTGACGATGAAACACAGAAACCGCATCGGAATTAAATACAAAAGGCACAATGTCGCCTTAAGTACAAGAATAGAGACTCTTCTTACACTCGGTGCTATGAGCACTCCTTGTGAGACCAGTATTAGTTTCTGATACACCACTGCAGGTTCAATGTATTCCTTGGACCTTCACATTGACGATGAAACACAGATATCGCATCGGAATTAAATACAAAATTCGCAATGCCGCCTTAAGTACAAGTATAGAGACTCTTCTTACAGTCGGTGATTTGAGCATTCCCTGTGAGACCAGTATTAGTTTCTGATACACCACTGCAGGTTCAATGTATTGCTTGGACCTTCACATTGACGATGAAACACAGAAATCGCATCGGAGTTAAATACAAAAGGCACAATGACACCTTAAGTGCAAGAATAGAGACTCTTCTTACTGTCGGTGCTTTAAGAATTCCCTGTGAGACCAGTAATAGTTTCCGATACACCACTGCAGGTTCAATGTATTCCTTGGACCTTCACATTGACGTTGAAACACAGAAATCGCATCGCAATTAAATACAAAAGGCGCAATGCCGACTTAAGTAAAAGAATAGAGACTCTTCTTACGGTCGGTGCTTTGAGCATTCCCTGTGAGACCAGTATTAGTTTCTGATACACCACTGCAGGTTCAATGTATTCCTTGGACCTTCACATTGACGATTAAACACAGAAATCGCATCGGAATTAATTACAAAATGCACAATGCCATCATAAGTACAAGAATAGAGACACTTCTTACAGTCTGTGCTTTGAGCATTCCCTGTGAGACCAGTATTAGTTTCCGATACACCACTGCAGGTTCAATGTATTCCTTGGACCATCACATTGACGATGAAACACAGAAATCGCATCGGAATTAAGTACAAAAGGTGCAATGCCGCCTTAAGTACAAGAATAGGGACTCTTCTTACAGTCGGTGCTTTGAGCATTCCCTGTGAGACCAGTATTAGTTTCTGATACACCACTGCAGGTTCAATGTATTCTTTGGACCTTCACATTGACGATGAAACACAGAAATCGCGTCGGAATTAAATACAAAAGGCACAATGCCGCATTAAGTACAAGAATAGAGACTCTTCTTACAGTCGGTGCTTTGATCATTTCCTGTGAGACCAGAATTAGTTTCCGATACACCACTGCAGGTTCAATGTATTCCTTGGACCTTCACATTGACGATGAAACACAGAAATCGCATCGGAATGAAATCCAAAAGGCAAACTGCCGCGTACGTACAAGAATAGAGACTCTTCTTACAGTCGGTGCTTTCAGCATTCCCTGTGAGACCAGTATTAGTTTCCGATACACCTCAGCAGGTTCAATGTGTTCCTAGGACCTTCACATTCACGATGAAACACAGAAATCGCATCGGAATTAAATACAAAAGGCACAATGTCGCCTTAAGTACAAGAATAGAGACTCTTCTTACACTCGGTGCTTTGAGCACTCCCTGTGAGACCAGTATTAGTTTCTGATACACCACTGCAGGTTCAATGTATTTCTTGGACCTTCACATTGACGATGAAACACAGATATCGCATCGGAATTAAATATAAAAGGCGCAATGCCGCCTTAAGTACAAGTATAGAGACTCTTCTTACAGTCGGTGATTTGAGCATTCCCTGTGAGACCAGTATTAGCTTCTGATACACCACTGCAGGTTCAATGTATTGCTTGGACCTTCACATTGACGATGAAACACAGAAATCGCATAGGAGTTAAATACAAAAGGCACAATGCCACCTTAAGTGCAAGAATAGAGACTCTTCTTACTGTCGGTGCTTTAAGAATTCCCTGTGAGACCAGTAATAGTTTCCGATACACCACTGCAGGTTCAATGTATTCCTTGGACCTTCACATTGACGTTGAAACACAGAAATCGCATCGGAATTAAATACAAAAGGCGCAATGCCGCCTTAAGTAAAAGAATAGAGACTCTTCTTACGGTCGGTGCTTTGAGCATTCCCTGTGAGACCAGTATTAGTTTCTGATACACCACTGCAGGTTCAATGTATTCCTTGGACCTTCACATTGACGATGAAACACAGAAATTGCATCGGAATTAATTACAAAAGGCACAATGACATCATAAGTTCAAGAATAGAGACTCTTCTTACTGTCTGTGCTTTGAGCATTCCCTGTGAGACCAGTATTAGTTTCCGATACACCACTGCAGGTTCAATGTATTCCTTGGACCATCTTATTGACGATGAAACACAGAAATCGCATCGGAATTAAGTACAAAAGGTGCAATGCCGCCTTAAGTACAAGAATAGAGACTCTTCTTACAGTCGGTGCTTTGAGCATTCCCTGTGAGACCAGTATTAGTTTCCGATACACCACTCCAGGTTCAATGTATTCCTAGGACCTTCACATTGACGATGAAACACAGAAATCACATCGGAATTAAATACAAAAGGCACAATGTCGCCTTAAGTACAAGAATAGACACTCTTCTTACAGCCGGTGCTTTGAGCATTCCCTGTGAGACCAGTATTAGTTTCCGATACACCACTGCAGGTTCAATGTATTCCTTGGACCTTCACATTGACGATGAAACACAGAAATCGCATCGGAATTAAATACAAAAGGCACAATGCCGCATTAAGTACAAGAATAGAGACTCTTCTTACAGTCGGTGCTTTGAACATTTCCTGTGAGACCAGAATTAGTTTCCGATACACCACTGCAGGTTCAATGTATTCCTTGGACCTTCACATTGACGATGAAACACAGAAATCGCATCGGCATGAAATACAAAAGGCAAACTGCCGCGTACGTACAAGAATTGGGACTCTTCTTACAGTCGGTGCTTTCAGCATTCCCTGTGAGACCAGTATTAGTTTCCGATCCACCTCAGCAGGTTCAATGTATTCCTAGGACCTTCACATTGACGATGAAACACAGAAATTGCCTCGGAATTAAATACAAAAGGCACAATGTCGCCTTAAGTGCAAGAATAGAGACTCTTCTTACACTCGGTGCTTTGAGCACTCCCTGTGAGACCAGTATTAGTTTCTGATACACCACTGCAGGTTCAATGTGTTCCTTGGACCTTCACATTGACGATGAAACACAGATATCGCATCGGAATTAAATACAAAAGGCGCAATGCCGCCTTAAGTACAAGTATAGAGACTTTTCTTACAGTCGGTGATTTGAGCATTCCCTGTGAGACCAGTATTAGTTTCTGATACACCAGTGCAGGTTCAATGTATTCCTTGGACCTTCACATTGACGATGAAACACAGAAATCGCATCGGAGTTAAATACAAAAGGCACAATGCCACCTTAAGTGCAAGAATAGAGACTCTTCTTACAGTCGGTGCTTTGCGCACTCCCTGTGAGACCAGTATTACTTTCTGATACACAACTGCAGGTTCAATGTGATCTTTGGACCTTCACATTGACGATGAAACACAGAAATCGCATCGCAATTAAGTACAAAAGGCACAATGCCGTCATCAGTACAAGAATAGAGACTCTTCTTACAGTCGGTGCTTTGAGCATTCCCTGTGAGACTAGAATTAGTTTCCGATACACCACTGCAGGTTCTATGTATTCCTTGGAAATTCACATTGACGATGAAACCCAGAAATCGCATCGGAATTAAATACAAAAGGCGCAATGCCACCTTAAGTGCAAGCATAGAGACTCTTCTTACAGTCGATGCTTTGAGCATTCCCTGTGAGACCAGTATTAGTTTCCGATACACCACTGCAGGTTCAATGTATTCCTTGGACCTTCACATTGACGATGAAACACAGAAATCGCATCCGAATTAAATACAATTGGCACAATGCCGTCTTAGGTACAAGAATAGAGACTCTTCTTACAGTCGGTGCTATGAGCATTCCCTGTGAGACCTGTATTAGTTTCCGATACACCACTGCAGGTTCAATGTATTCCTTGGACCATCACATTGACGATGAAACACAGATATCGCATCGGAATTAAATACAAAAGGTGCAATGCCGCCTTAAGTACAGGAATAGAGACTCTTCTTACAGTCGGTGCTTTGAGCATTCCCTGTGAGACCAGTATTAGTTTCCGATACACCACTCCAGGTTCAATGTATTCCTAGGACCATCACATTGACGATGAAACACAGAAATCACATCGGAATTAAATACAAAAGGCACAATGTCGCCTTAAGTGCTAGAATAGACACTCTTCTTACAGCCGGTGCTTTGAGCATTCCCTGTGAGACCAGTATTAGTTTCCGATACACCACTGCAGATTCAATGTACTCCTTGGACCTTCACATTGACGATGAAACACAGAAATCGCATCGGAATTAAATACAAAAGGCACAATGCCGCATTAAGTACAAGAATAGAGGCCCTTCTTACAGTCGGTGCTTTTGAGCATTCCCTGTGAGACCAGTATTAGTTTAAGATACACCACTGCAGGTTCAATGTATTCCTTGGACCTTCACATTGACGATGAAACACAGAAATCGCATCGGCATGAAATACAAAAGGCAAACTGCCGCGTACGTACAAGAATTGGGACTCTTCTTACAGTCGGTGCTTTCAGCATTCCCTGTGAGACCAGTATTAGTTTCCGATACACCTCAGCAGGTTCAATGTAATCCTAGGACCTTCACATTGACGATGAAACACAGAAATCGCCTCGGAATTAAATACAAAAGGCACAATGTCGCCTTAAGTGCAAGAATAGAGACTCTTCTCACACTCGGTACTTTGAGCACTCCCTGTGAGACCAGTATTAGTTTCTGATACACCACTGCAGGTTCAATGTATTCCTTGGACCTTCACATTGACGATGAAACACAGATATCGCATCGGAATTAAATACAAAAGGCGCAATGCCGCCTTAAGTACAAGTATAGAGACTCTTCTTACAGTCGGTGATTTGAGGATTCCCTGTGAGACCAGTATTAGTTTCTGATACACCACTGCAGGTTCAATGTATTGCTTGGACCTTCACATTGACGATGAAACACAGAAATGGCATCGGAATTAAATTCAAAAGGCACTATGCCATCTTAAGTACAAGAATAGAAACTCTTCTTACAGTCGGTGCTTTGAGCATTCCCTGTGAGACCAGTAATAGTTTCTGATACACCACTGCAGGTTCAATGTATTCCTTGCACCTTTAGATTGACGATGAAACACAGAAATCGCATCGGAGTTAAATACAGAAGGCACAATGCCGCCATAAGTACAAGAACAGAGACTCTTCTTACAGTCGGTGCCTTGAGCATTCCCTGTGAGACCAGAATTAGTTTCCGATACACCACTGCAGGTTCTATGTATTCCTTGGATATTCACATTGACGATGAAACCCAGAAATCGCATCGGAATTAAATACAAAAGGCGCAATGCCACCTTAAGTACAAGCATAGAGACTCTTCTTACAGTCGATGCTTTGAGCATTCCCTGTGAGACCAGTATTAGTTTCCGATACACCACTGCAGGTTCAATGTATTCCTTGGACCTTCACATTGACGATGAAACACAGAAATCGCATCCGAATTAAATACAATTGGCACAATGCCGTCTTAAGTAGAAGAATAGAGACTCTTCTTACAGTCGGTGCTTTGAGCACTCCCTGTGAGACCAGTATTACTTTCTGATACACAACTGCAGGTTCAATGTGATCCTTGGACCTTCACATTGACGATGAAACAAAGAAATCGCATCGGAATTAAGTACAAAAGGCACAATGCCGTCATCAGTACAAGAATAGAGACTCTTCTTACAGTCGGTGCTTGAGCATTCCCTGTGAGACCAGAATTAGTTTCCGATACACCACTGCAGGTTCTATGTATTCCTTGGTCATTCACATTGACGATGAAACCCAGAAATCGCATCGGAATTAAATACAAAAGGCGCAATGCCACCTTAAGTACAAGCATAGAGACTCTTCTCACAGTCGATGCTTTGAGCATTCCGTGTGAGACCAGTATTAGTTTCCGATACACCACTGCAGGTTCAATGTATTCCTAGGACCTTCACATTGACGATGAAACACAGAAATCGCATCCGAATTAAATACAATTGGCACAATGCCGTCTTAAGTACAAGAATAGAGACTCTTCTTACAGTCGGTGCTATGAGCTTTCCCTGTGAGACCTGTATTAGTTTCCGATACACCTCTGCAGGTTCAATGTATTCCTTGGACCTTCACATTGACGATGAAACACAGAAATCGCATCGGAATTAAATACAAATCGCACAATGCCGCCTTAAGTACAAGAATTGTGACTCTTCTTACAGTCGGTGCTTTGAGCATTCCCTGTGAGACCAGTATTAGTTTCCGATACACCACTGCAGGTTCAATGAATTCCTTCGACCTTCACATTGACGATGAAACACAGAAAACGCATCTGCATTAAATACAAAAGGCACAATACCGCCTTAAGTATAAGAATAGAAACTCTTCTTAAAGTCGGTGCTTTGAGCATTCCCTGTGAGACCAGTATTAGTTACCGATACACCACTGCAGGTTCAATGTATTCCTAGGACCTTCACATTGACGAAGAAACACAGAAATCACAACGGAGTTAAATACAAAAGGCACAATGCCGTCTTAAGTACAAGAATAGAGGCTCTTCTTACAGTCGGTGCAATGAGCATTCCCTGTGAGACCAGTATTAGTTTCCGATACACCACTGCAGGTTCAATGTATACCTTGGACCTTCACATTGACGATGAAACACAGAAAACGCATCGGAGTTAAATACAAAAGGCCCAATGCCGCCTTAAGTACAAGAATAGAGACTCTTCTTACAGTCGGTGTTTTGAGGATTCCCTGTGAGACCAGTGTTAGTTTCCGATACACCACTGCAGGTTCAATGTATTCCTTTGACCTTCACATTGACGATGAAACACAGAATTCGCATCGGAATTAAATTCAAAAGGTACTATGCCTTCTTAAGTACTAGAATAGAGTCTCTTCTTACAGTCGGTGCTTTGAGCATTCCCTGTGAGACCAGTATTAGTTTCGGATACACCTTTGAAGGTTCAATGTATTCCTTGGACTTGACATTGACGATGAAACACAGAAATCGCATCCGAGTTAAATAGAAAAGGCACAATGGCACCTTTAGTGCAAGAATAGAGACTCTTCTTACTGTCGGTGCTTTAAGAATTCCCTGTGAGACCAGTAATAGTTTCCGATACACCACTGCAAGTTCAATGTATTCCTTGGACCTTCACATTGACGTTGAAACACAGAAATCGCATCGGAATTAAATACAAAAGGCGCAATGCCGCCTTAAGTAAAGGAATAGAGACTCTTCTTACGGTCGGTGCTTTGAGCATTCCCTGTGAGACCAGTATTAGTTTGTGATACACCACTGCAGGTTCAATGTATTCCTTGGACCTTCACATTGACGATGAAACACAGAAATCGCATCGGAATTAATTACAAAAGGCACAATGCCATCATAAGTACAAGAATAGAGACTCTTCTTACAGTCTGTGCTTTGAGCATTGCCTGTGAGACCAGTATTAGTTTCCGATACACCACTGCAGGTTCAATGTATTCCTTGGACCATCACATTGACGATGAAACACAGAATTCGCATCGGAATTAAGTACAAAAGGTGCAATGCCGCCTTAAGTACAAGAATAGAGACTCTTCTTACAGTCGGTGCTTTGAGCATTCCCTGTGAGACCAGTATTAGTTTCCGATACAGCACTGCACGTTCAATGTATTTCTAGGACCTTCACAGTGACGATAAAACACAGAAATCGCATCGGAATTAAATACAAAAGGCACAATGCCGCATTAAGTACAAGAATAGAGACTCTCCTTACAGTCGGTGCTTTGATCATTTCCTGTAAGACCAGAATTAGTTTCCGATACACCACTGCAGGTTCAATGTAATCCTTGGACCTTCACATTGACGATGAAACACAGAAATCGTATCGGAATGAAATTCAAAAGGCAAACTGCCGCGTACGTGCAAGAATAGGGACTCTTCTTACAGTCGGTGCTTTCAGCATTCCCTGTGAGACCAGTATTAGTTTCCGATACACCTCAGCAGGTTCAATGTTTTCCTAGGACCTTCACATTGACGATGAAACACAGAAACCGCATCGGAATTAAATACAAAAGGCACAATCTCGCCTTACGTACAAGAATAGAGACTCTTCTTACACTCGGTGCTTTGAGCACTCCCTGTGAGACCAGTATTTGTTTCTGATACACCACTGCAGGTTCAATGTATTCCTTGGACCTTCACATTGACGATGAAACACAGATATCGCATCGGAATTAATTACAAAAGGCACAATGCCATCATAAGTACAAGAATAGAGACTCTTCTTACAGTCTGTGCTTTGAGCATTCCCTGTGAGACCAGTATTAGTTTCCGATACACCACTGCAGGTTCAATGTATTCCTTGGACCATCACATTGACGATGAAACACAGAAATCGCATCGGAATTAAGTACAAAAGGTGCAATGCCGCCTTAAGTACAAGAATAGAGACTCTTCTTACAGTCGGTGCTTTAAGCATTCCCTGTGAGACCAGTATTAGTTTCCGATACACCACTGCAGGTTCAATGTATTCCTTGGACCTTCACATTGACGATGAAACACAGAAATGGCATCGGAATTAAATACAAAAGGCACAATGCCGCATTAAGTACAAGAATAGAGACTCTTCTTACAGTCGGTGCTTTGATCATTTCCTGTGAGACCAGAATTAGTTTCCGATACACCACTGCAGGTTCAATGTTTTCCTTGGACCTTCACATTGACGATGAAACACAGAAATCGCATCGGAATGAAATACTAAAGGCAAACTGCCGCGTACGTACAAGAATAGAGACTCTTCTTACAGTCGGTGCTTTCAGCATTCCCTTTGAGACCAGTATTAGTTTCCGATACACCTCAGCAGGTTCAATGTATTCCTAGGACCTTCACATTCACGATGAAACACAGAAATCGCATCGGAATTAAATACAAAAGGCACAATGTCGCCTTAAGTACAAGAATAGAGACTCTTCTTACACTCGGTGCTTTGAGCATTCCCTGTGAGACCAGTATTAGTTTCTGATACACCACTGCAGGTTCAATGTATTCCTTGGACCTACACATTGACGATGAAACACAGAAATCGCATCTGAGTTAAGTACAAAAGGCACAATGCCACCTTAAGTGCAAGAATAGAGACTCCTCTTACTGTCGGTGCTTTAAGAATTCCCTGTGAGACCAGTAATAGTTTCCGATACACCACTGCAGGTTCAATGTATTCCTTGGACCTTCACATTGACGTTTAAATACAGAAATCGCATCGGAATTAAATACAAAATGCGCAATGCCGCCTTAAGCAAAAGAATAGAGACTCTTCTTACGGTCGGTGCTTTGAGCATTCCCTGTGAGACCAGTATTAGTTTCTGATACACCACTGCAGGTTCAATGTATTCCTTGGACCTTCACATTGACGATGCAACACAGAAATTGCATCGGAATTAATTACAAAAGGCACAATGACATCATAAGTACAAGAATAGAGACTCTTCTTACAGTCTGTGCTTTGAGCATTCCCTGTGAGACCAGTATTAGTTTCCGATACACCACTGCAGGTTCAATGTATTCCTTGGACCATCACACTGACGATGAAACACAGAAATCGCATCGGAATTAAGTACAAAAGGTGCAATGCCGCCTTAAGTACAAGAATAGAGACTCTTCTTACAGTCGGTGCTTTGAGCATTCCCTGTGAGACCAGTATTAGTTTCCGATACACCACTGCAGGTTCAATGTATTCCTAGGACCTTCACATTGACGATGAAACACAGAAATCACATCGGAATTAAATACAAAAGGCACAATGTCGCCTTAAGTACAAGAATAGACACTCTTCTTACAGCCGGTGCTTTGAGCATTCCCTGTGAGACCAGTATAAGTTTCCGATACACCTTTGCAGGTTCAATGTATTCCTTGGACTTTCACATTGACGATGAAACACAGAAATCGCATCGGCATGAAATACAAAAGACAAACTGCCGCGTACGTACAAGAATTGGGACTCTTCTTACAGTCGGTGCTTTCAGCATTCCCTGTGAGACCAGTATTAGTTTCCGATACACCTCAGCAGGTTCAATGTATTCCTAGGACCTTCACATTGACGATGAAACACAGAAATCGCATCGGAATGAAATACAAAAGGCAAACTGCCGCTTACGTACAAGAATAGAGACTCTTCTTACAGTCGGTACTTTCAGCATTTCCTTTGAGTCCAGTATTAGTTTCCAATACACCTCAGCAGGTTCAATGTTTTCCTAGGACCTTCACATTGACGATGAAACACAGAAACCGCATCGGAATTAAATACAAAAGGCACAATGTCGCCTTAAGTACAAGAATAGAGACTCTTCTTACACTCGGTGCTTTGAGCACTCCCTGTGAGACCAGTATTAGTTTCTGATACACCACTGCAGGTTCAATGTATTACTTGGACCTTCACATTGACTATGAAACACAGATATCGCATCGGAATTAAATACAAAAGGCGCATTGCCGCCTTAAGTACAAGTATAGAGACTCTTCTTACAGTCGGTGATTTGAGCATTCCCTGTGAGACCAGTATTAGTTTCCGATACACCACTGCAGGTTCAATGTATTCCTTGGACCTTCACATTGACGTTTAAACACAGAAATCGCATCGGAATTAAATACAAAATTCGCAATGCCGCCTTAAGCAAAAGAATAGAGACTCTTCTTACGGTCGGTGCTTTGAGCATTCCCTGTGAGACCAGTATTAGTTTCTGATACACCACTGCAGGTTCAATGTATTCCTTGGACCTTCACATTGACGATGAAACACAGAAATTGCATCGGAATTAATTACAAAAGGCACAATGACATCATAAGTACAAGAATAGAGACTCTTCTTACAGTCTGTGCTTTGAGCATTCCCTGTGAGACCAGTATTAGTTTCCGATACACCACTGCAGGTTCAATGTATTCCTTGGACCATCACACTGACGATGAAACACAGAAATCGCATCGGAATTAAGTACAAAAGGTGCAATGCCGCCTTAAGTACAAGAATAGAGACTCTTCTTACAGTCGGTGCTTTGAGCATTCCCTGTGAGACCAGTATTAGTTTCCGATACACCACTGCAGGTTCAATGTATTCCTAGGACCTTCACATTGACGATGAAACACAGAAATCACATCGGAATTAAATACAAAAGGCACAATGTCGCCTTAAGTACAAGAATAGACACTCTTCTTACAGCCGGTGCTTTGAGCATTCCCTGTGAGACCAGTATAAGTTTCCGATACACCTTTGCAGGTTCAATGTATTCCTTGGACCTTCACATTGACGATGAAACACAGAAATCGCATCGGAATTAAATACAAAAGGCACAATGCCGCACTAAGTACAAGAATAGAGACTCTTCTTACAGTCGGTGCTTTGATCATTTCCTGTGAGACCAGAATTAGTTTCCGATACACCACTGCAGGTTCAATGTATTCCTTGGACCTTCACATTGACGATGAAACACAGAAATCGCATCGGCATGAAATACAAAAAGCAAACTGCCGCGTACGTACAAGAATTGGGACTCTTCTTACAGTCGGTGCTTTCAGCATTCCCTGTGAGACCAGTATTAGTTTCCGATACACCTCAGCAGGTTCAATGTATTCCTAGGACCTTCACATTGACGATGAAACACAGAAATCGCCTCGGAATTAAATGCAAAAGGCACAATGTCGCCTTAAGTACAACAATAGAGACTCTTCTTACACTCGGTGCTTTGAGCACTTCCTGTGAGACCAGTACTAGTTTCTGATACACCACTGCAGGTTCAATGTATTCCTTGGACCTTCACATTGACGATGAAACACAGATATCGCATCGGAATTAAATACAAAAGGCGCAATGCCGCCTTAAGTACAAGTATAGAGACTCTTCTTACAGTCGGTGATTTGGGCATTCCCTGTGAGACCAGTATTAGTTTCTGATACACCACTGCAGGTTCAATGTATTGCTTGGACCTTCACATTGACGATGAAACACAGAAATCGCATCGGAGTTAATTACAAAAGGCACAATGCCATCATAAGTACAAGAATAGAGACTCTTCTTACAGTCTGTGCTTTGAGCATTCCCTGTGCGACCAGTATTAGTTTCCAATACACCACTGCAAGTTCAATGTATTCCTTGGACCTTCACATTGACGATGAAACACAGAAATCGCATCGGAATGAAGTACAAAAGGTGCAATGCCGCCTTAAGTACAAGAATAGAGACTCTTCTTACAGTCGGTGCTTTGAGCATTCCCTGTGAGACCAGTATTAGTTTCCGATACACCACTGCAGGTTCAATGTATTCCTTGGACCTTCACATTGACGATGAAACACAGAAATCGCATCGGAATTAAATACAAAAGGCACAATGCCGCATTAAGTACAATAACAGAGACTCTTCTTACAGTCGGTGCTTTCAGCATTCCCTTTGAGACCAGTATTAGTTTCTGATACACCACTGCAGGTTCAATGTATTCCTTGGAACTTCACATTGACGATGAAATACAGAAATCGCATCGGAATTAAATACAAAAGGCACAATGCCGTCTTAAGTACAAGAATGGAGACACTTCTTACAGTCGGTGCTATGAGCATTCCCTGTGAGACCAGTATTAGTTTCCGGTACACCACTGCAGGTACAATGTGTTCCTTGGACCTTCACATTGACGATGAAACACAGAAATGGCATCGGAATTAAATTCAAAAGGCACTATGCCATCTTAACTACAAGAATAGAAACTCTTCTTACAGTCGGTGCTTTGAGCATTCCCTGTGAGACCAGTATTAGTTTCCGATACACCACTGAAGGTTCAATGTATTCCTTGGACCTTGACATTGAGGATGAAACACAGAAATCGCATCGGAATTAAATACAAAAGGCACAATGCCGCCTTAAGTACAAGAATGGAGACTCTTCTTACAGTCGGTGCTTTGAGCATTCCCTGTGAGACCAGTATCAGTTTCCGATACACCACTGCAGGTTCAATGTATTCCTTGGACCTTCACATTGACGATGAAACGCAGAAATCGCATTGGAATTAATTACAAAAGGCGCAATGCCGCCTTAAGTACAAGAATAGAGACTCTTCTTACAGTCGGTGCTTTGAACATTCCCTGTGAGACCAGTAATAGTTTCTGATACACCATTGCAGGTTCAATGTATTCCTTGCACCTTTAGATTGACGATGAAACACAGAAATCGCATCGGAGTTAAATACAGAAGGCACAATGCCGCCTTAAGTACAAGAACAGAGACTCTTCTTACAGTCGGTGCCTTGAGCATTCCCTATGAGACCAGTATTAGTTTCCGATACACCACTGCCGGTTCAATGTATTCCTTGGACCTTCATATTGACAATGAAACACAGAAATCGCATCGGAATTAAATTGAAAAGGCGCAATGCCGCCTTAAGAACAAGAATAGAGACTCTTCTTACAGTCGGTGCTTTGCGCACTCCCTGTGAGACCAGTATTACTTTCTGATACACAACTGCAGGTTCAATGTGATCTTTGGAGCTTCACATTGACGATGAAACACAGAAATCGCATCGGAATTAAGTACAAAAGGCACAATGCCGTCATCAGTACAAGAATAGAGACTCTTCATACAGTCGGTGCTTTGAGCATTCCCTGTGAGACCAGAATTAGTTTCCGATACACCAGTGCAGGTTCTATGTATTCGTTGGACATTCACATTGACGATGAAACCCAGAAATCGCATCGGAATTAAATACAAAAGGCGCAATGCCACCTTAAGTACAAGCATAGAGACTCTTCTTACAGTCGATGCTTTGAGCATTCCCTGTGAGACCAGTATTAGTTTCCGATACACCACTGCAGGTTCAATGTATTCCTTGGACCTTCACATTGACGATGAAACACAGAAATCACATCCGAATTAAATACAATTGGCACAATGCCGTCTTAAGTACAAGAATAGAGACTCTTCTTACAGTCGGTGCTATGAGCATTCCCTGTGAGACCTGTATTAGTTTCCGATACACCACTGCAGGATCAATGTATTCCTTGCACCTTCACATTGACGATGAAACACAGAAATCGCATCGGAATTAAATAAAAATCGCACAATGCCGCCTTAAGTACAAGAATTGTGACTCTTCTTACAGTCGGTGCTTTGAGCATTCCCTGTGAGACCAGTATTAGTTTCCGATACACCACTGCAGGTTCAATGTATTCCTTCGACCTTCACATTGACGATGAAACACAGAAAACGCATCTGAATTAAATACAAAAGGCACAATACCGCCTTAAGTACAAGAATAGAAACTCATCTTACAGTCGGTGCTTTGAGCATTCACTGTGAGACCAGTATTAGTTTCCGATACACCACTGAAGTTTCAATGTATTCCTTGGACTTGACATTGACGATGAAATACAGAAATCGCATCGGAATTAAATACAAAAGGCACAATGCCGCCTTAAGTACAGGAATAGAGACTCTTCTTACAGTCGGTGCTTTGAGCATTCCCTGTGAGACCAGTTTTAGTTTCCGATACACCACTGCAGGTTCAATGTATTCCTTGGACCTTCACATTGACGACGAAACGCAGAAATCGCATTGGAATTACTTACAAAAGGCGCAATGCCGCCTTAAGTACAAGAATAGAGACTCTTCTTACAGTCGGTGCTATGAGCATTCCCTGTGAGACCTGTATTAGTTTCCGATACACCACTGCAGGTTCAATGTATTCCTTGCACCTTCACATTGACGATGAAACACAGAAATCGCATCGGAATTAAATACAAATCGCACAATGCCGCCTTAAGTACAAGAATTGTGACTCTTCTTACAGTCGGTGCTTTGAGCATTCACTGTGAGACCAGTATTAGTTTCCGATACACCACTGCAGGTTCAATGTATTCCTTCGACCTTCACATTGACGATGAAACACAGAAAACGCATCTGAATTAAATACAAAAGGCACAATACCGCCTTAAGTACAAGAATAGAAACTCTTCTTACAGTCGGTGCTTTGAGCATTTACTGTGAGACCAGTATTAGTTACCGATACACCACTGCAGGTTCAATGTATTCCTAGGACCTTCACATTGACGAAGAAACACAGAAATCACATCGGAATTAAATACAAAAGGCACAATGCCGTCTTAAGTACAAGAATAGAGGCTCTTCTTACAGTCGGTGCAATGAGCATTCCCTGTGAGACCAGTATTAGTTTCCGACACACCACTGCAAGTTCAATGTATACCTTGGACCTTCACATTGACGATGAAACACAGAAAATGCATCGGAGTTAAATACAAAAGGCCCAATGTAGCCTTAAGTACAAGAATAGAGACTCTTCTTACAGTCGGTGTTTTGAGGATTCCCTGTGAGACCAGTCTTAGTTTCCGATACACCACTGCAGGTTCAATGTATTCCTTTGACCTTCACATTGACGATGAATCACAGAATTCGCATCGGAATTAAATTCAAAAGGCACTATGCCTTCTTAAGTACAAGAATAGAGACTCTTCTTACAGTCGGTGCTTTGAGCATTCCCTGTGAGACTAGTATTAGTTTCGGATACACCACTGAAAGTTCAATGTATTCCTTGGACTTGACATCGACGATGAAACACAGAAATCGCATTGGAGTTAAATACAAAAGGCACAATGCCGCCTTAAGTACAGGAATAGAGACTCTTCTTACAGTCGGTGCTTTGAGCATTCCCTGTGAGACCAGTATTAGTTTCCGTTACACGACTGCAGGTTCAATGTATTCCTTGGACCTGCACATTGACGATGAAACCCAGATATCGCTTCGGAATTAAATACAAAAGCCGTATTGCCACCTTAAGTACAAGAATAGAGAGTCTTCTTACAGTCGATGCTTTGAGCATTCAATGTGAGACCAGCATTAGTTTCCGATACACCACTGCAGGTTCAATGTATTTCTTGGACCTTCACATTGACGATGAAACACAGAAATCGCATCGCAATGAAATACAAAATGAGCAATGCCGCCTTAAGTACAAGAATAGAGACTCTTCTTACAGTCGGTGCTTTGAGCATTCCCTGTGAGACCAGTATTAGTTGCTGATACACCACTGCCGGTTCAATGTATTCCTTGGACCTTCACATTGACAATAAAACACAGAAATCGCATCCGAATTAAATACAATTGGCACAATGCCGTCTTAAGTACAAGAATAGAGACTCTTCTTACAGTCGGTGCTATAGGCCTTCCGTGTGAGACCTGTATTAGTTTCCGATACACCACTGCAGGTTCAATGTATTCCTTGCACCTTCACATTGACGATGAAACACAGAAATCGCATCGGAATTAAATAAAAATCGCACAATGCCGCCTCAAGTACAAGAATTGTGACTCTTCTTACAGTCGGTGCTTTGAGCATTCCCTGTGAGACCAGTATTAGTTTCCGATACGCAACTGCAGGTTAAATGTATTCCTTGGACCTTCACATTGACGATGTAACACAGAAATCGCATCGGAATTAAATTCAAAAGGCACTATGCCATCTTAAGTACAAGAATAGAGACTCTTCTTACAGTCGGTGCTTTGAACATTCCCTGTGAGACCAGTATTAGTTTCCGATACACCACTGAAGGTTCAATGTATTCCTTGGACTTGACATTGACGATGAAACACAGAAATCGCATCGGAATTAAATACAAAAGGCACAATGCCGCCTTAAGTACAGGAATAGAGACTCTTCTTACAGTCGGTGCTTTGAGCATTCCCTGTGAGACCAGTTTTAGTTTCCGATACACCACTGCAGGTTCAATGTATTCCTTGGACCTTCACATTGACGACGAAACGCAGAAATCGCATTGGAATTAATTACAAAAGGCGCAATGCCGCCTTAAGTACAAGAATAGAGACTCTTCTTACAGTCGGTGTTATGAGCATTCCCTGTGAGACCTGTATTAGTTTCCGATACACCACTGCAGGTTCAATGTATTCCTTGCACCTTCACATTGACGATGAAACACAGAAATCGCATCGGAATTAAATAAAAATCGCGCAATGCCGCCTTAAGTACAAGAATTGTGACTCTTCTTACAGTCGGTGCTTTGAGCATTCCCTGTGAGACCAGTATTAGTTTCCGATACACAACTGCAGGTTAAATGTATTCCTTGGACCTTCACATTGACGATGAAACACAGAAATCGCATCGGAATTAAATTCAAAAGGCACTATGCCATCTTAAGTACAAGAATAGAGACTCTTCTTACAGTCGGTGCTTGAGCATACCCTGTGAGACGAGAATTAGTTTCCGATACACCACTGCAGGTTCTATGTATTCCTTGGACATTCACATTGACGATGAAACCCAGAAATCGCATCGGAATTAAATACAAAAGTCGCAATGCCACCTTAAGTACAAGCATAGAGACTCTTCTTACAGTCGATGCTTTGAGCATTCCGTGTGAGACCAGTATTAGTTTCCGATACACCACTGCAGGTTCAATGTATTCCTTCGACCTTCACATTGACGATGAAACACAGAAAACGCATCTGAATTAAATACAAAAGGCACAATACCGCCTTAAGTACAAGAATAGAAACTCTTCTTACAGTCGGTGCTTTGAGCATTCACTGTGAGACCAGTATTAGTTACCGATACACCACTGCAGGTTCAATGTATTCCTTGGACCTTCACATTGACGATGAAACACAGAAATCGCATCCGAATTAAATACAATTGGCACAATGCCGTCTTAAGTACAAGAAAAGAGACTCTTCTTACAGTCGGTGCTATGAGCTTTCCCTGTGAGACCTGTATTAGTTTCCGATACACCTCTGTAGGTTCAATGTATTCCTTGGACCTTCACATTGACGATGAAACACAGAAATCGCATCGGAATTAAATACAAATCGCACAATGCCGCCTTAAGTACAAGAATTGTGACTCTTCTTACAGTCGGTGCTTTGAGCATTCCCTGTGAGACCAGTATTAGTTTCCGATACACCACTGCAGGTTCAATGTATTCCTTCGACCTTCACATTGACGATGAAACACAGAAAACGCATCTGAATTAAATACAAAAGGCACAATACCGCCTTAAGTACAAGAGTAGAAACTCTTCTTACAGTCGGTGCTTTGAGCATTCACTGTGAGACCAGTATTAGTTACCGATACACCACTGCAGGTTCAATGTATTCCTAGGACCTTCACATTGACGAAGAAACACATAAATCACATCGGAATTAAATACAAAAGGCACAATGCCGTCTTAAGTACAAGAATAGAGGCTCTTCTTACAGTCGGTGCAATGAGCATTCCCTGTGAGACCAGTATTAGTTTCCGATACACCACTGCAGGTTCAATGTATACCTTGGACCTTCACATTGACGATGAAACACAGAAAACGCATCGGAGTTAAATACAAAAGGCCCAATGTAGCCTTAAGTACAAGAATAGAGACTCTTCTTACAGTCGGTGTTTTGAGGATTCCCTGTGAGACCAGTCTTAGTTTCCGATACACCACTGCAGGTTCAATGTATTCCTTTGACCTTCACATTGACGATGAAACACAGAATTCGCATCGGAATTAAATTCAAAAGGCACTATGCCTTCTTAAGTACAAGAATAGAGACTCTTCTTACAGTCGGTGCTTTGAGCATTCCCTGTGAGACTAGTATTAGTTTCGGATACACCACTGAAGGTTCAATGTATTCCTTGGACCTTCACATTGACAATAAAACACAGAAATCGCATCCGAATTAAATACAATTGGCACAATGCCGTCTTAAGTACAATAATAGAGACTCTTCTTACAGTCGGTGCTATAGGCCTTCCGTGTGAGACCTGTATTAGTTTCCGATACACCACTGCAGGTTCAATGTATTCCTTGGAACTTCACACTGACGATGAAACACAGAAATCGCATCGGAATTAAATACAAATCGCACAATGCCGCCTGAAGTACAAGAATTGTGACTCTTCTTACAGTCGGTGCTTTGAGCATTCCTTGTGAGACCAGTATTAGTTTCCGGTACACCACTGCAGGTTCAATGTATTCCTTCGACCTTCACATTAACGATGAAACACAGAAATCGCATCTGAATTAATTACAAAAGGCACAATGCCGCCTTAAGTACAAGAATAGAGACTCTTCTTACATTCGGTGCTATGAGCATTCCCTGTGAGACCAGTATTAGTTTCCGATACACCACTGCAGGTTCAATGTATTCCTTGGACCTTCACATTGACGATGAAACAAAGAAAACGCATCAGAATTAAATACAAAAGGCGCAATGCCGCCTTAAGTACAAGAATAGAGACTCTTCTTACAGTCGGTGCTTTGAACATTCCCTGTGAGACCAGTATTAGTTTGTGATACACCACTGCAGGTTCAATGTATTCCGTGCACCTTTACATTGACGATGAAACACAGAAATGGCATCGGAGTTGAATACAGAAGGAACAATGCCGCCTTAAGTACAAGAACAGAGAGTCTTCATACTGTCGGTGCCTTGAGCATTCCCTTTGAGACCAGTATTAGTTTCCGATACACCACTGCAGTTTCAATGTATTCCTTGGACCTACACATTGACGATGAAACGCAGAAATCGCATTGGAATTAATTACAAAAGGCGCAATGCCGCCTTAAGTACAAGAATAGAGACTCTTCTTACAGCCGGTGCTTTGAACATTCCCTGTGAGACCAGTATTAGTTTGTGATACACCACTGCAGGTTCAATGTATTCCTTGCACCTTTACATTGACGATGAAACACAGAAATGGCATCGGAGTTAAATACAGAGGGCACAATGCCGTCTAAAGTACAAGAACAGAGAGTCTTCGTACTGTCTGTGCCCTGAGCATTCCCTATGAGACCAGTATTAGTTTCCGATACACCACTGCATGTTCAATGTATTCCTTGGACCTTCACATTGACGATGAAACACAGAAATCGCATCGGAATTAAATACAAAAGTCGCAATGCCGCCTTAAGTACAAGAACAGAGACTCTTCTTAGAGTCGGTGCTTTGAGCATTCCCTGTGAGACCAGTATTAGTTTCCGATACACCACTGCAGGTTCAATGTATTGTTTGGACCTTCACATTGACGATGAAACACAGAAATCGCATCGGAATTATGTACAAAAGGCACAATGCCGTCATCAGTACAAGAATAGAGACTCTTCTTACAGTCGGCGCTTTGAGCATTCCCTGTGAGACCAGAATTAGTTTCCGATACACCACTGCAGGTTCAATGTATTCCTTGGACATTCACATTGACGATGAAACCCAGATATCGCATCGGAATTAAGTACAAAAGGCGTATTGCCAACTTAAGTACAAGAATAGAGACTCTTCTTACAGTCGATGCTTTGAGCATTCCCTGTGAGACCAGTATTAGTTTCCGATACACCACTGCAGGTTCAATGTATTCCTTGGACCTTCACATTGACGATGAAACACAAAAATCGCGTCGGATTTAAATACAAAAAGCACAATGCCATCTTAAGTACATGAATAGAGACCCTTCTTACAGTCGGTGCTTTCAGCATTCCCTGTGAGACCAGTATTAGTTTCTGATACACCTCAGCAGGTTCAATGTATTCCTAGGACCTTCACATTGACGATGAAACACAGAAATCGCATCGGAGTTAAATACAAAAGGCACAATGTCGCCTTAAGTACAAGAATAGACACTCTTCTTACAGTCGGTGCTTTGAGCATTCCCTGTGAGACCAGTATTAGTTTCCGATCCACCACTGAAGGTTCAATGTATTCCTTGGACCTTCACATTGACGATGAAACACAGAAATCGCATCGGAATTATGTACAAAAGGCACAATGCCGTCATCAGTACAAGAATAGAGACTCTTCTAACAGTCGGTGCTTTGAGCATTCCTTGTGAGACCAGTATTAGTTTCCGATACACCACTGCAGGTTCAATGTATTCCTTGGAGCTTCACATTGACGATGAAACACAGAAATCGCATCGGAATTAGATACAAAAGACGCAATGCCGCCTTAAGTACAAGAATAGAGACTCTTCTTACAGACGGTGCTTTGAGCATTCCCTGTGAGACCTGTATTAGTTTCCGATACACCACTGCAGGTTCAATGTATTCCTTGGACCTTCACATTGACGATGAAACACAGAAATCGCATCGGAATTAAATACAAAAGGGGCAATGCCACCTTAAGTACAAGAATAGAGACTCTTCTTACAGTCGATGCTTTGAGCATTCCCTGTGAGACCAGTATTAGTTTCCGATACACCACTGCAGGTTCAATGTATTCCTTGGACCTTCACATTGACGATGAAACACAGAAATCGCATCGGAATTAAATACAAAAGGCGCAATCTCGCCTTAAGTACAAGAATAGAGACTCTTCTTACAGTCGGTGGTTTGAGCATTCCCTGTGAGACCAGTATTAGTTTCTGATACGCCACTGATTGTTCAATGTATTCCTTGGACTTTCACATTGACGATGATACACAGAAATCGCATCGGAATTAATTACAAAAGTCACAGTGCCGTCATAAGTACAAGAATAGAGACTCTTCTTACAGTCGGTGCTTTGAGCATTCCCTGTGAGAGCAGTATTAGTTTCCGATACACCACTGCAGGTTCAATGTATTCCTTGGACCATCACATTGACGATGAAACACAGAAATCGCATCGGAATTAAATACAAAAGGAGCAATGCCGCCTTAAGTACAAGAATAGAGACTCTTCTTACAGTCGGTGCTTTGAGCATTCCCTGTGAGACTAGTATTAGATTCCGATACACCACTGCAGGTTCAATGTATTCCCTGGACATACACATTGACGAAGAAACACAGAAATCGCATCGGAATTAAATGCAAAAGGCACAATGTCGTCTTAAGTACAAGATTAGAGACTCTTCCTACAGTCGGTGCTATGAGCATTCCCTGTGAGACCTGTATTAGTTTCCGATACACCACTGCATGTTCAATGTATTCCTTGGACCTTCACATTGACGATGACACACAGATATCGCATCGGAATTAAATACAAAATGCGGAATGCCGCCTTAAGTACAAGTATAGAGACCCTTCTTACAGTCGGTGATTTGAGCATTCCCTGTGAGACCAGTATTAGTTTCTGATACACCACTGCAGGTTCAATGTATTGCTTGGACCTTCACACTGACGATGAAACACAGAAATCACATCGGAATTAAATGCAAAAGGCACAATGCCGTCTTAAGTACAAGAATAGAGACTCTTCTTACAGTCGGTGCTATGAGCAATCCCTGTGAGACCAGTATTAAATTCCGATTCACCACTGTATGTTCAAAGTATTCCTTGGACCTTCACATTGACGATGAAACACAGAAATCGCATCGGAATTAAATACAAAAGGCGCAATGCCGCCTTAAGTACAGGAATAGAGACTCTTCTTACAGTCGGTGCTTTGAGTATTCACTGTGAGGCCAGTATTAGATTCCGATACACCACTGCAGGTTCAATGTATTCCTTGGACCTTCACATTGACGATGAAACACAAAAATCGCGTCGGATTTAAATACAAAAAGCACAATGCCATCTTAAGTACATGAATAGAGACCCTTCTTACAGTCGGTGCTTTCAGCATTCCCTGTGAGACCAGTATTAGTTTCTGATACACCTCAGCAGGTTCAATGTATTCCTAGGACCTTCACATTGACGATGAAACACAGAAATCGCATCGGAGTTAAATACAAAAGGCACAATGTCGCCTTAAGTACAAGAATAGACACTCTTCTTACAGTCGGTGCTTTGAGCATTCCCTGTGAGACCAGTATTAGTTTCCGATCCACCACTGAAGGTTCAATGTATTCCTTGGACCTTCCCATTGACGGTGAAACACAGAAATCGCATCGGAATTAAATACAAAAGGTGCAATGCCGCCTTAAGTACAAGAATAGAGACTCTTCTTACAGTCGGTGCTTTGAGCATTCCCTGTGAGACTAGTATTAGATTCCGATACACCACTGCAGGTTCAATGTATTCCTTGGACTTTCACATTGACGATAAAACTCAGAAATCGCATCGGAATTAAATACAAAAGGCGCAATGCCGCCTTAAGTACAAGAATAGAGACTCTTCTTACAGTCGGTGCTTGGAGCATTCCCTTTGAGACCAGTTTGAGTTTCTGATACACCACTGCAGGTTGAATGTGTTCCTTGGACCTTCACATTGACGATGAAACACAGAAATCACATCGGAATTAAATACAAAAGGCACAATGCCGTCTTCAGTACAGGAATAGAGACTCTTCTTACAGTCGGTGCTTTCAGCGTTCCCTGTGAGACCAGTATTAGTTTCTGATACACCACTGCATGTTCAATGTATTCCTTGGACCTTCACATAGACGATGAAACACAGAAATCGCATCGGAAATAAATACAAAAGGCGCAATGCCGCCTTAAGTACAAGAATAGAGACTCTTCTTACAGTCGGTGGTTTGAGCATTCCCTGTGAGGCCAGTATTAGATTCCGATACACCACTGCAGGTTCAATGTATTCCATGGACCTTCACATTGACGATGAAACACAGAAATCGCATCGGAATTAAATACAAAAGGACAATGACGTCTTAAGTACAAGAATAGAGACTCTTCTTACAGTCGGTGCTTTCAGCATTCCCTGTGAGACCAGTATTAGTTTCCGATACACCTCAGCAGGTTCAATGTATTCCTAGGACCTTCACATTGACGATGAAACACAGAAATCGCATCGGAATTAAATACAAAAGGCACAATGTCGCCTTAAGTACAAGAATAGACACTCTTCATACAGTCGGTGCTTTGAGCATTCCCTGTGAGACCAGTATTAGTTTCCGATACACCACTGCATGTTCAATGTATTCCTTGGACCTTCACATTGACGATGAAACACAGAAATCGCATCGGAATTAAATACAAAAGGCACAATGCCGTCTTAAGTACAAGAATAGAGACTCCTCTTACAGACGGTGCTACGAGCATTCCCTGTGAGACCAGTATTAGGTTCCGAAACACCACTGCAGGTTCAATGTATTCCTTGGACCTTCCCATTGACGATGAAACACAGAAACCGCATCGGAATTAAATACAAAAGGCGCAATGCCGCCTTAAGTACAAGAATAGAGACTCTTCTTACAGTCGGTGCTTTGAGCATTCCCTGTAAGACCAGTATTAGATTCCGATACACCACTGCAGGTTCAATGTATTCCTTGGACATACACATTGACGATGAAACACAGAAATCGCATCGGAATTAAATACAAAAGGCACAATGCCGTCTTATGTACAAGAATAGAGACTCTTCTTACAGTCGGTGCTATAAGCATTCCCTGTGAGACCTGTATTAGTTTCCGATACACCACTGCATGTTCAATGTATTTCTTGGACCTTCACATTGACGATGAAACACAGATATCGCATCGGAATTAAATACAAAATGCGCAATACCACCTTAAGTACAAGTATAGAGACCCTTCTTACAGTCGGTGATTTGAGCATTCCCTGTGAGACCAGTATTAGTTTCTGATACACCACAGCAGGTTCAATGTATTGCTTGGACCTTCACATTGACGATGAAACACCGAAATCGCATCGGAGTTAAATACAAAAGGCACAATGCCGCCTTAAGTACAAGAATAGAGACTCTTCTTTTGTCGGTGCTTTGAGCATTCCATGTGAGACCAGAATTAGTTTCCGTAACACCACTGCAGATTCAATGTATTCCTTGCACCTTCACATTGACGTTGAAACACAGAAATCGCATCGGAATTAAATGCAAAAGGCGCAATCTCGCCTTAGGTACAAGAATAGAGACTCATCTTACAGTCGGTGCTTTGAGCATTCCCTGTGAGACCAGTATTAGTTTCCGATACACCACTGCAGGTTGAATGTATTCCTTGGACCATCACATTGACGATGAAACACAGAAATCGCAATGGAATTAAATACAAAAGGTGCAATGCCGCCTTAAGTACAAGAATAGAGACTCTTCTTACAGTCGGTGTTTGAGCATTCCCTGTGAGACCAGTATTAGTTTCCGATCCACCACTGCAGGTTCAATGTATTCCTTGGACCTTCACATTGACGATAAAACTCAGTAATCGCATCGGAATTAAATACAAAAGGCGCAATGCCGCCTTAAGTACAAGAATAAACACTCTTCTTACAGTCGGTGCTTTGAGCATTCCCTGTGAGACCAGTATTAGTTTCCGATACACCACTGCAGGTTCAATGTATTCCTTGGACCTTCCCATTGACGATGAAACACAGAAATCGCATCGGAATTAAATACAAAAGGCGCAATGCCGCCTTAAGTACAAGAATAGAGACTCTTCTTACAGTCGGTGCTTTGAGCATTCCCTGTGAGACTAGTATTAGATTCCGATACACCACTGCAGGTTCAATGTATTCATTGGACCTTCACATTGACGATGAAACACAGAAATCGCATCGGAATTAAATACAAAAGGCACAATGCCGTCTTAAGTACAAGAATAGAGACTCTTCTTACAGTCGGTGCTTTCAGCATTCCCTGTGAGACCAGTATTAGTTTCCGATACACCTCAGCAGGTTCAATGTATTCCTAGGTCCTTCACATTGACGATGAAACACAGATATCGCATCGGAATTAAATACAAAAGGCACAATGTCGCCTTAAGTACAAGAATAGACACTCTTCTAACAGTCGGTTGTTTGAGCATTCCCTGTGATACCATTATTAGTTTCCGATACACCACTGCAGGTTCAATGTATTCCTTGTACCTTCACATTGACGATGAAACACAGAAATCGCATCGGAATAAAATACAAAATGCACAATGCCGTCTTAAGTACAAGAATAGAGACTCTTCTTACAGTTGGTGCTTTCAGCATTCCCTGTGAGACCAGTATTAGTATCCGATACACCTCAGCCGGTTCAGTGTATTCCTAGGACCTTCACATTGACGATGAAACACAGAAATCGCATCGGAATTAAATACAAAAGGCACAATGTCGCCTTTGGTACAAGAATAGGCACTCTTCTTACAGTCGGTGCTTCGAGCATTCCCTGTGAGACCAGTATTAGTTTCCGATACACCACTGCAGGTTCAATGTATTCCTTGGACCTTCACATTGACGATGAAACACAGAAATCGCATCGGAATTAAATACAAATCGCACAATGCCGCATTAAGTACAAGAATAGAGACTCTTTTTACAGTCGGTGCTTTGAGCATTCCCGGTGAGACCAGAATTAGTTTCCGATACACCACTCCAGGTTCAATGTATTCCTTGGACCTTCACATTGACGTTGAAACACAGAAATCGCATCGGAATGAAATACAAAAGGCAAACTGCCGCGTAAGTACAAGAATAGAGACACGATTCTCACAGTCGGTGCTTTCAGAATTCCCTGTGAGACCAGTATAAGTTGCCGATACACCTCAGCAGGTTCAATGTATTCCTAGGACCTTCACATTGACGATGAAACACAGAAATCGCATCGGAATTAAATACAAAAGGCACAATGCCGCATTAAGTACAAGAATAGAGACTCTTTTTACAGTCGGTGCTTTCAGCATTCCCTGTGAGACCAGAATTAGTTTCCGATACACCACTCCAGGTTCAATGTATTCCTTGGACCTTCACATTGACAATGAAACACAGAAATCGCATCGGAATGAAATACAAAAGGCAAACTGCCGCGTAAGTAGAAGAATAGAGACTCTTCTCACAATCGGTGCTTTCAGAATTCCCTGTGAGACCAGTATTAGTTGCCGATACACCTCAGCAGGTTCAATGTATTCCTAGGACCTTCACATTGACGATGAAACACAGAAATCGCATCGGAATTAAATACAAAAGGCACAATGTCGCCTTAAGTACAAGAATAGAGACTCTTCTTACACACGGTGCTTTGAGCATTCCCTGTGAGACCAGTACTAGTTTCCGATACACCACTGCAGGTTCAATGTATTCCTTGGACCATCACATCGACGATGAAACACAGAAAACGCATCGGAATTAAATACAAAAGGTGCTATGCCGCCTTAAGTACAATAATAGAGACTCTTCTTACAGTTGGTGCTTTGAGCATTCCCTGTGAGACCAGTATTAATTTCCGATACACCACTGCAGGTTTAATGTATTCCTTGGACCTTCACATTGACGATAAAACTCCGAAATCGCATCGGTATTAAATACAAAAGGCGCAATGCCGCCTTAAGTACAAGAGTAGAGACTCCTCTTATAGTCGGTGCCTGGAGCATTCCCTTTAAGACCAGTTTTAGTTTCTGATACACCACTGCAGGTTGAATGTATTCCTTGGACCTTCGCATTGACGATGAAACACAGAAATCGCATCGGAATTAAATACAAAAAGCACAATGCCGTCTTAAACACAAAAATAGAGACTCTTCTTACAGTCGGTGCTTTCAGCATTCCCTGTGAGACCAGTATTAGTTTCCGATACACCTCAGCCAGTTCAATGTATTCCTAGGACCTTCACATTGACGATGAAACACAGAAATCGCATCGGAATTAAATACAGAAGGCACAATGCCGTCTTAAGTACAAGAATAGAGACTCTTCTTACAGTCGATGCTTTGAGCATTCCCTGTGAGACCAGTATTAGTTTCCGATACACCACTGAAGGTTCAATGTATTCCTTGGACCTTCACATTGACGATGAAACAAAGAAATCGCATCGGAATTAAATACAAAAGGCACAACGCTGTCTTAAGTACAAGAATAGAGACTCTTCATACAGTCGGTGCTTTCAGCATTTCCTGTGAGACCAGTATAAGTTTCCGATACACCTCAGCAGGTTCAATGTATTCCTAGGACCTTCTCATTGACGATGAAACACAGAAATCACATCGGAATTAAATACAAAAGGCACAATGTCGCCTTAAGTACAAGAATAGACACTCTTCTCACAGTCGGTGCTTTGAGCATTCCCTGTGAGACCAGTATTAGTTTCCGATACACCACTGCAGGTTCAATGTAATCCTTAGACCTTCACATTGACGATGAAACACAGAAATCGCATCGGAATTAAATACAAAAGGCACAATGCAGCATTAAGTACAAGAATAGAGACTCTTCTTACAGTCGGTGCTTTGAGCATTCCCTGTGAGACCAGAATTAGTTTCCGATACACCACCCCAGGTTCAATGTATTCCTTGGACCTTCACATTGACGATGAAACACAGAAATCGCATCGGAATTAAATACAAATCGCACAATGCCGCCTTAAGTACAAGAATTGTGACTCTTCTTACAGTCGGTACTTTGAGCATTCCCTGTGAGACCAGTATTAGTTTCTGATACACCACTGCAGGTTCAATGTATTCCTTCGACCTTCACATTGACGATGAAACACAGAAATCGCATCTGAATTAAATACAAAAGGCACAATGCCACCTTAAGTACAAGAATAGAAACTTTTCTTACAGTCGGTGCTTTGAGCATTCCCTGTGAGACCAGTATTAGTTTCCGATACACCACTGCAGGTTCAATGTATTCCTAGGACCTTCACATTGACGAAGAAACACAGAAATCGCATCGGAGTTAATACAAAAGGCACAATTCCGTCTTAAGTACAAGAATAGAGACTCTTCTTACAGTCGGTGCTATGAGCATTCCCTGTGAGACCAGTATTATTTTCCGATACACCACTCCAGGTTCAATGTATTCCTTGGACCTTCACATTGACGATGAAACACAGAAATCGCATCGGAATTAAATACAAAAGGCACAATGTCGCCTTAAGTACAAGAATAGAGACTCTTCTTATTGTCGGTGCTTTGAGCATTCCCTGTGAGACCAGTATTAGATTCCGATACACCACTGCAGGTTCAATGTAATCCTAGGACCTTCACATTGACGATGAAACACAGAAATCGCATCGGAATTAAATAGAAAAGGCACAATGTCGCCTTAAGTACAAGAATAGATACTCTTATTACAGTCGGTGCTTTGAGCATTCCCTGTGAGACCAGTATTAGTTTCCGATACACCACTCCAGGTTCAATGTATTCCTTGGACATTCACATTGACGATGAAACACAGAAATGACATCGGAATGAAATACAAAAGGCAAACTGCCGCGTAAGTACAAGAATAGAGACTCTTCTTACAGTCGGTGCTTTCATCAATCCCTGTGAGACCAGTATTAGTTTCCGATACACCTCAGCAGGTTCAATGTAATCCTAGGACCTTCACATTGACGATGAAACACATAAATCGCATCGGAATTATATACAAAAGGCACAATGTCGCCTTAAGTACAAGAATAGAGACACTATTTACACTCGGTGCTTTGAGCATTCCCTGTGAGACCAGTATTTGTTTCCGATACACCACTCCAGGTTCAATGTAATCCTTGGACCTTCACATTGACGATGAAACACAGAAATCGTATCGGAATGAAATACAAAAGGCAAACTGCCGCGTAAGTACAAGAATAGAGACTCTTTTTACAGTCGGTGCTTTCAGCAATCCCTGTGAGACCAGTATTAGTTTCAGATACACCTCAGCAGGTTCAATGTATTCATAAGACCTTCCCATTGACGATGAAACACAGAAATCGCATCGGAATTAAATACAAAATTCGCAATGCCGCCTTAAGTACAAGAATAGAGACTCTTCTTACAGTCGGTGCTTTGAGCATTCCCTGTGAGACCAGTATTAGTTTCCGATACACCACTCCAGGTTCAATGTATTCCTTGGACATTCACATTGACGATGAAACACAGAAATCGCATCGGAATGAAAAACAAAAGGCAAACTGCCGCGTAAGTACAAGAATAGAGACTCTTCTTACAGTCGGTAATTTCAGCATTCCCTGTGAGACCAGTATTAGTTTCCGATACATCTCAACAGGTTCAATGTATTCCTAGGACCTTCACATTGACGATGAAACACAGAAATCGCATTGGAATTAAATACAAAAGGCACAATGTCGCCTTAAGTACAAGAATAGACACTCTTCTTACAGTCGGTGCTTTGAGCATTCCCTGTGAGACCAGTATTAGTTTCCGATACACCACTGCAGGTTCAATGTATTCCTAGGACCTTCACACTGACGATGAAACACAGAAATCGCATCGGAATTAAATACAAAAGGCACAATGTCGCCTTAAGTACAAGAATAGGGTCTCTTCTTACAGTCGGTGCTTTGAGCATTCCCTGTGAGACCAGTATTAGTTTCCGATACACCACTCCAGGTTCAATGTATTCCTTGGACATTCACATTGACGATGAAACACAGAAATCGCATCGGAATGAAAAACAAAAGGCAAACTGCCGCGTAAGTACAAGAATAGAGACTCTTCTTACAGTCGGTGCTTTCAGCATTCCCTGTGAGACCAGTATTAGTTTCCGATACACCTCAGCAGGTTCATTGTATTCCTAGGACCTTCACATTGACGATGAAGCACAGAAATCGCATCGGAATTAAATACAAAAGGCACAATGTCGCCTTAAGTACAAGAATAGAGACTCTTCTTACAGTCGGTGCTTTGAGCATTCCCTGTGAGACCAGTATTAGTTTCCGATACCACTCCAGGTTCAATGTATTCCTTGGACATTCACATTGACGATGAAACACAGAAATCGCATCGGAATGAAATACAAAAGGCAAACTGCCGCGTAAGTACAAGAATAGAGACTCTTCTTACAGTCGGTGCTTTCAGCATTCCCTGTGAGACCAGTATTAGTTTCCGATACACCTCAGCAGGTTCAATGTAATCCTAGGACCTTCACATTGACGATGAAACACATAAATCGCATCGGAATTAAATACAAAAGGCACAATGTCGCCTTAAGTACAAGAATAGAGACTCTTCTTATAGTCGGTGCTTTGAGCATTCCCTGTGAGACCAGTATTAGTTTCCGATACACCACTGCAGGTTCAATGTATTCCTAGGACCTTCACACTGACGATTAAACACAGAAATCGCATCGGAATTAAATACAAAAGGCACAATGTCACCTTAAGTACAAGAATAGAGACTCTTCTTACAGTCGGTGCTTTGAGCATTCCCTGTGAGAGCAGTATTTGTTTCCGACACACCACTCCAGGTTCAATGTATTCCTTGGACATTCACATTGACGATGAAACACAGAAATCGCATCGAAATGAAAAACAAAAGGCAAACAGCCGCCTAAGTACAAGAATAGAGACTCTTCTTACAGTCGGTGATTTCAGCATTCCCTGTGAGACCAGTATTAGTTTCCGATACACCTCAGCAGGTTCACTGTATTCCTAGGACCTTCACATTGACGATGAAACACAGAAATCGCATCGGAATTAAATACAAAAGGCACAATGTCGCCTTAAGTACATGAATAGAGACTCTTCTTACAGTCGGTGCTTTGAGCATTCCCTGTGAGACCAGTATTAGTTTCCGATACACCACTCCAGGTTCAATGAATTCCTTGGACATTCACATTGACGATGAAACACAGAAATCGCATCGGAATGAAATACAAAAGCAAACTGCCGCGTAAGTACAAGAATAGAGACTCTTCTTACAGTCGGTGCTTTCAGCATTCCCTGTGAGACCAGTATTAGTTTCCGATACATCTCAGCAGGTTCAATGTATTCTTTGGACCTTCACATTGACGATGAAACACAGAAATCGCATCGGAATTAAATACAAAAGGCGCAATGCCGCCTTAAGTACAGGAATAGAGACTCTTCTTACAGTCGGTGCTTTGAGCATTCCCTGTGAGACCAGAATTAATTTCCGATACACCACTCCAGGTTCAATGTATTCCTTGGACATTCACATCGACGATGAAACACAGAAATCGCATCGGAATGAAATACAAAAGGCAAACTGCCGCGTAAGTACAAGAATAGAGACTCTTCTTACAGTCGGTGCTTTCAGCATTCCCTGTGAGACCAGTATTAGTTTCCGATACACCTCAGCAGGTTCAATGTAATCCTAGGACCTTCACATTGACGATGAAACACATAAATCGCATCAGAATTAAATACAAAAGGCACAATGTCGCCTTAAGTACAAGTATAGAGACCCTTCTTACAGTCGGTGCTTTGAGCATTCCCTGTGAGACCAGTATTAGTTTCCGATACACCACTGCAGGTTCAATGTAATCCTAGGACCTTCACATTGACGGTGAAACACATAAATCGCATCGGAATTAAATACAAAAGGCACAATGTCGCCTTAAGTACAAGAATAGAGACCCTTCTTACAGACGGTGCTTTGACCATTCCCTGAGAGACCAGTATTAGTTTCCGATACACCACTGCAGGTTCAATGTATTCCTAGGACCTTCACACTGACGATTAAACACAGAAATCGCATCGGAATTAAATACAAAAGGCACAATGTCGCCTTAAGTACAAGAATAGAGACTCTTCTTACAGTCGGTGCTTTGAGCATTCCCTGTGAGACCAGTATTAGTTTCCGATACACCACTCCAGGTTCAATGTATTCCTTGGACATTCACATTCACGATGAAACACAGAAATCGCATCGGAATGAAAAACAAAAGGCAAACTGCCGCGTAAGTACAAGGATAGAGACTCTTCTTACAGTCGGTGCTATCAGCATTCCCTGTGAGACCAGTATTAGTTTCCGATACACCTCAGCAGGTTCAATGTATTCCAAGGACCTTCACATTGACGATGGAACACAGAAATCGCATCGGAATTAAATACAAAAGGCACAATGTTGCCTTAAGTACAAGAATAGAGACTCTTCTTACAGTCGGTGCTTTGAGCATTCCCTGTGAGACCAGTATTAGTTTCCGATACACCACTACAGGTTCAATGTATTCCCTTGACATTCACATTGTCGATGAAACACAGAAATCGCATCGGAATGAAATACAAAAGGCAAACTGCCGCGTAAGTACAAGAATAGAGACTCTTCTTACAGTCGGTGCTTTCAGCATTCCCTGTGAGACCAGTATTAGTTTCCGATACACCTCAGCAGGTTCAATGTAATCCTAGGACCTTCACATTGACGATGAAACACATAAATCGCATCGGAATTAAATACAAAAGGCACAATGTCGCCTTAAGTACAAGAATAGAGACTCTTCTTACAGTCGGTGCTTTGAGCATTCCCTGTGAGACTAGTATTAGTTTCCGATACACCACTGCAGGTTCAATGTATTCCAAGGACCTTCACACTGACGATGAAACACGGAAATCGCATCGGAATTAAATACAAAAGGCACAATGTCGCCTTAAGTACAAGAATAGAGGCTCTTCTTACAGTCGGTGCTTTGAGCATTCCCTGTGAGACCAGTATTAGTTTCCGATACCACTCCAGGTTCAATGTATTCCTTGGACATTCACATTGACGATGAAACACAGAAATCGCATCGGAATGAAATACAAAAGGCAAACTGCCGCGTAAGTACAAGAATAGAGACTCTTCTTACAGTCGGTGCTTTCAGCATTCCCTGTGAGACCAGTATTAGTTTCCGATACACCTCAGCAGGTTCAATGTAATCCTAGGACCTTCACATTGACGATGAAACACATAAATCGCATCGGAATTAAATACAAAAGGCACAATGTCGCCTTAAGTACAAGAATAGAGACTCTTCTTACAGTCGGTGCTTTGAGCATTCCCTGTGAGACCAGTATTAGTTTCCGTTACACTGTTGCAGGTTCAATGTAATCCTAGGACCTTCACATTGACGATGAAACACATAAATCGCATCGGAATTAAATACAAAAGGCACAATGTCGCCTTAAGTACAAGAATAGAGACTCTTCTTACAGTCGGTGATTTGAGCATTCCCTGTGAGACCAGTATTAGTTTCCGATACACCACTGCAGGTTCAATGTATTCCTAGGACCTTCACACTGACGATGAAACACAGAAATCGCATCGGAATTAAATACAAAAGGCACAATGTCGCCTTAAGTTCAAGAATAGAGACTCTTCTTACAGTCGGTGCTTTGAGCATTCCCTGTGAGACCAGTATTAGTTTCCGATACACCACTCCAGGTTCAATGTATTCCTTGGACATTCACATTGACGAAGAAACACAGAAATCGCATCGGAATGAAAAACAAAAGGCAAACTGCCGCGTAAGTACAAGAATAGAGACTCTTCTTACAGTCGGTGATTTCAGCATTCCCTGTGAGACCAGTATTGGTTTCCGATACACCTCAGCAGGTTCAATGTATTCCTAGGACCTTCACATTGACGATGAAACACAGAAATCGCATCGGAATTAAATTCAAAAGGCACAATGTCGCCTTAAGTACAAGAATAGAGACTCTTCTTACAGTCGGTGCTTTGAGCATTCCCTGTGAGACCAGTATTAGTTTCCGATACCACTCCAGGTTCAATGTATTCCTTGGACATTCACATTGACGATGAAACACAGAAATCGCATCGGAATTAAATACAAAAGGCAAACTGCCGCGTAAGTACAAGAATAGAGACTCTTCTTACAGTCGGTGCTTTCAGCATTCCCTGTGAGACCAGTATTAGTTTCCGATACACCTCAGCAGGTTCAATGTAATCCTAGGACCTTCACATTGACGATGAAACACATAAATCGCATCGGAATTAAATACAAAAGGCACAATGTCGCCTTAAGTACAAGAATAGAGACTCTTCTCATAGTCGGTGATTTGAGCATTCCCTGTGAGACCAGTATTAGTTTCCGATACACCACTGCAGGTTCAATGTATTCCTAGGACCTTCACACTGACGATTAAACACAGAAATCGCATCGGAATTAAATACAAAAGGCACAATGTCGCCTTAAGTACAAGAATAGAGACTCTTCTTACAGTCGGTGCTTTGAGCATTCCCTGTGAGACCACTATTAGTTTCCGATACACCACTCCAGGTTCAATGAATTCCTTGGACATTCACATTGACGATGAAACACAGAAATCGCATCGGAATGAAATACAAAAGCAAACTGCCGCGTAAGTACAAGAATAGAGACTCTTCTTACAGTCGGTGCTTTCAGCATTCCCTGTGAGACCAGTATTAGTGTCCGATACACCTCAGCAGGTTCAATGTATTCCTTGGACCTTCACATTGACGATGAAACACATAAATCGCATCGGAATTAAATACAAAAGGCGCAATGCCGCCTTAAGTACAAGAATAGAGACTCTTCTTACAGTCGGTGCTTTGAGCATTCCCTGTGAGACCAGTATTAGTTTCCGATACACCACTACAGGTTCAATGTATTCCCTTGACATTCACATTGACGATGAAACACAGAAATCGCATCGGAATGAAATACAAAAGGCAAACTGCCGCGTAAGTACAAGAATAGAGACTCTTCTTACAGTCGGTGCTTTCAGCATTCCCTGTGAGACCAGTATTAGTTTCCGATACACCTCAGCAGGTTCAATGTAATCCTAGGACCTTCACATTGACGATGAAACACATAAATCGCATCGGAATTAAATACAAAAGGCACAATGTCGCCTTAAGTACAAGAATAGAGACTCTTCTTACAGTCGGTGCTTTGAGCATTCCCTGTGGGACTTATATTAGTTTCCCATACACCACTGCAGGTTCAATGTATTCCAAGGACCTTCACACTGACGATGAAACACAGAAATCGCATCGGAATTAAATACAAAAGGCACAATGTCGCCTTAAGTACAAGAATAGAGACTCTTCTTACAGTCGGTGCTTTGAGCATTCCCTGTGAGACCAGTATTAGTTTCCGATACCACTCCAGGTTCAATGTATTCCTTGGACATTCACATTGACGATGAAACACAGAAATCGCATCGGAATGAAATACAAAAGGCAAACTGCCCCGTAAGTACAAGAATAGAGACTCTTCTTACAGTCGGTGCTTTCAGCATTCCCTGTGAGACCAGTATTAGTTTCCGATACACCTCAGCAGGTTCAATGTAATCCTAGGACCTTCACATTGACGATGAAACACATAAATCGCATCGGAATTAAATACAAAAGGCACAATGTCGCCTTAAGTTCAAGAATAGAGACTCTTCTTACAGTCAGTGCTTTGAGCATTTCCTGTGAGACCAGTATTAGTTTCCGATACACCACTCCAGGTTCAATGTATTCCTTGGACATTCACATTGACGAAGAAACAATGAAATCGCATCGGAATGAAAAACAAAAGGCAAACTGCCGCGTAAGTACAAGAATAGAGACTCTTCTTACAGTCGGTGCTTTCAGCATTCCCTGTGAGACCAGTATTAGTTTCCGATACACCTCAGCAGGTTCAATGTAATCCTAGGACCTTCACATTGACGATGAAACACATAAATCGCATCGGAATTAAATACAAAAGGCACAATGTCGCCTTAAGTACAAGAATAGAGACTCTTCTTACAGTCGGTGCTTTGAGCATTCCCTGTGAGACCAGTATTAGTTTCCGATACACTGTTGCAGGTTCAGTGTAATCCTAGGACCTTCACATTGACGATGAAACACATAAATCGCATCGGAATTAAATACAAAAGGCACAATGTCGCCTTAAGTACAAGAATAGAGACTCTTCTTACAGTCGGTGATTTCAGCATTCCCTGTGAGACCAGTATTGGTTTCCGATACACCTCAGCAGGTTCAATGTATTCCTAGGACCTTCACATTGACGATGAAACACAGAAATCGCATCGGAATTAAATTCAAAAGGCACAATGTCGCCTTAAGTACAAGAATAGAGACTCTTCTTACAGTCGGTGCTTTGAGCATTCCCTGTGAGACCAGTATTAGTTTCCGATACCACTCCAGGTTCAATGTATTCCTTGGACATTCACATTGACGATGAAACACAGAAATCGCATCGGAATTAAATACAAAAGGCAAACTGCCGCGTAAGTACAAGAATAGAGACTCTTCTTACAGTCGGTGCTTTCAGCATTCCCTGTGAGACCAGTATTAGTTTCCGATACACCGCAGCAGGTTCAATGTAATCCTAGGACCTTTACATTGACGATGAAACACATAAATCGCATCGGAATTAAATACAAAAGGCACAATGTCGCCTTAAGTACAAGAATAGAGACTCTTCTCATAGTCGGTGATTTGAGCATTCCCTGTGAGACCAGTATTAGTTTCCGATACACCACTGCAGGTTCAATGTATTCCTAGGACCTTCACACTGACGATTAAACACAGAAATCGCATCGGAATTAAATACAAAAGGCACAATGTCGCCTTAAGTACAAGAATAGAGACTCTTCTTACAGTCGGTGCTTTGAGCATTCCCTGTGAGACCACTATTAGTTTCCGATACACCACTCCAGGTTCAATGAATTCCTTGGACATTCACATTGAAGATGAAACACAGAAATCGCATCGGAATGAAATACAAAAGCAAACTGCCGCGTAAGTACAAGAATAGAGACTCTTCTTACAGTCGGTGCTTTCAGCATTCCCTGTGAGACCAGTATTAGTTTCCGATACACCTCAGCAGGTTCAATGTATTCCTTGGACCTTCACATTGACGATGAAACACAGAAATCGCATCGGAATTAAATACAAAAGGCGCAATGCCGCCTTAAGTACAAGAATAGATACTCTTCTTACAGTCGGTGCTTTCAGCATTCCCTGTGAGACCAGAATTAGTTTCCGATACACCACTCCAGGTTCAATGTATTCCTTGGACATTCACATCGACGATGAAACACAGAAATCGCATCGGAATTAAATACAAAAGGCACAATGTCACCTTAAGTACAAGAATAGAGACTCTTCTTACAGTCGGTGCTTTCAGCATTATCTGTGAGACCAGTATTAGATTCCGATACACCTCAGCAGGTTCAATGTAATCCTAGGACCTTCACATTGACGATGAAATACATAAATCGCATCGGAATTAAATACAAAAGGCACAATGTCGCCTTAAGTACAAGAATAGAGACTCTTCTTACAGACGGTGCTTTGAGCATTCCCTGTGAGACCAGTATTAGTTTCCGATACACCACTGCAGGTTCAATGTATTCCTAGGACCTTCACACTGACGATGAAACACAGAAATCGCATCGGAATTAAATACAAAAGGCACAATGTCGCCTTAAGTACAAGAATAGAGACTCTTCTTACAGTCGGTGCTTTGAGCATTCCCTGTGAGACCAGTATTAGTTTCCGATACACCACTCCAGGTTCAATGTATTCCTTGGACATTCACATTGACGATGAAACACAGAAATCGCATCGGAATGAAAAACAAAAGTCAAACTGCCGCGTAAGTACAAGAATAGAGACTCTTCTTACAGTCGGTGCTTTCAGCATTCCCTGTGAGACCAGTATTAGTTTCCGATACACCTCAGCAGGATCAATGTATTCCTAGGACCTTCACATTGACGGTTTAACACAGAAATCGCATCGGAATTAAATACAAAAGGCACAATGTCGCCTTAAGTACAAGAATAGAGACTCTTCTTACAGTCGGTGCTTTGAGCATTCCCTGTGAGACCAGTATTAGTTTCCGATACACCACTCCAGGTTCAATGTACTCCTTGGACATTCACATTGACGATGAAACACAGAAATCGCATCGGAATGAAATACAAAAGGCACAATGTCGCCTTAAGTACAAGAATAGAGACTCTTCTTACAGTCGGTGCTTTGAGCATTCCCTATGAGACCACTATTAGTTTCCGATACACCACTCCAGGTTCAATGAATTCCTTGGACATTCACATTGACGATGAAACACAGAAATCGCATCGGAATGAAGTACAAAAGCAAGCTGCCGCGTAAGTACAAGAATAGAGACTCTTCTTACAGTCGGTGCTTTCAGCATTCCCTGTGAGACCAGTATTAGTTTCCGATACACCTCAGCAGGTTCAATGTATTCCTTGGACCTTCACATTGACGATGAAACACAGAAATCGCATCGGAATTAAATACAAAGGGCGCAATGCCGCCTTAAGTACAAGAATAGAGACTCTTCTTACAGTCGGTGCTTTGAGCATTCCCTGTGAGACCAGTATTAGTTTTCGATACACCACTACAGGTTCAATGTATTCCCTTGACATTCACATTGACGATGAAACACAGAAATCGCATCGGAATGAAATACAAAAGGCAAACTGCCGCGTAAGTACAAGAATAGAGACTCTTCTTACAGTCGGTGCTTTCAGCATTCCCTGTGAGACCAGTATTAGTTTCCGATACACCTCAGCAGGTTCAATGTAATCCTAGGACCTTCACATTGACGATGAAACACATAAATCGCATCGGAATTAAATACAAAAGGCACAATGTCGCCTTAAGTACAAGAATAGAGACTCTTCTTACAGTCGGTGCTTTGAGCATTCCCTGTGAGACTAGTATTAGTTTCTGATACACCACTGCAGGTTCAATGTATTCCAAGGACCTTCACACTGACGATGAAACACAGAAATCGCATCGGAATGAAATACAAAAGGCACAATGTCGCCTTAAGTACAAGAATAGAGACTCTTCTTACAGTCGGTGCTTTGAGCATTCCCTGTGAGACCAGTATTAGTTTCCGATACCACTCCAGGTTCAATGTATTCCTTGGACATTCACATTGACGATGAAACACAGAAATCGCATCGGAATGAAATACAAAAGGCAAACTGCCGCGTAAGTACAAGAATAGAGACTCTTCTTACAGTCGGTGCTTTCAGCATTCCCTGTGAGACCAGTATTAGTTTCCGATACACCTCAGCAGGTTCAATGTAATCCTAGGACCTTCACATTGACGATGAAACACATAAATCGCATCGGAATTAAATACAAAAGGCACAATGTCGCCTTAAGTACAAGAATAGAGAATCTTCTTACAGTCGGTGCTTTGAGCATTACCTGTGAGACCAGTATTAGTTTCCGATACACAGTTGCAGGTTCAATGTAATCCTAGGACCATCACATTGACGATGAAACACATAAATCGCATCGGAATTAAATACAAAAGGCACAATGTCGCCTTAAGTACAAGAATAGAGACTCTTCTTACAGTCGGTGATTTGAGCATTCCCTGTGAGACCAGTATTAGTTTCCGATACACCACTGCAGGTTCAATGTATTCCTAGGACCTTCACACTGACGATGAAACACAGAAATCGCATCGGAATTAAATACAAAAGGCACAATGTCGCCTTAAGTTCAAGAATAGGGACTCTTCTTACAGTCGGTGCTTTGAGCATTCCCTGTGAGACCAGTATTAGTTTCCGATACACCACTCCAGGTTCAATGTATTCCTTGGACATTCACATTGACGAAGAAACACAGAAATCGCATCGGAATGAAAAACAAAAGGCAAACTGCCGCGTAAGTACAAGAATAGAGACTCTTCTTACAGTCGGTGATTTCAGCATTCCCTGTGAGACCAGTATTGGTTTCCGATACACCTCAGCAGGTTCAATGTATTCCTAGGACCTTCACATTGACGATGAAACACAGAAATCGCATCGGAATTAAATTCAAAAGGCACAATGTCGCCTTAAGTACAAGAATAGAGACTCTTCTTACAGTCGGTGCTTTGAGCATTCCCTGTGAGACCAGTATTAGTATCCGATACCACTCCAGGTTCAATGTATTCCTTGGACATTCACATTGACGATGAAACACAGAAATCGCATCGGAATTAAATACAAAAGGCAAACTGCCGCGTAAGTGCAAGAATAGAGACTCTTCTTACAGTCGGTGCTTTCAGCATTCCCTGTGAGACCAGTATTAGTTTCCGATAAACCTCAGCAGGTTCAATGTAATCCTAGGACCTTCACATTGACGATGAAACACATAAATCGAATCGGAATTAAATACAAAAGGCACAATGTCGCCTTAAGTACAAGAATAGAGACTCTTCTCATAGTCGGTGATTTGAGCATTCCCTGTGAGACCAGTATTAGTTTCCGATACACCACTGCAGGTTCAATGTATTCCTAGGACCTTCACACTGACGATTAAACACAGAAATCGCATCGGAATTAAATACAAAAGGCACAATGTCGCCTTAAGTACAAGAATAGAGACTCTTCTTACAGTCGGTGCTTTGAGCATTCCCTGTGAGACCAGTATTAGTTTCCGATACACCACTCCAGGTTCAATGTACTCCTTGGACATTCACATTGACGATGAAACACAGAAATCGCATCGGAATGAAATACAAAAGGCACAATGTCGCCTTAAGTACAAGAATAGAGACTCTTCTTACAGTCGGTGCTTTGAGCATTCCCTATGAGACCACTATTAGTTTCCGATACACCACTCCAGGTTCAATGAATTCCTTGGACATTCACATTGACGATGAAACACAGAAATCGCATCGGAATGAAGTACAAAAGCAAGCTGCCGCGTAAGTACAAGAATAGAGACTCTTCTTACAGTCGGTGCTTTCAGCATTCCCTGTGAGACCAGTATTAGTTTCCGATACACCTCAGCAGGTTCAATGTATTCCTTGGACCTTCACATTGACGATGAAACACAGAAATCGCATCGGAATTAAATACAAAGGGCGCAATGCCGCCTTAAGTACAAGAATAGAGACTCTTCTTACAGTCGGTGCTTTGAGCATTCCCTGTGAGACCAGTATTAGTTTCCGATACACCACTACAGGTTCAATGTATTCCCTTGACATTCACATTGACGATGAAACACAGAAATCGCATCGGAATGAAATACAAAAGGCAAACTGCCGCGTAAGTACAAGAATAGAGACTCTTCTTACAGTCGGTGCTTTCAGCATTCCCTGTGAGACCAGTATTAGTTTCCGATACACCTCAGCAGGTTCAATGTAATCCTATTACCTTCACATTGACGATGAAACACATAAATCGCATCGGAATTAAATACAAAAGGCACAATGTCGCCTTAAGTACAAGAATAGAGACTCTTCTTACAGTCGGTGCTTTGAGCATTCCCTGTGAGACTAGTATTAGTTTCTGATACACCACTGCAGGTTCAATGTATTCCAAGGACCTTCACACTGACGATGAAACACAGAAATCGCATCGGAATGAAATACTAAAGGCACAATGTCGCCTTAAGTACAAGAATAGAGACTCTTCTTACAGTCGGTGCTTTGAGCATTCCCTGTGAGACCAGTATTAGTTTCCGATACCACTCCAGGTTCAATGTATTCCTTGGACATTCACATTGACGATGAAACACAGAAATCGCATCGGAATGAAATACAAAAGGCAAACTGCCGCGTAAGTACAAGAATAGAGACTCTTCTTACAGTCGGTGCTTTCAGCATTCCCTGTGAGACCAGTATTAGTTTCCGATACACCTCAGCAGGTTCAATGTAATCCTAGGACCTTCACATTGACGATGAAACACATAAATCGCATCGGAATTAAATACAAAAGGCACAATGTCGCCTTAAGTACAAGAATAGAGACTCTTCTTACAGTCGGTGATTTGAGCATTCCCTGTGAGACCAGTATTAGTTTCCGATACACCACTGCAGGTTCAATGTATTCCTAGGAGCTTCACACTGACGATGAAACACAGAAATCGCATCGGAATTTAATACAAAAGGCACAATGTCGCCTTAAGTTCAAGAATAGAGACTCTTCTTACAGTCGGTGCTTTGAGCATTCCCTGTGAGACCAGTATTAGTTTCCGATACACCACTCCAGGTTCAATGTATTCCTTGGACATTCACATTGACGAAGAAACACAGAAATCGCATCGGAATGAAAAACAAAAGGCAAACTGCCGCGTAAGTACAAGAATAGAGACTCTTCTTACAGTCGGTGATTTCAGCATTCCCTGTGAGACCAGTATTGGTTTCCGATACACCTCAGCAGGTTCAATGTATTCCTAGGACCTTCACATTGACGATGAAACACAGAAATCGCATCGGAATTAAATTCAAAAGGCACAATGTCGCCTTAAGTACAAGAATAGAGACTCTTCTTACAGTCGGTGCTTTGAGCATTCCCTGTGAGACCAGTATTAGTATCCGATACCACTCCAGGTTCAATGTATTCCTTGGACATTCACATTGACGATGAAACACAGAAATCGCATCGGAATTAAATACAAAAGGCAAACTGCCGCGTAAGTGCAAGAATAGAGACTCTTCTTACAGTCGGTGCTTTCAGCATTCCCTGTGAGACCAGTATTAGTTTCCGATACACCTCAGCAGGTTCAATGTAATCCTAGGACCTTCACATTGACGATGAAACACATAAATCGAATCGGAATTAAATACAAAAGGCACAATGTCGCCTTAAGTACAAGAATAGAGACTCTTCTCATAGTCGGTGATTTGAGCATTCCCTGTGAGACCAGTATTAGTTTCCGATACACCACTGCAGGTTCAATGTATTCCTAGGACCTTCACACTGACGATTAAACGCAGAAATCGCATCGGAATTAAATACAAAAGGCACAATGTCGCCTTAAGTACAAGAATAGAGACTCTTCTTACAGTCGGTGCTTTGAGCATTCCCTGTGAGACCACTATTAGTTTCGATACACCACTCCAGGTTCAATGAATTCCTTGGACATTCACATTGACGATGAAACACAGAAATCGCATCGGAATGAAATACAAAAGCAAACTGCCGCGTAAGTACAAGAATAGAGACTCTTCTTACAGTCGGTGCTTTCAGCATTCCCTGTGAGACCAGTATTAGTTTCCGATACACCTAAGCAGGTTCAATGTATTCCTTGGACCTTCACATTGACGATGAAACACAGAAATCGCATCGGAATTAAATACAAAAGGCGCAATGCCGCCTTAAGTACAAGAATAGAGACTCTTCTTACAGTCGGTGCTTTAAGCATTCCCTGTGAGACCAGAATTAGTTTCCGATACACCACTCCAGGTTCAATGTATTCCTTGGACATTCACATCGACGATGAAACACAGAAATCGCATCGGAATGAAATACAAAAGGCAAACTGCCGCGTAAGTACAAGAATAGAGACTTTTCTTACAGTCGGTGCTTTCAGCATTCCCTGTGAGACCAGTATTAGATTCCGATACACCTCAGCAGGTTCAATGTAATCCTAGGACCTTCACATTGACGATGAAACACATAAATCGCATCGGAGTTAAATACAAAAGGCACAATGTCGCCTTAAGTACAAGAATAGAGACTCTTCTTACAGTCGGTGCTTTGAGCATTCCCTGTGAGACCAGTATTAGTTTCCGATACACCACTGCAGGTTCAATGTATTCCTAGGACCTTCACACTGACGATGAAACACAGAAATCGCATCGGAATTAAATACAAAAGGCACAATGTCGCCTTAAGTACAAGAATAGAGACCCTTCTTACAGTCGGTGCTTTGAGCATTCCCTGTGAGACCAGTATTAGTTTCCGATACACCACTGCAGGTTCAATGTAATCCTAGGACCTTCACATAGACGATGAAACACAGAAATCGCATCGGAATTAAATACAAAAGGCACAATGTCGCCTTAAGTACAAGAATAGAGACTCTTCTTACAGACGGTGCTTTGAGCATTCCCTGTGAGACCAGTATTAGTTTCCGATACACCACTGCAGGTTCAATGTATTCCTAGGACCTTCACACTGACGATGAAACACAGAAATCGCATCGGAATTAAATACAAAAGGCACAATGTCGCCTTAAGTACAAGAATAGAGACTCTTCTTACAGTCGGTGCTTTGAGCATTCCCTGTGAGACCAGTATTAGTTTCCGATACACCACTCCAGGTTCAATGTACTCCTTGGACATTCACATTGACGATGAAACACAGAAATCGCATCGGAATGAAATACAAAAGGCAAACTGCCGCGTAAGTAAAAGAATAGAGACTCTTCTTACAGTCGGTGCTTTGAGCATTCCCTGTGAGACCAGTATTAGTTTCCGATACACCACCCCAGGTTCAATGAATTCCTTGGACATTCACATTGACGATGAAACCCAGAAATCGCATCGGAATGAAATACAAAAGCAAACTGCCGCGTAAGTTCAAGAATAGAGACTCTTCTTACAGTCGGTGCTTTCAGCATTCCCTGTGAGACCAGTATTAGTTTCCGATACACCTCAGCAGGTTCAATGTAATCCTAGGACCTTCACACTGACGATGAAACACAGAAATCGCATCGGAATTAAATACAAAAGGCACAATGTCGCCTTAAGTACAAGAATAGAGACTCTTCTTACAGTCGGTGCTTTGAGCATTCCCTGTGAGACCAGTATTAGTTTCCGATACACCACTCCAGGTTCAATGTATTCCTTGGACATTCACATTGACGATGAAACACAGAAATCGCATCGGAATGAAAAACAAAAGGCAAACTGCCGCGTAAGTACAAGAATAGAGACTCTTCTTACAGTCGGTGCTTTCAGCATTCCCTGTGAGACCAGTATTTGTTTCCGATACACCTCAGCAGGATCAATGTATTCCTAGGACCTTCACATTGACGATGGAACACAGAAATCGCATCGGAATTAAATACAAAAGGCACAATGTCGCCTTAAATACAAGAATAGAGACTCTTCTTACAGTCGGTGCTTTGAGCATTCCCTGTGAGACCAGTATTAGTTTCCGATACACCACTCCAGGTTCAATGAATTCCTTGGACATTCACATTGACGATGAAACACAGAAATCGCATCGGAATGAAATACAAAAGGCACAATGTCGCCTTAAGTACAAGAATAGAGACTCTTCTTACAGACGGTGCTTTGAGCATTCCCTGTGAGACCAGTATTAGTTTCCGATACACCACTGCAGGATCAATGTATTCCTTGGACATTCACACTGACGCTGAAACACAGAAATCGCATCGGAATTAAATACAAAAGGCACAATGTCGCCTTAAGTACAAGAATAGAGACTCTTCTTACAGTCGGTGCTTTGAGCATTCCCTGTGAGACCAGTATTAGTTTCCGATACTACTCCAGGTTCAATGTATTCCTTGGACATTCACATTGACGATGAAACACAGAAATCGCATCGGAATGAAATACAAAAGGCAAACTGCCGCGTAAGTACAAGAATAGAGACTCTTCTTACAGTCGGTGCTTTCAGCATTCCCTGTGAGACCAGTATTAGTTTCCGATACACCTCAGCAGGTTCAATGTAATCCTAGGACCTTCACATTGACGATGAAACACATAAATCGCATCGGAATTAAATACAAAAGGCACAATGTCGCCTTAAGTACAAGAATAGAGAGTCTTCTTATAGTTGGTGCTTTGAGCATTCCCTGTGAGACCAGTATTAGTTTCCGATACACCACTGCAGGTTCAATGTATTCCTAGGACCTTCACACTGACGATTAAACACAGAAATCGCATCGGAATTAAATACAAAAGGCACAATGTCGCCATAAGTACAAGAATAGAGACTCTTCTTACAGTCGGTGCTTTGAGCATTCCCTGTGAGACCAGTATTAGTTTCCGATACACCACTCCAGGTTCAATGTATTCCTTGGACATTCACATTGACGATGAAACACAGAAATCGCATCGGAATGAAAAACAAAAGGCAAACTGCCGTGTAAGTACAAGAATAGAGACTCTTCTTACAGTCGGTGCTTTCAGCATTCCCTGTGAGACCAGTATTAGTTTCCGATACACCTCAGCAGGTTCAATGTATTCCTAGGACCTTCACATTGACGATGAAACACAGAAATCGCATCGGAATTGAATACAAAAGGCACAATGTCGCCTTAAGTACAAGAATAGAGACTCTTCTTACAGTCGGTGCTTTGAGCATTCCCTGTGAGACCAGTATTAGTTTCCGATACACCTCAGCAGGTTCAATGTATTCCTTGGACCTTCACATTGACGATGAAACACAGAAATCGCATCGGAATTAAATACAAAAGGCGCAATGCCGCCTTAAGTACAAGAATAGAGACTCTTCTTACAGTCGGTGCTTTGAGCATTCCCTGTGAGACCAGAATTAGTTTCCGATACACCACTCCAGGTTCAATGTATTCCTTGGACATTCACATCGACGATGAAACACAGAAATCGCATTGGAAAGAAATACAAAAGGCTAACTGCCGCGTAAGTACAAGAATAGAGACTCTTCTTACAGTCGGTGCTTTCAGCATTCCCTGTGAGACCAGTATTAGTTTCCGATACACCTCAGCAGGTTCAATGTAATCCTAGGACCTTCACATTGACGATGAAACAAATAAATCGCATCGGAATTAAATACAAAAGGCACAATGTCGCCTTAAGTACAAGAATAGAGACTCTTCTTACAGTCGGTGCTTTGAGCATTCCCTGTGAGAACAGTATTAGTTTCCGATACACCACTGCAGGTTCAATGTAATCCTAGGACCTTCACATTGACGATGAAACACAGAAATCGCATCGGAATTAAATACAAAAGGCACAATGTCGCCTTAAGTACAAGAATAGAGACTCTTCTTACAGACGGTGCTTTGAGAATTCCCTGTGAGACCAGTATTAGTTTCCGATACACCACTGCAGGTTCAATGTATTCCTAGGACCTTCACACTGACGATGAAACACAGAAATCGCATCGGAATTAAATACAAAAGGCACAATGTCGCCTTAAGTACAAGAATAGAGACTCTTCTTACAGTCGGTGCTTTGAGCATTCCCTGTGAGACCAGTATTAGTTTCCGATACACCACTCCAGGTTCAATGTACTCCTTGGACATTCACATTGACGATGAAACACAGAAATCGCATCGGAATGAAATACAAAAGGCAAACTGCCGCGTAAGTAAAAGAATAGAGACTCTTCTTACAGTCGGTTCTTTGAGCATTCCCTGTGAGACCAGTATTAGTTTCCGATACACCACTCCAGGTTCAATGTATTCCTTGGACATTCACATTGACGATGAAACACAGAAATCGCATCGGAATGAAAAACAAAAGGCAAACTGCCGCGTAAGCACAAGAATAGAGACTCTTCTTACAGTCGGTGCTTTCAGCATTCCCTGTGAGACCAGTATTAGTTTCCGATACACCTCAGCAGGTTCAATGTATTCCCAGGACCTTCACATTGACGATGGAACACAGAAATCGCATCGGAATTAAATACAAAATGCACAATGTCGCCTTAAGTACAAGAATAGAGACTCTTCTTACAGTCGGTGCTTTGAGCATTCCCTGTGAGACCACTATTAGTTTCCGATACACCACTCCAGGTTCAATGTACTCCTTGGACATTCACATTGACGATGAAACACAGAAATCGCATCGGAATGAAATACAAAAGGCAAACTGCCGCGTAAGTAAAAGAATAGAGACCCTTCTTACAGTCGGTGCTTTCAGCATTCCCTGTGAGACCAGTATTAGTTTCCGATACACCTCAGCAGGTTCAATGTAATCCTAGGACCTTCACATTGACGATGAAACACATAAATCGCATCGGAATTAAATACAAAAGGCACAATGTCGCCTTAAGTACAAGAATAGAGACTCTTCTTACAGTCGGTGCTTTGAGCATTCCCTGTGAGACCAGTATTAGTTTCCGATACACCACTGCAGGTTCAATGTATTCCTAGGACCTTCACACTGACGATGAAACACAGAAATCGCATCGGAATTAAATACAAAAGGCACAATGTCGCCTTAAGTACAAGAATAGAGACTCTTCTTACAGTCGGTGCTTTGAGCATTCCCTGTGAGACCAGTATTAGTTTCCGATACACCACTCCAGGTTCAATGTATTCCTAGGACATTAACATTGACGATGAAACACAGAAATCGCATCGGAATGAAAAACAAAAGGCAAACTGCCGTGTAAGTACAAGAATAGAGACTCTTCTTACAGTCGGTACTTTCAGCATTCCCTGTGAGACCAGTATTAGTTTCCGATACACCTCAGCAGGTTCAATGTATTCCTAGGACCTTCACATTGACGATGAAACACAGATATCGCATCGGAATGAAATACAAAAGGCACAATGTCGCCTTAAGTACAAGAATAGAGACTCTTCTTGCAGTCGGTGCTTTGAGCATTCCCTGTGAGACCAGTATTAGTTTCCGATACAACACTCCAGTTTCAATGTATTCCTTGGACATTCACATTGACGATGAAACACAGAAATCGCATCGGAATGAAAAACAAAAGGCAGACTGCCGCGTAAGTACAAGAATAGAGACTCTTCTTACAGTCGGTGCTTTCAGCATTCCCTGTGAGACCAGTATTAGTTTCCGATACACCTCAGCAGGTTCAATGTATTCCTAGGACGTTCACATTGACGATGAAACACAGAAATCGCATCGGAATTAAATACAAAAGGCACAATGTCGCCTTAAGTACAAGAATAGAGACTCTTCTTACAGTCGGTGCTTTCAGCATTCCCTGTGAGACCAGTATTAGTTTCCGATACACCTCAGCAGGTTCAATGTATTCCTAGGACCTTCACATTGACGATGGAACACAGAAATCGCATCGGAATTAAATACAAAAGGCACAATGTCGCCTTAAGTACAAGAATAGAGACTCTTCTTACAGTCGGTGCTTTGAGCATTCCCTGTGAGACCAGTATTAGTTTCCGATACACCACTCCAGGTTCAATGTACACCTTGGACATTCACATTGACGATGAAACACAGAAATCGCATCGGAATGAAATACAAAAGGCAAACTGCCGCGTAAGTAAAAGAATAGAGACTCTTCTTACAGTCGGTTCTTTGAGCATTCCCTGTGAGACCAGTATTAGTTTCCGATACACCACTCCAGGTTCAATGTATTCCTTGGACATTCACATTGACGATGAAACACAGAAATCGCATCGGAATGAAAAACAAAAGGCAAACTGCCGCGTAAGCACAAGAATAGAGACTCTTCTTACAGTCGGTGCTTTCAGCATTCCCTGTGAGACCAGTATTAGTTTCCGATACACCTCAGCAGGTTCAATGTATTCCTAGGACCTTCACATTGACGATGGAACACAGAAATCGCATCGGAATTAAATACAAAAGGCACAATGTCGCCTTAAGTACAAGAATAGAGACTCTTCTTACAGTCGGTGCTTTGAGCATTCCCTGTGAGACCAGTATTAGTTTCCGATACACCACTCCAGGTTCAATGTACTCCTTGGACATTCACATTGACGATGAAACACAGAAATCGCATCGGAATGAAATACAAAAGGCAAACTGCCGCGTAAGTAAAAGAATAGAGACTCTTCTTACAGTCGGTGCTTTCAGCATTCCCTGTGAGACCAGTATTAGTTTCCGATACACCTCAGCAGGTTCAATGTAATCCTAGGACCTTCACATTGACGATGAATCACATAAATCGCATCGGAATTAAATACAAAAGGCACAATGTCGCCTTAAGTACAAGAATAGAGACTCTTCTTACAGTCGGTGCTTTGAGCATTCCCTGTGAGACCAGTATTAGTTTCCGATACACCACTGCAGGTTCAATGTATTCCTAGGTCCTTCACACTGACGATGAAACACAGAAATCGCATCGGAATTAAATACAAAAGGCACAATGTCGCCTTAAGTACAAGAATAGAGACTCTTCTTACAGTCGGTGCTTTGAGCATTCCCTGTGAGACCAGTATTAGTTTCCGATACACCACTCCAGGTTCAATGTATTCCTAGGACATTAACATTGACGATGAAACACAGAAATCGCATCGGAATGAAAAACAAAAGGCAAACTGCCGTGTAAGTACAAGAATAGAGACTCTTCTTACAGTCGGTACTTTCAGCATTCCCTGTGAGACCAGTATTAGTTTCCGATACAACACTCCAGTTTCAATGTATTCCTTGGACATTCACATTGACGATGAAACACAGAAATCGCATCGGAATGAAAAACAAAAGGCAGACTGCCGCGTAAGTACAAGAATAGAGACTCTTCTTACAGTCGGTGCTTTCAGCATTCCCTGTGAGACCAGTATTAGTTTCCGATACACCTCAGCAGGTTCAATGTATTCCTAGGACGTTCACATTGACGATGAAAAACAGAAATCGCATCGGAATTAAATACAAAAGGCACAATGTCGCCTTAAGTACAAGAATAGAGACTCTTCTTACAGTCGGTGCTTTCAGCATTCCCTGTGAGACCAGTATTAGTTTCCGATACACCTCAGCAGGTTCAATGTATTCCTAGGACCTTTACATTGACGATGAAACACAGAAATCGCATCGGAATTAAATACAAAAGGCACAATGACGCCTTAAGTACAAGAATAGAGACTTCTCTTACAGTCGGTGCTTTGAGCATTCCCTGTGAGACCAGTATTAGTTTCCGATACACCACTCCAGGTTCAATGTAATCCTTGGACATTCACATTGACGATGAAACACAGAAATCGCATCGGAATGAAATACAAAAGGCGAACTGCAGCGTAAGTACAAGAATAGAGACTCTTCTTACAGTCGGTGCTTTCAGCATTCCCTGTGAGACCAGTATTAGTTTCCGATACATCTCAGCAGGTTCAATGTAATCCTAGGACCTTCACATTGACGACGAAACACATCAATCGCATCGGAATTAAATACAAAAGGCACAATGTCGCCTTAAGTACAAGAATAGAGACTCTCCTTACGGTCGGTTCTTTGAGCATTCCCTGTGAGACCTGTATTAGTTTCCGATACACCACTCCAGGTTCAATGTATTCCTTGGACATTCACATTGACGATGAAACACAGAAATCGCATCGGAATGAAAAACAAAAGGCAAACTGCCGCGTAAGCACAAGAATGGAGACTCTTCTTACAGTCGGTGCTTTCAGCATTCCCTGTGAGACCAGTATTAGTTTCCGATACACCTCAGCAGGTTCAATGTATTCCTACGACCTTCACATTGACGATGCAACACAGAAATCGCATCGGAATTAAATACAAAAGGCACAATGTCGCCTTAAGTACAAGAATAGAGACTCTTCTTACAGTCGGTGCTTTCAGCATTCCCTGTGAGACCAGTATTAGTTTCCGATACACCACTCCAGGTTCAATGTATTCCTTGGACATTCACATTGACGATGAAACACAGAAATCGCATCGGAATGAAATACAAAAGGCAAACTGCCGCGTAAGTAAAAGAATAGAGACTCTTCTTACAGTCGGTGCTTTCAGCATTCCCTGTGAGACCAGTATTAGTTTCCGATACACCTCAGCAGGTTCAATGTAATCCTAGGACCTTCACATTGTCGATGAAACCCATAAATCGCATCGGAATTAAATACAAAAGGCACAATGTCGCCTTAAGTACAAGAATAGAGACTCTTCTTACAGTCGGTGCTTTGAGCATTCCCTGTGAGACCAGTATTAGTTTCCGATACACCACTGAAGGGTCAATGTATTCCTAGGACCTTCACACTGACGATGAAACACAGAAATCGCATCGGAATTAAATACAAAAGGCACAATGTCGCCTTAAGTACAAGAATAGAGACTCTTCTTACAGTCGGTGCTTTGAGCATTCCCTGTGAGACCAGTATTAGTTTCCGATACACCACTCCAGGTTCAATGTATTCCTTGGACATTAACATTGACGATGAAACACAGAAATTGCATCGGAATGAAAAACAAAAGGCAAACTGCCGTGTAAGTACAAGAATAGAGACTCTTCTTACAGTCGGTACTTTCAGCATTCCCTGTGAGGCCAGCATTAGTTTCCGATACACCTCAGTAGGTTCAATGAATTCCTAGGACCTTCACATTGACGATGAAACACAGAAATCGCATCGGAATGAAATACAAAAGGCACAATGTCGCCTTAAGTACAAGAATAGAGACTCTTCTTACAGTCGGTGCTTTGAGCATTCCCTGTGAGACCAGTATTAGTTTCCGATACAACACTCCAGTTTCAATGTATTCCTTGGACATTCACATTGACGATGAAACACAGAAATCGCATCGGAATGAAAAACAAAAGGCAGACTGCCGCGTAAGTACAAGAATAGAGACTCTTCTTACAGTCGGTGCTTTCAGCATTCCCTGTGAGACCAGTATTAGTTTCCGATACACCTCAGCAGGTTCAATGTATTCCTAGGACGTTCACATTGACGATGAAACACAGAAATCGCATCGGAATTAAATACAAAAGGCACAATGTCGCCTTAAGTACAAGAATAGAGACTCTTCTTACAGTCGGTGCTTTCAGCATTCCCTGTGAGACCAGTATTAGTTTCCGATACACCTCAGCAGGTTCAATGCATTCCTAGGACCTTTACATTGACGATGAAACACAGAAATCGCATCGGAATTAAATACAAAAGGCACAATGACGCCTTAAGTACAAGAATACAGACTTCTCTTACAGTCGGTGCTTTGAGCATTCCCTGTGAGACCAGTATTAGTTTCCGATACACCACTCCAGGTTCAATGTAATCCTTGGACATTCACATTGACGATGAAACACAGAAATCGCATCGGAATGAAATACAAAAGGCGAACTGCAGCGTAAGTACAAGAATAGAGACTCTTCTTACAGTCGGTGCTTTCAGCATTCCCTGTGAGACCAGTATTAGTTTCCGATACATCTCAGCAGGTTCAATGTAATCCTAGGACCTTCACATTGACGACGAAACACATCAATCGCATCGGAATTAAATACAAAAGGCACAATGTCGCCTTAAGTACAAGAATAGAGACTCTTCTTACAGTCGGTGCTTTGAGCATTCCCTGTGAGACCAGTATTAGTTTCCGATACATCACTCCAGGTTCAATGTAATCCTTGGACATCCACATTGACGATGAAACACAGAAATCGCAATGGAATGAAATACAAAAGGCAAACTGGCGCGTAAGTACAAGAATAGAGACTCTTCTTACAGTCGGTGTTTTCAGCATTCCCTGTGAGACCAGTATTAGTTTCCGATACACCCCAGCAGGTTCAATGTATTCCTAAGACGTTCACATTGACGATGAAACACAGAAATCGCATCGGAATTAAATACAAAAGGCACAATGTCGCCTTAAGTACAAGAATAGAGACTCTTCTTACAGTCGGTGCTTTCAGCATTCCCTGTGAGACCAGTATTAGTTTCCGATACACCACAGCAGGTTCAATGTATTCCTAGGACGTTCACATTGACGATGAAACACAGAAATCACATCGGAATTAGATACAAAACGCACAATGTCGCCTTAAGTACAAGAATAGAGACTCTTCTTACAGTCGGTGCTTTCAGCATTCCCTGTGAGACCAGTATTAGTTTCCGATACACCTCAGCAGGTTCAATGTATTCCTAGGACCTTTACATTGACGATGAAACACAGAAATCGCATCGGAATTAAATACAAAAGGCACAATGACGCCTTAAGTACAAGAATAGAGACTTCTCTTACAGTCGGTGCTTTGAGCATTCCCTGTGAGACCAGTATTAGTTTCCGATACACCACTCCAGGTTCAATGTAATCCTTGGACATTCACATTGACGATGAAACACAGAAATAGCATCGGAATGAAATACAAAAGGCGAACTGCAGCGTAAGTACAAGAATAGAGACTCTTCTTACAGTCGGTGCTTTGAGCATTTCCTGTGAGACCAGTATTAGTTTCCGATACATCTCAGCAGGTTCAATGTAATCCTAGGACCTTCACATTGACGACGAAACACATCAATCGCATCGGAATTAAATACAAAAGGCACAATGTCGCCTTAAGTACAAGAATAGAGACTCTTCTTACAGTCGGTGCTTTCAGCATTCCCTGTGAGAAAAGTATTAGTTTCCGATACACCTCAGCAGGTTCAATGTATTCCTAGGACCTTTACATTGACGATGAAACACAGAAATCGCATCGGAATTAAATACAAAAGGCACAATGACGCCTTAAGTACAAGAATAGAGACTTCTCTTACAGTCGGTGCTTTGAGCATTCCCTGTGAGACCAGAATTAGTTTCCGATACACCACTACAGGTTCAATGTATTCCTTGGACATTTACATTGACGATGAAACACAGCAATCGCATCGGAATGAAATACAAAAGGCAAACTGCAGCGTTAGAACAAGAATAGAGACTCCTCTTACATTCGGTGCTTTCAGCATTCCCTGTGAGACCAGTATTAGTTTCCGATACACCTCAGCAGGTTCAATGTAATCCTAGGACCTTCACATTGTCGATGAAACACAGAAATCGCATCGGAATTAAATACAAAAGGCACAATGTCGCCTTAAGTACAAAAATAGAGACTCTTCTTACAGTCATTGCTTTGAGCATTCCCTGTGAGACCAGTATTAGCTTCCGATTCACCACTGCTGGTTCAATGTATTCCTAGGACCTTCACATTGACGATGAAACATAGAAATCGCATCGGAATTAAATACAAAAGGCACAATGTCGCCTTAAGTACAAAAATAGAGACTCTTCTTACAGTCGGTGCTTTGAGCATTCCCTGTGAGACCATTATTAGTTTCCGATACACCACTCCAGGTTCAATGTATTCCTTGGACATTCACATTGACGATGAAACACAGAAATCGCATCGGAATGAAATACAAAAGGCAAACTGACGCTTAAGTACAAGAATAGAGACTCTTCTTACAGTCGGTGCTTTCAGCATTCCCTGTGAGACCAGTATTAGTTTCCGATACACCTCAGCAGGTTCAATGTATTCCTAGGACGTTCACATTGACGATGAAACACAGAAATCGCATCGGAATTAAATACAAAAGGCACAATGCCGTCTTAAGTACAAGAATAGAGACTCTTCTTACAGTCGGTGCTTTGAGCATTCCCTGTGAGACCAGTATTAGTTTCCGATACACCACTCCAGGTTCGATGTAATCCTTGGACATTCACATTGACGATGAAACACAGAAATCGTATCGGAATGATATACAAAATGCGAACTGCCGCGTAAGTACAAGAATAGAGACTCTTCTTACAGTCGGTGCTTTCAGCATTCCCTGTGAGACCAGTATTAGTTTCCGATACACCTCAGCAGGTTCAATGTATTCCTAGGACCTTGACATTGACGATGAAACACAGAAATCGCATCGGAATTAAATACAAAAGGCACAATGTCGCCTTAAGTACAAGAATAGAGACTCTTCTTATAGTCGGTGCTTTGAGCATTCCCTGTGAGACCAGAATTAGTTTCCGATACAACACTCCAGGTTCAACGTATTCCTTGGACCTTCACATTGACGATGAAACACAGAAATCGCATCGGAATGAAATACAAAAGGCAAACTGCCGCGTAAGTACAAGAATAGAGACTCTTCTTACAGTCGGTGCTTTCAGCATTCCCTGTGAGACCAGTATTAGTTTTCCGATACACCTGAGCAGGTTCAATGTATTCCTAGGACCTTCACATTGACGATGAAACACAGAAATCGCATCGGAATGTAATACAAAAGGCACAATGTCGCCTTAAGTACAAGAATAGAGACTCTTCTTACAGTCGGTGCTTTGAGCATTCCCTGTGAGACCAGTATTAGTTTCCGATACACCACTGCAGGTTCAATGTATTCCTTGCACCTTCACATTGACGATGAAACACAGAAATCGCATCGAAATGAAATAAAAAAGGCAAACTGCCGCGTAAGTACAAGAATTGAGACTCTTCTTACAGTCGGTGTTTTGAGCATTCCCTTTGAGACCAGTATTAGTTTCTGATACACCACTGCAGGTTCAATGTATTCCTTGGACCTTCACATTGACGATGAAACACAGAAATCGCATCGGAATTAATTACAAAAGGCGCAATGCCGCCTTAAGTACAAGAATAGAGACTCTTCTTATAGTCGGTGCTTTGAGCATTCCCTGTGAGACCAGTATTAGTTTCCGATACACCACTGCAGGTTCAATGTATTCCTTGGACCATCACAATGACAATGAAGCACAGAAATCGCATCGGAATTAAATACAAAAGGCACAATTCCGTCTTAAGTACAAGAATAGACACTCTTCCTACAGTCGGTGCTTGCAGCATTCCCTGTGAAACCAGTATTAGTTTCCGATACACCTCAGCAAGTACAATGTATTCCTAGACCTTCACATTGACGATGAAACACAGAAATCGCATCGGAATTAAATACAAAAGGCACAATGTCGCCTTAAGTACAAGAATAGAGACTCTTCTTACAGTCGGTGCTTTGAGCATTCCCTGTCAGCCCAGTATTAGTTTCCGATACACCAGTGCAGGTTCAATGTATTCCTAGGACCTTGACATTGACGATGAAACACAGAATTCGCATCGGAATGAAATAGAAAAGGCAAATTGCCGCGTAAGTATAAGAATAGAGACTCTTCTTACAGTCGGTGCTTTCAGCTTTCCCTGTGAGACCAGTATTAGTTTCCGATACACCTCAGCATCCTCAATGTATTCCTAGGACCTTCACATTGACGATGAAACACAGAAATCGCATCGGAATTAAATACAAAAGGCGCAATGCCGCCTTAAGTACAAGAATAGAGACTCTTCTTACAGTCGGTGCTTTGAGCAGTCCCTGTCAGACCAGAATTAGTTTCCGATACACCACTCCAGGTCCAATGTATTCCTTGGACATTGACATTGACGATGCAACACAGATATCGCATCGGAATGAAATACAAAAGGCAAACTGCCGCGTAAGTACAAGAATAGAGACTCTTCTTACAGTCGGTGCTTTGAGCATTCCCTGTGAGAGCAGCATTAGCTTCCGATACACCTCTGCAGGTTCAATGTATTCCCAGGACCTTCACATTGACGATGAAACACAGAAATCGCATCGGAATGAAATACAAAATGCACAATGTCGCCTTAAGTACAAGAATAGAGACTCATCTTACAGTCGGTGCTTTGAGCATTCCCTGTGAGACCAGTATTAGTTTCCGATACACCACTGCAATTTCAATGTATTCCTTGGACCTTCACATTGACGATGAAACACAGAAATCGCATCGGAATTAAATACAAAAGGCACAATGCCGTCTTAAGTACAAGAATAGAGACTCTTCTTACAGTCGGCGCTTTCAGCACTCCCTGTGAGACCAGTATTAGTTTCCGATACACCACTGCAGGTTCAATGTATTCCTAGGACCTTCACATTGACGATGAAATACAGAAATCGCATCGGAAGTAAATACAAAAGGCACAATGCCGCCTTACGTACAAGAATAGAGACTCTTCTTACAGTCGGTGCTTTGAGCATTCCCTGTGAGACCAGTATTAGTTTCCGATACACCACTGCAGGCACAATGTATTCCTTGGACCTTCACATTGACGATGAAACACAGAAATCGCATCGGAATTAATTACAAAATGCACAATGCCGTCATAAGTACACGAATAGAGACTCGTCTTACAGTCGGTGGTTTGGGCATTCCCTGTGAGACCAGTATTAATTTCCGATACACCACTGCAGGTTCAATGTATTCCTTGGACCTTCACATTGACCATGAAACATAGAAATCGCATCGGAATTAAATACAAATTGTGCAATGCCGCCTTAAGTACAGGAATAGAGACTCTCCTTACAGTCGGTGCTTTGAGCATTCCCTGTGAGACCAGTATTAGTTTCCGATACACCACCGCAGGTTCAATGTATTCCTTGCACCTCCACATTGACGATGAAACACAGAAATCGCATCGGAATTAAATACAAAATGCGCAATTCCGCCTTAAGTACAAGAATAGAGACTCTTCTTACAGTCGGTGCTTTGAGCATTTCCTTTGAGACCAGTATTAGCGTCTGATACACCACTACAGGTTCAATGTATTCCTTAGACCTTCACATTGACGATGAAATACAGATACCGCATCGGAATTAAATACAAAAGGCTCAATGCCGTCTTAAGTCCAAGAATAGAGACTCTTATTACAGTCGGTGCTATGAACTTTCCCTGTGAGACCAGTATTAGTTTCCGATACACCACTGCAGGTTCAATGTATTCCTTGGACCTTCACATTGACGATGAAACACAGAAATCGCATCGGAATAAAATACATAAGGCACAATGCCGTCTTAAGTACAAGAATAGAGACACTTCCTACAGTCGGTGATTTCAGCATTCTCTGTGAGACCAGTATTAGTTTCCGATACACCTCAGCAGGTTCAATTTATTCCTAGGACCTTCACATTGACGATGAAACACAGAAATCGCATCGGATTTTAATACAAAAGGCACAATGTCGCCTTAAGTACAAGAATAGAGACTCTTCTTACAGTCGGTGCTTTGAGCATTCCCTGTCAGACCAGTGTTAGTTTCCGATACACCACTGCAGGTTCAATGAATTCCTTGGACCTTCACATTGAAGATGAAACACAGTAATCGCATCGGAATGAAATACAAAAGGCAAACTGCCGCGTAAGTACAAGAATAGAGACTCCTCTTACAGTCGGTGCTTTCAGCATTCCCTGTGAGACCAGTATTAGTTTCCGATACTCCTCAGCAGGTTCAATGTATTCCTAGGTCCTTCATATTGACGATGAAACACAGAAATCGCATCGGAATTAAATACAAAAGGCACAATGTCGCCTTAAGTACAAGAATAGGGACTCTTCTTACAGTCGGTGCTTTGAGCATTCCCTGTGAGACCAGTATTAGTTTCCGATACACCACTCCAGGTTCAATGTTTTCCTTGGACATTCACAATGACGATGAAACACAGAAATCGCATCGGAATGAAATACAAAAGCCAAACTGCCGCGTAAGTACAAGAATAGAGACTCTTCTTAAAGTCGGTGCTTTCAGCTTCCCTGTGAGACCAGTATTAGTTTCCGATACACCTCAGCAGGTTCGATGTATTATTAGGACCTTCACATTGATGATGAAACACAGAAATCGCATCGGAATTAAATACAAAAGGCACAATGTCGCCTTAAGCACAAGAATAGTGACTCTTCTTACAGTCGGTGGTTTGAGCATTCCCTGTGAGACCAGTTTTAGTTTCCGATACACCACTGCAGGTTCTATGTATTCCTTGGACCTTCACATTGACGATGAAACACAGAAATCGCATCGGAATGAAAAACAAAAGGCAAACTGCCGCATAAGTACAAGAATAGAGACTCTTCTTACAGTCGGTGCTCTCAGCATTCCCTGTGAAACCAGTATTAGTTTCCGATACACCTCAGCAGGTTCAATGTATTCCTAGGACCATCACATTGACGATGAAACACATAAATCGCATCAGAATTAAATACAAAAGGAGCAATGCCGCCTTAAGTACAAGAATAGAGACTCTTCTTACAGTCGGTGCTTTGAGCATTCCCTGAGAGACCAGAATTAGTTTCCGATACACCACTCCAGGTTCAATGTATTCCTTGGACATTCACATTGACGATGAAACACAGATATCGCATTGGAATTAAATTCAAAAGGCACAATGCCGCCTTAAGTACAAGAATAGAGACCATTCATACAGTCGGTGCTTTGAGCATTCCCTGTGAGACCAGTATTACTTTCCGATACACCACTGCAGGTCCAATGTATTCCTTGGACCTTCTCATTGACGATGAAACACAGAAATCGCATCGGAATTAAGTACAAAAGGCACAATGCCGCCTTATGTACAAGAATAGAGACTCTTCTTACGGTCGGTGCCTTGAGCATTCTCTGTGAGACCAGTATTAGTTTCCGATACACCACTGCATGTACAATATATTCTTTGGACCTTCACATTGATGATGAAACACAGAAATCGCATCGGAATGAAATACAAACGGCAAACTGCCGCGTAAGTACAAGAATAAAGACTCGTCTTACAGTCTGTGTTTTGAGCATTCCCTGTGAGACCAGTATTAGTTTCCGATACACCACTGCAATTTCAATGTATTCCTTGGACCTTCACATTGACGATGAAACACAGAAATCGCATCGGAATTAAATACAAAAGGCACAATGCCGTCTTAAGTACAAGAATAGAGACTCTTCTTTCAGTCGGTGCTTTCAGCACTCCCTGTGAGACCAGTATTAGTTTCCGATACACCTCAGCAGGTTCAATGTATTCCTAGGACCTTCACATTGACGATGAAATACAGAAATCGCATCGGAAATAAATACAAAAGGCACAATGCCGCCTTACGTACAAGAATAGAGACTCTTCTTACAGTCGGTGCTTTGAGCATTCCCTGTGAGACCAGTATTAGTTTCTGATACACCACTGCAGGTTCAATGTATTCCTCGGACCTTCACATTGACGATGAAACACAGAAATCGCATCGGAATTAATTACAAAATGCACAATGCCGTCATAAGTACACGAATAGAGACTCGTCTTACAGTCGGTGGTTTGGGCATTCCCTGTGAGACCAGTATTAATTTCCGATACACCACTGCAGGTTCAATGTATTCCTTGGACCTTCACATTGACCATGAAACATAGAGATCGCATCGGAATTAAATACAAATTGTGCAATGCCGCCTTAAGTACAAGAATAGAGACTCTCCTTACAGTCGGTGCTTTGAGCATTCCCTGTGAGACCAGTATTAGCTTCCGATACACCACCGCAGGTTCAATGTATTCCTTGCACCTTCACATTGACGATGAAACACAGAAATCGCATCGGAATTAAATACAAAAGGCGCAATTCCGCCTTAAGTACAAGAATAGAGACTCTTCTTACAGTCGGTGCTTTGAGCATTTCCTTTGAGACCAGTATTAGCGTCTGATACACCACTACAGGTTTAATGTATTCCTTAGACCTTCACATTGACGATGATATACAGATATCGCATCGGAATTAAATACAAAAGGCTCAATGCCGTCTTAAGTCCAAGAATAGAGACTCTTATTACAGTCGGTGCTATGAACATTCCCTGTGAGACCAGTATTAGTTTCCGATACACCACTGCAGGTTCAATGTATTCCTTGGACCTTCACATTGACGATGAAACACAGAAATCGCATCGGAATTAAATACAAAAGGCGCAATTCCGCCTTAAGTACAAGAATAGAGACTCTTCTTACAGTCGGTGCTTTGAGCATTCCCTGTGAGACCAGTATTAGTTTCCGATACACCACTGCATGTTCAATGTATTCCTTGGACCTTCACATTGACGATGAAACACAGAAATCGCATCGGAATAAAATACATAAGGCACAATGCCGTCTTAAGTACAAGAATAGAGACACTTCCTACAGTCGGTGATTTCAGCATTCCCTGTGAGACCAGTATTAGTTTCCGATACACCTCAGCAGGTTCAATGTATTCCTAGGACCTTCACATTGACGATGAAACACAGAAATCGCATCGGATTTAATTACAAAAGGCACAATGTCGCCTTAAGTACAAGAATAGAGACTCTTCTTACAGTCGGTGCTTTGAGCATTCCCTGTCAGACCAGTGTTAGTTTCCGATACACCACTGCAGGTTCAATGTATTCCTTGGACCTTCACATTGAAGATGAAACACAGTAATCGCATCGGAATGAAATACAAAAGGCAAACTGCCGCGTAAGTACAACAATAGAGACTCCTCTTGCAGTCGGTGCTTTCAGCATTCCCTGTGAGACCAGTATTAGTTTCCGATACTCCTCAGCACGTTCAATGTATTCCTAGGACCTTCATATTGACGATGAAACACAGAAATCGCATCGGAATTAAATACAAAAGGCACAATGTCGCCTTAAGTACAAGAATAGAGACTCTTCTTACAGTCGGTGCTTTGAGCATTCCCTGTGAGACCAGTATTAGTTTCCGATACACCACTCCAGGTTCAATGTTTTCCTTGGACATTCACAATGACGATGAAACACAGAAATCGCATCGGAATGAAATACAAAAGCCAAACTGCCGCGTAAGTACAAGAATAGAGACTCTTCTTAATGTCGGTGCTTTCAGCTTCCCTGTGAGACCAGTATTAGTTTCCGATACACCTCAGCAGGTTCGATGTATTAATAGGACCTTCACATTGATGATGAAACACAGAAATCGCATCGGAATTAAATACAAAAGGCACAATGTCGCCTTAAGCACAAGAATAGTGACTCTTCTTACAGTCGGTGGTTTGAGCATTCCCTGTGAGACCAGTTTTAGTTTCCGATACACCACTGCAGGTTCAATGTATTCCTTGGACCTTCACATTGACGATGAAACACAGAAATCGCATCGGAATGAAAAACAAAAGGCAAACTGCCGCATAAGTACAAGAATAGAGACTCTTTTACAGTCGGTGCTCTCAGCATTCCCTGTGAAACCAGTATTAGTTTCCGATACACTTCAGCAGGTTCAATGTATTCCTAGGACCATCACATTGACGATGAAACACATAAATCGCATCAGAATTAAATACAAAAGGAGCAATGCCGCCTTAAGTACAAGAATAGAGACTCTTCTTACAGTCGGTGCTTTGAGCATTCCCTGAGAGACCAGAATTAGTTTCCGATACACCACTCCAGGTTCAATGTATTCCTTGGACATTCACATTGACGATGAAACACAGATATCGCATTGGAATTAAATTCAAAAGGCACAATGCCACCTTAAGTACAAGAATAGAGACCATTCATACAGTCGGTGCTTTGAGCATTCCCTGTGAGACCAGTATTACTTTCCGATACACCACTGCAGGTTCAATGTATTCCTTGCACCTTCTCATTGACGATGAAACACAGAAATCGCATCGGAATTATGTACAAAAGGCACAATGCCGCCTTATGTACAAGAATAGAGACTCTTCTTACGGTCGGTGCTTTGAGCATTCCCTGTGAGACCAGTATTAGTTTCCGATACACCACTGCATGTACAATATATTCCTTGGACCTTCACATTGATGATGAAACACAGAAATCGCATCGGAATGAAATACAAACGGCAAACTGCCGCGTAAGTACAAGAATAAAGACTCGTCTTACAGTCTGTGTTTTGAGCATTCCCTGTGAGACCAGTATTAGTTCCCGATACACCACTGCAGGTTCAATGTATTCCTTGGACCTTCACATTGACGAAGAGACACAGAAATCGCATCGGAATTAAATACAAAAGGCACAATGTCACCAAGAACAAGAATAGAGACTCTCTTTACAGTCGGTGCTTTGAGCATTCCCTGTGAGACCAGTATTAGTTTCCGATACACCACTGCTGGTTCAATGTATTCCTTGGACCTTCACATTGACGATGAAACACATAAACCGCATCGGAATTAAATACAAAAGGCACAATGCCGCCTTAAGTACAAGAATAGAGACTCTTCTTACGGTCGGTGCATTGAGCATTCCCTGTGAGACCGGTATTAGTTTCCGATACACCACTGCAGGTTCAATGTATTCCTCGGACCTTCACATTGACGCTGAAACACAGATATTACATCGGAATTAAATACAAAAGGCACAATGCCGCCTTAAGTACAAGAATAGAGACTCTTCTTACAGTCGGTGTTTTGAGCATTCCCTGTGAGACCAGTATTAGTTTCCAATACACCACTGCAGGTTCAATGAATTCCTTGGACAAACACATTGCCGATGAAAAACAGAAATTATATCGGAATAAAATACAAAAGACACAATGCCGTCTTAAGAGCAAGAATAGGGACTCTTCTTACAGTCGGTGCTTTGAGCATTCCCTGTGAGACCAAAATTAGTTTCCGATACACCACTGCAAGTTCAATGTATTCCTTGGACATACACATTGACGATGAAACACCGAAATTACATCGGAATTAAATACAAAAGACTCAATGCCGTCTTAAGTACAAGAGGAGTGAGGCTTCTTAGAGTCTGTGTTTTATCCATTCCTGTGAGACCAGTATTAGTTTCCGATACACCACTGCAGGTTCAATGTATTCCTTGGACCTTCACATTGACGATGAAACACAGATATCGCATCGGAATTAAGTACAAAAGGTGCAATGCCGCCTTAAGTACAAGAATAGAGACTCTTCTTACAGTCGGTGCTTTGAGCATTCCCTGAGAGACCAGAATTAGTTTCTGATACACCACTGCAGGTTCAATGTATTCCTTGGACCTTCACATTGACGAAGAGACACAGAAATCGCATCGGAATTAAATACAAAAGGCACAATGTCACCAAGAACAAGAATAGAGACTCTCTTTACAGTCGGTGCTTTGAGCATTCCCTGTGAGACCAGTATTAGTTTCCGATACACCTCAGCAGGTTCAATGTATTCCTAGGACCATCACATTGACGATGAAACACATAAATCGCATCAGAATTAAATACAAAAGGAGCAATGCCGCCTTAAGTACAAGAATAGAGACTCTTCTTACAGTCGGTGCTTTGAGCATTCCCTGAGAGACCAGAATTAGTTTCCGATACACCACTCCAGGTTCAATGTATTCCTTGGACATTCACATTGACGATGAAACACAGATATCGCATTGGAATTAAATTCAAAAGGCACAATGCCGCCTTAAGTACAAGAATAGAGACCATTCATACAGTCGGTGCTTTGAGCATTCCCTGTGAGACCAGTATTACTTTCCGATACACCACTGCAGGTTCAATGTATTCCTTGCACCTTCTCATTGACGATGAAACACGGAAATCGCATCGGAATTAAGTACAAAAGGCACAATGCCGCCTTATGTACAAGAATAGAGACTCTTCTTACGGTCGGTGCTTTGAGCATTCCCTGTGAGACCAGTATTAGTTTCCGATACACCACTGCATGTACAATATATTCCTTGGACCTTCACATTGATGATGAAACACAGAAATCGCATCGGAATGAAATACAAACGGCAAACTGCCGCGTAAGTACAAGAATAAAGACTCGTCTTACAGTCTGTGTTTTGAGCATTCCCTGTGAGACCAGTATTAGTTCCCGATACACCACTGCAGGTTCAATGTATTCCTTGGACCTTCACATTGACGAAGAGACACAGAAATCGCATCGGAATTAAATACAAAAGGCACAATGTCACCAAGAACAAGAATAGAGACTCTCTTTACAGTCGGTGCTTTGAGCATTCCCTGTGAGACCAGTATTAGTTTCCGATACACCACTGCTGGTTCAATGTATTCCTAGGACCTTCACATTGACGATGAAATACAGAAATCGCATCGGAAATAAATACAAAAGGCACAATGCCGCCTTACGTACAAGAATAGAGACTCTTCTTACAGTCGGTGCTTTGAGCATTCCCTGTGAGACCAGTATTAGTTTCTGATACACCACTGCAGGTTCAATGTATTCCTTGGACCTTCACATTGACGATGAAACACAGAAATCGCATCGGAATTAATTACTAAATGCACAATGCCGTCATAAGTACACGAATAGAGACTCGTCTTACAGTCGGTGGTTTGGGCATTCCCTGTGAGACCAGTATTAATTTCCGATACACCACTGCAGGTTCAATGTATTCCTTGGACCTTCACATTGACCATGAAACATAGAGATCGCATCGGAATTAAATACAAATTGTGCAATGCCGCCTTGAGTACAAGAATGGAGACTCTCCTTACAGTCGGTGCTTTGAGCATTCCCTGTGAGACCAGTATTAGCTTCCGATACACCACCGCAGGTTCAATGTATTCCTTGCACCTTCACATTGACGATGAAACACAGAAATCGCATCGGAATTAAATACAAAAGGCGCAATTCCGCCTTAAGTACAAGAATAGAGACTCTTCTTACAGTCGGTGCTTTGAGCATTTCCTTTGAGACCAGTATTAGCGTCTGATACACCACTACAGGTTTAATGTATTCCTTAGACCTTCACATTGACGATGAAATACAGATATCGCATCGGAATTAAATACAAAAGGCTCAATGCCGTCTTAAGTCCAAGAATAGAGACTCTTATTACAGTCGGTGCTTTGAGCATTCCCTGTGAGACCAGTATTAGTTTCCGATACACCACTGCATGTTCAATGTATTCCTTGGACCTTCACAGTGACGATGAAACACAGAAAGCGCATCGGAATAAAATACATAAGGCACAATGCCGTCTTAAGTACAAGAATAGAGACACTTCCTACAGTCGGTGATTTCAGCATTCCCTGTGAGACCAGTATTAGTTTCCGATACACCTCAGCAGGTTCAATGTATTCCTAGGACCTTCACATTGACGATGAAACACAGAAATCGCATCGGATTTAATTACAAAAGGCACAATGTCGCCTTAAGTACAAGAATAGAGACTCTTCTTACAGTCGGTGCTTTGAGCATTCCCTGTCAGACCAGTGTTAGTTTCCGATACACCACTGCAGGTTCAATGTATTCCTTGGACCTTCACATTGAAGATGAAACACAGTAATCGCATCGGAATGAAATACAAAAGGCAAACTGCCGCGTAAGTACAACAATAGAGACTCCTCTTACAGTCGGTGCTTTCAGCATTCCCTGTGAGACCAGTATTAGTTTCCGATACTCCTCAGCAGGTTCAATGTATTCCTAGGACCTTCATATTGACGATGAAACACAGAAATCGCATCGGAATTAAATACAAAAGGCACAATGTCGCCTTAAGTACAAGAATAGAGACTCTTCTTACAGTCGGTGCTTTGAGCATTCCCTGTGAGACCAGTATTAGTTTCCGATACACCACTCCAGGTTCAATGTTTTCCTTGGACATTCACAATGACGATGAAACACAGAAATCGCATCGGAATGAAATACAAAAGCCAAACTGATGCGTAAGTACAAGAATAGAGACTCTTCTTAATGTCGGTGCTTTCAGCTTCCCTGTGAGACCAGTATTAGTTTCCGATACACCTCAGCAGGTTCGATGTATTAATAGGACCTTCACATTGATGATGAAACACAGAAATCGCATCGGAATTAAATACAAAAGGCACAATGTCGCCTTACGCACAAGAATAGTGACTCTTCTTACAGTCGGTGGTTTGAGCATTCCCTGTGAGACCAGTTTTAGTTTCCGATACACCACTGCAGGTTCTATGTATTCCTTGGACCTTCACATTGACGATGAAACACAGAAATCGCATCGGAATGAAAAACAAAAGGCAAACTGCCGCATAAGTACAATAATAGAGACTCTTTTACAGTCGGTGCTCTCAGCATTCCCTGTGAAACCAGTATTAGTTTCCGATACACCTCAGCAGGTTCAATGTATTCCTAGGACCATCACATTGACGATGAAACACATAAATCGCATCAGAATTAAATACAAAAGGAGCAATGCCGCCTTAAGTACAAGAATAGAGACTCTTCTTACAGTCGGTGCTTTGAGCATTCCCTGAGAGACCAGAATTAGTTTCCGATACACCACTCCAGGTTCAATGTATTCCTTGGACCTTCACATTGATGATGAAACACAGAAATCGCATCGGAATTAAGTACAAAAGGCACAATGCCGCCTTATGTACAAGAATAGAGACTCTTCTTACGGTCGGTGCTTTGAGCATTCCCTGTGAGACCAGTATTAGTTTCCGATACACCACTGCATGTACAATATATTCCTTGGACCTTCACATTGATGATGAAACACAGAAATCGCATCGGAATGAAATACAAACGGCAAACTGCCGCGTAAGTACAAGAATAAAGACTCGTCTTACAGTCTGTGTTTTGAGCATTCCCTGTGAGACCAGTATTAGTTCCCGATACACCACTGCCGGTTCAATGTATTCCTTGGACCTTCACATTGACGAAGAGACACAGAAATCGCATCGGAATTAAATACAAAAGGCACAATGCCGCCTTAAGTACAAGAATAGAGACTCTTCTTACGGTCGGTGCATTGAGCATTCCCTGTGAGACCGGTATTAGTTTCCGATACACCACTGCAGGTTCAATGTATTCCTCGGACCTTCACATTGACGCTGAAACACAGATATTACATCGGAATTAAATACAAAAGGCACAATGCCGCCTTAAGTACAAGAATAGAGACTCTTCTTACAGTCGGTGTTTTGAGCACTCCTTGTGAGACCAGTATTAGTTTCCAATACACCACTGCAGGTTCAATGAATTCCTTGGACAAACACATTGCCGATGAAAAACAGAAATTATATCGGAATAAAATACAAAAGACACAATGCCGTCTTAAGAGCAAGAATAGGGACTCTTCTTACAGTCGGTGCTTTGAGCATTCCCTGTGAGACCAAAATTAGTTTCCGATACACCACCGCAAGTTCAATGTATTCCTTGGACATACACATTGACGATGAAACACTGAAATTACATCGGAATTAAATACAAAAGACTCAATGCCGTCTTAAGTACAAGAGGAGTGAGGCTTCTTAGAGTCTGTGTTTTATCCATTCCTGTGAGACCAGTATTTGTTTCCGATACACCACTGCAGGTTCAATGTATTCCTTGGACCTTCACATTGACGATGAAATACAGATATCGCATCTGAATTAAGTACAAAAGGTGCAATGCCGCCTTAAGTACAAGAATAGAGACTCTTCTTACAGTCGGTGCTTTGAGCATTCCCTGTGAGACCAGTATTAGTTTCCGATACACCACTGCAGGTTCAATGTATTCCTTGGACCTTCACATTGACGATGAAACTCAAAAATCGCATCGGAATTAAATACAAAAGGCACAATGCCGCATTAAGTACAATAATAGAGACTCTTCTTACAGTCGGTGATTTGAGCATTCCCTTTGAGACCAGTATTAGTTTCTGATACACCTCTGCAGGTTCAATGTATTCCTTGGAACTTCACATTGACGATGAAACACAGAAATCGCATCGGAATTAAATACAAAAGGCACAATGCCGTCTTAAGTACAAGAATAGGGACTCTTCTTACAGTCGGTGCTATGAGCATTCCCTGTGAGACCAGTATTAGTTTCCGATACACCACTGCAGGTTCAATGTATTCCTTGGACCTTCACATTGACGATGAAACACAGAAATGGCATGGGAATTAAATTCAAAAGGCACTATGCCATCTTAAGTACAAGAATAGAGACTCTTCTTACAGTCGGTGCTTTGAGCATTCCCTGTGAGACCAGTATTAGTTTCCGATACACCACTGAAGGTTCAATGTATTCCTTGGACCTTGACATTGACGATGAAACACAGAAATCGCATCGGAATTAAATACAAAAAGCACAATGCCGCCTTTAGTACAAGAATGGAGACTCCTCTTACAGTCGGTGCTTTGAGCATTCCCTGTGAGACCAGTATCAGTTTCCGATACACCACTGCAGGTTCAATGTATTTCTTGGACCTTCACATTGACGAAGAGACACAGAAATCGCATCGGAATTAAATACAAAAGGCACAATGTCACCAAGAACAAGAATAGAGACTCTCTTTACAGTCGGTGCTTTGAGCATTCCCTGTGAGACCAGTATTAGTTTCCGATACACCACTGCTGGTTCAATGTATTCCTTGGACCTTCACATTGACGATGAAACACATAAACCGCATCGGAATTAAATACAAGAGGCACAATGCCGCCTTAAGTACAAGAATAGAGACTCTTCTTACGGTCGGTGCATTGAGCATTCCCTGTGAGACCGGTATTAGTTTCCGATACACCACTGCAGGTTCAATGTATTCCTCGGACCTTCACATTGACGCTGAAACACAGATATTACATCGGAATTAAATACAAAAGGCACAATGTCACCAAGAACAAGAATAGAGACTCTTCTTACAGTCGGTGCTTTGAGCATTCCCTGTGAGACCAGTATCAGTTTCCGACACACCACTGCAGGTTCAATGTATTTCTTGGACCTTCACATTGACGAAGAGACACAGAAATCGCATCGGAATTAAATACAAAAGGCACAATGTCACCAAGAACAAGAATAGAGACTCTCTTTACAGTCGGTGCTTTGAGCATTCCCTGAGAGACCAGAATTAGTTTCCGATACACCACTCCAGGTTCAATGTAGTCCTTGGACATTCACATTGACGATGAAACACAGATATCGCATTGGAATTAAATTCAAAAGGCACAATGCCGCCTTAAGTACAAGAATAGAGACCATTCATACAGTCGGTGCTTTGAGCATTCCCTGTGAGACCAGCATTACTTTCCGATACACCACTGCAGGTTCAATGTATTCCTTGCACCTTCTCATTGACGATGAAACACAGAAATCGCATCGGAATTAAGTACAAAAGGCACAATGCCGCCTTATGTACAAGAATAGAGAGTCTTCTTACGGTCGGTGCTTTGAGCATTCCCTGTGAGACCAGTATTAGTTTCCGATACACCACTGCTGGTTCAATGTATTCCTTGGACCTTCACATTGACGATGAAACACATAAACCGCATCGGAAGTAAATACAAAAGGCACAATGCCGCCTTAAGTACAAGAATAGAGACTCTTCTTACGGTCGGTGCATTGAGCATTCCCTGTGAGACCGGTATTAGTTTCCGATACACCACTGCATGTTCAATGTATTCCTCGGACATTCACATTGCCGCTGAAACACAGATATTACATCGGAATTAAATACAAAAGGCACAATGCCGCCTTAAGTACAAGAATAGAGACTCTTCTTACAGTCGGTGTTTTGAGCATTCCCTGTGAGACCAGTATTAGTTTCCAATACACCACTGCAGGTTCAATGAATTCCTTGGACAAACACATTGCCGATGAAAAACAGAAATTATATCGGAATAAAATACAAAAGACACAATGCCGTCTTAAGAGCAAGAATAGGGACTCTTCTTACAGTCGGTGCTTTGAGCATTCCCTGTGAGACCAAAATTAGTTTCCGATACACCACTGCAAGTTCAATGTATTCCTTGGACATACACATTGACGATGAAACACTGAAATTACATCGGAATTAAATACAAAAGACTCAATGCCGTCTTAAGTACAAGAGGAGTGAGGCTTCTTAGAGTCTGTGTTTTATCCATTCCTGTGAGACCAGTATTAGTTTCCGATACACCACTGCAGGTTCAATGTATTCCTTGGACCTTCACATTGACGATGAAACACAGATATCGCATCGGAATTAAGTACAAAAGGTGCAATGCCGCCTTAAGTACAAGAATAGAGACTCTTCTTACAGTCGGTGCTTTGAGCATTCCCTGTGAGACCAGTATTAGTTTCCGATACACCACTGCAGGTTCAATGTATTCCTTGGACCTTCACATTGACGATGTAACTCAGAAATCGCATCGGAATTAAATACAAAAGGCACAATGCCGCATTAAGTACAATAATAGAGACTCTTCTTACAGTCGGTGATTTGAGCATTCCCTTTGAGACCAGTATTAGTTTCTGATACACCACTGCAGGTTCAATGTATTCCTTGGAACTTCACATTGACGATGAAATACAGAAATCGCATCTGAATTAAATACAAAAGGCACAATGCCGTCTTAAGTACAAGAATAGGGACTCTTCTTACAGTCGGTGCTATGAGCATTCCCTGTGAGACCAGTATTAGTTTCCGATACACCACTGCAGGTTCAATGTATTCCTTGGACCTTCACATTGACGATGAAACACAGAAATGGCATGGGAATCAAATTCAAAAGGCACTATGCCATCTTAAGTACAAGAATAGAGACTCTTCTTACAGTCGGTGCTTTGAGCATTCCCTGTGAGACCAGTATTAGTTTCCGATACACCACTGAAGGTTCAATGTATTCCTTGGACCTTGACATTGACGATGAAACACAGAAATCGCATCGGAATTAAATACAAAAAGCACAATGCCGCCTTAAGTACAAGAATGGAGACTCTTCTTACAGTCGGTGCTTTGAGCATTCCCTGTGAGACCAGTATCAGTTTCCGATACACCACTGCAGGTTCAATGTATTTCTTGGACCTTCACATTGACGATGAAACGCAGAAATCGCATTGGAATTAATTACAAAAGGCGCAATGCCGCCTTAAGTACAAGAATAGAGACTATTCTTACAGTCGGTGCTTTGAACATTCCCTGTGAGACCAGTATTAGTTTCTGATACACCACTGCAAGTTCAATGTATTCCTTGCACCTTTAGATTGACGATGAAGCACAGAAATCGCATCGGAGTTAAATACAGAAGGCACAATGCCGTACAGTCGGTGCCTTGAGCATTCCCTATGAGACCAGTATTAGTTTCCGATACACCACTGCCGGTTCAATGTGTTCCTTGGACCTTCACATTGACGATGAAACACAGAAATCGCATTGGAATTAAATACCAAAGGCGCAATGCCGCCTTAACTACAAGAATAGAGACTCTTCTTACAGTCGGTGATTTGAGCATTTCCTGTGAGAAAAGTATTACTTTCCGATACACCACTGCAGGTTCAATGTATTCCTTGGACCTTCATATTGACAATGAAACACAGAAATCGCATCGGAATTAAATTGAAAAGGCGCAATGCCGCCTTAAGAACAAGAATAGAGACTCTTCTTACAGTTGGTGCTTTGAGCACTCCCTGTGAGACCAGTATTACTTTCTGATACACAACTGCAGGTTCAATGTGATCTTTGGACCTTCGCATTGACGATGAAACACAGAAATCGCATCGAATTAAGTACAAAAGGCACAATGCCGTCATCAGTACAAGAATAGAGACACTTCCTACAGTCGGCGATTTCAGCATTCCCTGTGAGACCAGTATTAGTTTCCGATACACCTCAGCAGGTTCAATGTATTCCTAGGACCTTCTCATTGACGATGAAACACAGAAATCACATCGGAATTAAATACAAAAGGCGCAATGCCGCCTTAAGTACAAGAATAGAGACTCTTTTTACAGTCGGTGCTTTGAGCATTCCCTGTGAGACCAGTATTAGTTTCCGATACACCACTCCAGGTTCAATGTATTCCTTGGACATTCACATTGACGATGAAACACAGAAATCGCATCGGAATGAAATACAAAAGGCAAACTGCCGCGTAAGTACAAGAATAGAGACTCCTCTTACAGTCGGTGCTTTCAGCATTCCCTGTGAGACCAGTCTTAGTTTCCGATACTCCTCAGCAGGTTCAATGTATTCCTAGGACCTTCATATTGACGATGCAACACAGAAATCGCATCGGAATTAAATACAAAAGGCACAATGTCGCCTTAAGTACAAGAATAGAGACTCTTCTTACAGTCGGTGCTTTGAGCATTCCCTGTGAGACCAGTATTAGTTTCCGATACACCACTTCAGGTTCAATGTATTCCTTGGACATTCACAATGACGATGAAACACAGAAATCGCATCGGAATGAAATACAAAAGCCAAACTGCCGCGTAAGTACAAGAATAGAGACTCTTCTTACAGTCGGTGCTTTCAGCTTCCCTGTGAGACCAGTATTAGTTTCCGATACACCTCAGCAGGCTCAATGTATTCCTAGGACCTTCACATTGACGATGAAACACAGACATCGCATCGGAATTAAATACAAAAAGCACAATGTCGCATTAAGTACAAAAATAGAGACTCTTTTTGCAGTCGGTGTTTTGAGCATTCCCTGTGAGACCAGAATTAGTTTCCGATACACCACTCCAGGTTCAACGTAATCCTTGGACCTTCACATTGACGATGAAACACAGAAATCGCATCGGAATGAAATACAAAAGACAAACTGCCGTGTAAGTACAAGAATAGAGACTCTTCTTACAGTCGGTGTTTTCAGCATTCCCTGTGAGACCAGTATATGTTTCCGATAAACTTCAGCATGTTCGATGTATTCCTAGGACCTTCACATTGATGATGAAACACAGAAATCGCATCGGAATTAAATACAAAAGGCACAATGTCGCCTTAAGCACAAGAATAGTGACTCTTCTTACAGTCGGTGGTTTGAGCATTCCCTGTGAGACCAGTTTTAGTTTCCGATACACCACTGCAGGTTCTATGTATTCCTTGGACCTTCACATTGACGATGAAACACAGAAATCGCATCGGAATGAAATACAAAAGGCAAACTGCCGCATAAGTACAAGAATAGAGACTCTTCTTACAGTCGGTGCTCTCAGCATTCCCTGTGAAACCAGTATTAGTTTCCGATACACCTCAGCAGTTTCAATGTATTCCTAGGACAATCACATTGACGATGAAACACATAAATCGCAACAGAATTAAATACAAAAGGAGCAATAACGCCTTACGTACAAGAATAGAGACTCTTCTTACAGTCGCTGCTTTGAGCATTCCCTGAGAGACCAGAATTAGTTTCCGATACACCACTCCAGGTTCAATGTATTCCTTGGACATTCACATTGACGATGAAACACAGATATCGCATTGGAATTAAATTCAAAAGGCACAATGCCGCCTTAAGTACAAGAATAGAGACCATTCATACAGTCGGTGCTTTGAGCATTCCCTGTGAGACCAGTATTACTTTCCGATACACCACTGCAGGTCCAATGTATTCCTTGGACCTTCTCATTGACGATGAAACACAGAAATCGCATCGGAATTAAGTACAAAAGGCACAATGCCGCCTTATGTACAAGAATAGAGACTCTTCTTACGGTCGGTGCTTTGAGCATTCCCTGTGACACCAGTATTAGTTTCCGATACACCACTGCATGTACAATATATTCCTTGGACCTTCACATTGATGATGAAACACAGAAATCGCATCGGAATGAAATACAAACGGCAAACTGCCGCGTAAGTACAAGAATAAAGACTCGTCTTACAGTCTGTGTTTTGAGCATTCCCTGTGAGACCAGTATTAGTTCCCGATACACCACTCCAGGTTCAATGTATTCCTTGGACCTTCACATTGACGAAGAGACACAGAAATCGCATCGGAATTAAATACAAAAGGCACAATGTCACCAAGAACAAGAATAGAGACTCTCTTTACAGTCGGTGCTTTGAGCATTCCCTGTGAGACCAGTATTAGTTTCCGATACACCACTGCTGGTTCAATGTATTCCTTGGACCTTCACATTGACGATGAAACACATAAACCGCATCGGAATTAAATACAAAAGGCACAATGCCGCCTTAAGTACAAGAATAGAGACTCTTCTTACGGTCGGTGCATTGAGCATTCCCTGTGAGACCGGTATTAGTTTCCGATACACCACTGCAGGTTCAATGTATTCCTCGGACCTTCACATTGACGCTGAAACACAGATATTACATCGGAATTAAATACAAAAGGCACAATGCCGCCTTAAGTACAAGAATAGAGACTCTTCTTACAGTCGGTGTTTTGAGCATTCCCTGTGAGACCAGTATTAGTTTCCAATACACCACTGCAGGTTCAATGAATTCCTTGGACAAACACATTGCCGATGAAAAACAGAAATTATATCGGAATAAAATACAAAAGACACAATGCCGTCTTAAGAGCAAGAATAGGGACTCTTCTTACAGTCGGTGCTTTGAGCATTCCCTGTGAGACCAAAATTAGTTTCCGATACACCACTGCAAGTTCAATGTATTCCTTGGACATACACATTGACGATGAAACACTGAAATTACATCGGAATTAAATACCAAAGACTCAATGCCGTCTTAAGTACAAGAGGAGTGAGGCTTCTTAGAGTCTGTGTTTTATCCATTCCTGTGAGACCAGTATTAGTTTCCGATACACCACTGCAGGTTCAATGTATTCCTTGGACCTTCACATTGACGATGAAACACAGATATCGCATCGGAATTAAGTACAAAAGGTGCAATGCCGCCTTAAGTACAAGAATAGAGACTCTTCTTACAGTCGGTGCTTTAAGCATTCCCTGTGAGACCAGTATTAGTTTCCGATACACCACTGCAGGTTCAATGTATTCCTTGGACCTTCACATTGACGATGTAACTCAGAAATCGCATCGGAATTAAATACAAAAGGCACAATGCCGCATTAAGTACAATAATAGAGACTCTTCTTACAGTCGGTGATTTGAGCATTCCCTTTGAGACCAGTATTAGTTTCTGATACACCACTGCAGGTTCAATGTATTCCTTGGAACTTCACATTGACGATGAAACACAGAAATCGCATCGGAATTAAATACAAAAGGCACAATGCCGTCTTAAGTACAAGAATAGGGACTCTTCTTACAGTCGGTGCTATGAGCATTCCCTGTGAGACCAGTATTAGTTTCCGATACACCACTGCAGGTTCAATGTATTCCTTGGACCTTCACATTGACGATGAAACACAGAAATGGCATGGGAATCAAATTCAAAAGGCACTATGCCAGCTTAAGTACAAGAATAGAGACTCTTCTTACAGTCGGTGCTTTGAGCATTCCCTGTGAGACCAGTATTAGTTTCCGATACACCACTGAAGGTTCAATGTATTCCTTGGACCTTGACATTGACGATGAAACACAGAAATCGCATCGGAATTAAATACAAAAAGCACAATGCCGCCTTAAGTACAAGAATGGAGACTCTTCTTACAGTCGGTGCTTTGAGCATTCCCTGTGAGTCCAGTATCAGTTTCCGATACACCACTGCAGGTTCAATGTATTTCTTGGACCTTCACATTGACGATGAAACGCAGAAATCGCATTGGAATTAATAAAAAAAGGCGCAATGCCGCCTTAAGTACAAGAATAGAGACTATTCTTACAGTCGGTGCTTTGAACATTCCCTGTGAGACCAGTATTAGTTTCTGATACACCACTGCAGGTTCAATGTATTCCTTGCACCTTTAGATTGACGATGAAGCACAGAAATCGCATCGGAGTTAAATACAGAAGGCACAATGCCGCCTTAAGTACAAGAACAGAGACTCTTCTTACAGTCGGTGCCTTGAGCATTCCCTATGAGACCAGTATTAGTTTCCGATACACCACTGCCGGTTCAATGTGTTCCTTGGACGTTCACATTGACGATGAAACACAGAAATCGCATTGGAATTAAATACCAAAGGCGCAATGCCGCCTTAACTACAAGAATAGAGACTCTTCTTACAGTCGGTGATTTGAGCATTTCCTGTGAGAAAAGTATTACTTTCCGATACACCACTGCAGGTTCAATGTATTCCTTGGACCTTCATATTGACAATGAAACACAGAAATCGCATCGGAATTAAATTGAAAAGGCGCAATGCCGCCTTAACAACAAGAATAGAGACTCTTCTTACAGTTGGTGCTTTGAGCACTCCCTGTGAGACCAGTATTACTTTCTGATACACAACTGCAGGTTCAATGTGATCTTTGGACCTTCACATTGACGATGAAACACAGAAATCGCATCGAATTAAGTACAAAAGGCACAATGCCGTCATCAGTACAAGAATAGAGACTCTTCTTACAGTCGGTGCTTTGAGCATTCCCTGTGAGACCAGTATTAGTTTCCGATACACCACTGCATGTTCAATGTATTCCTTGGACCTTCACATTGACGATGAAACACAGAAATCGCATCGGAATAAAATACATAAGGCACAATGCCGTCTTAAGTACAAGAATAGAGACACTTCCTACAGTCGGTGATTTCAGCATTCCCTGTGAGACCAGTATTAGTTTCCGATACACCTCAGCAGGTTCAATGTATTCCTAGGACCTTCTCATTGACGATGAAACACAGAAATCGCATCGGATTTAAATACAAAAGGCACAATGTCGCCTTAAGTACAAGAATAGAGACTCTTCTTACAGTCGGTGCTTTGAGCATTCCCTGTCAGACCAGTGTTAGTTTCCGATACACCACTGCAGGTTCAATGTATTCCTTGGACCTTCACATTGAAGATGAAACACAGAAATCGCATCGGAATGAAATACAAAAGGCAAACTGCCGCGTAAGTACAAGAATAGAGACTCTTCTTAGAGTCGGTGCTCTCAGCATTCCCTGTGGGACAAGTATTAGTTTCCAATACACCTCAGCAGGTTCAATGTATTCCTAGGACCTTCACATGGAATATGAACCACAGAAATCACATCGGAATTAAATACAAAAGGCGCAATGCCGCCTTAAGTACAAGGATAGAGACTCTTTTTACAGTCGGTGCTTTGAGCATTCCCTGTGAGACCAGTATTAGTTTCCGATACACCACTCCAGGTTCAATGTATTCCTTGGACATTCACATTGACGATGAAACACAAAAATCGCATCGGAATGAAATACAAAAGGCAAACTGCCGCGTAAGTACAAGAATAGAGACTCCTCTTACAGTCGGTGCTTTCAGCATTCCCTGTGAGACCAGTCTTAGTTTCCGATACTCCTCAGCAGGTTCAATGTATTCCTAGGACCTTCATATTGACGATGCAACACAGAAATCGCATCGGAATTAAATACAAAAGGCACAATGTCGCCTTAAGTACAAGAATAGAGACTCTTCTTACAGTCGGTGCTTTGAGCATTCCCTGTGAGACCAGTATTAGTTTCCGATACACCACTTCAGGTTCAATGTATTCCTTGGACATTCACAATGACGATGAAACACAGAAATCGCATCGGAATGAAATACAAAAGCCAAACTGCCGCGTAAGTACAAGAATAGAGACTCTTCTTACAGTCGGTGCTTTCAGCTTCCCTGTGAGACCAGTATTAGTTTCCGATACACCTCAGCAGGCTCAATGTATTCCTAGGACCTTCACATTGACGATGAAACACAGACATCGCATCGGAATTAAATACAAAAAGCACAATGTCGCATTAAGTACAAAAATAGAGACTCTTTTTGCAGTCGGTGTTTTGAGCATTCCCTGTGAGACCAGAATTAGTTTCCGATACACCACTCCAGGTTCAACGTAATCCTTGGACCTTCACATTGACGATGAAACACAGAAATCGCATCGGAATGAAATACAAAAGACAAACTGCCGTGTAAGTACAAGAATAGAGACTCTTCTTACAGTCGGTGTTTTCAGCATTCCCTGTGAGACCAGTATATGTTTCCGATAAACCTCAGCATGTTCGATGTATTCCTAGGACCTTCACATTGATGATGAAACACAGAAATCGCATCGGAATTAAATACAAAAGGCACAATGTCGCCTTAAGCACAAGAATAGTGACTCTTCTTACAGTCGGTGGTTTGAGCATTCCCTGTGAGACCAGTTTCAGTTTCCGATACACCACTGCAGGTTCTATGTATTCCTTGGACCTTCACATTGACGATGAAACACAGAAATCGCATCGGAATGAAATACAAAAGGCAAACTGCCGCATAAGTACAAGAATAGAGACTCTTCTTACAGTCGGTGCTCTCAGCATTCCCTGTCAAACCAGTATTAGTTTCCGATACACCTCAGCAGTTTCAATGTATTCCTAGGACCATCACATTGACGATGAAACACATAAATCGCAACAGAATTAAATACAAAAGGAGCAATAACGCCTTACGTACAAGAATAGAGACTCTTCTTACAGTCGCTGCTTTGAGCATTCCCTGAGAGACCAGAATTAGTTTCCGATCCACCACTCCAGGTTCAATGTATTCCTTGGACATTCACATTGACGATGAAACACAGATATCGCATTGGAATTAAATTCAAAAGGCACAATGCCGCCTTAAGTACAAGAATAGAGACCATTCATACAGTCGGTGTTTTGAGCATTCCCTGTGAGACCAGTATTACTTTCCGATACACCACTGCAGGTCCAATGTATTCCTTGGACCTTCTCATTGACGATGAAACACAGAAATCGCATCGGAATTAAGTACAAAAGGCACAATGCCGCCTTATGTACAAGAATAGAGACTCTTCTTACGGTCGGTGCTTTGAGCATTCCCTGTGAGACCAGTATTAGTTTCCGATACACCACTGCATGTACAATATATTCCTTGGACCTTCACATTGATGATGAAACACAGAAATCGCATCGGAATGAAATACAAACGGCAAACTGCCGCGTAAGTACAAGAATAAAGACTCGTCTTACAGTCTGTTGTTTGAGCATTCCCTCTGAGACCAGTATTAGTTCCCGATACACCACTGCAGGTTCAATGTATTCCTTGGACCTTCACATTGACGATGAGACACAGAAATCGCATCGGAATTAAATACAAAAGGCACAATGTCACCAAGAACAAGAATAGAGACTCTCTTTACAGTCGGTGCTTTGAGCATTCCCTGTGAGACCAGTATTAGTTTCCGATACACCACTGCTGGTTCAATGTATTCCTTGGACCTTCACATTGACGATGAAACACATAAACCGCATCGGAATTAAATACAAAAGGCACAATGCCGCCTTAAGTACAAGAATAGAGACTCTTCTTACGGTCGGTGCTTTGAGCATTCCCTGTGAGACCAGTATCAGTTTCCGATACACCACTGCAGGTTCAATGTATTTCTTGGACCTTCACATTGACGATGAAACGCAGTAATCGCATTGGAATTAATTACAAAAGGCGCAATGCCGCCTTAAGTACAAGAATAGAGACCCTTCTTACAGTCGGTGCTTTGAACATTCCCTGTGAGACCAGTATTAGTTTCTGATACACCACTGCAGGTTCAATGTATTCCTTGCACCTTTAGATTGGCGATGAAGCACAGAAATCGCATCGGAGTTAAATACAGAAGGCACAATGCCGCCTTAAGTACAAGAACAGAGACTCTTTTTACAGTCGGTGCCTTGAGCATTGCCTATGAGACCAGTATTAGTTTCCGATACACCACTGCCGGTTCAATGTGTTCCTTGGACCTTCACATTGACGATGAAACACAGAAATCGCATTGGAATTAAATACCAAAGGCGCAATGCCGCCTTAACTACAAGAATAGAGACTCTTCTTACAGTCGGTGCTTTGAGCATTTCCTGTGAGAAAAGTATTACTTTCCGATACACCACTGCAGGTTCAATGTATTCCTTGGACCTTCATATTGACAATGAAACACAGAAATCGCATCGGAATTAAATTGAAAAGGCGCAATGCCGCCTTAACAACAAGAATAGAGACTCTTCTTACAGTTGGTGCTTTGAGCACTCCCTGTGAGACCAGTATTACTTTCTGATACACAACTGCAGGTTCAATGTGACCTTTGGACCTTCACATTGACGATGAAACACAGAAATCGCATCGAATTAAGTACAAAAGGCACAATGCCGTCATCAGTACAAGAATAGAGACTCTTCTTACAGTCGGTGCTTTGAGCATTCCCTGTGAGACCAGTATTAGTTTCCGATACACCACTGCATGTTCAATGTATTCCTTGGACCTTCACATTGACGATGAAACACAGAAATCGCATCGGAATAAAATACATAAGGCACAATGCCGTCTTAAGTACAAGAATAGAGACACTTCCTACAGTCGGTGATTTCAGCATTCCCTGTGAGACCAGTATTAGTTTCCGATACACCTCAGCAGGTTCAATGTATTCCTAGGACCTTCTCATTGACGATGAAACACAGAAATCGCATCGGATTTAAATACAAAAGGCACAATGTCGCCTTAAGTACAAGAATAGAGACTCTTCTTACAGTCGGTGCTTTGAGCATTCCCTGTCAGACCAGTGTTAGTTTCCGATACACCACTGCAGGTTCAATGTATTCCTTGGACCTTCACATTGAAGATGAAACACAGAAATCGCATCGGAATGAAATACAAAAGGCAAACTGCCGCGTAAGTACAAGAATAGAGACTCTTCTTAGAGTCGGTGCTCTCAGCATTCCCTGTGGGACAAGTATTAGTTTCCAATACACCTCAGCAGGTTCAATGTATTCCTAGGACCTTCACATGGAATATGAACCACAGAAATCACATCGGAATTAAATACAAAAGGCGCAATGCCGCCTTAAGTACAAGAATAGTGACTCTTTTTACAGTCGGTGCTTTGAGCATTCCCTGTGAGACCAGTATTAGTTTCCGATACACCACTCCAGGTTCAATGTATTCCTTGGACATTCACATTGACGATGAAACACAGAAATCGAATCGGAATGAAATACAAAAGGCAAACTGCCGCGTAAGTACAAGAATAGAGACTCCTCTTACAGTCGGTGCTTTCAGCATTCCCTGTGAGACCAGTATTAGTTTCCGATACTCCTCAGCAGGTTCAATGTATTCCTAGGACCTTCATATTGACGACGCAACACAGAAATCGCATCGGAATTAAATACAAAAGGCACAATGTCGCCTTAAGTACAAGAAAAGAGACTCTTCTTACAGTCGGTGCTTTGAGCATTCCCTGTGAGACCAGTATTAGTTTCCGATACACCACTTCAGGTTCACTGTATTCCTTGGACATTCACAATGACGATGAAACACAGAAATCGCATCGGAATGAAATACAAAAGCCAAACTGCCGCGTAAGTACAAGAATAGAGACTCTTCTTACAGTCGGTGTTTTCAGCATTCCCTGTGAGACCAGTATATGTTTCCGATAAACCTCAGCAGGTTCGATGTATTCCTAGGACCTTCACATTGATGATGAAACACAGAAATCGCATCGGAATTAAATACAAAAGGCACAATGTCGCCTTAAGCACAAGAATAGTGACTCTTCTTACAGTCGGTGGTTTGAGCATTCCCTGTGAGACCAGTTTTAGTTTCCGATACACCACTGCAGGTTCTATGTATTCCTTGGACCTTCACATTGACGATGAAACACAGAAATCGCATCGGAATGAAATACAAAAGGCAAACTGCCGCATAAGTACAAGAATAGAGACTCTTCTTACAGTCGGTGCTCTCAGCATTCCCTGTGAAACCAGTATTAGTTTCCGATACACCTCAGCAGGTTCAATGTATTCCTAGGACCATCACATTGACGATGAAACACATAAATCGCAACAGAATTAAATACAAAAGGAGCAATGCCGCCTTACGTACAAGAATAGAGACTCTTCTTACAGTCGGTGCTTTGAGCATTCCCTGAGAGATAAGAATTAGTTTCCGATACACCACTCCAGGTTCAATGTATTCCTTGGACATTCACATTGACGATGAAACACAGATATCGCATTGGAATAAAATTCAAAAGGCACAATGCCGCCTTATGTACAAGAATAGAGACCATTCATACAGTCGGTGCTTTGAGCATTCCCTGTGAGACCAGTATTACTTTCCGATACACCACTGCAGGTCCAATGTATTCCTTGGACCTTCTCATTGACGATGAAACACAGAAATCGCATCGGAATTAAGTACAAAAGGCACAATGCCGCCTTATGTACAAGAATAGAGACTCTTCTTACGGTCGGTGCTTTGAGCATTCCCTGTGAGACCAGTATTAGTTTCCGATACACCACTGCATGTACAATATATTCCTTGGACCATCACATTGATGATGAAACACAGAAATCGCATCGGAATGAAATACAAACGGCAAACTGCCGCGTAAGTACAAGAATAAAGACTCGTCTTACAGTCTGTGTTTTGAGCATTCCCTCTGAGACCAGTATTAGTTCCCGATACACCACTGCAGGTTCAATGTATTCCTTGGACCTTCACATTGACGATGAGACACAGAAATCGCATCGGAATTAAATACAAAAGGCACAATGTCACCAAGAACAAGAATAGAGACTCTCTTTACAGTCGGTGCTTTGAGCATTCCCTGTGAGACCAGTATTAGTTTCCGATACACCACTGCTGGTTCAATGTATTCCTTGGACCTTCACATTGACGATGAAACACATAAACCGCATCGGAATTAAATACAAAAGGCACAATGCCGCCTTAAGTACAAGAATAGAGACTCTTCTTACGGTCGGTGCTTTGAGCATTCCCTGTGAGACCGGTATTAGTTTCCGATACACCACTGCAGGTTCAATGTATTCCTCGGACCTTCACATTGACGCTGAAACACAGATATTACATCGGAATTAAATACAAAAGGCACAATGCCGCCTTAAGTACAAGAATAGAGACTCTTCTTACAGTCGGTGTTTTGAGCATTCCCTGTGAGACCAGTATTAGTTTCCAATACACCACTGCAGGTTCAATGTATTCCTTGGACAAACACATTGCCGATGAAAAACAGAAATTATATCGGAATTAAATACAAAAGACACAATGCCGTCTTAAGAGCAAGAATAGGGACTCTTCTTACAGTCGGTGCTTTGAGCATTCCCTGTGAGACCAAAATTAGTTTCCGATACACCACTGCAAGTTCAATGTATTCCTTGGACATACACATTGACGATGAAACACTGAAATTACATCGGAATTAAATACAAAAGACTCAATTCCGCCTTAAGTACAAGAGGAGTGAGGCTTCTTAGAGTCTGTGTTTTATCCATTCCTGTGAGACCACTATTAGTTTCCGATACACCACTGCAGGCACAATGCATCCCTTGGACCTGCACATTGACGATGAAACACAGAAATCGCATCGGAATTAAATTCAAAAGGCACAATGCCGCCTTAAGTACAAGAATAGAGACCCTTCTGACAGTCGGTGCTATGAGCATTCCCTGTGAGACCAGTATTAGTTTCCGATACACCACTGCATGTTAAAAGTATCCCTTGGACCTTCACATTGACGATGAAACACAGATATCGCATTGGAACTAAATTCAAAAGGCACAATGCCGTCATAAGTACACGAATAGAGACTTATCTTTCAGTCGGTGCTTTGAGCATTCGCTGTGAGACCAGTAATAGTTTCCGATACACAACTGCAGGTTCAATGTATTCCTTGGACCTTCACATTGTCGATGAAACACAGAATTCGCATCGGAATTAAATACAAAATGCACAATGCCGCATTAAGTACAAGAATAGAGGCCCTTCTTACAGTCGGTGCTTTGAGCATTCCCTGTGAGACCAGTATTAGTTTAAAATACACCACTGCAGGTTCAATGTATTCCTTGAACCTTCACATTGACGATGAAACACAGAAATCGCATCGGAATTAAATACAAAAGGCACAATGCCACCTTAAGTGCAAGAATAGAAACTCCTCTTACTGTCGGTGCTTTAAGAATTCCCTGTGAGACCAGTAATAGTTTCCGATACACCACTGCAGGTTCAATGTATTCCTTGGACCTTCACATTGACGTTGAAACACAGAAATCGCATCGGAATTAAATACAAAAGGCGCAATGCCGCCTTAAGTAAAAGAATAGAGACTCTTCTTACGGTCGGTGCTTTGAGCATTCCCTGTGAGACCAGTATTAGTTTCTGATACACCACTGCAGGTTCAATGTATTCCTTGGACCTTCACATTGACGATGAAACACAGAAATCACATCGGAATTAATTACAAAAGGCACAACGCCATCGTAAGTACAAGAATAGAGACTCTTCTTACAGTCTGTGCTTCGAGCATTCCCTGTGAGACCAGTATTAGTTTCCGATACACCACTGCAGGTTCAATGTATTCCTTGGACCTTCACATTGACGATGAAACACAGAAATCGCATCGGAATTAAGTACAAAAGGTGCAATGCCGCCTTAAGTACAAGAATAGAGACTCTTCTTACAGTCGGTGCTTTGAGCATTCCCTGTGAGACCAGTATTAGTTTCCGATACACCACTGCAGGTTCAATGTATTCCTTGGACCTTCACATTGACGATGAAACTCAGAAATCGCATCGGAATTAAATACAAAAGGCACAATGCCGCATTAAGTACAATAATAGAGACTCTTCTTACAGTCGGTGCTTTGAGCATTCCCTTTGAGACCAGTATTAGTTTCTGATACACCTCTGCAGTTTCAATGAATTCCTTGGAACTTCACATTGACGATGAAACACAGAAATCGCATCGGAATTAAATACAAAAGGCACAATGCCGTCTTAAGTACAAGAATAGAGACTCTTCTTACAGTCGGTGCTATGAGCATTCCCTGTGAGACCAGTATTAGTTTCCGATACACCACTGCAGGTTCAATGTATTCCTTGGACCTTCACATTGACGATGAAACACAGAAATGGCATGGGAATTAAATTCGAAAGGCACTATGCCATCTTAAGTACAAGAATAGAGACTCTTCTTACAGTCGGTGCTTTGAGCATTCCCTGTGAGACCAGTATTAGTTTCCGATACACCACTGAAGGTTCAATGTATTCCTTGGACCTTGACATTGACGATGAAACACAGAAATCGCATCGGAATTAAATACAAAAGGCACAATGCCGCCTTAAGTACAAGAATGGAGACTCTTCTTACAGTCGGTGCTTTGAGCATTCCCTGTGAGACCAGTATCAGTTTCCGATACACCACTGCAGGTTCAATGTATTCCTTGGACCTTCACATTGACGATGAAACGCAGAAATCGCATTGGAATTAATTACAAAAGGCGCAATGCCGCCTTAAGTACAAGAATAGAGACTCTTCTTACAGTCGGTGCTTTGAACATTCCCTGTGAGACCAGTATTAGTTTCTGATACACCACTGCAGGTTCAATGTATTCCTTGCACCTTTAGATTGACGATGAAACACAGAAATCGCATCGGAGTTAAATACAGAAGGCACAATGCCGCCTTAAGTACAAGAACAGAGACTCTTCTTACAGTCGGTGCCTTGATCATTCCCTATGAGACCAGTATTAGTTTCCGATACACCACTGCCGGTTCAATGTGTTCCTTGGACCTTCACATTGACGATGAAACACAGAAATCGCATTGGAATTAAATACCAAAGGCGCAATGCCGCCTTAACTACAAGATTAGAGACTCTTCTTACAGTCGGTGCTTTGAGCATTCCCTGTGAGAAAAGTATTACTTTCCGATACACCACTGCAGGTTCAATGTATTCCTTGGACCTTCATATTGACAATGAAACACAGAAATCGCATCGGTATTAAATTGAAAAAGCGCAATGCCGCCTTAAGAACAAGAATAGAGACTCTTCTTACAGTTGGTGCTTTGAGCACTCCATGTGAAACCAGTATTACTTTCTGATACACAACTGCAGGTTCAATGTGATCTTTGGACCTTCGCATTGACGATGAAACACAGAAATCGCATCGAATTAAGTACAAAAGGCACAATGCCGTCATCAGTGCAAGAATAGAGACTCTTCTTACAGTCGGTGCTTTGAGCATTCCCTGTGAGACCAGAATTAGTTTCCGATACACGACTGCAGGTTCTATGTATTCCTTGGACATTCACATTGATAATGAACCACAGAAGTCCCATCGGAATTAAATACAAAAGGCGCAATGCCGCCTTAAGTACAAGAATAGAGACTCTTTTTACAGTCGGTGCTTTGTGCATTCCCTGTGAGACCAGAATTAGTTTCCGATACACCACTCCAGGTTCAATGTATTCCTTGGACATTCACATTGACGATGAAACACAGAAATCACATCGGAATGAAATACAAAAGGCAAACTGCAGCGTTAGTACAAGAATAGAGACTCCTCTTACAGTCGGTGCTTTCAGCATTCCCTGTGAGACCAGTATTAGTTTCCGATACTCCTCAGCAGGTTCAATGTATTCCTAGGACCTTCATATTGACGATGAAACACAGAAATCGCATCGGAATTAAATACAAAAGGCACAATGTCGCCTTAAGTACAAGAATAGAGACACTTCTTACAGTCGGTGCTTTGAGCATTCCCTGTGAGACCAGTATTAGTTTCCGATACACCACTCCAGGTTCAATGTATTCCTTGGACATTCACAATGACATTAAACACAGAAATCGCATCGGAATGAAATACAAAAGCCAAACTGCCGCGTAAGTACAAGAATAGAGACTCTTCTTACAGTCGGTGCTTTCAGCTTCCCTGTGAGACCAGTATTAGTTTCCGATACACCTCAGCAGGTTCAATGTATTCCTAGGACCTTCACATTGACGATGAAACACAGAAATCGCATCGGAATTAAATACAAAAAGCACAATGTCGCATTAAGTACAAAAATAGAGACTCTTCTTGCAGTCGGTGTTTTGAGCATTCGATGTGAGACCAGAATTAGTTTCCGATACACCACTCCAGGTTCAACGTAATCCTTGGACCTTCACATTGATGATGAAACACAGAAATCGCATCGGAATGAAATACAAACGGCAAACTGCCGCGTAAGTACAAGAATAAAGACTCGTCTTACAGTCTGTGTTTTGAGCATTCCCTGTGAGACCAGTATTAGTTCCCGATACACCACTGCAGGTTCAATGTATTCCTTGGACCTTCACATTGACGATGAAACACAGAAATCGCATCGGAATTAAATACAAAAGGCACAATGTCACCAAGAACAAGAATAGAGACTCTCTTTACAGTCGGTGCTTTGAGCATTCCCTGTGAGACCAGTATTAGTTTCCGATACACCACTGCCGGTTCAATGTATTCCTTGGACCTTCACATTGACGATGAAACACATAAACCGCATCGGAATTAAATACAAAAGGCACAATGCCGCCTTAAGTACAAGAATAGCGACTTTTCTTACGGTCGGTGCTTTGAGCATTCCCTGTGAGACCAGTATTAGTTTCCGATACACCACTGCAGGTTCAATGTATTCCTCGGACCTTCACATTGACGCTGAAACACAGATATTACATCGGAATTAAATACAAAAGGCACAATGCCGCCTTAAGTACAAGAATAGAGACTCTTCTTACAGTCGGTGTTTTGAGCATTCCCTGTGAGACCAGTATTAGTTCCCGATACACCACTGCAGGTTCAATGTATTCCTTGGACCTTCACATTAACGATGAAACACAGAAATCGCATCCGAATTAAATACAATTGGCACAATGCCGTCTTAAGTACAAGAATAGAGACTCTTCTTACAGTCGGTGTTTTGAGCATTCCCTGTGAGACCTGTATTAGTTTCCGATACACCTCTGCAGGTTCAATGTATTCCTTGGACCTTCACATTGACGATGAAACACAGAAATCGCATCGGAATTAAATACAAAAGGCACAATGTCACCAAGAACAAGAATAGAGACTCTCTTTACAGTCGGTGCTTTGAGCATTCCCTGTGAGACCAGAATTGGTTTCCGATACACCACTGCCGGTTCAATGTATTCCTTGGACAAACACATTGCCGATGAAAAACAGAAATTATATCGGAATTAAATACAAAAGACACAATGCCGTCTTAAGAGCAAGAATAGGGTCTCTTCTTACAGTCGGTGCTTTGAGCATTCCCTGTGAGACGAAAATTTGTTTCCGATACACCACTGCAAGTTCAATGTATTCCTTGGACATACACATTGACGATGAAACACTGAAATTACATCGTAATTAAATACAAAAGACTCAATGCCGCCTTAAGTACAAGAGGAGTGAGGCTTCTTAGAGTCTGTGATTTATCCATTCCTGTGAGACCAGTATTAGTTTCCGATACACCACTGCAGGCACAATGTATCCCTTGGACCTCCACATTGACGATGAAACACAGAAATCGCATCGGAATTAAATTCAAAAGGCACAATGCCGCCTTAAGTACAAGAATAGAGACCCTTCTGTCAGTCGGTGCTATGAGCATTCCCTGTGAGACCAGTATTAGTTTCCGATACACCACTGTGGGTTAAAAGTATCCCTTGGACCTTCACATTGACGATGAAACACGGATATCGCATTGGAATTAAATTCAAAAGGCACAATGCCGTCATAAGTACACGAATAGAGACTCATCTTGCAGTCGGTGCTTTGAGCATTCCCTGTGAGACCAGTATTAGTTGCCGATACACAACTGCAGGTTCAATGTATTCCTTGGACGTTCACATTGACGATGAAACACAGAAATCGCATCGGAATTAAATACAAAAGCCACAATGCCGCATTAAGTACAAGAATAGAGGCCCTTCTTACAGTCGGTGCTTTGAGCATTCCCTGTGAGACCAGTATTAGTTTAAGATACACCACTGCAGGTTCAATGTATTCCTTGGACCTTCACATTGACGATGAAACACAGAAATCGCATCGGAATAAAATACAAAAGGTGCAATGCCGCCTTAAGTACAAGAATAGAGACTCTTCTTACACTCGGTGCTTTGAGCACTCCCTGTGAGACCAGTATTAGTTTCTGATACACCACTGCACGTTCAATGTATTCCTTGGACCTTCACATTGACGATGAAACACAGATATCGCATCGGAATTAAATACAAAAGGCGCAATGCCGCCTTATGTACAAGTATAGAGACTCTTCTTACAGTCGGTGATTTGAGCATTCCCTGTGAGACCAGTATTAGTTTCTGATACACCACTGCAGGTTCAATGTATTGCTTGGACCTTCACATTGACGATGAAACAGAGAAATCGCATCGGAATTAATTACACAACACACAATGCCATCATAAGTACAAGAATAGAGACTCTTCTTACAGTCTGTGCTTTGAGCATTCCCTGTGAGACCAGTATTAGTTTCCGATACACCACTGCAGGTTCAATGTATTCCTTGGACCTTCACATTGACGATGAAACACAGAAATCGCATCGGAATTAAGTACAAAAGGTGCAATGCCGCCTTAAGTACAAGAATAGAGACTCTTCTTACAGTCGGTGCTTTGAGCATTCCCTGTGAGACCAGTATTAGTTTCCGATACACCACTGCAGGTTCAATGTATTCCTTGGACCTTCACATTGACGATGAAACTCAGAAATCGCATCGGAATTAAATACAAAAGGCACAATGCCGCATTAAGTACAATAATAGAGACTCTTCTTACTGTCGGTGCTTTGAGCATTCCCTTTGAGACCAGTATTAGTTCCTGATACACCACTGCAGGTTCAATGTATTCCTTGGAACTTCACATTGATGATGAAACACAGAAATCGCATCGGAATTAAATACAAAAGGCACAATGCCGTCTTAAGTACAAGAATAGAGACTCTTCTTACAGTCGGTGCTATGAGCATTCCCTGTGAGACCAGTATTAGTTTCCGATACACCACTGCAGGTTCAATGTATTCCTTGGACCTTCACATTGACGATGAAACACAGAAATGGCAACGGAATTAAATTCAAAAGGCACTATGCCATCTTAAGTACAAGAATAGAGACTCTTCTTACAGTCGGTGCTTTGAGCAGTCCCTGTGAGACCAGTATTAGTTTCCGATACACCACTGAAGGTTCAATGTATTCCTTGGACCTTGACATTGACGATGAAACACAGAAATCGCATCGGAATTAAATACAAAACTCACAATGCCGCCTTAAGTACAAGAATGGAGACTCTTCTTACAGTCGGTGCTTTGAGCATTCCCTGTGAGACCAGTATCAGTTTCCGATACACCACTGCAGGTTCAATGTATTCCTTGGACCTTCACATTGACGATGAAACGCAGAAATCGCATTGGAATTAATTACAAAAGGCGCAATGCCGCCTTAAGTACAAGAATAGAGACTCTTCTTACAGTCGGTGCTTTGAACATTCATTGTGTGACCAGTATTAGTTTCTGATACACCACTGCAGGTTCAATGTATTCCTTGCACCTTTAGATTGACCATGAAACACAGAAATCGCATCGGAGTTAAATACAGAAGGCACAATGCCGCCTTAAGTACAAGAACAGAGACTCTTCTTACAGTCGGTGCCTTGAGCATTCCCTATGAGACCAGTATTAGTTTCCGATACACCACTGCCGGTTCAATGTGTTCCTTGGACCTTCACATTGACGATGAAACACAGAAATCGCATTGGAATTAAATACAAAAGGCGCAATGCCGCCTTAACTACAAGAATAGAGACTCTTCTTACAGTCGGTGCTTTGAGCATTCCCTGTGAGAAAAGTATTACTTTCCGATACACCACTGCAGGTTCAATGTATTCCTTGGACCTTCATATTGACAATGAAACACAGAAATCGCATCGGAATTAAATTGAAAAGGCGCAATGCCGCCTTAAGAACAAGAATAGAGACTCTTCTTACAGTTGGTGCTTTGAGCACTCCCTGTGAGACCAGTAATACTTTCTGATACACAACTGCAGGTTCAATGTGATCTTTGGACCTTCACATTGACGATGAAACACAGAAATCGCATCGGAATTAAGTACAAAAGGCACAATGCCGTCATCAGTACAAGAATAGAGACTCTTCTTACAGTCGGTGCTTTGAGCATTCCCTGTGAGACCAGTATTAGTTTCCGATACACCACTACAGGTTCAATGTATTCCTTGGACCTTCACATTGACGATGAAACACAGAAATCGCATCCGAATTAAATACAATTGGCACAATGCCGTGTTAAGTACAAGAATAAAGACTCTTCTTACAGTCGGTGCTATGAGCATTCCCTGTGAGACCTGTATTAGTTTCCGATACACCACTGCAGGTTCAATGTATTCCTTGGACCTTCACATTGACGATGAAACACAGAAATCGCATCGGAATTAAATAAAAATCGCACAATGCCGCCTTAAGTACAAGAATTGTGACTCTTCTTACAGTCGGTGCTTTGAGCATTCCCTGTGAGACCAGTATTAGTTTCCGATACACAACTGCAGGTTAAATGTATTCCTTGGACCTTCACATTGACGATGAAACACAGAATTCGCATCGGAATTAAATTCAAAAGGCACTATGCCATCTTAAGTACAAGAATAGAGACTCTTCTTACAGTCGGTGCTTTGAACATTCCCTGTGAGACCAGTATTAGTTTCCGATACACCACTGAAGGTTCAATGTATTCCTTGGACTTGACATTGACGATGAAACACAGAAATCGCATCGGAATTAAATACAAAAGGCACATTGCCGCCTTAAGTACAGGAATAGAGACTCTTCTTACAGTCGGTGCTTTGAGCATTCCCTGTGAGACCAGTATTAGTTTCCGATACACCACTGCAGGTTCAATGTATTCCTTGGACCTTCACATTGACGATGAAATGCAGAAATCGCATTGGAATTAATTACAAAAGGCGCAATCCCGCCTTAAGTACAAGAATAGAGACTCTTCTAACAGTCGGTGCTTTGAACATTCCCTGTGAGACCAGTATTAGATTGTGATACACCACTGCAGGTTCAATGTATTTCTTGCACCTTTACATTGACGATGAAACACAGAAATGGCATCGGAGTTAAATACAGAAGGCACATTGCCGCCTTAAGTACAAGAACAGAGACTCTTCTTACTGTCGGTGCCTTGAGCATTCCCTTTGAGTCCAGTATTAGTTTCCGATACACCACTGCCGGTTCAATGTGTTCCTTGGACCTTCACATTGACGGTGAAACACAAAAATCGCATTATAATTAAATACAAAAGGTGCAATGCCGCCTGAACTACAGGAATAGAGACTCTTCTTACAGTCGGTGCTTTGAGCAATCCCTGTGAGAAAAGTATTACTTTCCGATACACCACTGCAGGTTCAATGTATTCCTTGGACCTTCATATTGACAATGAAACACAGAAATCGCATCTGAATTAAATTGAAAAGGCGCAATGCCGCCTTAAGGACAAGAATAGAGACTCTTCTTACAGTCGGTGCTTTGAGCACTCCCTGTGAGGCCAGTATTACTTTCTGATACACAACTGCAGGTTCAATGTGATCCTTGGACCTTCACATTGACGATGAAACAAAGAAATCGCATCGGAATTAAGTACAAAAGGCACAATGCCGTCATCAGTACAAGAATAGAGACTCTTCTTACAGTCGGTGCTTTGAGCATTCCCTGTGAGACCAGAATTAGTTTCCGATACACGACTGCAGGTTCTATGGATTCCTTGGACATTCACATTGACGATGAAACCCAGAAATCGCATCGGAATTAAATACAAAAGGCGCAATGCCACCTTAAGTACAAGCATAGAGACTCTTCTTACAGTCGATGCTTTGAGCATTCCGTGTGAGACCAGTATTAGTTTCCGATACACCACTGCAGGTTCAATGTATTCCTTGGACCTTCACATTAACGATGAAACACAGAAATCGCATCCGAATTAAATACAATTGGCACAATGCCGTCTTAAGTACAAGAATAGAGACTCTTCTTACAGTCGATGCTATGAGCTTTCCCTGTGAGACCTGTATTAGTTTCCGATACACCTCTGCAGGTTCAATGTATTCCTTGGACCTTCACATTGACGATGAAACACAGAAATCGCATCGGAATTAAATACAAATCGCACAATGCCGCCTTAAGTACAAGAATTGTGACTCTTCTTACAGTCGGAGCTTTCAGCATTCCCTGTGAGACCAGTATTAGTTTCCGATACACCACTGCAGGTACAATATATTCCTTGGACCTTCACATTGATGATGAAACACAGAAATCGCATCGGAATGAAATACAAACGGCAAACTGCCACGTAAGTACAAGAATAAAGACTCGTCTTACAGTCTGCGTTTCGAGCATTCCCTGTGAGACCAGTATTAGTTCCCGATACACCACTGCAGGTTCAATGTATTCCTTGGACCTTCACATTGACGATGAAACACAGAAATCGCATCGGAATTAAATACAAAAGGCACAATGTCACCAAGAACAAGAATAGAGACTCTCTTTACAGTCGGTGCTTTGAGCATTCCCTGTGAGACCAGTATTAGTTTCCGATACACCACTGCCGGTTCAATGTATTCCTTGGACCTTCACATTGACGATGAAACACATAAACCGCATCGGAATGAAATACAAAAGGCACAATGCCGCCTTAAGTACAAGAATAGAGACTTTTCTTACGGTCGGTGCTTTGAGCATTCCCTGTGAGACCGGTATTAGTTTCCGATACACCACTGCAGGTTCAATGTATTCCTCGGACCTTCACATTGACGCTGAAACACAGATATTACATCGGAATTAAATACAAAAGGCACAATGCCGCCTTAAGTACAAGAATAGAGACTCTTCTTACAGTCGGTGTTTTGAGCATTCCCTGTGAGACCAGTATTAGTTTCCAAAACACCACTGCAGGTTCAATGTATTCCTTGGACAAACACATTGCCGATGAAAAACAGAAATTATATCGGAATTAAATACAAAAGACTCAATGCCGCCTTAAGTACAGGAATAGGGACTCTTCTTACAGTCGGTGTTTTGAGCATTCCCTGTGAGACCAGTATTAGTTTCCAATACACCACTGCAGGCACAATGTATCCCTTGGACCTTCACATTGACGATGAAACACAGAAATCGCATCGGAAATAAATTCAAAAGGCACAATGCCGCCTTAAGTACAAGAATAGAGACCCTTCTGACAGTCGGTGCTATGAGCATTCCCTGTGAGACCAGTATTAGTTTCCGATACACCACTGCGGGTTAAAAGTATCCCTTGGACCTTCACATTGACGATGAAACACAGATATCGCATTGGAATTAAATTCAAAAGGCACAATGCCGTCATAAGTACACGAATAGAGACTCATCTTGCAATCGGTGCTTTGAGCATTCCCTGTGAGACCAGTATTAGTTTCCGATACACAACAGCAGGTTCAATGTATTCCTTGGACCTTCACATTGACGAAGAAACACAGAAATCGCATCGGAATTAAATACAAAAGGCACAATGCCGCATTAAGTACAAGAATAGAGACTCTTCTTACACTCGGTGCTTCGAGCACTCCCTGTGAGACCAATATTAGTTTCTGATACACCACTGCAGGTTCAATGTATTCCTCGGACCTGCACATTGACGATGAAACACAGATATCGCATCGGAATTAAATACAAAAGGCGCAATGCCGCCTTAAGTACAAGTATAGAGACTCTTCTTACAGTCGGTGATTTGAGCATTCCCTGTGAGACCAGTATTAGTTTCTGATACACCACTGCAGGTTCAATGTATTGCTTGGACATTCACATTGACGATGAAACAGAGAAATCGCATCGGAAATAATTACAGAAGGCACAATGCCATCATAAGAACAAGAATAGAGACTCTTCTTACAGTCTGTGCTTTGAGCATTCCCTGTGAGGCCAGTATTAGTTTCCGATACACCACTGCAGGTTCAATGTATTCCTTGGACCTTCACATTGACGATGAAACACAGAAATCGCATCGGAATTAAGTACAAAAGGTGCAATGCCGCCTTAAGTACAAGAATAGAGACTCTTCTTACAGTCGGTGCTTTGAGCATTCCCTGTGAGACCGGTATTAGTTTCCGATACACCACTGCAGGATCAATGTATTCCTTGGACCTTCACATTGACGATGAAACTCAGAAATCGCATCGGAATTAAATACAAAAGGCACAATGCCGCATTAAGTACAATAATAGAGACTCTTCTTACTGTCGGTGCTTTGAGCATTCCCTTTGAGACCAGTATTAGTTTCTGATACACCACTGCAGGTTCAAAGTATTCCTTGGAACTTCACATTGTCGATGAAACACAGAAATCGCATCGGAATTAAATACAAAAGGCACAATGCCGTCTTAAGTACAAGAATGGAGACTCTTCTTACAGTCGGTGCTATGAGCATTCCCTGTGAGACCAGTATTAGTTTCCGATACACCACTGCAGGTTCAATGTATTCCTTGGACCTTCACATTGACGATGAAACACAGAAATGGCATCGGAATTAAATTCAAAAGGCACTATGCCATCTTAAGTACAAGAATAGAGACTCTTCTTACAGTCGGTGCTTTGAGCAGTCCCTGTGAGACCAGTATTAGTTTCCGATACACCACTGAAGGTTCAATGTATTCCTTGGACCTTGACATTGACGATGAAACACAGAAATCGCATCTGTATTAAATTGAAAAGGCGCAATGCCGCCTTAAGAACAAGAATAGAGACTCTTCTTACAGTTGGTGCTTTGAGCATTCCCTGTGAGACCAGAATTAGTTTCCGATACACGACTGCAGGTTCTATGTACTCCTTGGACATTCACATTGAATATGAACCACAGAAATCACATCGGAATTAAATACAAAAGGCGCAATGCCGCCTTAAGTACAAGAATAGAGACTCTTTTTACAGTCGGTGCTTTGAGCATTCCCTGTGAGACCAGAATTAGTTTCCGATACACCACTCCAGGTTCAATGTATTCCTTGGACATTCACATTGACGATGAAACACAGAAATCACATCGGAATGAAATACAAAAGGCAAACTGCCGCGTAAGTACAAGAATAGAGACTCCTCTTACAGTCGGTGCTTTCAGCATTCCCTGTGAGACCAGTATTAGTTTCCGATACTCCTCAGCAGGTTCAATGTATTCCTAGGACCTTCATATTGACGATGAAACACAGAAATCGCATCGGAATTAAATACAAAAGGCACAATGTCGCCTTAAGTACAAGAATAGAGACTCTTTTTACAGTCGGTGCTTTGAGCATTCCCTGTGAGACCAGAATTAGTTTCCGATACACCACTCCAGGTTCAATGTATTCCTTGGACATTCACATTGACGATGAAACACAGAAATCACATCGGAATGAAATACAAAAGGCAAACTGCCGCGTAAGTACAAGAATAGAGACTCCTCTTACAGTCGGTGCTTTCAGCATTCCCTGTGAGACCAGTATTAGTTTCCGATACTCCTCAGCAGGTTCAATGTATTCCTAGGACCTTCATATTGACGATGAAACACAGAAATCGCATCGGAATTAAATACAAAAGGCACAATGTCGCCTTAAGTACAAGAATAGAGACTCTTCTTACAGTCGGTGCTTTGAGCATTCCCTGTGAGACCAGTATTAGTTTCCGATACACCACTCCAGGTTCAATGTATTCCTTGGACATTCACAATGACGATGAAACACAGAAATCGCATCGGAATGAAATACAAAAGCCAAACTGCCGCGTAAGTACAAGAATAGAGACTCTTCTTACAGTCGGTGCTTTCAGCTTCCCTGTGAGACCAGTATTAGTTTCCGATACACCTCAGCAGGTGCAATGTATTCCTAGGACCTTCACATTGACGATGAAACACAGAAATCGCATCGGAATTAAATACAAAAAGCACAATGTCGCATTAAGTACAAAAATAGAGACTCTTCTTGCAGTCGGTGTTTTGAGCATTCCCTGTGAGACCAGAATTAGTTTCCGATACACCACTCCAGGTTCAACGTAATCCTTGGACCTTCACATTGACGATGAAACACAGAAATCGCATCGGAATGAAATACAAAAGCCAAACTGGCGCGTAAGTACAAGAATAGAGGCTCTTCTTACAGTCGATGCTTTCAGCTTCCCAGTGAGACCAGTATTAGTTTCCGATACACCACTCCAGGTTCAATGTATTCCTTGGACATTCACATTGACGATGAAACACAGAAATCGCATCGGAATTAAGTACAAAAGGCACAATGCCGCCTTATGTACAAGAATAGAGACTCTTCTTACGGTAGGTGCTTTGAGCATTCCCTGTGAGACCAGTATTAGTTTCCGATACACCACTGCAGGTACAATATATTCCTTGGACCTTCACATTGATGATGAAACACAGAAATCGCATCGGAATGAAATACAAACGGCAAACTGCCGCGCAAGTACAAGAATAAAGACTCGTCTTACAGTCTGAGTTTTGAGCATTCCCTGTGAGACCAGTATTAGTTCCCGATACACCACTGCAGGTTCAATGTATTCCTTGGACCTTCACATTGACGATGAAACACAGAAATCGCATCGGAATTAAATACAAAAGGCACAATGTCACCAAGAACAAGAATAGAGACTCTCTTTACAGTCGGTGATTTGAGCATTACCTGTGAGACCAGTATTAGTTTCCGATACACCACTGCCGGTTCGATGTATTCCTTGGACCTTCACATTGACGATGAAACACAGATATTACATCGGAATTAAATACAAAAATCACAATGCCGCCTTAAGTACAAGAATAGAGACTCTTCTTACAGTCGGTGTTTTGAGCATTCCCTGTGAGACCAGTATTAGTTTCCAATACACCACTGCAGGTTCAATGTATTCCTTGGACAAACACATTGCCGATTAAAAAAACAGAAATTATATCGGAATTAAATACAAAAGACACAATGCCGTCTTAAGAGCAAGAATAGGGACTCTTCTTACAGTCGGTGCTTTGAGCATTCCCTGTGAGACCAAAATTAGTTTCCGATACACCACTGCAAGTTCAATGTATTCCTTGGACATACACATTGACGATGAAACACTGAAATTACATCGGAATTAAATACAAAAGACTCAATGCCGCCTTAAGTACAAGAGGAGTGAGGCTTCTTAGAGTCTGTGTTTTATCCATTCCTGTGAGACCAGTATTAGTTTCCGATACACCACTGCAGGCACAATGTATCCCTTGGACCTTCACATTGACGATGAAACACAGATATCGCATTGGAATTAAATTCAAAAGGCACAATGCCGTCATAAGTACACGAATAGAGACTCATCTTGCAGTAGGTGCTTTGAGCATTCCCTGTGAGACCAGTATTAGTTTCCGATACACAACTGCATGTTCAATGTATTCCTTGGACCTTCACATTGACGATGAAACACAGAAATCGCATCGGAATTAAATACAAAAGGCACAATGCCGCATTAAGTACAAGAATAGAGGCCCTTCTTACAGTCGGTGCTTTGAGCATTCCCTGTGAGACCAGTATTAGTTTAAGATACACCACTGCAGGTTCAATGTATTCCTTGGACCTTCACATTGACGATGAAACACAGAAATCGCATCGGAATTAAATACAAAAGGTGCAATGCCGCCTTAAGTACAAGAATAGAGACTCTTCTTACACTCGGTGCTTTGAGCACTCCCTGTGAGACCAGTATTAGTTTCTGATACACCACTGCAGGTTCAATGTATTCCTCGGACCTTCACATTGACGATGAAACACAGATATCGCATCGGAATTAAATACAAAAGGCGCAATGCCGCCTTAAGTACAAGTATAGAGACTCTTCTTACAATCGGTGATTTGAGCATTCCCTGTGAGACCAGTACTAGTTTCTGATACACCACTGCAGGTTCAATGTATTGCTTGGACCTTCACATTGACGATGAAACAGAGAAATCGCATCGGAATTAATTACAAAAGGCACAATGCCATCATAAGTACAAGAATAGAGACTCTTCTTACAGTCTGTGCTTTGAGCATTCCCTGTGAGACCAGTATTAGTTTCCGATACACCACTGCAGGTTCAATGTATTCCTTGGACCTTCACATTGACGATGAAACACAGAAATCGCATCGGAATTAAGTACAAAAGGTGCAATGCCGCCTTAAGTACAAGAATAGAGACTCTTCTTACAGTCGGTGCTTTGAGCATTCCCTGTGAGACCAGTATTAGTTTCCGATACACCACTGCAGGTTCAATGTATTCCTTGGACCTTCACATTGACGATGAAACTCAGAAATCGCATCGGAATTAAATACAAAAGGCACAATGCCGCATTAAGTACAATAATAGAGACTCTTCTTACAGTCGGTGCTTTGAGCATTCCCTTTGAGACCAGTATTAGTTTCTGATACACCACTGCAGGTTCAATGTATTCCTTGGAACTTCACATTGACGATGAAACACAGAAATCGCATCGGAATTAAATACAAAAGGCACAATGCCGTCTTAAGTACAAGAATAGAGACTCTTCTTACAGTCGGTGCTATGAGCATTCCCTGTGAGACCAGTATTAGTTTCCGATACACCACTGCAGGTTCAATGTATTCCTTGGACCTTCACATTGACGATGAAACACAGAAATGGCATCAGAATTAAATTCAAAAGGCACTATGCCATCTTAAGTACAAGAATAGAGACTCTTCTTACAGTCTGTGCTTTGAGCAGTCCCTGTGAGACCAGTATTAGTTTCCGATACACCACTGAAGGTTCAATGTATTCCTTGGACCTTGACATTGACGATGAAACACAGAAATCGCAATGGAATTAAATACAAACGGCACAATGCCGCCTTAAGTACAAGAATGGAGACTCTTCTTACAGTCGGTGCTTTGAGCATTCCCTGTGAGACCAGTATCAGTTTCCGATACACCACTGCAGGTTCAATGTATTCCTTGGACCTTCACATTGACGATGAAACGCAGAAATCGCATTGGAATTAATTACAAAAGGCGCAATGCCGCCTAAAGTACAAGAATAGAGACTCTTCTTACAGTCGGTGCTTTGAACATTCCCTGTGAGACCAGTATTAGTTTCTGATACACCACTCCAGGTTCAATGTATTCCTTGCACCTTTAGATTGACCATGAAACACAGAAATCGCATCGGAGTTAAATACAGAAGGCACAATGCCGCCTTAAGTACAAGAACAGAGACTCTTCTTACAGTCGGTGCCTTGAGCATTCCCTATGAGACCAGTATTAGTTTCCGATACACCACTGCCGGTTCAATGTGTTCCTTGGACCTTTACATTGACGATGAAACACAGAAATCTCGTTGGAATTAAATACAAAAGGCGCAATGCCGCCTTAACTACAAGAATAGAGACTCTTCTTACAGTCGGTGCTTTGAGCATTCCCTGTGAGAAAAGTACTACTTTCCGATACACCACTGCAGGTTCAATGTATTCCTTGGAGCTTCATATTGACAATGAAACACAGAATTCGCATCGGATTTAAATTCAAAAGGCACTATGCCATCTTAAGTACAAGAATAGAGACTCTTCTTACAGTCGGTGCTTTGAACATTCCCTGTGAGACCAGTATTAGTTTCCGATACACCACTGAAGGTTCAATGTATTCCTTGGACTTGACATTGACGATGAAACACAGAAATCGCATCGGAATTAAATACAAAAGGCACAATGCCGCCTTAAGTACAGGAATAGAGACTCTTCTTACAGTCGGTGCTTTGAGCATTCCCTGTGAGACCAGTATTAGTTTCCGATACACCACTGCAGGTTCAATGTATTCCTTGGACCTTCACATTGACGATGAAACGCAGAAATCGCATTGGAATTAATTACAAAAGGCGCAATCCCGCCTTAAGTACAAGAATAGAGACTCTTCTTACAGTCGGTGCTTTGAACATTCCCTGTGAGACCAGTATTAGTTTGTGATACACCACTGCAGGTTCAATGTATTTCTTGCACCTTTACATTGACGGTGAAACACAGAATTTGCATCGGAGTTAAATACAGAAGGCACAATGCCGCCTTTAGTACAAGAACAGAGACTCTTCTTACTGTCGGTGCCTTGAGCATTCCCTTTGAGTCCAGTATTAGTTTCCGATACACCACTGCCGGTTCAATGTGTTCCTTGGACCTTCACATTGACGGTGAAACACAAAAATCGCATTATAATTAAATACAAAAGGCGCAATGCCGCCTGAACTACAGGAATAGAGACTCTTCTTACAGTCGGTGCTTTGAGCATTCCCTGTGAGAAAAGTATTACTTTCCGATACACCACTGCAGGTTCAATGTATTCCTTGGACCTTCATATTGACAATGAAACACAGAAATCGAATCTGAATTAAATTGAAAAGGCGCAATGCCGCCTTAAGGACAAGAATAGAGACTCTTCTTACAGTCGGTGCTTTGAGCACTCCCTGTGAGACCAGTATTACTTTCTGATACACAACTGCAGGTTCAATGTGATCCTTGGACCTTCACATTGACGATGAAACAAAGAAATCGCATCGGAATTAAGTACAAAAGGCACAATGCCGTCATCAGTACAAGAATAGAGACTCTTCTTACAGTCGGTGCTTTGAGCATTCCCTGTGAGACCAGAATTAGTTTCCGATACACGACTGCAGGTTCTATGTATTCCTTGGACATTCACAGTGACGATGAAACCCAGAAATCGCATCGGAATTAAATACAAAAGGCGCAATGCCACCTTAAGTACAAGCATAGAGACTCTTCTTACAGTCGATGCTTTGAGCATTCCGTGTGAGACCAGTATTAGTTTCCGATACACCACTGCAGGTTCAATGTATTCCTTGGACCTTCACATTAACGATGAAACACAGAAATCGCATCGGAATTAAATACAAATCGCACAATGCCGCCTTAAGTACAAGAATTGTGACTCTTCTTACAGTCGGTGCTTTCAGCATTCCCTGTGAGACCAGTATTAGTTTCCGATACACCACTGCAGGTACAATTTATTCCTTGGACCTTCACATTGATGATGAAACACAGAAATCGCATCGGAATGAAATACAAACGGCAAACTGCCGCGTAAGTACAAGAATAAAGACTCGTCTTACAGTCTGTGTTTTGAGCATTCCCTGTGACACCAGAATTACTTTCCGATACACCACTGCAGGTTCAATGTATTCCTTGGACCTTCATATTGACAATGAAACACAGAAATCGAATCTGAATTAAATTGAAAAGGCGCAATGCCGCCTTAAGGACAAGAATAGAGACTCTTCTTACAGTCGGTGCTTTGAGCACTCCCTGTGAGACCAGTATTACTTTCTGATACACAACTGCAGGTTCAATGTGATCCTTGGACCTTCACATTGACGATGAAACAAAGAAATCGCATCGGAATTAAGTACAAAAGGCACAATGCCGTCATTAGTACAAGAATAGAGACTCTTCTTACAGTCGGTGCTTTGAGCATTCCCTGTGAGACCAGAATTAGTTTCCGATACACGACTGCAGGTTCTATGTATTCCTTGGACATTCACAGTGACGATGAAACCCAGAAATCGCATCGGAATTAAATACAAAAGGCACAATGTCGCCTTAAGTACAAGAATAGAGACTCTTCTTACAGTCGGTGCTTTGAGCATTCCCTGTGAGACCAGTATTAGTTTCCGATACACCACTCCAGGTTCAATGTATTCCATGGACATTCACAATGACGATGAAACACAGAAATCGCATCGGAATGAAATACAAAAGCCAAACTGCCGCGTAAGTACAAGAATAGAGACTCTTCTTACAGTCGGTGCTTTCAGCTTCCCTGTGAGACCAGTATTAGTTTCCGATACACCTCAGCAGGTTCAATGTATTCCTAGGACCTTCACATTGACGATGAAACACAGAAATCGCATCGGAATTAAATACAAAAAGCACAATGTCGCATTAAGTACAAAAATAGAGACTCTTCTTGCAGTCGGTGTTTTGAGCATTCCCTGTGAGACCAGAATTAGTTTCCGATACACCACTCCAGGTTCAACGTAATCCTTGGACCTTCACATTGACGATGAAACACAGAAATCGCATCGGAATGAAATACAAAAGCCAAACTGGCGCGTAAGTACAAGAATAGAAGCTCTTCTTACAGTCGATGCTTTCAGCTTCCCTGTGAGACCAGTATTAGTTTCCGATACACCACTCCAGGTTCAATGTATGCCTTGGACATTCGCATTGACGATGAAACACAGAAATCGCATCGGAATTAAGTACAAAAGGCACAATGCCGCCTTATGTACAAGAATAGAGACTCTTCTTACGGTAGGTGCTTTGAGCATTCCCTGTGAGACCAGTATTAGTTTCCGATACACCACTGCAGGTACAATATATTCCTTGGACCTTCACATTGATGATGAAACACAGAAATCGCATCGGAATGAAATACAAACGGCAAACTGCCGCGTAAGTACAAGAATAAAGACTCGTCTTACAGTCTGTGTTTTGAGCATTCCCTGTGAGACCAGTATTAGTTCCCGATACACCACTGCAGGTTCAATGTATTCCTTGGACCTTCACATTGACGATGAAACACAGAAATCGCATTGGAATTAAATACAAAAGGCACAATGTCACCAAGAACAAGAATAGAGACTCTCTTTACAGTCGGTGCTTTGAGCATTCCCTGTGAGACCAGTATTAGTTTCCGATACACCACTGCCGGTTCAATGTATTCCTTGGACCTTCACATTGACGATGAAACACATAAACCGCATCGGAATTAAATACAAAAGGCACAATGCTGCCTTAAGTACAAGAATAGTGACTTTTCTTACGGTCGGTGCTTTGAGCATTCCCTGTGAGACCGGTATTAGTTTCCGATACACCACTGCAGGTTCAATGTATTCCTCGGACCTTCACATTGACGCTGAAACACAGATATTACATCGGAATTAAATACAAAAGGCACAATGCCGCCTTAAGTACAAGAATAGAGACTCTTCTTACAGTCGGTGTTTTGAGCATTCCCTGTGAGACCAGTATTAGTTTCCAATACACCACTGCAGGTTCAATGTATTCCTTGGACAAACACATTGCCGATGAAAAACAGAAATTATATCGGAATTAAATACAAAAGACACAATGCCGTCTTAAGAGCAAGAATAGGGACTCTTCTTACAGTCGGTGCTTTGAGCATTCCCTGTGAGACCAAAATTAGTTTCCGATACACCACTGCAAGTTCAATGTATTCCTTGGACATACACATTGACGATGAAACACTGAAATTACATCGGAATTAAATACAAAAGACTCAATGCCGCCTTAAGTACAAGAGGAGTGAGGCTTCTTAGAGTCTGTGTTTTATCCATTCCTGTGAGACCAGTATTAGTTTCCGATACACCACTGCAGGCACAATGTATCCCTTGGACCACCACATTGACGATGAAACACAGAAATCGCATCGGAATTAAATTCAAAAGGCTCAATGCCGCCTTAAGTACAAGAATAGAGACCCTTCTGACAGTCGGTGCTATGAGCATTCCCTGTGAGACCAGTATTAGTTTCCGATACACCACTGCGGGTTAAAAGTATCCCTTGGACCTTCACATTGACGATGAAACACAGATATCGCATTGGAATTAAATTCAAAAGGCACAATGCCGTCATAAGTACACGAATAGAGACTCATCTTGCAGTCGGTGCATTGAGCATTCCCTGTGAGACCAGTATTAGTTTCCGATACACAACTGCAGGTTCAATGTATTCCTTGGACCTTCACATTGACGATGAAACACAGAAATCGCATCGGAATTAAATACAAAAGGCACAATGCCGCATTAAGTACAAGAATAGAGGCCCTTCTTACAGTCGGTGCTTTGAGCATTCCCTGTGAGACCAGTATTAGTTTAAGATACACCACTGCAGGTTCAATGTATTGCTTGGACCTTCACATTGACGATGAAACAGAGAAATCGCATCGGAATTAATTACAAAAGGCACAATGCCATCATAAGTACAAGAAAAAGAGACTCTTCTTACAGTCTGTGCTTTGAGCATTCCCTGTGAGACCAGTATTAGTTTCCGATACACCACTGCAGGTTCAATGTATTCCTTGGACCTTCACATTGACGATGAAACACAGAAATCGCATCGGAATTAAGTACAAAAGGTGCAATGCCGCCTTAAGTACAAGAATAGAGACTCTTCTTACAGTCGGTGCTTTGAGCATTCCCTGTGAGACCAGTATTAGTTTCCGATACACCACTGCAGGTTCAATGTATTCCTTGGACCTTCACATTGACGATGAAACTCAGAAATCGCATCGGAATTAAATACAAAAGGCACAATGCCGCATTAAGTACAATAATAGAGACTCTTCTTACAGTCGGTGCTTTGAGCATTCCCTTTGAGACCAGTATTAGTTTCTGATACACCACTGCAGGTTCAATGTATTCCTTGGAACTTCACATTGACGATGAAACACAGAAATCGCATCGGAGTTAAATACAGAAGGCACAATGCCGCCTTAAGTACAAGAACAGAGACTCTTCTTACAGTCGGTGCCTTGAGCATTCCCTATGAGACCAGTATTAGTTTCCGATACACCACTGCCGGTTCAATGTGTTCCTTGGACCTTCACATTGACGATGAAACACAGAAATCGCATTGGAATTAAATACAAAAGTCGTAATGCCGCCTTAACTACAAGAATAGAGACTCTTCTTACAGTCGGTGCTTTGAGCATTCCCTGTGAGAAAAGTACTACTTTCCGATACACCACTACAGGTTCAATATATTCCTTGGAGCTTCATATTGACAATGAAACACAGAAATCGCATCGGAATTAAATTGAAAAGGCGCAATGCCGCTTAAGAACAAGAATAGAGACTCTTCTTACAGTTGGTGCTTTGAGCACTCCCTGTGAGACCAGTATTACTTTCTGATACACAACTGCAGGTTCAATGTGATCTTTGGACCTTCACATTGACGATGAAACACAGAAATCGCATCGGAATTAAGTACAAAAGGCACAATGCCGTCATCAGTACAAGAATAGAGACTCTTCTTACAGTCGGTGCTTTGAGCATTCCAAGTGAGACCAGAATTAGTTTCCGATACACCACTGCAGGTTCTATGTATTCCTTGGACATTCACATTGACGATGAAACCCAGAAATCGCATCGGAATTAAATACAAAAGGCGCAATGCCACCTTAAGTACAAGCATAGAGACTCTTCTTACAGTCGATGCTTTGAGCATTCCCTGTGAGACCAGTATTAGTTTCCGATACACCACTGCAGGTTCAATGTATTCCTTGGACCTTCACATTGACGATGAAACACAGAAATCGCATCCGAATTAAATACAATTGGCACAATGCCGTCTTAAGTACAAGAATAGAGACTCTTCTTACAGTCGGTGCTATGAGCATTCCCTGTGAGACCTGTATTAGTTTCCGATACACCACTGCAGGTTCAATGTATTCCTTGGACCTTCACATTGACGATGAAACACAGAAATCGCATCGGAATTAAATAAAAATAGCACAATGCCGCCTTAAGTACAAGAATTGTGACTCTTCTTACAGTCGGTGCTTTGAGCATTCCCTGTGAGACCAGTATTAGTTTCCGATACACAACTGCAGGTTAAATGTATTCCTTGGACCTTCACATTGACGATGAAACACAGAATTCGCATCGGAATTAAATTCAAAAGGCACTATGCCATCTTAAGTACAAGAATAGAGACTCTTCTTACAGTCGGTGCTTTGAACATTCCCTGTGAGACCAGTATTAGTTTCCGATACACCACTGAAGGTTCAATGTATTCCTTGGACTTGACATTGACGATGAAACACAGAAATCGCATCGGAATTAAATACAAAAGGCACAATGCCGCCTTAAGTACAGGAATAGAGACTCTTCTTACAGTCGGTGCTTTGAGCATTCCCTGTGAGACCAGTATTAGTTTCCGATACACCACTGCAGGTTCAATGTATTCCTTGGACCTTCACATTGACGATGAAACGCAGAAATCGCATTGGAATTAATTACAAAAGGCGCAATCCCGCCTTAAGTACAAGAATAGAGACTCTTCTTACAGTCGGTGCTTTGAACATTCCCTGTGAGACCAGTATTAGTTTGTGATACACCACTGCAGGTTCAATGTATTTCTTGCACCTTTACATTGACGGTGAAACACAGAATTTGCATCGGAGTTAAATACAGAAGGCACAATGCCGCCTTAAGTACAAGAACAGAGACTCTTCTTACTGTCGGTGCCTTGAGCATTCCCTTTGAGTCCAGTATTAGTTTCCGATACACCACTGCCGGTTCAATGTGTTCCTTGGACCTTCACATTGACGGTGAAACACAAAAATCGCATTATAATTAAATACAAAAGGCGCAATGCCGCCTGAACTACAGGAATAGAGACTCTTCTTACAGTCGGTGCTTTGAGCAATCCCTGTGAGAAAAGTATTACTTTCCGATACACCACTGCAGGTTCAATGTATTCCTTGGACCTTCATATTGACAATGCAACACAGAAATCGAATCTGAATTAAATTGAAAAGGCGCAATGCCGCCTTAAGGACAAGAATAGAGACTCTTCTTACAGTCGGTGCTTTGAGCACTCCCTGTGAGACCAGTATTACTTTCTGATACACAACTGCAGGTTCAATGTGATCCTTGGACCTTCACATTGACGATGAAACAAAGAAATCGCATCGGAATTAAGTACAAAAGGCACAATGCCGTCATCAGTACAAGAATAGAGACTCTTCTTACAGTCGGTGCTTTGAGCATTCCCTGTGAGACCAGAATTAGTTTCCGATACACGACTGCATGTTCTATGTATTCCTTGGACATTCACAGTGACGATGAAACCCAGAAATCGCATCGGAATTAAATACAAAAGGCGCAATGCCACCTTAAGTACAAGCATAGAGACTCTTCTTACAGCCGATGCTTTGAGCATACCGTGTGAGACCAGTATTAGTTTCCGATACACCACTGCAGGTTCAATGTATTCCTTGGACCTTCACATTAACGATGAAACACAGAAATCGCATCGGAATTAAATACAAATCGCACAATGCCGCCTTAAGTACAAGAATTGTGACTCTTCTTACAGTCGGTGCTTTCAGCATTCCCTGTGAGACCAGTATTAGTTTCCGATACACCACTGCAGGTACAATATATTCCTTGGACCTTCACATTGTTGATGAAACACAGAAATCGCATCGGAATGAAATACAAACGGCAAACTGCCGCGTAAGTACAAGAATAAAGACTCGTCTTACAGTCTGTGTTTTGAGCATTCCCTGTGACACCAGAATTACTTTCCGATACACCACTGCAGGTTCAATGTATTCCTTGGACCTTCATATTGACAATGAAACACAGAAATCGAATCTGAATTAAATTGAAAAGGCGCAATGCCGCCTTAAGGACAAGAATAGAGACTCTTCTTACAGTCGGTGCTTTGAGCACTCCCTGTGAGACCAGTATTACTTTCTGATACACAACTGCAGGTTCAATGTGATCCTTGGACCTTCACATTGACGATGAAACAAAGAAATCGCATCGGAATTAAGTACAAAAGGCAGACAATGCCGTCATCAGTACAAGAATAGAGACTCTTCTTACAGTCGGTGCTTTGAGCATTCCCTGTGAGACCAGAATTAGTTTCCGATACACGACTGCAGGTTCTATGTATTCCTTGGACATTCACAGTGACGATGAAACCCAGAAATCGCATCGGAATTAAATACAAAAGGCGCAATGCCACCTTAAGTACAAGCATAGAGACTCTTCTTACAGTCGATGCTTTGAGCATTCCGTGTGAGACCAGTATTAGTTTCCGATACACCACTGCCGGTTCAATGTATTCCTTGGACATTCACATTGTCGATGAAACACATAAACCGCATCGGAATTAAATACAAAAGGCACAATGCCGCCTTAAGTACAAGAATAGAGACTTTTCTTACGGTCGGTGCTTTGAGCATTCCCTGTGTGACCGGTATTAGTTTCCGATACACCACTGCAGGTTCAATGTATTCCTCGGACCTTCACATTGACGCTGAAACACAGATATTACATCGGAATTAAATACATAAGGCACAATGCCGCCTTAAGTACAAGAATAGAGACTCTTCTTACAGTCGGTGTTTTGAGCATTCCCTGTGAGACCAGTATTAGTTTCCAATACACCACTGCAGGTTCAATGTATTCCTTGGACAAACACATTGCCGATGAAAAACAGAAATTATATCGGAATTAAATACAAAAGACACAATGCCGTCTTAAGAGCAAGAATAGCTACTCTTCTTACAGTCGGTGCTTTGAGCATTCCCTGTGAGACCAAAATTAGTTTCCGATACACCACTGCAAGTTCAATGTATTCCTTGGACATACACATTGACGATGAAACACTGAAATTACATCGGAATTAAATACAAAAGACTCAATGCCGCCTTAAGTACAAGAGGAGTGAGGCTTCTTAGAGTCTGTGTTTTATCCATTCCTGTGAGACCAGTATTAGTTTCCGATACACCACTGCAGGCACAATGTATCCCTTGGACCTTCACATTGACGATGAAACACAGAAATCGCATCGGAATTAAATTCAAAAGGCACAATGCCGCCTTAAGTAGAAGAATAGAGACCCTTCTGACAGTCGGTGCTATGAGCATTCCCTGTGAGACCAGTATTAGTTTCCGATACACTACTGCGGTTTAAAAGTATCCCTTGGACCTTCACATTGACGATGAAACACAGATATCGCATTGGAATTAAATTCAAAAGGCACAATGCCGTCATAAGTACACGAATAGAGACTCATCTTGCAGTCGGTGCTTTCAGCATTCCCTGTGAGACCAGTATTAGTTTCCGATACACAACTGCAGGTTCAATGTATTCCTTGGCCCTTCACATTGACGATTAAACACAGAAATCGCATCGGAATTAAATTCAAAAGGCACAATGCCGCATTAAGTACAAGAATAGAGGCCCTTCTTACAGTCGGTGCTTTGAGCATTCCCTGTGAGACCAGTATTAGTTTAAGATACACCACTGCAGGTTCAATGTATTCCTTGGACCTTCACATTGACGATGAAACAGAGAAATCGCATCGGAATTAATTACAAAAGGCACAATGCCATCATAAGTACAAGAATAGAGACTCTTCTTACAGTCTGTGCTTTGAGCATTCCCTGTGAGACCAGTATTAGTTTCCGATACACCACTGCAGGTTCAATGTATTCCTTGGACCTTCACATTGACGATGAAACACTGAAATCGCATCGGAATTAAGTACAAAAGGTGCAATGCCGCCTTAAGTACAAGAATAGAGACTCTTCTTGCAGTCGGTGCTTTGAGCATTCCCTGTGAGACCAGTATTAGTTTTCGATACACCACTGCAGGTTCAATGTATTCCTTGGACCTTCACATTGACGATGAAACTCAGAAATCGCATCGGAATTAAATACAAAAGGCACAATGCCGCACTAAGTACAATAATAGAGACTCTTCTTACAGTCGGTGCTTTGAGCATTCCCTTTGAGACCAGTATTAGTTTCTGATACACCACTGCAGGTTCAATGTATTCCTTGGAACTTGACATTGACGATGAAACACAGAAATCGCATCGGAATTAAATACAAAAGGCACAATGCCGTCTTAAGTACAAGAATAGAGACTCTTCTTACAGTCGGTGCTATGAGCATTCCCTGTGAGACCAGTATTAGTTTCCGATACACCACTGCAGGTTCAATGTATTCCTTGGACCTTCACATTGACGATGAAACACAGAAATGGCATCGGAATTAAATTCAAAAGGCACTATTCCATCTTAAGTACAAGAGTAGAGACTCTTCTTACAGTCGGTGATTTGAGCAGTCCCTGTGAGACCAGTATTAGTTTCCGATACACCACTGAAGGTTCAATGTATTCCTTGGACCTTGACATTGACGATGAAACACAGAAATCGCATCGGAATTAAATACAAAAGGCACAATGCCGCCTTAAGTACAAGAATGGAGACTCTTCTTACAGTCGGTGCTTTGAGCATTCCCTGTGAGACCAGTATCAGTTTCCGATACACCACTGCAGGTTCAATGTATTCCTTGGACCTTCACATTGACGATGAAACGCAGAAATCGCATAGGAATTAATTACAAAAGGCGCAATGCCGCCTTAAGTACAAGAATAGATACTCTTCTTACAGTCGGTGCTTTGAACATTCCCTGTGAGACCAGTATTAGTTTCTGATACACCACTGAAGGTTCAATGTATTCCTTGCACCTTTAGATTGACCATGAAACACAGAAATCGCATCGGAGTTAAATACAGAAGGCACAATGCCGCCTTAAGTACAAGAACAGAGACTCTTCTTACAGTCGGTGCCTTGAGCATTCCCTATGAGACCAGTATTAGTTTCCGATACACCACTGCCGGTTCAATGTGTTCCTTGGACCTTCACGTTGACGATGAAACACAGAAATCGCATTGTAATTAAATACAAAAGGCGCAATGCCGCCTTAACTACAAGAATAGAGACTCTTCTTACAGTCGGTGCTTTGAGCATTCCCTGTGAGAAAAGTATTACTTTCCGATACACCACTGCAGGTTCAATGTATTCCTTGGACCTTCATATTGACAATGAAACACAGAAATCGCATCGGAATTAAATTGAAAAGGCGCAATGCCGCCTTAAGAACAAGAATAGAGACTCTTCTTACAGTCGGTGCTTTGAGCATTCCCTGTGAGACCAGTATTAGTTTCCGATACACCACTGCAGGTTCAATGTATTCCTTGGACCTTCACATTGACGATTAAACGCAGAAATCGCATTGGAATTAATTACAAAAGGCGCAATGCCGCCTTAAGTACAAGAATAGAGACTCTTCTTACAGTCGGTGCTTTGAGCATTCCCTGTGAGACCAGTATTAGTTTCCGATACACCACTGCAGGTTCAATGTATTCCTTGGACCTTCACATTGACGATTAAACGCAGAAATCGCATTGGAATTAATTACAAAAGGCGCAATGCCGCCTTAAGTACAAGAATAGAGGCTCTTCTTACAGTCGGTGCTATGAGCATTCCCTGTGAGACCTGTATTAGTTTCCGATACACCACTGCAGGTTCAATGTATTCCTTGGACCTTCACACTGACGATGAAACACAGAAATCGCGTCGGAATTAAATACAAATCGCACAATGCCGCCTGAAGTACAAGAATTGTGACTCTTCTTACAGTCGTTGCCATGAGCATTCCCTGTGAGACCAGTATTAGGTTCCGATACACCACTGCAGGTTCAATGTATTACTTGGACCTTCACATTGACGATGAAACACAGAAATCGCATCGGAATTAAATACAAAAGGGGCAATGCCACCTTAAGTACAAGAATAGAGACTCTTCTTACAGTCGGTGCTTTGAGCATTCCCTGTGAGACCAGTATTAGTTTCTGATAAACCACTGCAGGTTCAATGTATTCTTTGGATCTTCACATTGACGATGAACCGCAGAAATCGCATCGGAAATAAAAACAAATGGCACAATGCCACCTTAGGTACAAGAATAGAGACTCTTCTTAAAGTCGGTGCCATGAGCATACCCTGTGAGACCAGTATTAGGTTCCGATACACCACTGCAGGTTCAATGTATTCCTCGGACCTTCACATTGACGATGAAACACAGAAATCGCATCGGAATTAAATACAAACGGCGCAAAGCCGCCTTAAGTACAAGAATAGAGACTCTTCTTACAGTCGGTGCTTTGAGCATTCCTTGTGGGGCCAGCATTAGTTTCTGATATACCACTGCAGGTTCCATGTATTCCTTGGACCTTCAAATTGACTATGAAACACAGAAATCGCATCCGAATTAAATACAATTGGCACAATGCCGCCTTATGTACAAGAATAGAGACTCTTCTTACTGGCGGTGCTTTGAGCATTCCCTGTGAGACCAGTATTAGTTTCCGATACACCACTGCAGGTTCAATGTATTCCTTGGACCTTCACATTGACGTTGAAACACAGAAATCGCATCGGAATTAAATACAAAAGGCGCCATCTCGCCTTAAGTACAAGAATAGAGACTCTTCTTACAGTCGGTGCTTTGAGCATTCCCTGTGAGACCAGTATTAGTTTCTGATACACCACTGAATGTTCAATGTATTCCTTGGACCTTCACATTGACGATGATACACAGAAATCGCATCGGAATTAATTACAAAAGGCACAATGCCGTCATAAGTACAAGAATAGAGACTCTTCTTACAGTCGGTGCTTTGAGCATTCCCTGTGAGACCAGTATTAGTTTCCGATACACCACTGCAGGTTCAATGTTTTCCTTGGACCATCACATTGACGATGAAACACAGAAATCGCATCGGAATTAAATACAAAAGGTGCAATGCCGCCTTAAGTACAAGAATAGAGACTCTTCTTACAGTCGGTGCTTTGAGCATTCCCTGTGAGACCAGTATTAGTTTCTGATACACCACTGAATGTTCAATGTATTCCTTGGACCTTCACATTGACGATGATACACAGAAATCGCATCGGAATTAATTACAAAAGGCACAATGCCGTCATAAGTACAAGAATAGAGACTCTTCTTACAGTCGGTGCGTGGAGCATTCCCTTTGAGACCAGTTTTAGTTTCTGATACATCACTGCAGGTTCAATGTATTGCTTGGACCTTCCCATTGTCGGTGAAACACAGAAATCGCATCGGAATTAAATACAAAAGGCGCAATGCCGCCTTAAGTACAAGAATAGAGACTCTTCTTACAGTCGGTGCTTTGAGCATTCCCTGTGAGACCTGTATTAGTTTTCGATACACCACTGCATGTTCAATGTATTTTAATTAATTAATTAATTAATTAATTAAAATTAAATGCAAAAGGCACAATGCCGTCTTAAGTACAAGATTAGAGACTCTTCCTACAGTCGGTGCTATGAGCATTCCCTGTGAGACCTGTATTAGTTTCCGATACACCACTGCATGTTCAATGTATCCCTTGGACCTTCACATTGACGATGAAACACAGATATTGCATCGGAATTAAATACAAAATGCGCAATGCCGCCTTAAGTACAAGTATAGAGACCCTTCTTACAGTCGGTGATTTGAGCATTCCCTGTGAGACCAGTATTAGTTTCTGATACACCACTGCAGGTTCAATGTATTGCTTGGACCTTCACACTGACGATGAAACACAGAAATCACATCGGAATTAAATACAAAAGGCACAATGACGTCTTAAGTACAAGAATAGAGACTCTTCTTACAGTCGGTGCTATGAGCAATCCCTGTGAGACCAGTATTAAATTCCGATTCACCACTGTATGTTCAATGTATTCCTTGGACCTTCACATTGACGATGAAACACAGAAATCGCATCGGAATTAAATACAAAAGGCGCTATGCCGCCTTAAGTACAAGAATAGAGACTCTTCTTACAGTCGGTGCTTTGAGCATTCACTGTGAGGCCAGTATTAGATTCCGATACACCACTGCAGGTTCAATGTTTTCCTTGGACCTTCACATTGACGATGAAACACAAAAATCGCATCGGAATTAAATACAAAAGGCACAATGCCATCTTAAGTACATGAATAGAGACTCTTCTTACAGTCGGTGCTTTCAGCAATCCCTGTGAGACCAGTATTAGTTTCTGATACACCTCAGCAGGTTCAATGTATTCCTAGGACCTTCACATTGACGATTAAACACAGAAATCGCATCGGAGTTAAATACAAAAGGCACAATGTCGCCTTAAGTACAAGATTAGACACTCTTCTTACAGTCCGTGCTTTGAGCATTCCCTGTGAGACCAGTATTAGTTTCCGATTCACCACTGAAGGTTCAATGTATTCCTTGGACCTTCACATTGACGATGAAACACAGAAATCGCATCGGAATTAAATACAAAAGGCACAATGCCGTCTTAAGTACAAGAATAGAGACTCTTCTTACAGACGGTGCTACGAGCATTCCCTGTGAGACCAGTATTAGCTTCCGATACACCACTGCAGGTTCAATGTATTCCTTGGACCTTCCCATTGACGGTGAAACACAGAAATCGCATCGGAATTAAATACAAAAGGCGCAATGCCGCCTTAAGTACAAGAATAGAGACTCTTCTTACAGTCGGTGCTTTGAGCATTCCCTGTGAGACTAGTATTAGATTCCGATACACCACCGCAGGTTCAATGTATTCCTTGGACATACACATTGACGATGAAACACAGAAATCGCATCGGAATTAAATACAAAAGGCACAATGCCGTCTTAAGTACAAGAATAGAGACTCTTCTTACAGTCGGTGCTATGAGCATTCCCTGTGAGACCTGTATTAGTTTCCGATACACCACTGCATGTTCAATGTATTCCTTGGACCTTCACATTGACGATGAAACACAGATATTGCATCGGAATTAAATACAAAATGCGCAATGCCGCCTTAAGTACAAGTATAGAGACCCTTCTTACAGTCGGTGATTTGAGCATTCCCTGTGAGACCAGTATTAGTTTCTGATACACCACTGCAGGTTCAATGTATTGCTTGGACCTTCACACTGACGATGAGACACAGAAATCGCATCGGAGTTAAATACAAAAGGCACAATGCCGCCTTAAGTACAAGAATAGAGACTCTTCTTACTGTCGGTGCTTTGAGCATTCCCTGTGAGACCAGTATTAGTTTCCGATACACCACTGCAGGTTCAATGTATTCCATGGACTTTCACATTGACGATAAAACTCAGAAATCGCATCGGAATTAAATACAAAAGGCGCAATGCCGCCTTAAGTACAAGAATAGAGACTCTTCTTACAGTCGGTGCTTGGAGCATTCCCTTTGAGACCAGTTTGAGTTTCTGATACACCACTGCAGGTTGAATGTATTCCTTGGACCTTCACATTGACGATGAAACACAGAAATCGCATCGGAATTAAATACAAAAGGCACAATGCCGTCTTAAGTACAGGAATAATGACTCTTCTTACAGTCGGTGCTTTCAGCATTCCCTGTGAGACCAGTATTAGTTTCTGATACACCACTGCATGTTCAATGTATTCCTTGGACCTTCACATAGACGTTGAAACACAGAAATCGCATCGGAATTACTTACAAAAGGCACAATGCCGTTATAAGTACAAGAATAGAGACTCTTCTTACAGTCGATGCTTTGATCATTCCCTGTGAGACCAGTATTAGTTTCCGATACACCACTGCAAGTTCAATGTATTCCTTGGACCATCACATTGACGATGAAACACAGTAATCGCATCGGAATTAAATACAAAAGGTGCAATGCCGCCTTAAGTACAAGAATAGAGACTTTTCTTACAGTCGGTGCTTTGAGCATTTCCTGTGAGACCAGTATTAGTTTCCGATACACCACTGCAGGTTCAATGTATTCCTTGGACCTTCACATTGACGATAAAACTCAGAAATCGCATCGGAATCAAATACAAAAGGCGCAATGCCGCCTTAAGTACAAGAATAGAGACTCTTCTTACAGTCGGTGCTTGGAGCATTCCCTTTGAGACCAGTTTTAGTTTCTGATACACCACTGCAGGTTGAATGTATTCCTTGGACCTTCACATTGACGATGAAACACAGATATCACATCGGAATTAATTACAAAAGGCACAATGCCGTCTTAAGTACAAGAATAGAGACTCTTCTTACAGTCGGTGCTATGAGCAATCCCTGTGAGACCAGTATTAATTTCCGATTCACCACTGTATGTTCAATGTATTCCATGGACCTTCACATTGACGATGAAACACAGAAATCGCATCGGAATTAAATACAAAAGGCGCAATGCCGCCTTAAGTACAAGAATAGAGACTCTTCTTACAGTCGGTGGTTTGAGCATTCCCTGTGAGGCCAGTATTAGATTCCGATACACCACTGCAGGTTCAATGTATTCCATGGACCTTCACATTGACGATGAAACACAGAAATCGCATCGGAATTAAATACAAAAGGCACAATGCCGTCTTAAGTACAAGAATAAAGACTCTTCTTACAGTCGGTGCTTTCAGCATTCCCTGTGAGACCAGTATTAGTTTCCGATACACCTCAGCAGGTTCAATGTATTCCTAGGACCTTCACATTGACGATGAAACACAGAAATCGCATCGGAATTAAATACAAAAGGCACAATGTCGCCTTAAGTACAAGTATAGACACTCTTCATACAGTCGGTGCTTTGAGCATTCCCTGTGAGACCAGTATTAGTTTCCGATACACCACTGCATGTTCAATGTATTCCTTGGGCCTTCACATTGACGATGAAGCACAGAAATCGCATCGGAATTAAATACAAAAGGCACAATGCCGTCTTAAGTACAAGAATAGAGACTCCTCTTACAGACGGTGCTACGAGCATTCCCTGTGAGACCAGTATTAGGTTCCGATACACCACTGCAGGTTCAATGTATTCCTTGGACATACACATTGACGATGAAACACAGAAATCGCATCGGAATTAAATACAAAAGGCACAATGCCGTCTTATGTACAAGAATAGAGACTCTTCTTACAGTCGGTGCCATAAGCATTCCCTGTGAGACCTGTATTATTTTCCGATACACCACTGCATGTTCAATGTATTTCTTGGACCTTCACATTGACGATGAAACACAGATATCGCATCGGAATTAAATACAAAATGCGCAATACCACCTTAAGTACAAGTATAGAGACCCTTCTTACAGTCGGTGATTTGAGCATTCCCTGTGAGACCAGTATTAGTTTCTGATACACCACAGCAGAGTCAATGTATTGCTTGGACCTTCACATTGACGATGAAACACCGAAATCGCATCGGAGTTAAATACAAAAGGCACAATGCCGCCTTAAGTACAAGAATAGAGACTCTTCTTACAGTCGGTGCTTTGAGCATTCCCTGTGAGACCAGTATTAGTTTCTGATACACCACTGCATGTTCAATGTATTCCTTGGACCTTCACATTGACGAAGAAACACAGAAATCGCATCGGAATAAATTACAAAAGGAACAATGCCGTCATAAGTACAAGAATAGAGACTCTTGTTACAGTCGGTGCTTTGAGCATTCCCTGTGAGACCAGTATTAGTTTCCGATACACCACTGCAGGTTGAATGTATTCCTTGGACCTTCACATTGACGATGAAACAAAGAAAACGCATCGGAATTAAATACAAAAGGCACAATGCCGTCTTAAACACAAGAATAGAGACTCTTCTTACAGTCGGTGCTTTCAGCATTCCCTGTGAGACCAGAATTAGTTTCCGATACACCTCAGCAGGTTCAATGTATTCCTAGGACCTCCACACTGACGATGAAACACAGAAATCGCATCGGAATTAAATACAAAAGGCACAATGTCGCCTTAAGTACGAGAATAGACACTCTTCTTACAGTCGGTGCTTTGAGCATTCCCTGTGAGACCAGTATTAGTTTCCGATACACCACTGCAGGTTCAATGTATTCCTTGGACCTTCCCATTGACGATGAAACACAGAAATCGCATCGGAATTAAATACAAAAGGAGCAATGCCGCCTTAAGTACAAGAATAGAGACTCTTCTTACAGTCGGTGCTTTGAGCATTCCCTGTGAGACTAGTATTAGATTCCGATACACCACTGCAGGTTCAATGTATTCATTGGACCTTCACATTGACGATGAAACACAGAAATCGCATCGGAATTAAATACAAAAGGCACAATGCCGTCTTAAGTACAAGAATAGAGACTCTTCTTACAGTTGGTGCTTTCAGCATTCCCTGTGAGACCAGTATTAGTATCCGATACACCTCAGCAGGTTCAATGTATTCCTAGGACCTTCACATTGACGATGAAACACAGAAATCGCATCGGAATTAAATACAAAAGGCACAATGTCGCCTTTGGTACAAGAATAGGCACTCTTCTTACAGTCGGTGCTTTGAGCATTCCCTGTGAGACCAGTATTAGTTTCCGATACACCACTGCAGGTTCAATGTATTCCTTGGACCTTCACATTGACGATGAAACACAGAAATCGCATCGGAATTAAATACAAATCGCACAATGCTGCATTAAGTACAAGAATAGAGACTCTTTTTACAGTCGGTGCTTTGGGCATTCCCTGTGAGACCAGAATTAGTTTCCGATACACCACTCCAGGTTCAATGTATTCCTTGGACCTTCACATTGGCGATGAAACACAGAAATCGCATCGGAATGAAATACAAAAGGCAAACTGCCGCGTAAGTACAAGAATAGAGACTCCTCTCACAGTCGGTGCTCTCAGAATTCCCTGTGAGACCAGTATAAGTTGCCGATAAACCTCAGCAGGTTCAATGTATTCCTAGGACCTTCACATTGACGATGAAACACAGAAATCGCATCGGAATTAAATACAAAAGGCACAATGTCGCCTTTGGTACAAGAATAGGCACTCTTCTTACAGTCGGTGCTTTGAGCATTAACTGTGAGACCAGTATTAGTTTCCGATACACCACTGCAGGTTCAATGTATTCCTTGGACCTTCACATTGACGATAAAACTCAGAAATCGCATCGGAATTAAATACAAAAGGCACAATGCCGTCTTAAACACAAGAATAGAGACTCTTCTTACAGTCGGTGCTTTCAGCATTCCCTGTGAGACCAGTATTAGTTTCCGATACACCTCAGCAGGTTCAATCTATTCCTAGGACCTTCACGTTGACGATGAAACACAGAAATCGTATCGGAATTAAATACAAAAGGCACAATGTCGCTTTAAGTACAAGAATAGACACTCTTCTTACAGTCGGTGCTTTGAGCATTCCCTGTGAGACCAGTATTAGTTTCCGATACACCACTGAAGGTTCAATGTATTCCTTGGACCTTCACATTGACGATGAAACAAAGAAATCGCATCGGAATTAAATACAAAAGGCACAATGCCGTCTTAAGTACAAGAATAGAGACTCTTCTTACAGGCGGTGCTACGAGCATTCCCTGTGAGACCAGTATTAGTTTTCGATACACCACTGCAGGTTCAATGTATTCCTTGGACCTTCCCATTGACGATGAAACACAGAAATCGCATCGGAATTAAATACAAAAGGCGCAATGCCGTCTTAAGTACAAGAATAGAGACTCTTCTTACAGTCAGTGCTTTCAGCTATCCCTGTGAGACCAGTATTAGGTTCCGATACACCTCAGCAGGTTCAATGTATTCCTAGGACCTTCACATAGACGATAAAACACAGAAATCACATCGGAATTAAATACAAAAGGCACAATGTCGCCTTAAGTACAAGAATAGACACTCTTCTTACAGTCGGTGCTTTGAGCATTCCCTGTGAAACCAGTATTAGTTTCCGATACACCACTGCAGGTTCAATGTATTCCTTGGACCTTCACATTGACGATGAAACACAGAAATCGCATCGTAATTAAATACAAAAGGCACAATGCCGTCTTAAGTACAAGAATAGAGACTCTTCATACAGTCGGTGCTTTCAGCATTCCCTGTGAGACCAGTATTAGTACCCGATACACCTCAGCAGGTTCAATGTATTCCTAGGACCTTCACATTGACGATGAAACACAGAAATCGCATCGGAATTAAATACAAAAGGCACAATGTCGCCTTAAGTACTAGAATAGGCACTCTTCTTACAGTCGGTGCTTTGAGCATTCTCTGTGAGACCAGTATTAGTTTCCGATACACCACTGCAGGTTCAATGTATTCCTTGGACCTTCACATTGACGATGAAACCCAGAAATCGCATCGGAATTAAATACAAAAGGCGCAATACCGCATTATGTACAAGAATAGAGACTCTTTTTACAGTCGGTGCTTTCAGAATTCCCTGTGAGACCAGTATTAGTTGCCGATACACCACTGCAGGTTCAATGTATTCCTTGGACCTTCACATTGACGATAAAACTCCGAAATCGCATCGGTATTAAATACAAAAGGCGCAATGCCGCCTTAAGTACAAGAATAGAGACTCTTCTTACAGTCGGTGCCTGGAGCATTCCCTTTGAGAACAGTTTTAGTTTCTGATACACCACTGCAGGTTGAATGTATTCCTTGGTCCTTCACGTTGACGATGAAACACAGACATCGCATCGGAATTAAATACAAAAAGCACAATGCCGTCTTAAACACAAGAATAGAGACTCTTCTTACAGTCGGTGCTTTCAGCATTCCCTGTGAGACCAGTATTAGTTTCCGATACACCTCAGCAGGTTCAATGTATTCCTAGGACCCTCACATTGACGATGAAACACAGAAATCGCATCGGAATTAAATACAGAAGGCACAATGCCGTCTTAAGTACAAGAATAGAGACTCGTCTTACAGTCGGTGCTTTGAGCATTCCCTGTGAGACCAGTATTAGTTTCCGATACACCACTGAAGGTTCAATGTTTTCCTTGGACCTTGACATTGACTATGAAACACAGAAATCGCATCGGAATTAAATACAAAAGGCACAATGCCACCTTAAGTACAAGAATAGAAACTCTTCTTACAGTCGGTGCTTTGAGCATTCCCTGTGAGACCACTATTAGTTTCCGATACACCACTGCAGGTTCAATGTATTCCTTCGACCTTCACATTGACGATGAAACACAGAAATCGCGTCGGAGTTAAATACAAAAGGCACAATTCCGTCTTAAGTACAAGAATAGATACTCTTCTTACAGTCGGTGCTATGAGCATTCCCTGTGAGACCAGTATTAGGTTCCGATACACCACTCCAGGTTCAATGTATTCCTTGGACCTTCACATTGACGATGAAACACAGAAATCGCATCGGAATTAAATACAAAAGGCACAATGTCGCCTTAAGTACAAGAATGGAGACTCCTCTTATTGTCGGTGCTTTGAGCATTCCCTGTGAGACCAGTATTAGTTTCCGATACACCACTGCAGGTTCAATGTAACCCTAGGACCTTCACATTGACGATGAAACACAGAAATCGCATCGGAATTAAATACAAAAGGCGCAATGCCGCCTTAAGTACAAGAATAGAGACTCTTCTTACAGTCGGTGCTTTGAGCATTCCCTGTGAGACTAGTATTAGATTCCGATACACCACCGCAGGTTCAATGTATTCCTTGGACATACACATTGACGATGAAACACAGAAATCGCATCGGAATTAAATACAAAAGGCACAATGCCGTCTTAAGTACAAGAATAGAGACTCTTCTTACAGTCGGTGCTATGAGCATTCCCTGTGAGACCTGTATTAGTTTCCGATACACCACTGCATGTTCAATGTATTCCTTGGACCTTCACATTGACGATGAAACACAGATATTGCATCGGAATTAAATACAAAATGCGCAATGCCGCCTTAAGTACAAGTATAGAGACCCTTCTTACAGTCGGTGATTTGAGCATTCCCTGTGAGACCAGTATTAGTTTCTGATACACCACTGCAGGTTCAATGTATTGCTTGGACCTTCACACTGACGATGAAACACAGAAATCGCATCGGAGTTAAATACAAAAGGCACAATGCCGCCTTAAGTACAAGAATAGAGACTCTTCTTACTGTCGGTGCTTTGAGCATTCCCTGTGAGACCAGTATTAGTTTCCGATACACCACTGCAGGTTCAATGTATTCCTTGGACTTTCACATTGACGATAAAACTCAGAAATCGCATCGGAATTAAATACAAAAGGCGCAATGCCGCCTTAAGTACAAGAATAGAGACTCTTCTTACAGTCGGTGCTTGGAGCATTCCCTTTGAGACCAGTTTGAGTTTCTGATACACCACTGCAGGTTGAATGTATTCCTTGGACCTTCACATTGACGATGCAACACAGATATCGCATCGGAATTAAATACAAAAGGCACATTGCCGTCTTAAGTACAGGAATAGTGACTCTTCTTACAGTCGGTGCTTTCAGCATTCCCTGTGAGACCAGTATTAGTTTCTGATACACCACTGCATGTTCAATGTATTCCTTGGACCTTCACATAGACGTTGAAACACAGAAATCGCATCGGAATTAATTACAAAAGGCACAATGCCGTTATAAGTACAAGAATAGAGACTCTTCTTACAGTCGATGCTTTGATCATTCCCTGTGAGACCAGTATTAGTTTCCGATACACCACTGCAAGTTCAATGTATTCCTTGGACCATCACATTGACGATGAAACACAGAAATCGCATCGGAATTAAATACAAAAGGTGCAATGCCGCCTTAAGTACAAGAATAGAGACTTTTCTTACAGTCGGTGCTTTCAGCATTTCCTGTGAGACCAGTATTAGTTTCCGATACACCACTGCAGGTTCAATGTATTCCTTGGACCTTCACATTGACGATAAAACTCAGAAATCGCATCGGAATCAAATACAAAAGGCGCAATGCCGCCTTAAGTACAAGAATAGAGACTCTTCTTACAGTCGGTGCTTGGAGCATTCCCTTTGAGACCAGTTTTAGTTTCTGATACACCACTGCAGGTTGAATGTATTCCTTGGACCTTCACATTGACGATGAAACACAGATATCACATCGGAATTAATTACAAAAGGCACAATGCCGTCTTAAGTACAAGAATAGAGACTCTTCTTACAGTCGGTGCTATGAGCAATCCCTGTGAGACCAGTATTAATTTCCGATTCACCACTGTATGTTCAATGTATTCCATGGACCTTCACATTGACGATGAAACACAGAAATCGCATCGGAATTAAATACAAAAGGCGCAATGCCGCCTTAAGTACAAGAATAGAGACTCTTCTTACAGTCGGTGGTTTGAGCATTCCCTGTGAGGCCAGTATTAGATTCCGATACACCACTGCAGGTTCAATATATTCCATGGACCTTCACATTGACGATGAAACACAGAAATCGCATCGGAATTAAATACAAAAGGCACAATGCCGTCTTAAGTACAAGAATAAAGACTCTTCTTACAGTCGGTGCTTTCAGCATTCCCTGTGAGACCAGTATTAGTTTCCGATACACCTCAGCAGGTTCAATGTATTCCTAGGACCTTCACATTGACGATGAAACACAGAAATCGCATCGGAATTAAATACAAAAGGCACAATGTCGCCTTAAGTACAAGTATAGACACTCTTCATACAGTCGGTGTTTTGAGCATTCCCTGTGAGACCAGTATTAGTTTCCGATACACCACTGCAGGTTCAATGTATTCCTTGGGCCTTCACATTGACGATGAAGCACAGAAATCGCATCGGAATTAAATACAAAAGGCACAATGCCGTCTTAAGTACAAGAATAGAGACTCCTCTTACAGACGGTGCTACGAGCATTCCCTGTGAGACCAGTATTAGGTTCCGATACACCACTGCAGGTTCAATGTATTCCTTGGACATACACATTGACGATGAAACACAGAAATCGCATCGGAATTAAATACAAAAGGCACAATGCCGTCTTATGTACAAGAATAGAGACTCTTCTTACAGTCGGTGCCATAAGCATTCCCTGTGAGACCTGTATTAGTTTCCGATACACCACTGCATGTTCAATGTATTTCTTGGACCTTCACATTGACGATGAAACACAGATATCGCATCGGAATAAATTACAAAAGGAACAATGCCGTCATAAGTACAAGAATAGAGACTCTTGTTACAGTCGGTGCTTTGAGCATTCCCTGTGAGACCAGTATTAGTTTCCGATACACCACTGCAGGTTGAATGTATTCCTTGGACCTTCACATTGACGATGAAACAAAGAAAACGCATCGGAATTAAATACAAAAGGCACAATGCCGTCTTAAACACAAGAATAGAGACTCTTCTTACAGTCGGTGCTTTCAGCATTCCCTGTGAGACCAGTATTAGTTTCCGATACACCTCAGCAGGTTCAATGTATTCCTAGGACCTCCACACTGACGATGAAACACAGAAATCGCATCGGAATTAAATACAAAAGGCACAATGTCGCCTTAAGTACGAGAATAGACACTATTCTTACAGTCGGTGCTTTGAGCATTCCCTGTGAGACCAGTATTAGTTTCCGATACACCACTGCAGGTTCAATGTATTCCTTGGACCTTCCCATTGGCGATGAAACACAGAAATCGCATCGGAATTAAATACAAAAGGAGCAATGCCGCCTTATGTACAAGAATAGAGACTCTTCTTACAGTCGGTGCTTTGAGCATTCCCTGTGAGACTAGTATTAGATTCCGATACACCATTGCAGGTTCAATGTATTCATTGGACCTTCACATTGACGATGAAACACAGAAATCGCATCGGAATTAAATACAAAAGGCACAATGCCGTCTTAAGTACAAGAATAGAGACTCTTCTTACAGTTGGTGCTTTGAGCATTCCCTGTGAGACCAGTATTAGTATCCGATACACCTCAGCAGGTTCAATGTATTCCTAGGACCTTCACATTGACGATGAAACACAGAAATCGCATCGGAATTAAATACAAAAGGCACAATGTCGCGTTTGGTACAAGAATAGGCACTCTTCTTACAGTCGGTGCTTTGAGCATTCCCTGTGAGACCAGTATTAGTTTCCGATACACCACTGCAGGTTCAATGTATTCCTTGGACCTTCACATTGACGATGAAACACAGAAATCGCATCGGAATTAAATACAAATCGCACAATGCTGCATTAAGTACAAGAATAGAGACTCTTTTTACAGTCGGTGCTTTGAGCATTCCCTGTGAGACCAGAATTAGTTTCCGATACACCACTCCAGGTTCAATGTATTCCTTGGACCTTCACATTGGCGATGAAACACAGAAATCGCATCGGAATGAAATACAAAAGGCAAACTGCCGCGTAAGTACAAGAATAGAGACTCTTCTCACAGTCGGTGCTCTCAGAATTCCCTGTGAGACCAGTATAAGTTGCCGATACACCTCAGCGGGTTCAATGTATTCCTAGGACCTTCACATTGACGATGAAACAGAGAAATCGCATCGGAATTAAATACAAAAGGCACAATGTCGCCTTTGGTACAAGAATAGGCACTCTTCTTACAGTCGGTGCTTTGAGCATTCCCTGTGAGACCAGTATTAGTTTCCGATACACCTCAGCAGGTTCAATCTATTCCTAGGACCTTCACGTTGACGATGAAACACAGAAATCGTATCGGAATTAAATACAAAAGGCACAATGTCGCTTTACGTACAAGAATAGACACTCTTCTTACAGTCGGTGCTTTGAGCATTCCCTGTGAGACCAGTATTAGTTTCCGATACACCACTGAAGGTTCAATGTATTCCTTGGACCTTCACATTGACGATGAAACAAAGAAATCGCATCGGAATTAAATACAAAAGGCACAATGCCGTCTTAAGTACAATAATAGAGACTCTTCTTACAGACGGTGCTACGAGCATTCCCTGTGAGACCAGTATTAGTTTCCGATACACCACTGCAGGTTCAATGTATTCCTTGGACCTTCCCATTGACGATGAAACACAGAAATCGCATCGGAATTAAATACAAAAGGCGCAATGCCGTCTTAAGTACAAGAATAGAGACTCTTCTTACAGTCAGTGCTTTCAGCTATCCCTGTGAGACCAGTATTAGGTTCCGATACACCTCAGCAGGTTCAATGTATTCCTAGGACCTTCACATAGACGATAAAACACAGAAATCACATCGGAATTAAATACAAAAGGCACAATGTCGCCTTAAGTACAAGAATAGACACTCTTCTTACAGTCGGTGCTTTGAGCATTCCCTGTGATACCAGTATTAGTTTCCGATACACCACTGCAGGTTCAATGTATTCCTTGGACCTTCACATTGACGATGAAACACAGAAATCGCATCGTAATTAAATACAAAAGGCACAATGCCGTCTTAAGTACAAGAATAGAGACTCTTCATACAGTCGGTGCTTTCAGCATTCCCTGTGAGACCAGTATTAGTATCCGATACACCTCAGCAGGTTCAATGTATTCCTAGGACCTTCACATTGACGATGAAACACAGAAATCGCATCGGAATTAAATACAAAAGGCACAATGTCGCCTTAAGTACTAGAATAGGCACTCTTCTTACAGTCGGTGCTTTGAGCATTCTCTGTGAGACCAGTATTAGTTTCCGATACACCACTGCAGGTTCAATGTATTCCTTGGACCTTCACATTGACGATGAAACCCAGAAATCGCATCGGAATTAAATACAAAAGGCACAATACCGCATTATGTACAAGAATAGAGACTCTTTTTACAGTCGGTGCTTTGAGCATTCCCTGTGAGACCAGAATTAGTTTCCGATACACCACTCCAGGTTCAATGTATTCCTTGGACCTTCACATTGACGATGAAACACAGAAATCGCATCGGAATGAAATACAAAAGGCAAACTGCCACGTAAGTAGAAGAATAGAGACTCTTCTCACAATCGGTGCTTTCAGAATTCCCTGTGAGACCAGTATCAGTTGCCGATACACCACTGCAGGTTCAATGTATTCCTTGGACCTTCACATTGACGATAAAACTCCGAAATCGCATCGGTATTAAATACAAAAGGCGCAATGCCGCCTTAAGTACAAGAATAGAGACTCTTCTTACAGTCGGTGCCTGGAGCATTCCCTTTGAGAACAGTTTTAGTTTCTGATACACCACTGCAGGTTGAATGTATTCCTTGGTCCTTCACATAGACGATGAAACACAGACATCGCATCGGAATTAAATACAAAAAGCACAATGCCGTCTTAAACACAAGAATAGAGACTCTTCTTACAGTCGGTGCTTTCAGCATTCCCTGTGAGACCAGTATTAGTTTCCGATACACCTCAGCAGGTTCAATGTATTCCTAGGACCCACACATTGACGATGAAACACAGAAATCGCATCGGAATTAAATACAGAAGGCACAATGCCGTCTTAAGTACAAGAATAGAGACTCTTCTTACAGTCGGTGCTTTGAGCATTCCCTGTGAGACCAGTATTAGTTTCCGATACACCACTGAAGGTTCAATGTTTTCCTTGGACCTTGACATTGACTATGAAACACAGAAATCGCATCGGAATTAAATGCAAAAGGCACAATGCCACCTTAAGTACAAGAATAGAAACTCTTCTTACAGTCGGTGCTTTGAGCATTCCCTGTGAGACCACTATTAGTTTCCGATACACCACTGCAGGTTCAATGTATTCCTTCGACCTTCACATTGACGATGAAACACAGAAATCGCATCGGAGTTAAATACAAAAGGCACAATTCCGTCTTAAGTACAAGAATAGATACTCTTCTTACAGTCGGTGCTATGAGCATTCCCTGTGAGACCAGTATTAGTTTCCGATACACCACTCCAGGTTCAATGTATTATTTGGACCTTCACATTGACGATGAAACACAGAAATCGCATCGGAATTAAATACAAAAGGCACAATGTCGCCTTAAGTACAAGAATGGAGACTCCTCTTATTGTCGGTGCTTTGAGCATTCCCTGTGAGACCAGTATTAGTTTCCGATACACCACTGCAGGTTCAATGTAACCCTAGGACCTTCACATTGACGATGAAACACAGAAATCGCATCGGATTTAAATAGAAAAGGCACAATGTCGCCTTAAGTACAAGAATAGAGACTCTTATTACAGTCGGTGCTTTGAGCATTCCCTGTGAGACCAGTATTAGTTTCCGATACACCACTCCAGGTTCAATGTATTCCTTGGACATTCACGTTGACGATGAAACACAGAAATCGCATCGGAATGAAATACAAAAGGCAAACTGCCGCGTAAGTACAAGAATAGTGACTCTTCTTACAGTCGGTGCTTTCAGAAATACCTGTGAGACCAGTGTTAGTTTCCGACACACCTCAGCAGGTTCAATGTAATCCTAGGACCTTCAAATTGACGATGAAACACATAAATCGCATCGGAATTGTATACAAAAGGCACAATGTCGCCTTAAGTACAATAATAGAGACACTATTTACACTCGGTGCTTTGAGCATTCCCTGTGAGACCAGTATTTGTTTCCGATACACCACTCCAGGTTCGATGTATTCCTTGGACCTTCACATTGACGATGAAACACAGAAATCGTATCGGAATGAAATACAAAAGGCAAACAGCCGCGTAAGTACAAGAATAGAGACTCTTTTTACAGTCGGTGCTTTCAGCAATCCCTGTGAGACCAGTATTAGTTTCCGATACACCTCAACAGGTTCAATCTATTCCTAGGACCTTCACGTTGACGATGAAACACAGAAATCGTATCGGAATTAAATACAAAAGGCACAATGTCGCTTTAAGTACAAGAATAGACACTCTTCTTACAGTCGGTGCTTTGAGCATTCCCTGTGAGACCAGTATTAGTTTCCGATACACCACTGAAGGTTCAATGTATTCCTTGGACCTTCACATTGACGATGAAACAAAGAAATCGCATCGGAATTAAATACAAAAGGCACAATGCCGTCTTAAGTACAATAATAGAGACTCTTCTTACAGACGGTGCTACGAGCATTCCCTGTGAGACCAGTATTAGTTTCCGATACACCACTGCAGGTTCAATGTATTCCTTGGACCTTCAAATTGACGATGAAACACAGAAATCGCATCGGAATTAAATACAAAAGGCGCAATGCCGTCTTAAGTACAAGAATAGAGACTCTTCTTACAGTCAGTGCTTTCAGCTATCCCTGTGAGACCAGTATTAGGTTCCGATACACCTCAGCAGGTTCAATGTATTCCTAGGACCTTCACATAGACGATAAAACACAGAAATCACATCGGAATTAAATACAAAAGGCACAATGTCGCCTTAAGTACAAGAATAGACACTCTTCTTACAGTCGGTGCTTTGAGCATTCCCTGTGATACCAGTATTAGTTTCCGATACACCACTGCAGGTTCAATGTATTCCTTGGACCTTCACATTGACGATGAAACACAGAAATCGCATCGTAATTAAATACAAAAGGCACAATGCCGTCTTAAGTACAAGAATAGAGACTCTTCATACAGTCGGTGCTTTCAGCATTCCCTGTGAGACCAGTATTAGTATCCGATACACCTCAGCAGGTTCAATGTATTCCTAGGACCTTCACATTGACGATGAAAGACAGAAATCGCATCGGAATTAAATACAAAAGGCACAATGTCGCCTTAAGTACTAGAATAGGCACTCTTCTTACAGTCGGTGCTTTGAGCATTCTCTGTGAGACCAGTATTAGTTTCCGATACACCACTGCAGGTTCAATGTATTCCTTGGACCTTCACATTGACGATGAAACCCAGAAATCGCATCGGAATTAAATACAAAAGGCACAACACCGCATTATGTACAAGAATAGAGACTCTTTTTACAGTCGGTGCTTTGAGCATTCCCTGTGAGACCAGAATTAGTTTCCGATACACCACTCCAGGTTCAATGTATTCCTTGGACCTTCACATTGACGATGAAACACAGAAATCGCATCGGAATGAAATACAAAAGGCAAACTGCCACGTAAGTAGAAGAATAGAGACTCTTCTCACAATCGGTGCTTTCAGAATTCCCTGTGAGACCAGTATTAGTTGCCGATACACCACTGCAGGTTCAATGTATTCCTTGGACCTTCACATTGACGATAAAACTCCGAAATCGCATCGGTATTAAATACAAAAGGCGCAATGCCGCCTTAAGTACAAGAATAGAGACTCTTCTTACAGTCGGTGCCTGGAGCATTCCCTTTGAGAACAGTTTTAGTTTATGATACACCACTGCAGGTTGAATGTATTCCTTGGTCCTTCACATTGACGATGAAACACAGACATCGCATCGGAATTAAATACAAAAAGCACAATGCCGTCTTAAACACAAGAATAGAGACTCTTCTTACAGTCGGTGCTTTCAGCATTCCCTGTGAGACCAGTATTAGTTTCCGATACACCTCAGCAGGTTCAATGTATTCCTAGGACCCACACATTGACGATGAAACACAGAAATCGCATCGGAATTAAATACAGAAGGCACAATGCCGTCTTAAGTACAAGAATAGAGACTCTTCTTACAGTCGGTGCTTTGAGCATTCCCTGTGAGACCAGTATTAGTTTCCGATACACCACTGAAGGTTCAATGTTTTCCTTGGACCTTGACATTGACTATGAAACACAGAAATCGCATCGGAATTAAATGCAAAAGGCACAATGCCACCTTAAGTACAAGAATAGAAACTCTTCTTACAGTCGGTGCTTTGAGCATTCCCTGTGAGACCAGTATTAGTTCCCGATACACCACTTCAGGTTCAAGGTATTCCTTGGACATTCGCATTGACGATGAAACACAGAAATCGCATCGGAATGAAAAACAAAAGGCAAACTGCCGCGTAAGTACAAGAATAGAGACTCTTCTTACAGTCGGTGCTTTCAGAAATACCTGTGAGACCAGTGTTAGTTTCCGACACACCTCAGCAGGTTCAATGTAATCCTAGGACCTTCAAATTGACGATGAAACACATAAATCGCATCGGAATTATATACAAAAGGCACAATGTCGCCTTAAGTACAAGAATAGAGACACTATTTACACTCGGTGCTTTGAGCATTCCCTGTGAGACCAGTATTTGTTTCCGATACACCACTCCAGGTTCGATGTATTCCTTGGACCTTCACATTGACGATGAAACACAGAAATCGTATCGGAATGAAATACAAAAGGCAAACAGCCGCGTAAGTACAAGAATAGAGACTCTTTTTACAGTCGGTGCTTTCAGCAATCCCTGTGAGACCAGTATTAGTTTCCGATACACCTCAACAGGTTCAATGTATTCATAGGACCTTCACATTGACGATGAAACACAGAAATCGCATCGGAATTAAATACAAAAGGCGCAAAGCCGCCTTTAGTACAAGAATAGAGACTCTTCTTACAGTCGGTGCTTTGAGCATTCCCTGTGAGACCAGAATTAGTTTCCGATACACCACTCCAGGTTCAATGTATTCCTTGGACATTCACATTGACGATGAAGCACAGAAATCGCATCGGAATGAAATACAAAAGGCAAACTGCCGCGTAAGTACAAGAATAGAGACTCTTCTTACACTCGGTGCTTTCAGCATTCCCTGTGAGACCAGTATTAGTTTCCGATACACCTCAGCAGGTTCAATGTATTCCTAGGACCTTCACATTGACGATGAAACACAGAAATCGAATTGGAATTAAATACAAAAGGCACAATGTCGCCTTAAGTACAAGAATAGAGACTCTTCTTACAGTCGGTGCTTTGAGCATTCCCTGTGAGACCAGTATTAGTTCCCGATACACCACTTCAGGTTCAAGGTATTCCTTGGACATTCGCATTGACGATGAAACACAGAAATCGCATCGGAATGAAAAACAAAAGGCAAACTGCCGCGTAAGTACAAGAATAGAGACTCTTCTTACAGTCGGTGCTTTCAGCATTCCCTGTGAGACCAGTATTAGTTTCCGATACACCTCAGCAGGTTCAATGTATTCCTAGGACCTTCACATTGACGAAGAAACACAGAAATCGCATCGGAATTAAATACAAAAGGCACAATGTCGAATTAAGTACAAGAATGGAGACTCTTCTTACAGTCGGTGCTTTGAGCATTCCCTGTGAGACCAGTATTAGTTTCCGATACACCACTCCAGGTTCAATGTATTCCTTGGACATTCACATTGACGATGAAACACAGAAATAGCATCGGAATGAAATACAAAATGCACACTGCCGCGTAAGTACAAGAATAGAGACTCTTCTTACAGTCGGTGCTTTCAGCATTACCTGTGAGATCAGTATTGGTTTCCGATACACCTCAGCAGGTTCAATGTAATCCTAAGACCTTCACATTGACGATGAAACACATAAATCGCATCGGAATTAAATACAAAGGGTACAATGTCGCCTTAAGTGCAAGAATAGAGACTCTTCTTACAGGCGGTGCTTTGAGCATTCCCTGTGAGACCAGTATTAGTTTCCGATACACCACTGCAGGTTCAATGTATTCCTAGGACCTTCACACTGACGATGAAACACAGAAATCGCATCGGAATTAAATACAAAAGGCACAATGTCGCCTTAAGTACAAGAATAGAGACTCTTCTTACAGTCGGTGCTTTGAGCATTCCCTGTGAGACCAGTTTTAGTTTCCGATACACCACTCCAGGTTCAATGAATTCCTTGGACATTCACATTGACGATGAAACACAGAAATCGCATCGGAATGAAATTCAAAAGCAAACTGCCGCGTAAGTACAAGAATAGAGACTCTTCTTACAGTCGGTGCTTTCAGCATTCCCTGTGAGACCAGTATTAGTTTCCGATACACCTCAACAGGTTCAATGTATTCCTAGGACCTTCACATTGACGATGAAACACAGAAATCGCATTGGAATTAAATACAAAAGGCACAATGTCGCCTTAAGTACAAGAATAGAGACTCTTCTTACAGTCGGTGCTTTGAGCATTCCCTGTGAGACCAGTATTAGTTTCCGATACACCACTCCAGGTTCAATGAATTCCTTGGACATTCACATTGACGATGAAACACAGAAATCGCATCGGAATGAAATACAAAAGGCAAACTGCCGCGTAAGTACAAGAATAGAGACTCTTCTTACAGTCGGTGCTTTCACCATTCCCTGTGAGACCAGTAATAGTTTCCGATACACCTCAGCAGGTTCAATGTATTCATAGGACCTTCACATTGACGATGAAAAACAGAAATCGCATCGGAATTAAATACAAAAGGCGCAATGCCGCCTTAAGTACAAGAATAGAGACTCTTCTTACAGTCGGTGCTTTGAGCATTCCCTGTGAGACCAGAATTAGTTTCCGATACACCACTCCAGGTTCAATGTATTCCTTGGACATTCACATTGACGATGAAACACAGAAATCGCATCGGAATGAAATACAAAAGGCAAACTGCCGCGTAAGTACAAGAATAGAGACCCTTCTTACAGTCGGTGCATTCAGCGTTCCCTGTGAGACCAGTATTAGTTTCCGATACACCTCAGCAGGTTCAATGTAATCCTAGGACCTTCACATTGACGATGAAACACATAAATCGCATCGGAATTAAATACAAAAGGCACAATGTCGCCTTAAGTACAAGAATAGAGACTCTTCTTACAGTCGATGCTTTGAGCATTCCCTGTGAGACCAGTATTAGTTTCCGATACACCACTGCAGGTTCAATGTAATCCTAGGACCTTCACATTGACGATGAAACACATAAATCGCATCGGAATTAAATACAAAAGGCAAAATGTCGCCTTAAGTACAAGAATAGAGACTCTTCTTACAGTCGGTGCTTTGAGCATTCCCTGTGAGACCAGTATTAGTTTCCGATACACCACTGCAGGTTCAATGTAATCCTAGGACCTTCACACTGACGATGAAACACAGAAATCGCATCGGAATTAAATACAAAAGGCACAATGTCGCCTTAAGTACAAGAATAGAGACTCTTCTTACTGTCGGTGCTTTGAGCATTCCCTGTGAGACCAGTATTAGTTTCCGATACACCACTCCAGGTTCAATGTATTCCTTGGACATTCACATTGACGATGAAACACAGAAATCGCATCGGAATGAAAAACAAAAGGCAAACTGCCGCGTAAGTACAAGAATAGAGACTCTTCTTACAGTCGGTGCTTTCAGCATTCCCTGTGAGACCAGTATTAGTTTCCGATACACCTCAGCAGGTTCAATGTAATCCTAGGACCTTCACATTGACGATGAAACACATAAATCGCATCGGAATTAAATACAAAAGGCACAATGTCGCCTTAAGTACAAGAATAGAGACTCTTCTTATAGTCGGTGCTTTGAGCATTGCCTGTGAGACCACTATTAGTTTCCGATACACCACTGCAGGTTCAATGTATTCCTAGGACCTTCACACTGACGAATAAACACAGACATCGCATCGGAATTAAATACAAAAGGCACAATGTCGCCTTAAGTACAAGAATAGAGACTCTTCTTACAGTCGGTGCTTTGAGCATTCCCTGTGAGACCGGTATTAGTTTCCGATACACCACTCCAGGTTCAATGTATTCCTTGGACATTCACATTGACGATGAAACACAGAAATCGCATCGGAATGAAAAACAAAAGGCAAACTGCCGCGTAAGTACAAGAATAGAGACTCTTCTTACAGTCGGTGCTTTCAGCATTCCCTGTGAGACCAGTATTAGTTTCCGATACACCACTGCAGGTTCAATGTAATCCTAGGACCTTCACATTGACGATGAAACACATAAATCGCATCGGAATTAAATACAAAAGGCAAAATGTCGCCTTAAGTACAAGAATAGAGACTCTTCTTACAGTCGGTGCTTTGAGCATTCCCTGTGAGACCAGTATTAGTTTCCGATACACCACTGCAGGTTCAATGTAATCCTAGGACCTTCACACTGACGATGAAACACAGAAATCGCATCGGAATTAAATACAAAAGGCACAATGTCGCCTTAAGTACAAGAATAGAGACTCTTCTTACTGTCGGTGCTTTGAGCATTCCCTGTGAGACCAGTATTAGTTTCCGATACACCACTCCAGGTTCAATGTATTCCTCGGACATTCACATTGACGATGAAACACAGAAATCGCATCGGAATGAAAAACAAAAGGCAAACTGCCGCGTAAGTACAAGAATAGAGACTCTTCTTACAGTCGGTGCTTTCAGCATTCCCTGTGAGACCAGTATTAGTTTCCGATACACCTCAGCAGGTTCAATGTATTCCTAGGACCTTCACATTGACGATGAAACACAGAAATCGCATCGCAATTAAATACAAAAGGCAAAATGTCGCCTTAAGTACAAGAATAGAGACTCTTCTTACAGTCGGTGCTTTGAGCATTCCCTGTGAGACCAGTATTAGTTTCCGATACCACTCCAGGTTCAATGTATTCCTTGGACATTCGCATTGACGATGAGACACAGAAATCGCATCGGAATGAAATACAAAAGGCAAACTGCCGCGTAAGTACAAGAATAGAGACTCTTCTTACAGTCGGTGCTTTCAGCATTCCCTGTGAGACCAGTATTAGTTTCCGATACACCTCAGCAGGTTCAATGTAATCCTAGGACCTTCACATTGACGATGAAACACAGAAATCGCATCGGAATTAAATACAAAAGGCGCAATGCCGTCTTAAGTACAAGAATAGAGACTCTTCTTACAGTCAGTGCTTTCAGCTATCCCTGTGAGACCAGTATTAGGTTCCGATACACCTCAGCAGGTTCAATGTATTCCTAGGACCTTCACATAGACGATAAAACACAGAAATCACATCGGAATTAAATACAAAAGGCACAATGTCGCCTAAAGTACAAGAATAGACACTCTTCTTACAGTCGGTGCTTTGAGCATTCCCTGTGATACCAGTATTAGTTTCCGATACACCACTGCAGGTTCAATGTATTCCTTGGACCTTCACATTGACGATGAAACACAGAAATCGCATCGTAATTAAATACAAAAGGCACAATGCCGTCTTAAGTACAAGAATAGAGACTCTTCATACAGTCGGTGCTTTCAGCATTCCCTGTGAGACCAGTATTAGTATCCGATACACCTCAGCAGGTTCAATGTATTCCTAGGACCTTCACATTGACGATGAAACACAGAAATCGCATCGGAATTAAATACAAAAGGCACAATGTCGCCTTAAGTACTAGAATAGGCACTCTTCTTACAGTCGGTGCTTTGAGCATTCTCTGTGAGACCAGTATTAGTTTCCGATACACCACTGCAGGTTCAATGTATTCCTTGGACCTTCACATTGACGATGAAACCCAGAAATCGCATCGGAATTAAATACAAAAGGCACAATACCGCATTATGTACAAGAATAGAGACTCTTTTTACAGTCGGTGCTTTGAGCATTCCCTGTGAGACCAGAATTATTTTCCGATACACCACTCCAGGTTCAATGTATTCCTTGGACCTTCACATTGACGATGAAACACAGAAATCGCATCGGAATGAAATACAAAAGGCAAACTGCCACGTAAGTAGAAGAATAGAGACTCTTCTCACAATCGGTGCTTTCAGAATTCCCTGTGAGACCAGTATTAGTTGCCGATACACCACTGCAGGTTCAATGTATTCCTTGGACCTTCACATTGACGATAAAACTCCGAAATCGCATCGGTATTAAATACAAAAGGCGCAATGCCGCCTTAAGTACAAGAATAGAGACTCTTCTTACAGTCGGTGCCTGGAGCATTCCCTTTGAGAACAGTTTTAGTTTCTGATACACCACTGCAGGTTGAATGTATTCCTTGGTCCTTCACATTGACGATGAAACACAGACATCGCATCGGAATTAAATACAAAAAGCACAATGCCGTCTTAAACACAAGAATAGAGACTCTTCTTACAGTCGGTGCTTTCAGCATTCCCTGTGGGACCAGTATTAGTTTCCGATACACCTCAGCAGGTTCAATGTATTCCTAGGACCCTCACATTGACGATGAAACACAGAAATCGCATCGGAATTAAATACAGAAGGCACAATGCCGTCTTAAGTACAAGAATAGAGACTCTTCTTACAGTCGGTGCTTTGAGCATTCCCTGTGAGACCAGTATTAGTTTCCGATACACCACTGAAGGTTCAATGTTTTCCTTGGACCTTGACATTGACTATGAAACACAGAAATCGCATCGGAATTAAATACAAAAGGCACAATGCCACCTTAAGTACAAGAATAGAAACTCTTCTTACAGTCGGTGCTTTGAGCATTCCCTGTGAGACCAGTATTAGTTTCCGATACACCACTGCAGGTTCAATGTATTCCTTCGACCTTCACATTGACGATGAAACACAGAAATCGCATCGGAGTTAAATACAAAAGGCACAATTCCGTCTTAAGTACAAGAATAGATACTCTTCTTACAGTCGGTGCTATGAGCATTCCCTGTGAGACCAGTATTAGTTTCCGATACACCACTCCAGGTTCAATGTATTCCTTGGACCTTCACATTGACGATGAAACACAGAAATCGCATCGGAATTAAATACAAAAGGCACAATGTCGCCTTAAGTACAAGAATGGAGACTCTTCTTATTGTCGGTGCTTTGAGCATTCCCTGTGAGACCAGTATTAGTTTCCGATACACCACTGCAGGTTCAATGTAACCCTAGGACCTTCACATTGACGATGAAACACAGAAATCGCATCGGAATTAAATAGAAAAGGCACAATGTCGCCTTAAGTACAAGAATAGAGACTCTTATTACAGTCGGTGCTTTGAGCATTCCCTGTGAGACCAGTATTAGTTTCCGATACACCACTCCAGGTTCAATGTATTCCTTGGACATTCACGTTGACGATGAAACACAGAAATCGCATCGGAATGAAATACAAAAGGCAAACTGCCGCGTAAGTACAAGAATAGAGACTCTTCTTACAGTCGGTGCTTTCAGAAATCCCTGTGAGACCAGTATTAGTTTCCGACACACCTCAGCAGGTTCAATGTAATCCTAGGACCTTCAAATTGACGATGAAACACATAAATCGCATCGGAATTATATACCAAAGGCACAATGTCGCCTTAAGTACAAGAATAGAGACACTATTTACACTCGGTGCTTTGAGCATTCCCTGTGAGACCAGTATTTGTTTCCGATACACCACTCCAGGTTCGATGTATTCCTTGGACCTTCACATTGACGATGAAACACAGAAATCGTATCGGAATGAAATACAAAAGGCAAACAGCCGCGTAAGTACAAGAATAGAGACTCTTTTTACAGTCGGTGCTTTCAGCAATCCCTGTGAGACCAGTATTAGTTTCCGATACACCTCAACAGGTTCAATGTATTCATAGGACCTTCACATTGACGATGAAACACAGAAATCGCATCGGAATTAAATACAAAAGGCGCAAAGCCGCCTTTAGTACAAGAATAGAGACTCTTCTTACAGTCGGTGCTTTGAGCATTCCCTGTGAGACCAGAATTAGTTTCCGATACACCACTCCAGGTTCAATGTATTCCTTGGACATTCACATTGACGATGAAGCACAGAAATCGCATCGGAATGAAATACAAAAGGCAAACTGCCGCGTAAGTACAAGAATAGAGACTCTTCTTACAGTCGGTGCTTTCAGCATTCCCTGTGAGACCAGTATTAGTTTCCGATACACCTCAGCAGGTTCAATGTATTCCTAGGACCTTCACATTGACGATGAAACACAGAAATCGAATTGGAATTAAATACAAAAGGCACAATGTCGCCTTAAGTACAAGAATAGAGACTCTTCTTACAGTCGGTGCTTTGAGCATTCCCTGTGAGACCAGTATTAGTTCCCGATACACCACTTCAGGTTCAAGGTATTCCTTGGACATACGCATTGACGATGAAACACAGAAATCGCATCGGAATGAAAAACAAAAGGCAAACTGCCGCGTAAGTACAAGAATAGAGACTCTTCTTACAGTCGGTGCTTTCAGCATTCCCTGTGAGACCAGTATTAGTTTCCGATACACCTCAGCAGGTTCAATGTATTCCTAGGACCTTCACACTGACGAAGAAACACAGAAATCGCATCGGAATTAAATACAAAAGGCACAATGTCGAATTAAGTACAAGAATGGAGACTCTTCTTACAGTCGGTGCTTTGAGCATTCCCTGTGAGACCAGAATTAGTTTCCGATACACCACTCCAGGTTCAATGTATTCCTTGGACATTCACATTGACGATGAAACACAGAAATAGCATCGGAATGAAATACAAAAGGCACACTGCCGCGTAAGTACAAGAATAGAGACTCTTCTTACAGTCGGTGCTTTCAGCATTCCCTGTGAGATCAGTATTGGTTTCCGATACACCTCAGCAGGTTCAATGTAATCCTAAGACCTTCACATTGACGATGAAACACATAAATCGCATCGGAATTAAATACAAAGGGTACAATGTCGCCTTAAGTGCAAGAATAGAGACTCTTCTTACAGGCGGTGCTTTGAGCATTCCCTGTGAGACCAGTATTAGTTTCCGATACACCACTGCAGGTTCAATGTATTCCTAGGACCTTCACACTGACGATGAAACACAGAAATCGCATCGGAATTTAATACAAAAGGCACAATGTCGAATTAAGTACAAGAATAGAGACTCTTCTTACAGTCGGTGCTTTGAGCATTCCCTGTGAGACCAGTTTTAGTTTCCGATACACCACTCCAGGTTCAATGAATTCCTTGGACATTCACATTGACGATGAAACACAGAAATCGCATCGGAATGAAATTCAAAAGCAAACTGCCGCGTAAGTACAAGAATAGAGACTCTTCTTACAGTCGGTGCTTTCAGCATTCCCTGTGAGACCAGTATTAGTTTCCGATACACCTCAACAGGTTCAATGTATTCCTAGGACCTTCACATTGACGATGAAACACAGAAATCGCATTGGAATTAAATACAAAAGGCACAATGTCGCCTTAAGTACAAGAATAGAGACTCTTCTTACAGTCGGTGCTTTGAGCATTCCCTGTGAGACCAGTATTAGTTTCCGATACACCACTCCAGGTTCAATGAATTCCTTGGACATTCACATTGACGATGAAACACAGAAATCGCATCGGAATGAAATACAAAAGGCAAACTGCCGCGTAAGTACAAGAATAGAGACTCTTCTTACAGTCGGTGCTTTCAGCATTCCCTGTGAGACCAGTAATAGTTTCCGATACACCTCAGCAGGTTCAATGTATTCATAGGACCTTCACATTGACGATGAAAAACAGAAATCGCATCGGAATTAAATACAAAAGGCGCAATGCCGCCTTAAGTACAAGAATAGAGACTCTTCTTACAGTCGGTGCTTTGAGCATTCCCTGTGAGACCAGAATTAGTTTCCGATACACCACTCCAGGTTCAATGTATTCCTTGGACATTCACATTGACGATGAAACACAGAAATCGCATCGGAATGAAATACAAAAGGCAAACTGCCGCGTAAGTACAAGAATAGAGACTCTTCTTACAGTCGGTGCATTTAGCATTCCCTGTGAGGCCAGTATTAGTTTCCGATACACCTCAGCAGGTTCAATGTAATCCTAGGACCTTCACATTGACGATGAAACACATAAATCGCATCGGAATTAAATACAAAAGGCACAATGTCGCCTTAAGTACAAGAATAGAGACTCTTCTTACAGTCGATGCTTTGAGCATTCCCTGTGAGACCAGTATTAGTTTCCGATACACCACTGCAGGTTCAATGTAATCCTAGGACCTTCACATTGACGATGAAACACATAAATCGCATCGGAATTAAATACAAAAGGCAAAATGTCGCCTTAAGTACAAGAATAGAGACTCTTCTTACAGTCGGTGCTTTGAGCATTCCCTGTGAGACCAGTATTAGTTTCCGATACACCACTGCAGGTTCAATGTAATCCTAGGACCTTCACACTGACGATGAAACACAGAAATCGCATCGGAATTAAATACAAAAGGCACAATGTCGCCTTATGTACAAGAATAGAGACTCTTCTTACTGTCGGTGCTTTGAGCATTCCCTGTGAGACCAGTATTAGTTTCCGATACACCACTCCAGGTTCAATGTATTCCTTGGACATTCACATTGACGATGAAACACAGAAATCGCATCGGAATGAAAAACAAAAGGCAAACTGCCGCGTAAGTACAAGAATAGAGACTCTTCTTACAGTCGGTGCTTTCAGCATTCCCTGTGAGACCAGTATTAGTTTCCGATACACCTCAGCAGGTTCAATGTATTCCTAGGACCTTCACATTGACGATGAAACACAGAAATCGCATCGCAATTAAATACAAAAGGCAATATGTCGCCTTAAGTACAAGAATAGAGACTCTTCTTACAGTCGGTGCTTTGAGCATTCCCTGTGAGACCAGTATTAGTTTCCGATACCACTCCAGGTTCAATGTATTCCTTGGACATTCGCATTGCCGATGAGACACAGAAATCGCATCGGAATGAAATACAAAAGGCAAACTGCCGCGTAAGTACAAGAATAGAGACTCTTCTTACAGTCGGTGCTTTCAGCATTCCCTGTGAGACCAGTATTAGTTTCCGATACACCTCAGCAGGTTCAATGTAATCCTAGGACCTTCACATTGACGATGAAACACGGAAATCGCATCGGAATTAAATACAAAAGGCACAATGTCGCCTTAAGTACAAGAATAGAGACTCTTCTTATAGTCGGTGCTTTGAGCATTCCCTGTGAGACCACTATTAGTTTCCGATACACCACTGCAGGTTCAATGTATTCCTAGGACCTTCACACTGACGAATAAACACAGACATCGCATCGGAATTAAATACAAAAGGCACAATGTCGTCTTAAGTACAAGAATAGAGACTCTTCTTACAGTCGGTGCTTTGAGCATTCCCTGTGAGACCAGTATTAGTTTCCGATACACCACTGCAGGTTCAATGTAATCCTAGGACCTTCACATTGACGATGAAACACATAAAGCACATCGTAATTAAATACAAAAGGCACAATGTCGCCTTAAGTACAAGAATAGAGACTCTTCTTACAGACGGTGCTTTGAGCATTCCCTGTGAGACCAGTATTAGTTTCCGATACACCACTGCAGGTTCAATGTATTCCTAGGACCTTCACACTGACGATGAAACACAAAAATCGCATCGGAATTAAATACAAAAGGCACAATGTCGCCTTAAGTACAAGAATAGAGACTCTTCTTACAGTCGGTGCTTTGAGCATTCCCTGTGAGACCAGTATTAGTTTCCGATACACCACTGCAGGTTCAATGTATTCCTAGGACCTTCACACTGACGATGAAACACAGAAATCGCATCGGAATTAAATACAAAAGGCACAATGTCGCCTTAAGTACAAGAATAGAGACTCTTCTTACAGTCGGTGCTTTGAGCATTCCCTGTGAGACCAGTAATAGTTTCCGATACACCACTCCAGGTTCAATGTATTCCTTGGACATTCACATTGACGATGAAACACAGAAATCGCATCGGAATGAAATACAAAATGCAAACTGCCGCGTAAGTACAAGAATAGAGACTCTTCTTACAGTCGGTGCTTTCAGCATTCCCTGTGAGACCAGTATTAGTTTCCGATACATCTCAGCAGGTTCAATGTAATCCTAGGACCTTCACATTGACGATGGAACACATGAATCGCATCGGAATTAAATACAAAAGGCACAATGTCGCCTTAAGTGCAAGAATAGAGACTCTTCTTACAGTCGGTGCTTTGAGCATTCCCTGTGAGACCAGTATTAGTTTCCGATACACCACTGCAGGTTCAATGTATTCCTAGGACATTCACATTGACGATGAAACACAGAAATCGCATCGGAATTGAATACAAAAGGCACAATGTCGCCTTAAGTACAAGAATAGAGACTCTTCTTACAGTCGGTGCTTTGAGCATTCCCTGTGAGACCAGTATTAGTTTCCGACACACCACTCCAGGTTCAGTGTATTCCTTCGACATTCACATTGACGATGAAACACCGAAATCGCATCGGAATGAAATACAAAAGGCAAACTGCCGCGTAAGTAAAAGAATAGAGACTCTTCTTACAGTCGGTGCTATCAGCATTCCCTGTGAGACCAGTATTAGTTTCCGATACACCTCAGCTGGTTCAATGTATTCCTAGGACCTTTACATTGACGATGAAACAAAGAAATCGCATCGGAATTAAATACAAAAGGCACAATGTCGCCTTAAGTACAAGAATAGAGACTCTTCTTACAGTCTGTGCTTTGAGCATTCCCTGTGAGACCAGTATTAGTTTCCGATACACCACTGCAGGTTCAATGTAATCCTAGGACCTTCACATTGACGATGAAACACATAAAGCACATCGTAATTAAATACAAAAGGCACAATGTCGCCTTAAGTACAAGAATAGAGACTCTTCTTACAGACGGTGCTTTGAGCATTCCCTGTGAGACCAGTATTAGTTTCCGATACACCACTGCAGGTTCAATGTATTCCTAGGACCTTCACACTGACGATGAAACACAAAAATCGCATCGGAATTAAATACAAAAGGCCCAATGTCGCCTTAAGTACAAGAATAGAGACTCTTCTTACAGTCGGTGCTTTGAGCATTCCCTGTGAGACCAGTATTAGTTTCCGATACACCACTGCAGGTTCAATGAATTCCTAGGACCTTCACACTGACGATGAAACACAGAAATCGCATCAAAATTAAATACAAAAGGCACAATGTCGCCTTAAGTACAAGAATAGAGACTCTTCTTACAGTCGGTGCTTTGAGCATTCCCTGTGAGACCAGTAATAGTTTCCGATACACCACTCCAGGTTCAATGTATTCCTTGGACATTCACATTGACGATGAAACACAGAAATCGCATCGGAATGAAATACAAAATGCAAACTGCCGCGTAAGTACAAGAATAGAGACTCTTCTTACAGTCGGTGCTTTCAGCATTCCCTGTGAGACCAGTATTAGTTTCCGACACACCTCAGCAGGTTCAATGTAATCCTAGGACCTTCACATTGACGATGGAACACATGAATCGCATCGGAATTAAATACAAAAGGCACAATGTCGCCTTAAGTGCAAGAATAGAGACTCTTCTTACAGTCGGTGCTTTGAGCATTCCCTGTGAGACCAGTATTAGTTTCCGATACACCACTGCAGGTTCAATGTATTCCTAGGACATTCACATTGACGATGAAACACAGAAATCGCATCGGAATTGAATACAAAAGGCACAATGTCGCCTTAAGTACAAGAATAGAGACTCTTCTTACAGTCGGTGCTTTGAGCATTCCCTGTGAGACCAGTATTAGTTTCCGACACACCACTCCAGGTTCAGTGTATTCCTTCGACATTCACATTAACGATGAAACACCGAAATCGCATCGGAATGAAATACAAAAGGCAAACTGCCGCGTAAGTAAAAGAATAGAGACTCTTCTTACAGTCGGTGCTATCAGCATTCCCTGTGAGACCAGTATTAGTTTCCGATACACCTCAGCTGGTTCAATGTATTCCTAGGACCTTTACATTGACGATGAAACAAAGAAATCGCATCGGAATTAAATACAAAAGGCACAATGTCGCCTTAAGTACAAGAATAGAGACTCTTCTTACAGTCTGTGCTTTGAGCATTCCCTGTGAGACCAGTATTAGTTTCCGATACACCACTCCAGGTTCAATGTATTCCTTGGACATTCACATTGACGATGAAACACAGAAATCGCATCGGAATGGAAAACAAAAGGCAAACTGCCGCGTAAGTACAAGAATAGAGACTCTTCTTACAGCCGGTGCTTTCATCATTCCCTGTGAGACCAGTATCAGTTTCCGATACACCTCAGCAGGTTCAATGTATTCCTAGGACCTTCACATTGACGATGAAACACAGAAATCGCATCGGAATTAAATACAAAAGGCACAATGTCGCCTTAAGTATAAGAATAGAGACTCTTCTTACAGTCGGTGCTTTGAGCATTCCCTGTGAGACCAGTATTAGTTTCCGATACACCACTCCAGGTTCAATGTATTCCTTGGACATTCACATTGACGATGAAACACAGAAATCGCGTCGGAATGGAAAACAAAAGGCAAACTGCCGCGTAAGTACAAGAATAGAGACTCTTCTTACAGTCGGTGCTTTCATCATTCCCTGTGAGACCAGTATTAGTTTCCGATACACCTCAGCAGGTTCAATGTATTCCTAGGACCTTCACATTGACGATGAAACACAGAAATCGCATCGGAATTAAATACAAAAGGCACAATGTCGCCTTAAGTACAAGAATAGAGACTCTTCTTACAGTCGGTGCTTTGAGCATTCCCTGTGAGACCAGTATTAGTTTCCGATACACCACTTCAGGTTCAATGTATTCCTTGGACATTCACGTTGACGATGAAACACAGAAATCGCATCGGAATGAAATTCAAAAGGCAAACTGCCGCGTAAGTACAAGAATAGAGACTCTTCTTACAGTCGGTGGTTTCAGCATTCCCTGTGAGACCAGTATTAGTTTCCGATACACCTCAGCAGGTTCAATGTAATCCTAGGACCTTCACATTGACGATGATACACATAAATCACATCGGAATTAAATACAAAAGGCACAATGTCGCCTTAAGTACAAGAATAGAAACTCTTCTTACAGTCGGTGCTTTGAGCATTCCCTGTGAGACCAGTATTAGTTTCCGATACACCACTGAAGGTTCAATGTATTCCTAGGACCTTCACACTGACGATGAAACACAGAAATCGCATCGGAATTAAATACAAAAGGCACGATGTCGCCTTAAGTACAAGAATAGAGACTCTTCTTACAGTCGGTGCTTTGAGCATTCCCTGTGAGACCAGTAATAGTTTCCGATACACCACTCCAGGTTCAATGTATTCCTAGGACATTCACATTGACGATGAAACACAGAAATCGCATCGCAATGAAATACAAAAGGCAAACTGCCGCGTAAGTACAAGAATAGAGACTCTTCTTACAGTCGGTGCTTTCAGCATTCCCTGTGAGACCAGTATTAGTTTCCGATACACCTCAGCAGGTTCAATGTAATCCTAGGACCTTCACATTGACGATGGAACACATAAATCGCATCGGAATTAAATACAAAAGGCACAATGTCGCCTTAAGTACAAGAATAGAGACTCTTCTTACAGTCGGTGCTTTGAGAATTCCCTGTGAGACCAGTATTAGTTTCCGATACACCACTGCAGGTTCAATGTATTCCTAGGACATTCACATTGACGATGAAACACAGAAATCGCATCGGAATTGAATACAAAAGGCACAATGTCGCCTTAAGTACAAGAATAGAAACTCTTCTTACAGTCGGTGCTTTGAGCATTCCCTGTGAGACCAGTATTAGTTTCCGACACATCACTCCAGGTTCAATGTATTCCTTCGACATTCACATTGACGATGAAACACAGAAATCGCATCGGAATGAAATACAAAAGGCAAACTGCCGCGTAAGTAAAAGAATAGGGACTCTTCTTACAGTCGGTGCTTTCAGCATTCCCTGTGAGACCAGTATTAGTTTCCGATACACCTCAGCTGGTTCAATGTATTCCTAGGACCTTTACATTGACGATGAAACAAAGAAATCGCATCGGAATTAAATACAAAAGGCACAATGTCGCCTTAAGTACAAGAATAGAGACTCTTCTTACAGTCTGTGCTTTGAGCATTCCCTGTGAGACCAGTATTAGTTTCCGATACACCACTCCAGGTTCAATGTATTCCTTGGACATTCACATTGACGATGAAACACAGAAATCGCATCGGAATGGAAAACAAAAGGCAAACTGCCGCGTAAGTACAAGAATAGAGACTCTTCTTACAGTCGGTGCTTTCATCATTCCCTGTGAGACCAGTATTAGTTTCCGATACACCTCAGCAGGTTCAATGTACTCCTAGGACCTTCACATTGACGATGAAACACAGAAATCGCATCGGAATTAAATACAAAAGGCACAATGTCGCCTTAAGTACAAGAATAGAGACTCTTCTTACAGTCGGTGCTTTGAGCATTCCCTGTGAGACCAGTATTAGTTTCCGATACACCACTTCAGGTTCAATGTATTCCTTGGACATTCACATTGACGATGAAACACAGAAATCGCATCGGAATGAAATTCAAAAGGCAAACTGCCGCGTAAGTACAAGAATAGAGACTCTTCTTACAGTCGGTGCTTTCAGCATTCCCTGTGAGACCAGTATTAGTTTCCGATACACCTCAGCAGGTTCAATGTAATCCTAGGACCTTCACATTGACGAAGAAACACATAAATCGCATCGGAATTAAATACAAAAGGCACAATGTCGCCTTAAGTACAAGAATAGAGACTCTTCTTACAGTCGGTGCTTTGAGCATTCCCTGTGAGACCAGTATTAGTTTCCGATACACCACTGCAGGTTCAATGTATTCCTAGGACCTTCACACTGACGATGCAACACAGAAATCGCATCGGAATTAAATACAAAAGGCACAATGTCGCCTTAAGTACGAGAAAAGAGACTCTTCTTACAGTCGGTGCTTTGAGTATTCCCTGTGAGACCAGTATTAGTTTCCGATACACCACTCCAGGTTCAATGTATTCCTTGGACATTAACATTGACGATGAAACACAGAAATCGTATCGGAATGAAAAACAAAAGGCAAACTGCCGCGTAAGTACAAGAATAGAGACTCTTCTTACAGTCGGTGCTTTCAGCATTCCCTGTGAGACCAGTATTAGTATCCGATACACCTCAGCAGGTTCAATGTATTCCTAGGACCTTCACATTGACGATGAAACACAGAAATCGCATCGGAATTAAATACAAAAGGCACAATGTCGCCTTAAGTACAAGAATAGAGACTCTTCTTACAGTCGGTGCTTTGAGCATTCCCTGTGAGACCAGTATTAGTTTCCGATACACCACTCCAGGTTCAATGTATTCCTTGGACATTCACATTGACGATGAAACACAGAAATCGCATAGGAATGAAATACAAAATTCAAACTGCCGCGTAAGTACAAGAATAGAGACTCTTCTTACAGTCGGTGCTTTCAGCATTCCCTGTGAGACCAGTATTAGTTTCCGATACACCTCAGCAGGTTCAATGTAATCCTAGGACCTTCACATTGACGATGGAACACATAAATCGCATCGGAATTAAATCCAAAAGGCACAATGTCGCCTTAAGTACAAGAATAGAGACTCTTCTTACAGTCGGTGCTTTGAGCATTCCCTGTGAGACCAGTATTAGTTTCCGATACACCACTGCAGGTTCAATGTATTCCTAGGACCTTCACATTGACGATGAAACACAGAAATCGCATCGGAATTGAATACAAAAGGCACAATGTCGCCTTAAGTACAAGAATAGAGACTCTTCTTCCAGTCGGTGCTTTGAGCATTCCCTGTGAGACCAGTATTAGTTTCCGATACAACACTCCAGTTTCAATGTATTCCTTGGACATTCACATTGACGATGAAACACAGAAATCGCATCGGAATTAAATACAAAAGGCACAATGTCGCCTTAAGTACATGAATAGAAACTCTTCTTACTGTCGGTGATTTGAGCATTCCCTGTGAGACCGGTATTAGTTTCCGATACACCACTCCAGGTTCAATGTATTCCTTGGACATTCACATTGACGATGGAACACAGAAATCGCATCGGAATGAAATAAAAAAGCTAAACTGCCGCGTAAGTACAAGAATAGAGACTCTTCTTACAGTCGGTGCTTTCAGCATTCCCTGTGAGACCAGTATAAGTTTCCGATACACCTCAGCAGGTTCAATGTATTCCTAGGACCTTCACATTGACGATGAAACACAGAAATCGCATCGGAATTAAATACAAAAGGCGTAATGCCGCCTTAAGTACAAGAATAGAGACTCTTCTTACAGTCGGTGCTTTGAGCATTCCCTGTGAGACCAGAATTAGTTTCCGATACACCACTCCAGGTTCAATGTATTCCTTGGACATTCACATTGACGATGAAACACAGAATTCGCATCGGAATGAAATACAAAAGGCAAACTGCCACGTAAGTACAAGAATAGAGACTCTTCTTACAGTCGGTGCTTTCAGCATTCCCTGTGAGACCAGTATTAGTTTCCGATACACCTCAGCAGGTTCAATGTATTCCTAGGACCTTCACATTGATTTTGAAACACAGAAATCGCATCGGAATTAAATACAAAAGGCACAATGTCGCCTTAAGTACAAGAATAGAGACTCTTCTTACAGTCGGTGATTTCAGCATTCCCTGTGAGACCAGTATTAGTTTCCGATACACCACGGCAGGTTCAATGTAATCCTAGGACCTTCACATTGACGATGAAACACAGAAATCGCATCGGAATTAAATACAAAAGGCACAATGTCGCCTTAAGTACAAGAATAGAGACTCTTCTTACAGTCGGTAATTTGAGCATTCCCTGTGAGACCGGTATTAGTTTCCGATACACCACTGCAGGTTCAATGTATTTCTAGGACGTTCACATTGACGATGAAACACAGAAATCGCATCGGAATTAAATACAAAAGGCACAATGCCGTCTTAAGTACAAGAATAGAGACTCTTCTTACAGTCGGTGCTTTCAGCATTCCCTGTGAGACCTGCATTAGTTTCCGATTCACCTCAGCAGGTTCAATGTATTCCTAGGAACTTCACATTGACGATGAAACACAGAAATCGCATCGGAATTTAATACAAAAGGCACAATGCCGTCTTAAGTACAAGAATGGAGACTCTTCTTACAGTGGGTGCTTTCAGCATTCCCTGTGAGACCAGTATTAGTTTCCGATACACCACTGCAGGTTCAATGTATTCCTTGGACCTTCACATTGACGATGAAACACAGAAATCGCATCGGAATTAATTACAAAAGGCACAATGCCGCATTAAGTACAAGAATAGAGACTCTTCTTACAGTTGTTGCTTTCAGCATTCCCTGTGAGACCAGTATAAGTATCCGATACACCTCAGCAGGTTCAATGTATTCCTAGGACCTTCACATTGACGATGAAACACAGAAATCGCATCGGAATTAAATACAAAAGGCGCAATGCCGCCTTAAGTACAAGAATAGAGACTCTTCTTACAGTCGGTGCTTTGAGCATTAACTGTGAGACCAGAATTAGTTTCCGATACACCACTCCAGGTTCAATGTATTCCTTGGACATTCACATTGGCGATGAAACACAGAATTCGCATCGGAATGAAATACAAAAGGCAAACTGCCACGTAAGTACAAGAATAGAGACTCTTCTTACAGTCGGTGCTTTCAGCATTCCCTGTGAGACCAGTATTAGTTTCCGATACACCTCAGCAGGTTCAATGTATTCCTGGGACCATCACACTGACGTTGAAACACAGAAATCGCAACGGAATTAAATACAAAAGGCACAATGTCGCCTTAAGTACAAGAATAGAGACTCTTCTCACAGTCGGTGCTTTGAGCACTCCCTGTGAGACCAGTATTAGTTTCCGATACACCACTGCAGGTTCAATGTAATCCTAGGACCTTCACATTGACGATGAAACACAGAAATCGCATCGGAATTAAATACAAAAGGCACAATACCGCCTTAAGTACAAGAATAGAGACTCTTCTTACAGTCGGTGATTTGAGCATTCCCTGTGAGACCGGTATTAGTTTCCGATACACCACTCCAGTATCAATGTATTCCTTGGACATTCACATTGACGATGAAACACAGAAATCGCATCGGAATGAATAAAAAAAGGCAAACTGCCGCGTAAGTACAAGAATAGAGACTCTTCTTACAGACGGTGCTTTCAGCATTCCCTGTGAGACCAGTATTAGTTTGCGATACACCTCAGCAGGTTCAATGTATTCCTAGGACCTTCACATTGACGATGAAACACAGAAATCGCATCGGAATTAAATACAAAAGGCACAATGTCGCCTTATATACAAGAATAGAGACTCTTCTTACACTCGGTGCTTTGAGCAATCCCTGTGAGACCAGTATTAGTTTCCGATACACCTCAGCAGGTTTAATGTATTCCTTGGACCTTCACTTTGACGATGAGACACAGAAATCGCATTGGAATGAAATTCAAAAGGCAAACTGCCGCGTAAGTACAAAAATAGAGACTCTTCTTACAGTCGGTGCTTTCAGCATTACCTGTGAGACCAGTATTAGTTTCCGATACACCTCAGGAGGTAAAATGTATTCCTAGGACCTTCACATTGACGATGAAACACAGATATCGCATCGGAATTAAATACAAAAGGCGCAATGCCGCCTTAAGTACAAGAATAGAGACTCTTCTTACAGTCGGTGCTTTGAGCATTCCCAGTGAGACCAGAATTAGTTTCCGATACAACACTCCAGGTTCAATGTATTCCTTGGATATTCACATTGACGATGATACACAGAAATCGCATGGGAATGAAATACAAAAGACAAACTGCCACGTAAGTTCAAGAATAGAGACTCTTATTACAGTCGGTGCTTTCAGCATTCCTGTGAGACCAGTATTAGATTCCGATACACCTCAGCAGGTTCAAGGTATTCCTAGGACTTTCACATTGACGGTGAAATACAGATATCGCATCGGAATTAAATACAAAAGGCACAATGCCGTCTTAACTATAAGAATAGAGACTCTTCTTACAGTCGGTGCTTTCAGCATTCCCTGTGAGACCAGTATTAGTTTCCGAAACCCCACAGCAGGTTTAATGTATTCCTAGGACCTTCACATTGACGATGAAACACAGAAATCGCATCGGAATTAAATACAAAATGCACAATGCCGCATTAATTACAAGAATAGAGACTCCTCTTACAGTTGGTGCTTTGAGCAATGCCTGTTAGACCAGGATTAGTTTCCGATACACCACTTCAGGTTCAATGTATTCCTTGGACCTTCACATTGACGTTGAAACACAGAGATCGCATCGGAATTAAAAACAAAAGGCGCAATGCCGCCTTAAGTACTAGAATTGGGACTCTTGTTACAGTCGGTGCTTTGGGCATTCCCTTTGAGACCAGTATTAGTTTCTGATACACCACTACAGGTTCAATGTATTCCTTGGACCTTCACATTGACGATGAAACACAGAAATCGCATCGGAATTAATTACAAAAGGCACAATGCCGTCATAAGTAAAAGAATAGAGACTCTTCTTACAGTCGGTGCTTTGAGCATTCCCTGTGAGACTACTATTAGTTTCCGATACACCACTGCAGGTTCAATGTATTCCTTGCACCTTCACATTTACGATGAAACACAGAAATCGCATCGGAATTAAATACAAAAGACGCAATGCCGCCTTAAGTACAAGAATAGAGAATCTTCTTACAGTCGGTGTTTTGAGCATTCACTTTGAGACCAGTATTAGTTTCTGATACACCACTGCAGGTTCAATGTATTCCTTGGACCTTCACATTGACGATGAAACACAGAAATCGCATCGGAATTAATTACAAAAGGCGCAATGCCGCCTTAAGTACAAGAATAGAGACTCTTCTTACAGTCGGTGCTTTGAGCATTAACTGTGAGACCAGAATTAGTTTCCGATACACCACTCCAGGTTCAATGTATTCCTTGGACATTCACATTGGCGATGAAACACAGAATTCGCATCGGAATGAAATACAAAAGGCAAACTGCCACGTAAGTACAAGAATAGAGACTCTTCTTACAGTCGGTGCTTTCAGCATTCCCTGTGAGACCAGTATTAGTTTCCGATACACCTCAGCAGGTTCAATGTATTCCTAGGACCTTCACATTGACGTTGAAACACAGAAATCGCATCGGAATTAAATACAAAAGGCACAATACCGCCTTAAGTAGAAGAATAGAGACTCTTCTTACAGTCGGTGATTTGAGCATTCCCTGTGAGACCGGTATTAGTTTCCGATACACCACTCCAGTATCAATGTATTCCTTGGACATTCGCATTGACGATGAAACACAGAAATCGCATCGGAATGAAATAAAAAAGGCAAACTGCCGCGTAAGTACAAGAATAGAGACTCTTCTTACAGACGGTGCTTTCAGCATTCCCTGTGAGACCAGTATTAGTTTCCGATACACCTCAGCAGGTTCAATGTATTCCTAGGACCTTCACATTGACGATGAAACACAGAAATCGCATCGGAATTAAATACAAAAGGCACAATGTCGCCTTAAGTACAAGAATAGAGACTCTTCATACACTCGGTGCTTTGAGCAATCCCTGTGAGACCAGTATTAGTTTCCGATACACCTCAGCAGGTTTAATGTATTCCTTGGACCTTCACATTGACGATGAGACACAGAAATCGCATTGGAATGAAATACAAAAGGCAAACTGCCGCGTAAGTACAAGAATAGAGACTCTTCTTACAGTCGGTGCTTTCAGCATTCCCTGTGAGACCAGTATTAGTTTCCGATACACCTCAGGAGGTTCAATGTATTCCTAGGACCTTCACATTGACGATGAAACACAGATATCGCATCGGAATTAAATACAAAAGGCGCAATGCCGCCTTAAGTACAAGAATAGAGACTCTTCTTACAGTCGGTGCTTTGAGCATTCCCAGTGAGACCAGAATTAGTTTCCGATACACCACTCCAGGTTCAATGTATTCCATGGATATTCACATTGACGATGAAACACAGAAATCGCATCGGAATGAAATACAAAAGACAAACTGCCACGTAAGTTCAAGAATAGAGACTCTTATTACAGTCGGTGCTTTCAGCATTCCTGTGAGACCAGTATTAGTTTCCGATACACCTCAGCAGGTTCAAGGTATTCCTAGGACTTTTACATTGACGGTGAAATACAGAAATCGCATCGGAATTAAATACAAAAGGCACAATGCCGTCTTAACTACAAGAATAGAGACTCTTCTTACAGTCGGTGCTTTCAGCATTCCCTGTGAGACCAGTATTAGTTTCCGATACCCCACAGCAGGTTCAATGTATTCCTAGGACCTTCACATTGACGATGAAACACAGAAATCGCATCGGAATTAAATACAAAATGCACAATGCCGCATTAATTACAAGAATAGAGACTCCTCTTACAGTTGATGTTTGAGCAATGCCTGTTAGACCAGGATTAGTTTCCGATACACCACTTCAGGTTCAATGTATTCCTTGGACCTTCACATTGACGTTGAAACACAGAAATCGCATCGGAATTAAAAACAAAAGGCGCAATGCCGCCTTAAGTACTAGAATTGGGACTCTTGTTACAGTCGGTGCTTTGGGCATTCCCTTTGAGACCAGTATTAGTTTCTGATACACCACTACAGGTTCAATGTATTCCTTGGACCTTCACATTGACGATGAAACACAGAAATCGCATCGGAATTAATTACAAAAGGCACAATGCCGTCATAAGTAAAAGAATAGAGACTCTTCTTACAGTCGGTGCTTTGAGCATTCCCTGTGAGACTAGTATTAGTTTCCGATACACCACTGCAGGTTCAATGTATTCCTTGCACCTTCACATTTACGATGAAACACAGAAATCGCATCGGAATTAAATACAAAAGACGCAATGCCGCCTTATGTACAAGAATAGTGAATCTCCTTACAGTCGGTGTTTTGAGCATTCCCTTTGAGACCAGTATTAGTTTCTGATACACCACTGCAGGTTCAATGTATTCCTTGGACCTTCAAATTGACGATGAAACACAGAAATCGCATCGGAATTAATTACAAAAGGCGCAATGCCGCCTTAAGTACAAGAATAAAGACTCTTCTTATAGTCGGTGCTTTGAGCATTCCTTGTGAGACCAGTATTAGTTTCCGATACACCACTGCAGGTTCAATGTATTCCTTGGAGCTTCACAATGACAATGAAACACAGAAATCGCATCGGAATTAAATACAAAAGGCACAATGTCGCCTTAAGTACAAGAATAGAGACTCTTCTTACACTCGGTGCTTTGAGCAATCCCTGTGAGACCAGTATTAGTTTCCCATACACCTCAGCAGGTTTAATGTATTCCTTGGACCTTCACATTGACGATGAAACACAGAAATCGCATTGGAATGAAATTCAAAAGGCAAAATGCCGCGTAAGTTCAAGAATAGAGACTCTTATTAATGTCGGTGCTTTCAGCATTCCTGTGAGACCAGTATTAGTTTCCGATACACGTCAGCAGGTTCAAGGTATTCCTAGGACTTACAGATTGACGGTGAAATACAGAAATCGCATCTGAATTAAATACCAAAGGCACAATGCCGTCTTAGCTACAAGAATAGAGACTCTTCTTACAGTCGGTGCTTTCAGCATTCCCTGTGAGACCAGTATTAGTTTCCGATACCCCACAGCAGGTTCAATGTATTCCTAGAATCTTCACATTGACGATGAAACACAGAAATCGCATCGGAATTAAACACAAAAGGCACAATGCCGCAGTAAGTACAAGAATAGAGACTCTTCTTACAGTTGGTGCTTTGAGCATTGCCTGTGAGACCAGGATTAGTTTCCGATACACCATTGCAGGTTCAATGAATTCCTTGGACCTTCACATTGACGTTGAAACACAGAAATCGCATCGGAATTAAAAACAAAAGGCGCAATGCTGCCCTAAGTACCAGAATTGGGACTCTTGTTACAGTCGGTGCTTTGGGCATTCCCTGTGAGATCAGTATTAGTTTCTGATACACAACTACAGGTTCAATGTATTCCTTGGACCTTCACGTTGACGATGAAACACAGAAATCGCATCGGAATTAATTGCAAAAGGCACAATGCCGTTATAAGTACAAGAATTGAGGCTCTTCTTACAGTCGGTGCTTTGAACATTCCCTGTGAGACTAGTATTAGTTTCCGATACACCACTTCAGGTTCAATGTATTCCTTGGACCTTCACATTGACGTTGAAACACAGAGATCGCATCGGAATTAAAAACAAAAGGCGCAATGCCGCCTTAAGTACTAGAATTGGGACTCTTGTTACAGTCGGTGCTTTGGGCATTCCCTTTGAGACCAGTATTAGTTTCTGATACACCACTACAGGTTCAATGTATTCCTTGGACCTTCACATTGACGATGAAACACAGAAATCGCATCGGAATTAATTACAAAAGGCACAATGCCGTCATAAGTAAAAGAATAGAGACTCTTCTTACAGTCGGTGCTTTGAGCATTCCCTGTGAGACTAGTATTAGTTTCCGATACACCACTGCAGGTTCAATGTATTCCTTGCACCTTCACATTTACGATGAAACACAGAAATCGCATCGGAATTAAATACAAAAGACGCAATGCCGCCTTAAATACAAGAATAGAGAATCTTCTTACAGTCGGTGTTTTGAGCATTCCCTTTGAGACCAGTATTAGTTTCTGATACACCACTGCAGGTTCAATGTATTCCTTGGACCTTCACATTGACGATGAAACACAGAAATCGCATCGGAATTAATTACAAAAGGCGCAATGCCGCCTTAAGTACAAGAATAGAGACTCTTCTTACAGTCGGTGCTTTGAGCATTAACTGTGAGACCAGAATTAGTTTCCGATACACCACTCCAGGTTCAATGTATTCCTTGGACATTCACATTGGCGATGAAACACAGAATTCGCATCGGAATGAAATACAAAAGGCAAACTGCCACGTAAGTACAAGAATAGAGACTCTTCTTACAGTCGGTGCTTTCAGCATTCCCTGTGAGACCAGTATTAGTTTCCGATACACCTCAGCAGGTTCAATGTATTCCTAGGACCTTCACATTGACGTTGAAACACAGAAATCGCATCGGAATTAAATACAAAAGGCACAATGTCGCCTTAAGTACAAGAATAGAGACTCTTCTCACAGTCGGTGCTTTGAGCATTCCCTGTGAGACCAGTATTAGTTTCCGATACACCACTGCAGGTTCAATGTAATCCTAGGACCTTCACATTGACGATGAAACACAGAAATCGCATCGGAATTAAATACAAAGGGCACAATACCGCCTTAAGTACAAGAATAGAGACTCTTCTTACAGTCGGTGATTTGAGCATTCCCTGTGAGACCGGTATTAGTTTCCGATACACCACTCCAGTATCAATGTATTCCTTGGACATTCGCATTGACGATGAAACACAGAAATCGCATCGGAATGAAATAAAAAAGGCAAACTGCCGCGTAAGTACAAGAATAGAGACTCTTCTTACAGACGGTGCTTTCAGCATTCCCTGTGAGACCAGTATTAGTTTCCGATACACCTCAGCAGGTTCAATGTATTCATAGGACCTTCACATTGACGATGAAACACAGAAATCGCATCGGAATTAAATACAAAAGGCACAATGTCGCCTTAAGTATAAGAATAGAGACTCTTCTTACACTCGGTGCTTTGAGCAATCCCTGTGAGACCAGTATTAGTTTCCGATACACCTCAGCAGGTTTAATGTATTCCTTGGACCTTCACATTGACGATGAGACACAGAAATCGCATTGGAATGAAATACAAAAGGCAAACTGCCGCGTAAGTACAAGAATAGAGACTCTTCTTACAGTCGGTGCTTTCAGCATTCCCTGTGAGACCAGTATTAGTTTCCGATACACCTCAGGAGGTTCAATGTATTCCTAGGACCTTCACATTGACGATGAAACACAGATATCGCATCGGAATTAAATACAAAAGGCGCAATGCCGCCTTAAGTACAAGAATAGAGACTCTTCTTACAGTCGGTGCTTTGAGCATTCCCAGTGAGACCAGAATTAGTTTCCGATACACCACTCCAGGTTCAATGTATTCCATGGATATTCACATTGCCGATGAAACACAGAAATCGCATCGGAATGAAATACAAAAGACAAACTGCCACGTAAGTTCAAGAATAGAGACTCTTATTACAGTCGGTGCTTTCAGCATTCCTGAGAGACCAGTATTAGTTTCCGATACACCTCAGCAGGTTCAAGGTATTCCTAGGACTTTTACATTGACAGTGAAATACAGAAATCGCATCGGAATTAAATACAAAAGGCACAATGCCGTCTTAACGACAAGAATAGAGACTCTTCTTACAGTCGGTGCTTTCAGCATTCCCTGTGAGACCAGTATTAGTTTCCGATACCCCACAGCAGGTTAAATGTATTCCTAGGACCTTCACATTGACGATGAAACACAGAAATCGCATCGGAATTAAATACAAAATGCACAATGCCGCATTAATTACAAGAATAGAGACTCCTCTTACAGTTGATGCTTTGAGCAATGCCTGTTAGACCAGGATTAGTTTCCGATACACGACTTCAGGTTCAATGTATTCCTTGGACCTTCACATTGACGTTGAAACACAGAAATCGCATCGGAATTAAAAACAAAAGGCGCAATGCCGCCTTAAGTACTAGAATTGGGACTCTTGTTACAGTCGGTGCTTTGGGCATTCCCTTTGAGACCAGTATTAGTTTCTGATACACCACTGCAGGTTCAATGTATTCCTTGGACCTTCACATTGACGATGAAACACAGAAATCGCATCGGAATTAATTACAAAAGGCACAATGCCGTCATAAGTAAAAGAATAGAGACTCTTCTTACAGTCGGTGCTTTGAGCATTCCCTGTGAAACTAGTATTAGTTTCCGATACACCACTGCAGGTTCAATGTATTCCTTGCACCTTCACATTTACGATGAAACACAGATATCGCATCGGAATTAAATACAAAAGACGCAATGCCGCCTTATGTACAAGAATAGAGAATCTTCTTACAGTCGGTGTTTTGAGCATTCCCTTTGAGACCAGTATTAGTTTCTGATACACCACTGCAGGTTCAATGTATTCCTTGGACCTTCACATTGACGATGAAACACAGAAATCGCATCGGAATTAATTACAAAAGGCGCAATGCCGCCTTAAGTACAAGAATAAAGACTCTTCTTATAGTCGGTGCTTTGAGCATTCCTTGTGAGACCAGTATTAGTTTCCGATACACCACTGCAGGTTCAATGTATTCCTTGGAGCTTCACAATGACAATGAAACACAGAAATCGCATCGGAATTAAATACAAAAGGCACAATCCCGTCTCAAGTACAAGAATAGACACTCTTCCCACAGTCGGTGCTTTCAGCATTCCCTGTGAGACCAGTATTAGTTTCCGATACACCTCAGCAGGTTCAATGTATTCCTAGGACCTACACATTGACGATGAAACACAGAAATCGCATCGGAATTAAATACAAAAGGCACAATGCCGTCTTAAGTACAAGAATGGAGACTATTCTTATAGTCGGTGCTTTCAGCATTCCCTGTGAGACCAGTATTAGTTTCCGATTCACCACTGCACGTTCAATGTATTCCTTGGACCTTCACATTGACGATGAAACACAGAAATCGCATCGGAATTAAATACAAAAGGCACAATGCCGCATTAAGTACAAGAATAGAGACTCTTCTTACAGTTGTTGCTTTCAGCATTCCCTGTGAGACCAGTATAAGATTCCGATACACCTCAGCAGGTTCAATGTATTCCTAGGACCTTCACATTGACGATGAAACACAGAAATCGCATCGGAAGTAAATTCAAAAGGCGCAATGCCGCCTTAAGTACAAGAATAGAGACTCTTCTTACATTCGGCGCTTTGAGCATTCCCTGTGAGACCAGAATTAGTTTCCGATACACCACTCCAGGTTCAATGTATTCCTTGGACATTCACATTGACGATGAAACACAGAATTCGCATCGGAATGAAATACAAATGGCAAACTGCCACGTAAGTACAAGAATAGAGACTCTTCTTACAGTCGGTGCTTTCAGCATTCCCTGTGAGACCAGTATTAGTTTCCGATACACCGCAGCAGGTTCAATGTATTCCTATGACCTTCACATTGACGTTGAAACACAGAAATCGCATCGGAATTAAATACAAAAGGCACAATGTCGCCTTTAGTACAAGAATAGAGACTCTTCTTACAGTCGGTGATTTGAGCATTCCCTGTGAGACCGGTATTAGTTTCCGATACACCACTCCAGGTTCAATGTATTCCTTGGACCTTCACATTGACGATGAAACACAGAAATCGCATCGGAATTAAATACAAAAGGCACAATGTCGCCTTAAGTACAAGAATAGAGACTCTTCTTACACTCGGTGCTTTGAGCAATCCCTGTGAGACCAGTATTAGTTTCCCATACACCTCAGCAGGTTTAATGTATTCCTTGGACCTTCACATTGACGATGAAACACAGAAATCGCATTGGAATGAAATTCAAAAGGCAAACTGCCGCGTAAGTTCAAGAATAGAGACTCTTATTAATGTCGGTGCTTTCAGCATTCCTGTGAGACCAGTATTAGTTTCAGATACACGTCAGCAGGTTCAAGGTATTCCTTGGAGCTTCACAATGACAATGAAACACAGAAATCGCATCGGAATTAAATACAAAAGGCACAATCCCGTCTCAAGTACAAGAATAGACACTCTTCCTACAGTCGGTGCTTTCAGCATTCCCTGTGAGACCAGTATTAGTTTCCGATACCCCACAGCAGGTTAAATGTATTCCTAGGACCTTCACATTGACGATGAAACACAGAAATCGCATCGGAATTAAATACAAAATGCACAATGCCGCATTAATTACAAGAATAGAGACTCCTCTTACAGTTGATGCTTTGAGCAATGCCTGTTACACCAGGATTAGTTTCCGATACACGACTTCAGGTTCAATGTATTCCTTGGACCTTCACATTGACGTTGAAACACAGAAATCGCATCGGAATTAAAAACAAAAGGCGCAATGCCGCCTTAAGTACTAGAATTGGGACTCTTGTTACAGTCGGTGCTTTGGGCATTCCCTTTGAGACCAGTATTAGTTTCTGATACACCACTGCAGGTTCAATGTATTCCTTGGACCTTCACATTGACGATGAAACACAGAAATCGCATCGGAATTAATTACAAAAGGCACAATGCCGTCATAAGTAAAAGAATAGAGACTCTTCTTACAGTCGGTGCTTTGAGCATTCCCTGTGAAACTAGTATTAGTTTCCGATACACCACTGCAGGTTCAATGTATTCCTTGCACCTTCACATTTACGATGAAACACAGATATCGCATCGGAATTAAATACAAAAGACGCAATGCCGCCTTATGTACAAGAATAGAGAATCTTCTTACAGTCGGTGTTTTGAGCATTCCCTTTGAGACCAGTATTAGTTTCTGATACACCACTGCAGGTTCAATGTATTCCTTGGACCTTCACATTGACGATGAAACACAGAAATCGCATCGGAATTAATTACAAAAGGCGCAATGCCGCCTTAAGTACAAGAATAGAGACTCTTCTTACAGTCGGTGATTTGAGCATTCCCTGTGAGACCGGTATTAGTTTCCGATACACCACTCCAGGTTCAATGTATTCCTTGGACCTTCACATTGACGATGAAACACAGAAATCGCATCGGAATTAAATACAAAAGGCACAATGTCGCCTTAAGTACAAGAATAGAGACTCTTCTTACACTCGGTGCTTTGAGCAATCCCTGTGAGACCAGTATTAGTTTCCCATACACCTCAGCAGGTTTAATGTATTCCTTGGACCTTCACATTGACGATGAAACACAGAAATCGCATTGGAATGAAATTCAAAAGGCAAACTGCCGCGTAAGTTCAAGAATAGAGACTCTTATTAATGTCGGTGCTTTCAGCATTCCTGTGAGACCAGTATTAGTTTCAGATACACGTCAGCAGGTTCAAGGTATTCCTTGGAGCTTCACAATGACAATGAAACACAGAAATCGCATCGGAATTAAATACAAAAGGCACAATCCCGTCTCAAGTACAAGAATAGACACTCTTCCTACAGTCGGTGCTTTCAGCATTCCCTGTGAGACCAGTATTAGTTTCCGATACCCCACAGCAGGTTAAATGTATTCCTAGGACCTTCACATTGACGATGAAACACAGAAATCGCATCGGAATTAAATACAAAATGCACAATGCCGCATTAATTACAAGAATAGAGACTCCTCTTACAGTTGATGCTTTGAGCAATGCCTGTTAGACCAGGATTAGTTTCCGATACACGACTTCAGGATCAATGTATTCCTTGGACCTTCACATTGACGTTGAAACACAGAAATCGCATCGGAATTAAAAACAAAAGGCGCAATGCCGCCTTAAGTACTAGAATTGGGACTCTTGTTACAGTCGGTGCTTTGGGCATTCCCTTTGAGACCAGTATTAGTTTCTGATACACCACTGCAGGTTCAATGTATTCCTTGGACCTTCACATTGACGATGAAACACAGAAATCGCATCGGAATTAATTACAAAAGGCACAATGCCGTCATAAGTAAAAGAATAGAGACTCTTCTTACAGTCGGTGCTTTGAGCATTCCCTGTGAAACTAGTATTAGTTTCCGATACACCACTGCAGGTTCAATGTATTCCTTGCACCTTCACATTTACGATGAAACACAGATATCGCATCGGAATTAAATACAAAAGACGCAATGCCGCCTTATGTACAAGAATAGAGAATCTTCTTACAGTCGGTGTTTTGAGCATTCCCTTTGAGACCAGTATTAGTTTCTGATACACCACTGCAGGTTCAATGTATTCCTTGGACCTTCACATTGACGATGAAACACAGAAATCGCATCGGAATTAATTACAAAAGGCGCAATGCCGCCTTAAGTACAAGAATAAAGACTCTTCTTATAGTCGGTGCTTTGAGCATTCCTTGTGAGACCAGTATTAGTTTCCGATACACCACTGCAGGTTCAATGTATTCCTTGGAGCTTCACAATGACAATGAAACACAGAAATCGCATCGGAATTAAATACAAAAGGCACAATCCCGTCTCAAGTACAAGAATAGACACTCTTCCTACAGTCGGTGCTTTCAGCATTCCCTGTGAGACCAGTATTAGTTTCCGATACACCTCAGCAGGTTCAATGTATTCCTAGGACCTACACATTGACGATGAAACACAGAAATCGCATCGGAATTAAATACAAAAGGCACAATGCCGTCTTAAGTACAAGAATGGAGACTATTCTTATAGTCGGTGCTTTCAGCATTCCCTGTGAGACCAGTATTAGTTTCCGATTCACCACTGCACGTTCAATGTATTCCTTGGACCTTCACATTGACGATGAAACACAGAAATCGCATCGGAATTAAATACAAAAGGCACAATGCCGCATTAAGTACAAGAATAGAGACTCTTCTTACAGTTGTTGCTTTCAGCATTCCCTGTGAGACCAGTATAAGATTCCGATACACCTCAGCAGGTTCAATGTATTCCTAGGACCTTCACATTGACGATGAAACACAGAAATCGCATCGGAAGTAAATTCAAAAGGCGCAATGCCGCCTTAAGTACAAGAATAGAGACTCTTCTTACATTCGGTGCTTTGAGCATTCCCTGTGAGACCAGAATTAGTTTCCGATACACCACTCCAGGTTCAATGTATTCCTTGGACATTCACATTGACGATGAAACACAGAATTCGCATCGGAATGAAATACAAATGGCAAACTGCCACGTAAGTACAAGAATAGAGACTCTTCTTACAGTCGGTGCTTTCAGCATTCCCTGTGAGACCAGTATTAGTTTCCGATACACCGCAGCAGGTTCAATGTATTCCTATGACCTTCACATTGACGTTGAAACACAGAAATCGCATCGGAATTAAATACAAAAGGCACAATGTCGCCTTTAGTACAAGAATAGAGACTCTTCTTACAGTCGGTGATTTGAGCATTCCCTGTGAGACCGGTATTAGTTTCCGATACACCACTCCAGGTTCAATGTATTCCTTGGACCTTCACATTGACGATGAAACACAGAAATCGCATCGGAATTAAATACAAAAGGCACAATGTCGCCTTAAGTACAAGAATAGAGACTCTTCTTACACTCGGTGCTTTGAGCAATCCCTGTGAGACCAGTATTAGTTTCCCATACACCTCAGCAGGTTTAATGTATTCCTTGGACCTTCACATTGACGATGAAACACAGAAATCGCATTGGAATGAAATTCAAAAGGCAAACTGCCGCGTAAGTTCAAGAATAGAGACTCTTATTAATGTCGGTGCTTTCAGCATTCCTGTGAGACCAGTATTAGTTTCAGATACACGTCAGCAGGTTCAAGGTATTCCTAGGACTTACAGATTGACGGTGAAATACAGAAATCGTATCTGAATTAAATACCAAAGGCACAATGCCGTCTTAACTACAAGAATAGAGACTCTTCTTACAGTCGGTGCTTTCAGCATTCCCTGTGAGACCAGTATTAGTTTCCGATACCCCACAGCAGGTTCAATGTATTCCTAGAATCTTCACATTGACGATGAAACACAGAAATCGCATCGGAATTAAACACAAAAGGCACAATGCCGCAGTAAGTACAAGAATAGAGACTCTTCTTACAGTTGGTGCTTTGAGCATTGCCTGTGAGACCAGGATTAGTTTCCGATACACCATTGCAGGTTCAATGAATTCCTTGGACCTTCACATTGACGTTGAAACACAGAAATCGCATCGGAATTAAAAACAAAAGGCGCAATGCCGCCCTAAGTACTAGAATTGGGACTCTCGTTACAGTCGGTGCTTTGGGCATTCCCTGTGAGATCAGTATTAGTTTCTGATACACAACTACAGGTTCAATGTATTCCTTGGACCTTCACGTTGACGATGAAACACAGAAATCGCATCGGAATTAATTGCAAAAGGCACAATGCCGTTATAAGTACAAGAATAGAGACTCTTCTTACAGTCGGTGCTTTGAACATTCCCTGTGAGACTAGTATTAGTTTCCGATACACCACTGCAGGTTCAATGTATTCCTTGCACCTTCATATTGACGATGAAACAGAGAAATCGCATCGGAATTATATACCAAAGGCGCAATGCCGCCTTAAGTACAAGAATAGAGACTATTCTTACAGTCGGTGCTTTGAGCATTCCCTTTGAGACCAGTATTAGTTTCTGATACACCACTGCAGGTTCAATGTATTCCTTCTACCTTCACATTGACGATGAAACACAGAAATCGTATCGGAATTAATTACAAAAGGCGCAATGCCGCCTTAAGTACAAGAATAGATACTCTTGTTATAGTCGGTGCTTTGAGCATTCCCTGTGAGACCAGTATTAGTTTCCGATACACCACTGCAGGTTCAATGTATTCCTTGGACCCTCACAATGACAATGAAACACAGAAATCGCATCGGAATTAAATACAAAAGGTACAATCCCGTCTTAAGTACAAGAATAGAGACTATTCTTACAGTCGGTGCTTTGAGCAGTCCCTGAGAGACCAGAATTAGTTTCCGTTACACCACTCCAGGTCCAATGTATTTCTTGGACATTGACATTGACGATGAAACACAGATATCGCATCGGATTGAAATACAAAAGGCAAACTGCCGCGTAAGTACAAGAATAGAGACTCCTCTTACAGTCGGTGCTTTGAGCATTCCCTGTGAGACCAGCATTAGCTTCCGATACACCTCTGCAGGTTCAATGTATTCCTAGGACCTTCACATTGACGATGAAACACAGAAATCGCATCGGAATGAAATACAAAATGCACAATGTCGCCTTAAGTACAAGAATAGAGACTCTTCTTACAGTCGGTGCTTTGAGCATTCCCTGTGAGACCAGTATTAGTTTCCGATACACCACTGCAATTTCAATGTATTCCTCGGACCTTCACATTGACGATGAAACACAGAAATCGCATCGGAATTAAATACAAAAGGCACAATGCAGTCTTAAGTACAAGAATAGAGACTCTTCTTACAGTCGGTGATTTGAGCATTCCCTGTGAGACCGGTATTAGTTTCCGATACACCACTCCAGGTTCAATGTATTCCTTGGACATTCACATTGACGATGAAACACAGAAATCGCATCGGAATGAAATAAAAAAGGCAAACTGCCGCGTAAGTACAAGATTAGAGACTAGTCTTACAGACGGTGCTTTCAGCATTCCCTGTGAGGCCAGTATTAGTTTCCGACACACCTCAGCAGGTTCAATGTATTCCTAGGACCTTCACATTGACGATGAAACACAGAAATCGCATCGGAATTAAATACAAAAGGCACAATGTCGCCCTAAGTACAAGAATAGAGACTCTTCTTACACTCGGTGCTTTGAGCAATCCCTGTGAGACCAGTATTCGTTTCCCATACACCTCAGCAGGTTTAATGTATTCCTTGGACCTTCACATTGACGATGAAACACAGAAATCGCATTGGAATGAAATACAAAAGGCAAACTGCCGCGTAAGTACAAGAATAGAGACTCTTGTTACAGTCGGTGTTTTCAGCATTCCCTGTGAGACCAGTATTAGTTTCCGATACACCTCAGGAGGTTCAATGTATTCCTAGGACCTTCACATTGACGATGAAACACAGATATCGCATCGGAATTAAATACAAAAGGCGCAATGCCGCCTTAAGTACAAGAATAGAGACTCTTCTTACAGTCGGTGCTTTGAGCATTCCCTGTGAGACCAGAATTAGTTTCCGATACACCACTCCAGGTTCAATGTATTCCTTGGATATTCACATTGACGATGAAACACAGAAATCGCAACGGAATGAAATACAAAAGACAAACTGCCGCGTAAGTTCAAGAATAGAGACTCTTATTAATGTCGGTGCTTTCAGCATTCCTGTGAGACCAGTATTAGTTTCCGATACAACTCAGCAGGTTCAAGGTATTCCTAGGACTTACACATTGACGGTGAAATACAGAAATCGCATCGGAATTAAATACAAAAGGCACAATGCCGTCTTAACTACAAGAATAGAGACTCTTCTTACAGTCGGTGCTTTCTGCATTCCCTGTGAGACCAGTATTAGTTTCCGATACCCCACAGCAGGTTCAATGTATTCCTAGAATCTTCACATTGACGATGAAACACAGATATCGCATCGGAATTAAACACAAAAGGCACAATGCCGCATTAAGTACAAGAATAGAGACTCTTCTTACAGTCGGTGTTTTGAGCATTCCCTTTGAGACAAGTATTAGTTTCTGATACACCACTGCAGGTTCAATGTATTCCTTGGACCTTCACATTGACGATGAAACACAGAAATCGCATCGGAATGAAATAAAAAAGGCAAACTGCCGCGTAAGTACAAGAATAGAGACTAGTCTTACAGACGGTGCTTTCAGCATTCCCTGTGAGGCCAGTATTAGTTTCCGACACACCTCAGCAGGTTCAATGTATTCCTAGGACCTTCACATTGACGATGAAACACAGAAATCGCATCGGAATTAAATACAAAAGGCACAATGTCGCCCTAAGTACAAGAATAGAGACTCTTCTTACACTCGGTGCTTTGAGCTATCCCTGTGAGACCAGAATTAGTTTCCATTACACCACTCCAGGTCCAATGTATTTCTTGGACATTGACATTGACGATGAAACACAGATATCGCATCGGATTGAAATACAAAAGGCAAACTGCCGCGTAAGTACAAGAATAGAGACTCCTCTTACAGTCGGTGCTTTCAGCATTCCCTGTGAGACCAGCATTAGCTTCCGATACCCCTCTGCAGGTTCAATGTATTCCTAGGACCTTCACATTGACGATGAAACACAGAAATCGCATCGGAATGAAATACAAAATGCACAATGTCGCCTTAAGTACAAGAATAGAGACTCTTCTTACAGTCGGTGCTTTGAGCATTCCCTGTGAGACCAGTATTAGTTTCCGATACACCACTGCAATTTCAATGTATTCCTCGGACCTTCACATTGACGATGAAACACAGAAATCGCATCGGAATTAAATACAAAAGGCACAATGCCGTCTTAAGTACAAGAATAGAGACTCTTCTTACAGTCGGTGATTTGAGCATTCCCTGTGAGACCGGTATTAGTTTCCGATACACCACTCCAGGTTCAATGTATTCCTTGGACATTCACATTGACGATGAAACACAGAAATCGCATCGGAATGAAATAAAAAAGGCAAACTGCCGCGTAAGTACAAGAATAGAGACTAGTCTTACAGACGGTGCTTTCAGCATTCCCTGTGAGGCCAGTATTAGTTTCCGACACACCTCAGCATGTTCAATGTATTCCTAGGACCTTCACATTGACGATGAAACAGAGAAATCGCATCGGAATTAAATACAAAAGGCACAATGTCGCCCTAAGTACAAGAATAGAGACTCTTCTTACACTCGGTGCTTTGAGCAATCCCTGTGAGACCAGTATTCGTTTCCCATACACCTCAGCAGGTTTAATGTATTCCTTGGACCTTCACATTGACGATGAAACACAGAAATCGCATTGGAATGAAATACAAAAGGCAAACTGCCGCGTAAGTACAAGAATAGAGACTCTTCTTACAGTCGGTGTTTTCAGCATTCCCTGTGAGACAAGTATTAGTTTCCGATACACCTCAGGAGGTTCAATGTATTCCTAGGACCTTCACATTGACGATGAAACACAGATATCGCATCGGAATTAAATACAAAAGGCGCAATGCCGCCTTAAGTACAAGAATAGAGACTCTTCTTACAGTCGGTGCTTTGAGCATTCCCTGTGAGACCAGAATTAGTTTCCGATACACCACTCCAGGTTCAATGTATTCCTTGGATATTCACATTGACGATGAAACACAGAAATCGCAACGGAATGAAATACAAAAGACAAACTGCCGCGTAAGTTCAAGAATAGAGACTCTAATTAATGTCGGTGCTTTCAGCATTCCTGTGAGACCAGTATTAGTTTCCGATACATCTCAGCAGGTTCAAGGTATTCCTAGGACTTACACATTGACGGTGAAATACAGAAATCGCATCGGAATTAAATACAAAAGGCACAATGCCGTCTTAACTACAAGAATAGAGACTCTTCTTACAGTCGGTGCTTTCAGCATTCCCTGTGAGACCAGTATTAGTTTCCGATACCCCACAGCAGGTTCAATGTATTCCTCGAATCTTCACATTGACGATGAAACACAGAAATCGCATCGGAATTAAACACAAAAGGCACAATGCCGCATTAAGTACAAGAATAGAGACTCTTCTTACAGTCGGTGTTTTGAGCATTCCCTTTGAGACCAGTATTAGTTTCTGATACACCACTGCAGGTTCAATGTATTCCTTGGACCTTCACATTGACGATGAAACACAGAAATCGCATCGGAATTAATTACAAAAGGCGCAATGCCGCCTTAAGTACAAGAATAGAGACTCTTCTTATAGTCGGTGCTTTGAGCATTCCCTGTGAGACCAGTATTAGTTTCCGATACACCACTGCAGGTTCAATGTATTCCTTGGACCTTCACAATGACAATGAAACACAGAAATCACATCGGAATTAAATACAAAAGGTACAATCCCGTCTTAAGTACAAGAATAGAGACTCTTCTTGCAGTCGGTGCTTTGAGCAGTCCCTGTGAGACCAGAATTAGTTTCCGTTACACCACTCCAGGTCCAATGTATTTCTTGGACATTGACATTGACGATGAAACACAGATATCGCATCGGATTGAAATACAAAAGGCAAACTGCCGCGTAAGTACAAGAATAGAGACTCCTCTAACAGTCGGTGCTTTGAGCATTCCCTGTGAGACCAGCATTAGCTTCCGATACACCTCTGCAGGTTCAATGTATTCCTAGGACCTTCACATTGACGATGAAACACAGAAATCGCATCGGAATGAAATACAAAATGCACAATGTCGCCTTAAGTACAAGAATAGAGACTCTTCTTACAGTCGGTGCTTTGAGCATTCCCTGTGAGACCTGTATTAGTTTCCGATACACCACTGCAATTTCAATGTATTCCATGGACCTTCACAATGACGATGAAATACAGAAATCGCATCGGAAATAAATACAAAAGGCACAATGCCGCCTTACGTACAAGAATAGACACTCTTCTTACAGTCGGTGCTTTGAGCATTCCCTGTGAGACCAGTATTAGTTTCCGATACACCACTGCAGGCACAATGTATTCCTTGAACCTTCACATTGACGATGAAACACAGAAATCGCATCGGAATTAAATTCTAAAGGCACAATGCCGCCTTAAGTACAAGAATAGAGACCCTTCTTACAGTCGGTGCTATGAGCATTCCCTGTGAGACCAGTATTAGTTTCTGATACACCACTGCAGGTTCAATGTATTCCTTGGACCTTCACATTGACGATGAAACACAGTAATCGCATCGGAATTAATTACAAAAGGCACAATGCCGTCATAAGTACACGAATAGAGACTCTTCTTACAGTCGGTGCTTTGAGCATTCCCTGTGAGACCAGTATTAATTTCCGATACACCACGTCAGGTTCAATGTATTCCTTGGACCTTCACATTGACCATGAAACATAGAAATCGCATCGGAATTAAATACAAATGGTGCAATGCCGCCTTAAGTACAAGAATAGAGACTTTCCTTACAGTCGGTGCTTTGAGCATTCCCTGTGAGACCAGTATTAGTTTCCGATACACCACTGCAGGATTAATGTATTCCTTGGACCATCACATTGACGATGAAACACAGAAATCGCATCGGAATTAAATACAAAAGGCAAACTGCCACGTAAGTACAAGAATAGTGACTCTTCTTACAGTCGGTGCTTTCAGCATTCCCTGTGAGACCAGTATTAGTTTCCGATACACCTCAGCAGGTTCAATGTATTCCTTAGACCTTCACATTGTCGATGAAACACAGATATCGCATCGGAATTAAATACAAAAGGCTCAATGCCGTCTTAAGTCCAAGAATAGAGACTCTTATTACAGTCGGTGCTATGAACATTCCCTGTGAGACCAGTATTAGTTTCCGATACACCACTGCAGGTTCAATGTATTCCTTGGACCTTCACATTGACGATGAAACACAGAAATCGCATCGGAATTAAATACAAAAGGCAAACTGCCACGTAAGTACAAGAATAGAGACTCTTCTTACAGTCGGTGCTTTCAGCATTCCCTGTGAGACCAGTATTAGTTTCCGATACACCTCAGCAGGTTCAATGTACTCCTAGGACCTTCACATTGACGATGAAATACAGAAATCGCATCGGAAATAAATACAAAAGGCACAATGCCGCCTTACGTATAAGTATAGACACTCTTCTTACAGTCGGTGCTATGAGCATTCCCTGTGAGACCAGTATTAGTTTCCGATACACCACTGCAGGCACAATGTATTCCTTGGACCTTCACATTGACCATGAAACATAGAAATCGCATCGGAATTAAATACAAATGGTGCAGTGCCGCCTTAAGTACAAGAATAGAGACTCTCCTTACAGTCGGTGCTTTGAGCATTCCCTGTGAGACCAGTATTAGTTTCCGATACACCACTGCAGGTTCAATGTATTCCTTGGACCATCACATTGACGATGAAACACAGAAATCGCATCGGAATTAAATACAAAAGGCAAACTGCCACGTAAGTACAAGAATAGAGACTCTTCTTACAGTCGGTGCTTTCAGCATTCCCTGTGAGTCCAGTATTAGTTTCCGATACACCTCAGCACGTTCAATGTATTCCTTAGACCTTCACATTGACGATGAAACACAGATATCGCATCGGAATTAAATACAAAAGGCTCAATGCCGTCTTAAGTCCAAGAATAGAGACTCTTATTACAGTCGGTGCTATGAACATTACCTGTGAGACCAGTATTAGTTTCCGATACACCACTGCAGGTTCAATGTATTCCTTGGACCTTCACATTGACGATGAAACACAGAAATCGCATCGGAATTAAATACAAAAGGCAAACTGCCACGTAAGTACAAGAATAGAGACTCTTCTTACAGTCGGTGCTTTCAGCATTCCCTGTGAGACCAGTATTAGTTTCCGATACACCTCAGCAGGTTCAATGTATTCCTAGGACCTTCACATTGACGTTGAAACACAGAAATCGCATCGGAATTAAATACAAAAGGCACAATGTCGCCTTAAGTACTAGAATAGAGGCTCTTCTTACAGTCGGTGCTTTGAGCATTCCCTGTGAGACCAGTATTAGTTTCCGATACACCACTGCAGGTTCAATGTAATCCTAGGACCTTCACATTGACGATGAAACACAGAAATCGCATCGGAATTAAATACAAAAGGCACAATGTCGCCTTTAGTACAAGAATAGAGACTCTTCTTACAGTCGGTGATTTGAGCATTCCCTGTGAGACCGGTATTAGTTTCCGATACACTACACAAGGTTCAATGTATTCCTTGGACATTCACATTGACGATGAAACACAGAAATCGCATCGGAATGAAATAAAAAAGGCAAACTGCCGCGTAAGTACAAGAATAGAGACTCTTCTTACAGACGGTGCTTTCAGCATTCCCTGTGAGGCCAGTATTAGTTTCCGACACACCTCAGCAGGTTCAATGGATTCCTAGGACCTTCACATTGACGATGAAACACAGAAATCGCATCGGAATTAAATACAAAAGGCACAATGTCGCCTTAAGTACAAGAATAGAGACTCTTCTTACACTCGGTGCTTTGAGCAATCCCTGTGAGACCAGTATTAGTTTCCCATACACCTCAGCAGGTTTAATTTATTCCTTGGACCTTCACATTGACGATGAAACACAGAAATCGCATTGGAATGAAATACAAAAGGCAAACTGCCGCATTAAGTACAAGAATAGAGACTCTTCTTATAGTTGGTGCTTTGAGCATTGCCTGTGAGACCACGATTAGTTTCTGATACACCACTACAGGTTCAATGTATTCCTTGGACCTTCACATTGACGATGAAACACAGAAATCGCATCGGAATTAATTACAAAAGGCGCAATGCCGCCTTAAGTACAAGAATAGAGACTCTTCTTACAGTCGGTGTTTTGAGCATTCCCTTTGAGACCAGTATTAGTTTCTGATACACCACTGCAGGTTCAATGTATTTCTTGGACTTTCACATTGACGATGAAACACAGAAATCGCATCGGAATTAATTACAAAAGGCGCAATGCCGCCTTATGTACAAGAATAGAGACTCTTCTTATAGTCGGTGCTTTGAGCATTCCCTGTGAGACCAGTATTAGTTTCCGAAACACCGCTGCAGGTTCAATGTATTCCTTGGACCTTCACAATGACAATGAAACACAGAAATCGCATCGGAATTAAATACAAAAGGCACAATCCCGTCTTAAGTACAAGAATAGCCACTCTTCCTACAGTCGGTGCTTTCAGCATTCCCTGTGAGACCAGTATTAGTTTCCGATACACGTCAGCAAGTTCAATGTATTCCTAGACCTTCACATTGACGATGAAACACAGAAATCGCATCGGAATTAAAAACAAAAGGCACAATGTCGCCTTAAGTACAAGAATAGAGACTCTTCTTACAGTCGGTGCTTTGAGCACTCCCTGTCAGCCCAGTATTAGTTTCCGATACACCACTGCAGGTTCAATGTATTCCTAGGACCTTGACATTGACGATGAAACACAGAAATCGCATCGGAATGAAATAGAAAAAGCAAACTGCCGCGTAAGTACAAGAATAGAGACTCTTCTTACAGTCGGTGCTTTTAGCTTTCCCTGTGAGACCAGTATTAGTTTCCGATACACCTCAGCAGGTTCAATGTATTCCTAGGACCTTCACATTGACGATGAAACACAGAAATCGCATTGGAATTAAATACAAAAGGCGCAATGCCGCCTTAAGTACAAGAATAGAGACTCATCTTACAGTCGGTGCTTTGAGCAGTCCCTGTGAGACCAGAATTAGTTTCCGATACACCACTCCAGGTCCAATGTATTCCTTGGACATTGACATTGACGATGAAACACAGATATCGCATCGGAATGAAATACAAAAGGCAAACTGCCACGTAAGTACAAGAATAGAGACTCTTCTTACAGTCGGTGCTTTCAGCATTCCCTGTGAGACCAGCATTAGCTTCCGATACACCTCTGCAGGTTCAATGTATTCCTAGGACCTTCACATTGACGATGAAACACAGAAATCGCATCGGAATGAAATACAAAATGCACAATGTCGCCTTAAGTACAAGAATAGAGACTCTTCTTACAGTCGGTGCTTTCAGCATTCCCTGTGAGACCAGTATTAGTTTCTGATACACCACTGCAGGTTCAATGTATTACTTGGACTTTCACATTGACGATGAAACACAGAAATCGCATCGGAATTAAATACAAAAGGCGCAATGCCGCCTTAGGTACTAGAATAGAGACTCTTCTTACAGTCGGTGCTTTGAGCATTCCCTGTGAGACCAGTATTAATTTCCGATACACCACAGCAGGTTCAATGTATTCCTTGGACCTTCACATTGACCATGAAACGTAGAAATCGCATCGGAATTAAATACAAACGGTGCAATGCCGCCTTAAGTACAAGAATTGAGACTCTCCTTACAGACGGTGCTTTGAGCATTCCCTGTGAGACCAGTATTAGTTTCCGATACACCACTGCAGGTTCAATGTTTTCCTTGCACCTTCACATTGACGATGAAACACAGAAATCGCATCGGAATTAAATACAAAAGGCGCAATGCCGCCTTAAGTACAAGAATAGAGACTCTTCTTACAGTCGGTGCTTTGAGCATTTCCTTTGAGACCAGTATTAGCGTCTGATACACCACTACACGTTCAATGTATTCCTTAGACCTTCACATTGACGATGAAATACAGATATCGCATCGGAATTAAATACAATAGGCTCAATGCCGTCTTAAGTCCAAGAATAGAGACTCTTATTACAGTCGGTGCTATGAACAATCCCTGTGAGACCAGTATTAGATTCCGATACACCACTGCAGGTTCAATGTATTCCTTGGACTTTCACATTGACGATGAAACACAGAAATCGCATCGGAATTAGATACAAAAGGCGCAATGCCGCCTTAAGTACAAGAATAGAGTCTCTTCTTACAGTCGGTGCTTTGAGCATTCCCTGTGAGACCAGTATTAGTTTCCGATACACCACTGCATGTTCAATGTATTCCTTAGACCTTCACATTGACGATGAAACACAGAAATCGCATCGGAATAAAATACTTAAGGCACAATGCCGTCTTAAGTACAAGAATAGATACACTTCCTACAGTCGGTGTTTTCAGCATTCCCTGTGAGACCAGTATTAGTTTCCGATACACCTCAGCAGGTTCAATGTATTCCTAGGACTTTCACATTGACGATGAAACACAGAAATCGCATCGGATTTAAATACAAAAGGCACAATGTCGCCTTAAGTACAAGAATAGAGACTCTTCTTACAGTCGGTGCTTTGAGCATTCCCTGTGAGACCAGAATTAGTTTCCGATACACCACTCCAGGTCCAATGTATTCCTTGGACATTCACATTGACGATGAGACACAGAAATCTCATCGGAATGAAATACAAAAGGCAAACTGCCGCGTAAGTACAAGAATAGAGACTCCTCTTACAGTCGGTGCCTTCAGCATTCCCTGTGAGACCAGTATTAGTTTCCGATACTCCTCAGCAGGTTCAATGTATTCCTAGGACTTTCATATTGACGATGAAACACAGAAATCGCATCGGAATTAAATACAAAAGGCACAATGTTGCCTTAAGTACAAGAATAGTGACTCTTCTTACAGTCGGTGCTTTGAGCATTCATTGTTGAGACCAGTATTAGTTTCCGATACACCACTCCAGGTTCAATGTATTCCTTGGACATTCACAATGACGATGAAACACAGAAATCGCATCGGAATGAAATACAAAAGCCAAACTGCCGCGTAAGTACAAGAATAGGGACTCTTCTTACAGTCGGTGCTTTCAGCTTCCCTGTGAGACCAGTATTAGTTTCCGATACACCTCAGCAGGTTCAATGTATTCCTAGGACCATCACATTGACGATGAAACACATAAATCGCATCAGAATTAAATACAAAAGGAGCAATGCCGCCTTAAGTACAAGAATAGAGACTCTTCTTACAGTCGGTGCTTTGAGCATTCCCTGAGAGACCAGAATTAGTTTCCGATACACCACTCCAGGTTCAATGTATTCCTTGGACATTCACATTGACGATGAAACACAGATATCGCATTGGAATTAAATTCAAAAGCCACGATTCCGCCTTAAGTACAAGAATAGAGACCATTCATACAGTCGGTGCTTTGAGCATTCCCTGTGAGACCAGTTCTACTTTCCGATACACCACTGCAGGTTCAATGTATTCCTTGGACCTTCTCATTGACGATGAAACACAGAAATCGCATCGGAAGTAAGTACAAAAGGCACAATGCCGCCTTTTGTACAAGAATAGAGACTCTTCTTACGGTCGGTGCTTTGAGCATTCCCTGTGAGACCAGTATTAGTTTCCGATACACCACTGCAGGTACATTATATTCCTTGGACCTTCACATTGATGATGAAACACAGAAATCGCATCGGAATGAAATACAAACGGCAAACTGCCGCGTAAGTACAAGAATAAAGACTCGTCTTACAGTCTGTGTTTTGAGCATTCCCTGTGAGACCAGTATTAGTTCCCGATACACCACTGCAGGTTCAATGTATTCCTTGGACCTTCACATTGACGATGAAACACAGATATCGCATCGGAATTAAATGCAAAAGGCACAATGTCACCAAGAACAAGAATAGAGGCTCTCTTTACAGTCGGTGCTTTGAGCATTCCCTGTGAGACCAGTATTAGTTTCCGATACACCACTGCCGGTTCAATGTATTCCTTGGACCTTCACATTGACGATGAAACACAAACCGCATCGGAATTAAATACAAAAATCACAATGCCGCCTGAAGTACAAGAATAGAGACTCTTCTTACGGTCGGTGCTTTGAGCATTCCCTGTGAGACCGGTATTACTTTCCGATACACCACTGCAGGTTCAATGTATTCCTCGGACCTTCACATTGACGCTGAAACACAGATATTACATCGGAATTAAATACAAAAGGCACAATGCCGCCTTAAGTACAAGAATAGAGACTCTTCTGACAGACGGTGCTATGAGCATTCCCTGTGAGACCAGTATTAGTTTCCGATACACCACTGCAAGTTCAATGTAATCCTTGGACATACACATTGACGATGAAACACTGAAATTACATCGGAATTAAATACAAAAGACTCAATGCCGCCTTAAGTACAAGAGGAGTGAGGCTTCTTAGAGTCTGTGTTTTATCCATTCCTGTGAGACCAGTATTAGTTTCCGATACACCACTGCAGGCACAATGTATCCCTTGGACCTTCACATTGACGATGAAACACAGAAATCGCATCGGAAATAAATTCAAAAGGCACAATGCCGCCTTAAGTACAAGAATAGAGACCCTTCTGACAGACGGTGCTATGAGCATTCCCTGTGAGACCAGTATTAGTTTCCGATACACCACTGCAGGTTCAATGTATTCCTTGGACCTTCACATTGACGATGAAACACAGAAATCGCATCGGAATTAAATACAAAAGGCACAATGCCGCATTAAGTACAAGAATAGAGGCCCTTCTTACAGTCGGTGCTTGTGAGCATTCCCTGTGAGACCAGTATTAGTTTAAGATACACCACTGCAGGTTCAATGTATTCCTTGGACCTTCACATTGACGATGAAACACAGAAATCGCATCGGAATTAAATACAAAAGGCACAATGCCGCATTAAGTACAAGAATAGAGGCCCTTCTTACAGTCGGTGCTTGTGAGCATTCCCTGTGAGACCAGTATTAGTTTAAGATACACCTCAGCAGGTTCTATGTATTCCTAGGACCTTCACATTGACGATGAAACACAGAAATCGCATCGGAATTAAATACAAAAGGCACAATGTCGCCTTAAGTACAAGAATAGAGACTCTTCTTACAGTCGGTGCTTTGAGCATTCCCTGTGAGACCAGTATTAGTTTCCGATACACCACTGCAGGTTCAATGTATTCCTTGGACCTTCACATTGTCGATGAAACACAGAAATCGCATCGGAATGAAATACAAAAGGCAAACTGCCGCGTAAGTACAAGAATAGAAACTCTTCTTACAGTCCGTGCTTTCAGCATTACCTGTGAGACCAGTATTAGTTTCCGATACACCTCAGCAGGTTCAATGTATTCCTAGGACCCTCACATTGACGATGAAACACAGAAATCGCATCGGAATTAAATACCATAGGAGCAATGCCGCCTTAAGTACAAGAATAGAGACTCTTCTTACAGTCGGTGCTTTGTGCATTCCCTGTGAGACCAGAATTAGTTTCCGATACACCACTCCAGGTTCAATGTATTCCTTGGACATTCACATTGACGATGAAACACAGAAATCGCATCGGAATGAAATACAAAAGGCAAACTGCCGCGTAAGTACAAGAATAGAGGCTCTTCTTACAGTCGGTGCTTTCAGCATTCCCTGAGAGACCAGTATTAGTTTCCGATACTCCTCAGCAGGTTCAATGTATTCCTACGACCTTCATATTGACGATGAAACACAGAAATCGCATCGGAATTAAATACAAAAGGCACAATGTCGCCTTAAGTACAAGAATAGAGACTCTTCTTACTGTCGGTGCTTTGAGCATTCCCTGAGAGACCAGTATTAGTTTGCGATACACCACTGCAGGTTCAATGTATTCCTAGGACCTTCACATTGACGATGAAACACAGAAATCGCATCGGAATTAAATACAAAAGGCGCAATGCCGCCTTAAGTACAAGAATCGAGACTCTTCTTACAGTCGGTGCTTTGAGCATTCCCTGTGAGACCAGTATTAGTTTCCGATACACCACTGCAGGTTCAATGTATTCATTTGACCTTTACATTGACGATGAAACACAGAAATCGCATCGGAATTAAATACAAAAGGCACAATGCAGTCTTAAGTACAAGAGTAGAGACTCTTACTACAGTCGGTGCTTTCAGCATTCCCTGTGAGACCAGTATTAGTTTCCGATGCACCTCAGCAGGTTCTATGTATTCCTAGGACCTTCACATTGACGATGAAACACAGAAATCGCATCGGAATTAAATACAAAAGGCACAATGTCGCCTTAAGTACTAGAATAGAGACTCTTCTTACAGTCGGTGCTTTGAGCATTCCCTGTGAGACCAGTATTAGTTTCCGATACACCACTGCAGGTTCAATGTATTCCTTGGACCTTCACATTGTCGATGAAACACAGAAATCGCATCGGAATGAAATACAAAAGGCAAACTGCCGCGTAAGTACAAGAATAGAAACTCTTCTTACAGTCCGTGCTTTCAGCATTACCTGTGAGACCAGTATTAGTTTCCGATACACCTCAGCAGGTTCAATGTATTCCTAGGACCCTCACATTGACGATGAAACACAGAAATCGCATCGGAATTAAATACCATAGGAGCAATGCCGCCTTAAGTACAAGAATAGAGACTCTTCTTACAGTCGGTGCTTTGAGCATTCCCTGTGAGACTAGAATTAGTTTCCGATACACCACTCCAGGTTCAATGTATTCCTTGGACATTCACATTGACGATGAAACACAGAAATCGCATCGGAATGAAATACAAAAGGCAAACTGCCGCGTAAGTACAAGAATAGAGGCTCTTCTTACAGTCGGTGCTTTCAGCATTCCCTGAGAGACCAGTATTAGTTTCCGATACTCCTCAGCAGGTTCAATGTATTCCTACGACCTTCATATTGACGATGAAACACAGAAATCGCATCAGAATTAAATACAAAACTCACAATGTCGCCTTAAGTACAAGAATAGAGACTCTTCTTACTGTCGGTGCTTTGAGCATTCCCTGAGAGACCAGTATTAGTTTGCGATACACCACTGCAGGTTCAATGTATTCCTAGGACCTTCACATTGACGATGAAACACAGAAATCGCATCGGAATTAAATACAAAAGGCACAATGTTGCCTTAAGTACAAGAATAGAGACTCTTCTTACAGTCGGTGCTTTGAGCATTCCCTGTGAGACCAGTATTAGGTTCCGATACACCACTCCAGGTTCAATGTCTTCCGTGGACCTTCACATTGTCGATGAAACACAGAAATCGCTTCGGAATGAAATAAAAAAGCCAAACTGCCGCGTAAGTACAAGAATAGAGACTCTTCTTACAGTCGTTGCTTTCAGCATTCCCTGTGAGACCAGTATTAGTTTCCGATACACCTCAGCAGGTTCAATGTATTCCTAGGACCTTCACATTGACGATGAAACACAGAAATCGCATCGGAATTTAATACAAAGGGCCCAATGTCGCCTTAAGTACACGAATAGAGACTCTTCTTACAGTCGGTGCTTTGAGCATTGCCTGTGAGACCAGTATTAGTTTCCGATACACAACTGCAGATACAATGTATTCCTTGGACCTTCACATTGACGATGAAGCACAGAAATCGCATCGGATTCAATACAAAAGGCACAATGCCGCATTAAGTACAAGAATAGAGGCCCTTCTTACAGTTGGTGCTTTGAGCATTCCCTGTGTGACCAGTATCAGTTTAAGATACACCACTGCAGGTTCAATGTATTCCTTGGACCTTCACATTGACGATGAAACACAGAAATCGCATCGGAATTAAATACAAAAGGTGCAATGCCGCTTTAAGTACAAGAATAGGGACTCTTCTTACAGTCGGTGCTTTGAGCATTCCCTGTGAGACCAGTATTAGTTTCCGATACACCACTGCAGGTTCAATGTATTCCTTGCACCTTCACATTGGCGATGAAACACAGAAATCGCATCGGAATTAAATACAAAATGCGCAATGCCGCCTTAAGTACAAGAATAGAGACTCTTCTTACAGTCGGTGCTTTGAGCATTCCCTTTGAGACCAGTATTAGTATCTGATACAAAACTAAAGGTTCAAAGTATTCCTTGGACCTTCACATTGAGGATGAAACACAGAGATCGCATCGGAATTAAATACAAATGGCTCAATGCCGTCTTAAGTACAAGAATGGAGACTCTTCTTACAGTCGGTGTTATGAGCATTCCCTGTGAGACCAGTATTAGTTTCCGATACACCACTGCAGGTTCAATGTATTCCTTGGACCTTCACATTGGCGCTGAAACACAGAAATCGCATCGGAATTAAATACAAAATTCGCAATGCCGCCTTATGTACAAGAATCGAGACTCTTCTTACAGTCGGTGCTTTGAGCATTCCCTGTGAGACCAGTATTAGTTTCCGATACACCACTGCAGGTTCAATGTATTCCTTGGACCTTCACATTGACGATGAAACACAGAAATCGCATCGGAATTAAATACAAAAGGCACAATGCCGTCTTAAGTACAAGAATAGAGACTCTTACTACAGTCGGTGCTTTCAGCATTCCCTGTGAGACCAGTATTAGTTTCCGATACACCTCAGCAGGTTCTATGTATTCCTAGGACCTTCACATTGACGATGAAACACAGAAATCGCATCGGAATTAAATACAAAAGGCACAATGTCGCCTTAAGTACTAGAATAGAGACTCTTCTTACAGTCGGTGCTTGAGCATTCCCTGTGAGACCAGAACTAGTTTCCGATACACCACTGCCGGTTCAATGTATTCCTTGGACATTCACATTGACGATGAAACACAGAAATCGCATCGGAATGAAATACAAAAGGCAAACTGCCGCGTAAGTACAAGAATAGAGGCTCTTCTTACAGTCGGTGCTTTCAGCATTCCCTGTGAGACCAGTATTAGTTTCCGATACACTTCAGCAGGTTCAATGTATTCCTAGGACCTTCACATTGACGATGAAACACAGAAATCGCATCGGAATTTAATACAAAGGGCCCAATGTCGCCTTAAGTACAAGAATAGAGACCCTTCTTAGAGCCGGTGCTTTGAGCATTCCCTGTGAGACCTGTATTAGTTTCCGATACACCACTCCAGGTTCAATGTATTCCTTGGACATTCACATTGACGATGAAACACAGAAATCGCATCGGAATAAAATACAAAAGGCAAACTGCCGCGTAAGTACAAGAATAGAGACTCTTCTTACAGTCGGTGCTTTCAGCTTTCCCTGTGAGACCAGTATTAGTTTCCGATACACCTCAGGCGGTTCAATATATTCCTAAGACCTTCACATTGACGATGAAACACAGAAATCGCATCGGAATTAAATACAAAAATCACAATGTCGCATTAAGTACAAGAATAGAGACTCTTCTTACAGTCGGTGCTTTGAGCATTCCCTGTGAGACCGGTATTAGTTTCCGATACACCACTGCAGGTTCAATGTATTCCTCGGACCTTCACATTGACGCTGAAACACAGATATTACATCGGAATTAAATACAAAAGGCACAATGCTCCCTTAAGTACAAGAATAGAGACTCTTCTTACAGTCGGTGTTTTGAGCATTCGCTGTGAGACCAGTATATAGTTTCCAATACACCACTGCAGGTTCAATGTATTCCTTGGACGTACACATTGCCGATGAAAAACAGAAATTATATCGGAATTAAATACAAAAGACACAATGCCGTCTTAAGAGCAAGAATAGAGACACTTCTTACAGTCGGTGCTTTGAGCATTCCCTGTGAGACCAAAATTCGTTTCCGATACACCACTGCAGGTTCAATGTATTCCTTGGACATACACATTGACGATGAAACACTGAAATTACATCGGAATTAAATACAAAAGGCGCAATGCCGCCTTAAGTACAAGAATAGAGACTCTTCTTACAGTCGGTGCTTTGAGCATTCCCTTTGCGACCAGTATTAGTTTCTGATACACCACTAAAGGTACAATGTATTCCTTGGACATTCACATTGACGATGAAACACAGAAATCGCATCGGAATGAAATACAAAAGGCAAACTGCCGCGTAAGTACAAGAATAGAGGCTCTTCTTACAGTCGGTGCTTTCAGCATTCCCTGTGAGACCAGTATTAGTTTCCGATACACTTCAGCAGGTTCAATGTATTCCTAGGACCTTCACATTGAGGATGAAACACAGAAATCGCATATGAATTAAATACAAAAGGCTCAATGCCGCCTTAAGTACAAGAATAGAGACTCTTCTTACAGTCGGTGCTTTGAGCATTCCCTGTGAGACCAGAATTAGTTTCCGATACACCACTCCAGGTTCAATGTATTCCTTGGACATTCACATTCACGATGAAACACAGAAATCGCATCGGAATGAAATACAAAAGGCAAACTGCCGCGTAAGTACAAGGATAGAGGCTCTTCTTACAGTCGGTGCTTTCAGCATTCCCTGTGAGAATAGTATTAGTTTCCGATACACTTCAGCAGGTTCAATGTATTCCTAGGACCTTCACATTGAGGATGAAACACAGAAATCGCATCGGAATTAAATACAAAAGGCTCAATGCCGTCTTAAGTACAAGAATAGAGACTCTTCTTACAGTCGGTGCTATGAGCATTCCCTGTGAGACCAGTATTAGTTTCCGATACACCACTGCACGTTCAATGTATTCCTTGGACCTTCACATTGGCGCCCAAACACAGAAATCGCATCGGAATTAAATACAAAAGGAGCAATGCCGCCTTAAGTACAAGAATCGAGACTCTTCTTACAGTCGGTGCTTTGAGCATTCCCTGTGAGACCTGTATTAGTTTCCGATACACCTCAGCTTTTTCTATGTATTCCTAGGACCTTCACATTGACGATGAAACACAGAAATCGCATCGGAATTAAATACAAAAGGCAAACTGCCGCGTAAGTACAAGAATAGAGGCTCTTCTTACAGTCGTTGCTTTCAGCATTCCCTGTGAGACCAGTATTAGTTTCCGATACACCTCAGCAGGTTCAATGTATTCCTAGGACCTTCACATTGACGATGAAACACAGAAATCGCATCGGAATTAAATACAAAGGGCCCAATGTCACCTTAAGTACACGAATAGAGACTCTTCTTAGAGCCGGTGCTTTGAGCATTCCCTGTGAGACCAGTGTTAGTTTCCGATACACCACTCGAGGTTCAATGTATTCCTTGGACATTCACATTGACGATGAAACACAGAAATCGCATCGGAATGAAATACAAAAGGCATACTGCCGCGTAAGTACAGGAATAGAGACTCTTCTTACAGTCGGTGCTTTCAGCTTTCGCGGAGAGACAAGTATTAGTTTCCGATACACCTCAGCCTGGTCAATGTATTCCTAAGACCTTCACATTGACGATGAAACACAGAAATCGCATCGGAATTAAATACAAAAGGCACAATGTCGCCTTAAGCACAAGAATAGTGACTCTTCTTACAGTCGGTGCTTTGAGCATTCCCTGTGAGACCAGTTTTAGTTTCCGATACACCACTGCAGGTTCAATGTATTCCTTGGACCTTCACATTGACGATGAAACACAGAAATCGCATCGGAATAAAATACAAAAGGCAAACTGCCGCATAAGTACAAGAATAGAGACTCTTCTTACAGTCGGTGCTTTCAGCATTCCCTTTGAAACCAGTATTAGTTTCCGATACACCTCAGCAGGTTCAATGTATTCCTAGGACCTTCACATTGACGATGAAACTCAGAAATCGCATCGGAATTAAATACAAAAGGTGCAACGCCGCCTTAAGTACAAGAATAGAGACTCTTCTTACAGTCGGTGCTTTGAGCATTCCCTGTGAGACCAGAATTAGTTTCCGATACGCCACTCCAGGTTCAATGTATTCCTTGGACATTCACGTTGACGATGAAACACAGATATCGCATCTGAATGAAATACAAAAGGCAAACCGGCGCGTAGGTACAATAATAGAGACTCTTCATACAGTCGGTGCTTTTATCATTCCCTGTGAGACCAGTATTAGCTTCCGATACATCTCAGCAGGTTCAATGTATTCCTAGGACCTTCACATTGACGATGAAATACAGATATCGCAACGGAATTAAATACAAAAGGCACAATGCCGCTTATGTACAAGAATAGAGACACGTCTTACAGTCAGTGTTTTCAGCATTCCCTGTGAGGCCAGTATTAGTTTCTGACACACCACTGCAGGTTCAATGTATTCCTTGGACATACACATTGACGATGAAACACTGAAATGAAATCGGAATTGAATACAAAACACGCAATGCCGCCTTAAGTGCAAGAAGAGTGAGACTTCTTAGACTCTGTGCTTTGATCCTTTCCTGTGAGACCAGTATTAGTTTCCGATACACCACTGCAGGTTCAATGTATTCCTTGGTCCTTCACATTGACGATGAAACACAGAAATCGCATCGGAATTAAATACAAAAGGCACAATGTCGCCTTAAGTACAGGAATAGATACTCTCCTTACAGTCGGTGCTTTAAGCATTCCCTGTGGGACCAGTATTAGTTTCCGATACACCGCTGCCGGTTCAATGTATTCCTTGGACCTTCACATTGACGATGAAACACAGAAATCGCATCGGAATTAATTACAAAATGCACAATGCCGCCTTAAGTAAAAGTATAGAGATTCTTCTTACGGTCGGTGCTTTGAGCATTCCCTGTGAGACCAGTATTAGTTTCCGATACACCACTGCAGGTTCAATGTATTCCTCGGACCTTCACATTGACGCTGAAACACAGAAATTACATCGGAATTAAATAGAAAAGGCTCAATGCCGCCTTAAGTACAAATATAGAGACTCTTCTTACAGTCGGTGCTTTGAGCATTCCCCGTGAGACCAGTATTAGTTACCAATACACCACTGCAGGTTCAATGTATTCCTTGGACATACACATTTCCGATGAAAAACAGAAATTATATCGGAATTAAATATAAAAGACACAATGCCGCCTTAAGTGCAAGAATAGAGACTCTTCTTATAGTCGGTGCTTTGAGCATTCCCTGTGAGACCATAATTAGTTTCCGATACACCACTGCAGGTTCAGTGCATTCCTTGGACCATCACTTTGACGATGAAACACAGAAATCGCATCTTAATTACATACAAAAGGCACAATGCCGCCTTATGTACAAGAATAGAGACTCTCCTTACGGTCGGTGCTTTGAGCATTCCCTGTGAGACCAGTATTAGTTTCCGATACACCACTGCAGACTCAATGTATTCCTTGGACCTTCACATTGACGATGAAACACAGAAATCGCATCGGAATTAAATACAAAAGACACAATGTCACCATAAGTACAAGAATAGAGACTCTTCTCACAGTCGGTGCTTTCAGCATTCCGTGTGAGACCAGAATTAGTTTCCGATACACCACTGCAGGTGCAATGTATTCCTTGGACCTTCACATTGACGATTAAACATAGAAATCGCATCAGAATTAAATACATAACGCTCAATGCCGCCATCAGTACATGAATAGAGACTCTTCTTACAATCGGTTCTTTGAGCATTCCCTGTGAGACCAGTATTAGTTTCCGATACACCACTGCAGGTTCAATGTATTCACTGAAACACTGAAATTAAATCGGAATTAAATACAAAAGGCACAATGCCGCCTTAAGTACAAGAAAAGAGACTCTTCTTACAGTCGGTGCTTTGAGCATTCCCTGTGAGACCAGTATTAGTTTCCGATACACCACTGCAGGTTCAATGTATTCCTTGGACATACACATTGACGATGGAACACAGAAATCGCATCGGAATTAAATACAAAAGGCACAAAGCCGCCTTAAGTAGAAGATTAGAAACTTTTCTTACAGTGCGTGCTTTGAGCATTGCCTGTGAGACCAGTATTAGTTTCCGATACACCACTGCAGGTTCAGTGTATTCCTCGGACCTTCACATTGACGATGTAACACAGAAATCGCATCGGAATTAAATTTAAAAGGCACAATGCCACCATAAGTAAAAGAATAGAGACTGTTCTTACAATCGATGCTTTGAGCATTCCCTGTGAGAGCAGTATTAGTTTCCGTACAGCATTGCAGGTTCAATGTATTCCTTGGACATACACATTGACGATGAAACACTGAAATTACAACGGAATTAAATACAAAAGGCACAATGCCGCCTTAAGTACAGGAATATAGACTCATCTTACAGTCGGTGATTTGTGCATTCTCTGTGAGACCAGTATTAGTTTCTGATACACCACTGCTGTTTCAATGTATTCCTTGGATCTTTACATTGACGATGAAACAGGGAAATCGCATTGGAATTAAATACAAAAGGCACAATGCCGCCACAAGTACAAGAATAGTGACTCTTCGTACAGTCGGTGCTTAGAGCATTCCCTTTCAGACCAGTATTAGTTTCCGATACACCACTCCAGGTTCAACGTATTAACTGGACATACACATTGACGATGAAACACAGAAATCGCATCGGAATTAAATACAAAAGGCACAATGCCACCATAAGTAAAAGAATAGAGACTGTTCTTACAGTCGATGCTTTGAGCATTCCCTGTGAGACCAGTATTAGTTTCCGATACACCACTGCAGGTTCAATGTATTCCTTGGACATACACATTGACGATGAAACACTGAAATTACATCGGAATTGAATACAAAAGACTCAATGCCGCCTTAAGTGCAAGAAGAGTGAGACTTCTTAGAGTCTGTGCTTTGATCCTTTCCTGTGAGACCAGTATTAGTTTCCGATACAGCACTGCAGGTTCAATGTATTCCTCGGACTTATCCATTGACGATGAAACACTGAAATCAGGTACAATGTATTCCTTGTACCTTCACATTGACGATGAAACACAGAAATCGCATCGGAATTAAATGCAAAAGGCACAATGCCGCCTTAAGTACAAGAATAGAGACTCTTCTTACTGTCGGTGCTTTGAGCATTCCCTGTGAGACCAGTATTAGCTTCCGATAGACCACTGCCGATTTCATGTATTCCTAGGACATACACATTGACGATGAAACACTGAAATTACATCGGAATTAAATACAAAAGGAACAATGCCGCCTTAAGTGCAAGAAGAATGAGACTTCTTAGAGTCTGTGCTTTGATCATTTCCTGTGAGACCAGTATTAGTTTCCGATACACCACTGCAGGTGCAATGTATTCCTTGAACCTTCACATTGACGATGAATCACAGAAATCGCATAGGAATTAAATACAAAAGCACAATGCCGCCTTAAGTACAAGAATAGAGACTCTTCTTACAGTCGGTGCTTTGAGCTTTCCCTGTGAGACCAGTATTAGTTTCCGATACACCACTGCAGGTTCTGTTGTGTCGGTAGCTGGGCCGACACCGTGAAGTTGAGATGGCTGAAAAGGCAAGCTAGACTAACGCAGACGGGCGTGAAGTACTGGAACAGGATACGTAATTAATGTTAGGAAGAAAAGTACGGAGCAGGTTTAATACTTAACTTTACTCAGTCATTGTGGTACATCGATCTTGACGATACACAGGAGACTTTAAGTACAATCACTGTATGGCTAATGGCGCCTTGCTAGTTCGTAGCCATTAACTTAGCTGATGGCTATTCTGTCTCTCGGCTAATGAGAGAGAAAGGCTTCGTACATCTGGTCGGTAGCTAGGTTCTCGTACAACTGGGGCGAGTGCTCTCTCGTATCACGAGACCTGCCTTGGTGGTGGCGCTAGGTCTGCGATTACACAGTGGCGACACGCGGGTCCGACATGTACTAAATGGACCGCGGCCGATTTAAGCTACCACCTAGCAAGTGTGGTGTCTGGCGGTGACACCACATTCCTCCGCAAATCGGCGAACGGTCGTGTGATAAGGCTTCCGCCCGCCGTGGGGAGGACCACATGTTGACGTATGCGATGAGGTGGGGAGCCTAACAACAGGCGAGGCTGTGCCACCCGCACCCGGCCATTCGGTCCGAGGGGAGCTAGGAAACGCCTGAAAAACTAGTCCAGGGTGCACGTCAACATGCGGTGTATGCGCCCGTAAAGAGACAGGAGGGACCGAAGGATCAACCTCCATTGCGTCGGGGTAGCCGACGCGCGATGACGTCATGTGGTCCGGAGCGGGCGGGAGTTCCATGGCGGAGGACAGCTGGTCACGGGAAGCGATCGGCGGCCCGTGACCCTGGGAGGCGCTTGGCGGCTGCAACGAAGCGTCGAATGCGGGCGGCGCCGGCGGGAGAACAAGCGGCGGCGGCGGCGGCTGCTGCTGCTGCGGCGGCGGCGGCGGCGCGTCGCCATGGGGCATCGTCGGTAACACCTGGGGATGAGGCGAGCCAGTAGATGGGTCCCCAGGGCGCTGACCGGACGGCACCGTCGCTGAAAGCAGACGGGGAGCGGCAGAACCCGAGCGACGACAGAGGCGCAGCTGATTGAGATGCCGACGCACCTCACCAGAGGCCCCCAAAACCAAATACATCGCGCGGCCGAGGCAGCGAAGAATGCGCCCTGCGAGCCAACGCCGTGAACCTCGATAGTTGCGATAAAATACAACGTCGCCTGGAGCAAAAGCAGGAGTCTGCCGCTGCACAGGAACCTGATGCGGCGGATGCAGCAAAGACATCAAGGTGCGATGAGGACGACCGTGGAGCAACTCAGCCGGCGAGCGACCATCTCGGGGCTGAGAGCGATACGAAGACAAAAAGAGCAACAATGCGTCCTCCCGAGAATGCGACTCTTTCAATTTCAACATCTGTGACTTGAAAGTCCGGACCAATCGTTCAGCGGCACCGTTGGACTGAGGCGAAAACGGCGCGGATGTCAGATGTTGAATACCATTGGCCTGGCAGAATGACTGAAATTCTGCGGACATGAATTGTGGGCCATTGTCGGAAACAATAGTCTGCGGAAGACCTTCAATGCAAAAGATAGCAGACAACGCTTGGATGGTGGCGGAGGACGTCGTGGAAGACATCCGGACAACAAAAGGAAAATTACTGAAGGCGTCGACCAGAACCAACCATCGAGCATTCCAGAATGGACCAGCAAAATCAATGTGCAAGCGTTGCCAAGGGGAAGTGGCTTTTGGCCACGCAAAGACTTTCCGCGGCGGTGCGGACTGTTGTTCGGCACACGCCGGGCACGAAGAACACATATTCGTAATCGCAGCATCGATTCCGAACCAAGTACAGTGCTGACGAGCAAGTTGTTTCGTTCGCACTATACCCCAATGTCCGTGGTGAAGAAGCCGTAAAACAGAGGACTGTAACGAACGTGGGACCACGACTCCGGACTGATCATTATCAGAACGCAACAACAAAACACCACGTCGAACAAAAAGTCTCTCCTTGTGAGCAAAAAATCGGCGAACCAATGGATCCTCGATCCGAGACTTTGACAAAGGCCATTGCGTAGCAACAAAACGTAAAACAGTAGCAAGGACAGGGTCAGCAGCTGTGGCTGTAGCGACACGACGAAAATCAATCGGAAACGATTCGACCACTTCATCGGTTTCCGAATCAATGAACATGCAAGCAAGTTCGGAAGAATCGAATGCTTTATCCTCAGCAACAGGCAAACGGGACAACGCATCGGCGTTTCCGTGCTTAGCAGTGGACCGATACAAGATATCGTAGCGGTACTGCGAGAGGAAAATAGACCAGCGAATGAATTTCTGCGCTGTACGTGGAGGTACAGGCTTGGTCGGATGAAAAAGCGATGTCAAAGGTTTGTGGTCTGTGATGATGGTAAAGTGACGACCATACAAGAAATCATGGAACTTAGTAACACCAAACACGAGAGCCAAAGCTTCTTTCTCTATCTGTGAATAATTTCTTTGCGCAGACGAGAGTAATTTGGACGCAAAGGCAATAGGGCGATCATGGGAGCCAACTTTGTGCGCAAGCACAGCACCGATCCCGAAATCCGATGCATCTACCATCAACAAAAGGGGTTTCTGGGGATCGAATGGCGTAAGGCAAATATTAGAAAGCAACGCCGATTTCAACTGGCGAAAGGCGCGTTCGCATTCCGTCGTCCAGAGAAACGGAACACCTGTACGGCGTAAGCGAGGAAGCGGATCTGAAATGAAAGAGGCATTGCGCACATTCACTCACACCTTGTGATTCTACATTGTTCAATGTTCTTGCGACCTCCTGACGCAATGCGTGGGGAACATTGCGCGCTCTGAAAAATTTCGGTTGCGCGTTTCCTTCCAGTTCCAAATGTGCTTCATAGTTTTTAGCGCAACCTAAGCCCGGTGCAAAAATGTCTGCAAATTCGTCACACAGCCGAGAAACACTGTCTGTAGGCACAGTCTGATTCACTGATAGGACCTGATTTACAATAGACATGTAAAACAACTGAAACAAATCTAGACCAAACAAGTTCACTGCAGAAGAAGAACGAAGAACGTAAAATGACACAAGTTTTGTTTGTCCCTTGTATGTTGCAAGAAGGCTGCACTGTCCTAACATAGGAATTTTCTGTCCGGAATATGTAGTTAGCTTAACATTGGCGGAACGCAACGGAGGTTTGCCCAGTTGTTTGTACGTGTCGTGATTGAGCAATGAAACTGCAGCTCCGGTATCGAGCTGGAATGGTATCACTTTGCCTTCAAAGTCTAAGTCCACAAAAAGTTTATTGTCCTGCTGACGACAAAAGCGACTGTTTTGTGCAATTTGAATAGACACTGGTACAGAATCACTTGCTAATTGACGTGATTTCCGGCGACGTCGACGCACAGTTTCTGTGGGACGATCACAGTCACTGTTAGAGAAAGTGTCACTGGACGAAGCGGAATTAACGACATGAATGTCCATAGGCGAAGGTCCACGAGCCTGAGTGTCCTTGGTTCGATTCCGGCGCGAAGCAAAGGGCCTGGAATGATTGTGATTGTCTGATCTGAGCTTTTTCTGGCAAACACTTTGAACATGTCCTTTCTTATTGCAGAAAAAGCAAATAGCTTGGCGTGACGGGCAATGTTCACGCGAATGTCTAGTAGCACACCGCGGGCACGATTTCACTACATTTGTGGGCTGGCGCGGCCCACGTGGCTTAGCGCGCGGCGGCAGCTGTGCGGACGTGCGCGAGGCCCGGTTAAAGGGCCGCGCAGCGCGTCCAGCGGGCCGGTTAATGTTACACACGGCTGGCGAAGTTTCAAAAGATTCCTGAGCACAGTCAAGTGTGTCCTGTCTATCCAATATGTCTATCACTTGTTGAAGGGAGGGATTAACTAGTTTCAAAATTTGCTCCCGTATGCGAACATCAGAAACGTTCTGTGCAATTGCATCACGCACCATTGTATCTGAATAAGAAAGACCACAGTCACATTCAAAGGCACAGTCCCTAGTAAGTCCTTGCAATGTTGCTACCCACTCCCTATTAGTTTGACCGGCCGTACGTTTTGTACGAAAGAACGTATACCGTTTTGCAACCACATTAACTGTTTCTTTGAAATAGGCGTCTAATGCAGGCAAAATTTCCTCGTAGGACAGAGTTGCTACGTCGCGTCGGGGAAACAATTTCACTATCACATGGTATGTGGACACACCGACACATGAAAGAAAAACGGCTGCCGCTCATTACCTTGAATTCTGTAGGCAGCGAGGTGGAACGCAAACTGGCGGGACCACTCGTGCCAGGTTTCCTGGTTCGGGTCGTAGGGCCTAAAAGCCGGTGTAACGGCAGGTTGTGGCTGCGGTAGCGGTGAAGCGGCGGCGGCCGCATCGGTGTGCAGCGCACGTTGACCCTGGACGAGCTGTCCAAGGGCATCCAATAACGCCTGCGTCTGCTGATTCTGCAAGCGATAAAATTCGGACAGTACATCTGGAGAATGTGGCGAAGCCATGACACAATTAAATGTAAGCAATCAGAAAGAACTCTTTTCCCTCGTCGCCAATGTTGTGTCGGTAGCTGGGAGGACACCGTGAAGTTGAGATGGCTGAAAAGGCAAGCTAGACTAACGCAGACGGGCGTGAAGTACTGGAACAGGATACGTAATTAATGTTAGGAAGAAAAGTACGGAGCAGGTTTAATACTTAACTTTACTCAATCATTGTGGTACATCGATCTTGACGATACACAGGAGACTTTAAGTACAATCACTGTATGGCTAATGGCGCCTTGCTAGTTCGTAGCCATTAACTTAGCTGATGGCTATTCTGTCTCTCGGCTAATGAGAGAGAAAGGCTTCGTACATCTGGTCGGTAGCTAGGTTCTCGTACAACTGGGGCGAGTGCTCTCTCGTATCACGAGACCTGCCTTGGTGGTGGCGCTAGGTCTGCGATTACACAGTGGCGACACGCGGGTCCGACATGTACTAAATGGACCGCGGCCGATTTAAGCTACCACCTAGCAAGTGTGGTGTCTGGCGGTGACACCACAGGTTCAATGTATTCCTTGGACATACACATTGACGATGAAACACAGATATTGCATCGGAAATTTATAAAAAAGGCACAATGCCGCCATAAGTACATGATTAGAGACCCTTCTCACAGTCGGTGCTTTGAGCATTCCCTGTGACACCAGTATTAGTTTCCGATACACCACTGCAGGTTCAATGTATTGCATGGACATACACATTGACGATGAAACACAGAAATCGCATCGGAATTAAATACAAATGGCACAATGCTTCCATAAGTGCAAGAATAGAGACTCCTCTTACAGTCGGTGCTTTGAGTATTCCCTGAGAGACCAGTATTAGTTTCCGATACACCACTGCAGGTACAATGTATTCCTTAGACATACACATTGACGATGAAACCATGAAATTACATCGGAATTAAATACAAATGGCACAATGCTGCCATAAGTGCAAGAATAGAGACTCCTCTTACAGTCGGTGCTTTGAGCATTCCCTGTGAGACCAGTATTAGTTTCTGATACACCACTGCAGGTTCAATGTATTCCTTGGACATACGCATTGACGATGAAACACAGAAATCGCATCGGAATTAAATACAAAAGGCACAATGCCGCTATACGTACAAGAATAGTAACTCTTCTTACAGTCGGTGCTTTGAGCATTCCCTGTGAAACCAGTATTAGTTTCCGATACACCACTCCAGGTTCAATGTATTCCTTGGACATACTCAATGACCATGAGACACTGAAATTACATCGGAATTAAATTCAAAAGGCACAATGCCGCCATAAGTGCAAGTTGAGTGAGACTTCTTAGAGTCGGTGCTTTGATCCTTTCCTTTGAGCCCGATATTAGTTTCCGATACACCACTGCAGGTTCAATGTATTCCTTGTACCTTCACATTGACGATGAAACACAGAAATCGCATCGGAATTAAATGCAAAAGGCACAATGCCGCCTTAAGTACAAGAATAGAGACTCTTCTTACTGTCGGTGCTTTGAGCATTCCCTGTGAGACCAGTATTAGCTTCCGATAGAGCACTGCCGATTCCATGTATTCCTTGGACATACACATTGACGATGAAACACAGAAATCGCATCGGAATTAAATACAAAATGCACAATGCCGCCTTAAATACAAGAATTGAAACTCTTCCTACAGTCGATGTTTCGAGCATTCCCTGTGAGACCAGTATTAGTTTCCGATACACCACTGCAGGTTCATTGTATTCCTAAGACATACACATTGACGATGAAACACTGAAATTACATTGGAATTAAATACAAAAGGCACAATGCCACCATAAGTGTAAGAATAGAAACTCTTCTTACAGTCGGTGCTTTGAGCATTCCCTGTGAGACCAGTATTAGTTTCCGATACACCAATGTAGGTTCAGTGTATTCCTTTAACATACACATTGACGATGAAACACAGAAATCGCATCGGAATTAAATACAAAATGCACAATGCCGCCTTACGTACAAGAATAGAGACTTTTCTTATAGTAGGTGCTCTGAGCATTCCCTGTGAGACCAGTATTAGTTTCTGATACACCACTGCAGGTTCAATGTATTCCTTAGACATACACATTGACAATGAAACACTGAAATTATATCGGAATTAAATACAAAAGTCACAATGCCGCCATAAGTGCAAGAACATAGACTCTTCTTACAGTCGGTGCGTTGTGCATTCCCTGCGAGACGAGTACTAGATTCCGATACACCACTGCAGGTACAATGTATTCCTTGTACCTTCACATTGACGATGAAACACAGATATTGCATCGGAATTTTATAAAAAAGGCACAATACCGCCATAAGTACAAGAATAGAGACCCTTCTTACAGTCGGTGCTTTGAGCATTCCCTGTGAGACCAGTATTAGTTTCCGATACACCACTGCAGGTTCAATGTATTCCTTGGACCTTCACATTGACGATGAAACACAGAATTCGCTTCCGAATTAAATACAAAAGGCCCAATGCCGCCTTCAGTACAAGATTAGAGACTCTTCTTACAGTCGGTGCTTTGAGCATTCCCCGTGAGACCAGTATTAGTTTCTGATACACCACTGCAGGTTCAATGTATTCCTTGGACATACACATTGACGATGAAACACAGAAATTACATCGGAATTAAATACAAAAGGAACAATGCCGCCTTAACGACAAGATGAGTGAGACTTCTTAGAGTCTGTGCGTTGATCCATTCCTATGAGACCAGTATTAGTTTCCGATACACCACTGCAGGTTCAATGTATTCCTTAGACATACACATTGACGATGAAACCATGAAATTACATCGGAATTAAATACAAATGGCACAATGCTGCCATAAGTGCAAGAATAGGGACTCCTCTTACAGTCGGTGCTTTGAGCATTCCCTGTGAGACCAGTATTAGTTTCCGATACACCACTGCATTTACAATGTATTCCTTGTACCTTCACAGTGACCATGAAACACAGAAATCGCATCGGAATTAAATGCAAAAGGCACAATGCCGCCTTAAGTACAAGAATAGAGACTCTTCTTACAGTCGGTGCTTTGAGCTTTCCCTGTGAGACCAGTATTAATTTCCGATACACCACTCCAGGTTCAATGTATTCCTTGGACATACACATTGACGATGAAACACTGAAATTACATCGGAATTAAGTACAAAAGGAACAATGCCGCCTTAACGGCAAGATGAGTAAGACTTCTTAGAGTCTGTGCTTTGATCCTTTCCTGTGAGACCAGTATTAGTTTCCGATACACCACTGCAGGTGCAATGTATTCCTTGAACCTTCACATTGACGATGAAACACAGAAATCGCATCGGAATTTAATGCAAAAGGCACAATGCCGCCTTAAGTACAAGAATAGAGACTCTTCTTACAGTCGGTGCTTTGAGTATCCCCTGTGAGACCAGTATTAGTTTCTGACACACCACTGCAGGTTCAATGTATTCCTTGGACATATGCATTGACGATGAAACACAGAAATCGCATCGGAATTAAATACAAAAGGCACAATGCCGCTATACGTACAAGAATAGAGACTCTTCTTACAGTCGGTGCTTTGAGCATTCCCTGTGAGATAAGTATTAATTTCCGATATACCACTCCAGGTTCAATGTATTCCTTGGACATACTCAATGACGATGAGACACTGAAATTACATCGGAATTAAATACAAAAGGCACAATGCCGCAATAAGTGCAAGATGAGTGAGACTACTTAGAGTCGGTGTTTCATCCTTTCCTGTGAGCCCGATATTAGTTTCCGATACACCACTGCAGGTTCAATGTATTCCTTGTACCTTCACATTGACGATGAAACACAGAAATCGCATCGGAATTAAATGCAAAAGGCACAATGCCGCCTTAAGTACAAGAATAGAGACTCTTCTTACTGTCGGTGCTTTGAGCATTCCCTGTGAGACCAGTATTAGCTTCCGATAGACCACTGCCGATTCCATGTATTCCTAGGACATACACATTGACGATGAAACACTGAAATTACATCGGAATTAAATACAAAAGGAACAATGCCGCCTTAAGTGCAAGAAGAATGAGACTTCTTAGAGTCTGTGCTTTGATCCTTTCCTGTGAGAAAAGTATTAGTTTCCGATACACCACTGCAGGTGCAATGTATTCCTTGAACCTTCACATTGACGATGAAACACAGAATTCGCATAGGAATTAAATACAAAAGCACAATGCCGCCTTAAGTACAAGAATAGAGACTCTTCTTACAGTCGGTGCTTTGAGCTTTCCCTGTGAGACCAGTATTAGTTTCCGATACACCACTGCAGGTTCAATGTATTCCTTGGACATACACATTGACGATGAAACACAGATATTGCATCGGAATCTTATAAAAAAGGCACAATGCCGCCATAAGTACAAGAATAGAGACCCTTCTTACAGTCGGTGCTTTGAGCATTCCCTGTGAGACCAGTATTAGTTTCCGATACACCACTGCAGGTTCAATGTATTCCTTGGACCTTCACATTGACGATGAAACACAGAATTCGCTTCCGAATTAAATACTAAAGGCATAATGCCGCCTTCAGTACAAGAATAGAGACACTTCTTACAGTCGGTGTTTTGAGCATTTCCTGTGAGACCAGTATTAGTTTCCGATACACCACTGCAGGTTCAATGTATTGCTTGGACATACACATTGACGATGAAACACAGAAATCGCATCGGAATTAAATACAAATGGCACAATGCTTCCATAAGTGCAAGAATAGAGACTCCTCTTACAGTCGGTGCTTTGAGCATTTCCTGTGAGACCAGTATTAGTTTCCGATACACCACTGCAGGTACAATGAATTCCTTGTACCTTCACATTGACGATGAAACACAGAAATCGCATCGGAATTAAATACAAAAGGCCCAATGCCGCCTTCAGTACAAGAATAGAGACTCTTCTTACAGTCGGTGCTTTGAGCATTCCCTGTGAGACCAGTATTAGTTTCTGATACACCACTGCAGGTTAAATGTATTCCTTGGACATACACATTGACGATGAAACACAGAAATTACATCGGAATTAAATACAAAAGGAACAATGCCGCCTTAACGGCAAGATAAGTGAGACTTCTTAGAGACTGTGCTTTGATCCTTTCCTATGAGACCAGTATTAGTTTCCGATACACCACTGCAGGTTCAATGTATTCCTTATACATACACATTGACGATGAAACCATGAAATTACATCGGAATTAAATACAAATGGCACAATGCTGCCATAAGTGCAAGAATAGAGACTCCTCTTACAGTCGGTGCTTTGAGCATTCCCTGTGGGACCAGTATTAGTTTCCGATACACCACTGCATTTACAATGTATTCCTTGTACCTTCACATTGACCATGAAACACAGAAATCGCATCGGAATTAAATGCAAAAGGCACAATGCCGCCTTAAGTACAAGAATAGAGACTCTTCTTACAGTCGGTGCTTTGAGCTTTCCCTGTGAGACCAGTATTAATTTCCGATACACCACTCCAGGTTCAATGTATTCCTTGGACATACTCATTGACGATGAAACACTGAAATTACATCGGAATTAAGTACAAAAGGAACAATGCCGCCTTAACGGCAAGATGAGTAAGACTTCTTAGAGTCTGTGCTTTGATCCATTCCTGTGAGACCAGTATTAGTTTTCGATACACCACTGCAGGTGCAATGTATTCCTTGAACCTTCACATTGACGATGAAACACAGAAATCGCATCGGAATTAAATGCAAAAGGCACAATGCCGCCTTAAGTACAAGAATAGAGACTCTTCTTACAGTCGGTGTATTGAGCATTCGCTGTGAGACCAGTATTAGTTTCCGATACACCACTCCAGGTTCAATGTATTCCTTGGACATACTCATTGACCATGAAACACTGAAATTACATCGGAATTAAATACAAAAGGAACAATGCCGCCTTAACTGCAAGATGAGTGAGACTTCTTTGAGTCTGTGCTTTGATCCTTTCCTGTGAGACCAGTATTAGTTTCCGATACACCACTGCAGGTTCAATGTATTCCATGGACCTTCGCATTGACGAAGAAACACAGAAATCGCATCGGAACTAAGTACAAAATGAACAATGCCTTAATAAGTACAAGAATAGAGACTCTTCTTACAGTCGGTGCTTTGAGCATTCCCTGTGGGACCAGTATTAGTTTCCGATACCCCACTGCAGGTTCAATGAATTCCTTAGACATACACATTGACGATGAAACACTGAAATTACATCGGAATTAAATACAAAAGGCACAATGGCGCCATAAGTGCATGAATAGTGACTCTTCTTACAGTCGATGCTTTGAGCATTCCCTGTGAGGCCATTATTAGTTTCCGATACACCACTGCAGGTACAATGTATTCCTTGGACCTTCAAATTGACTATGAAACACAGAGATCGCATCGGAATTATATACAAAATGCACAATGCCGCCTTAAGTACAAGAATAGAGACTCTTCTTACAGTCGGTGCTTTGAGCATTCTCTTTGAGAAGAGTATTAGTTTCCGATACACCACTGCATGTTCAATGTATTCCTTACACATACACATTGACGATGAAACACTGAAATTACATCGGAATTAAATACAAAAGGCACAATGCCGCCATAAGTGCATGAATAGGGACTCTTCTCACAGTCGGTGCTTTGAGCATTCCCTGTGAGACCAGTATTAGTTTCCGATACACCACAGCAGGTACAATGTATTCCTTGGAACTTCCCATTGACGATGAAACACAGAAATCGCATCGGAATTAAATACAAAAGGCACAATGCCGCCTTAAATACAAGAATTGAAACTCTTCCTACAGTCGATGTTTCGAGCATTCCCTGTGAGACCAGTATTAGTTTCCGATACACCACTCCAGGTTCAATGTTTTCCTTGGACATACTCTTTGTCGATGAAACACTGAAATTACATCGGTATTAAATACAAAAGGAACAATGCCGCCTTAACTGCAAGATGAGTGAGACTTCTTAGAGTCTGTGCTTTAATCCTTTCCTGTGAGACCAGTATTAGTTTCCGATACACCACTGCAGGTTCAATGTATTCCTTGGACCTTCGCATTGACGAAGAAACACAGAAATCGCATCGGAACTAAATACAAAAGGCACAATGCCGCAATAAGTACAAGAATAGAGACTCTTCTTATAGTCGGTGCTTTGAGCATTCCCTGTGCGACCAGTATTAGTTTCCGATACACCACTGCAGGTTCATTGTATTCCTCAGACATACACATTGACGATGAAACACTGAAATTACATTGGAATTAAATACAAAAGGCACAATGCCACCATAAGTGTAAGAATAGAGACTCCTCTTACAGTCGGTGCTTTGAACATTTCCTGTGAGACCAGTATTAGCTTCCGATACACCACTGCAGGTACAATGTATTCCTTGTACCTTCACATTGACGATGAAACACAGAAATCGCATCGGAATTAAATGCAAAAGGCACAATGCCGCCTTAAGTACAAGAATAGAGACTCTTCTAACAGTCGGTGCTTTGAGCATTCCCTGTGGGACCAGTATTAGTTTCCGATACACCAATGCAGGTTCAGTGTATTCCTTTGACATACACATTGACGATGAAACACAGAAATTGCATCAGAATTAAATACAAAATACACAATGCCGCCTTACGTACAAGAATAGAGACTTTTCTTACAGTAGGTGCTCTGAGTATTCCCTTTCAGACCAGTATTAGTTTCTCATACACCACTGCAGGTTCAATGTATTCCTTAGACATACACATTGACAATGAAACACTGAAATTATATCGGAATTAAATACAAAAGTCACAATGCCGCCATAAGTGCAAGAACATAGACTCTTCTTACAGTCGGTGCGTTGTGCATTCCCTGCGAGACGAGTACTAGTTTCCGATACACCACTGCAGGTACAATGTATTCCTTGTACCTTCACATTGACGATGAAACACAGAAATCGCATCGGAATTAAATGCAAAAGGCACAATGCCGCCTTAAGTACAAAAATATAGACTTTTCTTACAGTCGGTGCTTTGAGCATTCCCTGTGAGACCAGTATTAGCTTCCGATTCACCACTGCAGATTCCATGTATTCCTAGGACATACACATTGACGATGAAACACTGAAATTACATCGGAATTAAATACAAAAGGAACAATGCCGCCTTAAGTGCAAGAAGAAAGAGACTTCTTAAAGTCTGTGCTTTGATCCTTTCCTGTGAGACCAGTATTAGTTTCCGATACACCACTGCAGATGCAATGTATTCCTTGGACCTTCACATTGACGATGAAGTACAGAAATCGCATAGGAATTAAATACAAAAGCACAATGCCGCCTTAAGTACAAGAATACAGACTCTTCTTACAGTCGGTGCTTTGAGCTTTCCCTGTGAGACCAGTATTTGTTACCGATACACCACTGCAGGTTCAATGTATTCCTTGGAGATACACATTGACGACGAAACACAGATATTGCATCGGAATTTTATAAAAAAGGCACAATGCCGCCATAAGTACAAGAATAGAGACTCTTCTTACAGTCGGTGCTTTGAGCATTCCCTGTGAGACCACTAATAGTTTCCGATACACCACTGCAGGTTCAATGTATTCCTAGGACCTTCACATTGACGATGAAACACAGAATTCGCATCGGAATTAAATACTAAAGGCATAATGCCGCCTTCAGTGCAAGAATAGAGACTCTTCTTACAGTCGGTGCTTTGAGCATTTCCTGTGAGACCAGTATTAGTTTCCGTTACACCACTGCAGGTTCAATGTATTGCTTGGACATACACATTGACGATGAAACACAGAAACCGCATCGGAATTAAATACAAAAGGCACAATGCCGCCTTACGTACAAGAATAGAGACTCATCTTACAGTCGGTGCTTTGAGCATTCCCTGTGAGACCACTATTAGTTTCCGATACACCACTCGAGGTTCAATGTATTCCTTGGACATACTCATTGACGATGAAACACTGAAATTACATCGGAATTAAATACGAAAGGAACAATTCCGCCTTAACGGCAAGATGAGTGAGACTTCTTAAAGTCTGTGCTTTGATCCTTTCCTGTGAGACCAGTATTATTTTCCGATACACCACTGCAGGTTTAATGTATTCCTTGGACCTTCGCATTGACGATGAAACACAGAGATCGAATCGGAACTAAATACAAAAGGCACAATGCCGCAATAAGTACAAGAATAGAGACTCTTCTTACAGTCGGTGCTTTGAGCATTCCCTGTGAGACCAGTATTAGTTTCCGATACACCACTCCAGGTTCAATGTATTCCTTAGACATACACATTGACGATGAAACACTGAACTTACATCGGAATTAAATACAAATGCCACACTGCCGCCAGAAGTGCATGAGTAGAGACTCCTCTTACAGTCGGTGCTTTGAGCATTCCCTGTGAGACCAGTATTAGTTTCCGATACACCACTGCAGGTACAATGTATTCCTTGGACCTTCAAATTGACGATGATACACAGAAATCGCATGGGAATTAAATGCAAAAGGCACAATGCCGCCTTAAGTACAAGAATAGAGACTCTTCTTACAGTCGGTGCTTTGAGCATTCCCTGTGAGACCAGTCTTAGTTTCCGATACACCACTGCAGGTTCAATAAATTCCTTAGACATACACATTGACGATGAAACACTGCAATTACATTGGAATTAAATACAAAAGCCACAATGCCGCCATAAGTGCAAGAATAGAGACTCTTCTTACTGTCGGTGATTTGAGCTTTCCCTGTGAGACCAGTATTAGTTTCCGATACACCACTGCAGGTACAATGTATTCCTTGTACCTTCACATTGACGATGAAACACAGAAATCGCATCGGAATTAAATACCAAAGGCACAATGCCGCCTTAAGTACAAGAATAGAGACTCTTCGCCATAAGAGCAAGAATAGAGACTCTTCTTGCAGTCGGTGCTTTGAGCTTTCCCTGTGAGACCAGTATTAGTTTCCGATACACCACTGCAGGTTCAATGTATTCCTTGGACCTGCACATTGACGAAGAAACACAGAAATCGCATCGGAATTAAATACAAAAGGCACAATGCCGCCTTACGTACAAGAATAGAGACTCTTCTTACAGTCGGTGCTTTGAGCATTCCCTGTAAGACCAGTATTAGTTTCCGATACACCACTGCAGGTTCAATGTATTCCTTAGACATACACATTGACGTAGAAACACTGAAATTACACTGGAATTAAATACAAAAGGCACAATGCCATCATAAGTGCAAGAATAGAGACTCCTCTTACAGTCGGTGCTTTGAGCATTCCCTGTGAGACCAGTATTAGTTTCCGATACACCACTGCAGGTACAATGTATTCCTTGTACCTTCACATTGACGATGAAACACAGAAATTGCATCGGAATTAAATACAAAAGGCACAATGCCGCATCAGTACAAGAATAGAGACTCTTCTTACAGCCGGTGCTTTGAGCATTTCCTGTGAGACCAGTATTAGTTTCCGCTACACCACTGCAGGTTCAATGTATTGCTTGGACATACACATTAACGATGAAACACAGAAATCGCATCCGAATTAAATACAAAAGGCACAATGCCGCCTTACCTACAAGAATAGAGACTTTTCTTACAGTCGGTGCTTTGAGCATTCCCTGTGAGACCAGTATTGGTTTCCGATACACCACTCCAGGTTCAATGTAATCCTTGGACATACTCACTGACGATGAAACACTGATATTACATCGGAATTAAATGCAAAAGGAACAATGAAGCCTTAACTGCAAAATGAGATAGACTTCTTAGAGTCTGTGCTTTGATCCTTTCCTGTGAGACCAGTATTAGTTTCCGATACACCACTGCAGGTTCAATGTTTTCCTTGGACCTTCGCATTGACGATGGAACACAGTAATCGCATCGGAACTAAATACAAAAGGCGCAATGCCGCAATAAGTACAAGAATAGAGACTCTTCTTACAGTCGGTGCTTTAAGCATTCCCTGTGAGAGCAGTATTAGTTTCCGATACACCACTGCAGGTTCAATGTATTCCTTAGACATACACATTGACGAACAAACACTGAAATTACACTGGAATTAAATACAAAAGGCACAATGCCATCATAAGTGCAAGAATAGAGACTCCTCTTACAGTCGGTGCTTTGAGCATTCCCAGTGAGACCAGTATTAGTTTCCGATACACCACTGCAGGTACATTGTATTCCTTGTACCTTCACATTGACGATGAAACACAGAAATCGCATCGGAACTAAATACAAAAGGCACAATGCCGCTTCAGTACAAGAATAGAGACTCTTGTTACAGACGGTGCTTTAAGCATTTCCTGTGAGACCAGTATTAGTTTCCGATACACCACTGCAGGTTCAATGTATTTCTTGGACATACACATTGACGATGAAACACAGAAATCGCATCCGAATTAAATACAAAAGGCACAATACCGCCTTACGTACAAGAATAGAGACTTTTCTTACAGTCGGTGCTTTGAGCATTCCCTGTGAGACCAGTATTGGTTTCCGATACACCACTAAAGGCTCAATGTATTCCTTGGACATACTCATTGACGATGAAACACTGAAATTACATCGGAATTAAATCCAAAAGGAACATTGAAGCCTTAACTGCAAAATGAGGGAGACTTCTTAGAGTCTGTGCTTTGATCCTTTCCTGTGAGACCAGTATTAGTTTCCGATACACCACTGCAGGTACAATGTATTCCTTGGACATACACATCGACGATGAAACGCAGAAATGGCATCGGAATTAAATACAAATGGCACAATGCCGCCTTAAGTACAAGAATAGAGAGTCTTCTTACAGTCGGTGCTTTGAGCATTCCCTGTGAGACCAGTATTAGTTTCCGTTACACCACTGCAGGTTCAATGTATTCCTTGGACCCTCACATTGACGATGAAAAACAGAAGTCGCATTGGAATTAAATACAACAGGCACATTGCCGACTTATGTACAAGAGTAGAGACTCTTCTTACAGTCGGCGCTTTGAGCATTTCCTGTGAGGCAAGTATTAGTTTCCGATACACCACTGGAGGTTCAATGTATTGCTTGGACATACACATTGACGATGAAACACTGAAATCACATCGGAATTAAGTACAAAAGGAACAATGCCGCCTTAAGTACAAGAATAGAGACTCTTCTTACACTCGGTGCTTTGAGCAATCCCTGTGAGACCAGTATTAGTTTCCGATACACCTCAGCAGGTTTAATGTATTCCTTGGACCTTCACATTGACGATGAAACACAGAAATCGCATCGGAATTAAATACAAAAGGCACAATGCCGATTTAAGTACAAGAATAGAGACTCTTCTTACAGTCAATGCTTTGAGCATTCCGTGTGAGACCAGTATTAGTTTCCGATACACGACTGCAGGTTCAATGTATTCCTTGGACGTTCACATTGACGATGAAATACAGAAATCGCATAGGAATTAAATACAAAAGCACAATGCCGCCTTAAGTACAAGAATACAGACTCTGCTTACAGTCGGTGCTTTGAGCTTTCCCTGTGAGACCAGTATTTGTTTCCGATACACCACTGCAGGTTCAGTGTATTCCTTGGAGATACACATTGACGATGAAACACAGATATTGGATCGGAATTTTATAAAAAAGGCACAATGCCGCCATAAGTACAAGAATAGAGACTCTTCTTACACTCGGTGCTTTGAGCAATCGCTGTGAGACCAGTATTAGTTTCCGATACACCTCAGCAGGTTTAATGTATTCCTTGGACCTTCACATTGACGATGAAACACTGAAATTACATCGGAATTAAGTACAAAAGGAACAATGCCGCCTTAAGTACAAATATACAGACTCTTCTTAGAGTCGATGCTTTGAGCATTCCCTGTGAGACCAGTATTAGTTTCCTATACATTAGTGCAAGTGCAGTGTATTCCTTGGACCTTCGCATTGACGATGAAACACAGAAATCGCATCGGAATTAAATACAAAAGGCACAATGCCGCCATAAGTACAAGAATAGAGACCCTTCTTACAGTCGGGTCTATGAGCATTCCCTGTGAGTCCAGTATTAGTTTCCGATACACCACTGCAATTTCAGTGTATTCCTTGGACCTTCAGATTGAGGATGAAGCACATAAATCTCATCGGAATGAAATACAAAAGGAACAATGCCGCCTTAAGTACAAGAATAGAGACTCTTCTTACAGTCGGTGCTTCGAGCATTCCCTGTGAGACCAGTATTAGTTTCCGATACACCATTGCAGGTTCAATGTATTCCTTGGATTTCACATTGACGATGAAACACAGAAATCGCATCGGAATTAAATACAAAAGGCACAATGCCGCCTTATGTACAAGAATAGAGACTCTTCTTAAGTCGGTGCTTTGAGCATTCCCTGTGAGACCAGTATTAGTTTCCGATAAACCATTGCAGGTTCAATGTATTCCTTGGATTTCACATTGACGATGAAACTCAGAAATCGCATCGGAATTAAATACAAAAGGCACAATTCCGCCTTATGAACAAGAATAGAGACTCTTCTTAGGTCGGTGCTTTGAGCATTCCCTTTGAGACCAGTATTAGCTTCCGATACACCACTGCAGGTGCAATGTATTCCTTGGACATACACATTGACGATGAAACACTGAAATTACATCGGAATTATATTCAAAAGGCACAATGCCGCCTTATGTACAAGAATAGAGACTCTTCTTAAGTCGGTGCTTTGAGCATTCCCTGTGAGACCAGTATTAGTTTCCGATACACCACTCCGGGTTCAAAGTATTCCTTGGACCTTCAAATTGACCATGAAACACAGAAATGGCATCGGATTTAAATACAAAAGCCATAATGCCGCCTGAAGTACAAGAATAGAGACTTTTCGTACAGTCGGTGCCTTGAGCATTCCCTGTGAGACTAGTCTTAGTTTCCGATACAGCACTGCAGGTTCAATGTATTCCTCGGACATACACATTGACGATGAAACACTGAAACCACATCGGAATTAAATACAAAAGGCACAATGCCGCCATAAGTGCAAGAAGAGTGAGACTTCTTAGAGTCTGAGATTTGATCCTATCCTGTGCGACCTGTATTAGTTTTCGATACGCCACTGCAGGTTCAATGTATTCCTTGGACCTTCAAATTGACGATGATACACAGAAATCGCATCGGAATTAAATACAAAAGGCACAATGCCGCCTTAAGTACAAGAATAGAGACTCTTCTTACAGTCGGTGTTTTGAGCATTCCCTGTGAGACCGGTATTAGTTTCCGATTCACCACTGCAGGTTCAATGTATACCTTGGACCTTCACATTGACGATGAAACACAGAAATCGCATCGGAATCAAATACAAAAGGCACAATGCCGCCTTAAGTACAAGAATATAGACTCTTCTTACAGTCGGAGTTTTGAGCATTCCCTGTGAAACCAGTATTAGTTTCCGCTACACCTCTGCAGGTTCAGTTTGTTCCTTGGACCTTCACATTGACGGTGAAACACAGAAATCGCTTCGAAATTAAATACAAAACGCACAATGCCGCCTTAAGTACAAGAATAAAGACTCTTCTTACAGTCGGTGCTTTGAGCGTTCCCTGTGAGACCAGGATTAGTTTCCGATACGCCACTGCAGGTTCAATGTATTCCTTGGACCTTCAAATTGACAATGATACACAGAAATCGCATCGGAATTAAATACAAAAGGCACAATGCCGCCTTAAGTACAAGAATAGAAACTCTTCTTACAGTCGGTGCTTTGAGCATTCCCTGTGAGACCAGTATAAGTCTCCGATACACCACTGTAAGTTCAATGTATTCCTTGGACCTTCACATTGACGATGAAACACAGAAATCGCATAGCAATTAAATACAAAAGGCACAATGCCGCCTTAAGTACCAGAATAGAGACTCTTCTTACAGTCGGTGCTTTGAGCATTCCCTGTGAGACCAGTATTAGTTTCCGCTACACCTCTGCATTTCAGTTTATTCCTTGGACCTTCACATTGACGATGAAACACAGAAATTTCATCGGAATTAAATACAAAAGGCACAATACCGATTTAAGTACAAGAATAGAGACTTGTCTTACAGTCGGTGCTTTGAGCATTCCCTGTGAGACCAGTATTAGTTTCCGCTACACCTCTGCAGGTTCAATGTATTCCTTGGACCTTCACATTGACGATGAAACGCAGAAATCGCATCGGAATTAAATACAAAAGGCACAATGCCGCCATAAGTACAAGAATAGAGACTCTTCTTACAATCGGTGTTTTGAGCATTCCCTGTGAGACCAGTATTAGTTTCCGATACGCCACTGCAGGTTCAATGTATTCCTTGGACCTTCAAATTGACGATGATACACAGAAATCGCATCGGAATTAAATACAAAAGGCACAATGCCGCCTTAAGTACAAGAATAGAAACTCTTCTTACAGTCGGTGTTTTGAGTATTGCCTGTGAGACCAGTATTAATTTCCGATACACCACTGCAGTTTCAATGTATTCCTTGGACCTTCACATTGACGATGAAACACAGAACTCACATCGGAATTAAATACAAAAGGCACAATTCCGCCTTAAGTACAAGAATAGGGACTCTTCTTACAGTCGGTGCTTTGAGCATTCCCTGTGAGACCAGTATTAGTTTCCGCTACACCTCTGTAGGTTCAATCTATTCCTTGGACCTTCACATTGACGATGAAACACAGAAATCGCATCGGAATTAAATACAAAAGGCACAATGCCGCCTTAAGTACAAGAATAGAGACCCTTCCTACAGTCGATGCTCTGAGCATTCCCTGTGAGACCAGTATTAGTTTCCGATACACCACTGCAGGTTCAATGTATTCCTTGGAGCTTAGAATTGACGATGAAACACAGAAATCGCATCGGAACTAAATACAGAAGCACAATGCCGCAATAAGTACAGCAATAGAGACTCTTCTTACAGTTGGTGCTTTGAGCATTCGTTTTGGGACCAGTATTAGTTTCCGATACACCACTGCAGGTTCAAAGTATTCCTTACACATACACATTGACGATGAAACACTGAAATTACATCGGAATTAAATACAAAAGGCAAAATGCCGCCATAAGTGCAAGAATAGAGACTCTTCTTCCAGTCGGTGCTTTGAGCATTCCCTGTGAAACCAGTATTAGTTTCCGATACACCACAGCAGGTACAATGTATTCCTTGGACCTTCACATTGACGATGAAACACAGTAATCGCATCGGAATTAAATACAAAAGGCACAATGCCGCCTTAAGTACAGGAATATATTCCCTTCCTACAGTCGATGCTTTGAGCATTCCCTGTGAGACCAGTATTAGTTTCTGATACACCACTGCAGATTCAATGTATTCCTAGGACATACACATTGACGATGAAACACAGAAATCGCATCGGAATTAAATACAAAAGGCACAATGCCGCCTTACGTACAAGAATAGAGACTCTTCTTACAGTCGGTGCTTTGAGCATTCCCTGTGACACCAGTATCAGTTTCCGATACACCACTCCAGGTTCAATGTATTCCTTGGACATACTCATTGACGATGAAACACTGAAATAACATCGCTATTAAATACAAACGAAACAATGCCGCCTTAACTGCAAGATGAGTGAGACTTCTTAGAGTCTGTGCTTTGATTCTCCCCTGTGAGACCAGTATTAGATTCCGATACACCACTGCAGGTGCAATGTATTCCTTGGACTTTCGCATTGACGAAGAAACACAGAAATCGCATCGGAACTAAATACAAAAGGCACAATGCCGCAATAAGTACAAGAATAGAGACTCTTCTTACAGTCGGTGTTCTGAGCATTCCCTGTAAGACCAGTATTAGTTTCCGATACACCACTGCAGGTTCAATGTATTCCTTAGACATACACATTGATGAAGAAACACTGAAATTACACTGGAATTAAATTCAAAAGGCACAATGCCATCATAAGTGCAAGAATAGAGACTCCTCTTACAGTCGGTGCTTTGAGCATTCCCTGTGAGACCAGTATTAGTTTCCGATACACCACTGCAGGTACAATGTATTCCTTGTACCTTCACATTGACGATGAAACACAGAAATCGCATCGGAATTAAATACAAAAGGCACAATACCACTTCAGTACAAGAATAGAGACACTTCTTACAGACGGTGCTTTGAGCATTTCCTGTGAGACCAGTATTAGTTTCCGATACACCACTGCAAGTTCAATGTATTGCTTGGACATACACATTGACCATGAAACACAAAAATCGCATCCGAATTAAATACAAAAGGCACAATGCCACCTTACGTACAAGAATAGAGACTGTTCTTACAGTCGGTGTTTGAGCATTCCCTGTGAGACCAGTATTGGTTTCCGATACACCACTCCAGGTTCAATGTATTCCTTGGACATACTCATTGACGATGAAACACTGAAATGACATCGGAATTAAATACAAAAGGAACAATGAAACCTTAACTGCAAAATGAGGGAGACTTCTTAGAGGTTGTGCATTGATCCTTTCCTGTGAGACCAGTATTAGTTTCCGATACACCACTGCAGGTTCAATGTTTTCCTTGGACCTTCGCATTGACGATGAAAAACAGTAATCGCATCGGAACTAAATTCAAAAGGCACAATGCCGCAATAAGTACAAGAATAGAGACTCTTCTTACAGTCGGTGCTTTGAGCATTCCCTGTGAGACCAGTATTAGTTTCCGATACACCACTGCAGGTTTAATGTATTCCTTAGACATACACATTGACGATGAAACACTGAAATTACATCGAAATTAAATACAAACGGCACAATGCCGCCATAAGTGGAAGAATGGAGACTCTTCTTACAGTCGGTGCTTTGAGCATTCCCTGCGAGACCAGTATTAGTTTACGATACACCACTGCAGGTACAATGTATTCCTTGTACCTTCAAATTGACGATGAAACACAGAAATGGCATCGGAATTAAATACAAATGGCACAATGCCGCCTTAAGTACATGAATAGAGAGTTTTCTTACAGTCGGTGCTTTGAGCATTCCCTGTGAGACCAGTATTAGTTTCCGATACACCACTGCAGGTTCAATGTTTTCCTTGGACCTTCACATTGACGATGAAAAACAGAAATCGCATTGGAATTAAATACAAAAGGCACAATGCCGCTTTAAGTACAAGAATAGAGACTCTTCTTACAGTCGGTGCTTTAAGCATTCCCTGTGAGACCAGTATTAGTTTAGGATACACCACTGCAGGTTCAATGTATTGCTTGGACATACTCATTGACGATGAAACACAGAAATCGCATCGGAATTAAATACAAAAGGCACAATGCCGCCTTACGTATAAGAATAGAGACTCTTCTTACAGTCGGTGCTTTGAGTATTCCCTGTGAGACCGGTATTAGTTTCCGATACACCACTCCAGGTTCAATCTATTCCTTGGACATACTCATTGACGATGAAACACTGAAATTCCATCGCAATTAAATACAAAAGGAACAATGCCGCATTAACTGCAAGATGAGTGAGACTTCTTAGAGTCTGTGCTTTGATCATCTCCTGTGAGACCAGTATTAGTTTCCGATACACCACTGCAGTTTCAATGTATTCCTTAGACATACACATTGACGATGCAACACTGAAATTATATCGGAATTAAATACAAAAGGCACAATGCCGCCTTAAGTACAAGAATAGAGTCAATTCTTACAGTCGGTGCTTTGAGCATACCCTGTGAGACCAGTATTAGCTTCCGGTCCACCATTGCAGATTGCATGTATTCCTTGGACATACACATTGACGATGAAATACTGAAATTACATCGGAATTAAATACAACAGGCACAATGCCGACTTAAGTTCAAGAATAGAGACCCTTCTTACAGTCGGGGCTTTGAGCATTCCCTATGAGACCAGTATTAGTTTCCGCTACACCTCTGCAGGTTCAGTTTGTTCCTTGGACCTTCACATTGACGGTGAAACACAGAAATGGCATCGGAATTAAATACAAAAGGCACAATGCCGCCTTAAGTACAAGAATAGAGACTCTTCATATAGTCGGTGCTTTGAGCATTCCCTGTGAGACCAGTATTAGTTTCCGATACACCACTGCAGCTTCAATGTATTCCTTGGACCTTCACATTGACGATGAAACACAGAAATGGCATCGGAATTAAATACAAAAGGCACAACGCCGCCTTAAGTACAAGAATAGAGACTCTTCTTACGGTTGGTGCTTTGAGCACGCCCTGTGAGACCAGTATTAGTTTCCGCTACACCTGTGCAGGTTCAGATTATTCCTTGGACCTTCACATTGACGATGAAACACAGAAATGGCATCGGAATTAAATACAAAAGGCACAATGCCGCCTTAAGTACAAGAATAGAGACTCTTCTTACAGTCGGTTCTTTGAGCATTCCCTGTGAGACCAGTATTAGTTTCCGATACACCACTGCAGGTTCAATGTATTCCTTGGACCTTCACATTGACGATGAAACACAGAAATGGCATCGGAATTAAATACAAAAGGCACAATGCCGCCTTAAGTACAAGAATAGAGACTCTTCTTACAATCGGTGCTTTGAGCATTCCCTGTGAGACCAGTATTAGTTTCCGATACGCCACTGCAGGTTCAATGTATTCCTTGGACCTTCACATTGACGATGAAACACAGAACTCACATCGGAATTAAATACAAAAGGCACAATTCCGCCTTAAGTACAAGAATAGGGACTCTTCTTACAGTCGGTGCTTTGAGCATTCCCTGTGAGACCAGTATTAGTTTCCGCTACACCTCTGTAGGTTCAATCTATTCCTTGGACCTTCACATTGACGATGAAACACAGAAATCGCATCGGAATTAAATACAAAAGGCACAATGCCGCCTTAAGTACAAGAATAGAGACCCTTCCTACAGTCGATGCTCTGAGCATTCCCTGTGAGACCAGTATTAGTTTCCGATACACCACTGCAGGTTCAATGTATTCCTTGGAGCTTAGAATTGACGATGAAACACAGAAATCGCATCGGAACTAAATACAGAAGCACAATGCCGCAATAAGTACAGCAATAGAGACTCTTCTTACAGTTGGTGCTTTGAGCATTCGTTTTGGGACCAGTATTAGTTTCCGATACACCACTGCAGGTTCAAAGTATTCCTTACACATACACATTGACGATGAAACACTGAAATTACATCGGAATTAAATACAAAAGGCAAAATGCCGCCATAAGTGCAAGAATAGAGACTCTTCTTCCAGTCGGTGCTTTGAGCATTCCCTGTGAAACCAGTATTAGTTTCCGATACACCACAGCAGGTACAATGTATTCCTTGGACCTTCACATTGACGATGAAACACAGTAATCGCATCGGAATTAAATACAAAAGGCACAATGCCGCCTTAAGTACAGGAATATATTCCCTTCCTACAGTCGATGCTTTGAGCATTCCCTGTGAGACCAGTATTAGTTTCTGATACACCACTGCAGATTCAATGTATTCCTAGGACATACACATTGACGATGAAACACAGAAATCGCATCGGAATTAAATACAAAAGGCACAATGCCGCCTTACGTACAAGAATAGAGACTCTTCTTACAGTCGGTGCTTTGAGCATTCCCTGTGACACCAGTATCAGTTTCCGATACACCACTCCAGGTTCAATGTATTCCTTGGACATACTCATTGACGATGAAACACTGAAATAACATCGCTATTAAATACAAACGAAACAATGCCGCCTTAACTGCAAGATGAGTGAGACTTCTTAGAGTCTGTGCTTTGATTCTCTCCTGTGAGACCAGTATTAGATTCCGATACACCACTGCAGGTGCAATGTATTCCTTGGACTTTCGCATTGACGAAGAAACACAGAAATCGCATCGGAACTAAATACAAAAGGCACAATGCCGCAATAAGTACAAGAATAGAGACTCTTCTTACAGTCGGTGTTCTGAGCATTCCCTGTAAGACCAGTATTAGTTTCCGATACACCACTGCAGGTTCAATGTATTCCTTAGACATACACATTGATGAAGAAACACTGAAATTACACTGGAATTAAATTCAAAAGGCACAATGCCATCATAAGTGCAAGAATAGAGACTCCTCTTACAGTCGGTGCTTTGAGCATTCCCTGTGAGACCAGTATTAGTTTCCGATACACCACTGCAGGTACAATGTATTCCTTGTACCTTCACATTGACGATGAAACACAGAAATCGCATCGGAATTAAATACAAAAGGCACAATACCACTTCAGTACAAGAATAGAGACACTTCTTACAGACGGTGCTTTGAGCATTTCCTGTGAGACCAGTATTAGTTTCCGATACACCACTGCAAGTTCAATGTATTGCTTGGACATACACATTGACCATGAAACACAAAAATCGCATCCGAATTAAATACAAAAGGCACAATGCCACCTTACGTACAAGAATAGAGACTGTTCTTACAGTCGGTGTTTGAGCATTCCCTGTGAGACCAGTATTGGTTTCCGATACACCACTCCAGGTTCAATGTATTCCTTGGACATACTCATTGACGATGAAACACTGAAATGACATCGGAATTAAATACAAAAGGAACAATGAAACCTTAACTGCAAAATGAGGGAGACTTCTTAGAGGTTGTGCATTGATCCTTTCCTGTGAGACCAGTATTAGTTTCCGATACACCACTGCAGGTTCAATGTTTTCCTTGGACCTTCGCATTGACGATGAAAAACAGTAATCGCATCGGAACTAAATTCAAAAGGCACAATGCCGCAATAAGTACAAGAATAGAGACTCTTCTTACAGTCGGTGCTTTGAGCATTCCCTGTGAGACCAGTATTAGTTTCCGATACACCACTGCAGGTTTAATGTATTCCTTAGACATACACATTGACGATGAAACACTGAAATTACATCGAAATTAAATACAAACGGCACAATGCCGCCATAAGTGGAAGAATGGAGACTCTTCTTACAGTCGGTGCTTTGAGCATTCCCTGCGAGACCAGTATTAGTTTACGATACACCACTGCAGGTACAATGTATTCCTTGTACCTTCAAATTGACGATGAAACACAGAAATGGCATCGGAATTAAATACAAATGGCACAATGCCGCCTTAAGTACATGAATAGAGAGTTTTCTTACAGTCGGTGCTTTGAGCATTCCCTGTGAGACGAGTATTAGTTTCCGATACACCACTGCAGGTTCAATGTTTTCCTTGGACCTTCACATTGACGATGAAAAACAGAAATCGCATTGGAATTAAATACAAAAGGCACAATGCCGCTTTAAGTACAAGAATAGAGACTCTTCTTACAGTCGGTGCTTTAAGCATTCCCTGTGAGACCAGTATTAGTTTAGGATACACCACTGCAGGTTCAATGTATTGCTTGGACATACTCATTGACGATGAAACACAGAAATCGCATCGGAATTAAATACAAAAGGCACAATGCCGCCTTACGTATAAGAATAGAGACTCTTCTTACAGTCGGTGCTTTGAGTATTCCCTGTGAGACCGGTATTAGTTTCCGATACACCACTCCAGGTTCAATCTATTCCTTGGACATACTCATTGACGATGAAACACTGAAATTCCATCGCAATTAAATACAAAAGGAACAATGCCGCATTAACTGCAAGATGAGTGAGACTTCTTAGAGTCTGTGCTTTGATCATCTCCTGTGAGACCAGTATTAGTTTCCGATACACCACTGCAGTTTCAATGTATTCCTTAGACATACACATTGACGATGCAACACTGAAATTATATCGGAATTAAATACAAAAGGCACAATGCCGCCTTAAGTACAAGAATAGAGTCAATTCTTACAGTCGGTGCTTTGAGCATACCCTGTGAGACCAGTATTAGCTTCCGGTCCACCATTGCAGATTGCATGTATTCCTTGGACATACACATTGACGATGAAATACTGAAATTACATCGGAATTAAATACAACAGGCACAATGCCGACTTAAGTTCAAGAATAGAGACCCTTCTTACAGTCGGGGCTTTGAGCATTCCCTATGAGACCAGTATTAGTTTCCGCTACACCTCTGCAGGTTCAGTTTGTTCCTTGGACCTTCACATTGACGGTGAAACACAGAAATGGCATCGGAATTAAATACAAAAGGCACAATGCCGCCTTAAGTACAAGAATAGAGACTCTTCATATAGTCGGTGCTTTGAGCATTCCCTGTGAGACCAGTATTAGTTTCCGATACACCACTGCAGCTTCAATGTATTCCTTGGACCTTCACATTGACGATGAAACACAGAAATGGCATCGGAATTAAATACAAAAGGCACAATGCCGCCTTAAGTACAAGAATAGAGACTCTTCTTACGGTTGGTGCTTTGAGCACGCCCTGTGAGACCAGTATTAGTTTCCGCTACACCTGTGCAGGTTCAGATTATTCCTTGGACCTTCACATTGACGATGAAACACAGAAATGGCATCGGAATTAAATACAAAAGGCACAATGCCGCCTTAAGTACAAGAATAGAGACTCTTCTTACAGTCGGTTCTTTGAGCATTCCCTGTGAGACCAGTATTAGTTTCCGATATACCACTGCAGGTTCAATGTATTCCTTGGACCTTCACATTGACGATGAAACACAGAAATGGCATCGGAATTAAATACAAAAGGCACAATGCCGCCTTAAGTACAAGAATAGAGACTCTTCTTACAGTCGGTGCTTTGAGCATTCCCTGTGAGACCAGTATTAATTTCCGATACACCACTGCAGGTTCAATGTATTCCTTGGACCTTCACATTGACGATGAAACACAGAAATCGCATCGGAATTAAATCCAAAACGCACAATGCCGCCTTAAGTACAAGAATACAGACTCTACTTACAGTCGGTGCTTTGAGCATTCCCTGTGAGACCAGTATTAGATTCCGATACACCACTACAGATTCAATGTATTCCTTGGACCTTCAAATTGACGATGATACACAGAAATCGCATCGGAATTAAATACAAAAGGCACAATGCCGCCTTAAGTACAAGAATAGAGACTCTTCTTACAGTCGGTGCTTTGAGCATGCCCTGTGAGACCAGTATTAGTTTCCGATACACCACTGCAGGTTCAGTGTATTCCTTGGACCTTCAAATTGACGATGATACACAGAAATCGCATCTGAATTAAATACAAAAGGCACATGCCGCCTTAAGTACAAGAATAAGGACTCTTCTTACAGTCGGTGCTTTGAGCATTCCCTGTGAGACTAGTATTAGTTTCCGATACGCCACGGCAGGTTCAGTGTATTCCTTGGACCTTCAAATTGACGATGAAACACAGAAATCGCATCGGAATTAAATACAAAAGGCACAATGCCGCCTTAAGTACAAGAATAGAGACTCCTTACAGTCGGTGCTTTGAGCATTCCCTGTGAGACCTGTAACAGTATCCGATACACCACTGCAGGTTCAATCTATTTCTTGGACATACAAATTGACGATGAAACACTGAAATTACATCGGAATTAAATACAAAAGGAACAATGCCGCCTTAAGTACAAGAATAGAGACTCTTCTTACCGTCGGTGCTTTGAGCATTTCTTGTGAGACCAGTATTAGTTTCCGATACACCACTGGAGGTTCAATGAATTCCTTGGACATTCACATTAACGATGAAACACTGAAATTACATCGGAATTAAATACTAAGACACAATGCCGCCTTAAGTACAAGAATAGAGACTCTTCTTACCGTCGGTGCTTTGAGCATTCCCTGTGAGATCAGTGTTAGTTTCCGCTACACCTCTGCAGGTTCAGTCTATTCCTTGGACCTTCGCATTGACGATGAAACGCAGAAATGGCATCAGAATTAAATACAAAAGGCACAATGCCGCCTTAAGTACAAGAATAGAGACTCTTCTTACAGTCGGTGCTTTGAGCATTCCCTGTGAGACCAGTATTAGTTTCCGATACACCACTCCAGGTTCAATGTATTCCTTGGACATTCACATTGACGATGAAACACAGAAATCGCATCGGAATTAAATACAAAAGGCACAATGCCGCCTTAAGTACAAGAATAGAGACTCTTCTTACAGTCGGTGCTTTGAGCATTCCCTGTGAGACCAGTTATAGTATCCGATACACCACTGCAGGTTCAAACTATTCCTTGGACATACACATTGACGACGAAACACTCTAATTACATCGGAATTAAATACAAAAGGAACAATGCTGCCTTAAGTACAAGAATAGAGACTCTTCCTACCGTCGGTGCTTTGAGCATTCCCTATGAGACCAGTATTTGTTTCCGATACACCACTGGAGGTTCAATGAATTCCTAGGTCATTCACATTGACGATGAAACACTGAAATTACGTCGGAGTTAAAAACAAAAGGCACAATGCCGCCTTAAGTACAAGAAAATAGTCTCTTCTTACCGTCGGTGCTTTGAGCATTCCCTGTGAGACCAGTATTAGTTTCCGCTACACCTCTTCAGGTTTAGTTTATTCCTTGGACCTTTACATTGACGATGAAACACAGAAATGGCATCGGAATTAAATACAAAAGACACAATGCCGCCTTAAGTACAAGAATTGAGACTCTTCTTACTGTCGGTGCTTTGAGCATTTCCTGTGAGACCAGTATTAGATTCCGATACACCACTGCAGGTTCAATGTATTCCTTGGACCTTCAAATTGACGATGATACACAGAAATCGCATCGGAATTAAATACAAAAGGCACAATGCCGCCTTAAGTACAAGAATAGAGACTCTTCTTACAGTCGGTGCTTTGAGCATTCCCTGTGAGACCAGTATTAGTTTCCGATACACCACTGCAGGTTCAATGTATTCCTTGGACCTTCACATTGACGATGAAAAACAGAATTCGCATCGGAATTAAATCCAACACGCACAATGCCGCCTTGAGTACAAGAATACAGAGTCTACTTACAGTCGGTGCTTTGAGCATTCCCTGTGAGACCAGTATTAGTTTCCGATACACCACTGCAGGTTCAATGTATTCCTTGGACCTTCACATTGACGATGAAACACAGAAATCGCATCGGAATCAAATGCAAAAGGCACAATGCCGCCTTAAGTACAAGAATAGAGACTCTTCTTACAGTCGGTGCTTTGAGCATTCCCTGTGAGACCAGTTATAGTATCCGATACACCACTGCAGGTTCAAACTATTCCTTGGACATACACATTGACGATGAAACACTGTAATTACATCGGAAATAAATACAAAAGGAACAATGCCGCCTTATGTACAAGAATAGAGACTCTTCCTACCGTCGGTGCTTTGAGCATTCCCTATGAGACCAGTATTTGTTTCCGATACACCACTGGAGGTTCAATGAATTCCTAGGTCATTCACATTGACGATGAAACACTGAAATTACATCGGAATTAAATACAAAAGGCACAATGCCGCCTTAAGTACAAGAATAGAGACTCTTCTTACCGTCGGTGCTTTGAGCATTCCCTGTGAGACCAGTATTAGATTCCGATACACCACTGCAGGTTCAATGTATTCCTTGGACCTTCACATTGACGATGAAACACAGAAATCGCACCGATATTAAATCCAAAACGCACAATGCAACCTTAAGTACAAGAATAGAGACACTTCTTATAGTCGGTGCTTTGAGCATTCCCTGTGAGACCAGTAATAGTATCCGATACACCACTGCAGGTTCAATCAATTCCTTGGACATACACATTGACGATGAAACACAGAAATTACATCGAAATTAAATACAAAAGGCACAATGCAGCCTTAAGTACAAGAATAGAGACTCTTCTTATAGTCTGTGCTTTAAGCATTCCCTGTGAGACCAGTATTAGTTTCCGCTACACCTCTTCAGGTTTAGTTTATTCCTTGGACCTTCACATTGACGATGAAACACAGAAATGGCATCGGAATTAAATCCAAAACGCACAATGCAAACTTAAGTACAAGAATAGAGACTCTTCTTATAGTCGGTGCTTTGAGCATTCCCTGTGAGACCAGTATTAGTTTCCGATACACCACTGCAGGTTCAATGTATTCCATGGACCTTCACATTGACGATGAAACACAGATATCGCATCGGAATCAAATACAAAAGGCACAATGCCGCCTTAAGTACAAGTATAGAGACTCTTCTTACAGTCGGTGCTTTGAGCATTCCCAGTGAGACCAGTAATAGTATCCGATACACCACTGCAGGTTCAATCTATTCCTTGGACGTACACGATGATGATGAAACACAGAAATTACATCGGAATTAAATACAGAAGGAACAATGCCGCCTTAAGTACAAGATCAGAGACTCTTCTTACAGTCGGTGCTTAGAGCATTCCCTGTGAGACCAGTAATAGTATCCGATACACCACTGCAGGTTCAATCTATTCCTTTGACATACACATTGACGATGAAACACAGAAATCGCATCGGAATCAAATACAAAAGGCACAATGCCGCCTTAAGTACAAGAATAGAGACTCTTCTTACAGTCGGTGCTTTGAGCATTTCCTGTGAGACCAGTTATAGTATCCGATACACCACTGCAGGTTCAAACTATTCCTTGGACATACACATTGACGATGAAACATTGTAATTACATCGGAATTAAATACAAAAGGAACATTGCCGCCTTATGTACAAGAATAGGGACTCTTCCTACCGTCGGTGCTTTGAGCATTCCCTATGAGACCAGTATTTGTTTCCGATACACCACTGGAGGTTCAATGAATTCCTAGGTCATTCACATTGACGATGAAACACTGAAATTACATCGGAATTAAATACAAAAGGCACAATGCCGCCTTGAGTACAAGAATAGAGACTCTTCTTACCGTCGGTGCTTTGAGCATGCCCTGTGAGACCAGTATTAGTTTCCGCTACACCTCTTCAGGTTTAGTTTATTCCTTGGACCTTCACATTGACGATGAAACACAGAAATGGCATCGGAATTAAATGCAAAACGCACAATGCAAACTTAAGTACAAGAATAGAGACTCTTCTTACCGTCGGTGCTTTGAGAATTCCCTGTGAGACCACTATTAGTTTCCGATACACCACTGGATGTTCCATGAAATCCTTGGACATTCACATTGACGATGAAACACTGAAATTACATCGGAGATAAATACAAAAGGCACAATGCCGCCTTAAGTGCTAGAATAGAGACTCTTCTTACCGTCGGTGCTTTGCGCATTCCCTGTGAGACCAGTATTAGTTTCCGATACACCACTGCAGGTTCAATCTATTCCTTTGACATACACATTGACGATGAAACACAGAAATCGCATCGGAATTAAATCCAAAACGCACAATGCAACCTTAAGTACAAGAATAGAGACTCTTCTTACGGTTGGTGCTTTGAGCACGCCCTGTGAGACCAGTATTAGTTTCCGCTACACCTGTGCAGGTTCAGTTTATTCCTTGGACCTTCACATTGACGATGAAACACAGAAATGGCATCGGAATTAAATACAAAAGGCACAATGCCGCCTTAAGTACAAGAATAGAGACTCCTCTTACAGTCGGTTCTTTGAGCATTCCCTGTGAGACCAGTATTAGTTTCCGATACACCACTGCAGGTTCAATGTATTCCTTGGACCTTCACATTGACGATGAAACACAGAAATGGCATCGGAATTAAATACAAAAGGCACAATGCCGCCTTAAGTACAAGAATAGAGACTCTTCTTACAGTCGGTGCTTTGAGCATTCCCTGTGAGACCAGTATTAGATTCCAATACACCACTGCAGGTTCAATGTATTCCTTGGACCTTCACATTGACGATGAAACACAGAAATCGCACCGGAATTAAATCCAAAACGCACAATGCAACCTTAAGTACAAGAATAGAGACACTTTTTATAGTCGGTGCTTTGAGCATTCCCTGTGAGACCAGTAATAGTATCCGATACACCACTGCAGGTTCAATCAATTCCTTGGACATACACATTAACGATGAAACACAGAAATTTCATCGGAATTAAATACAAAACGCACAATGCCGCCATAAGTACAAGAATAGAGACTCTTCCCGATAGTCGGTGCTTTGAGCATTCCCTGTGAGACCAGTATTAGTTTCCGATACACCACTGCAGGTTCATTGTATTTCTTGGACCTTCACATTGACGAAGAAACACAGAAATGGCATCGGAATTAAATCCAAAACGCACAATGCCGCCTTAAGTACAAGAATAGAGACTCTTCTAACAGTCGGTGCTTTGAGCATTCCCTGTGAGACCAGTAATAGTATCCGATACACCACTGCAGGTTCAATCTATTCCTTGGACATACACATTGACGATGAAACACAGAAATTACATCGATATTAAATACAAAACGCACAATGCCGCCTTAAATACAAGAATAGAGACTCTTCTTACAGTCGGTGCTTTGAGCATTTCCTGTGAGACCAGTATTATTTTCCTTTACACCTCTGCAGGTTCAGGTTATTCCTTGGACCTTCACATTGACGATGAAACACAGAAATCGCATCGGAATTGAATACAAATAGCACAATGCCGCCCTAAGTACAAGAATAGAGACTCTTCTTACAGTCTGTGCTTTGAGCATTCCCTGTGAGACCAGTATTAATTTCCGATACACCACTGCAGGTTCAATGTATTCCTTGGACCTTCACATTGACGATGGAACACTGAAATTACATCGGAATTAAATACAAAAGGCACAATGCCGCCTTAAGTACAAGATCAGAGACTCTTCTTACAGTCGGTGCTTAGAGCATTCCCTGTGAGACCAGTAATAGTATCCGATACACCACTGCAGGTTCAATCTATTCCTTTGACATACACATTGACGATGAAACACAGAAATCGCATCGGAATCAAATACAAAAGGCACAATGCCGCCTTAAGTACAAGAATAGAGACTCTTCTTACAGTCGGTGCTTTGAGCATTTCCTGTGAGACCAGTTATAGTATCCGATACACCACTGCAGGTTCAAACTATTCCTTGGACATACACATTGACGATGAAACATTGTAATTACATCGGAATTAAATACAAAAGGAACATTGCCGCCTTATGTACAAGAATAGGGACTCTTCCTACCGTCGGTGCTTTGAGCATTCCCTATGAGACCAGTATTTGTTTCCGATACACCACTGGAGGTTCAATGAATTCCTAGGTCATTCACATTGACGATGAAACACTGAAATTACATCGGAATTAAATACAAAAGGCACAATGCCGCCTTGAGTACAAGAATAGAGACTCTTCTTACCGTCGGTGCTTTGAGCATTCCCTGTGAGACCAGTATTAGTTTCCGCTACACCTCTTCAGGTTTAGTTTATTCCTTGGACCTTCACATTGACGATGAAACACAGAAATGGCATCGGAATTAAATGCAAAACGCACAATGCAAACTTAAGTACAAGAATAGAGACTCTTCTTACCGTCGGTGCTTTGAGAATTCCCTGTGAGACCACTATTAGTTTCCGATACACCACTGGAGGTTCCATGAAATCCTTGGACATTCACATTGACGATGAAACACTGAAATTACATCGGAGATAAATACAAAAGGCACAATGCCGCCTTAAGTACAAGAATAGAGACTCCTCTTACCGTCGGTGCTTTGCGCATTCCCTGTGAGACCAGTATTAGTTTCCGATACACCACTGCAGGTTCAATCTATTCCTTTGACATACACATTGACGATGAAAAACAGAAATCGCATCGGAAATAAATCCAAAACGCACAATGCAACCTTAAGTACAAGAATAGAGACTCTTCTTACGGTTGGTGCTTTGAGCACTCCCTGTGAGACCAGTATTAGTTTCCGCTACACCTGTGCAGGTTCAGTTTATTCCTTGGACCTTCACATTGACGATGAAACACAGAAATGGCATCGGAATTAAATACAAAAGGCACAATGCCGCCTTAAGTACAAGAATAGAGACTCTTCTTACAGTCGGTTCTTTGAGCATTCCCTGTGAGACCAGTATTAGTTTCCGATACACCACTGCAGGTTCAATGTATTCCTTGGACCTTCACATTGACGATGAAACACAGAAATGGCATCGGAATTAAATACAAAAGGCACAATGCCGCCTTAAGTACAAGAATAGAGACTCTTCTTACAGTCGGTGCTTTGAGCATTCCCTGTGAGACCAGTATTAATTTCCGATACACCACTGCAGGTTCAATGTATTCCTTGGACCTTCACATTGACGATGAAACACAGAAATCGCATCGGAATTAAATCCAAAACGCACAATGCCGCCTTAAGTACAAGAATACAGACTCTACTTACAGTCGGTGCTTTGAGCATTCCCTGTGAGACCAGTATTAGTTACCGATACACCACTGCAGGTTCAATGTATTCCTTGGACTTTACATTGACTATGGAACACTGAAATTACATCGGAATTAAATACAAAAGGCACAATGCCGCCTTAAGTACAAGATCAGAGACTCTTCTTACAGTCGGTGCTTAGAGCATTCCCTGTGAGACCAGTAATAGTATCCGATACACCACTGCAGGTTCAATCTATTCCTTGGACATACACATTGACGATGAAACACAGAAATTACATCGGAATTAAATACAAAAGGATCAATGCCGCCATAAGTACAAGAATAGAAACTCTTCTTACCGTCGGTGCTTTGAGCATTCCCTGTGAGACCAGTATTAGTTTCCGATACACCACTGCAGGTTCAATGTATTCCTTGGACATTCACATTGACGATGAATCACTGAAATTACATCGGAGTTAAATACAAAAGGCACATGCCGCCTTCAGTGCAAGAATAGTGAGACTTCTTAGAGTCTGTGATTTGATCCTTTCTGTGAGACCAGTATTAGTTTCCGATTCAAAACTGCAGGTTCAATGTATTCCATGGACCTTCACAATAACGATGAAACACAGAAATCGAGTCGGAATTAAATACAAAAGGCACAATGCCGCCTTAAGTACAAGAATAGAGACTCTTCTTACAGTCGGTGCTTTGAGCATTTCCTGAGAGACCAGTATTAGCCTCCGATACACCACTGCAGGTTCAATGTATTCCTTTTACGTACACATTGACGATGGAACACTGAAATTACATCGGAATTAAATACATAAGCACAATGCCACCTTAAGTGCAAAAGGAGTCAGACTTCTTAGAGTCTGTGCTTTGATCCTTTCCTATGAGACCCGTATTAGTTTCCGATACACCTCTGCAGGGTCAATGTATTCCTTTTCCATACACATTGACGATGAAACACTGAAATTACATCGGAATTAAATACATAAGCACAATGCCACCTTAAGTGCAAAAGGAGTCAGACTTCTTAGAGTCTGTGCTTTGATCCTTTCCTATGAGACCCGTATTAGTTTCCGATACACCACAGCAGGTTCAATGCATTCCTTTTACATACACATTGAAGATGAAACACTGAAATTACAACGGAGTTAAATACAAAAGGCATTTGCCGCCTTAAGTGCAAGAAGAGTGAGACTTCTTCGAGTCTGTGCTTTGATCCTATCTGTGAGACCAGTATTAGTTTCCGATACACCACTGTAGGTTCAATGTATTCCATGGACCTTCACATTAACGATGAAACACAGAAATCGCGTCGGAATTGAATATAAGAGGCACAAGGCCGCCTTAAATACAAGAATAAAGACTCTTATTAAAGTCGGTGATTTGATCCTTTCCTGTGGGACCAGTATTAGTTTCCGATACACCACTGTAGGCTCTATGTATTCCTTGCACATTCACATTGACGATGAAACACTGATATTAAATCGGAATTAAATACAATCGGCACAATGCCTCCTTAAGTGCAAAAGGAGTGGGACTTCTAAGAGTCTGTGATTTGATCCTTTCCTATGAGACCAGTATTAGTTTCCGATACACAACTGCGGGTTCATTGTATTCCTTTGACCTTCACATTGACGACAAAACACAGAAATCGCATCGGAATTAAATACAATTTTCACAATGCCACCTTAATTACAAGGATATAGACTCTTCTTACAGTCGGTGATTAGATCCTTTCCTGTGAGACCAGTATTAGTTTCCGATACACCACTGTAGGCTCTATGTATTCCTGGGACATTCACATTGACGATGAAACACTGAAATTACATCGGAATTAAATATAAAGGGCACAATACCACCTTATGTGCAAAAGGAGTGAGACTTCTTTTAGTCTGTGCTTTGATCCTTTCCTATGAGACCAGTATTAGTTTACGATACACTACTGCAGGTTCAATGTATTCCCATTACATACACATTGACGATGAAACACTGAAATTACATCGGAAATAAATCCAAAAGGCACAATGCCACCTTAAGTGCAAAAGGAGTGAGACTTCTTAGAGTATGTGCTTTGATCCTTTCCTATGAGACCAGTATTAGTTTCCGATACACCACTGCAGGTTCAATGTATTCCTTGGACCTTCACATTGACGACAAAACACAGTAATCGCATCGGAATTAAATACAAAAGGCACAATGCCGCCATAAGTACAAGAATAGAGACACTTGTTACAGTCGGTGCTTTGATCCTTTCCTATGAGACCAGTATTAGTTTCCGATACACCACCGCAGGTTCAATGTATTCCTTGGACATTGACATTGACGATGAAACACTGAAATTACATCGGAATTAAAAACAAATGCACAATGCCGCCTTAAATGCAAGTAGAGTGAGACTTCTTAGAGTCTGTGCTTCGATCCTATCCTATGAGACCAGTATTAGTTTCCGATACACCACTGCAGGTTCAATGCATTCCTTTTACATACACATTGTAGATGAAACACTGAAATTACATCGGAATTAAATACAAAAGCCACAATGCCACTTTAAGTGCAAAAAGAGTGAGACTTCTTAGAGTCTGTGCTTTGATCCTTTCCTATGAGACCAGTATTAGTTTCCGATACACCACTGCAGGATCAATGTATTCCTTGGACCTTCACATTGACGATGAAACACAGAAATCGCATCGGAATTAAATACAAGATGCACAATGCCGCCTTAAGTGCAAGAAGAGTGAGACTTCTTAGAGTCTGTTCTTTGATCCTTTCCTGTGAGACCAGTATTATTTTCCGATACACCACTGCAGGTTCAATGCATTCCTTGGACATTCACATTGACGACAAAACACACAAATCGCATCGGAATTAAGTACAAAAGTCACAATGCCGCCTTAAGTACAAGAATAGAGACTCTTCTTACAGTCGGTGCTTTGATATTTTCCTGTGAGTCCAATATTAGTTTCCGATACACCACTGCTGGTTCAATGTATTCCTTGGACATTCACATTGACTATGAAACACTGAAATTACATCGGAATTAAATACAAAAGGGAAAATGCCGCCTTAAATGCAAGAAGAGTGAGACTTCTTAGAGTCTGTGCTTTGATCCTTTCCTATTAGACCAGTATTACTTTCCGATACACCTCTGCAGGTTCAATGTATTCCTTTTACATACACATTGACGATGAAACACTGAAATTACATCGGAATTAAATACATAAGCACAATGCCACCTTAAGTGCAAAAGGAGTGAGACTTCTAAGAGTCTGTGCTTTGATCCTTTCCTATGAGACTAGTATTAGTTTCCGATGCACCACAGCAGGTTCAATGCATTCCTTTTTACATAAACATTGAACATGAAACACTGAAATTACAACGGAATTAAATACAAAAGGCATTATGCCGCTTTAAGTGCAAGAAGAGTGAGACTTCTTCGAGTCTGTGATTTGATCCTATCTGTGAGACCAGTATTAGTTTCCGATACACCACTGCAGGTTCAATGTATTCCATGGACCTTCACATTAACGATGAAACACAGAAATCGCGTCGGAATTAAATACAAAAGGCAGGATGCCGCCTTAAATACAAGAATAGAGACTCTTCTTACAGTCGGTGATTAGATCCTTTCCTGTGAGACCAGTATTAGTTTCCGATACACCACCGTAGGCTCTATGTATTCCTGGGACATTCACATTGACGATGAAACACTGAAATTACTTCGGAATTAAATACAATGGGCACAATACCACCTTATGTGCAAAAGGAGCGATACTTCTTATAGTCTGTGCTTTGATCCTTTCCTATGAGACCAGTATTAGTTTACGATACACTACTGCAGGTTCAATGTATTCCCATTACATACACATTGATGATGAAACACTGAAATTACATCAGAATTAAATCCAAAAGGCACAATGCCACATTAAGTGCAAAAGGAGTGAGACTTCCTAGAGTATGTGCTTTGATGCTTTCCTATGAGACCAGTATTAGTATCCGATACACCACTGCAGGTTCAATGTATTCCTTGGACCTTCACATTGACGACAAAACGCAGTAATCGCATCGGAATTACATACAAAAGGCACAATGCCGCCTTAAGTACAAGATTATAGACTCTTCTTACAGTCGGTGTTTTGATCCTTTCCTGTGAGACCAGTATTAGTTTCCGATACACCACTGCACGTTCAGTGTATTCCTTGGACATTCAAATTGACGATGAAACACTGAAATTACATCGGAATTAAATACAAAGGGCACAATGCCGCCTTAAATACAAGAAGAGTGGGACTTTTTAGAGTCTGTGCGTTGATTCTTTCCTATGAGACCAGTGTTAGTTTTGATACACCACTGCAGATTCAATGTAATCCTTTTACATACACATTGACGATGAAACACTGAAATTACATCAGAATTAGATACAAAAGGCACAATGCCGCCTTAAGTGCAAGAAGAGTGAGACTTCTTAGAGTCTGTCCTTTGATCCTTTCCTGTGAGACCAGTTTTATTTTCCGATACACCACTGCGGGTTCAATGTATTCCTTGGACCTTCACATTGACGGCTATACACAGAAATCGCATCGGTATTAAATACAAAAGGCACAACTCCGCCATAAGTACAAGAATAGAGACTCTTCTTACAGTCGGTGCTTTGATCCTTTCCTGTGAGACCAGTATTAGTTTTCGATACACCACTGCATGCTCTATGTATTCCTTGGATATTCACATTGACGATGAAACACTCAAATTACATCGGAATTAAATACAAAATGCACAATGCCACCTTAAGTGCAAAATGAGTGATACTTCTTATAGTCTGTGCTTTGATCCTTTCCTATGAGACCAGTATCAGTTTCCGATAAACCACTGCAAGTTCAATGTATTCCTTTTACATACACATTGACGATGAAACACTGATATTACATCGGAATTATATACAAAAGGCACAATGCCACCTTAAGTATAAAAGGAGTGAGACTTCTTAGAGTCTGTGCTTTGATCATTTCGTATGAGACCAGTATTAGTTTCCGATACAACACTGCAGGTTCAATGTATTCCTTTTACATACACATTGACGATGAAATACTGAAATTACATCGGAATTGAATACAATAGGCACAATGCCACTTTAAGTGCAAAAGGAGTGAGCCTTCTTAGAGTCTGTGTTTTGATCCTTCTATATGAGACCAGTATTAGTTTCCGATACACCACAGCAGGCTTCATGTGTTCTTTTTACACACACATTGACGATGAAACACTGAAATTACATCGGAATTAAATACAAAAGGCACAATGCCGCCTTAAGTGCAAGAAGAGTGAGACTTCATAGAGTCTGTAGTTTGATCCTTTCGTGTGAGACCAGTATTAGTTTCCGATACACCACTGCACGTTCAATGTATTCCTAGGACCTTCACATTAACGATGAAACACAGAAATCACGTCGGAATTAAATACAAAAGGCACAATGCCGCCTTAAGTACAAGAATAGAGACTCCTCTTACTGTCGGCGCTTTGATCCTTTCCTGTGAGTCCAGTATTAGTTTCCGATACACCACTGCAGGTTCAATGTATTCCTTGGACAATCAAATTGACGATGAAACAATGAAATTACATCGGAAGTAAATACAAAAGGCACAATGCCGCCTTAAGTGCAAGAAGAGTGAGACTGCTTAGAGTCTGTGCTTTCATCCATTCCTGTGAGACCAGTATTAGTTACCTATACATCACTGCAGGTTCAATGTATTCCTTTTACATACACATTGACGAAGAAACACTGAAATTGCATCGGAATTAAATTCAAAAGGCAAAATGCCGTCTTAAGTGCAAGAAGAGTGAGACTTCTTAGAGTCTGTGCTTTGATCCTTTCCTATGAGACCAGTATTAGTTTCCGATACACCACTGCAGGTTCAATGTATTCCTTTTACATACACATTGACGATGAATCACTGAAATTACATCTGAATTAATACAAAAGGCACAATGCCACCGTAAGTGCAAAAGGTGAGAGACTTCTTCCAGTCTGTGCTTTGATCCTTTCCCATGAAACCAGTATTAGTTTCCGATATACCACTGCAGGTTCAATGTATTCCTTTTACATACACATTGACGATGAAACACTGAAATTACATCGGAATTAAGTACAAAAAGCACAATGCCACCTGAAGTGCAAAAGGAGTGAGACTTCTTTGAGTCTGTACTTTGATCCTTTCCTATGAGACCAGTATTGGTTTCCGATACACCACTGCCGGTTCAATGTATTCCTTTTACATACACATTGACGATGAAACACTTAAATTACATCGGAATTAAGTACAAAAGGAACAATGCCGCCTTAAGTGCAAGAAGAGTGAGACTTCTTAGAGTCTGTGGTTTGACCCTTTCCTGTGAGACCAGTATTAGTTTCCGATACACCACTGCAGGTTCAATGTATTCCTTGGACCTTCACGTTAACGATGAAACACAGAAATCGCGTCGGAATTAACTACAAAAGGCACAATGCCGGCTTAAGTGCAAGAGGAGTGAGACTTCATAGAGTCTGTGCTTTCATCCATTCCTGTGAGACCAGTATTAGTTACCGATACACCACTGCAGGTTCAATGTATTCCTTTTACATACACATTGACGATGAAACACAGAAATCGCGTCGGAATTAAATACAAAAGGCACAATGCCGCCTTAACTACAAGAATAGAGACCCTTCTTACAGTCGGTGCTTTGATCCTTTCCTGTGAGACCAGTATTAGTTTGCGATACACCACTGCGGGTTCAATATATTCCTTTTACAGACACATTGACGATGAAACACTGAAATTACATCGGAAATAAATACAAAAGGCACAATGCCTTCTTAATTGCAAAAGGTGTGAGACTTCTTAGAGTCTGTGGTTTGATCATTTCCTATGAGACCAGTATTAGTTTCCGATACACCACTGCAGGTTCAATGTTTTCCTTTTACATACACATTGACGATGAATCACTGAAATTACATCTGAGTTAATACAAAAGGCACAATGCCACCGTAAGTGCAAAAGGTGAGAGACTTCTTCCAGTCTGTGCTTTATTCCTTTCCCATGAGACCAGTATTAGTTTCCGATACACCCCTGCAGGTTCAATGTATTCCTTGGACCTTAACGTTAATGATGAAACACAGAAATCGCGTCGGAATTAACTACAAAAGGCACAATGCCGGCTTAAGTGCAAGAAGAGTGAGACTTCTTAGTGTCTGTGCTTTCATCCATTCCTGTGAGACCAGTATTAGTTACCGATATCCCCTGCAGGTTCAATGTATTCCTTTTACATACACATTGACGATGAAACACTGATATTACATCGGAATTAAGTACAAGAGGCACAATGCCACCTGAAGTGCAAAAGGAGTGAGACTTCTTTGAGTCTGTACTTTGATCCTTTCCTATAAGACCAGTATTGGTTTCCGATACACCACTGCCGGTTCAATGTATTCCTTTTACATACACATTGACGATGAAACACTTAAATTATATCGTAATTAAGTACAAAAGGAACAATGCCGCCATAAGTGCAAGAAGCGTGAGACTTCTTAGAGTCTGTAGTTTTATCCTTTCCTGTGAGTCCAGTATTAGCTTCCGATACACCACTGCAGGTTCAATATATTCCTTGGACCTTCACATTAACGATGAAACACAGAAATCGCGTCGGAATTAACTACAAAAGGCACAATGCCGCCTTAAGTACAAGAATAGAGACTCTTCCTACAGTCGGTCCTTTGATCCTTTCCTGTGAGACCAGTATTAGTTTCCGATACACCACTGCACGTTCAATGTATTCCTAGGACCTTCACATTAACGATGAAACACAGAAATCACGTCGGAATTAAATACAAAAGGCACAATGCCGCCTTAAGTACAAGAATAGAGACTCTTCTTACAGTCGGTGCTTTGATCCTTCCCTGTGAGACCAGTATTACTTACCGATACACCACTACTGGTTCTATGTATTCCTTGGACATTCACATTGACGATGAATTACTGAAATTACACCGGAATTAAATACAAGAGGCACAATGCCGCCTTAAGTGCAAGAAGAGTGAGACATCTTAGAGTCAGTGCTTTGATCCTTTCCAGTGAGACCAGTATTAGTTTCCGATACATAACTGCAGGTTCAATGTATTCCTTGGACATTCACATTGACGATGAAACACAGAAATCGCATGGGATTTAAATACAAAAGGCACAACGCCGCCTTAAGTAAAAGTATTGAGACTCTTCTTACAGTTGGTGCTTTGATCCTTTCCTGTGAGACTAGTATTAGTTTCCGATACACCACTGCTGGTTCTATGTATACCTTGGACACTCACATTGACGATGAAACACAGAAATTACATCGGAATTAAATACAAAAGTCACAATGCCGCCTTAAGTGCAAGAAGAGAGAGACTTCTTAGAGTCTGTGCTTTGTTCCTTTCCTGTGAGACCAGTGTTAGTTTCCCATACTCCACTGGAGGTTCAATGTATTTCTTGGACTTTCACATTGACGATGAAACACAGAAATCGCATCGGAATTAAATACAAAAGTCACAATGCCGCCTTAAGTACAAGAATAAAGACTCTTCTTACAGTCGGTGCTTTGAGCATTCCCTGTGAGACAAAGAATAGTATTCGAAACACCACTGCAGGTTCAATGTATTCCTTGAACCTTCACATTGACGATGAAACGCAGAAATCGCACCTGAATTAGGTACAAAAGGCACAATGCTGCCTTAAGTACAAGAATAGAGACTCTTCTTACAGTCGGTTCTTTGATCCTTTCCTATGAGACCAGTATTAGTTTCCGATACACCACTGAGGGTTCGATGTATTCCTTGGACCTTCACATTGACGATGAAACACAGAAATCGCATCGGAATTAAATACAAAAGGCACAATGCCGCCATAAGTACAAGAATAAAGACTCTTCTGACAGTCGGTGCTTTGAGCATTCCCTGTGAGACCAGTAATAGTTTCCGATACACCACTGCAGGTTCAATGTATTTCTTGGACTTTCACATTGACGATGAAACACAGATATCGCATCGGAATTAAATGCAAAATGCACAATGCCGCCTAAAGTAAAATAATAGAGACTCTTCTTACATTCGGTGCTTTGATCCTTTCCTGTGAGACCAGTATTAGTTTCCGATACACCACTGCAGGTTCAATGTATTCCTTGGACATTCACATTGACGATGAAACACAGAAATCGCGTCGGAAATAAATACAAAAGGCAAAATGCCGTCTTAAGTGCAAGAAGAGTGAGACTTCTTAGAGTCTGTGCTTTGATCCCTTCCAGAGAGACCAGTATTAGTTTCCGATACACCACTGCAGGTTCAATGTATTCCGTGGACATTCACATTGACGATGAAAAACAGAAATCGCGTCGGAATTACATACAAAAGGCACAATGCCGCCTTAAGTACAAGAATAGAGACTCTTCTTAAAGTCGGTGCCTTGATCCTATCCTGTGAGACCAGTATTAGTTTGCGATACACCGCTGCAGGTTCAATGAATTAATTTTACAGACACATTGACGATGAAACACTGAAATTACGTCGGAATTAAATACAAAATGCACAATACACCTTAATTGCAAAAGGTGTGAGACTTCTTAGAGTCTGTGCTTTGATCCGTTCCTATGAGACCAGTATTAGTTTCCGATACACCACTGCAGGTTCTATGTATTCCTTTTACATACACTTTGACGATGAAACACTGAAATTACATCGGAATTAAGTACAAAAGGCACAATGCCACCTTAAGTGCAAAAGGAGTGAGACTTCTTAGAGTCTGTACTTTGATCCTTTCCTATGAGACCAGTATTGGTTTCCGATACACCACTGCAGCTTCAATGAATTCCCTTTACATACGTATTGACGATGGAACACTTAAAGTACATCGGAATTAAGTACGAAAGGAACAATGCCGCCCTAAGTGCAAGAAGAGTGAGACTTCTCAGAGTCTGTGATTTGATCTTTTCCTGTGAGACCAGTATTAGTTTCCGATACACCACTGCAGGTTCAATGTATTCCTTGGACATTCACATTGACGATGAATTACTGAAATTACATCGGAATTAAATACAAGAGGCACAATGCCGCCTTAAGTGCAAGAAGAGTGAGACATCTTAGAGTCAGTGCTTTGGCCCTTTCCTGTGAGACCAGTGTTAGTTTCCGGTACTCCAATGCAGTTTCAATGTATTCCTTGGACCTACACATTGGCGATGAAACACAGAAATTGCATCGGAATTAAATACAAAAGTCACAATGCCGCCTTAAGTACAAGAATAAAGGCTCTTCTTACAGTCGGTGCTATGGGCATTCCCTGTGAGACCAGTATTAGTTTGCGATACACCACTGCAGGTTCAATGTATTCCTTTTACAGACACATTGACGATGAATCACTGAAGTTACATCGGAATTAAGTACAAAAGGCACAATGCCACCTTAAGTGCAAAAGGAGTGAGACCTCTTAGAGTCTGTATTTTGATCCTTTCCTATGAGACCAGTATTGGTTTCCGATACACCACTGCAGGTTCAATGTATTCCTTCTACATACACATTGACGATGAAACACTTAAATTACATCGGAATTAAGTACAAAAGGAACAATGCCGCCTTAAGTGCAAGAAGAGTGAGACTTCTTAGAGTCTGTGATTTGATCCTTTCCTGTGAGACCAGTATTAGTTTCCGATACACCACTGCTGGTTCAATGTATTCCTTGGACATTCACATTGACGATGAAACACAGAAATCGCATCGGAATTAAATACAAAAGGCATAACGCCGCTTTAAGTACAAGAATTGAGACTCTACTTACTGTCGGTGCGTTGATCCTTTCCTGTGAGACCAGTATTGGTTTCAGATACACCACTGCTGGTTTTATGTATTCCTTGGACCTTCACATTGACGATGAAACACAGAAATCGCATGGGATTTATATACAAAAGGCACAACGCCGCCTTAAGTAAAAGTATCGAGACTCTTCTTACAGTTGGTGCTTTGATCCTTTCCTGTGACACTAGTATTAGTTTCCGATACACCACTGCTGGTTCTATGTATACCTTGGACACTCACATTGACGATGAAACACAGAAATTACATCGGAATTAAATACAAAAGTCACAATGCCGCCTTCAGTGCAAGAAGAGAGAGACTTCTTAGAGTCTGTGCTTTGTTCCTTTCCTGTGAGACCAGTGTTAGTCACCTATACTCCACTGGAGGTTCAATGTATTTCTTGGACTTTCACATTGACGATGAAACACAGAAATCACATCGGAATTAAATACAAAAGTCACAATGCCGCCTTAAGTACAAGAATAAAGACTCTTCTTACAGTCGGTGCTTTGAGCATTCCCTGTGAGACAAGGAATAGTATCCGAAACACCACTGCAGGTTCAATGTATTCCTTGAACCTTCACATTGTCGATGAAACGCAGAAATCGCACCTGAATTAAGTACAAAAGGCACAATGCTGCCATAAGTACAAGAATAGAGACTCTTCTTACAGTCGGTGCTTTGATCCTTTCCTGTGAGACCAGTATTAGGTTCCGATACACCACTGCAGGTACATTGTATTCCTTGGACATTCACATTGACGATGAAACACTGAAATTACATCGGAATTAAATACAAAAGGCACAATGCCGCCTTAAATGCAAGAAGAGTGAGACTTCGTAGAGTCTGTGTTTTGATCCTTTCCTATGAGACCAGTATTAGTTTCTGATACACCACTGCAGGTTCAATGTATTCCTTTTTCATACACATTGACGATGAAACACTGAAATTACATCGGAATTAAATACAAAAGGCATAATGCCTTCCTAAGTGCAAAAGGAGTGAGACTTCTTAGAGTCTGTGTTTTGATCCTTTCCTGTGAGACCAGTATTAGTTTCCGATACACCACTGAGGGTTCGATGTATTCCTTGGACCTTCACATTGACGATGAAACACAGAAATCGCATCGGAATTAAATACAAAAGGCACAATGCCGCCATAAGTACAAGAATAAAGACTCTTCTGACAGTCGGTGCTTTGAGCATTCCCTGTGAGACCAGTATTAGTTTGCGATACACCACTGCAGGTTCAATGTATTCCTTGGACATTCAAATTGACGATGAAACACTGAAATTACATCGGAATTAAATACAAAGGGCACAATGCCGCCTTGAATACAAGAAGAGTGGGACTTTTTAGAGTCTGTGCGTTGATTCTTTCCTATGAGACCAGTGTTAGTTTTGATACACCACTGCAGATTCAATGTAATCCTTTTACATACACATTGACGATGAAACACTGAAATTACATCAGAATTAGATACAAAAGGCACAATGCCGCCTTAAGTGCAAGAAGAGTGAGACTTCTTAGAGTCTGTCCTTTGATCCTTTCCTGTGAGACCAGTTTTATTTTCCGATACACCACTGCGGGTTCAATGTATTCCTTGGACCTTCACATTGACGGCTATACACAGAAATCGCATCGGTATTAAATACAAAAGGCACAACTCCGCCATAAGTACAAGAATAGAGACTCTTCTTACAGTCGGTGCTTTGATCCTTTCCTGTGAGACCAGTATTAGTTTTCGATACACCACTGCATGCTCTATGTATTCCTTGGATATTCACATTGACGATGAAACACTTAAATTACATCGGAATTAAATACAAAATGCACAATGCCACCTTAAGTGCAAAATGAGTGAGACTTCTTATAGTCTGTGCTTTGATCCTTTCCTATGAGACCAGTACCAGTTTCCGATAAACCACTGCAAGTTCAATGTATTCCTTTTACATACACATTGACGATGAAACACTGATATTACATCGGAATTATATACAAAAGGCACAATGCCACCTTAAGTATAAAAGGAGTGAGACTTCTTAGAGTCTGTGCTTTGATCATTTCGTATGAGACCAGTATTAGTTTCCGATACAACACTGCAGGTTCAAAGTATTCCTTTTACATACACATTGACGATGAAATACTGAAATTACATCGGAATTGAATACAATAGGCACAATGCCACTTTAAGTGCAAAAGGAGTGAGCCTTCTTAGAGTCTGTGTTTTGATCCTTCTATATGAGACCAGTATTAGTTTCCGATACACCACAGCAGGCTTCATGTGTTCTTTTTACACACACATTGACGATGAAACACTGAAATTACATCGGAATTAAATACAAAAGGCACAATGCCGCCTTAAGTGCAAGAAGAGTGAGACTTCATAGAGTCTGTAGTTTGATCCTTTCGTGTGAGACCAGTATTAGTTTCCGATACACCACTGCACGTTCAATGTATTCCTAGGACCTTCACATTAACGATGAAACACAGAAATCACGTCGGAATTAAATACAAAAGGCACAATGCCGCCTTAAGTACAAGAATAGAGACTCCTCTTACTGTCGGCGCTTTGATCCTTTCCTGTGAGTCCAGTATTAGTTTCCGATACACCACTGCAGGTTCAATGTATTCCTTCGACAATCAAATTGACGATGAAACAATGAAATTACATCGGAATTAAATACAAAAGGCACAATGCCGCCTTAAGTGCAAGAAGAGTGAGACTGCTTAGAGTCTGTGCTTTCATCCATTCCTGTGAGACCAGTATTAGTTACCTATACATCACTGCAGGTTCAATGTATTCCTTTTACATACACATTGACGAAGAAACACTGAAATTGCATCGGAATTAAATTCAAAAGGCAAAATGCCGTCTTAAGTGCAAGAAGAGTGAGACTTCTTAGAGTCTGTGCTTTGATCCTTTCCTATGAGACCAGTATTAGTTTCCGATACACCACTGCAGGTTCAATGTATTCCTTTTACATACACATTGACGATGAATCACTGAAATTACATCTGAATTAATACAAAAGGCACAATGCAACCGTAAGTGCAAAAGGTGAGAGACTTCTTCCAGTCTGTGCTTTGATCCTTTCCCATGAAACCAGTATTAGTTTCCGATATACCACTGCAGGTTCAATGTATTCCTTTTACATACACATTGACGATGAAACACTGAAATTACATCGGAATTAAGTACAAAAAGCACAATGCCACCTGAAGTGCAAAAGGAGTGAGACTTCTTTGAGTCTGTACTTTGATCCTTTCCTATGAGACCAGTATTGGTTTCCGATACACCACTGCCGGTTCAATGTATTCCTTTTACATACACATTGACGATGAAACACTTAAATTACATCGGAATTAAGTACAAAAGGAACAATGCCGCCTTAAGTGCAAGAAGAGTGAGACTTCTTAGAGTCTGTGGTTTGATCCTTTCCTGTGAGACCAGTATTAGTTTCCGATACACCACTGCAGGTTCAATGTATTCCTTGGACCTTCACGTTAACGATGAAACACAGAAATCGCGTCGGAATTAACTACAAAAGGCACAATGCCGGCTTAAGTGCAAGAAGAGTGAGACTTCATAGAGTCTGTGCTTTCATCCATTCCTGTGAGACCAGTATTAGTTACCGACACACCACTGCAGGTTCAATGTATTCCTTTTACATACACATTGACGATGAAACACAGAAATCGCGTCGGAATTAAATACAAAAGGCACAATGCCGCCTTAACTACAAGAATAGAGACCCTTCTTACAGTCGGTGCTTTGATCCTTTCCTGTGAGACCAGTATTAGTTTGCGATACACCACTGCGGGTTCAATATATTCCTTTTACAGACACATTGACGATGAAACACTGAAATTACATCGGAAATAAATACAAAAGGCACAATGCCTTCTTAATTGCAAAAGGTGTGAGACTTCTTATAGTCTGTGGTTTGATCATTTCCTATGAGACCAGTATTAGTTTCCGATACACCACTGCAGGTTCAATGTTTTCCTTTTACATACACATTGACGATGAATCACTGAAATTACATCTGAGTTAATACAAAAGGCACAATGCCACCGTAAGTGCAAAAGGTGAGAGACTTCTTCCAGTCTGTGCTTTATTCCTTTCCCATGAGACCAGTATTAGTTTCCGATACACCCCTGCAGGTTCAATGTATTCCTTGGACCTTAACGTTAATGATGAAACACAGAAATCGCGTCGGAATTAACTACAAAAGGCACAATGCCGGCTTAAGTGCAAGAAGAGTGAGACTTCTTAGTGTCTGTGCTTTCATCCATTCCTGTGAGACCAGTATTAGTTACCGATATCCCCTGCAGGTTCAATGTATTCCTTTTACATACACATTGACGATGAAACACTGATATTACATCGGAATTAAGTACAAGAGGCACAATGCCACCTGAAGTGCAAAAGGAGTGAGACTTCTTTGAGTCTGTAATTTGATCCTTTCCTATAAGACCAGTATTGGTTTCCGATACACCACTGCCGGTTCAATGTATTCCTTTTACATACACATTGACGATGAAACACTTAAATTACATCGTAATTAAGTACAAAAGGAACAATGCCGCCATAAGTGCAAGAAGCGTGAGACTTCTTAGAGTCTGTAGTTTTATCCTTTCCTGTGAGTCCAGTATTAGCTTCCGATACACCACTGCAGGTTCAATATATTCCTTGGACCTTCACATTAACGATGAAACACAGAAATCGCGTCGGAATTAACTACAAAAGGCACAATGCCGCCTTAAGTACAAGAATAGAGACTCTTCCTACAGTCGGTCCTTTGATCCTTTCCTGTGAGACCAGTATTAGTTTCCGATACACCACTGCACGTTCAATGTATTCCTAGGACCTTCACATTAACGATGAAACACAGAAATCACGTCGGAATTAAATACAAAAGGCACAATGCCGCCTTAAGTACAAGAATAGAGACTCTTCTTACAGTCGGTGCTTTGATCCTTCCCTGTGAGACCAGTATTACTTACCGATACACCACTACTGGTTCTATGTATTCCTTGGACATTCACATTGACGATGAATTACTGAAATTACATCGGAATTAAATACAAGAGGCACAATGCCGCCTTAAGTGCAAGAAGAGTGAGACATCTTAGAGTCAGTGCTTTGATCCTTTCCAGTGAGACCAGTATTAGTTTCCGATACATAACTGCAGGTTCAATGTATTCCTTGGACATTCACATTGACGATGAAACACAGAAATCGCATGGGATTTAAATACAAAAGGCACAACGCCGCCTTAAGTAAAAGTATTGAGACTCTTCTTACAGTTGGTGCTTTGATCCTTTCCTGTGAGACTAGTATTAGTTTCCGATACACCACTGCTGGTTCTATGTATACCTTGGACACTCACATTGACGATGAAACACAGAAATTACATCGGAATTAAATACAAAAGTCACAATGCCGCCTTAAGTGCAAGAAGAGAGAGACTTCTTAGAGTCTGTGCTTTGTTCCTTTCCTGTGAGACCAGTGTTAGTTTCCCATACTCCACTGGAGGTTCAATGTATTTCTTGGACTTTCACATTGACGATGAAACACAGAAATCGCATCGGAATTAAATACAAAAGTCACAATGCCGCCTTAAGTACAAGAATAAAGACTCTTCTTACAGTCGGTGCTTTGAGCATTCCCTGTGAGACAAAGAATAGTATTCGAAACACCACTGCAGGTTCAATGTATTCCTTGAACCTTCACATTGACGATGAAACGCAGAAATCGCACCTGAATTAGGTACAAAAGGCACAATGCTGCCTTAAGTACAAGAATAGAGACTCTTCTTACAGTCGGTTCTTTGATCCTTTCCTATGAGACCAGTATTAGTTTCCGATACACCACTGAGGGTTCGATGTATTCCTTGGACCTTCACATTGACGATGAAACACAGAAATCGCATCGGAATTAAATACAAAAGGCACAATGCCGCCATAAGTACAAGAATAAAGACTCTTCTGACAGTCGGTGCTTTGAGCATTCCCTGTGAGACCAGTAATAGTTTCCGATACACCACTGCAGGTTCAATGTATTTCTTGGACTTTCACATTGACGATGAAACACAGATATCGCATCGGAATTAAATGCAAAATGCACAATGCCGCCTAAAGTAAAATAATAGAGACTCTTCTTACATTCGGTGCTTTGATCCTTTCCTGTGAGACCAGTATTAGTTTCCGATACACCACTGCAGGTTCAATGTATTCCTTGGACATTCACATTGACGATGAAACACAGAAATCGCGTCGGAAATAAATACAAAAGGCAAAATGCCGTCTTAAGTGCAAGAAGAGTGAGACTTCTTAGAGTCTGTGCTTTGATCCCTTCCAGAGAGACCAGTATTAGTTTCCGATACACCACTGCAGGTTCAATGTATTCCGTGGACATTCACATTGACGATGAAAAACAGAAATCGCGTCGGAATTACATACAAAAGGCACAATGCCGCCTTAAGTACAAGAATAGAGACTCTTCTTAAAGTCGGTGCCTTGATCCTATCCTGTGAGACCAGTATTAGTTTGCGATACACCGCTGCAGGTTCAATGAATTAATTTTACAGACACATTGACGATGAAACACTGAAATTACGTCGGAATTAAATACAAAATGCACAATACACCTTAATTGCAAAAGGTGTGAGACTTCTTAGAGTCTGTGCTTTGATCCTTTCCTATGAGACCAGTATTAGTTTCCGATACACCACTGCAGGTTCTATGTATTCCTTTTACATACACTTTGACGATGAAACACTGAAATTACATCGGAATTAAGTACAAAAGGCACAATGCCACCTTAAGTGCAAAAGGAGTGAGACTTCTTAGAGTCTGTACTTTGATCCTTTCCTATGAGACCAGTATTGGTTTCCGATACACCACTGCAGCTTCAATGAATTCCCTTTACATACGTATTGACGATGGAACACTTAAAGTACATCGGAATTAAGTACAAAAGGAACAATGCCGCCCTAAGTGCAAGAAGAGTGAGACTTCTCAGAGTCTGTGATTTGATCTTTTCCTGTGAGACCAGTATTAGCTTCCGATACACCACTGCAGGTTCAATGTATTCCTTGGACATTCACATTGACGATGAATTACTGAAATTACATCGGAATTAAATACAAGAGGCACAATGCCGCCTTAAGTGCAAGAAGAGTGAGACATCTTAGAGTCAGTGCTTTGGCCCTTTCCTGTGAGACCAGTGTTAGTTTCCGGTACTCCAATGCAGTTTCAATGTATTCCTTGGACCTACACATTGGCGATGAAACACAGAAATTGCATCGGAATTAAATACAAAAGTCACAATGCCGCCTTAAGTACAAGAATAAAGGCTCTTCTTACAGTCGGTGCTATGGGCATTCCCTGTGAGACCAGTATTAGTTTGCGATACACCACTGCAGGTTCAATGTATTCCTTTTACAGACACATTGACGATGAATCACTGAAGTTACATCGGAATTAAGTACAAAAGGCACAATGCCACCTTAAGTGCAAAAGGAGTGAGACCTCTTAGAGTCTGTATTTTGATCCTTTCCTATGAGACCAGTATTGGTTTCCGATACACCACTGCAGGTTCAATGTATTCCTTCTACATACACATTGACGATGAAACACTTAAATTACATCGGAATTAAGTACAAAAGGAACAATGCCGCCTTAAGTGCAAGAAGAGTGAGACTTCTTAGAGTCTGTGATTTGATCCTTTCCTGTGAGACCAGTATTAGTTTCCGATACACCACTGCTGGTTCAATGTATTCCTTGGACCTTCACATTGACGATGAAACACAGAAATCGCATCGGAATTAAATACAAAAGGCATAACGCCGCTTTAAGTACAAGAATTGAGACTCTACTTACTGTCGGTGCGTTGATCCTTTCCTGTGAGACCAGTATTGGTTTCAGATACACCACTGCTGGTTTTATGTATTCCTTGGACCTTCACATTGACGATGAAACACAGAAATCGCATGGGATTTATATACAAAAGGCACAACGCCGCCTTAAGTAAAAGTATCGAGACTCTTCTTACAGTTGGTGCTTTGATCCTTTCCTGTGACACTAGTATTAGTTTCCGATACACCACTGCTGGTTCTATGTATACCTTGGACACTCACATTGACGATGAAACACAGAAATTACATCGGAATTAAATACAAAAGTCACAATGCCGCCTTCAGTGCAAGTAGAGAGAGACTTCTTAGAGTCTGTGCTTTGTTCCTTTCCTGTGAGACCAGTGTTAGTCACCTATACTCCACTGGAGGTTCAATGTATTTCTTGGACTTTCACATTGACGATGAAACACAGAAATCACATCGGAATTAAATACAAAAGTCACAATGCCGCCTTAAGTACAAGAATAAAGACTCTTCTTACAGTCGGTGCTTTGAGCATTCCCTGTGAGACAAGGAATAGTATCCGAAACACCACTGCAGGTTCAATGTATTCCTTGAACCTTCACATTGACGATGAAACGCAGAAATCGCACCTGAATTAAGTACAAAAGGCACAATGCCGCCATAAGTACAAGAATAGAGACTCTTCTTACAGTCGGTGCTTTGATCCTTTCCTGTGAGACCAGTATTAGGTTCCGATACACCACTGCAGGTACATTGTATTCCTTGGACATTCACATTGACGATGAAACACTGAAATTACATCGGAATTAAATACAAAAGGCACAATGCCGCCTTAAATGCAAGAAGAGTGAAACTTCGTAGAGTCTGTGTTTTGATCCTTTCCTATGAGACCAGTATTAGTTTCTGATACACCACTGCAGGTTCAATGTATTCCTTTTTCATACACATTGACGATGAAACACTGAAATTACATCGGAATTAAATACAAAAGGCATAATGCCTTCCTAAGTTCAAAAGGAGTGAGACTTCTTAGAGTCTGTGTTTTGATCCTTTCCTATGAGACCAGTATTAGTTTCCGATACACCACTGAGGGTTCGATGTATTCCTTGGACCTTCACATTGACGATGAAACACAGAAATCGCATCGGAATTAAATACAAAAGGCACAATGCCGCCATAAGTACAAGAATAAAGACTCTTCTGACAGTCGGTGCTTTGAGCATTCCCTGTGAGACCAGTATTAGTTTGCGATACACCACTGCAGGTTCAATGTATTTCTTGGACTTTCACATTGACGATGAAACACAGATATCGCATCGGAATTAAATGCAAAATGCACAATGCCGCCTAAAGTAAAAGAATAGAGACTCTTCTTACATTCGGTGCTTTGATCCTGTCCTGTGAGACCAGTATTAGTTTCCGATACACCACTGCACGTTCAATGTATTCCTAGGACCTTCACATTAACGACGAAACACAGAAATTACGTCGGAATTGAATACAAAAGGCACAATGCCGCCTTAAGTACAAGAATAGAGACTCCTCTTACTGTCGGCGCTTTGATCCTTTCCTGTGAGTCCAGTATTAGTTTCCGATACACCACTGCAGGTTCAATGTATTCCTTGGACAATCAAATTGACGATGAAACAATGAAATTACATCGGAATTAAATACAAAAGGCACAATGCCGCCTTAAGTGCAAGAAGAGTGAGACTGCTTAGAGTCTGTGCTTTCATCCGTTCCTGTGAGACCAGTATTAGTTACCTATACATCACTGCAGGTTCAATGTATTCCTTTTACATACACATTGACGAAGAAACACTGAAATTGCATCGGAATTAAATTCAAAAGGCAAAATGCCGTCTTAAGTGCAAGAAGAGTGAGACTTCTTAGAGTCTGTGCTTTGATCCTTTCCTATGAGACCAGTATTAGTTTCCGATACACCACTGCAGGTTCAATGTATTCCTTTTACATACACATTGACGATGAATCACTGAAATTACATCTGAATTAATACAAAAGGCACAATGCCACCGTAAGTGCAAAAGGTGAGAGACTTCTTCCAGTCTGTGCTTTGATCCTTTCCCATGAAACCAGTATTATTTTCCGATATACCACTGCAGGTTCAATGTATTCCTTTTACATACACATTGACGATGAAACACTGAAATTACATCGGAATTAAGTACAAAAAGCACAATGCCACCTGAAGTGCAAAAGGAGTGAGACTTCTTTGAGTCTGTACTTTGATCCTTTCCTATGAGACCAGTATTGGTTTCCGATACACCACTGCCGGTTCAATGTATTCCTTTTACATACACATTGACGATGAAACACTTAAATTACATCGGAATTAAGTACAAAAGGAACAATGCCGCCTTAAGTGCAAGAAGAGTGAGACTTCTTAGAGTCTGTGGTTTGATCCTTTCCTGTGAGACCAGTATTAGTTTCCGATACACCACTGCAGGTTCAATGTATTCCTTGGACCTTCACGTTAACGATGAAACACAGAAATCGCGTCGGAATTAACTACAAAAGGCACAATGCCGGCTTAAGTGCAAGAAGAGTGAGACTTCATAGAGTCTGTGCTTTCATCCATTCCTGTGAGACCAGTATTAGTTACCGATACACCACTGCAGGTTCAATGTATTCCTTTTACATACACATTGACGATGAAACACAGAAATCGCGTCGGAATTAAATACAAAAGGCACAATGCCGCCTTAACTACAAGAATAGAGACCCTTCTTACAGTCGGTGCTTTGATCCTTTCCTGTGAGACCAGTATTAGTTTGCGATACACCACTGCGGGTTCAATATATTCCTTTTACAGACACATTGACGATGAAACACTGAAATTACATCGGAAATAAATACAAAAGGCACAATGCCTTCTTAATTGCAAAAGGTGTGAGACTTCTTAGAGTCTGTGGTTTGATCATTTCCTATGAGACCAGTATTAGTTTCCGATACACCACTGCAGGTTCAATGTTTTCCTTTTACATACACATTGACGATGAATCACTGAAATTACATCTGAGTTAATACAAAAGGCACAATGCCACCGTAAGTGCAAAAGGTGAGAGACTTCTTCCAGTCTGTGCTTTATTCCTTTCCCATGAGACCAGTATTAGTTTCCGATACACCCCTGCAGGTTCAATGTATTCCTTGGACCTTAACGTTAATGATGAAACACAGAAATCGCGTCGGAATTAACTACAAAAGGCACAATGCCGGCTTAAGTGCAAGAAGAGTGAGACTTCTTAGTGTCTGTGCTTTCATCCATTCCTGTGAGACCAGTATTAGTTACCGATATCCCCTGCAGGTTCAATGTATTCCTTTTACATACACATTGACGATGAAACACTGATATTACATCGGAATTAAGTACAAGAGGCACAATGCCACCTGAAGTGCAAAAGGAGTGAGACTTCTTTGAGTCTGTACTTTGATCCTTTCCTATAAGACCAGTATTGGTTTCCGATACACCACTGCCGGTTCAATGTATTCCTTTTACATACACATTGACGATGAAACACTTAAATTACATCGTAATTAAGTACAAAAGGAACAATGCCGCCATAAGTGCAAGAAGCGTGAGACTTCTTAGAGTCTGTAGTTTTATCCTTTCCTGTGAGTCCAGTATTAGCTTCCGATACACCACTGCAGGTTCAATATATTCCTTGGACCTTCACATTAACGATGAAACACAGAAATCGCGTCGGAATTAACTACAAAAGGCACAATGCCGCCTTAAGTACAAGAATAGAGACTCTTCCTACAGTCGGTCCTTTGATCCTTTCCTGTGAGACCAGTATTAGTTTCCGATACACCACTGCACGTTCAATGTATTCCTAGGACCTTCACATTAACGATGAAACACAGAAATCACGTCGGAATTAAATACAAAAGGCACAATGCCGCCTTAAGTACAAGAATAGAGACTCTTCTTACAGTCGGTGCTTTGATCCTTCCCTGTGAGACCAGTATTACTTACCGATACACCACTACTGGTTCTATGTATTCCTTGGACATTCACATTGACGATGAATTACTGAAATTACATCGGAATTAAATACAAGAGGCACAATGCCGCCTTAAGTGCAAGAAGAGTGAGACATCTTAGAGTCAGTGCTTTGATCCTTTCCAGTGAGACCAGTATTAGTTTCCGATACATAACTGCAGGTTCAATGTATTCCTTGGACATTCACATTGACGATGAAACACAGAAATCGCATGGGATTTAAATACAAAAGGCACAACGCCGCCTTAAGTAAAAGTATTGAGACTCTTCTTACAGTTGGTGCTTTGATCCTTTCCTGTGAGACTAGTATTAGTTTCCGATACACCACTGCTGGTTCTATGTATACCTTGGACACTCACATTGACGATGAAACACAGAAATTACATCGGAATTAAATACAAAAGTCACAATGCCGCCTTAAGTGCAAGAAGAGAGAGACTTCTTAGAGTCTGTGCTTTGTTCCTTTCCTGTGAGACCAGTGTTAGTTTCCCATACTCCACTGGAGGTTCAATGTATTTCTTGGACTTTCACATTGACGATGAAACACATAAATCGCATCGGAATTAAATACAAAAGTCACAATGCCGCCTTAAGTACAAGAATAAAGACTCTTCTTACAGTCGGTGCTTTGAGCATTCCCTGTGAGACAAAGAATAGTATTCGAAACACCACTGCAGGTTCAATGTATTCCTTGAACCTTCACATTGACGATGAAACGCAGAAATCGCACCTGAATTAGGTACAAAAGGCACAATGCTGCCTTAAGTACAAGAATAGAGACTCTTCTTACAGTCGGTTCTTTGATCCTTTCCTATGAGACCAGTATTAGTTTCCGATACACCACTGAGGGTTCGATGTATTCCTTGGACCTTCACATTGACGATGAAACACAGAAATCGCATCGGAATTAAATACAAAAGGCACAATGCCGCCATAAGTACAAGAATAAAGACTCTTCTGACAGTCGGTGCTTTGAGCATTCCCTGTGAGACCAGTAACAGTTTCCGATACACCACTGCAGGTTCAATGTATTTCTTGGACTTTCACATTGACGATGAAACACAGATATCGCATCGGAATTAAATGCAAAATGCACAATGCCGCCTAAAGTAAAATAATAGAGACTCTTCTTACATTCGGTGCTTTGATCCTTTCCTGTGAGACCAGGGTTAGTTTCCGATACACCACTGCAGGTTCAATGTATTCCTTGGACATTCACATTTACGATGAAACACAGAAATCGCGTCGGAAATAAATACAAAAGGCAAAATGCCGTCTTAAGTGCAAGAAGAGTGAGACTTCTTAGAGTCTGTGCTTTGATCCCTTCCAGAGAGACCAGTATTAGTTTCCGATACACCACTGCAGGTTCAATGTATTCCGTGGACATTCACATTGACGATGAAAAACAGAAATCGCGTCGGAATTACATACAAAAGGCACAATGCCGCCTTAAGTACAAGAATAGAGACTCTTCTTAAAGTCGGTGCCTTGATCCTATCCTGTGAGACCAGTATTAGTTTGCGATACACCGCTGCAGGTTCAATGAATTAATTTTACAGACACATTGACGATGAAACACTGAAATTACGTCGGAATTAAATACAAAATGCACAATACACCTTAATTGCAAAAGGTGTGAGACTTCTTAGAGTCTGTGCTTTGATCCTTTCCTATGAGACCAGTATTAGTTTCCGATACACCACTGCAGGTTCTATGTATTCCTTTTACATACACTTTGACGATGAAACACTGAAATTACATCGGAATTAAGTACAAAAGGCACAATGCCACCTTAAGTGCAAAAGGAGTGAGACTTCTTAGAGTCTGTACTTTGATCCTTTCCTATGAGACCAGTATTGGTTTCCGATACACCACTGCAGCTTCAATGAATTCCCTTTACATACGTATTGACGATGGAACACTTAAAGTACATCGGAATTAAGTACAAAAGGAACAATGCCGCCCTAAGTGCAAGAAGAGTGAGACTTCTCAGAGTCTGTGATTTGATCTTTTCCTGTGAGACCAGTATTAGTTTCCGATACACCACTGCAGGTTCAATGTATTCCTTGGACATTCACATTGACGATGAATTACTGAAATTACATCGGAATTAAATACAAGAGGCACAATGCCGCCTTAAGTGCAAGAAGAGTGAGACATCTTAGAGTCAGTGCTTTGGCCCTTTCCTGTGAGACCAGTGTTAGTTTCCGGTACTCCAATGCAGTTTCAATGTATTCCTTGGACCTACACATTGGCGATGAAACACAGAAATTGCATCGGAATTAAATACAAAAGTCACAATGCCGCCTTAAGTACAAGAATAAAGGCTCTTCTTACAGTCGGTGCTATGGGCATTCCCTGTGAGACCAGTATTAGTTTGCGATACACCACTGCAGGTTCAATGTATTCCTTTTACAGACACATTGACGATGAATCACTGAAGTTACATCGGAATTAAGTACAAAAGGCACAATGCCACCTTAAGTGCAAAAGGAGTGAGACCTCTTAGAGTCTGTATTTTGATCCTTTCCTATGAGACCAGTATTGGTTTCCGATACACCACTGCAGGTTCAATGTATTCCTTCTACATACACATTGACGATGAAACACTTAAATTACATCGGAATTAAGTACAAAAGGAACAATGCCGCCTTAAGTGCAAGAAGAGTGAGACTTCTTAGAGTCTGTGATTTGATCCTTTCCTGTGAGACCAGTATTAGTTTCCGATACACCACTGCTGGTTCAATGTATTCCTTGGACCTTCACATTGACGATGAAACACAGAAATCGCATCGGAATTAAATACAAAAGGCATAACGCCGCTTTAAGTACAAGAATTGAGACTCTACTTACTGTCGGTGCGTTGATCCTTTCCTGTGAGACCAGTATTGGTTTCAGATACACCACTGCTGGTTTTATGTATTCCTTGGACCTTCACATTGACGATGAAACACAGAAATCGCATGGGATTTATATACAAAAGGCACAACGCCGCCTTAAGTAAAAGTATCGAGACTCTTCTTACAGTTGGTGCATTGATCCTTTCCTGTGACACTAGTATTAGTTTCCGATACACCACTGCTGGTTCTATGTATACCTTGGACACTCACATTGACGATGAAACACAGAAATTACATCGGAATTAAATACAAAAGTCACAATGCCGCCTTCAGTGCAAGAAGAGAGAGACTTCTTAGAGTCTGTGCTTTGTTCCTTTCCTGTGAGACCAGTGTTAGTCACCTATACTCCACTGGAGGTTCAATGTATTTCTTGGACTTTCACATTGACGATGAAACACAGAAATCACATCGGAATTAAATACAAAAGTCACGATGCCGCCTTAAGTACAAGAATAAAGACTCTTCTTACAGTCGGTGCTTTGAGCATTCCCTGTGAGACAAGGAATAGTATCCGAAACACCACTGCAGGTTCAATGTATCCCTTGAACCTTCACATTGACGATGAAACGCAGAAATCGCACCTGAATTAAGTACAAAAGGCACAATGCTGCCATAAGTACAAGAATAGAGACTCTTCTTACAGTCGGTGCTTTGATCCTTTCCTGTGAGACCAGTATTAGGTTCCGATACACCACTGCAGGTACATTGTATTCCTTGGACATTCACATTGACGATGAAACACTGAAATTACATCGGAATTAAATACAAAAGGCACAATGCCGCCTTAAATGCAAGAAGAGTGAGACTTCGTAGAGTCTGTGTTTTGATCCTTTCCTATGAGACCAGTATTAGTTTGTGATACACCACTGCAGGTTCAATGTATTCCTTTTTCATACACATTGACGATGAAACACTGAAATTACATCGGAATGAAATACAAAAGGCATAATGCCTTCCTAAGTGCAAAAGGAGTGAGACTTCTTAGAGTGTGTGTTTTGATCCTTTCCTATGAGACCAGTATTAGTTTCCGATACACCACTGAGGGTTCGATGTATTCCTTGGACCTTCACATTGACGATGAAACACAGAAATCGCATCGGAATTAAATACAAAAGGCACAATGCCGCCATAAGTACAAGAATAAAGACTCTTCTGACAGTCGGTGCTTTGAGCATTCCCTGTGAGACCAGTATTAGTTTGCGATACACCACTGCAGGTTCAATGTATTTCTTGGACTTTCACATTGACGATGAAACACAGATATCGCATCGGAATTAAATGCAAAATGCACAATGCCGCCTAAAGTAAAAGAATAGAGACTCTTCTTACATTCGGTGCTTTGATCCTGTCCTGTGAGACCAGTATTAGTTTCCGATACACCACTGCAGGTTCAGTGTATTCCTTGGACATTGACATTGACGATGAAACACAGAAATCTCGTCGGAAATAAATACAAAAGGCAAAATGCCGTCTTAAGTGCAAGAAGAGTGAGACTTCTTAGAGTCTGTGCTTTGATCCCTTCCAGAGAGACCAGTATTAGTTTCCGATACACCACTGCAGGTTCAATGTATTCCGTGGACCTTCACATTGACGATGAAAAACAGAAATCGCGTCGGAATTACATACAAAAGGCACAATGCCGCCTTAAGTACAAGAATAGAGACACTTCTTAAAGTCGGTGCCTTGATCCTATCCTGTGAGACCAGTATTAGTTTGCGATACACCGCTGCAGGTTCAATGTATTAATTTTACAGACACATTGACGATGAAACACTGAAATTACGTCGGAATTAAATACAAAATGCACAATGCACCTTAATTGCAAAAGGTGTGAGACTTCTTAGGGTCTGTGCTTTGTTCCTTTCCTATGAGACCAGTATTTGTTTCCGATACACCACTGCAGGTTCTATGTATTCCTTTTACATACACTTTGACGATGAAACACTGAAATTACATCGGAATTAAGTACAAAAGGCACAATGCCACCTTAAGTGCAAAAGGAGTGAGACTTCTTAGAGTCTGTACTTTGATCCTTTCCTATGAGACCAGTATTGGTTTCCGATACACCACTGCAGGTTCAATGTATTTCTTTTACATACACATTGACGATGAAACACTTAAATTACATCGGAATTTAGTACAAAAGCAACAATGCCGCCTTAAGTGCAAGAAGAGTGAGACTTCTTAGAGTCTGTGATTTGATCCTTTCCTGTGAGACCAGTATTAGTTTTCGATACACCACTGCAGGTTCAACGTATTCCTTGGACATTCACATTGACGATGAAACACTGAAATTACATCGGAATTAAATACAAAGGGCACAATGCCACCTTAAGTGCAAAAGGAGTGAGACTTCTTAGAGTCTGTGCTTTGATGCTTTCCTATGAAACCAGTATTAGTTTCCGATACACCACTGCAGGTTCAATGAATTCCTTTTACATACACATTGATGATGAAACACTGAAATTACATAGGAATTAAATAAAAAATGCAAAATGCCACCTTAAGAGCTAAAGCAGTGAGACTTCTTAGAGTCTGTGCTTTGATCCTTTCCTATGTGACCAGTATTAGTTTCCGATACACCACTGCAGGTTCAATGAATTCCTTTTACATACACATTGATGATGAAACACTGAAATTACATCGGAATTAAATACAAAAGGCACAATGCCGCCTTAAATGCAAGAAGAGTGTGACTTCGTAGAGTCTGTGTTTTGATCCTTTCCTTTGAGACCAGTATTAGTTTCCGATAGACCACTGCAGGTTCAATGTATTCCTTTTACATACACATTGACGATGAAACACTGAAATTACATCGGAATTAAATACAAAAGGCATAATGCCCCACTAAGTGCAAAAGGAGTGAGACTTCTTAGAGGCTGTGCTTTGATCCTTTCCTATGAGACCAGTATTAGTTTCCGATACACCACTGCAGGTTCAATGTATTCCTTTTACATACACATTGACGATGAAACACTGAAATTACATCGGAATTAAGTTCAAAAGGCACAATGCCGCCATACGTGCAAGAAAAGTGAGACTTCTTAGGGTCTGTGATTTGATCCTTTCCTGTGAGACCAGTATTAGTTTCCGATACACCACTGCAGGTTCAATGTATTCCTTGGACATTCTCATTGACGATGAAACACAGAAATCGCATCGGAATTAAATACAAAAGGCACAATGCCGCCTAAGTACAAGAATAGAGACTCTTCTTACAGTCTGTGTTTTGAGAATTCCCTGTGAGACCAGTATTAGTTTCCGATACACCACTGCAAGTTCAATGTATTCCTTGGACCTTCACATTGAGGATGAAACACAGAAATCGCATCGGAATTAAATACAAAAGGCACAATGCCGCATTAATGCAAGAAGAGTGAGACACCTTACAGTCTGTGTTTTGATCCTTTCCTATGAGACCAGTATTAGTTTCCGATACACCACTGCAGGTTCAATGTATTCCTTTTTCATACACATTGACGATGAAACACTGAAATTACATCGGAATTAAATACAAAAGGCATAATGCCTTCCTAAGTGCAAAAGGAGTGAGACTTCTTAGAGTCTGTGTTTTGATCCTTTCCTATGAGACCAGTATTAGTTTCCGATACACCACTAAAGGTTCAATGTATTCTATGGACCTTCACATTGACGATGAAACACAGAAATCGCATCGGAATTATATATATACAAAAGGAACAACGCCGCCTTAAGTACAAGAATTTAGACTCTTCTTACAGTCGGTGCTTTGATCCTTTCCTGTGAGACCAGTATTAGTTTCCGATACACCACTGCTGGTTCTATGTATTCATTTGACATTCACATTGACGATGAAACACTGAAATTACATCCGAAATAAATACAAAAGGCACAATGCCGCCTTAAGTGCAAGAAGAGTGAGACTTCTTAGAGTCTGTGCTTTGACCCTTTCCTGTGAGACCAGTGTTAGTTTCCGATACTCCACTACAGGGTCAATGTATTCCTTGGACCTTTACATTGACGACGAATCACAGAAATCGCAACGGAATTAAATACAAAAGGCACAATGCAGCCTTCAGTTCAAGAATAAAGAATCGTCTTAGAGTCGGTGCTTTGAGCATTTCCTGTGAGACCAGTATTAGTTTCCGATACACCACTGCAGGTTCAATGTATTCCTTGGACCTTCACATTGACGATGAAACACAGAAATCGCATCGGAATGAAATACAAAAGGCACAATGACGACTTAAGTACAAGAATTGAGACTCTTCTTACAGTCGGTGCTTTGATCCTTTCCTGTGAGACCAGTATTCGTTTCCATTACACTACTGCTAGTTCTATGTATTCCTTGGACATTCACAATGACGATGAAACACTGAAATTACATCGGAATTAAATACAAAAAGCACAATGCCGCCTTAAGTGCAAGAAGAGTGAGACATCTTAGAGTCTGTGCTTTGATCCTTTCCTGTGAGACCAGTGTTAGTTTCCGATACTCCACTGCAGGTTCAATGTATTCCTTTTAAATACACATTGACGATGAAACACTGAAATTACATCGGAATTAAATACAAAAGGCACAATGCCGCCTTAAGTGCAAGAAGATTGAGACTTCATTGAGTCTATGCTTTGATCCTTTCCTGTGAGAGCAGTTTTAGTTTCCGATACAAGACTGCAGGTTCAATGTATTGCTTGGACCTTCGCATTGAGGATGAAACACAGAAAACGCATCGGGATTAAATACAAAAGGCACAACGCCGCCTTAAGTACAAGAATAGAGACTCTTCTTACAGTCGGTGCTCTGATCCTTTCCAGTGAGACCAGTATTAGTTTCCGATACACCACTGCAGATTCAATGTAACCCTTTTACATACACATTGACGATGAAACACTGAAATTACATCGGAATTAAGTACAAAAGGCACAATGCCGCCTTAAATGCAAGAAGAGTGAGACTTCTTAGAGTCTGTGCTTTGATCCTTTCCTATGACACCAGTATTAGTTTCCGATACACCACTGCAGGTTCAATGTATTTCTTTTACATACACATTGACGATGAAACACTGAAATTACATTGGAATTAAATACAAAAGGCACAATTCCGCCTTAAATGCAAGAAGAGTGAGACTTCTTAGAGTCTGTGCTTTGATCCTTTCCTATGAGACCAGTATTAGTTTCCGATACACCACTGCAGGTTCAATGTATTCCTTTTACATACACATTGACGATGAAACACTGATTACATCAGAATTAAATACAAAAGGCACAATTCCGCCTTAAATGCAAGAAGAGTGAGACTTCTTAGAGTCTCTGCTTTGATCCTTTCCTATAAGACCAGTATTAGTTTCCGATACACCACTGCAGGGTCAATGTATTCCTTGGAAATTCACATTGACGATAAAACACTGAAATTACATCGGAATTAAATACAAAAGGCACAATGCCGCCTTAAGAGCAAGAAGAGTGAGACTTCCTAGAGTCTGTGCTTTGATCCTTTCCTATGAGACCAGTATTAGTTTCCGATACACCACTTCAGGTTTAATGTATTCCGTTTACATACACATTGACGATGAAACACTGAAATTACATCGGAATTAAATACAAAGGCACAATGCCGCCTTAAGTGCAAGAAGAGTGAGACTTCTTAGAGTCTGTGCTTTGATCCTTTCCTATGAGACCAGTATTAGTTTCCGATACATCACTGCAGGTTCAATTTATTCCGTTTACATACACATTGACGATGAAGTACTAAAATCGCATCGGAATTAAATACAAAAGGCACAACGCCGCCTTAAGTAGAAGAATTGAGACTCTTCTTACAGTCGGTGCTTTGATCCTTTCCTGTGAGAACAGTATTAGTTACCGATACACCACTGGTGGTTCTATGTATTCCTTGGACATTCACATTGACGATGAAACACTGAAATTACATCGGAATTAAATACAAAAGGCACAATGCCGCCTTAAGTGCAAGAAGAGTGAGACTTCTTAGAGTCTGTGCTTTGACCCTTTCCTGTGAGACCAGTGTTAGTTTCCGATACTCTACTGCAGTTTCAATGTATTCCTTGGACCTACACATTGGCGATGAAACACAGAAATCGCATCGGAATTAAATACAAAGGTCACAATGCCGCCTTAAGTACAAGAATAAAGACTCTTCTTACAGTCGGTGCTTTGAGCATACCCTGTGAGACCAGGATTAGTTTCCGAAACACCACTGCAGGTTCAATGTATTCCTTGGACCTTCACATTGACGATTAAACGCAGAAATCGCATGGGAATTAAATACAAAAGGCACAATGCCGCCTTAAGTACAAGAATAGAGACTCTTCTTACAGTCGGTGCTTTGATCCTTTCCTGTGAGACCAGTATTAGTTTCCGATACACCACTGCAGGTTCAATGTATTCCTTGGACATTCACATTGACGATGAAACACTGATATTACATCGGAATTAAATAAAAAAGGCACAATGCCGCCTTAAATGCAAGGAGAGTGAGACTTCGTAGAGTCTGTGTTTTGATCCTTTCCTATGAGACCAGTAATAGTTTCCGATACACCACTGCAGGTACAATGTATTCCTTTTACATACACATTGACGATGAAACACTGAAATTACATCGGAATTAAATACAAAAGGCATAATGCCGCCCTAAGTGCAAAAGGAGTGAGACTTCTTAGAGTCTGTGCTTTGATCCTTTCCTATGAGACCAGTATTAGTTTCCGATACACCACTGCATGTTGAATATATTCGTTTTACGTAGTCATTGCCAATGAAACACTGATATTACATCGGAATTCAATAAAAAAGGCACAATGCCGCCTTAAATGCAAGAAGAGTGAGACTTCTTAGAGTGTACTTTGATCCTTTCCTATGAGAGCAGTATTAGTTTCCGATACACGACTTCAGGTTCTATGTATTCCTTTTACATACACATTGACGATGAAACACTGAAATTACATCGGTATTAAATACAAAGGCACAATGCCGCCTTAAGTGCAAGAAGAGTGAGACTTCTTAGAGTCTGTGCTTTGATCCTTTCCTATGAGACCAGTATTAGTTTCCGATACACCGCTGCAGGTTCAATTTATTCCGTTTACATACACATTGACGATGAAGTACAAAAATCGCATCGGAATTAAATACAAAAGGCACAACGCCGCCTTAAGTAGAAGAATTGAGACTCTTCTTACAGTCGGTGCTTTGATCCTTCCCTGTGAGACCAGTATTAGTTACCGATACACCACTGGTGGTTCTATGTATTCCTTGGACATTCACATTGACGATGAAACACTGAAATTACATCGGAATTAAATACAAAAGGCACAATGCCGCCTTAAGTGCAAGAAGAGTGAGACTTCTTAGAGTCTGTGCTTTGACCCTTTTCTGTGAGACCAGTGTTAGTTTCCGATACTCCACTGCAGTTTCAATGTATTCCTTGGACCTACACATTGGCGATGAAACACAGAAATCGCATCGGAATTAAATACAAAAGTCACAATGCCGCCTTAAGTACAAGAATAAAGACTCTTCTTACAGTCGGTGCTTTGAGCATACCCTGTGAGAACAGGATTAGTTTCCGAAACACCACTGCAGGTTCAATGTATTCCTTGGACCTTCACATTGACGATGAAACACAGAGATCGCATCGGAATTAAATACAAAAGGCACAATGTCGCCTTAAGTACAAGAATAGAGACTCTTCTTACAGTCGGTGCTTTGATCCTTTCCTGTGAGACCAGTATTAGTTTCCGATACACCACTGCAGGTTCAATGTATTCCTTGGACATTCACATTGACGATGAAACACTGAAACTACATCAGAATTAAATACAAAAGGCACAATTCCGCCTTAAATGCAAGAAGAGTTAGACTTCTTAGAGTCTCTGCTTTGATCCTTTCCTATAAGACCAGTATTAGTTTCCTATACACCACTGCAGGGTCAATGTATTCCTTGGAAATTCACATTGACGATGAAACATAGAAATCGCATCGTAATTAAATACAAAAGGCACAATGCCGACCTTAAGTACTAGAATATAGACTCTTCTTACAGTCGGTGTATTGATCCTTTCCTGTGAGACCAGTATTAGTTTCCGATACATCACTGCAGGTTCAATGTATTCCTTGGACATTCACATTGACGATGAAACACTGATATTACATCGGAATTAAATACAAAAGGCACAATGCCGCCTTAAATGCAAGAAGAGTGAGACTTCGTAGAGTCTGTGTTTTGATCCTTTCCTATGAGACCAGTATTAGTTTCCGATACACCACTGCAGGTTCAATGTATTCCTTTTACATACACATTGACGATGAAACACTGAAATTACATCCGAATTAAATACAAAAGGCATAATGCCGCCCTAAGTGCAAGAGGAGTGAGACTTCTTAGAGTCTGTGCTTTGATCCTTTCCTATGTGACCAGTATTAGTTTCCGATACACCACTGCATGTTGAATATATTCGTTTTACGTACTCATTGCCAATGAAACACTGATATTACATCGGAATTAAATACAAAAGGCACAATGCCGCCTTAAATGCAAGAAGAGTGAGACTTCTTAGAGTCTGTACTGTGATCCTTTCCTATGAGAGCAGTATTAGTTTCCGATACACCACTGCAGGTTCTATGTATTCCTTTTACATACACATTGACGATGAAACACTGAAATTACATCGGAATTAAATACAATAGGCACAATGCCGCCTTAAGTGCCAGAAGAGTGGGACTTCTTAGAGTCAGTGCTTTGATCCATTCCTGTGAAACCAGTATTAGTTTCCGATACACCACTGCAGGTTCAATGTATTCCATGGACCTTCACATTGACGATGAAACACAGAAATCGCATCGGAATTATATACAAAAGGAACAACGCCGCCTTAAGTACAAGAATTTAGACTCTTCTTACAGTCGGTGCTTTGATCCTTTCCTGTAAGACCAGTATTAGTTTCCGATACACCACTGCTGGTTCTAAGTATTCATTGGACATTCACATTGACGATGAAACACTGAAATTACATCCGAAATAAATACAAAAGGCACAATGCCGCCTTAAGTGCAAGTAGAGTGAGACTTCTTAGAGTCTTTGCTTTGATCCTTTCCTGTGAGACCAGTGTTAGTTTCCGATACTCCACTGCAGGGTCAATGTATTCCTTGGCCCTTCACATTGACGATGAATCACAGATATCGCATCGGAATTAAATACAAAAGGCACAATGACGACTTACGTACAAGAATAGAGACTCATCTCACAGTCGGTGCTTTGATCCTTTCCTGTGAGACTAGTATTAGTTTCCGATACACCACGGCAGGTTCAATGTATTCCTTGGACATTCACATTGACGATGAAACACTGAAATTACATCGGAATTAAATACAAAAGGCACAATGCCGCCTTAAATGCAAGAAGAGTGAGACTTCGTAGAGTCAGTGCTTTGATCCTTTCCTATGAGACGAGTATTAGGTTCCGATACACCACTGCAGGTTCAATGTATTCCTTTTACATTCACATTGACGATGAAACACTGAAATTACATCGGAATTAAATACAAAAGGCACATAAAGCCTTAAGTTCAAGAATAAAGACTCGTCTTACAGTAGGTGCTTTGAGCATTTCCTGTGAGACAAGTATTAATTTCCGATACACCACTGCAGGTTCAATGTATTCCTTGGACCTTCACATTGACGATGAAACACAGAGATCGCATCGGAATTAAATACAAAAGGCACAATGACGACTTAAGTACAAGAATAGAGACTCATCTCACAGTCGGTGTTTTGATCCTTTCCTGTGAGACTAGTATTAGTTTCCGATACACCACGGCAGGTTCAATGTATTCCTTGGACATTCACATTGACGATGAAACACTGAAATTACATCGGAATTAAATACAAAAGGCACTATGCCGCCTTAAATGCAAGAAGAGTGACACTTCGTAGAGTCAGTGCTTTGATCCTTTCCTATGAGACCAGTATTAGGTTCCGATACACCACTGCAGGTTCAATGTATTCCTTTTACATACACATTGACGATGAAACACTGAAATTACATCGGAATTAAATACAAAAGGCATAATGCCGCCTTAAGTGCAAGAAGAGTGAGACTCCTTAGAGTCAGTGCTTTGATCCATTCCTTTGAGACCAGACTTAGTTTCCCATACACCACTGCAGGTTCAATGAATTCCTTGGACCTTCACATTGACGATGAAACACAGAAATCGCATCGAAATTAAATACAAAAGGCATAACGCCGCCTTAAGTACAAGAATTGAGACTCTTCTTACAATCGGTGCTTTGATCCTTTCATTTGAGACCAGTATTCGTTTCCGATACACTACTGCTAGTTCTATGTGTTCCTTGGACATTCACAATGACGATGAAACACTGAAATTACATCGGAATTAAATACAAAAGGCACAATGCCGCCTTAAGTGCAAGAAGAGTGAGACTTCTTAGAGTCTGTGCATTGATCCTTTCCTGTGAGACCAGTGTTAGTTTCCGATACTCCACTGCAGGTTCAATGTATTCCTTTTACATACACATTGACGATGAAACACAGACATTACATCGGAATTAAATACAAAAGGCACAACGCCGCCATAAGTACAAGAATTGAGACTCTTCTTACAATCGGTGCTCTGATCCTTTCCAGTGAGACCAGTATTAGTTTCCGATACACCACAGCAGGTTCAATGTATCCCTTTTACATACACATTGACGATGAAACACTGACATTAAATCGGAATTAAATACAAAAGGCACAATTCCGCCTTAAATGCAAGAAGAGTGAGACTTCTTAGAGTCTGTGCTTTGATCCTTTCCTATGACACCATTATTAGTTTCCGATACACCACTGCAGGTTCAATGTATTTCTTTTACATACCCATTCACTATGAAACACTGAAATTACATTGGAATTAAATACAAAAGGCACAATTCCGCCTTAAATGCAAGAAGAGTGAGACTTCTTAGAGTCTCTGCTTTGATCCTTTCCTATAAGACCAGTGTTAGTTTCCGATACACCACTGCAGGGTCAATGTATTCCTTGGAAATTCACATTGACGATGATACATAGAAATCGCATCGGAATTAAATACAAAAGGCACAATGCCGACCTTAAGTACTAGAATATAGACTCTTCTTACAGTCGGTGTATTGATCCATTCCTGTGAGACCAGTTTTAGTTTCCGATACACCACTGCAGGTTCAATGTATTCCTTGGCCATTCACATTGACGATGAAACACTGAAATTACATCGGAATTAAATACAAACGGCACAATGCTGCCTTAAGAGCTAGAAGAGTGAGACTTCTTAGAGTCTGAGCTTTGATCCTTTCCTATGACACCAGTATTACTTTCCGATACACCACTGCAGGTTCAATGTATTCCTTGGACATTCACATTGACGATGAAACACTGAAATTACATCGGAATTAAATACAAAAGGCACAATGCCGCCTTAAGAGCAAGAAGAGTGAGACTTCTTAGAGTCTGTGCTTTGATCCTTTCCTATGAGACCAGTATTAGTTTCCGATATACCACTGCAGGTTTAATGTATTCCGTTTACATACACATTGACGATGAAACACTGAAATTACATCGGAATTGAATACAAAGGCACAATGCCGCCTTAAGTGCAAGAAGAGTGAGACTTCTTAGAGTCTGTGCTTTGATCCTTTCCTATGAGACCAGTATTAGATTCCGATACAAAACAGCAGGTTCATTGTATTCCATTTACATACACATTGACGATGAAACACTGAAATTACATCGGAATTAAAGACAAAAGGCACAATGCCGCCTTAAGTACAAGAATAGAGACTCTTCTTACAGTCTGAGCTTTGATCCTTTCCTGTGAGACCAGCATTAGTTTCCGATACACCACTGCACGTTCAATGTATTCCTTGGACATTCCCAATGACGATGAAACACTGAAATTGCTTCGGAATTAATTACAAAAGTCACAATGCCGCCTTAAGTGCAAGAAGAGTGAGACTTCTTAGAGTCTGTGCTTTGATCCTTTCCTATGAGACCAGTATTAGTTTCCGATACGCCACAGCAGGTTCAATGTATTCCTTTTACATACACATTGGCGATGAAACACAGAAATTACATCGGAATTACATAGAAAAGGCACAATGCCGCCTTAAGTACAAGAATAGAGACTCTTCTTAGAGTCTGAGCTTTGATCCATTCCTGTGCGACCAGTATTAGTTTCCGATACACCACTGCACGTTCAATGTATTCCTTGGACTTTCCCAATGACGATGAAACACTGAAATTACTTCGGAATTAAATACAATAGGCACAATGCCGCGTTAAGTGCAAGAAGAGTGAGACTTTTTAGGGTCTGTGCTTTGATCCTTTCCTGTGAGAACAGTATTAGTTTCCGATACACCACTGCAGGTTCAATGTATTCCTTTTAGAAACACATTGACGATGAAACACTGACATTACATCGTCATTAAATACAAAAGGCACAATGCCGCCTTAATTGCAAGAAGAGTGAGACTTTTTAGAGTCTGTGCATTGATCCTTTCCTATGAGACCAGTATTATTTTCCGATACACCACTGCAGGTTCAATGTATTCCTTGGACCTTCACATTGACGGCAAAACACAGAAATCGCATCGGAATTAAATACATACGGCAGAATGCCGCCTTAAGTACAAGAATATAGACTCATCTTACAGTCGGTGTTTGATCCTTTCCTGTGAGACCAGTATTAGTTTCCGATACACCACTACAGGTTCAATGTATTCCCATTACATACACATTGACGATGACACACTGAAATTACATCGGAATTAAAATCAAAAGCACAATGCCGCCTTAAATGCAAGAAGAGTGAGACTTCTTGGAGTCTGTGCTTTGATCCTTTCCTATGAGACCAGTATTAGTTTCCGATACACCACTGCGGGTTCAATGTATTCCTTGGACCTTCACATTGACGGCAAATCACAGAAATCGCATCGGAATTAAATACAAAAGGCACAATGCCGCCTTAAGGGCAAGAAGAGTGTGACTTTTTAGAGTCTGCGCTTTGATTCTTTCTTATGAGACAAGTATTAGTTTCCGATACACCACTGCAGGTTCAATGTATTCCTTTTACATACACATTGACGATGAAACACTGAAATTACATCGGAATTAAATACAAAAGGCACATTGCCGCCTTAAATGTAAGAAGATTGAGACTTCTTAGAGTCTGTGCTTTGATCCTTTCCTATGAGACCAGTATTAGGTTCCGATACACCACTGCGGGTTCAATATATTCCTTTTAGATACACATTGACGATGAAACACTGAAATTACATCGGAATTAAATACAAAAGGCATAATGCCGCCTTAAGTGCAAGAAGAGTGAGACTCCTTAGAGTCAGTGCTTTGATCCATTCCTTTGAGACCAGACTTAGTTTCCGATACACCACTGCAGGTTCAATGTATTCCTTGGTCCTTCACACTGACGATGAAACACAGAAATCGCATCGAAAAAAAATACAAAAGGAATAACGCCGCCTTAAGTACAAGAAATGAGAATCTTCTTACAGTCGGTGCTTTGATCCTTTCCTGTGAGACCAGTATTCGTTTCCGATGCACTACTGCTAGTTCTATGTATTCCTTGGACATTCACAATAACGATGAAACACTGAAATTACATCGGAAATAAATACAAGAGGCACAATGCCGCCTTAAGTGCAAGAAGAGTGAGACTTCTTAGAGTCTGTGCATTGATCCTTTCCTGTGAGACCAGTGTTAGTTTCCTATACTCCACTGCAGGTTCAATGTATTCCTTTTACATACACATTTGCGATGAAACACTGAAATTACATCGGAATTAAATACAAAAGGCACAATGCCGCCTTAAGTGCAAGAAGGTTGAGACTTCATTGAGACTGTGCTTTGATCCTTTCCTGTGAGAGCAGTTTTAGTTTCCGATACACCACTGCAGGTTCAATGTATTCCTTTTACATACACATTGACGATGAAACACTGAAATTACATCAGAATTAAATGCAAAAAGCACAGTTCCGCCTTAAATGCAAGAAGAGTGAGACTTCTTAGCGTCTCTGCTTTGATCCTTTCCTATAAGACCAGTATTAGTTTCCGATACACCACTGCAGGGTCAATGTATTCCTTGGAAATTCACATTGACGATGAAACATAGAAATGAGCATCGCAATTAAATACAAAAGGCACAATGCCGACCTTAAGTACTAGAATATAGACTCTTCTTACAGTCGGTGTATTGATCCTTTCCTGTGAGACCAGTATTAGTTTCCGATACACCACTGCAGGTTCAATGTATTCCTTGGACATTCACTTTGACGATGAAACACTGAAATTACATCGGAATTAAATACAAAAGGCACAATGCTGCCTTAAGAGCAAGAAGAGTGAGACTTTTTAGAGTCTGTGCTTTGATCCTTTCCTATGAGACCAGTATTAGTTTCCGATACACCACTGCAGGTTCAATGTATTCCGTTTACATACACATTGACGATGAAACACTGAAATTACATCGGAATAAAATACAAAGGCACAATGCCGCCATAAGTGCAAGAAGAGTGAGACTTCTTAGAGTCTGTGCTTTGATCCTTTCCTATGAGACCAGTATTAGATTCCGATACAAAACAGCAGGTTCCATGTATTCCTTTTACATACACATTGACGATGAAACCCTGAAATTACATCGGAATTAAATAGAAAAGGCACAATGCCGCCTTAAGTACAAGAATAGAGACTCTTCTTACAGTCTGAGCTTTGATCCTTTCCTGTGAGACCAGTATTAGTTTCCGATACACCACTGCACATTCAGTGTATTCCTTAGACATTCCCAATGACGATGAAACACTGAAATTACTTCGGAATTAAATACAATAGGCACAATGCCGCCTTAAGTGCAAGAAGAGTGAGACTTTTTAGAGTCTGTGCTTTGATCCTTTCCTGTGAGACCAGTATTAGTTTCCGATACACCACAGCAGGTTCAATGTATTCCTTTAACATACACATTGTCGATGAAACACTGAAATTACATCAGAATTAAATACAAAAGGCACAATTCCGCCTTAAATGCAAGAAGAGTGAGACTTCTTAGAGTCTCTGGTTTGATCCTTTCCTATAAGACCAGCATTAGTTTCCGATACACCACTGCAGGGTCAATGTATTTCCTGGAAATTCACATTGACGATGAAACACAGAAATCGCATCGCAATTAAATACAAAAGGCACCATGCCGCCTTAAGTACCAGAATATAGACTATTCTTACAGTCGGTGTTTTGATCCTTTCCTGTGAGACCAGTATTAGTGTCCGATACACCACTGCAGGTTCAATGTATTCCTTGGACATTCACATTGACGATGAAACACTGAAATTACATCGGAATTAAATACAAAAGGCACAATGCCGCCTTAAGAGCAAGAAGAGTGAGACTACTTAGAGTCTGTGCTTTGATCTTTTCCTATGAGACAAGTATTAGTTTCCGATACACCACTGCAGGTTCAATGTATTCCGTTTATATACACATTGACGATGAAACACTGAAATTACATCGGAATTAAATACAAAGGCACAACGCCGCCTTAAGTGCAAGAAGAGTGAGACTTCTTAGAGTCTGTGCTTTGATCCTTTCCTATGAGACCAGTATTAGATTCCGATACAAAACAGCAGGTTCATTGTATTCCTTTTACATACACATTGACGATGAAACACTGAAATTACATCGGAATTAAAGACAAAAGGCCCAATGCCGCCTTAAGTACAAGAATAGAGACTCTTCTTACAGTCTGAGCTTTGATCCTTTCCTGTGAGACCAGTATTAGTTTCCGATACACCACTACTGGTTCAATGTATTCCATGGACCTTCACATTAACGATGAAACACAGAAATCGCGTCGGAATTAAATACAAAAGGCTCAATGCCGCCTTAAGTACAAGAATAGAGACTCTTCTTACAGTCGGTGCTTTGATCCTTTCCTGTGAGACCAGTATTAGTTTCCGATACACCACTGCAGGTTCAATGTATTCCCACTACATACACATTGACGATGAAACACTGAAATTACATTAGAATTAAATACAAAAGGCACAATGCCGCCTTAAATGCAAGAAGAGTGAGACTTCTTAGAGTCTGCGCTTTGATTCTTTCTTATGAGACAAGTATTAGTTTCCAATACACCACTGCAGGTTCAATGTATTCCTTTTACATACACATTGACGATGAAACACTGAATTACATCGGAATTAAATACGAAACTCACAATGCCGCTTTAAGTGCAAGGAGAGTGAGACTTCTTAGAGTCTGTCCTTTGATCCTTTCCTGTGAGACCAGTATTATTTTCCGATACACCACTGCTGGATCAATGTATTCCTTGGACCTTCACATTGACGGCTGAACACAGAAATCGCATCGGAAATAAATACAAAAGGCAGAACGCCGCCTTAAGTACAAGAATAGAGACTCTTCTTACAATCGGTGCTTTGATCCTTTCCTGTGAGACCAGTGTTACTTTCCATACACAACTGAAGTTTCAATGTATTCCTTAGACATTCACATTGACGACGAAACACTGAAATTACATCGGAATTAAATACAAAAGCACAATGCCACCTTAAATGCAAGAAGGGTGAGACTACTTAGAGTCTATGCTTTGATCCTTTCCTATGAGACCAGTATTAGTTTCCGATACACCACTGCAGTTTCAATGTATTCCTTTTACATACACATTGACGATGAACTACTGAAATTACATCGGAATTAAATACAATAGGCACAATGCCATTTTAAGTGCACAAGGAGTGAGACTTCATAGAGTCTGTGTTTTGATCCTTCCCTATGAGACCAATATTAGTTTCCGATACACCACTGCAGGTTCCATGTATTCCTTTTACATACACATTGACGATGAAACACTGAAATTGAATCGGATTTAAATACAGAAGGCAAAATGCCGTCTTAAGTGCAAGAAGGGTGAGACTACTTAGAGTCTGTGCTTTCATCCTTTCGTGTGAGGCCAGTATTAGTTTCCGATACACCACTGCAGGTTCAATGTATTCCTAGGACCTTCACATTAACTATGAAACACAGAAATCGAGTCGGAATTAAATACAAAAGGCACAATGCCGTCTTAAGTACAAGAATAGAGACTCTTCTTACAGTCGGTGATTTGATCCTTTCCTGTAAGACCAGCATTAGTTACCGATACACCACTGCAGGTTCAATGTATTCCATTTACATACACATTGACGATAAAGCACTGAAATTGAATCGGATTTAAATACAAAAGGCGCAATGCCGTCTTAAGTGCAAGAAGAGTGAGACTTCTTCGAGTCAGTACCTTGATCCCTTCCAAAGAGACGAGTATTAGATTCCGATACACCACTGCAGGTTCAATGTGTTCCTTGGACCTTCACATTGACGATGAAACACATAAAACGCGTCGGAATTAAAAACAAAAGGCAAAATGCCGCCTTAAGTACAAGAATTGGGACTCTTCTTACAGTCGGTCCTCTGATCCTTACCTGTGAGACCAGTATTAGCTTCCGATACGCCACTGAAGGTTCAATGTATTCCTTGGACATTCACATTGACGATGAAACACTGAAATTACATCGGAATTAAATACGAAAGGCAAAATGCCGCCTTAAATGCAAGAAGAGTGAGACTTCTTAGAGTCTGTGCTTTGATTCATTCCTATGAGACCAGTATTAGTTTCCGATACACCACTGCAGGTTTAATGTATTCCTTTTACATATACATTGACGATGAAACACTGAATTTACATCGGAAAAAAATACAAAAGGCACAATGCCACCTTAAGTGCAAAAGGAGTGAGACTTCTTGGAGTCTGTGCTTTGATCCTTTCCTATGAGACCAGTATTAGTTTCCGATACACCACTGCTGGTTAAATGTATTCCTTTTACTTACACATTGACGATGAATCACTGAAATTACATCGGATTTTAATACAAAAGGCACAATGCCGCCTTAAGTGCAAGAAGAGTGTGACTTTTTAGAGTCTGTGCATTGATCCTTTCCTATGAGACCAGTATTATTTTCCGATACACCACTGCAGGTTCAATGTATTCCATGGACCTTCACATTGACGGCAAATCACAGATATCGCATCGGAATTAAATACAAACGGCAGAATGCCGCCTTAAGTACAAGAATATAGACTCTTCATACAGTCGGTGCTTTGATCCTTTCCTGTGAGACTAGTATTAGTTTCCGATACACCACGGCAGGTTCAATGTATTCCTTGGACATTCACATTGACGATCAAACACTGAAATTACATCGGAATTAAAAACAAAAGCACAATGCAGCATTAAATGCAAGAATAGTGAGACTTCTTGGAGTCTGTGCTTTGATCCTTTCCTATGAGACCAGTATTAGTTTCCGATACACCACTGCAGGTTCAATGCATTCCTTGGACCTTCACATTGACGGCAAATCACAGAAATCGCATCGGATTTAAATACAAAAGGCACAATGCCGCCTTAAGAGCAAGAAGAGTGAGACTTTTTAGAGTCTGCGCCTTGATTCTTTCTTATGAGACAAGTATTAGTTTCCGATACACCACTGCAGGTTCAATGTATTCCTTTTATTACACATTGACGATGAAACACTGAAATTACATCGGAATTAAATACAAAGGGCAGAATGATGCCTTAAGTGCAAGAAGAGTGAGACTTCTTAGAGTCTGCGATTTGATCCTTTTTGTGAGACCAGTATTAGTTTCCGATACACCACTACTGATTCAATGTATTACATGGACCTTCACATTAACGATGAAACACAAAAATCGCGTCGGAATTAAACACAAAAGGCACAATGCCACCTTAAGTACAAGAATAGAGATTCTTCTTACAGTCGGTGCTTTGATCCTCTCCTGTGAGACCAGTATTAGTTTCCGATACACCACTGCAGGTTCAATGTATTCCCATTACATACACATTGACGATGAAACACTGAAGTTACATCGGAATTAAATACATAAGCACAATGCCAACTTAAGTGCAAAAGGAGTTATACTTCTTAGAGTCTGTGCTTTGATCCTTTCCTATGAGACCAGTATTAGTTTCCGATACACCACTGCAGGTTCAATGTATTCCTTGGACCTTCACGTTGACGACAAAACACAGAATTCGCATCGGAATTAAATACAAAGGGCTCAATGCCGCCTTAAGTACAAGAATGTAGACTCTTCTTACTGTCGATGATTTGATCCGTTCCTGTGAGACCAGTATTAGTTTCCGATACACCACTGCGGGCTCAATGTTTTCCTTGGACATTCAAATTGACGATGAAAGACTGAAATTACATCGGAATTAAATACAAAAGGCACAATGCCGCCTTAAGTGCAAGAAGAGTGAGACTTCTTAGAGTCTGTCTTTTGATCCTTTCCTGTGAGACCAGTATTATTTTCCGATACACCACTGCAGGATCAATGTATTCCTTGGACCTTCACATTGACGGCAAATCACAGATATCGCATCGGAATTAAATACAAACGGCAGAATGCCGCCTTAAGTACAAGAATATAGACTCTTCATACAGTCGGTGCTTTGATCCTTTCCTGTGAGACTAGTATTAGTTTCCGATACACCACTGCAGGTTCAATGTATTCCTTGGACATTCACATTGACGACGAATCACTGAAATTACATCGGAATTAAATACAAAAGGCACAATGCCACCTTAAGTGCAAACGGAGTGAGCCTTCTTAGAGTCTGTGCTTTGTTCCTTTCCTATGGGACCAGTATTAGTTTCCGATACACCACTGCAGGTTCAATGTATTCCTTGCACCTTCACATTGACGATGAAACACAGAAATCGCATCGGAATTAAATACAAAAGGCATAATGCCGCCATAAGTACAAGAATAAAGACTCTTCTTACAGTCGGTGCTTCGAGCATTGCCTGTGAGACCAGTATTAGTTTCCGATACACCACTGCAGGTTCAATGTATTCCTTTTACATACACATTGACTATGAATCACTGAAATTACATCGGAATTAAGTACAAAAGGCACAATGCCGCCTTAAGTGCAAGAAGAGTGAGACTTCTTAGAGTCTGTCTTTTGATCCTTTCCTGTGAGACCAGTATTATTTTCCGATACACCACTGCAGGTTCAATGTATTCCTTGCACCTTCACATTGACGGCTAAACACAGAAATCGCATCGGATTTAAATACAAAAGGCACAATGCCGCCTTACGTGCATGAAGGGTGAGACTTCTTAAGGTCTGTGATTTGATCCTTTCCTGTGAGACCAGTATTAGTTTCCGATACACCACTGCAGGTTCAATGTATTCCTTGGACCTTCACGTTGACGACAAAACACAGAAATCGCATCGGAAATAAATACAAAGGGCTCAATGCCGCCTTAAGTACAAGAACATAGACTCTTCTTACTGTCGGTGCTTTGATCCGTTCCTGTGAGACCAGTATTAGTTTCCGATACACCACTGCAGGCTCAACGTTTTCCATGGACATTCACATTGACGATGAAAGACTGAAATTACATCAGAATTAAATACAAAAAGCACAATGCCGAATAAGTACAAGAATAGAAACTCTTCTTACAGTCGGTGATTTGATCCTTTCCTGTGAGACCAGCATTAGTTACCGATATACCACTGCAGGTTTAATGTATTCCTTTTACATATACATTGACGATGAAACACTGAATTTACGTCGGAATAAAATACAAAAGGTACAATGCCACCTTATGTGCAAAAGGAGTGAGACTTCTTAGGGTCTGTGCTTTGATCCTTTCCTATGAGACCAGTATTAGTTTCCGATTCACCACTGCTGGTTCAATGTATTCCTTTTACTTACACATTGACGATGAATCACTGAAATTACATCGGAATTTAATACAAAAGGCACAATGCCGCCTTATGTGCAAGAAGAGTGAGACTTTTTAGAGTCTGTGGATTGATCCTTTCCTATGAGACCAGTATTATTTTCCGATACACCACTGCAGGTTCAATGTATTCCTTGGACCTTCACATTGACGACAAATCACAGAAATCGCATCGGAATTAAATACAAACGGCAGAATGCCGCCTTCAGTACGAGAATATAGACTCTTCTTACAGTCGGTGCTTTGATCCTTTCCTGTGTGACCAGTATTAGTTTCCGATACACCACTACAGGTTCAATGCATTCCCCTTACATACACATTGACAATGAAACACTGAAATTACATTGGATTTAAAAACAAAAGCACAATGCCGCCTTAAATGCAAGAAGAGTGAGACTTCTTCGAGTCTGTGCTTTGATCCTTTCCTATGAGACCAGTATTAGTTTCCGATACACCACTGTAGGTTCAATGTATTCCTTGGACCTTCACATTGACGGCAAATCACAGAAATCGCATCGGAATTAAATACAAAAAGCATAATGCCGCCTTAAGAGCAAGAAGAGTGAGACTTTTTAGAGTCTGCGCTTTGATTCTTTCTTATGAGACAAGTATTAGTTTCCGATACACCACTGCAGGTTCAATGTATTCCTTTTACATACACATTGACGATGAAACACTGAAATTACATCGGAATTATATACAAAGGGCTGAATGATGCCTTAAGGGCAAGAAGAGTGGGACTTCTTAGAGTCTGCGATTTGATCCTTTCTGTGAGACCAGTATTAGTTTCCGATACACCACTATTTTTTCAATGTATTCCATGGACCTTCACATTAACGATGAAACACAGAAATCGCGTCGGAATTAAATACAAAAGGCACAATGCCGCCTTAAGTACAAGAATACAGACTCTTCTTACAGTCGGTGCTTTGATCCTTTCCTGTGAGACCAGTATTAGATTCCGATACACCACTGCAGGTTCAATGTATTTCCATTACATACACATTGACGATGAAACACTGAAATTACATCGGAATTAAATACATAAGCACAATGCCAACTTAAGTGCAAAAGGAGTGAGACTTCTTAGAGTCTGTGCTTTGAGCCTTTCCTATGAGACCAGTATTAGTTTCCGATACACCACTGCAGGTTCAATGTATTCTTTGGACCTTCACGTTGACGACAAAACACAGAAATCGCATCGGAATTAAATACAAAGGGCACAATGTCGCCTTAAGTACAAGAATAGAGGCTCTTCTTACAGTCGGTGATTTGATCCTTTCCTGTGAGACCAGCATTAGTTACCGATACACCACTGCAGGTTCAATGTATTCCTTTTACATACACATTGACGATGAAACACTGAAATTGAATCGGAATTAAATACAAAAGGCACAATGCCGCCTTAAGTACAAGAATAGAGACTCTTCTTACAGTCGGTGCTTTGATCCTTTCCTGTGAGACCAGTATTAGTTTCCGATACACCACTGCAGGTTCAATGTATTCCTAGGACATTCACATTGACGATAAGACACTGAAATTACATGGGAATAAAATACAAAAGGCACAATGCCTCCATAAATGCAAGAAGAGTGAGACTTCGTAGAGTCTGTGCTTTGATCCTTTCCTGTGAGACCGGTGTTAGTTTCTGATACTCCACTGCAGGTTCAATGAGTTCCTTTTACATTCACATTGACGATGAAACACTGAAATTACATCGGAATTAAATACAAAGGGCACAATGCCACCTTAAGTGCAAACGGAGTGAGACTTCTTAGAGTCTGTGCTTTGATCCTTTCCTATGGGACCAGTATTAGTTTCCGATACACCACTGCAGGTTCAATGTATTCCTTGTACCGTCACATTGACGATGAAACACAGAAATCGCATCGGAATTAAATACAAAAGGCACAATGCCGCCATAAGTACAAGAATAAAGACTCTTCTTACAGTCGGTGCTTTGAGAATTCCCTGTGAGACCAGTATTAGTTTCCGATACACCACAGCAGGTTCAATGTATTCCTTGCACCATCACATTGTCGATGAAACACGGAAATTGCATCGGAATTAAATACAAAATGCACAATGCCGCCTTAAGTACTAGAATAGAGACTCTTCTTACAGTCGGTGCTTTGATCCTTTCCTGTGAGACCAGTATTAGTTTCCGATACACCACTGCAGGTTCAATGCATTCCTTGGACATTCACATTGACGATGAAACACTGAAGTTTCATTGGAATTAAATACAAAAGGCACAATGCCACCTTAAGTGCAAAAGGAGTGAGACTTCTTCGAGTCTGTGCTTTGCTCCTTTCCCATGAGACCAGTATTAATTTCTGTTACACCACTGCAGGTTCAATGTATTCCTTGGACATTCACATTGACGATGAAACACTGAAATTACAACGGAATTAAATACAAAAGGCATAATGCGGCTTTAAGTGCATGAAGAGCGAGACTTCTTAGAGTCAGTGATTTGATCCTTTCCTGTGAGACCAGTATTAGTTTCCGATTCACCACTGCAGGTTCAATGTCTTCCTTGGACCTTTACATTAACGATGAAACATAGAAATCGCATCGGAATTAAATACAAAAGGCACAATGCCGCCTTAGGTACAAGAATTGAGACTCTTCTTACAGTCGGTGCTTTATCCTTTCCTGTGAGACCAGTATTAGTTTCCGATACCTCTATGCTAGTTCTATGTACTCCTTGGACATTCACATTGACGATGAAACACTGAAATTACATCGGAATTAAGTACAAAAGGCACAATGCCGCCATACATGCATGAAGGGTGAGACTTCTTAAGGTCTGTGATTTGATCCTTTCCTATGAGACCAGTATTAGTTTCCGATACTCCACTGCAGGTTCAGTGTATTCCTTGTACCGTCACATTGACGATGAAACACAGAAATCGCATCGGAATTAAATACAAAAGGCACAATGCCGCCAAAAGTACAAGAATAAAGACTTTTCTTACAGTCGGTGCTTTGAGCATTCTCTGTGAGAGCAGTATTAGTTTCCGATACACCACTGCATTTTCAATGTATTTCTTGGACCTTCACATTGACGATGAAACACAGAAATCGCATCGGAATTAAATACAAAAGGCACAACGCCGCCTTAAGTACAAGAATAGAGACTCTTCTTACAGTCGGTGCTTTGAGAATTCCCTGTGAGACCAGTATTAGCTTCCGATACACCACAGCAAGTTCAATGTATTCCTTGCACCATCACATTGTCGATGAAACACAGAAATTGCATCCGAATTAAATACAAAATGCACAATGCCGCCTTAAGTACAAGAATGGAGACTCATCTTACAGACGGTGCTTCGATCCTTTCCTGTGAGACCAGTATTAGTTTCAGATACACCACTGCAGGTTCAATGCATTCCTTGGACATTCACATTGACGATGAAACACTGAAGTTACATCGGACTTAAATACAAAAGGCACAATGCCTCCTTAAGTGCAAAAGGAGTGAGACTTCTTCGAGTCTGTGCTTTGCTCCTTTCCTATGAGAGCAGTATTAATTTCTGATACACCACTGCAGGTTCAATGTATTCCTTTTACATACACATTGACGATGAAACACTGAAATTACATCGGAATTAAATACAAAAGGCACAATGCCACCTTAAGTGCAAAAGGAGTGAGACTTCTTAGAGTCTGTGCTTTGATCCTTTCCTATGAGACAAGTATTAATTTCCGATGCAGCACTGCAGGTCAATGTATTCCTTTTACATACACATTGACGATGAAACACTGAAATTACATCGGAATTAAGTACAAAAGGCACAATGGCGCCTTACATGCATGAAGGGTGAGACTTCTTAAGGTCTGTGATTTGATCCTTTCCTATGAGACTAGTATTAGTTTCCGATACACCACTGCAGGTTCAATGTACTCCTTGGACATTCACATTGGCGATGGAACACAGAAATCGCATCGAAATTAAATACAAAAGGCACAATGCCGCCTTAAGTACAAGAATAGAGACTCTTCTTACAGTCGGTGCTTTGAGCATTCCCTGTGTGACCAGTATTAGTTTCCGATACACCACTGCAAGTTCAATGTATTCCTTGGACCTTCACATTGAGGATGAAAGACAGAAATCGCATCGGAATTAAATACAGAAGGCACAATGCCGCCTTAATAAGAGAATGGAGACTCTTCATACAGTCGGTGCTTTGATCCTTTCCTGTGAGACCAGTATTTGTTTCCGATACACCACTGCAGGTTCAATGTATTCCATGGACATTCACATTGACGATGAAACACTGATATTACATCGGAATTAAATACAAAAGGCACAATGCCGCCTTAAGTCCAAGAAGATTGAGACTTTATTGATTCTGTGTTTTGATCCTTTCCTGTGAGACCAGTTTTAGTTTCCGATACACCACTGCAGGTTCAATGTATTGCTTGGACCTCCACATTGACGATGAAACACAGAAAACGCGTCGGGATTAAATACAAAAGGCACAACGCCGCCTTAAGTACAAGAATAGAGACTCTTCTTACAGTCGGTGCTCTGATCCTTTCCTGTGAGACCAGTATTAGTGTCCGATACACCACTGCAAGTTCAATGTATTCGTTTTACATACACATTGACGATGAAACACTGAAATTACATCGGAATTAAATTAAAAAGGCACAATGCCGCCTTAAATGCAAGAAGAGTGAGACAACTTAGAGTCTGTGCTTTGATCCTTTCCTATGAGACCAGTATTAGTTTGCGATACACCACTGCAGGTTCAATGTATTCCTTGGCCATTCACATTGACGATGAAACACTGAAATTACAACGGAATTAAATACAAAAGGCACAATGCCGCCTTAAATGCAAGAAGATTGAGACTTCGTAGAGTCTGTGCTTTGATCCTTTCCTATGAGACCAGTATTAGTTTCCGATACACCACTGCAGGTTCAATGTATTCCTTTTACATACACATTGACGATGAAACACTGAAATTACATCGGAATTAAATACAAAAGGCACAATGCCGCCTTAAGTGCAAGAAGAATGAGACTACTTAAAGTCAGTGCTTTGATCCTTTCCTGTGAGACCAGACTTAGTTTCCGATACACCACTACTGGTTCAATGTATTCCATGGACCTTCACATTAACGATGAAACACAGAAATCGCGTCGGAATTAAATACAAAAGGCTCAATGCCGCCTTAAGTACAAGAATAGAGACTCTTCTTACAGTCGGTGCTTTGATCCTTTCCTGTGAGACCAGTATTAGTTTCCGATACACCACTGCAGGTTCAATGTATTCCCACTACATACACATTGACGATGAAACACTGAAATTACATTAGAATTAAATACAAAAGGCACAATGCCATTTTAAGTGCACAAGGAGTGAGACTTCATAGAGTCTGTGTTTTGATCCTTCCCTATGAGACCAATATTAGTTTCCGATACACCACTGCAGGTTCCATGTATTCCTTTTACATACACATTGACGATGAAACACTGAAATTGAATCGGATTTAAATACAGAAGGCAAAATGCCGTCTTAAGTGCAAGAAGGGTGAGACTACTTAGAGTCTGTGCTTTCATCCTTTCGTGTGAGGCCAGTATTAGTTTCCGATACACCACTGCAGGTTCAATGTATTCCTAGGACCTTCACATTAACTATGAAACACAGAAATCGAGTCGGAATTAAATACAAAAGGCACAATGCCGTCTTAAGTACAAGAATAGAGACTCTTCTTACAGTCGGTGATTTGATCCTTTCCTGTAAGACCAGCATTAGTTACCGATACACCACTGCAGGTTCAATGTATTCCATTTACATACACATTGACGATAAAGCACTGAAATTGAATCGGATTTAAATACAAAAGGCGCAATGCCGTCTTAAGTGCAAGAAGAGTGAGACTTCTTCGAGTCAGTACCTTGATCCCTTCCAAAGAGACGAGTATTAGATTCCGATACACCACTGCAGGTTCAATGTGTTCCTTGGACCTTCACATTGACGATGAAACACATAAAACGCGTCGGAATTAAAAACAAAAGGCAAAATGCCGCCTTAAGTACAAGAATTGGGACTCTTCTTACAGTCGGTCCTCTGATCCTTACCTGTGAGACCAGTATTAGCTTCCGATACGCCACTGAAGGTTCAATGTATTCCTTGGACATTCACATTGACGATGAAACACTGAAATTACATCGGAATTAAATACGAAAGGCAAAATGCCGCCTTAAATGCAAGAAGAGTGAGACTTCTTAGAGTCTGTGCTTTGATTCATTCCTATGAGACCAGTATTAGTTTCCGATACACCACTGCAGGTTTAATGTATTCCTTTTACATATACATTGACGATGAAACACTGAATTTACATCGGAAAAAAATACAAAAGGCACAATGCCACCTTAAGTGCAAAAGGAGTGAGACTTCTTGGAGTCTGTGCTTTGATCCTTTCCTATGAGACCAGTATTAGTTTCCGATACACCACTGCTGGTTAAATGTATTCCTTTTACTTACACATTGACGATGAATCACTGAAATTACATCGGATTTTAATACAAAAGGCACAATGCCGCCTTAAGTGCAAGAAGAGTGTGACTTTTTAGAGTCTGTGCATTGATCCTTTCCTATGAGACCAGTATTATTTTCCGATACACCACTGCAGGTTCAATGTATTCCATGGACCTTCACATTGACGGCAAATCACAGATATCGCATCGGAATTAAATACAAACGGCAGAATGCCGCCTTAAGTACAAGAATATAGACTCTTCATACAGTCGGTGCTTTGATCCTTTCCTGTGAGACTAGTATTAGTTTCCGATACACCACGGAAGGTTCAATGTATTCCTTGGACATTCACATTGACGATCAAACACTGAAATTACATCGGAATTAAAAACAAAAGCACAATGCAGCATTAAATGCAAGAATAGTGAGACTTCTTGGAGTCTGTGCTTTGATCCTTTCCTATGAGACCAGTATTAGTTTCCGATACACCACTGCAGGTTCAATGCATTCCTTGGACCTTCACATTGACGGCAAATCACAGAAATCGCATCGGATTTAAATACAAAAGGCACAATGCCGCCTTAAGAGCAAGAAGAGTGAGACTTTTTAGAGTCTGCGCCTTGATTCTTTCTTATGAGACAAGTATTAGTTTCCGATACACCACTGCAGGTTCAATGTATTCCTTTTATTACACATTGACGATGAAACACTGAAATTACATCGGAATTAAATACAAAGGGCAGAATGATGCCTTAAGTGCAAGAAGAGTGAGACTTCTTAGAGTCTGCGATTTGATCCTTTTTGTGAGACCAGTATTAGTTTCCGATACACCACTACTGATTCAATGTATTACATGGACCTTCACATTAACGATGAAACACAGAAATCGCGTCGGAATTAAACACAAAAGGCACAATGCCACCTTAAGTACAAGAATAGAGATTCTTCTTACAGTCGGTGCTTTGATCCTCTCCTGTGAGACCAGTATTAGTTTCCGATACACCACTGCAGGTTCAATGTATTCCCATTACATACACATTGACGATGAAACACTGAAGTTACATCGGAATTAAATACATAAGCACAATGCCAACTTAAGTGCAAAAGGAGTTATACTTCTTAGAGTCTGTGCTTTGATCCTTTCCTATGAGACCAGTATTAGTTTCCGATACACCACTGCAGGTTCAATGTATTCCTTGGACCTTCACGTTGACGACAAAACACAGAATTCGCATCGGAATTAAATACAAAGGGCTCAATGCCGCCTTAAGTACAAGAATGTAGACTCTTCTTACTGTCGATGATTTGATCCGTTCCTGTGAGACCAGTATTAGTTTCCGATACACCACTGCGGGCTCAATGTTTTCCTTGGACATTCAAATTGACGATGAAAGACTGAAATTACATCGGAATTAAATACAAAAGGCACAATGCCGCCTTAAATTCCAGAAGAGTGAGACTTCTTAGAGTCTGCGCTTTGATTCTTTCTTATGAGACAAGTATTAGTTTCCGATACACCAATGCAGGTTCAATGTATTCCTTTTACATACAAATTGGCGATGAAACACTAAAATTACATCGGAATTAAATACAAAAGGCACAATGCCGCCTTAAGTGCAAGAAGAGTGAGACTTCTTAGAGTCTGTCTTTTGATCCTTTCCTGTGAGACCAGTATTATTTTCCGATACACCACTGCAGGATCAATGTATTCCTTGGACCTTCACATTGACGGCTAAACACAGAAATCGCATCGGAATTAAATACAAAAGGCAAAACGCCGCCTTAAGTACAAGAATAGAGACTCTTCTTCCAATCGGTGCTTTGATCCTTTCCTGTGAGACCAGTATTACTTTGCGATACACCACTGCAGGTTCAATGTATTCCTTGGACATTCACATTGACGACGAATCACTGAAATTACATCGGAATTAAATACAAAAGGCACAATGCCACCTTAAGTGCAAACGGAGTGAGCCTTCTTAGAGTCTGTGCTTTGTTCCTTTCCTATGGGACCAGTATTAGTTTCCGATACACCACTGCAGGTTCAATGTATTCCTTGCACCTTCACATTGACGATGAAACACAGAAATCGCATCGGAATTAAATACAAAAGGCATAATGCCGCCATAAGTACAAGAATAAAGACTCTTCTTACAGTCGGTGCTTCGAGCATTGCCTGTGAGACCAGTATTAGTTTCCGATACACCACTGCAGGTTCAATGTATTCCTTTTACATACACATTGACTATGAATCACTGAAATTACATCGGAATTAAGTACAAAAGGCACAATGCCGCCTTACGTGCATGAAGGGTGAGACTTCTTAAGGTCTGTGATTTGATCCTTTCCTGTGAGACCAGTATTAGTTTCCGATACACCACTGCAGGTTCAATGTATTCCTTGGACCTTCACGTTGACGACAAAACACAGAAATCGCATCGGAAATAAATACAAAGGGCTCAATGCCGCCTTAAGTACAAGAACATAGACTCTTCTTACTGTCGGTGCTTTGATCCGTTCCTGTGAGACCAGTATTAGTTTCCGATACACCACTGCAGGCTCAACGTTTTCCATGGACATTCACATTGACGATGAAAGACTGAAATTACATCAGAATTAAATACAAAAAGCACAATGCCGAATAAGTACAAGAATAGAGACTCTTCTTACAGTCGGTGATTTGATCCTTTCCTGTGAGACCAGCATTAGTTACCGATATACCACTGCAGGTTTAATGTATTCCTTTTACATATACATTGACGATGAAACACTGAATTTACGTCGGAATAAAATACAAAAGGTACAATGCCACCTTATGTGCAAAAGGAGTGAGACTTCTTAGAGTCTGTGCTTTGATCCTTTCCTATGAGACCAGTATTAGTTTCCGATTCACCACTGCTGGTTCAATGTATTCCTTTTACTTACACATTGACGATGAATCACTGAAATTACATCGGAATTTAATACAAAAGGCACAATGCCGCCTTATGTGCAAGAAGAGTAAGACTTTTTAGAGTCTGTGGATTGATCCTTTCCTATGAGACCAGTATTATTTTCCGATACACCACTGCAGGTTCAATGTATTCCTTGGACCTTCACATTGACGACAAATCACAGAAATCGCATCGGAATTAAATACAAACGGCAGAATGCCGCCTTCAGTACGAGAATATAGACTCTTCTTACAGTCGGTGCTTTGATCCTTTCCTGTGTGACCAGTATTAGTTTCCGATACACCACTACAGGTTCAATGCATTCCCCTTACATACACATTGACAATGAAACACTGAAATTACATCGGAATTAAAAACAAAAGCACAATGCCGCCTTAAATGCAAGAAGAGTGAGACTTCTTCGAGTCTGTGCTTTGATCCTTTCCTATGAGACCAGTATTAGTTTCCGATACACCACTGTAGGTTCAATGTATTCCTTGGACCTTCACATTGACGGCAAATCACAGAAATCGCATCGGAATTAAATACAAAAAGCATAATGCCGCCTTAAGAGCAAGAAGAGTGAGACTTTTTAGAGTCTGCGCTTTGATTCTTTCTTATGAGACAAGTATTAGTTTCCGATACACCACTGCAGGTTCAATGTATTCCTTTTACATACAAATTGACGATGAAACACTGAAATTACATCGGAATTAAATACAAAAGGCACATTGCCGCCTTAAATGCAAGAAGGTTGAGACTTCTAAGAGTCTGAGCTTTGATCCATTCCTATGAGACCAGTATTAGTTTCCGAAACACCACTGCAGGTTCAATGTATTCCTTTTACATACACATTGACGATGAAACACTGAAATTACATCGGAATTAAATACAAAGGGCTGAATGATGCCTTAAGGGCAAGAAGAGTGGGACTTCTTAGAGTCTGCGATTTGATCCTTTCTGTGAGACCAGTATTAGTTTCCGATACACCACTATTTTTTCGATGTATTCCATGGACCTTCACATTAACGATGAAACACAGAAATCGCGTCGGAATTAAATACAAAAGGCACAATGCCGCCTTAAGTACAAGAATACAGACTCTTCTTACAGTCGGTGCTTTGATCCTTTCCTGTGAGACCAGTATTAGATTCCGATACACCACTGCAGGTTCAATGTATTTCCATTACATACACATTGACGATGAAACACTGAAATTACATCGGAATTAAATACATAAGCACAATGCCAACTTAAGTGCAAAAGGAGTGAGACTTCTTAGAGTCTGTGCTTTGAGCCTTTCCTATGAGACCAGTATTAGTTTCCGATACACCACTGCAGGTTCAATGTATTCTTTGGACCTTCACGTTGACGACAAAACACAGAAATCGCATCGGAATTAAATACAAAGGGCACAATGTCGCCTTAAGTACAAGAATAGAGGCTCTTCTTACAGTCGGTGATTTGATCCTTTCCTGTGAGACCAGCATTAGTTACCGATACACCACTGCAGGTTCAATGTATTCCTTTTACATACACATTGACGATGAAACACTGAAATTGAATCGGAATTAAATACAAAAGGCACAATGCCGCCTTAAGTACAAGAATAGAGACTCTTCTTACAGTCGGTGCTTTGATCCTTTCCTGTGAGACCAGTATTAGTTTCCGATACACCACTGCAGGTTCAATGTATTCCTAGGACATTCACATTGACGATAAGACACTGAAATTACATGGGAATAAAATACAAAAGGCACAATGCCTCCATAAATGCAAGAAGAGTGAGACTTCGTAGAGTCTGTGCTTTGATCCTTTCCTGTGAGACCGGTGTTAGTTTCTGATACTCCACTGCAGGTTCAATGAGTTCCTTTTACGTTCACATTGACGATGAAACACTGAAATTACATCGGAATTAAATACAAAGGGCACAATGCCACCTTAAGTGCAAACGGAGTGAGACTTCTTAGAGTCTGTGCTTTGATCCTTTCCTATGGGACCAGTATTAGTTTCCGATACACCACTGCAGGTTCAATGTATTCCTTGTACCGTCACATTGACGATGAAACACAGAAATCGCATCGGAATTAAATACAAAAGGCACAATGCCGCCATAAGTACAAGAATAAAGACTCTTCTTACAGTCGGTGCTTTGAGAATTCCCTGTGAGACCAGTATTAGTTTCCGATACACCACAGCAGGTTCAATGTATTCCTTGCACCATCACATTGTCGATGAAACACGGAAATTGCATCGGAATTAAATACAAAATGCACAATGCCGCCTTAAGTACTAGAATAGAGACTCTTCTTACAGTCGGTGCTTTGATCCTTTCCTGTGAGACCAGTATTAGTTTCCGATACACCACTGCAGGTTCAATGCATTCCTTGGACATTCACATTGACGATGAAACACTGAAGTTTCATTGGAATTAAATACAAAAGGCACAATGCCACCTTAAGTGCAAAAGGAGTGAGACTTCCTCGAGTCTGTGCTTTGCTCCTTTCCCATGAGACCAGTATTAATTTCTGTTACACCACTGCAGGTTCAATGTATTCCTTGGACATTCACATTGACGATGAAACACTGAAATTACAACGGAATTAAATACAAAAGGCATAATGCGGCTTTAAGTGCATGAAGAGCGAGACTTCTTAGAGTCAGTGATTTGATCCTTTCCTGTGAGACCAGTATTAGTTTCCGATTCACCACTGCAGGTTCAATGTCTTCCTTGGACCTTTACATTAACGATGAAACATAGAAATCGCATCGGAATTAAATACAAAAGGCACAATGCCGCCTTAGGTACAAGAATTGAGACTCTTCTTACAGTCGGTGCTTTATCCTTTCCTGTGAGACCAGTATTAGTTTCCGATACCTCTATGCTAGTTCTATGTACTCCTTGGACATTCACATTGACGATGAAACACTGAAATTACATCGGAATTAAATACAAAAGGCACAATGCCGCCAAAAGTACAAGAATAAAGACTTTTCTTACAGTCGGTGCTTTGAGCATTCTCTGTGAGAGCAGTATTAGTTTCCGATACACCACTGCATTTTCAATGTATTTCTTGGACCTTCACATTGACGATGAAACACAGAAATCGCATCGGAATTAAATACAAAAGGCACAACGCCGCCTTAAGTACAAGAATAGAGACTCTTCTTACAGTCGGTGCTTTGAGAATTCCCTGTGAGACCAGTATTAGTTTCCGATACACCACAGCAAGTTCAATGTATTCCTTGCACCATCACATTGTCGATGAAACACAGAAATTGCATCGGAATTAAATACAAAATGCACAATGCCGCCTTAAGTACAAGAATGGAGACTCATCTTACAGACGGTGCTTCGATCCTTTCCTGTGAGACCAGTATTAGTTTCCGATACACCACTGCAGGTTCAATGTATTCCTAGGACATTCACATTGACGATAAGACACTGAAATTACATGGGAATAAAATACAAAAGGCACAATGCCTCCTTAAGTGCAAAAGGAGTGAGACTTCTTCGAGTCTGTGCTTTGCTCCTTTCCTATGAGAGCAGTATTAATTTCTGATACACCACTGCAGGTTCAATGTATTCCTTTTACATACACATTGACGATGAAACACTGAAATTACATCGGAATTAAATACAAAAGGCACAATGCCACCTTAAGTGCAAAAGGAGTGAGACTTCTTAGAGTCTGTGCTTTGATCCTTTCCTATGAGACAAGTATTAATTTCCGATGCACCACTGCAGGTCAATGTATTCCTTTTACATACACATTGACGATGAAACACTGAAATTACATCGGAATTAAGTACAAAAGGCACAATGGCGCCTTACATGCACGAAGGGTGAGACTTCTTAAGGTCTGTGATTTGATCCTTTCCAATGAGACCAGTATTAGTTTCCGATACACCACTGCAGGTTCAATGTACTCCTTGGACATTCACATTGGCGATGGAACACAAAAATCGCATCGAAATTAAATACAAAAGGCACAATGCCGCCTTAAGTACAAGAATAGAGACTCTTCTTACAGTCGGTGCTTTGAGCATTCCCTGTGTGACCAGTATTAGTTTCCGATACACCACTGCAAGTTCAATGTATTCCTTGGACCTTCACATTGAGGATGAAAGACAGAAATCGCATCGGAATTAAATACAGAAGGCACAATGCCGCCTTAATAAGAGAATGGAGACTCTTCATACAGTCGGTGCTTTGATCCTTTCCTGTGAGACCAGTATTAGTTTCCGATACACCACTGCAGGTTCAATGTATTCCATGGACATTCACATTGACGATGAAACACTGATATTACATCGGAATTAATTACAAAGGGCACAATGCCGCCTTAAATGCAAGAAGAGTGAGACTTCTTAGAGTCTGTGCTTTGATCCTTTCCTGTGAGACCAGTTTTAGCTTCCGATACTCCACAGCAGGTTCAATGTATTCCTTTTACAAACACTTTGATGATGAAACACTGAAATTACATCGGAATTAAATACAAAAGGCACAATGCCGCCTTAAGTCCAAGAAGATTGAGACTTTATTGATTCTGTGTTTTGATCCTTTCCTGTGAGACCAGTTTTAGTTTCCGATACACCACTGCAGGTTCAATGTATTGCTTGGACCTCCACATTGACGATGAAACACAGAAAACGCGTCGGGATTAAATACAAAAGGCACAACGCCGCCTTAAGTACAAGAATAGATACTCTTCTTACAGTCGGTGCTCTGATCCTTTCCTGTGAGACCAGTATTAGTGTCCGATACACCACTGCAAGTTCAATGTATTCGTTTTTATACACATTGACGATGAAACACTGAAATTACATCGGAATTAAATTAAAAAGGCACAATGCCGCCTTAAATGCAAGAAGAGTGAGACAACTTAGAGTCTGTGCTTTGATCCTTTCCTATGAGACCAGTATTAGTTTCCGATACACCACTGCAGGTTCAATGTATTCCTTGGCCATTCACATTGACGATGAAACACTGAAATTACAACGGAATTAAATACAAAAGGCACTATGCCGCCTTAAATGCAAGAAGATTGAGACTTCGTAGAGTCTGTGCTTTGATCCTTTCCTATGAGACCAGTATTAGTTTCCGATACACCACTGCAGGTTCAATGTATTCCTTTTACATACACATTGACGATGAAACACTGAAATTACATCGGAATTAAATACAAAAGGCACAATGCCGCCTTAAGTGCAAGAAGAATGAGACTACTTAAAGTCAGTGCTTTGATCCTTTCCTGTGAGACCAGACTTAGTTTCCGATACACCACTGCAGGTTCAATGTATTCCTTGGACCTTCACATTGACGATGAAACACAGAAATCGCATCGGAATTAAATACAGAAGGCACAACGCCGCCTTAAGTACAAGAATTGAGACTCTTTTTACGGTCGGTGCTTAGATCCTTTCCTGTGAGACCAGTATTCGTTTCCGATACACCACTGCTGGTTCTATGTATTCTTTGGACACTCACATTGACGATGAAACACTGAAATTACATCGGAATTAAATTCAAAAGGCAAAATGCCGCCTTAAATGCAAGAAGAGTGAGACTTCTTAGTCTGTGCTTTGATCCTTTCCTATGACACCACTATTAGTTTCCGATACACCACTGCAGACTCAATGCATTCCTTTTACATACAAATTGACGATGAAACACTGAAATTACATTGGAATTAAATACAAAAGGCACAATGCCGCCTTAAATGCAAGATGAGTGAGACTTCTTAGAGTCTGTGTTTGATCCTTTCCTATGAGACCAGTATTAGTTTCCGACACACCACTGCAGGGTCAATGTATTCCTTGGACATTCATATTGACGATGAAACACAGATATCGCATCGCAATTAAATACACAAGGCACAATGCCGCCTTAAGTACCAGTATAGAGACTCATCTTACAGTCGGTGTTGTGATCCTTTCCTGAGAGACCAGTTTTAGTTTCCGATACACCACTGCAGGTTCAATGTATTCCTTGAACATTCACATTGACGATGAAACACTGAAATTACATCGGAATTAAATACAAAAGGCACAATGCCGCCTTAAGTGCAATATGAGTGAGACTTCTTACAGTCTGTGCTTTGATCCTTTCCTATGAGACCAGTATTAGTTTCCGATACACCACTGCAGGTTCAATGTATTCCGTTTACATACATATTAACGCTGAAACACTGAAATTACATTGGAATTAAATACAAAAGGCACAATGCCGCCTTAAGTGCAAGTAGAGTGAGACTTCATAGCGTCTGTGTTTAGATCCTTTCCCGTGAGACCAGTATTAGTTTCCGATACACCACTGCACTTCAATGTATTCCCTGGACCTTCACATTGACGATGAAACACTGAAATTACATCGGAATTAAGTACAAAAGGCACAATGCCGCCTTAAGTGCAAGAAGAGTGAGACTTCTTATAGTCTGTGCTTTGATACTTTCCTATGAGACCAATATTAGTTTCCGATACACCACTGCGGGTTCAATGTATTCCGTTTACATACACATTGACGATGAAACACTGAAATAACATCGGAATGAAATACCAAGGCACAATGCCGCCTTAAGTGCAAGAAGAGGGAGACTTCTCAGTGTCTGTGGTTTGATCCTTTCCTGTGAGACCAGTATTTTTTTCCAATACACCACTGCAGGTTCGATGTATTCCTTTTACATACACATTGACGATGAAACACTGAAATTACAATGGAATTAAATACAATAGGCACAATGCCGCCATAAGTCCAAGAAGATTGAGACTTTATTGATTCTGTGTTTTGATCCTTTCCTGTGAGACCAGTTTTAGTTTCCGACACACCACTGCAGGTTCAATGTATTGCTTGGACCTTCACATTGACGATGAAACACAGAAAACGCATCGGGATTAAATACAAAAGGCACAACGCCGCCTCAAGTACAAGAATAGAGACTCTTCTTACAGTCGGTGATCTGATCCTTTCCTGTGAGACCAGTATTAGTGTCCGATACACCACTGCAAGTTCAATGTATTCGTTTTACATACACATTGACGATGAAACACTGAAATTACATCGGAATTAAATTAAAAAGGCACAATGCCGCCTTAAATGCAAGAAGAGTGAGACAACTTAGAGTCTGTGCTTTGATCCTTTCCTATGAGACCAGTATTAGTTTCCGATACACCACTGCAGGTTCAATGTATTCCTTGGCCATTCACATTGACGATGAAACACTGAAATTACAACGGAATTAAATACAAAAGGCACAATGCCGCCTTAAATGCAAGAAGATTGAGACTTCGTAGAGTCTGTGCTTTGATCCTTTCCTATGAGACCAGTATTAGTTTCCGATACACCACTGCAGGTTCAATGTATTCCTTTTACATACACATTGACGATGAAACACTGAAATTACATCGGAATTAAATACAAAAGGCACAATGCCGCCTTAAGTGCAAGAAGAATGAGACTACTTAAAGTCAGTGCTTTGATCCTTTCCTGTGAGACCAGACTTAGTTTCCGATACACCACTGCAGGTTCAATGAATTCCTTGGACCTTCACATTGACGATGAAACACAGAAATCGCATCGGAATTAAATGCAGAAGGCACAACGCCGCCTTAAGTACAAGAATTGAGACTCTTTTTACGGTCGGTGCTTAGATCCTTTCCTGTGAGACCAGTATTCGTTTCCGATACACCACTGCTGGTTCTATGTATTCTTTGGACATTCACATTGACGATGAAACACTGAAATTACATCGGAATTAAATTCAAAAGGCACAATGCCGCCTTAAGTGCAAGAAGAGTGAGACTTCTTAGAGTCTTTGCTTTGATCCTTTCCTGTGAGACCACTGTTAGTTTCCAATTCTCCACTGCAGGTTCAATGTATTCCTTTTACATACACTTTGTCGATGAAACCTTGAAATTACATCGGAATTAAATACAAAAGGCACAATGCCGCCTTAAGTCCAAGAAGACTGAGACTTTATTGAGTCTGTGCTTTGATCCTTTCCTGTGAGACCAGTTTTAGTTTCCGATACACCAGTGCAGGTTCAATGTATTGCTTGAACCTTCACATTGACGATGAAACACAGAAAACGCATCGGGATTAAATACAAAAGGCACAACACCGCCTTAAGAACAAGAATAGAGACTCTTCTTACAGTCGGTGCTCTGATCCTTTCCTGTGAGACCAGTATTAATTTCCGATACACCACTGCAAGTTCAATGTATTCGTTTTACATACAGATTGACGATGAAACACTGAAATTACATCGGAATTAAATACAAAAGGCAAAATGCCGCCTTAAATGCAAGAAGAGTGAGACTTCTTAGTCTGTGCTTTGATCCTTTCCTATGACACCACTATTAGTTTCCGATACACCACTGCAGGTTCAATGTATTCCTTTTACATACAAATTGACGATGAAACACTGAAATTACATTGGAATTAAATACAAAAGGCACAATGCCGCCTTAAATGCAAGATGAGTGAGACTTCTTAGAGTCTGTGTTTGATCCTTTCCTATGAGACCAGTATTAGTTTCCGACACACCACTGCAGGGTCAATGTATTCCTTGGACCTTCATATTGGCGATGAAACACAGAAATCGCATCGCAATTAAATACAAAAGGCACAATGCCGCCTTAAGTACCAGAATAGAGACTCATCTTACAGTCGGTGTTGTGATCCTTTCCTGTGAGACCAGTATTAGTTTCCGATACACCACTGCAGGTTCAATGTATTCCTTGAACATTCACATTGACGATGAAACACTGAAATTACATCGGAATTAAATACAAAAGGCACAATGCCGCCTTAAGTGCAATATGAGTGAGACTTCTTACAGTCTGTGCTTTGATCCTTTCCTATGAGACCAGTATTAGTTTCCGATACACCACTGCAGGTTCAATGTATTCCGTTTACATACATATTAACGATGAAACACTGAAATTACATTGGAATTATATACAAAAGGCACAATGCCGCCTTAAGTGCAAGTAGAGTGAGACTTCATAGCGTCTGTGTTTAGATCTTTCCTGTGAGACCAGTATTAGTTTCCGATACACCACTGCACGTTCAATGTATTCCCTGGACCTTCACATTGACGATGAAACACTGAAATTACATCGGAATTAAATACAAAAGGCACAATGCCGCCTTAAGTGCAAGAAGAGTGAGACTTCTTATAGTCTGTGCTTTGATACTTTCCTATGAGACCAATATTAGTTTCCGATACACCACTGCAAGTTCAATGTATTCCGTTTACATACACATTGACGATGAAACACTGAAATTACATCGGAATGAAATACCAAGGCACAATGCCGCCTTAAGTGCAAGAAGAGTGAGACTTCTGAGTGTCTGTGGTTTGATCCTTTCCTGTGAGACCAGTATTTTTTTCCAATACACCACTGCAGGTTCAATGTATTCCTTTTACATACACATAGACGATGAAACACTGAAATTACATCGGAATTAAATAAAAAAGGCACAATGCCACCCTAAGTGCAAGATGATTGAGACTTCATAGAGTCTGTGCTTTGATCCTTTCCTATGTGACCAGTATTAGTTTCCGATACACCATTGCAGGTTCAATGTATTCCTTGGACCTTCACATTGGCGATGAAACACAGAAATCGCATCGGAATTAAATACAAAAGCCACAATGCCGAATTAAGTATAAGAGTAGAAACTTTTCTTACAGTCGGTGCTTTGATCCTTTTTCTGTGAGACCAGTATTAGTTTCCGATACACCACTGCAGGTTCAATGTATTCCCTGGACATTCACATTGACGATGAAACACTGAAACTATATCGGAATTAAATACAAAAAGCACAATGCCGCCTTTAGTGCAAGAAAAGTGAGACTTCTTAGAGTCTGAGCTTTGATCCTTTCCTATGAGACCAGTATTAGTTTCCGATACACCACTGCAGGTTCAATGTATTCCTTGGCCATTCACATTGCCGATGAAACACTGAAATTACAACGGAATTAAATACAAAAGGCACAATGCCGCCTTAAATGCAAGAAGATTGAGACTTCGTAGAGTCTGTGCTTTGATCCTTTCCTATGAGACCAGTATTAGTTTCCGATACACCACTGCAGGTTCAATGTATTCCTTTTACATACACATTGACGATGAAACACTGAAATTACATCGGAATTAAATACAAAAGGCACAATGCCGCCTTAAGTGCAAGAAGAATGAGACTACTTAAAGTCAGTGCTTTGATCCTTTCCTGTGAGACCAGACTTAGTTTCCGATACACCACTGCAGGTTCAATGTATTCCTTGGACCTTCACATTGACGATGAAACACAGAAATCGCATCGGAATTAAATACAGAAGGCACAACGCCGCCTTATGTACAAGAATTGAGACTCTTCTTACGGTCGGTGCTTAGATCCTTTCCTGTGAGACCAGTATTCGTTTACGATACACCACTGCTGGTTCTATGTATTCTTTGGACATTCACATTGGCGATGAAACACTGAAATTACATCGGAATTAAATTCAAAAGGCACAATGCCGCCTTAAGTGCAAGAAGAGTGAGACTTCTAAGAGACTGTGCTTTGATCCTTTCCTGTGAGACCAGTGTTAGTTTCCAATACTCCACTGCAGGTTCAATGTATTCCTTTTACATACACTTTGTCGATGAAACCTTGAAATTACATCGGAATTAAATACAAAAGGCACAATGCCGCGTTAAGTGCAAGAAGATTGAGACTTTATTGAGTCTGTGCTTTGATCCTTTCCTGTGAGACCAGTTTTAGTTTCCGATACACCAGTGCAGGTTTAACGTATTGCTTGAACCTTCACATTGACGATGAAACACAGAAAACGCATCGGGATTAAATACAAAAGGCACAACACCGCCTTAAGAACAAGAATAGAGACTCTTCTTACAGTCGGTGCTCCGATCCTTTCCTGTGAGACCAGTATTAATTACCGATACACCACTGCAAGTTCAATGTATTCGTTTTACATACAGATTGACGATGAAACACTGAAATTACGTCGGAATTAAATATAAAAGGCACAATGCCGCCTTAAATGCAAGAAGAGTGAGACTTCTTATAGTCTGTGCTTTGATCCTTTCCTATGAGACCAATATTAGTTTCCGATACACCACTGCAGGTTCAATGTATTCCGGTTACATACACATTGACGATGAAACACTTAAATTACATCGGAATGAAATACCAAGGCACAATGCCGCCTTAAGTGCAAGAAGAGTGAGACTTCTCAGAGTCTGTGGTTTGATCCTTTCCTGTGAGACCAGTATTTTTTTCCAATACACCACTGCAGGTTCAATGTATTCCTTTTACATACACATTAACGATGAAACACTGAAATTACATCGGAATTAAATAAAAAAGGCACAATGCCACCCTAAGTGCACGATGATTGAGACTTCATAGAGTCTGTGCTTTGATCCTTTCCTATGAGACCAGTATTAGTTTCCGATACACCATTGCAGGTTCAATTTATTCCTTGGACCTTCTCATTGGCGATGAAACACAGAAATCGCATCGGAATTAAATACAAAAGCCACAATGCCGAATTAAGTATAAGAGTAGAAACTCTTCTTACAGTCGGTGCTTTGATCCTTTCCTGTGAGACCAGTATTAGTTTCCGATACACCACTGCAGGTTCAATGTATTCCTTGGACATTCACATTGACGATGAAACACTGAAACTATATCGGAATTAAATACAAAAGGCACAATGCCGCCTTTAGTGCAAGAAAAGTGAGACTTCTTAGAGTCTGAGCTTTGATCCTTTCCTATGAGACCAATATTAGTTTCCGATACACCACTGCAGTTTCAATTTATTCCGTTTACATACACATTGACGATGAAACACTGAAATTACATCGGAATGAAATACCAAGGCACAATGCCGCCTTAAGTGCAAGAAGAGTGAGACTTCTCAGAGTCTGTGGTTTGATCCTTTCCTGTGAGACCAGTATTTTTTTCCAATACACCACTGCAGGTTCAATGTATTCCTTTTACATACACATTGACGATGAAACACTGAAATTACATCGGAATTAAATAAAAAAGGCACAATGCCACCCTAAGTGCAAGATGATTGAGACTTCATAGAGTCTGTGCTTTGATCCTTTCCTATGAGACCAGTATTAGTTTCCGATACACCATTGCAGGTTCAATGTATTCCTTGGACCTTCACATTGGCGATGAAACACAGAAATCGCATCGGAATTAAATACAAAAGCCACAATGCCGAATTAAGTATAAGAGTAGAAACTCTTCTTACAGTCGGTGCTTTGATCCTTTCCTGTGAGACTAGTATTAGTTTCCGATACACCACTGCAGGGTCAATGCATTCCTTGGACATTCACATTGACGATGAAACACTGAAACTATATCGGAATTAAATACAAAAGGCACAATGCCGCCTTTAGTGCAAGAAAAGTGAGACTTCTTAGAGTCTGAGCTTTGATCCTTTCCTATGAGACCAGTATTAGTTTCCGATACACCACTGCAGGTTCAATGTATTCCTTGGCCATTCACATTGACGATGAAACACTGAAATTACAACGGAATTAAATACAAAAGGCACAATGCCGCCTTAAATGCAAGAAGATTGAGACTTCGTAGAGTCTGTGCTTTGATCCTTTCATATGAGACCAGTATTAGTTTCCGATACACCACTGCAGGTTCAATGTATTCCTTTTACATACACATTGACGATGAAACACTGAAATTACATCGGAATTAAATACAAAAGGCACAATGCCGCCTTAAGTGCAAGAAGAATGAGACTACATAAAGTCAGTGCTTTGATCATTTCCTGTGAGACCAGACTTAGTTTCCGATACACCACTGCAGGTTCAATGTATTCCTTGGACCTTCACATTGACGATGAAACACAGAAATCGCATCGGAATTAAATTCAGAAGGCACAACGCCGCCTTAAGTACAAGAATTGAGTTTCTTCTTACGGTCGGTCCTTAGATCCTTTCCTGTGAGACCAGTATTCGTTTCCGATACACCACTGCTGGTTCTATGTATTCTTTGGACATTCACATTGACGATGAAACACTGAAATTACATCGGAATTAAATTCAAAAGGCACAATGCCGCCTTAAGTGCAAGAAGAGTGAGACTTCTTAGAGTCTGTGCTTTGATCCTTTCCTGTGAGACCAGTTTTAGTTTCCGATACACCAGTGCAGGTTCAATGTATTGCTTGAACCTTCACATTGACGATGAAACACAGAAAACGCATCGGGATTAAATACAAAAGGCACAACACCGCCTTAAGAGCAAGAATAGAGACTCTTCTTACAGTCGATGCTCTCATCCTTTCCTGTGAGTCCAGTATTAATTTCCGATACACCACTGCAAGTTCAATGTATTCGTTTTACATACAGATTGACGATGAAACACTGAAATTACATCGGGATTAAATACAAAAGGCACAATGCCGCCTTAAATGCAAGAAGAGTGAGACTTCTTAGTCTGTGCTTTGATCCTTTCCTATGACACCACTATTAGTTTCCGATACACCACTGCAGGTTCAATGTATTCCTTTTACATACAAATTGACGATGAAGCACTGAAATTACATTGGAATTAAATACAAAAGGCACAATGCCGCCTTAAATGCAAGATGAGTGAGACTTCTTAGAGTCTGAGTTTGAACCTTTCCTATGAGACCAGTATTAGTTTCCGACACACCACTGCAGGGTCAATGTATTCCTTGGACCTTCATATTGACGATGAAACACAGAAATCGCATCGCAATTAAATACAAAAGGCACAATGCCGCCTTAAGTACCAGAATAGAGACTCATCTTACAGTCGGTGTTTTGATCCTTTCCTGTGAGACCAGTATTAGTTTCCGATACACAACTGCAGGTTTAATGTATTCCTTGAACATTCACATTGACGATGAAACACTGAAATTACATCGGAATTAAATACAAAAGGCACAATGCCGCCTTAAGTGCAAGATGAGTGAGACTTCTTACAGTCTGTGCTTTGATCCTTTCCTATGAGACCAGTATTAGTTTCCGATACAACACTGCAGGTTCAATGTATTCCGTTTACATACATATTAACGATGAAACACTGAAATTACATTGGAATTAAATACAAAAGGCACAATGCCGCCTTAAGTGCAAGTAGAGTGAGACTTCATAGCGTCTGTGTTTCGATCCTTTCCTGTGAGACCAGTATTAGTTTCCGATACACCACTGCACGTTCAATGTATTCCCTGGACCTTCACATTGACGATGAAACACTGATATTACCTCGGAATTAAATACAAAAGGCATAATGCCGCCTTAAGTGCAAGAAGAGTGAGACTTCTTAGAGCCTGTGCTTTGATCCTGTCCAATGAGACCAGTATTAGTTTCCGATACAACACAGCAGGTTCAATGTATTCCTTTTACATACACATTGACGATGTAACACTGAAATTACATCGGAATTAAATACAAAAGGCACAATGCCGCCTTAAGTACAAGAATAGAGACTCTTCTTACAGTCGGTGCTTTGATCCTTTCCTGTGAGACCAGTATTAGTTTCCGATACACCACTGCAGGTTCAATCTATTCCTTGGGCATTCACATTGTCGATGATACACTGAAATTACATCGGAATTAAATACAAAATGCACCATGCCGCCTTAAATGCAAGAAGAGTGAGACTTCTTATAGTCAGTGCTTCCATCCTTTCCTATGAGACCAATATTAGTTTCCGATACACCACTGCAGGTTCAATGTATTCCGTTTACATACACATTGACGATGAAACACTGAAATTACATCGGAATGAAATACCAAGGCACAATGCCGCCTTAAGTGCAAGAAGAGTGAGACTTCTCAGAGTCTGTGGTTTGATCCTTTCCTGTGAGACCAGTATTTTTTCCCAATACACCACTGCAGGTTCAATGTATTCCCTTTACATACACATTGACGATGAAACACTGAAATTACATCGGAATGAAATACAATATGCACAATGCCAACTTATGTGCAAGAAGAGTGGGACCTCTTAGAGTCAGTGCTTTGATCCTATCCTGTGAGACCAGTATTAGTTTCCGATACACCACTGCAGGTTCAATGTATTCCTTGGACCTTCACATTGACGATGAAACACAGAAATCGCATTGGAATTATATACAAAAGGCACAACGCCACCTTAAGTACAACAATTTAGACTCTTATTACAGTCGGTGCTTTGATCCTTTCCTGTGAGACCAGTATTAGTTTCCGATACACCACTGCAGGTTCAATGTATTCCTTTTACATACACATTGACGATGAAACACTGAAATTACTTCGGAATTAAATACAAAAGGCATAATGCCGCCTTAAGTGCAAGAAGAATGAGACTTCTTAGAGTCAGTGCTTTGATCCTTTCCAGTGAGACCAGACTTAGTTTCCGATACACCACTGCAGTTTCAATGTATTCCTTGGACCTTCACATTGTCGATGAAACACAGAAATCGCATCGGAATTAAATACAGACGGCACAACGCCGCCTTAAGTACAAGAACTGAGACTCTTCTTACAGCCGGTGCTTTGATCCTTTCCTGTGAGACCAGTATTCGTTTCCGATACACCACTGCTGGTTCTATGTATTCCTTGGACATTTACATTGACGATGAAACACTGAAATTACATCGGAATTAAATTCAAAAGGCACAATGCCGCCTTAAGTGCAAGAAGAGTGAGACTTCTTAGTGTCTGTGCTTTGATCCTTCCCTGTGAGACCAGTGTTAGTTTCCTATACTCCACTGCAGGTTCAATGTATTCCTTTTACATACACTTTGACGATGAAACACTGAAATTACATCGGAATTAAATACAAAAGGCACAATGCTGCCTTAAGTGCAAGAAGATTGAGACTTTTTTGAGTCTATGCTTTGATCCTTTCCTGTGAGACCAGTTTTAGTTTCCGATACACCACTGCAGGTTCAATGTATTGCTTGGACCTTTACATTGACGATGAAACACAGAAAACGCATCAGGATTAAATACAAAAGGCACAACGTCCCCTTAAGTATAAGAATAGAGACTCGTCTTACAGTCGGTGCTCTGATCCTTTCCTGTGAGACCAGTATTAGATTCCGATACACCACTGCAAGTTCAATGTATTCGTTTTACATACACATTGACGATGAAACACTGAAATTACATCGGAATTAAATACAAAAGGCACAATGCCGCCTTAAATGCAAGAAGAGTGAGACTACTTAGAGTCTGTGCTTTGATCCTTCGCTGTGACACCACTATTAGTTTCCGATACACCACTGCAGGTTCAATGTATTCCTTTTACATACAAATTGACGATGAAACACTGAAATTACATTGGAATTAAATGCAAAAGGCACAATGGAGCCTTAAACGCAAGAAGAGAGAGACTTCTTAGGGTCTGTGTTTGATCCTTTCCGATGAGACCAGTATTAGTTTACGACACACCACTGCAGGGTCAATGTATTCCTTGGACCTTCACATTGACGATGAAACACAGAAATCGCATCGCAATTAAATACAAAAGGCACAATGCCGCCTTAGGTACCAGAATAGAGACTCTTCTTACAGTCGGTGCTTTGATCCTTTCCTGTGAGACCAGTATTAGTTTCCGATACACCACTGCAGGTTCATTGTATTCCTTGGACATTCACATTGACGATGAAACACTGAAATTACATCGGAATTAAATACAAAACGCACAATGGCGCCTTAAGAGCAAGATGAGTGAGACTTCTTACAGTCTGTGCTTTGATCCTTTCCTATGAGACCAGTATTAGTTCCCAATACACCACTGCAGGTTCAATGTATTCCGTTTACATACACATTGACGATGAAACACTGAAATTACATCGGAATTAAATACAAAAACACAATGCCGCCTTAAGTGCAAGAAGAGTGAGACTTCTTAGCGTCTGTGCTTTAATCCTTTCCTGTAAGAACAGTATTAGTTTCCGATACACCACTGCACGTTCAATGTATTCCTTGGACCTTCACATTTACGATGAAACACTGATATTACTTCGGAATTAAGTACAAAAGGCACAATGCCGCCATAAGTGCAAGAAGAGTGAGACTTCTAAGAGTCTGTGCTTTGATCCTTTCCTATGAGACCAGTATTAGTTACCGATACAACACAGCAGGTTCAATGTATTCCTTTTACATACACATTGACGATGAAACACTGAAATTACATCGGAATGAAATACAATATGCACAATGCCGCCTTATGTGCAAGAAGAGTGGGACCTCTTAGAGTCAGTGCTTTGATCCTATCCTGTGAGACCAGTATTAGCTTCCGATACACCACTGCAGGTTCAATGTATTCCTTGGACCATCACATTGACGATGAAACACAGAAATCGCATTGGAATTATATACAAAAGGCACAACGCCACCTTAAGTACATTAGTTGTGACTCTTCTTACAGTCGGTGATTTGATCCTTTCCTGTGAGACCAGTATTAGTTTCCGATAAACCACTGTAGGTTCAATCTATTCCTTGGACATTCACATTGACGATGAAACACTGAAATTACATCGGAATCAAATACAAAAGGCACACTGCCGCCTTAAATGCAACAAGAGTGAGACTTCGTAGAGTCAGTGCTTTGATCCTTTCCTATGAGACCAGTATCAGTTTCCGATACACCACTGCAGGTTCAATGTATTCCTTTTACATACACATTGACTATGAAACACTGAAATTACATCGGAATTAAATACAAAAGGCATAATGCCGCCTTAAGTGCAAGAAGAATGAGACATCTTAGAGTCAGTGATTTGATGCTTTCCTGTGAGACCAGTTTTAGTTTCCGATACACCACTGCAGGTTCAGTGTATTGCTTGGACCTTCACATTGACGATGAAACACAGATATTGCATCGGAATTAAATACAAAATGCACAATGCCGCCTTAAATGCAAGAAGAATGAGACTTCTTAAAGTCTGTGCTTTGATCCTTTGCTATGACACCACTATTAGTTTCCGATACACCACTGCAGGTTCAATGTATTCCTTTTACATACAAATTGACGATGAAACACTGAAATTACATTGGAATTAAAAACAAAAGGCACAATGCCACCTTAAATGCAAGAAGAGTGAGACTTCTTAGAGTCTGTGTTTGATCCTTTCCTATGAGACCAGTATTAGTTTCCGACACACCATTGCAGGGTCAATGCATTCCTTGAACCTTCACATTGACGATGAAACACAGAAATCGCATTGCAATTAAATACAAAAGGCACAATGCCGCCTTAAGTACCAGAATAGAGACTCTTCTTACAGTCGGTGTTTTGATCCTTTCCTGTGAGACCAGTATTAGTTTCCGATACACCACTGCAGGTTCAATGTATCCCTTTTACATACAAATTGACGATGAAACACTGAAATTACATTGGAATTAAATACAAAAGGCACAATGCCGCCTTAAATGCAAGAAGAGAGAGACTTCTTAGAGTCTGTGTTTGATCCTTTGCTATGACACCACTATTAGTTTCCGATACACCACTGCAGGTTCAATGTATTCCTTTAACATACAAATTGACGAAGAAATACTGAAATTACATTGGAATTAAATACAAAAGGCACAATGCCGCCTTAAATGCAAGAAGAGTGAGACTTCTTAGAGTCTGTGTTTGATCCTTTCCTATGAGACCATTATTAGTTTACGACACACCATTGCAGGGTCAATGTATTCCTTGAACCTTCACATTGACGATGAGACACAGAAATCGCATCGCAATTAAATACAAAAGGTACAATGCCGCCTTATGTACCAGAATAGAGACTCTTCTTACAGTCGGTGTTTTGATCCTTTCCTGTGAGACCAGTATTAGTTTCCGATACACCACTGCAGGTTCACTGTATTCCTTGGACATTCACATTGACGATGAAACACTGAAATTACAACGGAATTAAGTACAAAAGGCACAATGGCGCCTTAAGAGCGAGATGAGTGAGACTTCTTACAGTCTGTGCTTTGATCCTTTCGTGTGAGAACAGTACTAGTTTCCGATACACCACTGCACGTTCAATGTATTCCTTGGACCTTCACATTGACGATGAAACACTGATATTACTTCGGAATTAAACACAAAAGGCACAATGCCGCCTTAAGTGCAAGAAGAGTGAGACTTCTAAGAGTCTGTGTTTGATCCTTTGCTATGACACCACTATTAGTTTCCGATACACCACTGCACTTTCAATTTATTCCTTGGACATTCCCAATGACGATGAAACACTGAAATTAATTCGGAATTAAATACAAAAGGCACAATGCCGCCTTAAGTGCAAGAAGAGTGGGACTTCTTAGAGTCTGTGCTTTGATCCTTTCCTATGAGACCAGTATTAGTTTCCGATACACCGCAGCAGGTTCAATGTATTCCTTTTGCATACACATTGACGATGAAACACTGAAATTACATCGGAATTAAAACAAAATCACAATGCCGCCTTAAGTGCAAGAAGAGTGTGACTTCTTAGAGTCTTTGCTTTTATCCTTTCCTATGAGACCAGTATTAGTTTCCGATACACCACTGCAGGTTCAATGTATTCCGTTTACGTACACATAGACGATGAAACACTGAAATTACATCAGAATTAAATACAAAGGCACAATGCCGCCGTAGGTGTAAGAAGAGTAAGACTTCTTAGAGTCTGTGCTTTGATCCTTTCCTATGAGACCAGTTTTAGTTTCCGATACACCACTGCAGGTTCAATGTATTCCTTGGTCATTCACATAGACGATGAAACACTGAAATTGCATCGGAATTAAATACAAAAGGCACAATGCCGCCTTAATTGCAAGAAGAGTGGACTTCTTAGAGTCTGTGCATTGATCCTTTCCTATGAGACCAGTATTAGTTTCCGATACACCACTGCAGGTTCATTGTATACCTTGGACCTTCACATTGGCGATGAAACACAGAAATCGCATCGTAATTAAATACAAAAGGCACAATGCCGCCGTAAATACAAGAATAGAGACTCTTCTTACAGTCGGTGCTTTGATCCTTTCCTGTGAGACCGGTATTAGTTTCCGATACACCACTGCAGGTTCAATGTATCCCTTGGACATTCACGTTGACGATGAAACACTGAAATTACATCGGAATTAAATACAAAAGGCACAATGCCGCCTTAAGTGCAAGAAGAGTGAGACTTCTTAGAGTCTTTGCTTTGATACTTTCCTATGAGACCAGTATTAGGTTCCGATACACCACTGCAGGTTCAATGTATTCCGTTTATATACACATTAACGATGAAACACTGAAATTACATCAGAATTAAATACAAAGGCACAATGCCGCCTTAGGTGCAAGAAGAGTGAGACTTCTTAGGGTCTGTGCATTGATCCATTCCTGTGAGACCAGTATTAGTTTCCGATGCAGCACTGCACGTTCCATGTATTCCTTGGACCTTCACATTGTCAATGAAACACTGATATTACTTCGGAATTAAATACAAAAGGCACAATGCCGCCTTAAGTTCCAGAAGAGTGAGACTTCTTAGAGTCTTTGCTTTGATCCTTTCCTATGAGACCAGTTTTAGTTTCCGATACACCACTGCAGGTTCAATGTATTCTTTGGACCTTCACATAGACGTTGAAACACAGAAATCGCATCGGAATTAAATACAAAAGCCACAATGCCGCCTAAAGTATAAGAATAGCGACTCTTCATACAGTCGGTGCTTTGATCCTTTCCCGTGAGACCAGTATTAGTTTCGGATACACCACTGCAGGTTCAATGTATTCCTTGGACATTCACATTGACGATGAAACACTGAAATTGCATCGGAATTAAATACAAAAGGCACAATGCCGCCTTAAGTGCAAGAAGAGTGAGACTTCTTAGAGTCTGTGCTTTGATCCTTTCCTATGAGACCAGTATTTGTTTCCGATTACCCACTGCAGGTTCAATGTATTCCGTATACATACACATTGACCATGAAACACTGAAATTACATCGGAATTAAATACAAAAGGCACAAAGCCGCCCTAAGTGCAAGAAGAGTGAGACTTCTTAGTGTCTGTGCTTTGATCCTTTCCTATGAGACCAGTATTAGTTTCCGATACACCACTGCAGGTTCAATGCATTCCTTTTACATACACATTGACGATGAAACACTGAAATTACATCGGAATTAAAAACAAATGGCACAATGCCGCCTTAATTGCAAGATGAGTGAGACTTCTAACTGTCTGTTCTTTGATCCTTTCCTGTGAGACCAGTATTAGTTACCGATACAACACAGCAGGTTCAATGTATTCCTTTTACATACACATTGACGATGAAACACTGAAATTACATCGGAATGAAATACAATATGCACAATGCCGCCTTATGTGCAAGAAGAGTGGGACCTCTTAGAGTCAGTGCTTTGATCCTATCCTGTGAGACCAGTATTAGCTTCCGATACACCACTGCAGGTTCAATGTATTCCTTGGACCTTCACATTGACGATGAAACACAGAAATCGCATTGGAATTATATACAAAAGGCACAACGCCACCTTAAGTACATTAGTTGTGACTCTTCTTACAGTCGGTGATTTGATCCTTTCCTGTGAGACCAGTATTAGTTTCCGATAAACCACTGTAGGTTCAATCTATTCCTTGGACATTCACATTGACGATGAAACACTGAAATTACATCGGAATCAAATACAAAAGGCACACTGCCGCCTTAAATGCAAAAAGAGTGAGACTTCGTAGAGTCTGTGCTTTGATCCTTTCCTATGAGACCAGTATCAGTTTCCGATACACCACTGCAGGTTCAATGTATTCCTTTTACATACACATTGACTATGAAACACTGAAATTACATCGGAATTAAATACAAAAGGCATAATGCCGCCTTAAGTGCAAGAAGAATGAGACATCTTAGAGTCAGTGATTTGATGCTTTCCTGTGAGACCAGTTTTAGTTTCCGATACACCACTGCAGGTTCAGTGTATTGCTTGGACCTTCACATTGACGATGAAACACAGATATTGCATCGGAATTAAATACAAAATGCACAATGCCGCCTTAAATGCAAGAAGAATAAGACTTCTTAAAGTCTGTGCTTTGATCCTTTGCTATGACACCACTATTAGTTTCCGATACACCACTGCAGGTTCAATGTATTCCTTTTACATACAAATTGACGATGAAACACTGAAATTACATTGGAATTAAAAACAAAAGGCACAATGCCACCTTAAATGCAAGAAGAGTGAGACTTCTTAGAGTCTGTGTTTGATCCTTTCCTATGAGACCAGTATTAGTTTCCGACACACCATTGCAGGGTCAATGCATTCCTTGAACCTTCACATTGACGATGAAACACAGAAATCGCATTGCAATTAAATACAAAAGGCACAATGCCGCCTTAAGTACCAGAATAGAGACTCTTCTTACAGTCGGTGTTTTGATCCTTTCCTGTGAGACCAGTATTAGTTTCCGATACACCACTGCAGGTTCAATGTATTCCTTTTACATACAAATTGACGATGAAACACTGAAATTACATTGGAATTAAATACAAAAGGCACAATGCCGCCTTAAATGCAAGAAGAGTGAGACTTCTTAGAGTCTGTGTTTGATCCTTTGCTATGACACCACTATTAGTTTCCGATACACCACTGCAGGTTCAATGTATTCCTTTTACATACAAATTGACGAAGAAATACTGAAATTACATTGGAATTAAATACAAAAGGCACAATGCCGCCTTAAATGCAAGAAGAGTGAGACTTCTTAGAGTCTGTGTTTGATCCTTTCCTATGAGACCATTATTAGTTTACGACACACCATTGCAGGGTCAATGTATTCCTTGAACCTTCACATTGACGATGAGACACAGAAATCGCATCGCAATTAAATACAAAAGGTACAATGCCGCCTTATGTACCAGAATAGAGACTCTTCTTACAGTCGGTGTTTTGATCCTTTCCTGTGAGACCAGTATTAGTTTCCGATACACCACTGCAGGTTCACTGTATTCCTTGGACATTCACATTGACGATGAAACACTGAAATTACAACGGAATTAAGTACAAAAGGCACAATGGCGCCTTAAGAGCGAGATGAGTGAGACTTCTTACAGTCTGTGCTTTGATCCTTTCGTGTGAGAACAGTACTAGTTTCCGATACACCACTGCACGTTCAATGTATTCCTTGGACCTTCACATTGACGATGAAACACTGATATTACTTCGGAATTAAACACAAAAGGCACAATGCCGCCTTAAGTGCAAGAAGAGTGAGACTTCTAAGAGTCTGTGTTTGATCCTTTGCTATGACACCACTATTAGTTTCCGATACACCACTGCACTTTCAATTTATTCCTTGGACATTCCCAATGACGATGAAACACTGAAATTAATTCGGAATTAAATACAAAAGGCACAATGCCGCCTTAAGTGCAAGAAGAGTGGGACTTCTTAGAGTCTGTGCTTTGATCCTTTCCTATGAGACCAGTATTAGTTTCCGATACACCGCAGCAGGTTCAATGTATTCCTTTTGCATACACATTGACGATGAAACACTGAAATTACATCGGAATTAAAACAAAATCACAATGCCGCCTTAAGTGCAAGAAGAGTGTGACTTCTTAGAGTCTTTGCTTTTATCCTTTCCTATGAGACCAGTATTAGTTTCCGATACACCACTGCAGGTTCAATGTATTCCGTTTACGTACACATAGACGATGAAACACTGAAATTACATCAGAATTAAATACAAAGGCACAATGCCGCCGTAGGTGTAAGAAGAGTGAGACTTCTTAGAGTCTGTGCTTTGATCCTTTCCTATGAGACCAGTTTTAGTTTCCGATACACCACTGCAGGTTCAATGTATTCCTTGGTCATTCACATTGACGATGAAACACTGAAATTGCATCGGAATTAAATACAAAAGGCACAATGCCGCCTTAATTGCAAGAAGAGTGGACTTCTTAGAGTCTGTGCATTGATCCTTTCCTATGAGACCAGTATTAGTTTCCGATACACCACTGCAGGGTCATTGTATACCTTGGACCTTCACATTGGCGATGAAACACAGAAATCGCATCGTAATTAAATACAAAAGGCACAATGCCGCCGTAAATACAAGAATAGAGACTCTTCTTACAGTCGGTGCTTTGATCCTTTCCTGTGAGACCGGTATTAGTTTCCGATACACCACTGCAGGTTCAATGTATCCCTTGGACATTCACGTTGACGATGAAACACTGAAATTACATCGGAATTAAATACAAAAGGCATAATGAAGACTTAAGTGCAAGGAGAGTGAGACTTCTTAGAGTCTGTGCTTCCCTATGAGACCAGTATTAGTTTCCAATACACCACTGCAGGTTCAATGTATTCCGTTTACATACACATTGACGATGAAACACTGAAATTATGTCGGAATTAAATACAAAGGGCACAATGCCGCCTTAAGTGCAAGAAGATTGAGACTTCATAGAGTCTGTGCTTTGATCCTTTCCTATGAGACCAGTTTTAGTTTCCGATACACCACTGCAGGTTCAATGTATTCCCTGGACCTTCACATTGACAATGAAACACTGAAATTACATCGGAATTAAATACAAAAGGCACAATGCCGCCTTACGTGCATGAAGAGTGAAACTTCTTAGAGTCTGTTCTTTGATCCTTTCCTATGAGACCAGTATTTGTTTCCATTACACCACTGCAGGTTCAATGTATTCCTTGGACATTGACATGGACGATGAAACACTGAAATTACATCGGAATTAAATAAAAAAGGCACAACGCCGCCTTAAGTGCAAGAAGAGTGAGACTTCTTAGAGTCTGTGCTTTGATCCTTTCCTATGAGACCAGTATTAGTTTCCGATACACCTCTGCAGGTTCAATGTATTCCTTGGACATTCTCATTGACGATGAAACACTGAAATTACATCGGAATTAAATACAAAGAAGCACAATGCCACCTTAAGTGCAAGAAGATTGAGACTTCTTACAGTCTGTGCTTTGATCCTTTCCTATGAGACCATTATTAGTTTCCGATAACCCACTGCAGGTCCAATGTATTCCGTTTACATACACATTGACGATGAAACACTGAAATTGCATCGGAATTAAATACAAAAGGCACAATGCCACCTTAAGTGCAAGAAGAGTGAGACTTCTTTGAGTCTGTGCTTTGATCCATTCCTGTGAGACCAGTTTTAGTTTCCGATACACCACTGCAGGTTCAATGTATTCCTTGGTCCTTCACATTGACGATGAAACACTGAAATTACTTCGGAATTAAATACAAAAGCCACAGTGATGCCTTAAGAGCAAGAAGAGTGAGACTATTTTGAGTCTGTGCTTTAATCCTTTCCTGCGAGACCACTATTAGTTTCCGATACACCACTGCAGGTTCAATGTATTCCTTGGACCTTCACATTGATGATGAAACACAGAAATCGCATCGGAATTAAATACAAAAGGCACAGTGCCGCCTTAAGTACAAGAATAGAGACTCTTCTTACAGTCGGTGCTTTGAGCATTCCCTGTGAGACCAGTATTAGTTTCCGATACACCACTGCAGGTTCAATGTATTCCTTGCACCTTCACATTGACGTTGAAACACAGAAATCGCATCGAAATTAAATACGAAACTCATAACGCCGCCTTAATTACAAGAATAGAGACTCTTCTTACAGTCGGTGCTTTGATCTTTTCCTGTGAGACCAGTATTGGTTTCCAACACACCACTGCAGGTTCAATGTATCCTTGGACATACACATTGACGATGAATCACTGAAATTCCATCGGAATTAAATACAAACGGCACATTGCCGCCTTAAGTGCAGGAAGAGTGAGACTTCTTAGAGGCTGTGCCTTGATCCTTTAGTGTGAGACCAGTATTAGTTTCCGATACACCACTGCATGTACAATGTATTCCTTGGACATACACATTGACGAGGAAACACTGAAATTACATCGGAATTAAATAGAAAAGGCACAATGCCGCCTTAAGTTCAAGAAGAGTGAGACTTCTTAGAGTCTTTGGTTTGATCCTTTCCTGTGAGACCAGTATTAGTTTCCGATACACCACTGCAGGTCCGATGTATTCCTTGCACCTACACATTGACGATGAAACAAAGAAATCGCATCGCAATTATACACAAAAGGCACATTGCCACCTTAAGTACAGGAATAGAGACTCTTCTTACAGTCTGTGCATTGAGCATTCCCTGTGAGACCAGTATTAGTTTCCGATACACCACTGCTGGTTCAATTTATTCCTTGGACATACACATTGACGACGAAACACTGAAATCGCATCGGAATGAAATACAAAAGGCACAATGCCGCCATAAGTACAAGAATGGGGACTCTTCTTACAGTCGGTGCTTTGAGCATTCCCTGTTAGGCCAGTATTAGTTTCCGCTACACCACTGCTGGTTCAATGTATTCATTGGACCTTCACATTGACGATGAAACACCGAAATCGCATCGGACGTAAATACAAAAGGCACAATGCCGCCATAAGTATAAGAATTGAGACTCTTCTTACAGTCGGTGTTTGATCCTTTCCTGTGAGACCAGTATTGGTTTCCGATACACCACTGCAGGTTCAATGGATTCCATGGACATTCACACTGACGATGAAACACTGAAATTACATCGGTATTAAATACAAAAGGCACAATGCCGCCTTAAGTGCAAGAAGAGTGAGACTTCTTAGAGCCCGTGATTTGATCCTTTCCTATGAGACCATTATTAGTTTCCGATACACCACTGCAGGTTCAATTTATTCCGTTTACATACACAATGACGATGAAACACTGAAATTACATGGGAATAAAGTACAAAGGCACAATGCCGCGTTAAGTGCAAGAAGAGTGAGACTGCTTAGAGTCTGTGCTTTGATCCTTTCCTATGAGACCATTATTAGTTTCTGATACACCACTGCAGGTTCAATGTATTGCTTTTACATACACATTGACGATGAAGCACTGAAATTACATCGGAATTAAATGCAAAAGGCACAATGCCGCCATAAGTGCAAGAAGAGTGAGACTTCTTAGAGTCTGTGCTTTGTTCATTTCCTATCAGACCATTATTAGTATCCGATACACCACTGCAAGTTCAATGTATTCCTTGCACATTCACATTGACGATGAAACACTGAAATTACATAGGAATTAAATACAAAAGGCACTATGCCGCCTAATGTGCAAGAAGAGTGAGACTTCTTAGAGTCTGTGCTTTTATCCTTTCCTATGAGACCAGTATTAGTTTCCGATAACCCACTGCAGGTTCAATGTATTCCGATTACATACACATTGACGATGAAACACTGAAATTACATCGGAAATAAATACAAAAGGCACAATGCCGCCATACGTGCAAGATGAGTTTGCCTTCTTAGAGTCTGTGCTTTGAACCTTTCCTATGAGACCAGTATTAGTCTCCGATACACCACTGCAGGTTCAATGTATTCCGTTTACATACACATTGACGATGAAACACTGAAATTACATCGGAATTAAATGCAAAAGGCACAATGCCGCCTTAAGTGCAAGAAGAGTGAGACTTCTTAGAGTCTGTGCTTTGATCCTTTCCTGCGAGACCAGACTTAGTTTCCGATACACCACTGCAGGTTCAATGTATTCCTTGGACCTTCACATTGACGATGAAACACAGAAATCGCATCGGAATTAAATTCAGAAGGCACAACGCCGCCTTAAGTACAAGAATTGAGACTCTTCTTACGGTCGGTGCTTAGATCCTTTCCTGTGAGACCAGTATTCGTTTCCGATACACCACTGCTGGTTCTATGTATTCTTTGGACATTCACATTGACGATGAAACACTGAAATTACATCGGAATTAAATTCAAAAGGCACAATGCCGCCTTAAGTGCAAGAAGAGTGAGACTTCTTAGAGTCTGTGCTTTGATCCTTTCCTGTGAGACCAGTTTTAGTTTCCGATACACCAGTGCAGGTTCAATGTATTGCTTGAACCTTCACATTGACGATGAAACACAGAAAACGCATCGGGATTAAATACAAAAGGCACAACACCGCCTTAAGAACAAGAATAGAGACTCTTCTTACAGTCGATGCTCTCATCCTTTCCTGTGAGTCCAGTATTAATTTCCGATACACCACTGCAAGTTCAATGTATTCGTTTTACATACAGATTGACGATGAAACACTGAAATTACATCGGGATTAAATACAATAGGCACAATGCCGCCTTAAATGCAAGAAGAGTGAGACTTCTTAGTCTGTGTTTGATCCTTTCCTATGACACCACTATTAGTTTCCGATACACCACTGCAGGTTCAATGTATTCCTTTTACATACAAATTGACGATGAAGCACTGAAATTACATTGGAATTAAATACAAAAGGCACAATGCCGCCTTAAATGCAAGATGAGTGAGACTTCTTAGAGTCTGAGTTTGAACCTTTCCTATGAGACCAGTATTAGTTTCCGACACACCACTGCAGGGTCAATGTATTCCTTGGACCTTCATATTGACGATGAAACACAGAAATCGCATCGCAATTAAATACAAAAGGCACAATGCCGCCTTAAGTACCAGAATAGAGACTCATCTTACAGTCGGTGTTTTGATCCTTTCCTGTGAGACCAGTATTAGTTTCCGATACACCACTGCAGGTTTAATGTATTCCTTGAACATTCACATTGACGATGAAACACTGAAATTACATCGGAATCAAATACAAAAGGCACAATGCCGCCTTAAGTGCAAGATGAGTGAGACTTCTTACAGTCTGTGCTTTGATCCTTTCCTATGAGACCAGTATTAGTTTCCGATACACCACTGCAGGTTCAATGTATTCCGTTTACATACATATTAACGATGAAACACTGAAATTACATTGGAATTAAATACAAAAGGCACAATGCCGCCTTAAGTGCAAGTAGAGTGAGACTTCATAGCGTCTGTGTTTCGATCCTTTCCTGTGAGACCAGTATTAGTTTCCGATACACCACTGCACGTTCAATGTATTCCCTGGACCTTCCCATTGACGATGAAACACTGATATTACCTCGGAATTAAATACAAAAGGCATAATGCCGCCTTAAGTGCAAGAAGAGTGAGACTCCTTAAAGCCTGTGCTTTGATCCTGTCCAATGAGACCAGTATTAGTTTCCGATACAACACAGCAGGTTCAATGTATTCCTTTTACATACACATTGACGATGTAACACTGAAATTACATCGGAATTAAATACAAAAGGCACAATGCCGCCTTAAGTACAAGAATAGAGACTCTTCTTACAGTCTCATTTTTGTTCCTTTCCTGTGAGACCAGTATTAGTTTCCGATACACCACTGCAGGGTCATTGTATTCCTTGGACCTTCACATTGACGATGAAACACAGAAATCGCATCGGAATTAAATACAAAAGGCACAATGCCGCCTTCAAGAATAGAGACTCTTCTGACAGTCAGTGCTTTGATCCTTTCCTGTGAGACCAGTATTAGTTTCCGATACACCACTGCAGGTGCAATGTATTCCTTGGACATTCACATTGACGATGAAACACTGAAATTACATCGGAATTAAATACAAAAGACACAACGCCACCTTAAGTACAAGAATTGAGACTCTTCTTACAGTCGGTGCTTTGATCCTTTCCTGTGAGACCAGTATTAGTTTCCGATACACCACTGCAGGTTCAATCTATTCCTTGGACATTCACATTGACGATGATACACTGAAATTAAATCGGAATTAAATACAAAATGCACCATGCCGCCTTAAATGCAAGAAGAGTGAGACTTCTTATAGTCTGTGCTTTCATCCTTTCCTATGAGACCAATATTAGTTTCCGATACACCACTGCAGGTTCAATGTATTCCGTTTACATACACATTGACGATGAAACACTGAAATTACATCGGAATGAAATACCAAGGCACAATGCCGCCTTAAGTGCAAGAAGAGTGAGACTTCTCAGAGTCTGTGGTTTGATCCTTTCCTGTGAGACCAGTATTTTTTCCCAATACACCACTGCAGGTTCAATGTATTCCTTTTACATACACATTGACGATGAAACACTGAAATTACATCGGAATGAAATACAATATGCACAATGCCAACTTATGTGCAAGAAGAGTGGGACCTCTTAGAGTCAGTGCTTTGATCCTATCCTGTGAGACCAGTATTAGTTTCCGATACACCACTGCAGGTTCAATGTATTCCTTGGACCTTCACATTGACGATGAAACACAGAAATCGCTTTGGAATTATATACAAAAGGCACAACGCCACCTTAAGTACAAGAATTTAGACTCTTCTTACATACGGTGCTTTGATCCTTTCCTGTGAGACCAGTATTAGTTTCCGATACACCACTGCAGGTTCAATCTATTCCTTGGACATTCACATTGACGATGATACACTGAAATTACATCGGAATTAAATACAAAATGCACCATGCCGCCTTAAATGCAAGAAGAGTGAGACATCGTATAGTCTGTGCTTTCATCCTTTCCTATGAGACCAGTATTAGTTTCCGATACACCACTGCAGGTTCAATGTATTCCTTTTACATACACATTGACGATGAAACACTGAAATTACATTGGAATTAAATACAAAAGGCATAATGCCGCCTTAAGTGCAAGAAGAATGAGACTTCTTAGAGTCAGTGCTTTGATCCTTTCCAGTGAGACCAGACTTAGTTTCCGATACACCACTGCAGGTTCAATGTATTCCTTGGACCTTCACATTGTCGATGAAACACAGAAATCGCATCGGAATTAAATACAGACGGCACAACGCCGCCTTAAGTACAAGAACTGAGACTCTTCTTACAGCCGGTGCTTTGATCCTTTCCTGTGAGACCAGTATTCGTTTCCGATACACCACTGCTGGTTCTATGTATTCCTTGGACATTTACATTGACGATGAAACACTGAAATTACATCGGAATTAAATTCAAAAGGCACAATGCCGCCTTAAGTGCAAGAAGAGTGAGACTTCTTAGTGTCTGTGCTTTGATCCTTCCCTGTGCGACCAGTGTTAGTTTCCTATACTCCACTGCAGGTTCAATGTATTCCTTTTACATAAACTTTGACGATGAAACACTGAAATTACATCGGAATTAAATACAAAAGGCACAATGCTGCCTTAAGTGCAAGAAGATTGAGACTTTTTTGAGTCTATGCTTTGATCCTTTCCTGTGAGACCAGTTTTAGTTTCCGATACACCACTGCAGGTTCAATGTATTGCTTGGACCTTTACATTGACGATGAAACACAGAAAACGCATCAGGATTAAATACAAAAGGCACAACGTCCCCTTAAGTACAAGAATAGAGACTCGTCTTACAGTCGGTGCTCTGATCCTTTCCTGTGAGACCAGTATTAGTTTCCGATACACCACTGCAAGTTCAATGTATTCGTTTTACATACACATTGACGATGAAACACTGAACTTACATCGGAATTAAATACAAAAGGCACAATGCCGCCTTAAATGCAAGAAGAGTGAGACTACTTAGAGTCTGTGCTTTGATCCTTCGCTGTGACACCACTATTAGTTTCCGATACACCACTGCAGGTTCAATGTATTCCTTTTACATACAAATTGACGATGAAACACTGAAATTACATTGGAATTAAATGCAAAAGGCACAATGGAGCCTTAAACGCAAGAAGAGAGAGACTTCTTAGAGTCTGTGTTTGATCCTTTCCGATGAGACCAGTATTAGTTTACGACACACCACTGCAGGGTCAATGTATTCCTTGGACCTTTACATTGACGATGAAACACAGAAAACGCATCAGGATTAAATACAAAAGGCACAACGTCCCCTTAAGTACAAGAATAGAGACTCTTCTTACAGTCGGTGCTTTGATCCTTTCCTGTGAGACCAGTATTAGTTTCCGATACACCACTGCAGGTTCAATGTATTCCTTGGACATTCACATTGACGATGAAACACTGAAATTACATCGGAATTAAATACAAAACGCACAATGGCGCCTTAAGAGCAAGATGAGTGAGACTTCTTACAGTCTGTGCTTTGATCCTTTCCTATGAGACCAGTATTAGTTCCCAATACACCACTGCAGGTTCAATGTATTCCGTTTACATACACATTGACGATGAAACACTGAAATTACATCGGAATTAAATACAAAAACACAATGCCGCCTTAAGTGCAAGAAGAGTGAGACTTCTTAGCGTCTGTGCTTTGATCCTTTCCTGTAAGAACAGTATTAGTTTCCGATACACCACTGCACGTTCAATGTATTCCTTGGACCTTCACATTGACGATGAAACACTGATATTACTTCGGAATTAAGTACAAAAGGCACAATGCCGCCATAAGTGCAAGAAGAGTGAGACTTCTAAGAGTCTGTGCTTTGATCCTTTCCTATGAGACCAGTATTAGTTACCGATACAACACAGCAGGTTCAATGTATTCCTTTTACATACACATTGACGATGAAACACTGAAATTACATCGGAATGAAATACAATATGCACAATGCCGCCTTAAGTGCAAGAAGAGTGGGACCTCTTAGAGTCAGTGCTTTGATCCTATCCTGTGAGACCAGTATTAGCTTCCGATACACCACTGCAGGTTCAATGTATTCCTTGGACCTTCACATTGACGATTAAACAGAGAAATCGCATTAGAATTATATACAAAATTCACAACGCCACCTTAAGTACATTAGTTGTGACTCTTCTTACAGTCGGTGATTTGATCCTTTCCTGTGAGACCAGTATTAGTTTCCGATAAACCACTGTAGGTTCAATCTATTCCTTGGACATTCACATTGACGATGAAACACTGAAATTACATCGGAATCAAATACAAAAGGCACACTGCCGCCTTAAATGCAACAAGAGTGAGACTTCGTAGAGTCTGTGCTTTGATCCTTTCCTATGAGACCAGTATCAGTTTCCGATACACCACTGCAGGTTCAATGTATTCCTTTTACATACACATTGACTATGAAACACTGAAATTACATCGGAATTAAATACAAAAGGCATAATGCCGCCTTAAGTGCAAGAAGAATGAGACATCTTAGAGTCAGTGATTTGATGCTTTCCTGTGAGACCAGTTTTAATTTCCGATACACCACTGCAGGTTCAGTGTATTGCTTGGACCTTCACATTGACGATGAAACACAGAAATTGCATCGGAATTAAATACAAAAGGCACAATGCCGCCTTAAATGCAAGAAGAATGAGACTTCTTAAAGTCTGTGCTTTGATCCTTTGCTATGACACCACTATTAGTTTCCGATACACCACTGCAGGTTCAATGTATTCCTTTTACATACAAATTGACGATGAAACACTGAAATTACATTGGAATTAAAAACAAAAGGCACAATGCCACCTTAAATGCAAGAAGAGTGAGACTTCTTAGAGTCTGTGTTTGATCCTTTCCTATGAGACCAGTATTAGTTTCCGACACACCATTGCAGGGTCAATGCATTCCTTGAACCTTCACATTGACGATGAAACACAGAAATCGCATTGCAATTAAATACAAAAGGCACAATGCCGCCTTAAGTACCAGAATAGAGACTCTTCTTACAGTCGGTGTTTTGATCCTTTCCTGTGAGACCAGTATTAGTTTCCGATACACCACTGCAGGTTCAATGTATTCCTTTTACATACAAATTGACGATGAAACACTGAAATTACATTGGAATTAAATACAAAAGGCACAATGCCGCCTTAAATGCAAGAAGAGTGAGACTTCTTAGAGTCTGTGTTTGATCCTTTGCTATGACACCACTATTAGTTTCCGATACACCACTGCAGGTTCAATGTATTCCTTTTACATACAAATTGACGAAGAAATACTGAAATTACATTGGAATTAAATACAAAAGGCACAATGCCGCCTTAAATGCAAGAAGAGTGAGACTTCTTAGAGTCTGTGTTTGATCCTTTCCTATGAGACCATTATTAGTTTCCGACACACCATTGCAGGGTCAATGTATTCCTTGAACCTTCACATTGACGATGAGACACAGAAATCGCATCGCAAATAAATACAAAAGGTACAATGCCGCCTTATGTACCAGAATAGAGACTCTTCTTACAGTCGGTGTTTTGATCCTTTCCTGTGAGACCAGTATTAGTTTCCGATACACCACTGCAGGTTCAATGTATTCCTTTTACATACAAATTGACGATGAAACACTGAAATTACATTGGAATTAAATACAAAAGGCACAATGCCGCCTTAAATGCAAGAAGAGTGAGACTTCTTAGAGTCTGTGTTTGATCCTTTGCTATGACACCACTATTAGTTTCCGATACACCACTGCAGGTTCAATGTATTCCTTTTACATACAAATTGACGAAGAAATACTGAAATTACATTGGAATTAAATACAAAAGGCACAATGCCGCCTTAAATGCAAGAAGAGTGAGACTTCTTAGAGTCTGTGTTTGATCCTTTCCTATGAGACCATTATTAGTTTCCGAAACACCATTGCAGGGTCAATGTATTCCTTGAACCTTCACATTGACGATGAGACACAGAAATCGCATCGCAAATAAATACAAAAGGTACAATGCCGCCTTATGTACCAGAATAGAGACTCTTCTTACAGTCGGTGTTTTGATCCTTTCCTGTGAGACCAGTATTAGTTTCCGATACACCACTGCAGGTACCCTGTATTCCTTGGACATTCACATTGACGATGAAACACTGAAATTACAACGGAATTAAATACAAAAGGCACAATGGCGCCTTAAGAGCGAGATGAGTGAGACTTCTTACAGTCTGTGCTTTGATCCTTTCCTGTGAGAACAGTACTAGTTTCCGATACACCACTGCACGTTCAATGTATTCCTTGGACCTTCACATTGACGATGAAACACTGATATTACTTCGGAATTAAACACAAAAGGCACAATGCCGCCTTAAGTGCAAGAAGAGTGAGACTTCTTAGAGTCTGTGCTTTGATCCTTTCCTATGAGACCAGTATTAGTTTCCGATACACCACAGCAGGTTCAATGTATTCCTTTTGCATACACATTGACGATGAAACACTGAAATTACATCGGAATTAAAACAAAATCACAATGCCGCCTTAAGTGCAAGAAGAGTGAGACTTCTTAGAGTCTTTGCTTTTATCCTTTCCTATGAGACCAGTATTAGTTTCCGATACACCACTGCAGGTTCAATGTATTCCGTTTACGTACACATAGACGATGAAACACTGAAATTACATCAGAATTAAATACAAAGGCACAATGCCGCCGTAGGTGTAAGAAGAGTGAGACTTCTTAGAGTCTGTGCTTTGATCCTTTCCTATGAGACCAGTTTTAGTTTCCGATACACCACTGCAGGTTCAATGTATTCCTTGGTCATTCACATTGACGATGAAACACTGAAATTGCATCGGAATTAAATACAAAAGGCACAATGCCGCCTTAATTGCAAGAAGAGTGGACTTCTTAGAGTCTGTGCATTGATCCTTTCCTATGAGACCAGTATTAGTTTCCGATACACCACTGCAGTTTCATTGTATACCTTGGACCTTCACATTGGCGATGAAACACAGAAATCGCATCGTAATTAAATACAAAAGGCACAATGCCGCCGTAAATACAAGAATAGAGACTTTTCTTACAGTCGGTGCTTTGATCCTTTCCTGTGAGACCGGTATTAGTTTCCGATACACCACTGCAGGTTCAATGTATCCCTTGGACATTCACGTTGACGATGAAACACTGAAATTACATCGGAATTAAATACAAAAGGCACAATGCCGCCTTAAGTGCAAGAAGAGTGAGACTTCTTAGAGTCTTTGCTTTGATACTTTCCTATGAGACCAGTATTAGGTTCCGATACACCACTGCAGGTTCAATGTATTCCGTTTATATACACATTAACAATGAAACACTGAAATTACATCAGAATTAAATACAAAGGCACAATGCCGCCTTAGGTGCAAGAAGAGTGAGACTTCTTAGAGTCTGTGCATTGATCCTTTCCTGTGAGACCAGTATTAGTTTCCGATGCAGCACTGCACGTTCCATGTATTCCTTGGACCTTCACATTGACAATGAAACACTGATATTACTTCGGAATTAAATACAAAAGGCACAATGCCGCCTTAAGTTCCAGAAGAGTGAGACTTCTTAGAGTCTTTGCTTTGATCCTTTCCTATGAGACCAGTTTTAGTTTCCGATACACCACTGCAGGTTCAATGTATTCTTTCGACCTTCACATAGACGTTGAAACACAGAAATCGCATCGGAATTAAATACAAAAGCCACAATGCCGCCTAAAGTATAAGAATAGCGACTCTTCATACAGTCGGTGCTTTGATCCTTTCCCGTGAGACCAGTATTAGTTTCGGATACACCACTGCAGGTTCAATGTATTCCTTGGACATTCACATTGGCGATGAAACACTGAAATTGCATCGGAATTAAATACAAAAGGCACAATGCCGCCTTAAGTGCAAGAAGAGTGAGACTTCTTAGAGTCTGTGCTTTGATCCTTTCCTATGAGACCAGTATTAGTTTCCGATAACCCACTGCAGGTTCAATGTATTCCGTATACATACACATTGACCATGAAGTACTGAAATTACATCGGAATTAAATACAAAAGGCACAAAGCCGCCCTAAGTGCAAGAAGAGTGAGACTTCTTAGTGTCTGTGCTTTGATCCTTTCCTATGAGACCAGTATTAGTTTCCGATACACCACTGCAGGTTCAATGCATTCCTTTTACATACACATTGACGATGAAACACTGAAATTACATCGGAATTAAAAACAAATGGCACAATGCCGCCTTAATTGCAAGATGAGTGAGACTTCTAACTGTCTGTTCTTTGATCCTTTCCTGTGAGACCAGTATTAGTTTCCGATACACCACTGCAGGTTCAATGTATTCCTTGGACATTCACAATTGCGATCTGACACTGAAATTACATCGGAATTAAATACAAAAGGCACAATGCCGCCTTTACTGCAAGGTGAGTGAGACTCCTTAGAGCATGTGCTTTGATCCTTTCCTATGAGGCCAGTATTAGTTTCCGATACACCACTGCAGGTTCGATGTATTCCTTTTACATACACATTGACGATGAAACACTGAAATTACATCGGAATTAAATACAAAAGGCACAATGCCGCATTAATTGCAAGAAGAGTGAGACTTCTTAGAGTCTGTGCTTTGATCCCTTGCTATGAGACCAGTATTAGTTTCCGATACACCACTGCAGGTTCAATGTATTCCGTGGACATTCACATGGACGATGAAACACTGAAATAACATCGAAATTAAATACAAAAGGCACTATGCTGCCTTAAGTGCAAGAAGAGTGAGAATTCTTAGAGTCTGTGCTTTGATCCTTTCCTATGAGCCCAGTATTAGTTTCCTATACACCATTGCAGGTTCAATGTATTCCTTGGACATTCACATTAACGATGAAACACTGAAATAACATCGGAATTAAATACAAAAGGCACAAAGCCGCCCTAAGTGCAAGAAGAGTGAGACTTCTTAGTGTCTGTGCTTTGATCCTTTCCTATGAGACCAGTATTAGTTTCCGATACACCACTGCAGGTTCAATGCATTCCTTTTACATACACATTGACGATGAAACACTGAAATTACATCGGAATTAAAAACAAATGGCACAATGCCGCCTTAATTGCAAGATGAGTGAGACTTCTAACTGTCTGTTCTTTGATCCTTTCCTGTGAGACCAGTATTAGTTTCCGATACACCACTGCAGGTTCAATGTATTCCTTGGACATTCACAATTGCGATCTGACACTGAAATTACATCGGAATTAAATACAAAAGGCACAATGCCGCCTTTACTGCAAGGTGAGTGAGACTCCTTAGAGCATGTGCTTTGATCCTTTCCTATGAGGCCAGTATTAGTTTCCGATACACCACTGCAGGTTCGATGTATTCCTTTTACATACACATTGACGATGAAACACTGAAATTACATCGGAATTAAATACAAAAGGCACAATGCCGCATTAATTGCAAGAAGAGTGAGACTTCTTAGAGTCTGTGCTTTGATCCCTTGCTATGAGACCAGTATTAGTTTCCGATACACCACTGCAGGTTCAATGTATTCCGTGGACATTCACATGGACGATGAAACACTGAAATAACATCGAAATTAAATACAAAAGGCACTATGCTGCCTTAAGTGCAAGAAGAGTGAGAATTCTTAGAGTCTGTGCTTTGATCCTTTCCTATGAGCCCAGTATTAGTTTCCTATACACCATTGCAGGTTCAATGTATTCCTTGGACATTCACATTAACGATGAAACACTGAAATAACTTCGGAATTAAATACAAAAGGCACAATGCCGCCTTAAGTGCAAGAAGAGTGAGACTTCATAGAGTCTGTGCTTTGATCCTTTCCTATGAGACCAGTATTAGTTTCGGATAACCCACTGCAGGTTCAATGTATTCCGTTTACATACACATTGACGATGAAACACTGAAATTACATCGGAATTAAATACAAAAGGCACAATGCCGCCCTAAGTGCAAGAAGAGTGAGACTCCATAGTGTCTGTGCTTTGATCCTTTCGTATGAGACCAGTATTAGTTTCATATACACCACAGCAGGTCCAATGTATTCCTTTTACATACATATTGACGATGAAACACTGAAATTACATTGGAATTAAATACAAAAGGCACAATGCCGCCTTAATTGCAAGAAGAGTGAGACTTCTTACAGTCTGTGATTTGATCCTTTCCTATGAGACCAGTGTTAGTTTCTGATACACCACCGCAGGGTCAATGTATCCCTTGGATCTTCACATTGACGATGAATCACAGATATCGCATCGGAATTAAAAACAAAAGGCGCAATGCCGCCATAAGTACAAGAATAGAGACTCCTCTTACAGTCGGTGCTTTGATCCTTTCCTGTGAGACCAGTATTAGTATCCGATACACCACTGCTGTTTCAAAGTATTCCTCAGACATTCACAATTACGATGAAACACTGAAATTACATCGGAATTAAATACAAAAGGCATAATGAAGACTTAGGTGCAAGGAGAGTGAGACTTCTTACAGTCTGTGCTTCCCTATGAGACCAGTATTAGTTTCCAATACACCACTGCAGGTTCAATGTATTCCGTTTACATACACATTGACGATGAAACACTGAAATTACGTCGGAATTAAATACAAAGGGCACAATGCCGCCTTAAGTGCAAGAAGATTGAGACTTCATAGAGTCTGTGCTTTGATCCTTTCCTATGAGACCAGTTTTAGTTTCCGATACACCACTGCAGGTTCAATGTATTCCCTGGACCTTCACATTGACAATGAAACACTGAAATTACATCGGAATTAAATACAAAAGGCACAATGCCGCCTTACGTGCATGAAGAGTGAAACTTCTTAGAGTCTGTTCTTTGATCCTTTCCTATGAGACCAGTATTTGTTTCCATTACACCACTGCAGGTTCAATGTATTCCTTGGACATTGACATGGACGATGAAACACTGAAATTACATCGGAATTAAATAAAAAAGGCACAACGCCGCCTTAAGTGCAAGAAGAGTGAGACTTCTTAGAGTCTGTGCTTTGATCCTTTCCTATGAGACCAGTATTAGTTTCCGATACACCACTGCAGGTTCAATGTATTCCTTGGACATTCTCATTGACGATGAAACACTGAAATTACATCGGAATTAAATACAAAGAAGCACAATGCCACCTTAAGTGCAAGAAGATTGAGACTTCTTACAGTCTGTGCTTTGATCCTTTCCTATGAGACCATTATTAGTTTCCGATAACCCACTGCAGGTCCAATGTATTCCGTTTACATACACATCGACGATGAAACACTGAAATTGCATCGGAATTAAATACAAAAGGCACAATGCCACCTTAAGTGCAAGATGAGTGAGACTTCTTTGAGTCTGTGCTTTGATCCATTCCTGTGAGACCAGTTTTAGTTTCCGATACACCACTGCAGGTTCAATGTATTCCTTGGTCCTTCACATTGACGATGAAACACTGTAATTACTTCGGAATTAAATACAAAAGCCACAGTGATGCCTTAAGAGCAAGAAGAGTGAGACTATTTTGAGTCTGTGCATTAATCCTTTCCTGCGAGACCACTATTAGTTTCCGATACACCACTGCAGGTTCAATGTATTCCTTGGACCTTCACATTGATGATGAAACACAGAAATCGCATCGGAATTAAATACAAATGGCACAGTGCCGCCTTAAGTACAAGAATAGAGACTCTTCTTACAGTCGGTGCTTTGAGCATTCCCTGTGAGACCAGTATTAGTTTCCGATACACCACTGCAGGTTCAATGTATTCCTTGCACCTTCACATTGACGATGAAACACAGAAATCGCATCGAAATTAAATACAAAACTCATAACGCCGCCTTAATTACAAGAATAGAGACTCTTCTTACAGTCGGTGCTTTGATCTTTTCCTGTGAGACCAGTATTGGTTTCCAACACACCACTGCAGGTTCAATGTATCCCTGGACATACACATTGACGATGAATCACTGAAATTCCATCGGAATTAAATACAAACGGCACATTGCCGCCTTAAGTGCAGGAAGAGTGAGACTTCTTAGAGTCTGTGCCTTGATCCTTTAGTGTGAGACCAGTATTAGTTTCCGATACACCACTGCATGTACAATGTATTCCTTGGACATACACATTGACGAGGAAACACTGAAATTACATCGGAATTAAATAGAAAAGGCACAATGCCGCCTTAAGTTCAAGAAGAGTGAGACTTCTTAGAGTCTTTGGTTTGATCCTTTCCTGTGAGACCAGTATTAGTTTCCGATACACCACTGCAGGTTCGATGTATTCCTTGCACCTACACATTGACGATGAAACAAAGAAATCGCATCGCAATTATACACAAAAGGCACATTGCCACCTTAAGTACAGGAACAGAGACTCTTCTTACAGTCTGTGCATTGAGCATTCCCTGTGAGACCAGTATTAGTTTCCGATACACCACTGCTGGTTCAATTTATTCCTTGGACATACACATTGACGACGAAACACTGAAATCGCATCGGAATGAAATACAAAAGGCACAATGCCGCCATAAGTACAAGAATGGGGACTCTTCTTACAGTCGGTGCTTTGAGCATTCCCTGTTAGGCCAGTATTAGTTTCCGATACACCACTGCTGGTTCAATGTATTCATTGGACCTTCACATTGACGATGAAACACCGAAATCGCATCGGACGTAAATACAAAAGGCACAATGCCGCCATAAGTACAAGAATTGAGACTCTTCTTACAGTCGGTGTTTGATCATTTCCTGTGAGACCAGTATTGGTTTCCGATACACCACTGCAGGTTCAATGGATTCCTTGGACATTCACATTGACGATGTAACACTGAAATTACATCGGTATTAAATACAAAAGGCACAATGCCGCCTTAAGTGCAAGAAGAGTGAGACTTCTTAGAGCCCGTGATTTGATCCTTTCCTATGAGACCATTATTAGTTTCCGATACACCACTGCAGGTTCAATTTATTCCGTTTACATACACAATGACGATGAAACACTGAAATTACATGGGAATAAAGTACAAAGGCACAATGCCGCGTTAAGTGCAAGAAGAGTGAGACTGCTTAGAGTCTGTGCTTTGATCCTTTCCTATGAGACCATTATTAGTTTCTGATACACCACTGCAGGTTCAATGTATTGCTTTTACATACACATTGACGATGAAGCACTGAAATTACATCGGAATTAAATGCAAAAGGCACAATGCCGCCTTAAGTGCAAGAAGAGTGAGACTTCTTAGAGTCTGTGCTTTGTTCCTTTCCTATGAGACCATTATTAGTATCCGATACACCACTGCAAGTTCAATGTATTCCTTGCACATTCACATTGACGATGAAACACTGAAATTACATAGGAATTAAATACAAAAGGCACTATGCCGCCTAATGTGCAAGAAGAGTGAGACTTCTTAGAGTCTGTGCTTTTATCCTTTCCTATGAGACCAGTATTAGTTTCCGATAACCCACTGCAGGTTCAATGTATTCCGATTACATACACATTGACGATGAAACACTGAAATTACATCGGAAATAAATACAAAAGGCACAATGCCGCCATACGTGCAAGATGAGTTTGCCTTCTTAGAGTCTGTGCTTTGAACCTTTCCTATGAGACCAGTATTAGTCTCCGATACACCACTGCAGGTTCAATGTATTCCGTTTACATACACATTGACGATGAAACACTGAAATTACATCGGAATTAAATACAAATGGCACAATGCTTCCTTAAGTGCAAGAAGAGTGAGACTTCTTAGAGTCTGTGCTTTGATCCGTTCCTGTGAGACCAGGATTAGTTTCCGATACACCACTGCAGGTTCAATGTATTCCTTGGACATACACATTGACGAGAAAACACTGAAATTACATTGGAAATAAATACGAAAGGCACAATGCCGCCTTAAGTGCAAGAAGAGTGAGACTTCTTAGAGTCTGTGGTTTGATACTTTCCTGTGAGACCAGTATTAGTTTCCGATACACCACTGCACGTTCAATGTATTCCTTGGCCCTTCACATTGACGATGAAACACAGAAATCGCATCGGAATTATATACAAAAGGCACAATGCCGCCTTAAGTACAAGAATAGAGACTCTACTTACAGTCGGTGTTCGATCCTTTCCTGTGAGACCAGTATTAGTTTCCGATACACCACTGCAGGTTCACTGTATTCCTTGAAAATTCACATTAATGATGAAACACTGAAGATACATAGGAATTAAAGACAAAAGGAACAATGCCGCCCTAAGTGCAAGAAGAGTGAGACTTCTTAGAGTCTGTGTTTTGATCCTTTGCTATAAGACCATTATTAGTATCCGATACACCACTGCAGGTTCAATGTATTCCGTTTACGTACACATTGACGATGAAACACAGAAATTACATCGGAATTAAATACAAAGGCACAATGCCGCGTTAAGGTCAAGAAGAGTGAGACTTCCTAGAGTCTGTGCTTTGATCCTTTCCTGTGAGACCAGTATTAGTTTCCGATACACCACTGCACGTTCAATGTATTCCTTGGACCTTCACATTGACGATGAAACACTGATATTATTTCGGAATTAAATACAAAAGGCACAATGCCGCCTTAAATGCAAGAAGAGTGAGACTTTTTAGAGTCTGTGCTTTCATCCTTTCCCATGACACCAGTATTAGTTTCGAATTCACCACTGCAGGTTCAATGTATTCCTTGGACCTTCACATTGACAATGAAACACAGAAATCGCATCGGAATTAATAACAAAAGGCACAATGCCGACTTAAGTCCAAGAATAGAGTTTCTTCTTACAGTCGGTGCTTTGATCCTGTCCTGTGAGACCAGTATTAGTTTCCGATACACCACTGCAGATTCAATGTATTCCTTGGACCTTCACATTGACGATGAAACACAGAAATAGCATCGTAATTAAATACAAAAGGCACAATGCCGCCTTAAGTACGAGAATAGAGACTCTTCTTACAGTCGGTGTTTTGATCCTTTCCTGTGAGACCAGTATTAGTTTCCGATACACCACTGCAGGTTAAGTTTATTCCTTGGACCTTCACATTGCCGATGAAACACAGAAATCGCATCGGAATTAAATACAAAAGGCACAATGCCGCCTTAAGTGCAAGAATAGATACTTTTCTTATAGTCGGTGCTCTGATCCTTTCCTGTGAGACCAGTATTAATTTCCGATACACCACTGCAGGTTCAATGTATTCCTTGGACATTCACATTGACGATGGAACACTGAAATTACATCGGAATTAAATACAAAAGGCACAATGCGGCCTTAAATGCAAGAAGGGTGAGACTTCTTAGAGTCTGTTCTTTGATCCTTTCCTATGACAACAGTATTAGTTTCAGATTCACCACTGGAGGTTCAATGAATACCTTTTACATTCACATTGACGATGAAACACTGAAATTACATCGGAATTAAATACAAAAGGCATAATGCCGCCTTAAGTGTAAGAAGAGTGAGACATCTTAGAGTCTGTGTTTTGATCCTTTCCTGTGAGACCAGCGTTAGTTTCCGATACACCACTGCAGGTTCAATGTATTCCTTGGACCTTCACATTGATGATGAAACACAGAAATCGCATCGGAATTAAATACAAAAGGCACAATGCCGCCTTAAGTACACGAATAGAGACTCTTCTTACAGTCGGTGCTTTGATCCTTTCCTATGAGGCCAGTATTAGTTACCGTTACACCACTGCAGGTTCAATGTATTCCTTGGATCTTCACACTGACGATGAGACACAGAAATCGCATCGGAATTAATTACAAAAGGAACAATGCCGCTCTAAGTACAAGAATAGAGACTCTTCGTACAGTCGGTGATTTAATAATTTTCCTATGAGACCAGTTTTAGTTGCCGATACACCACTGCAGGTTCAATGTATTCCTTGGACATTCACATTGACGATGAAACACAGAAATCGCATCGGAACTAAATACAAATGGCACAATGCCGTCTTAAGTACAAGAATGGAGACTCTTCTTACAGTCGTTGCTTTGCTCCTTTCCTATGAGACCAGTTTTAGTTTCCGATACACCACTGCAGGTTCAATGTTTTCCTTTTACACACACATTGACGATTAAACACTGAAATTACATCGGAATTAAATACAAAAGGCACAGTACCGCCTTAAGTGCAAGAAGAGTGAGACTTCTTAGGTTCTGTGCTCTGATCCTTTCCTGAGAGACCAGTATTAGTTTCCGATACGCCACTGAAGGTTCGATATATTCCTTGGACCTTCACATTGACGATGAAACACAGAAATCGCATCGGAATTAAAAACAAAAGGCACATTGCGGCCTTAAGTACAAGAATAGAGACTCTGCTCTCAGACGGTGCATTGATACTTTCCTGTGAGACCAGTATTAGTTTCCGATACATCACTGCAGGTTCAATGTATTCCTTTTACATACAAATTGACGATGAAACACTGAATTTACATCGGAAATAAATACAAAACTCACAATGCCGCCTTAAGTGCAAGAAGAGTGAGACTTCTTAGAGTCTGTGCTTCGATTTTTTCCTGTGAGACCAGTATTAGTTTCCGATACACAACCGCCAGTCAATGTAGTCCTTGGACCTTCACATTGACGATGAAACACAGAAATCGCATCGGAATGAAATACAAAAGGCACAATGCCGCCTTAAGTGCAAGAAGGGTGAGAATTCTTAGAGTCTGTGCATTGATCCATTCCTGTGAGACCAGTATTAGTTTTCGATACACCACTGCAGGTTCAATGTATTCCTTGGACATTCACATTGACGATGAAACACAGAAATCGCATCGTAATGAAATACAAAAAGCACAATGCCGACTTAAGTGCAAGAAGTGTGAGACTTCTTATAGTCTGTGCTTTGATCCTTTATTGTGAGACCAGTATTAGTTTCCGATACACGACTGCAGGTTCAATGTATAACTTGGACCTTCACATTGACGATGAAACACAGAAATTACATCGGAGATAAATGCAACAGGCACAATGCCGCCTTAAGTGCAAGAAGATTAAGACTTCTTAGAGTCTGTGCTTTGATGCTTTCCTGTTAGACCAGTATTAGTTTCCGATACACCACTGCAGGTTCAATGTATTCCTCGGACATACACATTGACGATGAAACACTGAAATTAGATCGGAATGAAATACAAAACTCACAATGCCGCCTTAAGTGCAAGAAGAGTGAGACTTCTTAGAGTCTGTGCTTTGATTTATTCCTGTGAGACCAGTATTAGTTTCCGATACACAACCGCCAGTTCAATGTAGTCCTTGGACCTTCACATTGACGATGAAACACAGAAATCGCATCGGAATGAAATACAAAAGGCACAATGCCGCCTTAAGTGGAAGAAGGGTGAGAATTCTTAGAGTCTGTGCATTGATCCATTCCTGTGAGACCAGTATTAGTTTCCGATACACCACTGCAGGTTCAATGAATTCCTTGTACCGTCACATTGACGATGAAACACAGAAATCGCGTCGGAATTAAATACAAAAGGCACAATGCCGCCTTAAGTATAAGAATAGAGACTCTTCTTACAGTCGGTGTTTTGAGCATTCCCTGTGAGACCAGTATTAGTTTCCGTTACACTACTGCAGGTTCAATGTATAACTTGGACCTTCACATTGACGATGAAACACAGAAATTACATCCGAGATAAATGCAACAGGCACAATGCCGCCTTAAGTGCAAGAAGATTAAGACTTCTTAGAGTCTGTGCTTTGATCCTATCCTGTTAGACCAGTATTAGTTTCCGATACACAACTTCAGGTTCAATGTATTCCATGGACATGCACATTGACGATGAAACACAGATATCGCATCGGAATTAAATACAAAAGGCACAATGCAGCCTTAAGTAAAAGAATAGAGACTCTTCTTACAGTCGGTGCTTTGATACATTCCTATGACACCAGTATTAGTTTACGATACACCACTGCAGGATCAATGAATTCCTTGGACCTTCACATTGTCGATGAAACACAGAAATCGCATCGGAATTAAATACAAAAGGCACAATGCTGCCTTAAGTACAAGATTAGAGACTCTTCTTACTGTCGGTGCTTTGATCCTTTCCTGTGAGACCAGTAGTTGTTTCCGATACACCACTGCAGGTCTACTGTATTCCTTGGACATTCACATTGACGATGAAACACAGAAATCGCATCGGAACTAAATACAAATGGCACAATGCCGCTTTAAGTACAAGAATGGAGACTCTTCTTACAGTCGTTGCTTTGCTCCTTTCCTATGAGACCAGTTTTAGTTTCCGATACACCACAGCAGGTTCAATGTATTCCTTTTACACACACATTGACGATTAAACACTGAAATTACATCGGAATTAAATACAAAAGGCACAATACCGCCTTAAGTACATGAAGAGTGAGACTTCTAAGGGTCTGTGCTTTGATCCTTTCCTGTGAGACCAGTATTAGTTTCCGATACACCACTGCAGGTTCAATATGTTCCTTGGACCTTCACATTGACGATGAAACACAGAAATCGCATCGGAATTAAAAACAAAAGGCACATTGCAGCCTTAAGTACAAGAATAGAGACTCTTCTCTCAGACCGTGCATTGATACTTTCCTGTGAGCCCAGTATTAGTTTCTGATACATCACTGCAGGTTCAATGTATTCCTTTTACATACACATTGACGATCAAACACTGAATTTACATCGGAAATAAATACAAAAGGCACAATGCCGCCTTAAGTGCAAGAGGAGTTATACTTCTTAGAGTCTGTGCTTTGATCCTGAACTGTGAGACCAGTATTAGTTTCCGATACACCACTGCAGATTCAAAGTATTCCTTGGACCTTCACATTGACGATGAAACACAGAAATCACGTCGGAGATAAATGCAACAGGCACAATGCCGCCTTAAGTGCAAGAAGAGTAAGACTTCTAAGAGTCTGTACTTTGATCCTTTCCTGTTAGACCAGTATTAGTTTCCGATACACCACTGCAGGTTCAATGTATTCCTTGGACATTCACATTTTCTATGAAACACAGATATCGCATCGGAATTAAATACAAAAGGCACAATGCCGACTTAAGTGCAACAAGAGTGAGACTTCTTATAGTCTGTGCTTTGATACTTTCCTGTGAGACCAGTATTAGTTTCCGATACACCACTGCAGGTTCAATGTGTTCCTTAGACATACATATTGACGATGAAACACTGACATTACATCGGAATTAAATACAAAAGGCACAATGCCGCCTTAAGTGCAAGAAGAATGAGACTTCTTAGAGTCTGTGCTTTGATCCTTTCCTGTAAGACCAGTATTAGTTTCCGATACACCACTGCAGGTCCAATGTATTGCTTGGACATTCAAATTGACGATGAAACACAGAAATTGCATCGGAATTAAATACAAAAGGCACAATGCCGCCTTAAGTACAAGAATAGAGACTCTTCTTACAGTCGGTGCTTTGATCCTTTCCTATGAGGCCAGTATAAGTTTCGGATACACCACTGCAGGTTCAATGTATTCCTAGGACAATCACATTGACGATGAAACACAGAAATCGCATCGGAATTAAATACAAAAAGCTCAATGCCGACTTAAGTGCAAGAAGTGTGAGACTTTTTATAGTCTGTGCTTTGATCCTTTCCTGTGAGACCAGTATTAGTTTCCGATACACGACTGCAGGTTCAATGTATTCCTTGGACATACGCATTGACAAGGAAACACTGAAATTATATCGGAATTAAATACAAAAGGCACAATGCCGCCTTAAGTACAAGAATAGGGACTCTTCTTACAGTCGGTGCTTTGATCCTTTCCTGTGAGACCAGTATTAGTTTCCGATACACCACTGAAGATTCAATGTATTCCTTGGACCTTCACATTGACGATGAAACACAGATATCGCATCAGAATTAAATACAAAAGGCACAATGCCGAATTAAGTGCAAGAACAGTAAGACTTCTTAGAGTCTGTGCTTTGATCCTTTCCTGTGAGACCAGGATTAGTTTCCGATACACGACTGCAAGTTCAATGTATTAATTGGACCTTCACATTGACGATGAAACACAGAAATCGCGTCGGAATTAAATACAACAGGCACAATGCTGCCTTAGGTATAACAATAGAGACTATTCTTAAGGTCGGTGTTTTAAGCATTCCCTGTGAGACCAGTATTAGTTTCCGATACACCACTGCAGGTTCAATGTATTCCTTGGACATACACATTGACGATGAAACACTGAAATTAGATCGGAATTAAATACAAAACTCACAATGCCGCCTTATGTGCAAGAAGAGTGAGACTCCTTAGAGTCTGTGCTTCGATTTTTTCCTGTGAGGCCAGTATTAGTTTCCGATACACAACCGCAGGTTCAATGTATTCCTTGGACCTTCACATTGACGATGAAACACAGAAATCGCATCGGAATTAAATACAGAAGGCACAATGCCGCCTTAAGTGCAAGAAGGGTGAGGCTTCTTATGGTCTGTGCATTGATCCAATCCTGTGAGACCAGTAATAGAATCCGAAACACCACTGCCGGTTCAATGTATTCCTTGTACCGTCACATTGACGATGAAACACAGAAATCACGTCGGAATTAAATACAAAAGGCACAATGCCGCCTTAAGTATAAGAATAGAGACTCTTCTTACAGTCGGTGTTTTGAGCATTCCCTGTGAGACCAGTATTAGTTTCCGATACACCACTGCAGGTTCAATGTATTCCTTGGACCTTCAAATTGACGATGAAACACAGAAATTACATCGGAGATAAATGCAACAGGCACAATGCCGTCTTAAGTGCAAGAAGATTAAGACTTCTTAGAGTCTGTGCTTTGATCCTTTCCTGTTAGACCACTATTAGTTTCCGATACACCACTGCAGGTTCAATGTATTCCATGGACATACACATTGACGATGAAACACAGATATCGCATCGGAATTAAATACAAAGGGCACAATGCCACCTTAAGTAAAAGAATAGAGACTCTTCTTACAGTCGGTGCTTTGATACTTTCCTGTGGGACCAGTATTAGTTTCCGAAACATCACTGCAGATTCAATGTATTCCTTGGACCTTCACATTGACGATGAAACACAGAAATCACATCGGAGGTAAATGCAACAGGCACAATGCCGCCTGAAGTGCAAGAGGAGTTAGACTTCTTAGAGTCTGTGCTTTGATCCTGAACTGTGAGACCAGTATTAGTTTCCGATACACCACTGCAGGTTCAATTTATTCCTTGCACATACACGTTGACGATGAAACACAGAAATCGCATAGGATTTAAATACGAAAGGCACAATGCCGCCTTAAGTGCAACAAGAGTGACACCTTTTAGAGTCTGTGCTTTGATCCTTTCCTGTGAGACCAGTATTAGTTTCCGATACACCACTGCAGGTCTAATGTATTCCTTGGACCTTCACATTGACGATGAAACACAGATATCGCAACGGAATTAAATACAAATGGCACAATGCCGCCTTAAGTACAAGAATAGACTCTTCTTACACTCGGTGCTTTGATCCTTTCCTATGAGAGCAGTTTTTGTTTCCGATACACCACTGCAGGTTCAATGTATTCCTTTTACATACACATTGACGATGAAACACTGAAATTACATCAGAATTAAATACAAAAGGCACAATGCCGCCTTAAGTGCAAGAAGAGTGAGACTTCTTAGAGTCTGAGCTTTGATCCTTTCCTGCTAGACCAGTGTTAGTTTCCGATACACCACTGCAGGTTCAATGAATTCCTTGGCCCTTCAATTTGAGGATGAAACACAGAAATCGCATCGGAATTAAATACAAAAGGCACAATGCCGCCTTAAGTACAAGAATAGATACTCCTCTTTCAGTCGGTGCTTTGATCCTTTCCTGTGAGGCCAGTATTAGTTTCCGATACACCACTGCAGGTTCAATGTATTCCTTCGACCTTCACATTGACGATGAAACACACAAATCGCATCGGAATTAAATACAAAAGGCACAATGCCGCCTTAAGTACAAGAATAGAGACTCTTCTTACAGTCGGTGCTTTGATCCTTTCCTATGACACCAGTATTAGTTTCCGACACACCACTGCAGGTTCAATGTATTCCTTGGACCTTCACGTTGACGATGAAACACAGAAATCGCATCGGAATTAAATACAAAAGGCACAATGCCACCTTAAGTACAAGAATAGAGACTCTTCTTAAAGTCGGTGCTTTGATCCTTTCCTATGAGACCAGTTTTAGTTTCCGATACACGACCGCAGGTTCAATGTATTCCTTTTACATACACATTGACGATGAAACACTGAATTTACATCGGAACTAAATACAAAAGGCACACTGCCGCCTTAAGTAAAAGAATAGAGACTCTTCTTACAGTCGGTGCTTTGATCCTTTCCTGTGAGACCAGTATTTGTTTCAGATACACCACTGCAGTTCTAATGAATTCCTTGGACCTTCACATTGACCATGAAACACAGAAATCGCATCGGAATTAAATACAAAAGGCACAATGCCACCTTAAGTACAAGAATTGAGACTCTTCTTACAGTCGGTGCTTTGATCCTTTCCTATGAGGCTATTATTAGTTTCCGATACAACACTGCAGGTTCTATGTATTCCTTGGATCTTCACATTTACGATGAAACACAGAAATCGCATCGGAATTAAATACAAAAGGAACAATGCCGCTTTAAGTACAAGAATAGAGACTCTTCTTACAGTCGGTGACTTAATAATTTTCCTATGAGACCAGTTTTAGTTGCCGATACACCACAGCAGGTTCAATGTATTCCTTGGACCTTCACATTGACGATGAAACACAGAAATCGCATCGGAATTGAATACAAAAGGCACAATGCCGCCTTAAGTACAAGAATAGAGACTCTTCTTACACTCGGTGCTTTGATCCTTTCCTATGAGACCAGTTTTAGTTTCCGATACCCAACTGCAGGTTCAATGTATTCCTTTTACATACACATTGACGATGAAACACTGAAATTACATCAGAATTAAATACAAAAGGCACAATGCCGCCTTAGGTGCAAGAATAGTGAGACTTCTTAGAGTCTGTGCTTTGATCCTTTCCTGTGAGACCAGTATTAGTTTTCGATACACCAGTGCAGGTTCAATGTATTCCTTCGACTTTCACATTGACGATGAAACACAGAAATCGCATTGGAATTAAATACAAAAGGCACAATGCCGCCTTAAGTACAAGAATAGAGACTCTTCTTTCAGTCGGTGCTTTGATCCTTTCCTGTGAGACCAGTATTAGTTTCCGATACACCACTGCAGGTTCAATGTATTCCTTTGACCTTCACATTGACGATGAAACGCAGAAATCGCATCGGAATTAAATACAAAAGGCACGATGCCGCCTTAAGTACAAGAATAGAGACTCTTCTTACAGTCGGTGCTTTGATCCTTTCCTATGACACCAGTATTAGTTTCCGACACACCACCGCAGGTTCAATGTATTCCTTTTACATACACTTAGACGATGAAACACTGAATTTACATCGGAATTAAATACAAAAGGCACAATGCCGCCTTAAGTGCAAGAAGAGTGTGACTTCTTAGGGTCTGTGCTTTGATCCTTAACTGTGAGACCAGTATTAGTTTCCGATACACCACTGCAGGTTCAATGTATTCCTTGGACCTCCACATTGACGATGAAACAAAGAAATAACATCATAGATAAATACAACAGGCACAATGATTTCTTAAGTGCAAGAAGCGTAATGCTTCTTAGTGTCTCTGCTTTGATCCTTTCCTGTGAGACCAGTATTAGTTTCCGATACACCACTGCAGGTACAATGTATTCCTTTTACATACACATTGACGATGAAACACTGAATTTACAACGGAATTAAATACGAAAGGCACAATGCCGCCTTAAGTGCAAGAAGAGTGACACCTCTTAGAGTCTGTGCTGTGATCCTTTCCTGTGAGACCAGTATTAGTTTCCGATACACCACTGCAGGTTCAATGTATTCCTTGGACCTTCACATTGACGATGAAACACAGAAATCACATCGGAGATAAATACAACAGGCTCAATGAAGCCATAAGTGCAAGAGGAGTGAGAGTTCTAAGAGTCTGTGCTTTGATCCTTAACTGTGAGACCAGTATTAGTTTCCGATACACCACTGCTGGTTCAGTGTATTCCTTGGACATACACGTTGACGATGAAACACAGAAATCGCATCGGAATTAAATACGAAAGGCACAATGCCGCCATAAGTGCAAGAAGAGTGACACCTCTTGGAGTCTGTGCTTTGATCCTTTCCTGTGAGACCAGTATTAGTTTCCGATACACCACTGCTGGTTCAATGTATTCCTTGGACCTTCACATTGGCGATGAAACATTGAAATCACATCGGAGATAAATACACAAGGCACAATGCCGCCTTAAGTTCAAGAAGAGTAAGACTTCTTAGAGTCTGTGCTTTGATCCTTTCCTGTGAGTCCAGTATTAGTTTCCGATACACCACTGCAGGTTCAATGTATTCCTTCGACCTTCACATTGACGATGAAACAAAGAAATCACATCGGAATTAAATACAAAAAGCACAATGCCGCATTAAGTGCAAGAACAGTACGACTTCTTATAGTCTGTGCTTTGATCCTTTCCTGTTAGACCAGTATTAGTTTCCGATACACGACTGCAGGTTCAATGTATTCCTTGGACCTTCACATTGACGCTGAAACACAGAAATCGCGTCGGAATTAAATACAAAAGCCACAATGCTGCCTTAGGTATAAGATTAGAGACTATTCTTACAGTCGGTGATTTGAGCATTCCCTGTGAGACCAGTATTAGTTTCCGATACACCACTGCAGGTTCAATGTATTCCTTGGCCATACACATTGACGATGAAACACTGAAATTAGATCGGAATTAAATACAAAACTCACAATGCCGCCTTAGGTGCAAGAAGAGTGAGACTTCTTACAGTTTGTGCTTTGATCCTTTCCTGTGAGACTTGTATTAGTTTCCAATACTACACTGCAGGCTCAATGTATTCCTTGGACCTTCACATTGACAATGAAACACAGAAAGCGCATCGGAATTAAATACAAAACGCACAAGGCCGCCTTAAGTACAAGATTAGAGACTCTTCTTACACTCGGTGCTTTCAGCATTCCCTGTGAGACCAGTCTTAGTTTCCGATACACCACTGCTGGTTCAATGTATTCCTTGGACATACACATTGACGATGAAACACTGAAATTTCATCGGAATTAAATACAAAAGGCACAATGCATTCTTAACAGCAAGAAGAGTGAGACTTCTTTGAGTCTGTGCTTTTATCTTTTCCTGTGAGACCATTATTAGTTTCCGATACACCACTGCATGTTCAATGTATTCCTTGGACCTTCACATTGACGATGAAATACAGTAATCGCATCGGAATTAAATACAAAAGGAACAATGTTGCTTTATGCACAAGAATAGAGACTCTTCTTACAGTCGGTGATTTAATCCTTTCCAATGAGACCAGTTTTAGTTTCTGATACACCAATGCAGGTTCAATGTATTCCTTGGACATTCACATTGACGATGAAACACAGAAATCGCATCGGAATTAAATTCAAAAGTCACAATGCCGCCTTAAGTAAAAGAATAGATACACTGCTTACAGTCGGTGGTTTGATCCTTTCCTATGACACCAGTATTAGATTCCGATACACCACTGCATGTTCAATGTATTCCTTATACCTTCACATTGACGACGAAACCCAGAAATCGCTTCGGAATTCAATACAAAAGGCACAATGCCGCCTTAGGTACAAGAATAGAGACTCTTCTTACTCTCGGTACTTTGATCTTTCCTGTGAGACCAGTATTTGTTTCCGATACACCACTGCAGGTCTAATGTATTCCTTGGACCTTCACATAGACGATGAAACACAGAAATCGCATCGGAACTAAATACAAATTGCACAATGCCGCCTTAAGTACAAGAATAGAGACTCTTCTTACAGTCGGTGCTTTGATCCTTTCCTATGACACCAGTATTAGTTTCCGATACACAACTACAGGTTCAATGTGTTCCTTGGACTTTCACATTGACGATGAAACACAGAAATCGCATCGGAATTAAACACAAAAGGAAGAATGCCGCTTTAAGTTCAAGAATAGAGACTTTTCATTCAGTCGGTGATTTAATCCTTTCCTATGAGACCAGTATTAGTTTCCGATACACCACTGCAGGTTCAATGTATTCCTTGGACCTTCACATTGACGATGAAACACAGAAATCGCATCGGAATTAAATACAAAAGGCACAATGCCGCCTTAAGTACAAGAATAGAGACTCTTCTTACTGTCGGTGCTTTTATCCTTTCCTGTGAGACCAGTATTTGTTGCCGATACACCACTGCAAGTCTAATATATTCCGTGGACCTTCACATTGACGATGAAACACAGAAATCGCATCGAAACTAAATACAAATGGCTCAATGCCGCCTTAAGTACAAGAGTAGAGACTCTTCTTACAGTCGGTGCTTTGCTCCTTTCCTATGACACCAGTATTAGTTTCCGATACAACACTGCAGGTTCAATGTATTCCTTGGACATACACATTGACGATGAAACACAGATATGGCATCGGTATTAAATACAAAAGGCACAATGCCGACTTAAGTGCAAGAAGAGTGAGACTTCTTATAGTCTGTGCTTTGATCCTTTCCTGTGAGACCAGTATTAGTTTCCGATACACCACTGCAGGTTCAATGTATTCCTTGGACATACACATTGACAAGGAAACACTGAAGTTACATCGGAATTAAATACAAAAGGCACACTGCCGCCTTAAGTGTAAGAAGAGTGAGACTTCTTAGAGTCTGTGGTTTGATCCCCTCCTGTGCGACCAGTATTAGTTTCCGATACACCACTGCAGGTTCAATGTATTCCTTGGACCTTCACATTGACGATGTAACACAGAAATCGCATCGGAATTAAATACATAAAGCACAATGCCGCCTTAAGTACAGGAATAGAGACTCTTCTTACAGTCGGTGCTTTGAGCATTCCCTGTGAGACCAGTATTAGTTTGCGATACACCACTGCTGGTTCAATGTGTTCCTTGGACATACACATTGACGATGAAACACTGACTTTACATCGGAATTAAATACAAAAGGCACAATGCCGCCTTAAGTGCAAGAAGAGTGAGACTTCTTAGAGTCTGTGCTTTGATCCTTTCCTGTGAGACCAGTATTAGTTTCCGATACACCACTGCAGGTTCAATGTGTTCCTTAGACATACATATTGACGATGAAACACTGACATTACATCGGAATTAAATACAAAAGCAACAATGCCGCCTTAAGTACAAGAAGAATGAGACTTCTTAGAGTCTGTGTTTTGATCCTTTCCTGTGAGGCCAGTATTAGTTTCCGATACACCACTGCAGGTTCAATGTATTCCTTGAACATACACATTGACGATGAAACACTGAAATTACATCGGAATTAAATACAAAGGGCACAATGCCGGCTTAGGTGCAAGAAGAGAGAGACTTCTTAGAGTCTGTGGTTTGATCCTTTCATGTGAGACCAGTATTAGTTTCCGATACACCACTGCAGGTTCAATGTATTCCTTGGACCTTCACATTGACGATGAGACACAGAAATCGCATCGGAATTAAATACAAAAGGCACAATGCAGCCTTAAGTACAAGAATAGAGACTCTCCTTACAGTCGGTGCTTTGATCCTTTCCTATGACACCAGTATTAGTTTCCGACACACCACTGCAGGTTAAATGTATTCCTTGGACCTTCACGTTGACGATGAAACACAGAAATCGCATCGGAATTAAATACAAAATGAACAATGCCGCTTTAAGTACAAGAATAGAGTCTTTTCTTACAGTCAGTGTCTTAATAATTTTCCTATGAGACCAGTTTTAGTTGCCGATACACCACTGCAGGTTCAATGTATTCCTTGGACCTTCGCATTGACGATGAAACACAGAAATCGCATCGGAATTAAATACAAAAGGCACAATGCCGCCTTAAGTACAAGAATAGAGACTCTTCTTACACTCGGTGCTTTGATCCTTTCCTATGCGGCCAGTATTAGTTTCCGATACACCACTGCAGGTTCAATGTATTCCTTGGACCTTCACATTGACGATGAAACACAGAAATCGCATCGAAATTAAATACAAAAGGCACAATGCCGCCTTAAGTACAAGAATAGAGACTCCTCTTTCAGTCGGTGCTTTGATCCTTTCCTGTGAGACCAGTATTAGTTTCCGATACACCACTGCAGGTTCAATGTATTCCTTCGACCTTCACATTGACGATGAAACATAGAAATCGCATCGCAATTAAATACAAAAGGCACAATGCCGCCTTAAGTACAAGAATAGAGACTCTTCTTACAGTCGGTGCTTTGATCCTTTCCTATGACACCAGTATTAGTTTCCGACACACCACTGCAGATTCAATGTATTCCTTGGACCTTCACGTTGACGATGAGACACAGAAATCGCATCGGAATTAAATACAAATTGCACAATGCCGCCTTAAGTACAAGAATAGAGACTCTTCTTACAGTCGGTGCTTTGATCCTTTCCTATGAGACCAGTTTTAGTTTCCGATACACCACCGCAGGTTCAATGTATTCCTTTTACATACACATAGACGCTGAAACACTGAATTTACATCGGAATTAAATACAAAAGGCACAATGCCGCCTTAAGTGCAAGAAGAGTGAGACTTCTTAGGATCTGTGCTTTGATCCTCAACCGTGAGACCAGTATTAGTTTCCGAACCACCACTGCAGGTTCAATGTATTCCTTGGACCTTCACATTGACGATGAAGCACAGAAATCACATCGGAGATAAATACAACAGGCACAATGCCGCCTTAAGTGCAAGAGGAGTGAGAGTTCTTAGAGTCTGTGTTTTGATCCTTAACTGTGAGACCAGTATTAGTTTCCGATACACCACTGCTGGTTCAATGTATTCCCTGGACATACACGTTGACGATGAAACACAGAAATCGCATCGGAATTAAATACGAAATGCACAATGCCGCCTTAAGTGCAAGAAGAGTGACACCTCTTAGAGTCTGTGCTTTGATCCTTTCCTGTGAGACCAGTATTAGTTTCTGATACACCACTGCAGGTTCAATGTAATCCTTGGACCTTCACATTGGCAAAGAAACATTGAAATCACATCGGAGATAAATACAACAGGCACAATGCCGCATTAAGTGCAAGAACAGTAAGATTTCTTATAGTCTGTGCTTTCATCTTTTCCTGTGAGACCATTATTAGTTTCCGATACACCACTGCAGGTTCAATGTATTCCTTGGACCTTCACATTGACGATGAAACACAGAAATCGCATCGGAATTATATACAAAATGAACAATGTTCCTTTAAGTACAAGAATAGAGACTCTTCTTACAGTCGGTAATTTAATCCTTTCCAATGAGACCAGTTTTAGTTTCCGATTAACCACCGCAGGTTCAATGTATTCCTTTTACATACACATAGACGCTGAAACACTGAATTTACATCGGAATTAAATTCAAAAGGCACAATGCCGCCTTAAGTAAAAGAATAGAGACTCTTCTTACAGTCGTTGGTTTGATCCTTTCCTATGACACCAGTATTAGATTCCGATACACCACTGCAGGTTCAATGTATTCCTTGGACCTTCCCATTGACGATGAAACACAGAAATCGCATCGGAATTAAACACAAAAGGAACAATGCCGTTTTAAGTACAAGAATAGAGACTCTTCTTACAGTCGCTGATTAAATCCTTTCCTATGAGACCAGTGTTAGTTTCCGATACACCATTGCAGGTTCAATGTATTCCTTGGACATTCACATTGACGATGAAACACAGAAATCGCATCGGAATTAAATACAAAAGGCACAATGTCGCCTTAAGTAAAAGAATTGAGACTCTTCTTACAGTCGGTGCTTTGATCCTTTCCTATGACACCAGTATTAGTTTCCGATACACCACTGCAGGTTCAATGTATTCCTTGGACCTTCACATTGACGATGAAACACAGAAATCGCATCGGAATTAAATACAAAAGGCACAATGCCGCCTTAAGTACAAGAATAGAGGCTCTTCTTACTGTCGGTGCTTTGATCCTTTCCTGTGTGACCAGTACCTGTTTCCGATACACCACTGCAATTCTAATGTATTCCGTGGACCTTCACATTGACGATGAAACACAGATATCGCATCGGTATTAAATACAAAAGGCACAATGCCGACTTAAGTGCAAGAAGAGTGAGACTTCTTAGAGTCTGTGGTTTGAACCCCTCCTGTGCGACCAGTATTAGTTTCCGATACACCACTGCAGGTTCAATGTATTTCTTGGACTTTCACTTTGACAATGTAACACAGAAATCGCATCGGAATTAAATACATAAAGCACAATGCCGCCTTAAGTACAGGAATATAGACTCTTCTTACAGTCGGTGCTTTGAGCATTCCCTGTGAGACCAGTATTTGTTTCCGATACACCGCTGCAGGTTCAATGTATTCCTTGAACGTACACATTGACGATGAAACTCTGAAATTACATCGCAATTAAATACAAAGGGCACAATGCCGGCTTAGGTGCAAGAAGAGAGACACTTCTTAGAGTCTGTGCTTTGATCCTTTCCTGTGAGACCAGTATTAGTTTCCGATACACCACTGCTGGTTCAATGTATTCCTTGGACCTTCACATTGACGATGAAACACAGAAATCCCATCGCAAATAAATACAAAAGGCACAATGCCGCCTTAAGTACAAGAATAGGGACTCTTCTTACAGTCGGTGCTTTGATCCTTTCCTGTGAGACCAGTATTAGTTTCCGATACACCACTGCCGGTTCAATGTATTCCTTACACCTTCACATTGACGATGAAACACAGAAATCGCATCGGAATTAAATACAAAAGGCACAAAGCCGCATTAAGTGCAAGAAGAGTAAGACTTCTTAGAGTCTGTGCTGTGATCCTTTCCTGTGAGACCAGTCTTAGTTTCCGATACACCACTGCTGGTTCAATGTATTCCTTGGACATACACATTGACGATGAAACACTTAAATTACATCGGAATTAAATACAAAACTCACAATGCCGCCTTAAGTGCATGAAGAGTGAGGCTTCTTGGAGTCTGTGCTTCGACCCTTTTCTGCGAGACCAGTATTAGTTTCCGATACACCACTGCAGGTTCAATGTATTCCTTGGACATACACATTGACGATGAAACACTGAAATTACATCGGAATTAAATACAAAAGGCACAATGCATTCTTAACAGCAAGAGGAGTGAGACTACTTAGAGTCTGTGCTTTCATCTTTTCCTGTGAGACCATTATTAGTATCCGATACACCACTGCAGGTTCAATGTATTCCTTGGACCTTCACATTGACGATGAAACACAGAAATCGCATCGGAATTAAACACAAAAGGAACAATGCCGTTTTAAGTAAAAGAATAGAGACTCTTCTTACAGTCGGTGATTTAATCCTTTCCTATGAGACCAGTGTTAGTTTCCGATACACCATTGCAGGTTCAATGTATTCCTTGGACATTCACATTGACGATGAGACACAGAAATTGCATCGGAATTAAATACAAAAGGCACAATGTCGCCTTAAGTAAAAGAATTGAGACTCTTCTTACAGTCGGTGCTTTGATCCTTTCCTATGACACCAGTATTTGTTTCCGATACACCACTGCAGGTCTAATGTATTCCTTGGACTTTCACATAGACGATGAAACACAGAAATGGCATCGGAACTAAATACAAATGGCACAATGCCACCTTAAGTACAAGAATAGAGACTCTTCTTACAGTCGGTGCCTTGATCCTTTCCTATGACACCAGTATTAGTTTCCGATACACCACTGCAGGTTCAGTGTATTTCTTGGACATACACATTGACGATGAAACACAGATACCGCATCGGTATTAAATACAAAAGGCACAATGCCGACTTAAGTGCAAGAAGAGTGAGACTTCTTATAGTCTGTGCTTCGATCCTTTCCTGTGAGACCAGTATTAGTTTCCGATTCACCACTGCAGGTTCAATGAATTCCTTGGACATACACATTGGCAAGGAAACACTGAAGTTACATTGGAATTAAAAACAAAAGGCACAATGCCGCCTTAAGTGTAAAAAGAGTGAGACTTCTTAGAGTCTGTGGTTTGATCCCCTCCTGTGCGACCAGTATTAGTTTCCGATACACCACTGCAGGTTCAATGTATTTCTTGGACCTTCACATCGACAATGTAACACAGAAATCGCATCGGAATTAAATACATAAAGCACAAAGCCGCCTTAAGTACAGGAATATAGACTCTTCTTACAGTCGGTGCTTTGAGCATTCCCTGTGAGACCAGTATTAGTTCCCGATACACCACTGCAGGTTCAATGTGTTCCTTGGACATCCACATTCACGATGAAACACAGAAATCGCATCGGAATTAAATACAAAAGGCACAAAGCCGCATTAAGTGCAAGAAGAGTAAGACTTCTTGTAGTCTGTGCTTTGATCCTTTCCTGTGAGACCAGTATTAGTTTCCAATACTCCACTGCAGGTTCAATGTATTACTTGGACCTTCACGTTGACGATGAAACACAGAAAGCGCATCGGAATTAAATACAAAAGGCACAAGGCCGCCTTAAGTACAAGAATAGAGACTCTTCTTACAGTCGGTGTTTTGAGCAATCCCTGTGAGACCAGTATTAGTTTCCGATACACCACTGCTGGTTCAATGTATTCCTTGGACCTTCACATTGACGATGAAACACAGAAATCGCGTCAGAATTAAATACAAAAGGCACAAAGCCGCATTAAGTGCAAGAAGAGTAAGACTTCTTGGAGTCTGTGCTTTGATCCTTTCCTGTGAGACCAGTATTAGTTTCCAATACTACACTGCAGGTTCAATGTATTCCTTGGACCTTCACATTGACGATGAAACACAGAAAGCGCATCGGAATTAAATACAAAAGGCACAATGCCGCCTTACGTACAAGAATAGAGACTCTTCTTATAGCCGGTGCTTTGAGCATTCCCTGTGAGACCAGTATTAGTTTCCGATACACCACTCCAGGATCAATGTATTCCTTGGACATACTCAATGACGATGAAACACTGACATTACATCGGAATTAAATACAAAAGGCACAATGCCGCCTTAAGTGCAAGAAGAGTGAGACTTCTAAGTGTCTGTGCTTTGATCCTTACCTGTGAGACCAGTATTAGTTTCCGATACACCACTTCAGGTTCAATGTATTCCTTGAACGAACACATTGACGATGAAACACTGAAATTACATCGGAATTAAATACAAAGTACACAATGCCGGCTTAGGTGCAAGAAGAGAGAGACGCCTTAGAGTCTGTGCTTTGATCCTTTCCTGTGAGACCAGTTTTAGTTTCCGATACACCACTGCATGTTCAATGTATTCCTTGGACCTTCACATTGACGATGAAACACAGAAATCCCATCGCAATTAAATACAAAAGGCACAATGCCGCCTTAAGTACAAGAATAGGGACTCTTCTTACAGTCGGTGCTTTGATCCTTTCCCGTGAGACCAGTATTAGTTTCCGATACACCACTGCCGTTTCAATGTATTCCTTAGACCTTCACATTGACGATGAAACACAGAAATAGCATCGGAATTAAATACAAAAGGCACAAAGCCGCATTAAGTGCAAGAAGAGTAAGACTTCTTGGAGTCTGTGCTTTGATCCTTTCCTGTGAGACCAGTATTAGTTTCCAATACTACACTGCAGGTTCAATGTACTCCTTGGACATTCACATTGACGATGAAACACATAAAGCGCATCGGAATTAAATACAAAAGGCACAAGGCCGCCTTAAGTACAAGAACAGAGACTCTTCCTACAGTCGGTGCTTTGAGCATTCCCTGTGAGACCAGTCTTAGTTTCCGATACACCACTGCTGGTTCAATGTATTCCTTGGACATACACATTGACGATGAAACACTGAAATTACATCGGAATTAAATACAAAACTCACAATGCCGCCTTAAGTGCATGAAGAGTGAGACTTCTTAGAGTCTCTGCTTTGACCCTTTTCTGCGAGACCAGTATTAGTTTCCGATACACCACTGCAGGTTCAATGTACTCCTTGGACCTTCACATTGACGAGGAAACACAGAAATCGCGTCGGAATTAAATACAAAAGCAGCAATGCTGCCGTAAGTATAAGAATAGAGACTCTTCTTACAGTCGGTGTTTTGAGCATTCCCTGTGAGACCAGTATTAGTTTCCGATACACCACTGCCTAAACAATGTAATCGTGGGACATACACATTGACGATGAAACACTGAAATTAGATCGGAATTAAATACAAAACTCACATCGCCGCCTTAAGTGCAAGAAGAGTGAGCCTTCTTAGAGTGTGTGCTTTGATCCTTTCCTGTGAGACCAGTATTAGTTTCCGATACACCACAGCAGGTTCAATGTATTCCTAGGACCTTCATATTGACCATGATATACAGAAATCGCATCGGAATTAAATACAAAAGGGACAATTCTGCCTTAAGTGCAAGAAGAGTGAGACTTCTTAGAGTCTGTCCTTTGATCCTTTCCTGTGAGACCAGTATTATTTTCCAATGCTACACTGCAGGTTCAATGTATTCCTAGGACCTTCACATTGACGATGAAACACAGAAAGCGCATCGGAATTAAATACAAAATGCACAAGGCCGCCTTAAGTACAAGAATAGAGACTCTTCTTACAGTCGGTGCTTTGAGCAATCCCTGTGAGACCAGTATTAGTTTCCGATACACCACTGCTGGTTCAATGTATTCCTAGGACCTTCACATTTACGATGAAACACAGAAATCGCGTCGGATTAAATACAAAAGGCACAATGGCGCCTTAAGGATAAGAATAGAGACTCTTCTTACTGTCGGTGCTTTGAGCATTCCCTGTGAGACCAGTATTATATTCCGATACACCACTGCAGGTTCAATGTATTCCTTGGACCTTCAAATTGACCATGATATACAGAAATCGCATCGGAATTAAATACAAAAGGGACAATGCTGCCTTAAGTGCAAGAAGAGTGAGACTTCTTAGAGTCTGTGCATTGATCCTTTCCTGTGGGACCAGTATTAGTTTCCGATACTCCACTGCAGGTTCAATGTATTCCTTGGACATACACATTGACGATGAAACACTGAAATTACATCGGAATGAAATACAAAGGGCACAATGCCGGCTTAGGTGCAAGCAGAGAGAGACTTCTTAGAGTCTGTGCATTGATCCTTTCCTGTGAGACCAGTATTAGTTTTCGAGACACCACTGCAGGTTCAATGTATTCCTTGGGCCTTCACATTGACGATGAAACACAGAAATCGCATCCGAATTAAATACAAAAGGCACAATGCCGCCTTAAGTTCAGGAAGAGAGACACTTCTTAGAGTCTGTGCTTTGATCCTTTCCTGTGAGACCAGTATTAGTTTCCGATACACCACGGCAGGTTCAATGTATTCCTTGGACCTTCACATTGACGATGAAACACAGAAATCGCGTCGGAATTAAATACAAAAGCAACAATGCTGCCTTAAGTATAAGAATAGAGACTCTTCTTACTGTCGGTGTTTTGTGCATTCCCTGTGAGACCAGTATTAGTTTCCGATACACCACTGCCGGTTTAATGTATTCGTTGGACATACACATCGACGATGAAACACTGAAATTAGATCGGAATTAAACACAAAACTCACAACGCCGCCTTAAGTGCAAGAAGAGTGAGACTTCTTAGAGTCTGTGCTTTGATTTTTTCCTGTGAGACCAGTATTAGTTTCCGATACTCCACTGCAGGTTCAATGTATTCCTTGGACCTTCACATTGACGATGTAACACAGAAATCGCATCGGAAATAAATACATAAAGCACAATGCCGCCTTAAGTACAAGAATAGAGACTCCTCTTAAGGTCGGTGCTTTGAGCATTCCCTGTGGGACCAGTATTAGTTTCCGATACACCACGGCAGGTTCAATGTATTCCTTGGACCTTCACATTGACGATGAAACACAGAAATCGCGTCGGAATTAAATACAAAAGCAACAATGCTGCCTTAAGTATAAGAATAGAGACTCTTCTTACAGTCGGTGTTTTGAGCATTTCCTGTGAGACCAGTATTAGTTTCCGATACACCACTGCTGGTTCAGTGTATTCCTTGGACATACACATTGACGATGAAACACAGAAATCGCATCGGAATTAAATACAAAAGGCACAATGCCGCCTTAAGTACAAGAAGAGTGAGACTTCATAGAGTCTGTGCATTGATCCTTTCCTGTGGGACCAGTATTAGTTTCCGATACTCCACTGCAGGTTCAATGTATTCCTTGGACCTTCACATTGACGATGTAACACAGAAATCGCATCGGAGTTAAATACATAAGGCACAATGCCGCCTTAAGTACAAGAATAGAGACTCCACTTAAAGTCGGTGTTTTGAGCATTCCCTGTGAGACCAGTATTAGTTTCCGATACACCACTGCATGTTCAGTGTGTTCCTTGGACATACACATTGACGATGAAACACTGACATTACATCGGAATTAAATACAAAAGGCACAATGCCGCCTTAAGTGAAAGAAGAGTGAGACTTCTTAGAGTCTGTGCTTTGATCCTTTCCTGTGAGACCAGTATTCGTAGTTTCCGATACACCACTGCAGGTTTAATGTATTCCTTGGACATACACATTGACGATGAAACACTGAAATTACATCGGAATGAAATACAAAGGGCACAATGCCAGCTTAGGTGCAAGAAGAGAGAGACTTCTTAGAGTCTGTGCATTGATCCTTTCCTGTGAGACCTGTATTAGTTTCCGATACACCACTGCAGGTTCAATGTATTCCTCGGACCTTCAAATTGACGATGAAACACAGAAATCGCATCGGAATGAAATACAAAAGGCACAGTGCCGCCTTAAGTTCAAGAAGAGAGACTCTTCTTAGAGTCTGTGCTTTGATCCTTTCCTGTGAGACCAGTATTAGTTTCCGATACACCACGGCAGGTTCAATGTCTTCCTTGGACCTTCACATTGACGATGAAACACAGAAATCGCGTCGGAATTAAATACAAAAGGCACAATGCTGCCTTAAGTATAAGAATAGAGACTCTTCTTATAGTCGGTATTTTAGCATTCCCTGTGAGACCAGTATTAGTTTCCGGTACACCACTGCCGGTTCAATGTATTCCTTGGACATACACATTGACGATGAAACACTGAAATTAGATCGGAATTAAATACAAAACTCACAACGCCGCCATAAGTGCAGATACTTCTTAGAGTCTGTGCTTTGATTTTTTCCTGTGAGACCAGTATTAGTTTCCGATACACAACTGCAGGTTCAATGTATTTCTTGGACCTTCACATTGACGATGAAACACAGAAATCGCATCGGAATTAAATACAAAAGGCACAATGCTGCCTTAAGTATAAGATTAGAGACTCTTCTTACAGTCGGTGTTTTGAGCATTCCCTGTGAGACCAGTATTAGATTACAATACACCACTGCAGGTGCAATGTATTCCTTGGACATACACATTGACGATGAAACACTGAAATTAGATCGGAATTAAGTACAAAATTCACAATGCCGCCTTAAGTGCAAGAAGAGTGAGCCTTCTTATAGTCTGTGCTTTGATCCTTTTCTGTGAGACCAGTATTAGTTTCCGATACACCACTGCAGGTTCAATGTATTCCTTGGACATACACATTGACGATGAAACACTGAAATTAGATCGGAATTAAATACAAAAGGCACAATGCCACCTTAAGTACAAGAAGAGTGAGCCTTCTTAGAGTCTGTGCTTTGATTTTTTCCTGTGAGACCAGTATTAGTTTCCGATACACAACTGCAGGTTCAATGTATTCCTAGGACCTTTACATTGACGATGAAACACAGAAATCGCATCGGAATTAAATACAAAAGGCACAATGCTGCCTTAAGTATAAGATTAGAGACTCTTCTTACAGTCGGTGTTTTGAGCAATCCCTGTGAGACCAGTATTAGTTTCCGATACACCACTGCAGGTGCAATGTATTCCTTGGACCCTCACATTGACGATGAAACACAGAAATCGCATCGGAATTAAATACGAAAGGCACAATGGCGCCTTAAGTATAAGAATAGAGACTCTTCTTACAGTCGGTGCTTTGAGCATTATCTGTGAGACCAGTATTAGATTCCGATACACCACTGCAGGTTCAATGTATTCCTTCGACATACACATTGACGAAGAAACACTGAAATTAGATCGGTATTAAATACAAAAGGCACAATGCCGCGTTAAGTGCAAGAAGAGTGAGACTTCTTAGAGAGTGTGCTTTGATCCTTTCCTGCGAGACCAGTATTAGCTTCCGATACACCACTGCAGGTTCAATGTATTCCTTGGACCTTCAAATTGACCATGATATACAGAAATCGCATCGGAATTAAATATAAAAGGGACAATGCTGCCTTAAGTGCAAGAAGAGTGAGACTTCTTAGAGTCTGTCCTTTGATCCTTTCCTGTGAGACCAGTATTAGTTTCCAATACTACACTGCAGGTTCAATGTATTCCTTGGACCTTCACATTGACGATGAAACACAGAAAGCGCTTCGGAATTAAATACAAAAGGCACAAAGCCGCCTTAAGTACAAGAATAGAGACTCTTCTTACAGTCGGTGCTTTGTGCATTCAATATGAGACCAGTATTAGTTTCCGATACACCACTGCAGGTTCAATGTACTCCTATGACCTTCACATTGACGATGAAACACAGAAATCGCGTCGGAATTAAATACAAAAGGCACAATGCCGCCTTAAGTGCAAGAAGAGTGTGACTTCTTAGAGTCTGTGCATTGATCCTTTCCTGTGGGACCAGAATTAGTTTCCGATACTCCACTGCAGGTTCAATGTATTCCTTGGACCTTCACATTGACGATGAAACACAGAAATCGCATCGGAATTAAATACAAATGCACAAAGCCACCTTAAGTGCAAGAAGACTGGTACTTCTTAGGGTCTGTGCTTTGATCCTTTCCTGTGAGACCAGTATTAGTTTCCGATACACCACTGCTGGTTCAATGTATTCCTTGGACATACACATTGACGATGAAACACAGAAATCACATAGGAATTAAATACAAAAGGCACAATGCCGACTTAAGTGCAAGAAGAGTGAGACTTCTTTTAGTCTGTGCTTTGATCCTTTCCTGTGAGACCAGTATTAGTTTCCGTTACACCACGGCAGGTTCAATGTATTCCTTGGACCTTCACATTGACGATGAAACACAGAAATCGCGTCGGAATTAAATACAAAAGCAACAATGCTGAGTTAAGTATAAGAATAGAGACTCTTCTTACAGTCGGTGTTTTGAGCGTTCCCTGTGAGACCAGTATTAGTTTCGGATACACCACTGCCGGTTTAATGTATTCGTTGGACATACACATCGACGATGAAACACTGAAATTAGATCGGAATTAAACACATAACTCACAACGCCACCTTAAATGCAAGAAGAGTGAGACTTCTTAGAGTCTGTGCTTTGATTTTTTCCTGTGAGACCAGTATTAGTTTCCGATACTCCACTGCAGGTTCAATGTATTCCTTGGACCTTCACATTGACGATGTAACACAGAAATCGCATCGGAAATAAATACATAAGGCACAATGCCGCCTTAAGTACAAGAATAGAGACTCCTCTTAAGGTCGGTGCTTTGAGCATTCCCTGTGAGACCAGTATTAGTTTCCGATACACCACGGCAGGTTCAATGTATTCCTTGGACCTTCACATTGACGATGAAACACAGAAATCGCGTCGGAATTAAATACAAAAGCAACAATGCTGCCTTAAGTATAAGAATAGAGACTCTTCTTACAGTCGGTGTTTTGAGCATTCCCTGTGAGACCAGTATTAGTTTCCGATACACCACTGCTGGTTCAGTGTATTCCTTGGACATACACATTGACGATGAAACACAGAAATCGCATCGGAATTAAATACAAAGGGCACAATGCCGCCTTAAGTACAAGAAGGGTGAGACTTCATAGTGTCTGTGCATTGATCCTTTCCTGTGGGACCAGTATTAGTTCCCGATACTCCACTGCAGGTTCAATGTATTCCTTGGACCTTCACATTGACGATGTAACACAGAAATCGCATCGGAATTAAATACATAAGGCACAATGCCGCCTTAAGTACAAGAATAGTGACTCCTCTTAAAGTCGGTGCTTTGAGCATTCCCTGTGAGACCAGTATTAGTTTCCGATACACCACTGCATGTTCAGTGTGTTCCTTGGACATACACATTGACGATGAAACACTGACATTACATCGGAATTAAATACAAAAGGCACAATGCCGCCTTAAGTGAAAGAAGAGTGAGACTTCTTAGAGTCTGTGCTTTGATCCTTTCCTGTGAGACCAGTATTCGTAGTTTCCGATACACCACTGCAGGTTTAATGTATTCCTTGGACATACACATTGACGATGAAACACTGAAATTACATCGGAATGAAATACAAAGGGCACAATGCCAGCTTAGGTGCAAGAAGAGAGAGACTTCTTAGAGTCTGTGCATTGATCCTTTCCTGTGAGACCTGTATTAGTTTCCGATACACCACGGCAGGTTCAATGTCTTCCTTGGACTTTCACATTGACGATGAAACACAGAAATCGCGTCGGAATTAAATACAAAAGGCACAATGCTGCCTTAAGTATAAGAATAGAGACTCTTCTTATAGTCGGTTTTTTAGCATTCCCTGTGAGACCAGTATTAGTTTCCGATACACCACTGCCGGTTCAATGTATTCCTTGGACATACACATTGACGATGAAACACTGAAATTAGATCGGAATTAAATACAAAACTCACAACGCCGTCTTAAGTGCAAGAAGAGTGATACTTCTTAGAGTCTGTGCTTTGATTTTTTCCTGTGAGACCAGTATTAGTTTCCGATACACAACTGCAGGTTCAATGTATTTCCTGGACCTTCACATTGACGATGAAACACAGAAATCGCATCGGAATTAAATACAAAAGGCACAATGCTGCCTTAAGTATAAGATTAGAGACTCTTCTTACAGTCGGTGTTTTGAGCAATCCCAGTGAGACCAGTATTAGTTTCCGATAAACCACTGCAGGTGTAATGTATTCCTTGGACCTTCACATTGACGATGAAACACAGAAATCGCGTCGGAATTAAATACAAAAGTCACAATGGCGCCTTAAGTATAAGCATAGAGTCTCTTCTTACAGTCGGTGCTTTGAGCATTCCCTGTGAGACCAGTATTAGATTCCGATACACCACTGCAGGTTCATTGTATTCCTTGGACATACACATTGACGATGAAACACTGAAATTAGATCGGAATTAAATACAAAAGGCACAATGCCGCCTTAAGTGCAAGAAGAGTGAGCCTTCTTAAAGTGTGTGCTTTGATCCTTTCCTATGAGACCAGTATTAGTTTCCGATACACCACTGCAGGCTCAATGTATTCCTTGGACCTTCAAATTGACCATGATATACAGAAATCACATCGGAATTAAATACAAATGCACAATGCCACCTTAAGTGCAAGAAGACTGGGACTTCTTAGTGTCTGTGCTTTGATGCTTTCCTGTGAGACCAGTATTAGTTTCCGATACACCTCTTCAGGATCTTTGTACACCTTGGACCTTCACGTTGACGATGAAACAAAGAAATTGCATCGGAATTAAATACAAAAGGCACAATGCCGCCTTAAGTGCAAGAAGAGTGACACTTCTTAGAGTGTCTGCTTTGATCCTTTCCTGTGAGACCAGTATTGGTTTCCGATACCCCACTGCAGGTTTAATGTAATCCTTGGACATACACATTGACGATGAAACATTGAAATTACATCGGAATTAAATACAAAAGGCGCAATGCCGCCTTAAGTGCAAGAAGAGTGGAACTTCTTAGTGTCTGTGCTTTGATCCTTTCCTGTGGGACCAGTATTAGTTTCCGATACACCACTGCAGGACCACTGTATTCCGTGGACCATCACATTGACGATGAAATTCTGAATTCGCGTCAGAATTAAATACAAAAAGAACAATGCAGCTGTAAGTACAAGAATAGACACTCTTCTTACAGTTATTGTTTTGAGCATTCCCTGAAAGACCAGTATTAGTTTCCCATACACCACTGCAGGTTCAATGTATTCCTTGGACATACACATTGACGATGAAACACTGAAATTAGATCGGTATTAAATACAAAAAGCACAATGCCGCCTTAAGTGAAAGAAGAGTGAGACTTCATAGAGTCTGTGCTTTGATCCTTTCCTGTGAGACCAGTATCAGTTTCAGATACACCACTACTGGTTCAATGTATTCCTTGGACATACACATTGACGATGAAACACAGAAATCACATAGGAATTAAATACAAAAGGCACAATGCCGCCTTAAGTGCAAGAAGAGTGAGCCTTCTTAGAGTGTGTGCTTTGATCCTTTCCTGTGAGACCAGTATTAGTTTCCGATACACCATTGCAGGTTCAATGTATTCCTTGGACCTTCAAATTGACCATGATATACAGAAATCGCATCGGAATTAAATACAAAAGGGTCAATGCTGCCTTAAGTGCAAGAAGAGTGAGACTTCTTAGAGTCTGTGCATTGATCCTTTCCTGTGGGACCAGTATTAGTTTCCGATACTCCACTGCAGGTTCAATGTATTCCTTGGACATACACATTGACGATGAAACACTGAAATTACATCGGAATGAAATACAAAGGGCACAATGCCGGCTTAGGTGCAAGCAGAGAGAGACTTCTTAGAGTCTGTGCATTGATCCTTTCCTGTGGGACCAGTATTAGTTTTCGAGACACCACTGCAGGTTCAATGTATTCCTTGGACCTTCACATTGACGATGAAATACAGAAATCGCCTCCGAATTAAATACAAAAGGCACAATGCCGCCTTAAGTTCAAGAAGAGAGACACTTCTTAGAGTCTGTGCTTTGATCCTTTCCTGTGAGACCAGTATTAGTTTCCGATACACCACGGCAGGTTCAATGTATTCCTTGGACCTTCACATTGACGATGAAACACAGAAATCGCGTCGGAAATAAATACAAAAGCAACAATGCTGCCTTAAATATAATAATAGAGACTCTTCTTACAGTCGGTGTTTTGAGCATTCCCTGTGAGACCAGTATTAGTTTCCGATACACCACTGCCGGTTTAATGTATTCGTTGGACATACACATCGACGATGAAACACTGAAATTATATCGGAATTAAACACAAAACTCACAACGCCGCCTTAAGTGCAAGAAGAGTGAGACTTCTTAGAGTCTGTGCTTTGATTTTTTCCTGTGAGACCAGTATTAGTTTCCGATACTCCACTGCAGGTTCAATGTATTCCTTGGACCTTCACATTGACGATGTAACACAGAAATCGCATCGGAAATAAATACATAAGGCACAATGCCGCCTTAAGTACAAGAATAGAGACTCCTCTTAAGGTCGGTGCTTTGAGCATTCCCTGTGAGACCAGTATTAGTTTCCGATACACCACGGCAGGTTCAATGTATTCCTTGGACCTTCACATTGACGATGAAACACAGAAATCGCGTCGGAATTAAATACAAAAGCAACAATGCTGCCTTAAGTACAAGAATAGAGACTCTTCTTACAGTCGGTGTTTTGAGCATTCCCTGTGAGACCAGTATTAGTATCCGATACACCACTGCAGGTTCAATGTATTCCTTGCACCTTCAAATTGACCATGATATACAGAAATTGCATCGGAATTAAGTACAAAAGGGACAATGCTGCCTTAAGTGCAAGAAGAGTGAGACTTGTTAGAGTCTGTCCTTTGATCCTTTCCTGTGAGACCAGTATTAGTTTCCAATACTACACTGCAGGTTCAATGTATTCCTTGGATCTTCACATTGACGATGAAACACAGACAGCGCATCGGAATTAAATACAATAGGCACAGTGCCGCCTTAAGTTCAAGAAGAGAGACTCCTCTTAGAGTCTGTGCTTTGATTTTTTCCTGTGAGACCAGTATTAGTTTCCGATACTCCACTGCAGGTTCAATGTATTCCTTGGACCTTCACATTGACGATGTAACACAGAAATCGCATCGGAAATAAATACATAAGGCACAATGCCGCCTTAAGTACAAGAATAGAGACTCCCCTTAAGGTCGGTGCTTTGAGCATTCCCTGTGAGACCAGTATTAGTTTCCGATACACCACGGCAGGTTCAATGTATTCCTTGGACCTTCACATTGACGATGAAACATAGAAATCGCGTCGGAATTAAATACAAAAGCAACAATGCTGCCTTAAGTATAAGAATAGAGACTCCTCTTAAAGTCGGTGCTTTGAGGATTCCCTGTGATACCAGTATTAGTTTCCGATACACCACTGCATGTTCAGTGTGTTCCTTGGACATACACATTGACGATGAATCACTAACATTACATCGGAATTAAATACAAAAGGCACAATGCCGCCTTAAGTGAAAGAAGAGTGAGACTTCTTAGAGTCTGTGCTTTGATCCTTTCCTGTGAGACCAGTATTCGTAGTTTCCGATACACCACTGCAGGTTTAATGTATTCCTTGGACATACACATTAACGATGAAACACTGAAATTACATCGGAATGATATACAAAGGGCACAATGCCAGCTTAGGTGCAAGAAGAGAGAGACTTCTTAGAGTCTGTGCATTGATCCTTTCCTGTGAGACCTGTATTAGTTCCGATACACCATTGCAGGTTCAATGTATTCCTTGGACCTTCAAATTGACGATGAAACACAGAAATCGCATCGGAATTAAATACAATAGGCACAGTGCCGCCTTAAGTTCAAGAAGAGAGACTCCTCTTAGAGTCTGTGCTTTGATCCTTTCCTGTGAGACCAGTATTAGTTTCCGATACACCACGGCAGGTTCAATGTCTTCCTTGGACCTTCACATTGACGATGAAACACAGAAATCGCGTCAGAATTAAATACAAAAGGCACAATGCTGCCCTAAGTATAAGAATAGAGACTCTTCATATAGTCGGTTTTTTAGCATTCCCTGTGAGACCAGTATTAGTTTCCGATACACCACCGCCGGTTCAATGTATTCCTTGGACATACACATTGACGATGAAACACTGAAATTAGATCGGAATTAAATACAAAACTCACAACGCCGCCTTAAGTGCAAGAAGAGTGATACTTCTTAGAGTCTGTGCTTTGATTTTATCCTGTGAGACCAGTATTAGTTTCCGATACACAACTGCAGGTTCAATGTATTTCTTGGACCTTCACATTGACGATGAAACACAGAAATCGCATCGGAATTAAATACAAAAGGCACAATGCTGCCTTAAGTATAAGATTAGAGACTCTTCTTACAGTCGGTGTTTTGAGCAATCCCAGTGAGACCAGTATTAGTTTCCGATAAACCACTGCAGGTGTAATGTATTCCTTGGACCTTCACATTGACGATGAAACACAGAAATCGCGTCGGAATTAAATACAAAAGTCACAATGGCGCCTTAAGTATAAGAATAGAGTCTCTTCTTACAGTCGGTGTTTTGAGCATTCCCTGTGAGACCAGTATTAGATTCCGATACACCACTGCAGGTTCATTGTATTCCTTGGACATACACATTGACGATGAAACACTGAAATTAGATCGGAATTAAATACAAAAGGCACAATGCCGCATTAAGTGCAAGAAGAGTGAGCCTTCTTAAAGTGTGTGCTTTGATCCTTTCCTATGAGACCAGTATTAGTTTCCGATACACCACTGCAAGCTCAATTTATTCCTTGGACCATCAAATTGACCATGATATACAGAAATCGCATCGGAATTAAATACAAAAGGGACAATGCTGCCTTAAGTGCAAGAAGAGTGAGACTTCTTAGAGTCTGTGCATTGATCCATTCCTGTGGGACCAGTATTAGTTTCCGATACCCCACTGCAGGTTCAATGTATTCCTTGGACCTTCACATAGACGATGAAACACAGAAATCGCCTCGGAATTAAATACAAAAGGCACAATGGCGCTTTAAGTATAAGAATAGAGACTCTTCTTAAAGTCGGTGCTTCGAGCATTCCCTGTGAGACCAGTATTAGATTACAATACACCACTGCAGATTCAATGTATTCCTTGGACATACACATTGACGATGAAACACTGAAATTAGATCGGAATTAAATACAAAATTCACAATGCCGCCTTAAGTGCAAGAAGAGTGAGCCTTCTTATAGTCTGTGCTTTGATCCTTTCCTGTGAGACCAGTATTAGTTTCCGATACACCACTGCAGGTTCAATGTATTCCTTGCACCTTCAAATAGACCATGATATACAGAAATTGCATCGGAATTAAGTACAAAAGGGACAATGCTGCCTTAAGTGCAAGAAGAGTGAGACTTGTTAGAGTCTGTCCTTTGATCCTTTCCTGTGAGACCAGTATTAGTTTCCAATACTACACTGCAGGTTCAATGTATTCCTTGGATCTTCACATTGACGATGAAACACAGACAGCGCATCGGAATTAAATACAAAAGGCACAAGGCCGCCTTAAGTACAAGAATAGAGACTCCTCTTACAGTCGGTGATTTGAGCATTCCCTGTGAGACCAGTATTAGTTTCCGATACACCACCGCAGGTTCAATGTATTCCTTGGACATACACATTGACGATGAAATACTGAAATCAGATCGGATTTAAATACAAAATGCACAATGCCGCCTTAAGTACAAGAAGAGTGAGCCTTCTTAGAGTCTGTGCTTTGATTTTTTCCTGTGAGACCAGTATTAGTTTCCGATACACAACTGCAGGTTCAATGAATTCCTAGGACCTTCACATTGACGATGAAACACAGAAATCGCATCGGAATTAAATACAAAAGGCACAATGCTGCCTTATGTATAAGATTAGAGACTCTTCTTACAGTCGGTGCTTTGAGCAATCCCTGTGAGACCAGTACTAGTTTCCGATACACCACTGCAGGTGCAATGTATTCTTTGGACCCTCACATTGACGATGAAACACAGAAATCGCGTCGGAATTACATACAAAAGGCACAATGGCGCCTTAAGTATAAGAATAGAGACTCTTCTTACAGTCGGTGCTTTGAGCATTATCTGTGAGACCAGTATTAGATTCCGATACACCACTGCAGGTTCAATGTATTTCTTCGACATACACATTGACGAAGAAACACTGAAATTAGATCGGAATTAAATACAAAAGGCACAATGCCGCGTTAAGTGCAAGAAGAGTGCGACTTCTTAGAGTGTGTGCTTTGATCCTTTCCTGCGAGACCAGTATTAGCTTCCGATACACCTCTGCAAGTTCAATGTATTCCTTGGACCTTCAAATTGACCATGATATACAGAAATCGCATCGGAATTAAATACAAAAGGGACAATGCTGCCTTAAGTGCAAGAAGAGTGAGACTTCTTAGAGTCTGTCCTTTGATCCTTTCCTGTGAGACCAGTATTAGTTTCCAATACTACACTGCAGGTTCAATGTATTCCTTGGACCTTCACATTGACGGTGAAACACAGAAAGCGCATCGGAATTAAATAGAAAAGGCACAAAGCCGCCTTAAGTACAAGAATAGAGACTCTTCTTACAGTCGGTGCTTTGAGCATTCAATGTGAGACCAGTATTAGTTTCCGATACACCACTGCAGGTTCAATGTACTCCTATGACCTTCACATTGCGATGAAACACAGAAATCGCGTCGGAATTAAATACAAAAGGCACAATGCCGCCTTAAGTGCAAGAAGAGTGAGACTTCTTAGAGTCTGTGCATTGATCCTTTCCTGTGAGACCAGTCTTAGTTTCCGATACACCTCTTCAGGATCTATGTATTCCTTGGACCTTCACGTTGACGATGAAACACAGAAATTGCATCGGAATTAAATAAAAAAGGCACAATGCCGCCTTAAGTGCAAGAAGAGTGACACTTCTTAGAGTGTCTGCTTCGATCCTTTCCTGTGAGAAAAGTATTGGATTCCGATACACAACTTCAGGTTTAATGTAATCCTTGGACATACACATTGACGATGAAACACTGAAATTACATCGGAATTAAATACAAAAGGCGCAATGCCGCCTTAAGTGCAAGAAGAGTGGAACTTCTTAGTGTCTGTGCTTTGATCCTTTCCTGTGGGACCAGTATTAGTTTCCGAAACACCACTGCAGGTTCAATGTATTCCTTGGACCTTCACATTTACGATAAAACACAGAAATCGCATCGGAATTAAATACAAAAGGCACAGTGCCGCCTTAAGTACAAGAATAAAGACTCTTCTTAAAGTCGGTGTTTTGAGCATTCCCTGTGAGACCAGTATTAGTTTCCGATACACCACTGCAGGTTCACTGTATTCCGTGGACCTTCACATTGACGATGAAATTCAGAATTCGCGTCAGATTTAAATACAAAAGGAACAATGTAGCTGTAAGTACAAGATTAGACACTCTTCTTACAGTTATTGTTTTGAGCATTCCCTGTAAGACCAGTATTAGTTTCCCATACACCACTGCAGGTTCAATGTATTCCTTGGACATACACATTGACGATGAAACACAGAAATCGCGTCGGAATTAAATACAAAAGGCAGAATTGCGCCTTAAGTATAAGAATAGAGACTTTTCTTACAGTCGGTGCTTTGAGCATTCCCTGTGAGACCAGTATTAGGTTCCGATACACCACTGCAGGTTCAATGTATTCCTTGGACATACACATTGACGATGAAACACTGAAATTAGATCGGAATTAAATACAAAAGGCACAATGCCGCCTTAAGTGCAAGAAGAGTGAGCCTTCTTAGAGTGGGTGCTTTCATCCTTTCCTGTGAGACCAGTATTAGTTTCCGATACACCACTGCAAGTTCAATGTATTCCTTGGACCTTCAAATTGACCATGATATACAGAAATCGCATCGGAATTAAATACAAAAGGGACAATGCTGCCTTAAGTGCAAGAAGAGTGAGACTTCTTAGAGTCTGTCCTTTGATCCTTTCCTGTGAGACCAGTATTAGTTTCCAATACTACACTCCAGGTTCAATGTATTCCTTGGACCTTCACATTGACGATGAAACACAGAAATTACATCGGAATGAAATACAAAGGGCACAATGCCAGCTTAGGTGCAAGAAGAGAGAGACTTCTTAGAGTCTGTGCATTGATCCTTTCCTGTGATACCTGTATTAGTTTCCGATACACCACTGCAGGTTCAATGTATTCCTTGGACCTTCAAATTGACGATGAAACACAGAAGTCGCATCGGAATTAAATACAAAAGGCACAGTGCCGCCTTAAGTTCAAGAAGAGAGACTCTTCTTAGAGTCTGTGCTTTGATCCTTTCCTGTGAGACCAGTATTAGTTTCCGATACACCACGGCAGGTTCAATGTCTTCCTTGGACCTTCACATTTACGATAAAACACAGAAATCGCATCGGAATTAAATACAAAAGGCACAGTGCCGCCTTAAGTACAAGAATAAAGACTCTTCTTAAAGTCGGTGTTTTGAGCATTCCCTGTGAGACCAGTATTAGTTTCCGATACACCACTGCAGGTTCACTGTATTCCGTGGACCTTCACATTGACGATGAAATTCAGAATTCGCGTCAGATTTAAATACAAAAGGAACAATGCAGCTGTAAGTACAAGATTAGACACTCTTCTTACAGTTATTGTTTTGAGCATTCCCTGTAAGACCAGTATTAGTTTCCCATACACCACTGCAGGTTCAATGTATTCCTTGGACATACACATTGACGATGAAACACAGAAATCGCGTCGGAATTAAATACAAAAGGCAGAATTGCGCCTTAAGTATAAGAATAGAGACTTTTCTTACAGTCGGTGCTTTGACCATTCCCTGTGAGACCAGTATTAGATTCCGATACACCACTGCAGGTTCAATGTATTCCTTGGACATACACATTGACGATGAAACACTGAAATTAGATCGGAATTAAATACAAAAGGCACAATGCCGCCTTAAGTGCAAGAAGAGTGAGCCTTCTTAGAGTGGGTGCTTTCATCCTTTCCTGTGAGACCAGTATTAGTTTCCGATACACCACTGCAAGTTCAATGTATTCCTTGGACCTTCAAATTGACCATGATATACAGAAATCGCATCGGAATTAAATACAAAAGGGACAATGCTGCCTTAAGTGCAAGAAGAGTGAGACTTCTTAGAGTCTGTCCTTTGATCCTTTCCTGTGAGACCAGTATTAGTTTCCAATACTACACTCCAGGTTCAATGTATTCCTTGGACCTTCACATTGACGATGAAACACAGAAATCGCATCGGAATTAAATACAAAAGGCACAATGCTGCCTTAAGTATAAGATTAGAGACTCTTCTTACAGTCGGTGTTTTGAGCAATCCCAGTGAGACCAGTATTAGTTTCCGATAAACCACTGCAGGTGTAATGTATTCCTTGGACCTTCACATTGACGATGAAACACAGAAATCGCGTCGGAATTAAATACAAAAGTCACAATGGCGCCTTAAGTATAAGAATAGAGTCTCTTCTTACAGTCGGTGCTTTGAGCATTCCCTGTGAGACCAGTATTAGATTCCGATACACCACTGCAGGTTCATTGTATTCCTTGGACATACACATTGACGATGAAACACTGAAATTAGATCGGAATTAAATACAAAAGGCACAATGCCGCATTAAGTGCAAGAAGAGTGAGCCTTCTTAAAGTGTGTGCTTTGATCCTTTCCTATGAGACCAGTATTAGTTTCCGATACACCACTGCAAGCTCAATTTATTCCTTGGACCATCAAATTGACCATGATATACAGAAATCGCATCGGAATTAAATACAAAAGGGACAATGCTGCCTTAAGTGCAAGAAGAGTGAGACTTCTTAGAGTCTGTGCATTGATCCATTCCTGTGGGACCAGTATTAGTTTCCGATACCCCACTGCAGGTTCAATGTATTCCTTGGACCTTCACATAGACGATGAAACACAGAAATCGCCTCGGAATTAAATACAAAAGGCACAATGGCGCTTTAAGTATAAGAATAGAGACTCTTCTTAAAGTCGGTGCTTCGAGCATTCCCTGTGAGACCAGTATTAGATTACAATACACCACTGCAGATTCAATGTATTCCTTGGACATACACATTGACGATGAAACACTGAAATTAGATCGGAATTAAATACAAAATTCACAATGCCGCCTTAAGTGCAAGAAGAGTGAGCCTTCTTATAGTCTGTGCTTTGATCCTTTCCTGTGAGACCAGTATTAGTTTCCGATACACCACTGCAGGTTCAATGTATTCCTTGCACCTTCAAATTGACCATGATATACAGAAATTGCATCGGAATTAAGTACAAAAGGGACAATGCTGCCTTAAGTGCAAGAAGAGTGAGACTTGTTAGAGTCTGTCCTTTGATCCTTTCCTGTGAGACCAGTATTAGTTTCCAATACTACACTGCAGGTTCAATGTATTCCTTGGATCTTCACATTGACGATGAAACACAGACAGCGCATCGGAATTAAATACAAAAGGCACAAGGCCGCCTTAAGTACAAGAATAGAGACTCCTCTTACAGTCGGTGATTTGAGCATTCCCTGTGAGACCAGTATTAGTTTCCGATACACCACTGCAGGTTCAATGTATTCCTTGGACATACACATTGACGATGAAATACTGAAATCAGATCGGATTTAAATACAAAAGGCACAATGCCGCCTTAAGTACAAGAAGAGTGAGCCTTCTTAGAGTCTGTGCTTTGATTTTTTCCTGTGAGACCAGTATTAGTTTCCGATACACAACTGCAGGTTCAATGAATTCCTAGGACCTTCACATTGACGATGAAACACAGAAATCGCATCGGAATTAAATACAAAAGGCACAATGCTGCCTTATGTATAAGATTAGAGACTCTTCTTACAGTCGGTGCTTTGAGCAATCCCTGTGAGACCAGTATTAGTTTCCGATACACCACTGCAGGTGCAATGTATTCTTTGGACCCTCACATTGACGATGAAACACAGAAATCGCGTCGGAATTACATACAAAAGGCACAATGGCGCCTTAAGTATAAGAATAGAGACTCTTCTTACAGTCGGTGCTTTGAGCATTATCTGTGAGACCAGTATTAGATTCCGATACACCACTGCAGGTTCAATGTATTTCTTCGACATACACATTGACGAAGAAACAATGAAATTAGATCGGAATTAAATACAAAAGGCACAATGCCGCGTTAAGTGCAAGAAGAGTGCGACTTCTTAGAGTGTGTGCTTTGATCCTTTCCTGCGAGACCAGTATTAGCTTCCGATACACCTCTGCAAGTTCAATGTATTCCTTGGACCTTCAAATTGACCATGATATACAGAAATCGCATCGGAATTAAATACAAAAGGGACAATGCTGCCTTAAGTGCAAGAAGAGTGAGACTTCTTAGAGTCTGTCCTTTGATCCTTTCCTGTGAGACCAGTATTAGTTTCCAATACTACACTGCAGGTTCAATGTATTCCTTGGACCTTCACATTGACGGTGAAACACAGAAAGCGCATCGGAATTAAATAGAAAAGGCACAAAGCCGCCTTAAGTACAAGAATAGAGACTCTTCTTACAGTCGGTGCTTTGAGCATTCAATGTGAGACCAGTATTAGTTTCCGATACACCACTGCAGGTTCAATGTACTCCTATGACCTTCACATTGCGATGAAACACAGAAATCGCGTCGGAATTAAATACAAAAGGCACAATGCCGCCTTAAGTGCAAGAAGAGTGAGACTTCTTAGAGTCTGTGCATTGATCCTTTCCTGTGAGACCAGTCTTAGTTTCCGATACACCTCTTCAGGATCTATGTATTCCTTGGACCTTCACGTTGAGGATGAAACACAGAAATTGCATCGGAATTAAATAAAAAAGGCACAATGCCGCCTTAAGTGCAAGAAGAGTGACACTTCTTAGAGTGTCTGCTTCGATCCTTTCCTGTGAGACCAGTATTGGATTCCGATACACAACTTCAGGTTTAATGTAATCCTTGGACATACACATTGACGATGAAACACTGAAATTACATCGGAATTAAATACAAAAGGCGCAATGCCGCCTTAAGTGCAAGAAGAGTGGAACTTCTTAGTGTCTGTGCTTTGATCCTTTCCTGTGGGACCAGTATTAGTTTCCGAAACACCACTGCAGGTTCAATGTATTCCTTGGACCTTCACATTTACGATAAAACACAGAAATCGCATCGGAATTAAATACAAAAGGCACAGTGCCGCCTTAAGTACAAGAATAAAGACTCTTCTTAAAGTCGGTGTTTTGAGCATTCCCTGTGAGACCAGTATTAGTTTCCGATACACCACTGCAGGTTCACTGTATTCCGTGGACCTTCACATTGACGATGAAATTCAGAATTCGCGTCAGATTTAAATACAAAAGGAACAATGCAGCTGTAAGTACAAGATTAGACACTCTTCTTACAGTTATTGTTTTGAGCATTCCCTGTAAGACCAGTATTAGTTTCCCATACACCACTGCAGGTTCAATGTATTCCTTGGACATACACATTGACGATGAAACACAGAAATCGCGTCGGAATTAAATACAAAAGGCAGAATTGCGCCTTAAGTATAAGAATAGAGACTTTTCTTACAGTCGGTGCTTTGAGCATTCCCTGTGAGACCAGTATTAGATTCCGATACACCACTGCAGGTTCAATGTATTCCTTGGACATACACATTGACGATGAAACACTGAAATTAGATCGGAATTAAATACAAAAGGCACAATGCCGCCTTAAGTGCAAGAAGAGTGAGCCTTCTTAGAGTGGGTGCTTGCATCCTTTCCTGTGAGACCAGTATTAGTTTCCGTACACCACTGCAAGTTCAATGTATTCCTTGGACCTTCAAATTGACCATGATATACAGAAATCGCATCGGAATAAAATACAAAAGGGACAATGCTGCCTTAAGTGCAAGAAGAGTGAGACTTCTTAGAGTCTGTCCTTTGATCCTTTCCTGTGAGACCAGTATTAGTTTCCAATACTACACTCCAGGTTCAATGTATTCCTTGGACCTTCACATTGACGATGAAACACAGAAATTACATCGGAATGAAATACAAAGGGCACAATGCCAGCTTAGGTGCAAGAAGAGAGAGACTTCTTTGAGTCTGTGCATTGATCCTTTCCTGTGATACCTGTATTAGTTTCCGATACACCACTGCAGGTTCAATTTATTCCTTGGACCTTCAAATTGACGATGAAACACAGAAGTCGCATCGGAATTAAATACAAAAGGCACAGTGCCGCCATAAGTTCAAGAAGAGAGACTCTTCTTAGAGTCTGTGCTTTGATCCTTTCCTGTGAGACCAGTATTAGTTTCCGATACACCACGGCAGGTTCAATGTCTTCCTTGGACCTTCACATTAACGATGAAACACAGAAATCGCGTCGGAATTAAATACAAAAGGCACAATGCTGCCTTAAGTATAAGAATAGAGACTCTTCTTACAGTCGGTTTTTTAGCATTCCCTGTGAGACCAGTATTAGTTTCCGATACACCACTGCCGGTTCAATGTATTCCTTGGACATACACATTGACGATGAAACACTGAAATTAGATCGGAATTAAATACAAAACTCACAACGCCGGCTTAAGTGCAAGAAGAGTAATACTTCTTAGAGTCTGTGCTTTGATTTTTTCCTGTGAGACCAGTATTAGTTTCCGATACACCACTGATGGTTCAATGTATTCCTTGGACCTTCAAATTGACCATGATATACAGAAATCGCATCGGAATTAAATTCAAAAGGGACAATGCTGCCTTAAGTGCAAGAAGAGTGAGACTTCTTAGAGTCTGTGCATTGATCCTTTCCTGTGGGACCAGTATTAGTTTCCGATACCCCACTCCAGGTTCAATGTATTCCTTGGACCTTCACATAGACAATGAAACACAGATATCGCCTCGGAATTAAATACAAAAGGCACAATGGCGCCTTAAGTATAAGAATAGAGACACTTCTTACAGTCGGTGTTTTGAGCATTCCCTGTGAGACCAGTATTAGATTACAATACACCACAGCAGGTTCAATGTATTCCTTGGACATACACATTGACGATGAAACACTGAAATTAGATCGGAATTAAATACAAAATTCACAATGCCGCCCTAAGTGCAAGAGGAGTTAGCCTTCTTATAGTCTGTGTTTTGATCCTTTCCTGTGAGACCAGTATTAGTTTCCGATACACCACTGCAGGTTCAATGTATTCCTTGGACCTTCAAATTGACCATGATATACAGAAATCGCATCGGAATTAAATACAAAAGGGACAATGCTGCCTTAATTGCAAGAAGAGTGAGACTTGTTAGAGTCTGTCCTTTGATCCTTTCCTGTGAGACCAGTATTAGTTTCCAATACTACACTGCAGGTTCAATGTATTCCTTGGACCTTCACATTGACGATGAAACACAGACAGCGCATCGGACATAAATACAAAAGGCACAAGGCCGCCTTAAGTACAAGAATAGAGACTCCTCTTACAGTCGGTGTTTTGAGCATTCCCTGTGAGACCAGTATTAGTTTCCGATACACCACTGCAGGTTCAATGTATTCCTTGGACATACACATTGACGATGAAACACTGAAATTAGATCGGAATTAAATACAAAAGGCACAATGCCGCCGTTAGTACAAGAAGAGTGAGCCTTCTTAGAGTCTGTGCTTTGATTTTTTCCTGTGAGACCAGCATTAGTTTCCGATACTCCACTGCAGGTTCAATGTATTCCTTTGACCTTCACATTGACGATGAAACACAGAAATCGCATCGGAATTAAATACAAATGCACAATGCCACCTTAAGTGCAAGAAGACTGGCACTTCTTAGAGTCTGTGCTTTGATCCTTTCCTGTGAGACCAGTATTAGTTTCCGATACACCTCTTCAGGATCTATGTATTCCTTGGACCTTCACGTTGACGATGAAACACAAAAATTGCATCGGAATTAAATACAAAAGGCACAATGCCGCCTTAAGTGCAAGAAGAGTGACACTTCTTAGAGTGTCTGCTTTGATCCTTTCCTGTGAGACCAGTATTGGTTTCCGATACACCACTGCAGGTTTAATGTAATCCTTGGACATACACATTGACGATGAAACACTGAAATTACATCGGAATTAAATACAAATGGCGCAATGCCGCCTTAAGGGCAAGAAGAGTGGAACTTCTTAGTGTCTGTTCTTTGATCCTTTCCTGTGGGACCAGTATTAGTTTCCGAATCACCACTGCAGGTTCAATGTATTCCTTGGACTTTCACATTTACGATAAAAGACAGAAATCGCATCGGAAGTAAATACAAAAGGCACAGTGCCGCCTTAAGTACAAGAATAAAGACTCTTCTTAAAGTCGGTGTTATGAGCATTCCCTGTGAGACCAGTATTAGTTTCCGATACACCACAGCTGTTTCAATGTATTCCTTGGACATACACATTGACGAAGAAACACTGAAATTACATCGGAATTAAATACAAAAGGCGCAATACCGCCTTAAGTGCAAGAAGAGTGAGCCTTCTTAGAGTCTGTGCTTTGTTCCTTTTCTGTGAGACCAGTATTTGTTTCCGATACACCACAGCAGGTTCAATGTATTCCTTGGACCGTCACATTGACGATGAAACACAGAAATCGCATCGGAATTCAATTCAAAAGGCACAATACCGCCTTAAGTGCAAGAAGAGAGAGACTTCTTTGAGTCTGTGCATTGATCCTTTCTTGTGAGACTAGTATTAGTTTCCGATACTCCACTGCCGGCTCAATGTATTCCTTGAACCTTCACAATGACGATGAAACACAGGAATCGCATCGGAATTAAATACAAAAGGCACAATGCCACCTTAAGTACAAGAACAGGGACTCTTCTTACAGTCGGTGCTTTGAGCATTTCCTGTGAGACCAGTATTAGTTTCCAACACACCACTGCAGGTTCACTGTATTCCGTGGACCTTCACATTGACGATGAAATTCAGAATTCGCGTCAGAATTAAATACAAAAGGAACAATGCAGCTGTAAGTACAAGAATAGACTCTCTTCTTACTTTTATTGTTTTGAGCATTCCCTGTAAGACTAGTATTAGTTTCCGATACACCACTGCAGGTTCAATGTATTCCTTGGACATACACATTGACGATGAAACACTGAAATTAGATCGGTATTAAATACAAAAGGCACAATGCCGCCTTAAGTGAAAGAAGAGTGAGACTTCATAGAGTCTGTGCTTTGATCCTTTCCTGTGAGACCAGTATCAGTTTCAGATACACCACTGCTGGTTCAATGTATTCCTTGGACGTACACATTGACGATGAAACACAGAAATCACATAGGAATTAAATACAAAAGGCAAAATGCTGACTTAAGTGCAAGAAGAGTGAGACTTCTTTTAGTCTGTGCTTTGATCCTTTCCTGTGAGACCAGTATTAGTTTCCGATACACCACTGCCGGTTCAATGTAATTCTTGGACCTTCACATTGACGATGAAACACAGAAATCGCATCGGAATTAAATACAAAAGGCACAATGCCTCCATAAGTACAAGAATAGAGACTCTTCTTACAGTAGGTGTTTTGAGCACTCCCTGTGAGACCAGTAATAGTTTGCGATACACCACTGCAGGTTCAATGTATTCCTTGGACCTTCAGATTGACGATGATACACAGAAATCGCGTCGGAATTAAATACAAAAGGCACAATGAATCCATAAGTACAAGAATAGAGACTCTTCTTACAGTCGGTGTTTTGAGCACTCCCTGTGAGACCAGTAATAGTTTGCGATACACCACTGCAGGTTCAATGTATTCCTTGGTCCTTCAGATTGACGATGAAACACAGAAGTCACATTGGAATTAAATACAAAGGGCACAATGCCGCCTTAAGTGCAAGAAGAGTGAGACTTCTTAGAGTCTGTGCGTTGATCCTTTCCTGTGAGACCAGTATTAGTTTCCAATACTAGACTGCAGGTTTAATGTATTCCTTGGACCTTCACATTGGCGATGAAACACAGAAATCGCGTCAGAATTAAATACAAAAGGCACAATGCCTCCATAAGTACTAGAATAGAGACTCTTCTTACAGTCGGTGTTTTGAACACTCCCTGTGAGACCAGTATTAGTTTGCTATACACCACTGCAGGCTCAATGTATTCCTTGGACCTTCAGATTGACGATGAAACACAGAAATCACATCGGAATTAAATACAAAAGGTACAATGCCGCCTTAAGTGCAAGATGAGTGAGACTTCTTAGAGTCTGTGCGATGATCCTTTCCTGTGGGACCAGTATTATTTTCCGATACACCACTGCAGGTATAATGTATTCCTTGGACCTTCAGATTGACGATGAAACACAGAAATCGCATCGGAATTAAATACAAAAGGCACAATGCCGACTTAAGTGCAAGAAGAGTGAGTCTTCTTATAGTCTGTGCTTTGATCCTTTCCTGTGAGACCTGTATTAGTTTCCGATACACCACTGCAGGTTCAGTGTATTCCTTGGAAATTCAGGTTGACGATGAAACACAGAAATCGCATTGGAATTAAATACAAAAGGCACAATGCCTCCATAAGTACAAGAATAGAGACTCTTCTTACAGTCAGTGTTTTGAGCACTCCCTGTGATACCAGTATTAGTTTGCGATACACCACTGCAGGTTCAATGTATTTCTTGACCCTTCAGATTGACGATGAAACACAGAAATCGCGTCGGAATTAAATACAAAAGGCACAATGCCTCCATAAGTACAAGAATAGAGACTCTTCTTACAGTCGGTGTTTTGAGCACTCCCTGTGAGACCAGTATTAGTTTCCGATACACCACTGCAGGTTCAATGTATTCCTTGGACCCTCAGATTGACGATGAAACACAGAAATCGCGTCGGAATTAAATACAAAAGGCACAATACATCCATAAGTACAAGAATAGAGACTCTTCTTACAGTCGGTGTTTTGGGCACTCCCTGTGAGACCAGTATTAGTTTGCGATACACCACTGCAGGTTCAATGTATTCCTTGGACCTTCAGATTGACGATGAAACACAGAAATCACATCGGAATTAAATACAAAAGGCACAATGCCGCCTTAAGTGCAAGAAGAGTGAGACTTCTTAGAGTCTGTGCGTTGATCCTTTCCTGTGAGACCAGTATTAGTTTCCGATACTCCACTGCAGGTTTAATGTATTCCTTGGACCTTCAGATTGACGATGAAACACAGAAATCACATCGGAATTAAATACAAAAGGCACAATGCCGCCTTAAGTGCAAGAAGAGTGAGACTTCTTAGAGTCTGTGCGTTGGTCCTTTCCTGTGAGACCATTATTAGTTTCCGATACTCCACTGCAGGTTTAATGTATTCCTTGGACCTTCACATTGACGATGAAACACAGAAATCGCGTCGGAATTAAATACAAAAGGCACAATGCCTCCATAAGTACAAGAATAGAGACTCTTCTTACAGTCGGTGTTTTGAGCACTCCCTGTGAGACCAGTATTAGTTTGCGATACACCACTGCAGGTTCAATGTAATCCTTGGACCTTCAGATTGACGATGAAACACAGAAATCGCGTCGGAATTAAATACAAAAGGCACAATTCCTCCATAAGTACAAGAATAGAGACTCTTCTTACAGTCGGTGTTTTGAGCACTCCCTGTGAGACCAGTATTAGTTTGCGATACACCACTGCAGGTTCAATGTATTCCTTGGACCTTCAGATCGACGATGAAACACAGAAATTAGATCGGATTTAAATACAAAAGCCACAATGCCGCCTTAAGTGCAAGAAGAGTGAGACTTCTTAGAGTCTGTGCGTTGATCCTCTCCTGTGAGACCAGTATTAGTTTCCGATACTCCCCTGCAGGTTTAATGTATTCCTTGGACCTTCACATTTATGATGAAACACAGATATCGCATCGGAATTAAATACAAAAGGCACAATGCCTCCAAAAGTACAAGAATAGAGACTCTTCTTACAGTTGGTGTTTTGAGCACTCCCTGTGAGACCAGTATTAGTTTGCGATACACCACTGCAGGTTCAATGTAATCCTTGGACCTTCAAATTGACGATGAAACACAGAAAACGCGTCGGAATTAAATACAAAAGGCACATTGCCTCCATATGTACAAGAATAGTGACTCTTCTTACAGTCGCTGATTTGAGCACTCCCTGTGAGGCCAGTATTAGTTTGCGATACACCACTGCAGGTTCAATGTAATCCTTGGACCTTCAGGTTGACGATGAAACACAGAAATCACATCGGAATTAAATACAAAAGGCACAATGCCGACTTAAGTGCAAGAACAAAGACTCTTCTTACAGTCGGTGTTTTGAGCATTCCGTGTGAGACCAGTATTAGTTACCGACACACCACTGCAGGTTCAATGTATTCCTTGGACCTTCATAGTGACGATGAAATTCAGAAATCGCGTCAGAATTAAATACAAAAGGCACAATGCAGCCTTTAGTACAAGAATGGACACTCTTCTTACAGTTATTGTTTTGAGCATTCCCTGTGAGACCAGTATTAGTTTCCGATACACCATTGCAGGTTCAATGTAATCCTTGGACCTTCACATAGACGATGAAACACAGAAATCGCGTCGGAATTAAATACAAAAGGCACAATGCCTCCTTAAGTGCAAGAAGGGGGAGACTTCTTAGAGTCTGTGCGTTGATCCTCTCCTGTGAGACCAATAATAATTTCCGATACTCCACTGCAGGCTCAATGTATTCCTTGGACCTTCACATTGACGATGAAACATAGATATCACATCGGAGATAAATACAACAGGCACAATGCCGCCTTTAGTACAAGAATAGAGACTCTTCTTACAATCGGTGTTTTGAGCATTCCCTGTGAGACCAGTATTAGTTTCCGATACACCACTGCAGGTTCAATGTATTCCTTGGTCATACACATTGACGATGAAACACTTAAATAAGATCGGAATTAAATACAAAAGGAACAATGCCGCCTTAAGTGCAAGAAGAGTGAGACTTCTTAGAGTCGGTGCTTTGATCCGTCCCTGTGAGACCAGTATTAGTTTCCGATCCACCACTGCAGGTTCAATGCATTTCTTGGACCTTCACATTGACGATGAAACACAGAAATCGCATCGGAATTAAATATAAAAGCACAATGCCACCTTAAGTTCAAGAACAGAGACTCTTCTAACAGTCTGTGATTTGAGCATTCCCTGTGAGACCAGTATTAGTTTCCGACTCACCACTACAGGTTCAATGTATTCCTTGGACCTTCACATTGACGGTGAAACTCAGAAATCGCGTCGGAAATAAATACAAAAGGCACAATGGAGCCTTAAGTACAAGAATAGAGACTCTTCTTACAGTCGGTGTTTTGAGCATTCCCTGTGAGACCAGAATTAGTTTCCGATACACCACTGCTGGTTCAATGTGTTCGATGGACATACACTTTGACGATGAAACAGTGAAATTAGATCGGAATAAAATACAAAAGGCACAATGCCGCCTTAAGTGCAACAAGGGTGAGACTTCTTAGAGTCAGTGCTTTGATCCTTTCCTGTGAACCAGTATTAGTTTCCGATGCACCACTGCAGGTTCAATGTATTCCTTGGACCTTCACATTGATGATGAAACACAGAAATCGCATCGCAATCAAATACAAAAGGTACAATGGAGCCTTAAGTACAAGAAAAGAGACTCTTCTTACAGTCGGTGTTTTGAGCATTCCCTGTGAGACCAGAATTAGTTTCCGATACACCACTGCTGGTTCAATGTGTTCGATGGACATGCACGTTGACGATGAAACACTGAAATTAGATCGGAATTAAATACAAAAGGCACAACACGACTTAAGTGCAAAAAGAGTGAGACTTCTTAGAGTCTGTGCTTTGATCTTTTCCTGTGAGACCAGTATTAGTTTCCGATTCCCCACTGCAGATTCAATGTATTCCTCGGATATACACGTTGACGGTGAAACACAGAAATCGCATCGGAATTAAATTCAAAAGGCACAATGCCGCCTTAAGTGGAAGAAGAGTGAGACTTCTAAGAGTCTGTGCATTGATCCTCTCCTGTGAGACCAGTATTAGTTTCCGATACTCCACTGCAGGTTCAATGTATTCCTTGGACCTTCACATTGAGGATGAAACAAAGTAATCGCATCGGAATTAAATGCAAAAGGCACAATGCCGCCTTAAGTGCAACAAGAGTGAGACTTCTTAGAGTCTGTGCATTGATCCTTTCCTGCGAGACCAGTATTAGTTTCCGATACACCACTGCAGGTTCATTGTATTCCTTGGACATTCACATTGACGATGAAACATAGAAATCGCATCGAAATTTAATACAAAAGGCAGAATGCCGCCTTAAGTGCAAGAAGAGTGTGACTTCTTAGTGTCTGTGCTTTGATCCTTTTCTGTGAGACCAGTATTAGTTTCCGATACACCACTGCAGGTTCAATGTGTTCCTTGGGCCTTCACATTGACGATGAAACACAGAAATCGCATCGGTATTAAATACAAGAGGCACAATGCCGCCTTAAGTGCGAGAAGAGTGAGACTTCTTAGAGTCTGTGCATTGATCCTTTCCTGTGAGCCTGTGAGACCAGTATTAGTTTCAGATACTCCACTGCAGGTTCAATGTATTCCTTGTATCTTCACATTGACGATGAAACACAGAAATCGCATCGGAATTAAATACAAAAGGCACAATGCCGCCTTAAGTGTAAGAATGGTTTGACTAATTAGAGTCTGTGCTTTGATCCTTTCCTGTGAGACCAGTATTAGTTTCCGATATACCACTGCAGGTACAATGTATTCCTTGGACCTTCACATTGACGATGAAACACAGAAATCGCAACGGAATTAAATACAAAAGGCACAATGCCGCCTTAAGTGCAAGAAGAGTGAGACTTCTCAGAGTCTGTGTATTGATCCTATCCTGTGCGACCAGTATTAGCTTCCAATACTCCACTGAAAGTTCAATGTATTCCTTGGACCTTCACATTGACGATGAAACTCAGAAATCGCGTCGGAATTTAATACAAAAGGCAGAATATTGCCTTAAGTGCAAGAAGAGTGTGACTTCTTCGAGTCTGTGGATTGATCCTTTCCTGTGAGACCAGTATTACTTTCCGATATACCACTGCAAGTTCAATGTATTCCTTGAACCTTCACATTGACGATGAAACACAGAAGTCGCATCGGAATTAAATACAAATGGCACAATGCCGCCTTAAGTGAAAGAAGAGTGAGACTTCTTAGAGTCTGTGATTTGTTCCTTTCGTGTGAGACCAGTATTAGTTTCCGATACACCACTGCAGGTTCAATGTATTCCTTGGAACTTCACATTGACGATGAAACACAGAAATCGCATTGGAATTAAATACAAAAGGCACAATGACGTTTTAAGTACAAGAATACAGACTCTTCTTTCAGTCGGTGCTTTGGGCTTTCCCTGTGAGACCAGTATTAGTTTCCGATACTCCACTGCAGGTTCAATGTATTCCTTGGACATACACACTGACGATGAACTACTGAAATTAGATCGGAATTAAATACAAAAGGCACAATGCCGCCTTAAGTGCAAGATGAGTGGGACTTCTTATAGTCTGTGCTTTGATCCTTTCCTGTGAGACCAGTATTTGTTTCCGATTCCCCACTGCAGGTTCAATGTATTCCTCGGACATACACGGTGACGATGAAACAATGAAATTAGATCTGAATTAAATACAAAAGCCACAATGCGACTTAAGAGCAAGAAGAGTGAGACTTCTTAGAGTCTGTGCTTTGATCCATTCCTGTGAGACCAGTACTAGTTTCCAATACTCCACTGCAGGGTCAATGTATTCCTTAGACCTTCACATTGACGATGAAACACAGAAATCGCATCGGAATTAAATACAAAAGGCACAATGCCGCATTAAGTGCAAGATGAGTGACACTTCTTAGAGTCTGTGCTTTGATCCTTTACTGTGAGACCAGTATTAGTTTCCGATAAACCACTGCAGGTTCAATGTATTCCTTGGACCTTCATATTGACGATGAAACACAGAAATCACATCGCAGATAAATCAAAAGGCACAATGCCGCCTTAGGTGCAATAAGAGTGAGACTTCTTAGAGTCTGTGTTTGATCCATTCCTGTGAGACCAGTATTAGTTTCCGATACACCACTGCAGGTTCAATGTATTCCTTGGACCATCACATTGACGATAAAACACAGAAATCGCATCGGAATTAAATACAAAAGGCACAATGCCGACTTAAGTATAAGAGTAGAGACTCTTCTTACAGTCGGTGTTTTGAGCATTCCCTGTGAGACCAGTATTGGTTTCTGACACACCACTGCAGGTTCAATGTATTCCTTGGACATACACATTGACGATGAAACACTGAAATTAAATCGGAATTGAATACAAAACACACAATGCCGCCTTAAGTGCAAGAAGAGTGAGACTTCTTAGAGTCTGTGCTTTGATCCTTTCCTGTGAGACCAGTATTAGTTTCCGATACACAACTGCAGGTTCAATGTATTCCTTGGACCTTCACGTTGTCGATGAAACACAGAAATCTTATCGGAATTAAATACAAAAGCCACATTACCGCCTTAAGTGCAAGAAGAATGAGACTTCTTAGAGTCTGTGCTTTGATCCTCTCCTGTGAGACCAGTATTAGTTTCCGATACACCACTACAGGTTCAATGTATTCCTTGGACCTTCACATTGACGATAAAACACAGAAATCGCATCGGAAATAAATACAAAAGGCACAATGCCGCCGTAGGTATAAGATTAGAGACTCTTCATACAGTCGGTGTTTTGAGCATTCCCTGTGAGACCAGTATTAGTTTCTGACATACCACTGCAGGTTCAATGTATTCCTTGGAAATACACATTGACGATGAAACACTGAAATTAAAAACGGAATATAATACAAAACTCACAATGCCGCCTTAATTGCAAGAAGAGTGAGACTTCTTAGAGTCTGTGCTTTGATCCTTTCCTGTGAGACCAGTATTAGCTTCCGATACACCACTGCAAGTTCAATGTATTCCTTGGACCTTCACATTGACGATGAAACACAGAAATCGCATCGGAATTAAATACAAAAGGCACAATGCCGCCTTAAGTGCAAGAAGAGAGAGACTTCTTAGAGTCTGTGCGTTGATCCTTTCCTGTGAGGCCAGTATTAGTTTCCGATACTCCACTGCAGGTTCAATGTATTCATTGGACCTTGACATTGACGATGAAACACCGAAATCGCGTCGGAATTAAATACAAAAGGCACAATGTCGCCTTAAGTATAAGAATAGAGACTTCTCTTACAGTCGGATTTTTGAGCATTCCCTGTGAGACCAGTACCAGTTTCTGACACACCACTGCAGGTACAATGTATTCCTTGGACATACACATTGACGATGAAACACTGAAATCGCATCGGAATTAAACACAAAAGGCACATTGCCGCCTTAAGTGCAACAAGACTGAGACTTCTTGGAGTCTGTGCTTTGATCCTTTCCTGCGAGACCAGTATCAGTTTCCGATTTACCACTGCAGATTCAATGTATTCCTTGGACCTTCACATTGTCGATGAAACACAGAAATTGCATCGGAATTAAATACAAAAGGCACAATGCCGCCTTAAGTGCAAAAAGAGTGAGATTTCTTAGAGTCTGTGCTTTGTGCCTTTCCTGTGAGGCCCGTATTAGTTTCCGATACACCACTGCAGGATCAATGTATTCCTTGGACAAACACGTTTACGACGAAGCACTGATATTAGATCGGAATTAAATACAAAAGGCACAATGCGACTTAAGTGCAAGAAGAGGGAGACTTCTTAGAGTCTGTGCTTTATTCCTTTCCTGCGAGACCAGTATTAGTTTCCGATACACCACTGCAGGTTCAATGTATTCCTTGGCCCTTCACTTTGACGATGAAACACAGAAATCGCATCGGAATTAAATGCAAAAGGCACAATGCAGCCTTAAGTACAAGAATAGACACTCTTCTTACAGTCGGTGCTTTGAGCTTTCCCTGTGAGACCAGAATTAGTTTCCGATACACCACTGCAGGTTCAATGTATTCCTTGGACATACACACTGACGATGAACTACTGAAATTAGATCGGAATTAAATACAAAAGGCACAACGCCGCCTTAAGTGCAAGAAGAGTGAGACTTCTAAGAGTCTGTGCTTTGATCCTTTCCTGTGAGACCAGTATTAGTTTCTGACATACCACTGCCGGTTCAATGTATTCCTTGGAAATACACATTGACGATGAAACACTGAAATTAAAAACGGAATATAATACAAAACTCACAATGCCGCCTTAAGTGCAAGAAGAGTGAGACTTCTTAGAGTCTGTGCTTTGATCCTTTCCTGTGAACCAGTATTAGCTTCCGATGCACCACTGCAGGTTCAATGTATTCCTTGGACATACACGTTGGCGATGAAACACTGAAATTAGATCAGAATTATATACAAATAGACAATACGACTTAAGTGCAAGAAAAGAGAGACTTCTAAGAGTCTGAGTTTGATCCTTTCCTGTGTGACCAGTATTAGTTTGCGATACACCACTGCAGGTTCAATGTATTCCTTGGACATACACGTTGAGGATGAAACACTGAAATTAGATCGGAATTAAATACAAAAGGCACAATGCGACTTAAGTGCAAGAAGAGTGAGACTTCTAAGAGTCTGTGCTTTGATCCTTTCCTGTGAGACCAGTATTAGTTTCCGATACACCACTGCAGGTTCAATGAATTCCTTAGACATTAACATTGACGATGAAACACAGATATCTCATCAATATTAAACACAAAAGGCACAATGCCGCTTTAAGTGCAAGAAGAGTGTGACTTCTTAGAGTCTGTGCTTTGGTCCTTTCCTGTGAGACCAGTATTAGTTTCCCACACACCACTGCCGGTTCAATGTACTCCTCGGACTTTCACATTGACGATGAAACACAGAAATCGCGTCGGAATTAAATACAAAAGCCACAAAGCTGCCTTAAATATAAGAATAGAGACTCCTCTCACAGTCGGTGATTTGAGCATTCCCTGTGAGACCAGTATTAGTTTCTGACACACCACTGCAGGTTTAATGTATTCCTTGGACATACACATTGACGATGAAACACTGAAATTAAATCGGAATTGAATACAAAACTCACAATGCCACCTTAAGTGCAAGAAGAGTGATACTTCTAAGAGTCAGTGCTTTGATCCTTTCCTGTGGGACCAGTATTAGTGTCCGATACACCACTGCAGGTTCAATGTATTCCTAGGACATACACATTGACGATAAACCACTGAAATTACATCGGAATTAAATACAATAGGCGCAGTGCCACCTTAAGTGCAAGAAGAGTGAGACTTCTTAGAGTCTGTGCTTTGATCCTTTCTGTGAGACCAGTATTAGTTTCCGATACTCCACTGCAGGGTCAATGTATTCCTTGGTCCTTCACATTGACGATGAAACACAGAAATCGCATCGGAATTAAATACAAAAGGCACAATGCCGCATTAAGTGCAAGAAGAATGACACTTCTTAGAGTCTGTGCTTTGATCCTTTCCTGTGAGACCAGTAGAAGTTTCCGATAAACCAATGCAGGTTCAATGTATTCCTTGGACCTTCACATTGACGATGAAACACAGAAATCGCATTGGAATTAAATACGAAAGGCACAATGCTACCTTAAGTACAAGAACAGAGACTCTTCTAACAGTCGGTGCTTTAAGCATCCCCTGTGAGACCAGTATTAGTTTCCGACACACCACTGCAGGTTCAATGTATTCCTTGGACCTTCACATTGACGATGAAACTAAGAAATCGCATCGGAATTAAATACAAAAGGCACAATGCCGCCTTAAGTGCAAGATTTGAGCCTCTTCTCACAGTCGGTGATTCGAGCATTCCCTGTGAGACCAGTATTAGTTTCCGATACACCACTGCAGGTTCAATGTATTCCATGCACATACACATTGACGAAGCAACACTGAAATAAGATCGGAACTAAATACAAAAGGCACAATGCCGCCTTAAGTGCAAGAAGAATGAGACTTCTTAGAGTCAGTGCTTTGATCCTTTCCTGTGAGAGCAGTATTAGTTTCCGATACACCACTGCAGGTTCAATGTATTCCATGGACCTTCACATTGACGATGAAATTAAGAAATCGCATCGGAATTAAATACAAAAGGCACAATGCCGCCTTAAGTGCGAGAAGAGTGAGACTTCTTAGAGTCTGTGCAATGATCCTTTCCTGTGAGATCAGTATTAGTTTCCGATAGACCACAGCAGGTTCATTGTATTCCTTGGACAATCGCATTGACGATGAAACACAGAAATCGCATCGGAATTTAATACGAAAGGCAGAATATCGCCTTAAGTGCAAGAAGAGTGTGACTTCTTCGAGTCTGTGCATTGATCCTTTCCTGTGAGACCAGTATTAGTTTCCGATATACCACTGCAGGTTCAATGTATTTCTTGAACCTTTACATTGACGTTGAAACACAGAAATCCCATCGGAATCAAGTACAAATAGCAAAATGCTGCCTTAAGTGTAAGAAGAGTGAGACTTCTTAGAGTCTGTGATTTGTTCCTTTCCTGTGAGACCATTATTTGTTTCCGAAACACCACTGCAGGTTCAATGTATTCCTTGGACCTTCACATTGTCGATGAAACACAGAAATCGCATCGGAATTAAATACAAAAGGCCCAATGCCGCCTTAAGTGCAAAAAGAGTGAAATTTCTTAGAGTCTGTGCTTTGATCCTTTCCTGTGAGGATAGTATTAGTTTCCGATACACCACTGCAGTTTCAATGTATTCCTTGGACATACACGTTGACGATGAAACACTGAAATTAGATCGGAATTAAATACAAAAGGCACAATGCGACTTAAGTGCAAGAAGAGTGAGACTTCTTAGAGTCTGTGCTTTGTTCCTTTCCTGCGAGACCAGTATTAGTTTCCGATACACCACTGCAGGTTCAATGTATTCCTTGGACCTTCACTTTGACGATGAAACACATAAATCGCATCGGAATTAAATGCAAAAGGCACAATGCAGCCTTATGTACAAGAATAGAGACTCTTCTTACAGTCGGAGGTTTGAGCTTTCCCTGTGAGACCAGTATTAGTTTCCGATACACCACTGCAGGTTCAATGTATTCCTTGGACATACACGTTGACGATGAAACACTGAAATTAGATCGGAATTAAATACAAAAGGCACAATGCGACTTAAGTGCAAGAAGAGTGAGTCTTCTAAGAGTCTGTGCTTTGATCCTTTCCTGTGAGACCAGTATTAGTTTCCGATACACCACTGCAGGTTCAATGTATTCCTTGGACATTAACATTGACGATGAAACACAGATATCTCATCGGTATTAAATACAAAAGGCACAATGCCGCTTTAAGTGCAAGAAGAGTGTTACTTCTTAGAGTCTGAGTTTTGGTCCTTCCTGTGAGACCAGTATTAGTTTCCGACACACCACTGCAGGTTCAATGTACTCCTTGGACCTTCACATTGACGATGAAACACAAAAATCGCATCACAATTAAATACAAAAGGCACAATGCCGCGTTAAGTACAGTAATTGAGACTCTTCTTACAGTCGGTGCTTTGAGCATTCCCTGTGAGACTAGTATTAGCTTCCGAAACAACACTGCAGGTTCAATGTATTCCTTGTACATACACGTTGACGATGAAACACTGAAATTAGATCAGAATTAAATAAAAAAGGACAATACGAATTAAGTGCAAGAAAAGAGAGACTTCTAAGAGTCTGAGTTTTGATCCTTTCCTGTGTGACCAGTATTAGTTTCCTATACCCCACTGCAGGTTCAATGTATTCCTTGGACATACACATTGACGATGAAACACAGAAATCGCATCGGAATTAAATACAAAATCACAATGCTACCTTAAGTACAAGAACAGAGACTCTTCTTACAGTCGGTGCTTTCAGCATTCCCTGTGAGACCAGTATTAGTTTCCGACACACCACTGCAGGTTCAATGTATTCCTTGGAGCTTCACATTGACGATGAAACTCAGAAATCGCGTCGGAATTAAGTACAAAAGGCACAATGCAGCCTTAAGTACAAGATTTGAGACTCTTCTCATAGTCGGTGTTTTGAGCATTCCCTGTGAGACCAGTATTAGTTTCCGATACACCACTGCAGGTTCAATGTATTCCATTGACATACACATTGACGATGAAACACTGAAATAAGATCGGAATTAAATACAAAAGGCACAATGCCGCCTTAAGTGCAAGAAGAGTGAGACTTCTTAGAGTCAGTGCTTTGATCCTTTCCTGTGAGAGCAGTATTAGTTTCCGATACACCACTGCAGGTTCAATGTATTCCATAAACCTTCACATTGACGATGAAACTAAGAAATCGCATCGGAATTAAATACAAAAGGCACAATGCTGCCTTAAGTGCAAGAAGAGTGAGACTTCTTAGAGTCTGTGATATGTCCCTTTCCTGTGAGACCAGTATTAGTTTCCGACACACCACTGCAGGTTCATTGTATTCCTTGCACAATCACATTGACGATGAAACACAGAAGTCGCATCTGAATTTAATACAAAAGGCAGAATATCGCCTTAAGTGCAAGAAGAGTGTGACTTCTTCGAGTCTGTGCATTGATCCTTTCCTGTGAGACCTGTATTAGTTTCCGATATACCACTGCAGGTTCAATGTATTCCTTGAAACTTCACATTGACGATGAAACACAGAAATCGCATCGGAATTAAATACAAGTGGCACAATGCCGCCTTAAGTGCAAGAAGAGTGAGACTTTTTAGAGTCTGTGATTTGTTCCTTTCCTCTGAGACCAGTATTAGTTTCCGACACACCACTGCAGGTTCAATGTATTCCTTGGACCTTCTAATTGACGATGAAACACAGAAATCGCTTCGGAATTAAATACAAAAGGCACAATGCCGCCTTAAGTGCAAGAGGAGTGTGACTTCTTAGAGTCTGTGCTTTGATCCTATCGTGTGAGACCAGTATCAGTTTCCGATATACCACTGCTGATTCAATGTAATCCTTGGACCTTCACATTGTCGATGAAGCACAGAAATCGCATCGGAATTAAATACAAAAGGCAAAATGCCGCCTTAAGTGCAAAAAGAGTGTAATTTCTTAGAGTCTGTGCTTTGATCCTCTCCTGTGAGGCCAGTATCAGTTTCCGATACACCACTGCAGTTTCAATGTATTCCTTGGACATACACGTTGACGATGAAACACTGAAATTAGATCGGAATTAAATACAAAAGGCACAATGCGACTTAAGTACAAGAAGAGTGAGACTTCTTAGAGTCTGTGCTTTGTTCCTTTCCTGTGAGACCAGTATTAGTTTCCTATACACCACTGCAGGTTCAATGTATTCCTTGGACCTTCACTTTGACGATGAAACACATAAATCGCATCGGAATTAAATGCAAAAGGCACAATGCAGCCTTAAGTACAAGAATAGAGTCTCTTCTTACAGTCGGTGCTTTGAGCTTTCCCTGTGAGACCAGTATTAGTTTCCGATACACCACTGCAGGTTCAATGTATTCCTTGGACATACACGTTGACGATGAAACACTGAAATTAGATCGTAATTAAATACAAAAGGCACAATGCGACTTAAGTGCAAGAAGAGTGAGACTTTTTAGAGTCTGTGCTTTGATCCTTTCCTGTGAGAGCAGTATTAGTTTCCGATACACCACTGCAGGTTCAATGTATTCCTTGGACATACACATTGACGATGAAACACAGAAATCGCATCGGAATTAAATACAAAAGGCACAATGCTAACTAAAGTACAAGAACAGAGACTCTTCTAACAGTCGGTGCTTTCAGCATTCCCTGTGAGACCAGTATTAGTTTCCGACACACCACTGCAGGTTCAATGTAATCCTTGGACCTTCACATTGACGATGAAACTAAGAAATCGCATCGGAATTAAATACAAAAGGCACAATGCCGCCTCAAGTGCAAGATTTGTGCCTCTTCTCACAGTCGGTGATTTGAGCATTCCCTGTGAGACCAGTATTAGTTTCCGATACACCACTGCAGGTTCAATGTATTCCATGCACATACACATTGACGATGCAACACTGAAATAAGATCGGAATTAAATACAAAAGTCACAATGCCGCCTTAAGTGCAAGAAGAGTGAGACTTCTTAGAGTCAGTGCTTTGATCCTTTCCTGTGAGAGCAGTATTAGTTTCCGATACACCACTGCAGGTTCAATGAATTCCATGGACCTTCACATTGACGATGAAATTAAGAAATCGCATCGGAATTAAATACAAAAGGCACAATGCCGCCTTAAGTGCAAGAAGAGTGAGACTTCTTAGAGTCTGTGCAATGATCCTTTCCTGTGAGACCAGTATTAGTTTCCGATAGACCTCAGCAGGTTCATTGTATTCCTTGGACAATCACATTGACGATGAAACACAGAAATCGCATCGGAATTTAATACAAAAGGTAGAATATCGCCTTAAGTGCAAGAAGAGTGTGACTTCTTCGAGTCTGTGCATTGATCCTTTCCTGTGAGACCAGTATTAGTTTCCGATATACCACTGCAGGTTCAATGTATTCCTTGAACCTTCACATTGACGATGAAACACAGAAATCGCATCGGAATTAAATACAAATGGCACAATGCTGCCTAAAGTGTAAGAAGAGTGAGACTTCTTAGAGTCTGTGATTTGTTCCTTTCCTGTGAGACCATTATTAGTTTCCGATACACCACTGCAGGTTCAATGTATTCCTTGGAACTTCACATTGTCGATGAAACACAGAAATCGCATCGGAATTAAATACAAATTGCACAATGCCGCCTTAAGTGCAAAAAGAGTGAAATTTCTTAGAGTCTGTGCTTTGATCCTTTCCTGTGAGGCCAGTATTAGTTTCCGATACACCACTGCAGTTTCAATGTAATCCTTGGACATACACGTTGACGATGAAACACTGAAATTAGATCGGAATTAAATACAAAAGGCACAATGCGACTTAAGTGCAAGAAGAGTGAGACTTCTGATAGTCTGTGCTTTGTTGCTTTCCTGCGAGACCATTATTAGTTTCCGATACACCACAGCAGGTTCAATGTATTCCTTGGACCTTCACTTTGACGATGAAACACATAAATCGCATCGGAATTAAATGCAAAAGGCACAATGCAGCCTTAAGTACAAGAATAGGGACTCTTCTTACAGTCGGTGCTTTGAGCTTTCCCTGTGAGACCAGTATTAGTTTCCGATACACCACTGCAGGTTCAATGTATTCCTTGGACATACACGTTGACGATGAAACACTGAAATTAGATCGGAATAAAATACAAAAGGCACAATGCGACTTAAGTGCAAGAAGAGTGAGTCTTCTAAGAGTCTGTGCTTTGATACCTTCCTGTGAGACCAGTATTAGTTTCCGATACACCACTGCAGGTTCAATGTATTCCTTGGACATTAACATTGACGATGAAACACAGATATCTCATCGGTATTAAATACAAAAGGCACAATGCCTCTTTAAGTGCAAGAAGAGTGTGACTTCTTAGAGTCTGAGTTTTGGTCCTTCCTGTGAGACCAGTATTAGTTTCCGACACACCACTGCAGGTTCAATGTACTCCTTGGACCTTCACATTGACGATGAAACTCAGAAATCGCGTCGGAATTAAGTACAAAAGGCACAATGCAGCCTTAAGTACAAGATTTGAGACTCTTCTCACAGTCGGTGCTTTGAGCATTCCCTGTGAGACCAGTATTAGTTTCCGAAACACCACTGCAGGTTCAATGTATTCCATTGACATACACATTGACGATGAAACACTGATATAAGATCGGAATTAAATACAAAAGGCACAATGTCGCCTTAAGTGCAAGAAGAGTGAGACTTCTTAGAGTCAGTGCTTTGATCCTTTCCTGTGAGAGCAGTATTAGTTTCCGATACACCACTGCAGGTTCAATGTATTCAATGGACCTTCACATTGACGATGAAACTAAGAAATCGCATCGAAATTAAATACAAAAGGCTCAATGCTGCCTTAAGTGCAAGAAGAGTGAGACTTCTTAGAGTCTGTGATATGTTCCTTTCCTGTGAGACCAGTATTAGTTTCCGACACACCACTGCAGGTTCATTGTATTCCTTGCACAATCACATTGACGATGAAACACAGAAATCGCATCTGAATTTAATACAAAAGGCAGAATATCGCCTTAAGTGCAAGAAGAGTGTGACTTCTTCGAGTCTGTGCATTGATCCTTTCCTGTGAGACCAGTATTAGTTTCCGATATACCACTGCAGGTTCAATTAATTCCTTGAAACTTCACATTGACGTTGAAACACAGAAATCGCATCGGAATTAAATACAAATGGCACAATGCCGCCTTAAGTGCAAGAAGAGTGGGACTTCTTATAGTCTGTGCTTTGATCCTTTCCTGTGAACCAGTATTAGTTTCCGATGCACCACTGCAGGTTCAACGAATTCCTTGTACCTTGAAATTGATGATGAAACACAGAAATCGCATCACAATTAAATACAAAAGGCACAATGCAGCCTTAAGTACAAGAATAGAGACTCTTCTTACGGTCGGTGCTTTGAGCATTCCCTGTGAGACCAGTATTAGTTTCCGATACACCACTGCAGGTTCAATGTATTCCTTGGACTTACACGTTGACGATGAAACACTGAAATTAGATCAGAATTAAATACAAAAGGACAATACGACTTAAGTGCAAGAAAAGAGAACCTTCTAAGGGTCTGAGCTTTGATCCTTTCCTGTGTGACCAGTATTAGTTTCCGATACACCACTGCAGGTTCAATGTATTCCTTGGACATGCAAGTTGACGATGAAACACTGAAATTAGATCGGAATTAAATACAAAGGGCACAATGCCGCCTTAAGTGCAAGAAGAGTGAGACTTCTTAGAGTCAGTGCTTTGATATTGTCCTGTGAGAGCAGTATTAGTTTCCGATACACCACTGCAGGTTCAATGTATTCCAAGGACCTTCACATTGACGATGAAACTAAGAAATCGCATCGGAATTAAATACAAAAGGCTAAATGCCGCCTTAAGTGCAAGAACAGTGAGACTTCTTAGAGTCTGTGCAATTATCCTTTCCTGTGAGACCAGTATTAGTTTCCGATACTCCACTGCAGGTTCAATGTATTCCTTGGACCTTCTCATTGACGATGAAACACAGAAATCGCATCGGAACTAAATACAAAAGGCACAATGCCGCCTTAAGTGCAACAAGAGTGAGACTTCTTAGAGTCTGTGCTTTGATTCTTTCCTGCGAGACCAGTATTTGTTTCCGATACACCACTGCAGGTTCATTGTATTCCTTGGATAATCACATTGACGATGAAACACAGAAATCGCATCGGAATTTAATACAAAAGGCAGATTATCGCCTTAAGTGCAAGAAGAGTGTGACTTCTTCGAGTCTGTGCATTGATCCTTTCCTGTGAGACCAGTATTAGTTTCCGATACACCACTGCAGGTTCAATGTATTCCTTGGACCTTCACATAGACGATGAAACACAGAAATCGCATCGGAATTAAATACAAAATCCACAATGCCGCCCTAAGTGCAAGAAGAGTGAGACTTCTTAGAGTCTGTGCTTTGTTCCTTTCCTGCGAGACCAGTATTAGTTTCCGATACACCACTGCAGGTTCAATGTGTTCCTTGGACCTTCACTTTGACGATGAAAAACGTAAATCGCATCGGAATTAAATGCAAAAGGCACAATGCAGCCTTAAGTACAAGAATAGAGACTCTTCTTACAGTCGGTGCTTTGAGCTTTCCCTGTGAGACCAGTATTAGTTTCCGATACACCACTGCAGGTTCAATGTATTCCTTGGACATACACGTTGACGATGAAACACTGAAATTAGATCGGAATTAAATACAAAAGGCACAACGCGACTTAAGTGCAAGAAGAGTGAGTCTTCTAAGAGTCTGTGCTTTGATCCTTGCCTGTGAGACCAGTATTAGTTTCCGATACACCACTGCAGGTTCAATGTATTCCTTGGACCTTCACATAGACGATGAAACACAGAAATCGCATCGGAATTAAATACAAAATCCACAATGCCGCCCTAAGTGCAAGAAGAGTGAGACTTCTTAGAGTCTGTGCTTTGTTCCTTTCCTGCGAGACCAGTATTAGTTTCCGATACACCACTGCAGGTTCAATGTGTTCCTTGGACCTTCACTTTGACGATGAAAAACGTAAATCGCATCGGAATTAAATGCAAAAGGCACAATGCAGCCTTAAGTACAAGAATAGAGACTCTTCTTACAGTCGGTGCTTTGAGCTTTCCCTGTGAGACCAGTATTAGTTTCCGATACACCACTGCAGGTTCAATGTATTCCTTGGACATACACGTTGACGATGAAACACTGAAATTAGATCGGAATTAAATACAAAAGGCACAACGCGACGTAAGTGCAAGAAGAGTGAGTCTTCTAAGAGTCTGTGCTTTGATCCTTGCCTGTGAGACCAGTATTAGTTTCCGATACACCACTGCAGGTTCAATGTATTCCTTGGACATTAACATTGACGATGAAACACAGATATCTCATCGGTATAAATACAAAAGACACAATGCCGCTTTAAGTGCAAGAAGAGTGTGACTTCTTAGAGTCTGAGTTTTGGTCCTTCCTGTGAGACCAGTATTAGTTTCCGCCACACCACTGCAGGTTCAATGTACTCCTTGGACCTTCACATTGACGATGAAACACAGAAATCGCATCACGATTAAATACAAAAGGCACAATGCCGCGTTAAGTACAGTAATTGAGACTCTTCTTACAGTCGGTGCTTTGTGCATTCCCTGTGATACCAGTATTAGCTTCCGATACAACACTGCAGGTTCAATGTATTCCTTGTACATACACGTTGACGATGAAACACTGAAATTAGATCAGAATTAAATACTAAAGGACAATACGACTTAAGTGCAAGAAAAGAGAGACTTCTAAGAGTCTGAGTTTTGATCCTTTCGTGTGTGACCAGTATTAGTTTCCTATACACCACTGCAGGTTCAATGTATTCCGTGGACCTTCACATTGACGATGAAACACAGAAATCACAACGGAGATGAATCCAAAGGCACGATGCCGCCTTAAGTGCAAGAAGAGTGAGACTTCTTAGAGTCTGTGCTTTGATCCTTTCCTGTGAGAGCAGTATTAGTTTCCGATACACCACTGCAGGTTCAATGTATTCCTTGGACATACACATTGACGATGAAACACAGAAATCGCATCGGAATTAAATACAAAAGGCACAATGCTACCTTAAGTACAAGAACAGAGACTCTCCTTACAGTCGGTGCTTTCAGCATTCCCTGTGAGACCAGTATTAGTTTCCGACACACCACTGCAGGTTCAATGTATTCCTTGGACCTTCACATTGACGATGAAACTCAGAAATCGCGTCGGAATTAAGTACAAAAGGCACAATGCAGCCTTAAGTACAAGATTTGAGACTCTTCTCACAGTCGGTGTTTTGAGCATTCCCTGTGAGACCAGTATTAGTTTCCGATACACCACTGCAGGTTCAATGTATTCCATTGACATACACATTGACGATGAAACACTGAAATAAGATCGGAATTAAATACAAAAGGCACAATGCCGCCTTAAGTGCAAGAAGAGTGAGACTTCTTAAAGTCAGTGCTTTGATCCTTTCCTGTGAGAGCAGTATTAGTTTCCGATACACCACTGCAGGTTCAATGTATTCCATGGACCTTCTCATTGACGATGAAACTAAGAAATCGCATCGGAATTAAATACAAAAGGCACAATGCTGCCTTAAGTGCAAGAAGAGTGAGACTTCTTAGAGACTGTGATATGTTCCTTTCCTGTGAGACCAGTATTAGTTTCCGACACACCACTGCAGGTTCATTGTATTCCTTGCACAATCACATTGACGATGAAACACAGAAATCGCATCTGAATTTAATACAAAAGGCAGAATATCGCCCTAAGTGCAAGAAGAGTGTGACTTCTTCGAGTCTGTGCATTGATCCTTTCCTGTGAGACCATTATTAGTTTCCGATATACCACTGCAGGTTCAATGTATTCCTTGAAACTTCACATTGACGATGAAACACAGAAATCGCATCGGAATTAAATACAAATGGCACAATGCCGCCTTAAGTGCAAGAAGAGTGAGACTTCCTAGAGTCTGTGATTTGTTCCTTTCCTGTGAACCCAGTATTAGTTTCCGACACACCACTGCAGGTTCACTGTATTTCTTGGACCTTCAAATTGACGATGAAACACAGAAATCGCTTCGGAATTAAATACAAAAGCACAATGCCGCCTTAAGTGCAAGAGGAGTGTGACTTCTTAGAGTCTGTGCTTTGATCCTTTCGTGTGAGACCAGTATCAGTTTCCGATATACCACTGCTGATTCAATGTATTCCTTGGACCTTCACATTGTCGATGAAACACAGAAATCGCATCGGAATTAAATACAAATGGCACAATGCCGCCTTAAGTGCAAGAAGAGTGAGACTTCTTAGAGTCTGTGCTTTGATCCTTTCCTGTGAGGCCAGTATTAGTTTCCGATGCACCACTGCAGGTTCAACGAATTCCTTGTACCTTGAAATTGATGATGATACACAGAAATCGCATCACAATCAAATACAAAAGACACAATGCAGCTTTAAGTACAAGAATAGAGACTCTTCTTACGGTCGGTGCTTTGAGCATTCCCTGTGAGACCAGTATTAGTTTCCGATACACCACTGCAGTTTCAATGTATTCCTTGGACATACACGTTGACGATGAAACACTGAAATTAGATCGGAATTAAATACAAAAGGCACAATGCGACTTAAGTACAAGAAGAGTGAGATTTCTTAGAGTCTGTGCTTTGTTCCTTTCCTGTGAGACCAGTATTTGTTTCCGATATACCACTGCAGGTTCAATGTATTCCTTGGACCTTCACTTTGACGATGAAACACATAAATCGCATCGGAATTAAATGCAAAAGGCACAATGCAGCCTTAAGTACAAGATTAGAGTCTCTTCTTACAGTCGGTGCTTTGAGCTTTCCCTGTGAGACCAGTATTAGTTTCCGATACAACACTGCAGGTTCAATGTATTCCTTGGACTTACACACTGACAATGAACTACTGAAATTAGATCGTAATTAAATACAAAAGGCACAATGCCGCCTTAAGTGCAAGAAGAGTGGGACTTCTTATAGTCTGTGCTTTGATCCTTTCCTGTGAACCAGTATTAGTTTCCGATTCACCACTGCAGGTTTAACGAATTCCTTGTACCTTGAAATTGATGATGAAACACAGAAATCGCATCACAATCAAATACAAAAGGCACAATGCAGCCTTAAGTACAAGAATAGAGACTCTTCTTACGGTCGGTGCTTTGAGCATTCCCTGTGAGACCAGTATTAGTTTCCGATACACCACTGCAGGTTCAATGTATTCCTTGGACGTACACGTTGACGATGAAACACTGAAATTAGATCAGAATTAAATACAAAAGGACAATACGACTTAAGTGCAAGGAAAGAGAGACTTCTAAGGGTCTGAGCTTTGATCCTTTCCTGTGTGAAAAGTATTAGTTTCCGATACACCACTGCAGGTTCAATGTATTCCTTGGAAATACTAGTTGACGATGAAACACTGAAATTAGATCGTAATTAAATACAAAAGGCACAATGCCGCCTTAAGTGCAAGAAGAGTGAGACTTCTTAGAGTCTGTGATTTGTTCCTCTCCTGTGAGACCAGTATTAGTTTCCGATACACCGCTGCAGGTTCAATGTTTTCCTTGGACCTCACATAGACGATGAAACACAGAAATCGCATCGTAATTAAATACAAAAGCCACAATGCCGCCCCAAGAGCAAGAGGAGTGTGACTTCTCAGAGTCTGTGCTTTGATCCTTTCCTGTGAGACCAGTATCAGTTTCCGATTTACCACTGCAGATTCAATGTATTCCTTGGACCTTCACATTGTCGATGAAACACAGAAAACGCATCGGAATTAAATACAAAACGCACAATGCCGCCTTAAGTGCAAAAAGAGTGAAATTTCTTAGAGTCTGTGCATTGATCCCTTCCTGTGAGGCCAGGATTAGTTTCCGATACACCACTGCAGGTTCAATGTATTCCTTGGACATACACGTTGACGATGAAACACTGAAATTAGATCGGAATTAAATACAAAAGGCACAATGCGACTTAAGTGCAAGAAGAGTGAGACCTCTTAGAGTCTGTGCTTTGTTCCTTTCCTGCGAGACCAGTATTAGTTTCCTATACACCACTGCAGGTTCAAAGTATTCCTTGGACCTTCACTTTGACAATGAAACACAGAAATCGCATCGGAATTAAATGCAAAAGGCACAATGCAGCCTTAAGTACAAGAATAGAGATTCTTCTTACAGTCGGTGCTTTGAGCTTTCCCTGTGAGACCGGTATTAGTTTCCGATACACCACTGCAGGTTCAATGTATTCCTTGGACATACACACTGACAATGAACTACTGAAATTAGATCGGTATTAAATACAAAAGGCACAATGCCGCCTTAAGTGCAAGAAGAGTGGGACTTCTTATAGTCTGTGCTTTGATCCTTTCCTGTGAACCAGTATTAGTTTCCGATGCACCACTGCAGGTTCAATGTATTCCTTGGACCTTCATATTGATGATGAAACACAGAAATCGGATCGGAATTAAATACAAAAGGCACAATGCCGCCTTAAGTGCAAGAAGAGAGAGACTTCTTAGAGTCTGTGCGTTGATCCTTTCCTGTGAGACCAGTATTAGTTTCCGATACTCCTCTGCAGGTTCAATGTATTCATTGGACCTTGACATTGACGATGAAACACAGTAATCGCATCACAATTAAATACAAAAGGCACAATGCCGCGTTAAGTACAGGAATAGAGACTCTTCTTAGGGTCGGTGCTTTGAGCATTCCCTGTGAGAGCAGTATTAGTTTCCGATACAGCACTGCAGGTTCAATGTATTCCTTGGACATACACGTTGACGATGAAACACTGAAATTAGATCAGAATTAAATACAAAAGGACAATATGACTTAAGTGCAAGGAAAGAGAGACTTCTAAGAGTCTGAGTTTTGATCCTTTCCTGTGTGACCAGTATTAGTTTCCGATACACCACTGCAGGTTCAATGTATTCCTTGGACATACACGTTGATGATGAAACACTGAAATTAGATCGGAATTAAATACAAAAGGCACAATGCGACTTAAGTGCAAGAAGAGTGAAACTTCTAAGTGTCTGTGCTTTGATCCTTTCCTGTGAGACCAGTATTAGTTTCCGATACACCACTGCAGGTTCAATGTATTCCTTGGACATTAACATTGACGATGAAACACAGATATCTCATCGGTATTATATACAAAAGGCACATTGTCGCCTTAAGTGCAACAAGAGTGAGACTTCTTGGAGTCTGTGTTTTGATCCTTTCCTGCGAGACCAGTATTAGTTTCCGATACACCACTGCAGGTTCAATGTATTTCTGGGACATTCACATTGATGATGAAAAACAGAAATTGCATCGGAATTAAATACAAAACGCACAGTGCCGCCTTAAGTGCAAGAGGATTGTGACTTTCTAGAGACTGTGCTATGATCCTTTCTTGTTAGACTAGTATCAGTTTCCGATTTACCACTGCAGATTCAATGTATTCCTTGGAACTTCACATTGTCGATGAAACACAGAAATTGCATCGGAATTAAATACAAAAGGCACAATGCCGCCTTAAGTGCAAGAAGAGTGAGACATCTTAGAGTCTGTGCAATTATCCTTTCCTGTGAGACCAGTATTAGTTTCCGATACTCAACTGCAGGTTCAATGTATTCCTTGGACCTTCTCATTGACGATGAAACACAGAAATCGCATCGGAACTAAATACAAAAGGCACAATGCCGCCTTAAGTGCAACAAGAGTGAGACTTCTTAGAGTCTGTGCTTTGATTCTTTCCTGCGAGACCAGTATTTGTTTCCGATACAACACTGCAGGTTCATTGTATTCCTTGGATAATCACATTGACGATGAAACACAGAAATCGCATCGGAATTTAATACAAAAGGCAGATTATCGCCTTATGTGCAAGAAGAGTGTGACTTCTTCGAGTCTGTGCATTGATCCTTTCCTGTGAGACCAGTATTAGTTTCCGATACACCACTGCAGGTTCAATGTATTCCTTGGACCTTCACATAGACGATGAAACACAGAAATCGCATCGGAATTAAATACAAAATCCACAATGCCGCCCTAAGTGCAAGAAGAGTGAGACTTCTTAGAGTCTGTGCTTTGTTCCTTTCCTGCGAGACCAGTATTAGTTTCCGATACACCACTGCAGGTTCAATGTGTTCCTTGGACCTTCACTTTGACGATGAAACACGTAAATCGCATCGGAATTAAATGCAAAAGGCACAATGCAGCCTTAAGTACAAGAATAGAGACTCTTCTTACAGTCGGTGCTTTGAGCTTTCCCTGTGAGACCAGTATTAGTTTCCGATACACCACTGCAGGTTCAATGTATTCCTTGGACATACACGTTGACGATGAAACACTGAAATTAGATCGGAATTAAATACAAAAGGCACAACGCGACTTAAGTGCAAGAAGAGTGAGTCTTCTAAGAGTCTGTGCTTTGATCCTTGCCTGTGAGACCAGTATTAGTTTCCGATACACCACTGCAGGTTCAATGTATTCCTTGGACATTAACATTGACGATGAAACACAGATATCTCATCGGGATAAATACAAAAGACACAATGCCGCTTTAAGTGCAAGAAGAGTGTGACTTCTTAGAGTCTGAGTTTTGGTCCTTCCTGTGAGACCAGTATTAGTTTCCGCCACACCACTGCAGGTTCAATGTACTCCTTGGACCTTCACATTGACGATGAAACACAGAAATCGCATCACAATTAAATACAAAAGGCACAATGCCGCGTTAAGTACAGTAATTGAGACTCTTCTTACAGTCGGTGCTTTGTGCATTCCCTGTGATACCAGTATTAGCTTCCGATACAACACTGCAGGTTCAATGTATTCCTTGTACATACACGTTGACGATGAAACACTGAAATTAGATCAGAATTAAATACTAAAGGACAATACGACTTAAGTGCAAGAAAAGAGAGACTTCTAAGAGTCTGAGTTTTGATCCTTTCCTGTGTGACCAGTATTAGTTTCCTATACACCACTGCAGGTTCAATGTATTCCGTGGACCTTCACATTGACGATGAAACACAGAAATCACAACGGAGATGAATCCAAAGGCAAGATGCCGCCTTAAGTGCAAGAAGAGTGAGACTTCTTAGAGTCTGTGCTTTGATCCTTTCCTGTGAGAGCAGTATTAGTTTCCGATACACCACTGCAGGTTCAATGTATTCCTTGGACATACACATTGACGATGAAACACAGAAATCGCATCGGAATTAAATACAAAAGGCACAATGCTACCTTAAGTACAAGAACAGAGACTCTCCTTACAGTCGGTGCTTTCAGCATTCCCTGTGAGACCAGTATTAGTTTCCGACACACCACTGCAGGTTCAATGTATTCCTTGGACCTTCACATTGACGATGAAACTCAGAAATCGCGGTGGAATTAAGTACAAAAGGCACAATGCAGCCTTAAGTACAAGATTTGAGACTCTTCTCACAGTCGGTGTTTTGAGCATTCCCTGTGAGACCAGTATTAGTTTCCGGTACACCACTGCAGGTTCAATGTATTCCATTGACATACACATTGACGATGAAACACTGAAATAAGATCGGAATTAAATACAAAAGGCACAATGCCGCCTTAAGTGCAAGAAGAGTGAGACTTCTTAGAGTCAGTGCTTTGATCCTTTCCTGTGAGAGCAGTATTAGTTTCCGATACACCACTGCAGGTTCAATGTATTCCATGGACCTTCTCATTGACGATGAAACTAAGAAATCGCATCGGAATTAAATACGAAAGGCACAATGCTGCCTTAAGTGCAAGAAGAGTGAGACTTCTTAGAGTCTGTGATATGTTCCTTTCCTGTGAGACCAGTATTAGTTTCCGACACACCACTGCAGGTTCATTGTATTCCTTGCACAATCACATTGACGATGAAACACAGAAATCGCATCTGAATTTAATACAAAAGGCAGAATATCGCCCTAAGTGCAAGAAGAGTGTGTCTTCTTCGAGTCTGTGCATTGATCCTTTCCTGTGAGACCAGTAATAGTTTCCGATATACCACTGCAGGTTCAATGTATTCCTTGAAACTTCACATTGACGATGAAACACAGAAATCGCATCGGAATTAAATACAAATGGCACAATGCCGCGTTAAGTGCAAGAAGAGTGAGACTTCTTAGAGTCTGTGCTTTGATCCTTTCCTGTGAGGCCAGTATTAGTTTCCGATGCACCACTGCAGGTTCAACGAATTCCTTGTACCTTGAAATTGATGATGATACACAGAAATCGCATCACAATCAAATACAAAAGACACAATGCAGCTTTAAGTACAAGAATAGAGACTCTTCTTACGGTCGGTGCTTTGAGCATTCCCTGTGAGACCAGTATTAGTTTCCGATACACCACTGCAGTTTCAATGTATTCCTTGGACATACGCGTTGACGATGAAACACTGAAATTAGATCGGAATTAAATACAAAAGGCACAATGCGACTTAAGTACAAGAAGAGTGAGACTTCTTAGAGTCTGTGCTTTGTTCCTTTCCTGTGAGACCAGTATTTGTTTCCGATACACCACTGCAGGTTCAATGTATTCCTTGGACCTTCACTTTGACGATGAAACACATAAATCGCATCGGAATTAAATGCAAAAGGCACAATGCAGCCTTAAGTACAAGATTAGAGTCTCTTCTTACAGTCGGTGCTTTGAGCTTTCCCTGTGAGACCAGTATTAGTTTCCGATACAACACTGCAGGTTCAATGTATTCCTTGGACCTACACACTGACAATGAACTACTGAAATTAGATCGTAATTAAATACAAAAGGCACAATGCCGCCTTAAGTGCAAGAAGAGTGGGACTTCTTATAGTCTGTGCTTTGATCCTTTCCTGTGAACCAGTATTAGTTTCCGATTCACCACTGCAGGTTTAACGAATTCCTTGTACCTTGAAATTGATGATGAAACACAGAAATCGCATCACAATCAAATACAAAAGGCACAATGCAGCCTTAAGTACAAGAATAGAGACTCTTCTTACGGTCGGTGCTTTGAGCATTCCCTGTGAGACCAGTATTAGTTTCCGATACACCACTGCAGGTTCAATGTATTCCTTGGACGTACACGTTGACGATGAAACACTGAAATTAGATCAGAATTAAATACAAAAGGACAATACGACTTAAGTGCAAGAAAAGAGAGACTTCTAAGGGTCTGAGCTTTGATCCTTTCCTGTGTGAAAAGTATTAGTTTCCGATACACCACTGCAGGTTCAATGTATTCCTTGGACATACTAGTTGACGATGAAACACTGAAATTAGATCGTAATTAAATACAAAAGGCACAATGCCGCCTTAAGTGCAAGAAGAGTGAGACTTCTTAGAGTCTGTGATTTGTTTCTCTCCTGTGAGACCAGTATTAGTTTCCGATACACCGCTGCAGGTTCAATGTTTTCCTTGGACCTCACATAGACGATGAAACACAGAAATCGCATCGTAATTAAATACAAAAGCCACAATGCCGCCCCAAGAGCAAGAGGAGTGTGACTTCTCAGAGTCTGTGCTTTGATCCTTTCCTGTGAGACCAGTATCAGTTTCCGATTTACCACTGCAGATTCAATGTATTCCTTGGACCTTCACATTGTCGATGAAACACAGAAAACGCATCGGAATTAAATACAAAACGCACAATGCCGCCTTAAGTGCAAAAAGAGTGAAATTTCTTAGAGTCTGTGCATTGATCCTTTCCTGTGAGGCCAGGATTAGTTTCCGATACACCACTGCAGGTTCAATGTATTCCTTGGACATACACGTTGACGATGAAACACTGAAATTAGATCGGAATTAAATACAAAAGGCACAATGCGACTTAAGTGCAAGAAGAGTGAGACCTCTTAGAGTCGGTGCTTTGTTCCTTTCCTGCGAGACCAGTATTAGTATCCTATACACCACTGCAGGTTCAATGTATTCCTTGGACCTTCACTTTGACAATGAAACACAGAAATCGCATCGGAATTAAATGCAAAAGGCACAATGCAGCCTTAAGTACAAGAATAGAGATTCTTCTTACAGTCGGTGCTTTGAGCTTTCCCTGTGAGACCGGTATTAGTTTCCGATACACCACTGCAGGTTCAATGTATTCCTTGGACATACACACTGACAATGAACTACTGAAATTAGATCGGTATTAAATACAAAAGGCACAATGCCGCCTTAAGTGCAAGAAGAGTGGGACTTCTTATAGTCTGTGCTTTGATCCTTTCCTGTGAACCAGTATTAGTTTCCGATGCACCACTGCAGGTTCAATGTATTCCTTGGACCTTCATATTGATGATGAAACACAGAAATCGCATCGGAATTAAATACAAAAGGCACAATGCCGCCTTAAGTGCAAGAAGAGAGAGACTTCTTAGAGTCTGTGCGTTGATCCTTTCCTGTGAGACCAGTATTAGTTTCCGATACTCCTCTGCAGGTTCAATGTATTCATTGGACCTTGACATTGACGATGAAACACAGTAATCGCATCACAATTAAATACAAAAGGCACAATGCCGCGTTAAGTACAGGAATAGTTACTCTTCTTAGGGTCGGTGCTTTGAGCATTCCCTGTGAGAGCAGTATTAGTTTCCGATACACCACTGCAGGTTCAATGTATTCCTTGGACATACACGCTGACGATGAAACACTGAAATTAGATCAGAATTAAATACAAAAGGACAATATGACTTAAGTGCAAGGAAAGAGAGACTTCTAAGAGTCTGAGTTTTGATCCTTTCCTGTGTGACCAGTATTAGTTTCCGATACACCACTGCAGGTTCAATGTATTCCTTGGACATACACGTTGATGATGAAACACTGAAATTAGATCGGAATTAAATACAAAAGGCACAATGCGACTTAAGTGCAAGAAGAGTGAGACTTCTAAGTGTCTGTGCTTTGATCCTTTCCTGTGAGACCAGTATTAGTTTCCGATACACCACTGCAGGTTCAATGTATTCCTTGGACATTAACATTGACGATGAAACACAGATATCTCATCGGTATTATATACAAAAGGCACATTGTCGCCTTAAGTGCAACAAGAGTGAGACTTCTTGGAGTCTGTGTTTTGATCCTTTCCTGCGAGACCAGTATTAGTTTCCGATACACCACTGCAGGTTCAATGTATTTCTGGGACATTCACATTGATGATGAAAAACAGAAATTGCATCGGAATTAAATACAAAACGCACAGTGCCGCCTTAAGTGCAAGAGGATTGTGACTTTATAGAGACTGTGCTATGATCCTTTCTTGTTAGACTAGTATCAGTTTCCGATTTACCACTGCAGATTCAATGTATTCCTAAGAACTTCACATTGTCGATGAAACACAGAAATTGCATCGGAATTAAATACAAAAGGCACAATGCCGCCTTAAGTGCAAAAAGAGTGAGATTTTTTAGAGTCTGTGCTTTGATCCTTTCCTGTGAGGCCAGTATTAGTTTCCGATACACTACTGCAGGTTCAATGTATTCCTTGGACATACACGTTGACGATGAAACACTGAAATTAGATCGGAATTAAATACAAAAGCACAATGTGACTTAAGTGCAAGAAGAGTGAGACTTCTAAGAGTCTGTGCTTTGATCCTTTCCTGTGAGACCAGTATTAGTTTCCGATACACCACTGCAGGTTCAATGTATTCCTTGGACATTAACATTGACGATGAGACACAGATATCTCATCGGTATTAAATACAAAAGGCACAATGACGCATTAAGTGCAAGAAGAGTGTGACTTCTTAGAGTCTGTGCTTTGGTCCTTTCCTGTGAGACCAGTATTAGTTTCCGACACACCACTGCAGGTTCAATGTACTCCTTGGACCTTCACATTGACGATGAAACACAGAAATCGCATCACAATTAAATACAAAAGGCACAATGCCGCGTTAAGTACAGGAATAGAGACTCTTCTTGGGGTCGGTGCTTTGAGCATTCCCTGTGAGAGCAGTATTAGTTACCGATACACCACTGCAGGTTCAATATATTCCTTGGACATACACGTTGACGATGAAACACTGAAATTAGACCAGAATTAAATACAAAAGGACAATATGACTTAAGTGCAAGAAAAGAGAGACTTCTAAGAGTCTGAGTTTTGATCCTTTCCTGTGTGACCAGTATTAGTTTCCGATACACCACTGCAGGTTCATTGTATTCCTTGGACATACACGTTAAGGATGAAATACTGAAATTAGATCGGAATTAAATACAAAAGCCACAATGCCGCCTTAAATATAAGAATAGAGACTCCTCTTACAGTCGGTGTTTTGAGCATTCCCTGTGAGACCAGTATTAGTTTCTGACACACCACTGCAGGTTCAATGTATTCCTTGGACATACACATTGACGATGAAACACTGAAATTAAATCGGAATTGAATACAAAACTCACAGTGCCACCTTAAGTGCAAGAAGAGTGAGACTTCTTTGAGTCTGTACTTTGATCCTTTCCTGTGAGACCAGTATTAGTGTCCGATACACCACTGCAGGTTCAATGTATTCCTTGGACATTCACATTGACGATGAAACACAGAAATCGCATCGGAATTAAATACAAAAGGCACAATGCTACCTTAAGTACAAGAACAGAGACTCTTCTTACAGTCGGTGCTTTCAGCATTCCCTGTGAGACCAGTATTAGTTTCCGACACACCACTGCAGGTTCAATGTCTTCCTTGGACCTTCACATTGACGATGAAACTCAGAAATCGCGTCGGAATTAAGTACAAAAGGCACAATGCAGCCTTAAGTACAAGATTTGAGACTCATCTCACAGTCTGTGTTTTGAGCATTCCCTGTGAGACCAGTATTAGTTTCCGATACACCACTGCAGGTTCAATGTATTCCATGGACATACACATTGACGATGAAACACTGAAATAAGGTCGGAATTAAATACAAAAGGCATAATGCCGCCTAAAGTGCAAGAAGAGTGAGACTTCTTAGAGTCACTGCTTTGATCCTTTCCTGTGAGAGCAGTATTAGTTTCTGATACACCGCTGCAGGTTCAATGTATTCCATGGACCTTCACATTGACGATGAAACTAAGAAATCGCATCGGAATTAAATACAAAAGGCACAATGCCGCCTTAAGTGCAAGAAGAGTGAGACTTCTTAGAGTCTGTGCAATGATCCTTTCCTGTGAGACCAGTATTAGTTTCCGATACACCACTGCAGGTTCAATGTATTTCTGGGACATTCACATTGATGATGAAAAACAGAAATTCCATCGGAATTAAATACAAAACGCACAATGCCGCCTTAAGTGCAAGAGGATTGTGACTTTCTAGAGACTGTGCTATGATCCTTTCTTGTTAGACTAGTATCAGTTTCCGATTTACCACTGCAGATTCAATGTATTCCTTGAACCTTCACATTGACGATGAAACACACAAATCGCATAGGAATTAAATTAAAATGGCACAATGCCGCCTTAAGTGCAAGAAGAGTGAGACTTCTTAGAGTCTGTGATTTGTTCCTTTCCTGTGAGACCAGTATTAGTTTCCGATACACCACTGCAGGTTCAATGTATTCCTTGGACCTTCAAATTGACGATGAAACACAGACATCTCATCGGAATTAAATACAAAAGGCACAATGCCGCCTTAAGTGCAAGAGGAGTGTGACTTCTTAGAGTCTGTGCTTTGATCCTTTCCTGTGAGACCAGTATCAGTTTCCGATTTACCACTGCAGATTCAATGTATTCCTTGGACCTTCACATTGTCGATGAATCACAGAAATCGCATCGGAATTAAATACAAAAGGCACAATGCCGCCTTAAGCGCAAAAAGAGTGTAATTTCTTAGAGTCTGTGCTTTGAACCTTTCCTGTGAGACCAGTATTAGTTTCCGATACACCACTGCAGTTTCAATGTATTCCTTGGACATACACGTTGACAATGAAACACTGAAATTAGATCGGAATTAAATACAAAAGGCACAATGCGATTAAAGTGCAAGAAGAGTGAGACTTCTTAGAGTCTGTGCTTTGTTCCTTTCCTGCGAGACCAGTATTAGTTTCCGATACACCACTGCAGGTTCAATGTATTCCTTGGACCTTCACTTTGACGATGAAACACAGATATCGCATCGGAAATAATTGCTAAAGGCACAATGCAGCCTGAAGTACAAGAATAGAGACTCTTCTTACAGTCGGTGCTTTGAGCTTTCCCTGTGAGACCAGTATTAGTTTCCGACACACCACTGCAGGTTCAATGTATTCCTTGGACATACATTCTGACGATGAACTACTGAAAATAGATCGCAATTAAATACAAAAGGCACAATGCCGCCGTAAGTGCAAGAAGAGTGGGACTTCTTATAGTCTGTGCTTTGATCCTTTCCTGTGATCCAGTATTAGTTTCCGATGCACCACTGCATGTTCAACGAATTCCTTAGACCTTGACATTGATGATGAAACACAGAAATCGCATCACAATCAAATACAAAAGGCACAATGCAGCCTTAAGTACAAGAATAGAGACTCTTCTTACGGTCGGTGCTTTGAGCATTCCCTGTGAGACCAGTATTAGTTTCCGATACACCACTGCAGGTTCAATGTATTCCTTGGACATACACATTGACCATGAAAAACTGAAATTAGATCAGAATTAAATACAAAAGGACGATACGACTTAAGTGCAAGAAAAGAGAGACTTCTGAGAGTCTGAGCTTTGATCCTTTCCTGTGTGACCAGTATTAGTTTCCGATACACCACTGCAGATTCAATGTATTCCCTGGACATACAAGTTGACGATGAAACACTGAATTAGATCGGAATTAAATACAAAAGGCACAATGCCGCCTTAAGTGCAAGAAGAGTGAGACTTCTTAGAGTCAGTGCTTTGATCCTGTCCTGTGAGAGCAGTATTAGTTTCCGATACACCACTGCAGGTTCAATGTATTCAATGGACCTTCACATTGACGATGAAACTAAGAAATCGCATCGGAATTAAATACAAAAGGCACAATGCCGCCTTAAGTGAACAAGAGTGAGACTTCTTAGAGTCTGTGCTTTGTTTCTTTCCTGCGAGACCAGTATTTGTTTCCGATACACCACTGCAGGTTCAATATATTCCTTGGACTTACACACTGACAATGAACTACTGAAATTAGATCGCTTTTAAATACAAAAGGCACAATGCCGCCTTAAGTGCAAGGAGAGTGGGACTTCTTATAGTCTGTGCTTTGATCCTTTCCTGTGTACCAGTATTAGTTTCCGATGCACCACTGCAGGTTCAATGTATTCCTTGGACCTTCACATTGACGATGAAACACAGAAATCGCATCGGAATTAAATACAAAAGGCACAATGACGCATTAAATGCAAGAGGAATGACACTTCTTAGAGTCTGTGATTTGATCCTTTCCTGTGAGAGCAGTATTAGATTCCGATAAACCACTGCAGGTTCAATGTATTCCTTGGACCTTCACATAGACGATAAAACACAGAAATCACATCGGAGATAAATCCAAAGGCACAATGCCGCCTTAAGTGCAAGAAGAGTGAGACTTCTTAGAGTCTGTGCTTTGATGCTTTCCTGTGAGGCCAGTATTAGTTTCCGATAGACCACTGCAGGTTCAATGTATTCCATGGACATAAACATTGACGATGAAACACTGAAATTAGAACGGAATTAAATACAAACGGCACAATGCTGCCTTAAGTGCAAGAAGAGTGAGACTTCTCAGAGTCAGTGCTTTGATCCTTTCCTGTGAGAGCAGTATTAGTTTCCGATACACCACTGCAGGTTCAATGTATTCCTTGGACCTTCACATTGACGATGAAACACAGAAATCACATCGGAATTAAATACAAAAGGCACAATGCCGCCTTAAGTACAAGAATAAAGACTCTTCTTTCAGTCGGTGCTTTGATCCTTTCCTGTGAGACCAGTATTAGTTTCCGATACTCCACTGCAGGTTCAATGTATTCCTTGGACCTTCACGTTGACGATGAAACACAGAAATCGCATCGAAATTAAATACAAAGGCACAATGCAGCCTTAAGTAAATGAATAGAGACTCTTCTTACAGTCGGTGCTTTGATCCATTCCTATGACACCAGAATTAGTTTCCGATACACCACTGCAGGTTCAATGAATTCCTTGGACCTTCACATTGACGATGAAACACAGAAATCGCATCGGAATTAAATACAAAAGGCACAATGCTGCCTTAAGTACAAGAATAGAGACTCTTCTTACTGTCGGTGCTTAGATCCTTTCCTGTGAGACCAGTATTTGTTTCCGATACACCACTGCAGGTCTGGTGTATTCCTTGGACATACACATTGACGATTAAACACAGAAATCGCATCGGAACTAAATACAAATGGCACAATGCCGCCTTAAGTACAAGATTGGAGACTCTTCTTACAGTCGTTGCTTTGCTCCTTTCCTATGAGACCAGTTTTAGTTTCCGATACACCACTGAAGGTTCAATATATTCCTTGGACCTTCACATTGACGATGAAACACAGAAATCGCATCGGAATTAAAAACAAAAGGCACATTGCCGCCATAAGTACAAGAATAGAGACTCTTCTCTCAGACGGTGCATTGATACTTTCCTGTGAGACCAGTATTAGTTTCCGATACATCACTGCGGGTTCAATGTATTCCTTTTACATACACATTGACGATGAAACACTGAATTTACATCAGAAATAAATACTAAAGGCACAATGCCGCTTAAGTGTAAGAAGAGTGGGACCTCTTAGAGTCTGTGGTTTGATCCTCTCCTGTGCGACCAGTATTAGTTTCCGATACACCACTGCAGGTTCAGTGTATTCCTTGAACATACACAATGACGATGAAACACAGAAATGCCATCGCAATTAAATACAAAAGGCACAATGCCGCCTTAAGTACAAGAATAGGGACTCTTCTTACAGCCGGTGCTTTGATCCTTTCCTGTGAGACGAGTATTAGTTTCCGATACACCACTGCAGGTTCAATGTATTCCTTGGACCTTCACATTGACGATGACACACAAAATCGCATCGGAATTAAATACTAAAGGCACAATGCCGAATTAAGTGCAAGAACAGTAAGACTTCTTAGAGTCTGTGCTTTGATCCTTTCCTGTGAGACCAGGATTAGTTTCCGATACACGACTGCAGGTTCAATGTATTCCTTGGACCTTCACATTGACGATGAAACACAGAAATCGCGTCGGAATTAAATACAAAAGGCAGAATGCTGCCTTAGGTATAACAATAGAGAATATTCTTACAGTCGGTGTTTTGAGCATTCCCTGTGAGACCAGTATTAGTTTCCGATACACCACTGCAGGTTCAATATATTCCTTGGACTTACACACTGACAATGAACTACTGAAATTAGATCGCTATTAAATACAAAAGGCACAATGCCGCCTTAAGTGCAAGGAGAGTGGGACTTCTTATAGTCTGTGCTTTGATCCTTTCCTGTGAACCAGTATTAGTTTCCGATGCACCACTGCAGGTTCAATGTATTCCTTGGACCTTCACATTGAAGATGAAACACAGAAATCGCATCACAATTAATACAAAAGGCACAATGCCGCGTTAAGTACAGGAATACAGACTCTTCTTACGGTCGGTGCCTTGAGCATTCCCTGTGAGACCAGTATTAGTTTCCGATACACCACTGCAGGTTCAAAGTATTCTTTGGACATTAACATTGACGATGAAACACAGATATCTCATCGGTATTAAATACAAATGGCACAATGCCGCTTTAAGTGCAAGCAGAGTGAGACTTCTTAGAGTCTGTGCTTTGGTCCTTTCCTGTGAGACCAGTATTAGTTTCCGACACACCACTGCTGGTTCAATGTACTCCTTGGACCTTCACATTGACGATGAAACACAGAAATCGCGTCGGAATTAAATACAAAAGCCACAATGCTGCCTTAAATATAAGAATAGAGACTCCTCTTACAGTCGGTGTTTAGAGCATTCCCTGTGAGACCAGAATTAGTTTCTGACACACCACTGCAGGTTCAATGTATTCCTTGGACATACACATTGACGATGAAACACTGAAATTAAATCGGAATTGAATACAAAACTCACAATGCCACCTTAAGTGCAAGAAGAGTGAGACATCTTAGAGTCTGTGCTTTGATCCTTTCCTGTGAGACCAGTATTAGTGTCCGATACACCACTGCAGGTTCAATGTATTCCTAGGACTTACACATTGACGATAAAACCCTGAAATTACTTCGGAATTAAATACAAAAGGCGCAGTGCCACCTTAAGTGCAAGAAGAGTGAGACTGCTTAGAGTCTGTGCTTTGATCCTTTCTGTGAGACCAGTATTAGTTTCCGATACTCCACTGCAGGGTCAATGTATTCCTTGGACCTTCACATTGACGATGAAACACAGGAATCGCATCGGAATTAAATACAAAAGGAACAATGCCGCATTAAGTGCAAGAAGAATGACACTTCCTAGAGTCTGTGCTTTGATCCTTTCCTGTGAGAGCAGTATTAGTTTCCGATAAACCACTGCAGCTTCAATGTATTCCTTGGACCTTCACATTAACGATGAAACACAGAAATCACATCGGAGATAAATCCAAAGGCACAATGCCGCCTTAAGTGTAAGAAGAGTGAGACTTCTTAGAGTCTGTGCTTTGATCCTATCCTGTGAGACCAGTATTAGTTTCCGATACACCACTGCAGGTTCAATGTATTCCTTCAACATACACATTGACGATGCAACACAGAAATCGCATCGGAATTAAATACAAAAGGCACAATGCTACCTTAATTACAAGAACAGAGACTCTTCTTACAGTCGGTGCTTTCAGCATTCCCTGTGAGACCAGTATTAGTTTCCGACACACCACTGTAGGTTCAATGTATTCCTTGGACCTTCACATTGACAATGAAACTCAGAAATCGCGTCGGAATTAAGAACAAAAGGCACAATGCAGCCTTAAGTACAAGATTTGAGACTCTTCTTACAGTCGGTGCTTTGAGCTTTCCCTGTGAGACCAGTATTAGTTTCCGATACACCACTGCATGTTCAATGTATTCCTTGGACATACACACTGACAATGAACTACTGAAATTAGATCGGAATTAAATACAAAAGGCACAATGCCGCCTTAAGTGCAAGGAGAGTGGGACTTCTTATAGTCTGTGCTTTGATCCTTTCCTGTGAACCAGTATTAGTTTCCGATGCACCACTGCAGGTTCAATGTATTCCTTGGACCTTCACATTGAAGATGAAACACAGAAATCGCATCACAATTAAATACAAAAGGCACAATGCCGCGTTAAGTACAGGAATAGAGACTCTTCTTACGGTCGGTGCCTTGAGCATTCCCTGTGAGACCAGTATTAGTTTCCGATACACCACTGCAGGTTCAATGTATTCTTTGGACATTAACATTGACGATGAAACACAGATATCTCATCGGTATTAAATACAAATGGCACAATGCCGCTTTAAGTGCAAGCAGAGTGAGACTTCTTAGAGTCTGTGCTTTGGTCCTTTCCTGTGAGACCTGTATTAGTTTCCGACACACCACTGCTGGTTCAATGTACTCCTTGGACCTTCACATTGACGATGAAACACAGAAATCGCGTCGGAATTAAATACAAAAGCCACAATGCTGCCTTAAATATAAGAATAGAGTCTCCTCTTACAGTCGGTGTTTAGAACATTCCCTGTGAGACCAGAATTAGTTTCTGACACACCACTGCAGGTTCAATGTATTCCTTGGACATACACATTGACGATGAAACACTGAAATTAAATCGGAATTGAATACAAAACTCACAATGCCACCTTAAGTGCAAGAAGAGTGAGACTTCTTAGAGTCTGTGCTTTGATCCTTTCCTGTGAGACCAGTATTAGTGTCCGATACACCACTGCAGGTTCAATGTATTCCTAGGACTTACACATTGACGATAAAACACTGACATTACTTCGGAATTAAATACAAAAGGCGCAGTGCCACCTTAAGTGCAAGAAGAGTGAGACTGCTTAGAGTCTGTGCTTTGATCCTTTCTGTGAGACCAGTATTAGTTTCCGATACTCCACTGCAGGGGCAATGTATTCCTTGGACCTTCACATTGACGATGAAACACAGAAATCGCATCGGAATTAAATACAAAAGGCACAATGCCGCATTAAGTGCAAGAAGAATGACACTTCTTAGAGTCTGTGCTTTGATCCTTTCCTGTGAGAGCAGTTTTAGTTTCCGATAAACCACTGCAGGTTCAATGTATTCCTTGGACCTTCACATTAACGATGAAACACAGAAATCACATCGGAGATAAATCCAAAGGCACAATGCCCCCTTAGGTGTAAGAAGAGTGAGACTTCTTAGAGTCTGTGCTTTGATCCTATCCTGTGAGACCTGTATTAGTTTCCGATACACCACTGCAGGTTCAATGTATTCCTTCAACATACACATTGACGATGCAACACAGAAATCGCATCGGAATTAAATACAAAAGGCACAATGCTACCTTAATTACAAGAACAGAGACTCTTCTTACAGTCGGTGCTTTCAGCATTCCCTGTGAGACCAGTATTAGTTTCCGACACACCACTGCAGGTTCAATGTATTCCTTGGATCTTCACATTGACAATGAAACTCAGAAATCGCGTCGGAATTAAGAACAAAAGGCACAATGCAGCATTAAGTACAAGATTTGAGACTCTTCTTACAGTCGGTGCTTTGAGCTTTCCCTGTGAGACCAGTATTAGTTTCCGATACACCACTGCATGTTCAATGTATTCCTTGGACATACACACTGACAATGAACTACTGAAATTAGATCGGAATTAAATACAAAAGGCACAATGCCGCCTTAAGTGCAAGGAGAGTGGGACTTCTTATAGTCTGTGCTTTGATCCTTTCCTGTGAACCAGTATTAGTTTCCGATGCACCACTGCAGGTTCAATGTATTCCTTGGACCTTCACATTGATGATGAAACACAGAAATCGCATCACAATTAAATACAAAAGGCACAATGCCGCGTTAAGTACAGGAATAGAGACTCTTCTTACTGTCGGTGCCTTGAGCATTCTCTGTGAGACCAGTATTAGTTTCCGATACACCACTGCAGGTTCAATGTATTCTTTGGACATTAACATTGACGATGAAACACAGATATCTCATCGGTATTAAATACAAATGGCACAATGCCGCTTTAAGTGCAAGCAAAGTGAGACTTCTTAGAGTCTGTACTTTGGTCCTTTCCTGTGAGACCAGTATTAGTTTCCGACACACCACTGCAGGTTCAATGTACTCCTTGGACCTTCACATTGAAGATGAAACACAGAAATCGCGTCGGAATTAAATACAAAAGCCACAATGCTGCCTTAAATATAAGAATAGAGACTCCTCTTACAGTCGGTGTTTAGAGCATTCTCTGTGAGACCAGAATTAATTTCTGACACACCACTGCAGGTTCAATGTATTCCTTAGCCATACACATTGACGATGAAACACTGAAATTAAATCGGAATTGAATACAAAACTCACAATGCCACCTTAAGTGCAAAAAGACTGAAATTTCTTAGAGTCTGTGCTTTGATCCTTTCCTGTGAGGCCAGGATTAGTTTCCGATACACCACTGCAGGTTCAATGTATTCCTTGGACATACACGTTGACGATGAAACACTGAAATTAAATCGGAATTAAATACAAAAGGCACATTGCGACTTAAGTGCAAGAAGAGTGAGACCTCTTAGAGTCTGTGCTTTGTTCCTTTCCTGCGAGACCAGTATTAGTTTCCGATACACCACTGCAGGGTCAATGTATTCCTTGGACCTTCACATTGACGATGAAACACAGAAATCGCATCGGAATTAAATACAAAAGGCACAATGACGCATTAAGTGCAAGAGGAATGACACTTCTTAGAGTCTGTGATTTGATCCTTTCCTGTGAGAGCAGTATTAGTTTCCGATAAACCACTGCAGGTTCAATGTATTCCTTGGACCTTCACATTGACGATAAAACACAGAAATCACATCGGAGATAAATCCAAAGGCACAATGCCGCCTTAAGTGCAAGAAGAGTGAGACTTCTTAGAGTCTGTGCTTTGATGCTTTCCTGTGAGGCCAGTATTAGTTTCCGATAGACCACTGCAGGTTCAGTGTATTCCATGGACATAAACATTGACGATGAAACACTGAAATTAGAACGGATTTAAATACAAACGGCACAATGCTGCCTTAAGTGCAAGAAGAGTGAGACTTCTCAGAGTCAGTGCTTTGATCCTTTCCTGTGAGAGCAGTATTAGTTTCCGATACACCACTGCAGGTTCAATGTATTCCTTGGACCTTCACATTGACGATGAAACACAGAAATCACATCGGAATTAAATACAAAAGGCACAATGCCGCCTAAAGTACAAGAATAAAGACTCTTCTTTCAGTCGGTGCTTAGATCCTTTCCTGTGAGACCAGTATTAGTTTCCGATACACCACTGCAGGTTCAATGTATTCCTTGGACCTTCACATTGACGATGAAACACAGAAATCGCGTCGGAATTAAATACAAAAGGCAGAATGCAGCCTTAGGTATAACAATAGAGAATATTCTTACAGTCGGTGTTTTGAGCATTCCCTGTGAGACCAGTATTAGTTTCCGATACACCACTGCAGGTTCAATGAATTCCTTGGACCTTCACATTGACGATGAAACACAGAAATCGCATCGGAATTAAATACAAAAGGCACAATGCTGCCTTAAGTACAAGAATAGAGACTCTTCTTACTGTCGGTGCTTTGATCCTTTCCTGTGAGACCAGTATTTGTTTCCGATACACCACTGTAGGTCTGGTGTATTCCTTGGACATTCACATTGACGATTAAACACAGAAATCGCATCGGAACTAAATACAAATGGCACAATGCCGCCTTAAGTACAAGATTGGAGACTCTTCTTACAGTCGTTGCTTTGCTCCTTTCCTATGTGACCAGTTTTAGTTTCCGATACACCACTGAAGGTTCAATATATTCCTTGGCCTTCACATTGACGATGAAACACAGAAATCGCATCGGAATTAAAAACAAAAGGCACATTGCCGCCTTAAGTACAAGAATAGAGACTCTTCTCTCAGACGGTTCATTGATACTTTCCTGTGAGACCAGTATTAGTTTCCGATACATCACTGCGGGTTCAATGTATTCCTTTTACATACACATTGACGATGAAACACTGAATTTACATCAGAAATAAATACTAAAGGCACAATGCCGCTTAAGTGTAAGAAGAGTGAGACCTCTTAGAGTCTGTGGTTTGATCCTCTCCTGTGCGACCAGTATTAGTTTCCGATACACCACTGCAGGTTCAGTGTATTCCTTGGACATTCACTTTGACGATGAAACACAGAAATCGCATCGGAATTAAATACAAAAGGCACAATGCCGCCTTTAGTACAAGAATAGAGACTCTTCTTACAGTCGGTGCTTTGATCCATTCCTGTGAGACCAGTATTAGTTTCCGATACACCACTGCAGGTTCAATTTTTTCCTTGGACATACACGTTGACGATGAAACATAGAAATCGCATAGGATTTAAATACGAAACGCACAATGCCGCCTTAAGTGCAAGTAGAGTGACACCTCTTAGAGTCTGTGCTTTGATCCTTTCCTGTGAGACCAGTATTAGTTCCCGATACACCACTTCAGATTCAATGTATTCCTTGGACCTTCACTTTGACGATGAAACACAGAAATCGCATCGGAATTAAATACAAAAGGCACAATGCGGCCTTAAGTACAAGATTAGATAGTCTTCTTACAGTCGGTGCTTTGATCCTTTCCAATGAGGCCACTATTATTTACCGATACACCACTGCAGGTTCAATGTGTTCCTTGGATCTTCACACTGACGATGAGACACAGAAATCGCATCGGAATTAATTACAAAAGGAACAACGCCGCTCTAAGTACAAGAATAGAGACTCTTCGTACAGTCGGTGATTTAATAATTTTCCTATGAGACCAGTTTTAGTTGCCGATACACCACTGCAGGTTCAATGTATTCCTTGGACATTCACGTTGACGATGAAACACAGAAATCGCATCGGAATTAAATACAAAAGGCACAATACCGCCTAAAGTAAAAGAGTAGAGACTCTTTTTACAGTCGGTGCTTTGATCCTTTCCTGTGTCACCAGTATTAGTTTCCGATACACCACTGCAGGTTCAATGTATTCCTTGGACATTCACTTTGACGATGAAACACAGAAATCGCATCGGAATTAAATACAAAAGGCACAATGCCGCCTTTAGTACAAGAATAGAGACTCTTCTTACAGTCGGTGCTTTGATCCATTCCTGTGAGACCAGTATTAGTTTCCGATACACCACTGCCGGTCTAATGTATTCCTTGTACCTTCACATTGACGATGAAACACAGAAATCGCAACGGAATTAAATACAATTGGCACAATGCCGCATTAAGTACAAGAATAGAGACTCTTCTCACACTCGGTGCTTTGATCCTTTCCTATGAGACCAGTTTTAGTTTCCGATACACCACTGCAGATTCAATGTATTCCTTTTACATACACATTGACGATGAAACACTGAGATTACATCAGAATTAAATACAAAAGGCACAATGCCGCCTTAAGTGCAAGAAGAGTGAGACTTCTTAGCGTCTGTGCTTTGATCCTTTCCTGTGAGTCGAGTATAAGTTTCCGATACACCACTGCAGGTTCAATGTATTCCTTGGACCTTCACATTGACGATGAAACACAAAATTCCCATCGGAATTAAATACAAAAGGCACAAGGCCGCCTTAAGTACAAGATTTGAGACTCTTCTTTCAGTCGGTGCTTTGATCCTTTCCTGTGAGACCAGTATTAGTTTCCGATACACCACTGCAGGTTCAATGTATTCCTTCGACCTTCACATTGACGATGAAACACTGAAATAGCATCGGAATTAAATACAAAAGGCACAATGCCGCCTTAAGTACAAGAATAGAGACTCTTCTTACAGTCGGTGCTTCGATCCTTTCCTATGACACCAGTATTAGTTTCCGACACACCACTGCAGGTTCAATGTGTTCCTTGGACCTTCACGTTGACGATGAAACACAGAAATCGCATCGGAATTAAATACAAAAGGCACAATGCCGCCTTAAGTACAAGAATAGAGACTCTTCTTACAGTCGGTGCTTTGATCCTTTCCTATGCGACCAGTTGTAGTTTCCGATACACCACCGCAGGTTCAATGTAATCCTATTACAAACACATTGACGATGAAACACTGAATTTACATCGGAATTAAATACAAAAGGCACAATGCCGCCTTAAGTGCAAGAAGAGTGAGACTTTTTAGGGTCTTTGCTTTGATCCTTAACTGTGAGACCAGTATTAGTTTCCGATACACCACTGCAGGTTCAATGTATTCCTTGAACATACACATTGACGATGAAACACAGAAATGCCATCGCAATTAAATACAAAAGGCACAATGCCGCCCTAAGTACAAGAATAGGGACTCTTCTTACAGTCGGTGCTTTGATCCTTTCCTGTGAGACCAGTATTAGTTTCCGATACACCACTGCCGGTTCAATGTATTCCTTGGACGTTCACATTGACGATGAAACACAGAAATCGCATCGGAATTAAATACAAAAGGCACAATGCCGCATTAAGTGCAAGAACAGTAAGACTTCTTAGAGGCTGTGCTTTGATCCTTTCCTGTGAGACCAGGATTAGTTTCCGATACACGACTGCAGGTTCAATGTATTCCTTGGACCTTCACATTGACGATGAAACACAGAAATCGCGTCGGAATTAAATACAAAAGGCACAATGCTGCCTTAGGTATAACAATAGAGACTATTCTTACAGTCGGTGTTTTGAGCATTCCCTGTGAGACCAGTATTAGTTTCCGATACACCACTGCAGGTTCAATGTATTCCTTGGACATACACATTGACGATGAAACACTGAAATTAGATCGGAATGAAATACAAAACTCACAATGCCGCCTTAAGTGCAAGAAGAGTGAGACTTCTTAGAGTCTGTGCTTTGCTTTTTTCCAGTGAGACCAGTATTAGTTTCCGATACACAACCGCCGGTTCAATGTATTCCTTGGACCTTCACATTGACAATGAAACAGAGAAATCGCATCGGAATTAAATACAAAAGGCACAATGCCGCCTTAAGTGCAAGAAGGGTGAGAATTCTTAGAGTCTGTGCATTGATCCATTCCTGTGAGACCAGTATTAGTTTCCGATACACCACTGCAGGTTCAATGAATTCCTTGTACCGTCACATTGACGATGAAACACAGAAATCGCGTCGGAATTAAATACAAAAGGCACAATGCCGCCTTAAGTATAAGAATAGAGACTCTTCTTACAGTCGGTGTTTTGAGCATTCCCTGTGAGACCAGTATTAGTCTCCGTTACACCACTGCAGGTTCAATGTATTCCTTGGACCTTCACATTGACGATGAAACACAGAAATTACATCCGAGATAAATGCAACAGACACAATGCCGCCTTAAGTGCAAGAAGATTAAGACTTCTTAGAGTCCGTGCTTTGATCCTTTCCTATGAGACCAGTTTTAGTTTCCGATACACCACTGCAGGTTCAATGTATTCCTTTTACACACTCATTGACGATTTAACACTGAAATTACATCGGAATTAAATACAAAAGGCACAATACCGCCTTAAGTGCAAGAACAGTGAGACTTCTTAGGGTCTGTGCTTTGATCCTTTCCTGTGAGACCAGTATTAGTTTCCGATACACCACTGCAGGTTCAATATATTCCTTGGACCTTCACATTGACGATGAAACACAGAAATCGCATCGGAATTAAATACAAAAAGCACAATGCCGAATTAAGTCCAAGAACAGTAAGACTTCTTAGAGTCTGTGCTTTGATCCTTTCCTGTGAGACCAGCATTAGTTTCCGATACACGACTGCAGATTCAATGTATTCCGTGGACCTTCACATTGACGATGAAACACAGAAATCGCGTCGGAATTAAATACAAAAGGCACAATGCTGCCTTAGGTAAACAATAGAGACTATTCTTACAGTCGGTGTTTTGAGCATTCCCTGTGACACCAGTATTAGTTTCCGATACACCACTGCAGGTTCAATTTATTCCTTGGACATACACGTTGACGATGAAACACAGAAATCGCATAGGATTTAAATACGAAAGGCACAATGCCGCCTTATGTGCAAGAAGAGTGGCACCTCTTAGAGTCTGTGCTTTGATCCTTTCCTTTGAGACCAGTATTAGTTTCCGATACACCACTGCAGATACAGTGTATTCCTTGGACCTTCACATTGACGATGAAACACAGAAATCACATCGGAGATAAATGCAACAGGCACAATGCCGCCTTAAGTGCAAGAAGAGTAAGACTTCTTAGAGTCTGTGCTTTGATCCGTTCCTGTTAGACCAGTATTAGTTTCCGATACACCACTGCAGGTTTAATGTATTCCTTGGACATTCACATTTACTATGAAACACAGATATCGCATCGGAATTAAATACAAAAGGCACAATGACGACTTAAGTGCAAGAAGAGTGAGACTTCTTATAGTCTGTGCTTTGATCCTTTCCTGTGAGACCAGTATTAGTTTCCGATACACCACTGCAGGTTCAATGGGTTCCTTAGACATACATATTGACGATGAAGCACTGACATTACATCGGAATTAAATAGAAAAGGCACAATGCCGCCTTAAGTGCAGGAAGAATGAGACTTCTTAGAGTCTGTGCTTTGATCCTTTCCTGTGAGACCAGTATTAGTTTCCGATTCACCACTGCAGGTTCAATGTATTCCTTGAACAGACACATTGACGATGAAACACTGAAATTACATCGGAATTAAATACATAGGGCACAATGCCGGATTAGGTGCAAGAAGAGAGAGACTTCTTAGAGTCTGTGGTTTGATCCTTTCCTGTGAGACCAGTATTAGTTTCCGATACACCAATGCAGGTTCAATGTATTCCTTGGACCTTCACATTGACGATGAAACACAGAAATCGCATCGGAAGTAAATACAAAAGGCACAATGCCGCCTTAAGTACAAGAATAGAGACTCTTCTTACAGTCGGTGATTTAATAATTTTCCTATGAGACCAGTTTTAGTTGCCGATACACCACTGGTGGTTCAATGTATTCCTTGGACCTTCACATTGTCGATGAAACACAGAAATCGCATCGGAATTAAATACAAAAGGAACAATGCCGCTTTAAGTGCAAGAATAGAGTCTCTTCTTACAGTCGGTGATTTAATAATTTTCCTATGATACCAGTTTTAGTTGCCGATACCCCACTGGTGGTTCAATGTATTCCTTGGACCTTCACATTGACGATGAAATACAGAAATCGCATCGGAATTAAGTACAAAAGGCACAATGCCGCCTGTAGTACAAGAATACAGACTCTTCTTACAGTCGGTGCTTTGATCCTTTCCTGTGACACCAGTATTAGTTTCCGATACACCACTGCAGGTCTAATGTATTCCTTGGACCTTCACATTGACGATGAAACACAGAAATCGCAACGGAATTAAATACAAATGGCACAATACCGCCTTAAGTACAAGAATAGACTCTTCTTACACTCGGTGCTTTGATCCTTTCCTATGAGACCAGTTTTTGTTTCTGATACACCACTGCAGGTTCAATGTATTCCTTTTACATACACATTGACGATGAAACACTGAAATTACATCAGAATTAAATACAAAAGGCACAATGCCGCCTTAAGTGCAAGAAGAGTGAGACTTCTTAGAGTCTGTGCTTTGATCCTTTCCTATGAGACCAGTTTTAGTTTCCGATACACCACCGCAGGTTCAATGTATTCCTTTTACATACACATTGACGATGAAACACTGAATTTACATCGGAATTAAATACAAAAGGCACACTGCCGCCTTAAGTAAAAGAATAGAGACTCTTCTTACAGTCGGTGCTTTGATCCTTTCCTGTGAGACCAGTATTTGTTTCCGATACACCACTACAGTTCTAATGAATTCCTTGGACCTTCACATTGACCATGAAACACAGAAATCGCATCGGAATTAAATACAAAAGGCACAATGCCACCTTAAGTACAAGAATAGAGACTCTTCTTACAGTCGGTGCTTTGATCCTTTGCTATGAGGCCAGTATTAGTTTCCGATACACCACTGCAGGTTCAATGTATTCCTCGGATCTTCACATTGACGATGAAACACAGAAATCGCATCGGAATTAAATACAAAAGGAACAATGCTGCTTTAAGTACAAGAATAGAGACTCTTCTTACAGTCGGTGACTTAATAATTTTCCTATGAGACCAGTTTTAGTTGCCAATACACCACTGCAGGTTCAATGTATTCCTTCTTCACATTGACGATGAAACACAGAAATCGCATCGGAATTAAATACAAAAGGCACAATGCCGCCTTAAGTACAAGAATAGAGACTCTTCTTACACTCGGTGCTTTGATCCTCTCCTATGAGACCAGTTTTAGTTTCCGATACCCAACTGCAGGTTCAATGTATTCCTTTTACATACACATTGACGATGAAACACTGAATTTACATCAGAATTAAATACAAAAGGCAGAATGCCGCCTTAGGTGCAAGAAGAGTGAGACTTCTTAGAGTCTGTGCTTTGATCCTTTCCTGTGAGACCAGTATTAGTTTCCGATACACCACTACATGTTCAATGTATTCCTTCGACCTTCACATTGACGATGAAACACAGAAATCGCATCGGAATTAAATACAAAAGGCACAATGCCGCCTTAAGTACAAGAATAGAGATTCTTCTTTCAGTCGTGCTTTGATCCTTTCCTGTGAGACCAGTATTGGTTTCCGATACACCACTGCAGGTTCAATGTATTCCCTCGACCTTCACATTGACGATGAAACGCAGAAATCGCATCGGAATTAAATACAAAAGGCACGATGCCGCCTTAAGTACAAGAATAGAGACTCTTCTTACAGTCGGTGCTTTGATTCTTTCCTATGAGACCAGTTTTAGTTTCCGATACACCACCGCAGGTTCAATGTATTCCTTTCACATACACATAGACGATGAAACACTGAATTTACATCGGAATTAAATACAAAAGGCACAATGCCGCCTTAAGTGCAAGAAGAGTGAGACTTCTTAGGGTCTGTGCTTTGATCCTTAACTGTGAGACCAGTATTAGTTTCCGATACACCACTGCAGGTTAAATGTATTCCTTGAACCTTCACATTGACGATGAAACACAGAAATAACATCATAGATAAATACAACAGGCACAATGATGCCTTAAGTGCAAGAAGCGTAAGACTTCTTAGTGTCTCTGCTTTGATCCTTTCCTGTGAGACCAGTATTAGTTTGCCATACACCACTGCAGGTACAATTTATTCCTTTTACATACACATTGACGATGAAACACTGAATTTACATCGGAATTAAATACGAAAGGCACAATGCCGCCTTAAGTGCAAGAAGAGTGACACCTCTTAGAGTCTGTGCTTTGATCCTTTCCTGTGAGACCAGTATTAGTTTCCGATACACCACTGCAGGTTCAATGTATTCCTTGGACCTTCACATTGGCGATGAAACATTGAAATCACATCGGAGATAAATACAAAAGGCACAACGCCGCCTTAAGTTCAAGAAGAGTAAGACTTCTTAGAGTCTGTGCTTTGATCCTTTCCTGTGAGTCCAGTATTAGTTTCCGATACACCACTGCCGGTTCAATGTATTCCTTGGACCTTCACATTGACGATGAAACACAGAAATCACATCGGAATTAAATACAAAAAGCACAATGCCGCATTATGTGCAAGAACAGTACGACTTCGTATAGTCTGTGCTTTGATCCTTTCCTGTGAGTCCAGTATTAGTTTCCGATACACACTGCAGGTTCAATGTATTCTTTGGACCTTCACATTGACGATGAAACACAGAAATCGCGTCGGAATTAAATACAAAAGCCACAATGCAGCCTTAGGTATAAGAATAGAGACTATTCTTACAGTCGGTGATTTGAGCATTCCCTGTGAGACCAGTATTAGTTTCCGATACACCACTGCAGGTTCAATGTATTCCTTGGACCTTCACATTGACGATGAAACACAGAAATCACATCGGAATTAAATACATAAAGCACAATGCCGCATTAAGTGCAAGAACAGTACGACTTCGTATAGTCTGTGCTTTGATCCTTTCCTGTGAGACCAGTATTAGTTTCCGATACACGACTGTAGGTTCAATGTATTAATTGGACCTTCACATTGACGATGAAACACAGAAATCGCGTCGGAATTAAATACAAAAGCCACAATGCTGCCTTAGGTATAAGAATAGAGACTATTCTTACAGTCGGTGATTTGAGCATTCCCTGTGAGACCAGTATTAGTTTCCGATGCACCACTGCAGGTTCAATGTATTCCTTGGCCATACACATTGACGATGAAACACTGAAATTACATCGGAATTAAATACAAAAGGCACAATGCATTCTTAACAGCAAGAAGAGTGAGACTTCTTTGAGTCTGTGCTTTCATCTTTTCCTGTGAGACCATTATTAGTTTCCGATACACCACTGCAGGTTCAATGTATTCCTTGGACCTTCACATTGACGATGAAACACAGAAAACGCATCGGAATTAAATACAAAAGGAACAATGTTGCTTTAAGTACAAGAATAGAGACTGTTCTTACAGTCGGTGATTTAATCCTTTCCAATGAGACCAGTTTTAGTTTCTGATACACCAACGCAGGTTCAATGTATTCCTTGGACATTCACATTGACGATGAAACACAGAAATCGCATCGGAATTAAATTGAAAAGTCACATTGCCGCCTTAAGTAAAAGAATAGAGACTCTTCTTACAGTCGGTGGTTTAATCCTTTCCTGTGACACCAGTATTAGATTCCGATACACCACTGCAGGTTCAATGTATTCCTTGGACCTTCACATTGACGATGAAACACAGAAATCGCTTCGGAATTAAATACAAAAGGCACAATGCCGCCTTAGGTACAAGAATAGAGACTCTTCTTACTCTCGGTACTTTTATCCTTTCCTGTGAGACCAGTATTTGTTTCCGATACACCACTGCAGGTCTAATGTATTCCTTGGACCGTCACATAGACGATGAAACACAGACATCGCATCGGAACTAAATACAAATTGCACAATGCTGCCTTAAGTACAAGAATAGAGACTCTTCTTACAGTCGGTGCTTTGATCCTTTCCTATGACACCAGTATTAGTTTCCGATACACCACTGCAGGTTCAATGTATTCCTTGGACCTTCACATTGACGATGAAACACAGAAATCGCATCGGAATTAAACACAAAAGGAAGAATGCCGCTCTAAGTACAAGAATAGAGACTCTTCTTACAGTCGGTGATTTAATCCTTTCCTATGAGACCAGTGTTAGTTTCCGATACACCACTGCAGGTTTAATGTATTCCTTGGATCTTCACATTGACGATGAAACACAGATATCGCATCGGAATTAAATACAAAAGGAACAATGCCGCTTTAAGTACAAGAATAGAGTCTCTTCTTACAGTCGGTTCATTTAATAATTTTCCTATGAGACCAGTTTTAGTTGCCGATACACCACTGGTGGTTCAATGTATTCCTTGGACCTTCACATTGTCGATGAAACACAGAAATCGCATCGGAATTAAATACAAAAGGAACAATGCCGCTTTAAGTACATGAATAGAGTCTCTTCTTACAGTCGGTGATTTAATAATTTTCCTATGAGACCAGTTTTAGTTGCCGATACCCCACTGGTGGTTCAATGTATTCCTTGGACCTTCACATTGACGATGAAACACAGAAATCGCATCGGAATTAAGTACAAAAGGCACAATGCCGCCTTTGGTACAAGAATACAGACTCTTCTTACAGTCGGTGCTTTGATCCTTTCCTGTGACACCAGTATTAGTTTCCGATACACCACTGCAGGTCTAATGTATTCCTTGGACCTTCACATTGACGATGAAACACAGAAATCGCAACGGAATTAAATACAAATGGCACAATACCGCCTTAAGTACAAGAATAGACTCTTCTTACACTCGGTGCTTTGATCCTTTCCTATGAGACCAGTTTTTGTTTCTGATACACCACTGCAGGTTCAATGTATTCCTTTTACATACACATTGACGATGAAACACTGAAATTACATCAGAATTAAATACAAAAGGCACAATGCCGCCTTAAGTGCAAGAAGAGTGAGACTTCTTAGAGTCTGTGCTTTGATCCTTTCCTATGAGACCAGTTTTAGTTTCCGATACACCACCGCAGGTTCAATGTATTCCTTTTACATACACATTGACGATGAAACACTGAATTTACATCGGAATTAAATACAAAAGGCACACTGCCGCCTTAAGTAAAAGAATAGAGACTCTTCTTACAGTCGGTGCTTTGATCCTTTCCTGTGAGACCAGTATTTGTTTCCGATACACCACTACAGTTCTAATGAATTCCTTGGACCTTCACATTGACCATGAAACACAGAAATCGCATCGGAATTAAATACAAAAGGCACAATGCCACCTTAAGTACAAGAATAGAGACTCTTCTTACAGTCGGTGCTTTGATCCTTTGCTATGAGGCCAGTATTAGTTTCCGATACACCACTGCAGGTTCAATGTATTCCTCGGATCTTCACATTGACGATGAAACACAGAAATCGCATCGGAATTAAATACAAAAGGAACAATGCTGCTTTAAGTACAAGAATAGAGACTCTTCTTACAGTCGGTGACTTAATAATTTTCCTATGAAACCAGTTTTAGTTGCCAATACACCACTGCAGGTTCAATGTAGTCCTTCTTCACATTGACGATGAAACACAGAAATCGCATCGGAATTAAATACAAAAGGCACAATGCCGCCTTAAGTACAAGAATAGAGACTCTTCTTACACTCGGTGCTTTGATCCTCTCCTATGAGACCAGTTTTAGTTTCCGATACCCAACTGCAGGTTCAATGTATTCCTTTTACATACACATTGACGATGAAACACTGAATTTACATCAGAATTAAATACAAAAGGCAGAATGCCGCCTTAGGTGCAAGAAGAGTGAGACCTCTTAGAGTCTGTGCTTTGATCCTTTCCTGTGAGACCAGTATTAGTTTCCGATACACCACTACATGTTCAATGTATTCCTTCGACCTTCACATTGACGATGAAACACAGAAATCGCATCGGAATTAAATACAAAAGGCACAATGCCGCCTTAAGTACAAGAATAGAGATTCTTCTTTCAGTCGTGCTTTGATCCTTTCCTGTGAGACCAGTATTGGTTTCCGATACACCACTGCAGGTTCAATGTATTCCCTCGACCTTCACATTGACGATGAAACGCAGAAATCGCATCGGAATTAAATACAAAAGGCACGATGCCGCCTTAAGTACAAGAATAGAGACTCTTCTTACAGTCGGTGCTTTGATCCTTTCCTATGACACCAGTATTAGTTTCCGACACACCACTGCAGGTTCAATGTATTCCTTGGACCTTCACGTTGACGATGAAACACAGAAATCGCATCGGAATTAAATACAAAAGGCACAATGCCGCCTTAAGTACAATAATAGAGACTCTTCTTACAGTCGGTGCTTTGATTCTTTCCTATGAGACCAGTTTTAGTTTCCGATACACCACCGCAGGTTCAATGTATTCCTTTCACATACACATAGACGATGAAACACTGAATTTACATCGGAATTAAATACAAAAGGCACAATGCCGCCTTAAGTGCAAGAAGAGTGAGACTTCTTAGGGTCTGTGCTTTGATCCTTAACTGTGAGACCAGTATTAGTTTCCGATACACCACTGCAGGTTCAATGTATTCCTTGAACCTTCACATTGACGATGAAACACAGAAATAACATCATAGATAAATACAACAGGCACAATGATGCCTTAAGTGCAAGAAGCGTAAGACTTCTTAGTGTCTCTGCTTTGATCCTTTCCTGTGAGACCAGTATTAGTTTGCGATACACCACTGCAGGTACAATTTATTCCTTTTACATACACATTGACGTTGAAACACTGAATTTACATCGGAATTAAATACGAAAGGCACAATGCCGCCTTAAGTGCAAGAAGAGTGACACCTCTTAGAGTCTGTGCTTTGATCCTTTCCTGTGAGACCAGTATTAGTTTCCGATACACCACTGCAGGTTCAATGTATTCCTTGGACCTTCACGTTGACGATGAAACACAGAAATCGCATCGGAATTAAATACAAAAGGCACAATGCCGCCTTAAGTACAATAATAGAGACTCTTCTTACAGTCGGTGCTTTGATTCTTTCCTATGAGACCAGTTTTAGTTTCCGATACACCACCGCAGGTTCAATGTATTCCTTTCACATACACATAGACGATGAAACACTGAATTTACATCGGAATTAAATACAAAAGGCACAATGCCGCCTTAAGTGCAAGAAGAGTAAGACTTCTTAGAGTCTGTGCTTTGATCCTTTCCTGTGAGTCCAGTATTAGTTTCCGATACACCACTGCCGGTTCAATGTATTCCTTGGACCTTCACATTGACGATGAAACACAGAAATCACATCGGAATTAAATACAAAAAGCACAATGCCGCATTATGTGCAAGAACAGTACGACTTCGTATAGTCTGTGCTTTGATCCTTTCCTGTGAGACCAGTATTAGTTTCCGATACACGACTGCAGGTTCAATGTATTCTTTGGACCTTCACATTGACGATGAAACACAGAAATCGCGTCGGAATTAAATACAAAAGCCACAATGCAGCCTTAGGTATAAGAATAGAGACTATTCTTACAGTCGGTGATTTGAGCATTCCCTGTGAGACCAGTATTAGTTTCCGATACACCACTGCAGGTTCAAAGTATTCCTTGGCCATACACATTGACGATAAACACTGAAATTAGATCGGAATTAAACACAAAACTCACAATGCCGCCTTAGGTGCAAGAAGAATGAGACTTCTTACAGTTTGTGCTTTGATCGTTTCCTGTGAGACTTGTATTAGTTTCCAATACTACACTGCAGGTTCAATGTATTCCTTGGACCTTCACATTGACGATGAAACACAGAAATCACATCGGAATTAAATACATAAAGCACAATGCCGCATTAAGTGCAAGAACAGTACGACTTCGTATAGTCTGTGCTTTGATCCTTTCCTGTGAGACCAGTATTAGTTTCCGATACACGACTGCAGGTTCAATGTATTAATTGGACCTTCACATTGACGATGAAACACAGAAATCGCGTCGGAATTAAATACAAAAGCCACAATGCTGCCTTAGGTATAAGAATAGAGACTATTCTTACAGTCGGTGATTTGAGCATTCCCTGTGAGACCAGTATTAGTTTCCGATGCACCACTGCAGGTTCAATGTATTCCTTGGCCATACACATTGACGATGAAACACTGAAATTACATCGGAATTAAATACAAAAGGCACAATGCATTCTTAACAGCAAGAAGAGTGAGACTTCTTTGAGTCTGTGCTTTCATCTTTTCCTGTGAGACCATTATTAGTTTCCGATACACCACTGCAGGTTCAATGTATTCCTTGGACCTTCACATTGACGATGAAACACAGAAAACGCATCGGAATTAAATACAAAAGGAACAATGTTGCTTTAAGTACAAGAATAGAGACTGTTCTTACAGTCGGTGATTTAATCCTTTCCAATGAGACCAGTTTTAGTTTCTGATACACCAACGCAGGTTCAATGTATTCCTTGGACATTCACATTGACGATGAAACACAGAAATCGCATCGGAATTAAATTGAAAAGTCACAATGCCGCCTTAAGTAAAAGAATAGAGACTCTTCTTACAGTCGGTGGTTTAATCCTTTCCTATGACACCAGTATTAGATTCCGATACACCACTGCAGGTTCAATGTATTCCTTGGACCTTCACATTGACGATGAAACACAGAAATCGCTTCGGAATTAAATACAAAAGGCACAATGCCGCCTTAGGTACAAGAATAGAGACTCTTCTTACTCTCGGTACTTTGATCCTTTCCTGTGAGACCAGTATTTGTTTCCGATACACCACTGCAGGTCTAATGTATTCCTTGGACCGTCACATAGACGATGAAACACAGACATCGCATCGGAACTAAATACAAATTGCACAATGCTGCCTTAAGTACAAGAATAGAGACTCTTCTTACAGTCGGTGCTTTGATCCTTTCCTATGACACCAGTATTAGTTTCCGATACACCACTGCAGGTTCAATGTATTCCTTGGACCTTCACATTGACGATGAAACACAGAAATCGCATCGGAATTAAACACAAAAGGAAGAATGCCGCTCTAAGTACAAGAATAGAGACTCTTCTTACAGTCGGTGTTTTAATCCTTTCCTATGAGACCAGTGTTAGTTTCCGATACACCATTGCAGGTTCAATGTATTCCTTGGACATTCACATTGACGATGAAACACAGAAATCGCATCGGAATTAAATACAAAAGGCACAATTTCGCCTAAAGTAAAAGAATTGAGACTCTTCTTACAGTCGGTGCTTTGATCCTTTCCTATGACACCAGTATTAGTTTCCGATGCACCACTGCAGGTTCAATGTATTCCTTGGACCTTCACATTGACGATGAAACACAGAAATCGCATCGGAATTAAATACAAAAGGCACAATGCCGCCTTAAGTACAAGAATAGAGACTCTTCTTACTGTCGGTGCTTTGATCCTTTCCTGTGAGTCCAGTATTAGTTTCTGATACACCACTGCAGGTTCAATGTATTGTTTGGACCTTCACATTGACGATGAAACACAGAAATAACATCGGAAATAAATACAAAAAGCACAATGCCGCATTAAGTGCAATAACAGTAAGACTTCTTATAGTCTGTGTTTTGATCCTTTCCTGTGAGACCAGTATTAGTTTCCGATACACGACTGCAGGTTCAATGTATTCCTTGGACCTTCACATTGACGATGAAACACAGAAATCGCGTCGGAATTAAATACAAAAGCCACAGTGCTGCCTTAGGTATAAGAATAGAGACTATTCTTACAGTCGGTGATTTGAGCATTCCCTGTGAGACCAGTATTAGTTTCCGATACACCACTGCAGGTTCAATGTATTCCTTGGACATTCACATTGACGATGAAACACTGAAATTAGATCGGAATTAAATACAAAACTCACAATGCCGCCTTAAGTGCAAGAAGAGTGAGACTACTTACAATCTGTGCTTTGATCCTTTCCTGTGAGACTTGTATTAGTTTCAAATACTACACTGCAGGTTCAATGTATTCCTTGGACCTTCACATTGACGATGAAACACAGAAAGCGCGTCGGAATTAAATACAAAACGCACAAGGCCCCCTTAAGTACAAGATTAGTGACTCTTCTTACAGTCGGTGCTTTGAGCATTCCCTGTGAGACCAGTCTTAGTTTCCGATACACCACTGCTGGTTCAATGTATTCCTTGGACATACAAATTGACGATGAAACACTGAAAATACATCGGAATTAAATACAAAAGGCACAATGCATTCTTAACAGCAAGAAGAGTGAGACTTCTTAGAGTCTGTGCTTTCATCTTTTCCTGTGAGACCATTATTAGTTTCCGATACACCACTGCAGGTTCAATGTATTCCTTGGACCTTCACATTGACGATGATACACAGAAATCGCATCGGAATTATATACAAAAGGAACAATGTTCCTGTAAGTACAAGAATAGAGACTCTTCTTACAGTCGGTGATTTAATCCTTTCCAATGAGACAAGTTTTAGTTTCTGATACACCAATGCAGGTTCAATGTATTCCTTGGACATTCACGAGACCAGTTTTAGTTTCTGATACACCAATGCAGGTTCAATGTATTCCTTGGACATTCACATTGACGATGAAACACAGAAATCGCATCGGAATGTAATTCAAAAGGCACAATGCCGCCTTAAGTAAAAGAATAGAGACTCTTCTTACAGTCGGTGGTTTGATCCTTTCCTATGACACCAGTATTAGATTCCGATACACCACTGCAGGTTCAATGTATTCCTTGGACCTTCACATTGACGATGAAACACAGAAATCGCTTCGGAATTAAATACAAAATCCACAATGCCGCCATAGGTACAAGAATAGAGACTCTTCTTACTCTTGGTACTTTGATCCTTTCCTGTGAGACCAGTATTTGTTTCCGATACACCACTGCAGTTCTTATGTATTCCTTGGACTTCCACATAGACGATGAAACAGAAATCGCATCGGAACTAAATACAAATGGCACAATGCCGCCTTAAGTACAAGAATAGAGACTCTTCTTTCAGTCGGTGCCTTGATCCATTCCTATGACACCAGTATTAGTTTCCGATACACCACTGCAGGTTCAATGGATTCCTTGGACCTTCACATTGACGATGAAACACAGAAATCGCATCGGAATTAAACACAAAAGGAACAATGCCGCTTTAAGTACAAGAATAGAGACTCTTCTTACAGTCGGTGCTTTGATCCATTCCTATGACACCAGTATTAGTTTCCGATACACCATTGCAGGTTCAATGTATTCCTTGGACATTCACATTGACGATGTAACACAGAAATCGCATCGGAATTAAATACATAAAGCACAGTGCCGCCTTAAGTACAGGAATAGAGACTCTTCTTACAGTCGGTGCTTTGATTCTTTCCTATGAGACCAGTTTTAGTTTCCGATACACCACCGCAGGTTCAATGTATTCCTTTCACATACACATAGACGATGAAACACTGAATTTACATCGGAATTAAATACAAAAGGCACAATGCCGCCTTAAGTGCAAGAAGAGTAAGACTTCTTAGAGTCTGTGCTTTGATCCTTTCCTGTGAGTCCAGTATTAGTTTCCGATACACCACTGCCGGTTCAATGTATTCCTTGGACCTTCACATTGACGATGAAACACAGAAATCACATCGGAATTAAATACAAAAAGCACAATGCCGCATTATGTGCAAGAACAGTACGACTTCGTATAGTCTGTGCTTTGATCCTTTCCTGTGAGACCAGTATTAGTTTCCGATACACGACTGCAGGTTCAATGTATTCTTTGGACCTTCACATTGACGATGAAACACAGAAATCGCGTCGGAATTAAATACAAAAGCCACAATGCAGCCTTAGGTATAAGAATAGAGACTATTCTTACAGTCGGTGATTTGAGCATTCCCTGTGAGACCAGTATTAGTTTCCGATACACCACTGCAGGTTCAAAGTATTCCTTGGCCATACACATTGACGATGAAACACTGAAATTAGATCGGAATTAAACACAAAACTCACAATGCCGCCTTAGGTGCAAGAAGAATGAGACTTCTTACAGTTTGTGCTTTGATCGTTTCCTGTGAGACTTGTATTAGTTTCCAATACTACACTGCAGGTTCAATGTATTCCTTGGACCTTCACATTGACGATGAAACACAGAAATCACATCGGAATTAAATACATAAAGCACAATGCCGCATTAAGTGCAAGAACAGTACGACTTCGTATAGTCTGTGCTTTGATCCTTTCCTGTGAGACCAGTATTAGTTTCCGATACACGACTGCAGGTTCAATGTATTAATTGGACCTTCACATTGACGATGAAACACAGAAATCGCGTCGGAATTAAATACAAAAGCCACAATGCTGCCTTAGGTATAAGAATAGAGACTATTCTTACAGTCGGTGATTTGAGCATTCCCTGTGAGACCAGTATTAGTTTCCGATGCACCACTGCAGGTTCAATGTATTCCTTGGCCATACACATTGACGATGAAACACTGAAATTACATCGGAATTAAATACAAAAGGCACAATGCATTCTTAACAGCAAGAAGAGTGAGACTTCTTTGAGTCTGTGCTTTCATCTTTTCCTGTGAGACCATTATTAGTTTCCGATACACCACTGCAGGTTCAATGTATTCCTTGGACCTTCACATTGACGATGAAACACAGAAAACGCATCGGAATTAAATACAAAAGGAACAATGTTGCTTTAAGTACAAGAATAGAGACTGTTCTTACAGTCGGTGATTTAATCCTTTCCAATGAGACCAGTTTTAGTTTCTGATACACCAACGCAGGTTCAATGTATTCCTTGGACATTCACATTGACGATGAAACACAGAAATCGCATCGGAATTAAATTGAAAAGTCACAATGCCGCCTTAAGTAAAAGAATAGAGACTCTTCTTACAGTCGGTGGTTTAATCCTTTCCTATGACACCAGTATTAGATTCCGATACACCACTGCAGGTTCAATGTATTCCTTGGACCTTCACATTGACGATGAAACACAGAAATCGCTTCGGAATTAAATACAAAACCCACAATGCCGCCTTAGGTACAAGAATAGAGACTCTTCTTACTCTCGGTACTTTGATCCTTTCCTGTGAGACCAGTATTTGTTTCCGATACACCACTGCAGGTCTAATGTATTCCTTGGACCGTCACATAGACGATGAAACACAGACATCGCATCGGAACTAAATACAAATTGCACAATGCTGCCTTAAGTACAAGAATAGAGACTCTTCTTACAGTCGGTGCTTTGATCCTTTCCTATGACACCAGTATTAGTTTCCGATACACCACTGCAGGTTCAATGTATTCCTTGGACCTTCACATTGACGATGAAACACAGAAATCGCATCGGAATTAAACACAAAAGGAAGAATGCCGCTCTAAGTACAAGAATAGAGACTCTTCTTACAGTCGGTGTTTTAATCCTTTCCTATGAGACCAGTGTTAGTTTCCGATACACCATTGCAGGTTCAATGTATTCCTTGGACATTCACATTGACGATGAAACACAGAAATCGCATCGGAATTAAATACAAAAGGCACAATTTCGCCTAAAGTAAAAGAATTGAGACTCTTCTTACAGTCGGTGCTTTGATCCTTTCCTATGACACCAGTATTAGTTTCCGATGCACCACTGCAGGTTCAATGTATTCCTTGGACCTTCACATTGACGATGAAACACAGAAATCGCATCGGAATTAAATACAAAAGGCACAATGCCGCCTTAAGTACAAGAATAGAGACTCTTCTTACTGTCGGTGCTTTGATCCTTTCCTGTGAGTCCAGTATTAGTTTCCGATACACCACTGCAGGTTCAATGTATTGTTGGGACCTTCACATTGACGATGAAACACAGAAATAACATCGGAAATAAATACAAAAAGCACAATGCCGCATTAAGTGCAATAACAGTAAGACTTCTTATAGTCTGTGTTTTGATCCTTTCCTGTGAGACCAGTATTAGTTTCCGATACACGACTGCAGGTTCAATGTATTCCTTGGACCTTCACATTGACGATGAAACACAGAAATCGCGTCGGAATTAAATACAAAAGCCACAGTGCTGCCTTAGGTATAAGAATAGAGACTATTCTTACAGTCGGTGATTTGAGCATTCCCTGTGAGACCAGTATTAGTTTCCGATACACCACTGCAGGTTCAATGTATTCCTTGGACATTCACATTGACGATGAAACACTGAAATTAGATCGGAATCAAATACAAAACTCACAATGCCGCCTTAAGTGCAAGAAGAGTGAGACTACTTACAATCTGTGCTTTGATCCTTTCCTGTGAGACTTGTATTAGTTTCAAATACTACACTGCAGGTTCAATGTATTCCTTGGACCTTCACATTGACGATGAAACACAGAAAGCGCGTCGGAATTAAATACAAAACGCACAAGGCCCCCTTAAGTACAAGATTAGTGACTCTTCTTACAGTCGGTGCTTTGAGCATTCCCTGTGAGACCAGTCTTAGTTTCCGATACACCACTGCTGGTTCAATGTATTCCTTGGACATACAAATTGACGATGAAACACTGAAAATACATCGGAATTAAATACAAAAGGCACAATGCATTCTTAACAGCAAGAAGAGTGAGACTTCTTAGAGTCTGTGCTTTCATCTTTTCCTGTGAGACCATTATTAGTTTCCGATACACCACTGCAGGTTCAATGTATTCCTTGGACCTTCACATTGACGATGATACACAGAAATCGCATCGGAATTATATACAAAAGGAACAATGTTCCTGTAAGTACAAGAATAGAGACTCTTCTTACAGTCGGTGATTTAATCCTTCCAATGAGACAAGTTTTAGTTTCTGATACACCAATGCAGGTTCAATGTATTCCTTGGACATTCACGAGACCAGTTTTAGTTTCTGATACACCAATGCAGGTTCAATGTATTCCTTGGACATTCACATTGACGATGAAACACAGAAATCGCATCGGAATGTAATTCAAAAGGCACAATGCCGCCTTAAGTAAAAGAATAGAGACTCTTCTTACAGTCGGTGGTTTGATCCTTTCCTATGACACCAGTATTAGATTCCGATACACCACTGCAGGTTCAATGTATTCCTTGGACCTTCACATTGACGATGAAACACAGAAATCGCTTCGGAATTAAATACAAAATCCACAATGCCGCCATAGGTACAAGAATAGAGACTCTTCTTACTCTTGGTACTTTGATCCTTTCCTGTGAGACCAGTATTTGTTTCCGATACACCACTGCAGTTCTTATGTATTCCTTGGACTTCCACATAGACGATGAAACAGAAATCGCATCGGAACTAAATACAAATGGCACAATGCCGCCTTAAGTACAAGAATAGAGACTCTTCTTTCAGTCGGTGCCTTGATCCATTCCTATGACACCAGTATTAGTTTCCGATACACCACTGCAGGTTCAATGGATTCCTTGGACCTTCACATTGACGATGAAACACAGAAATCGCATCGGAATTAAACACAAAAGGAACAATGCCGCTTTAAGTACAAGAATAGAGACTCTTCTTACAGTCGGTGCTTTGATCCATTCCTATGACACCAGTATTAGTTTCCGATACACCATTGCAGGTTCAATGTATTCCTTGGACATTCACATTGACGATGTAACACAGAAATCGCATCGGAATTAAATACATAAAGCACAGTGCCGCCTTAAGTACAGGAATAGAGACTCTTCTTACAGTCGGTGCTTTGAGCATTCCCTGTGAGACCAGTCTTAGTTTCCGATACACCACTGCTGGTTCAATGTATTCCTTGGACATGCTAATTGACGATGAAACACTGAAATTACATCGGAATTAAATACAAAAGGCACAAAGCATTCTTAACAGCAAGAAGAGTGAGACTTCTTAGAGTCTGTGCATTCATCTTTTTCTGTGAGACCATTATTAGTTTCCGATACACCACTGCAGGTTCAATGTATTCCTTGGACCTTCACATTGACGATGAAACACAGAAATCGCATCGGAATTATATACAAAAGGAACAATGTTCCTTTAAGTACAAGAATAGAGACTCTTCTTACAGTCGGTGATTTAATCCTTTCCAATGAGACCAGTTTTAGTTTCTGATACACCAATGCAGGTTCAATGTATTCCCTGGACATTCTTATTGACGATGAAACACAGAAATCGCATCGGAATTAAATTCAAAAGGCACAATGCCGCCTTAAGTAAAAGAATAGAGACTCTTTTTACTGTCGGTGGTTTGATCCTTTCCTATGACACCAGTATTAGATTCCGATACACCACTGCAGGTTCACTGTATTCCTTGGACCTTCACATTGACGATGAAACACAGAAATCGCTTCGGAATTAAATACAAAATCCACAATGCCGCCTTAGGTACAAGAATAGAGACTCTTCTTACTGTCGGTGCTTTGATCCTTTCCTGTGAGACCAGTATTAGTTTCCGATACACCACTGCAGGTTCAATGAATTCCTTGGACGCACACATTGACAAGGAAACACTAAAGTTACATCGGAATTAAATACAAAGGGCACAATGCCGCCTTAAGTGTAAGAAGAGTGAGACTTCTTAGAGTCTGTTGTTTGATCCCCTCCTGTGCGACCAGTATTAGTTTCCGATACACCACTGCAGGTTCAATGTATTCCTTGGACCTTCACATTGACGATGAAACACAGATATCGCATCGGTATTAAATACAAAAGGCACAATGCCGACTTAAGTGCAAGAAGAGTGAGACTTCTTATAATCTGTGCTTTGATCCTTTCCTGTGAGACCAGTATTAGTTTCCGATACACCACTGCAGGTTCAATGAATTCCTTGGACATACACATTGACAAGGAAACACTAAAGTTACATCGGAATTAAATACAAAAGGCACAATGCCGCCATAAGTGTAAGAAGGGTGAGACTTCTTAGAGTCTGTGGTTTGATCCCCTCCTGTGGGACCAGTATTAGTTTCCGATACACCACTGCAGGTTCAATGTATTCCTAGGACCTACACATTGACGATGTAACACAGAAATCGCATCGGAATTAAATACATAAAGCACAATGCCGCCTTAAGTACAGGAATAGAGACTCTTCTTACAGTCGGTGCTATGAGCATTCCCTGTGAGACCAGTATTAGTTTCCGATACACGACAGCAGGTTCAATGTGTTCCTTGGACATACACATTGACGATGAAACACTGACTTTACATCGGAATTAAATACAAAAGGCAAAATGCCGCCTTAAGTGCCAGAAGAGTGAGACTTCTTAGAGTCTGTGCTTTGATCCTTTCCTGTGAGACCAGTATTAGTTTCCGATACACCACTGCAGTTTCAATGTATTCCTTGAACGTACACATTGACGATGAAACACTGAAACTACATCGGAATTGAATACAAAGAGCACAATGCCGGCTTAGGTGCAAGAAGAGAGAGACTTCTTAGAGTCTGTGCTTTGATCCTTACCTGTGACACCAGTATTAGTTTCCGATACACCACTGCCGGTTCAATGTATTCCTTAGAACTTCACATTGACGATGAAACACAGAAATCGCATCGGAATTAAATACAAAAGGCACAAAGCCGCATAAAGTGCAAGAAGAGTAAGACTTCTTAGAGTCTGTGCTTTGATCCTTTCCTGTGAGACCAGTATTAGTTTCCAATACTACACTGCAGGTTCAATGTACTCCTTGGACATTCACATTGACGATGAAACACAGAAAGCGCATCGGAATTAAATACAAAAGGCACAAGGCCGCCTTATGTACAAGAACAGAGACTCTTCCTACAGTCGGTGCTTTGAGCATTCCCTGTGAGACCAGTCTTAGTTTCCGATACACCACTGCTGGTTCAATGTATTCCTTGGACATACACATTGACGATGAAACACTGAAATTACATCGGAATTAAATACAAAACTCACAATGCCGCCTTAAGTGCATGAAGAGTGAGACTTCTTAGAGTCTGTGCTTTGACCCTTTTCTGCGAGACCAGTATTAGTTTCCGATACACCACTGCAGGTTCAATGTATTCCTTGGACATACACATTGACGATGAAACACTGAAATTACATCGGAATTAAATACAAAAGGCACAATGCATTCTTAACAGCAAGAAGAGTGAGACTTCTTAGAGTCTGTGTTTTCATCTTTTCCTGTGAGACCATTATTAGTTTCCGATACACCACTGCAGGTTCATTGTATTCCTTGGACCTTCACATTGACGATGAAACACAGAAATCGCATCGGAATTATATACAAAAGGAACAATGTTCCTTTAAGTACAAGAATAGAGACTCTTCTTACAGTCGGTGATTCAATCCTTTCGAATGAGACCAGTTTTAGTTTCTGATACACCAATGCAGGTTAAATGTATTCCTTGGACATTCACATTGACGATGAAACACAGAAATGGCATCGGAATTAAATTCAAAAGGCACAATGCCGCATTAAGTAAAAGAATAGAGACTCTTCTTACAGTCGGTGGTTTGATCCTTTCCTATGACACCAGTATTAGATTCCGATACACCACTGCAGGTTCAATGTATTCCTTGGACCTTCACATTGACGATGTAACATAGAAATCGCTTCGGAATTAAATACAAAAGGCTCAATGCCACCTTAGGTACAAGAATAGAGACTCTTCTTACTCTCGGTGCTTTGATCCTTTCCTGTGAGACCAGTATTTGTTTCCGATACACCACTGCAGGTCTAATTTATTCCTTGGACTTTCACATAGACGATGAAACACAGAAATCGCATCGGAACTAAATACAAATGGCACAATGCCGCCTTAGGTACAAGAATGGAGACTCTTCTTACAGTCGGTGCCTTGATCCTTTCCTATGACACCAGTATTAGTTTCCGATACACCACTGCCGGTTCAATGTATTCCTTAGAACTTCACATTGACGATGAAACACAGAAATCGCATCGGAATTAAATACAAAAGGCACAAAGCCGCATTAAGTGCAAGAAGAGTAAGACTTCTTAGAGTCTGTGCTTTGATCCTTTCCTGTGAGACCAGTATTAGTTTCCAATACTACACTGCAGGTTCAATGTACTCCTTGGACATTCACATTGACGATGAAACACAGAAAGCGCATCGGAATTAAATACAAAAGGCACAAGGCCGCCTTATGTACAAGAACAGAGACTCTTCCTACAGTCGGTGCTTTGAGCATTCCCTGTGAGACCAGTCTTAGTTTCCGATACTCCACTGCTGGTTCAATGTATTCCTTGGACATACACATTGACGATGAAACACTGAAATTACATCGGAATTAAATACAAAACTCACAATGCCGCCTTAAGTGCATGAAGAGTGAGACTTCTTAGAGTCTGTGCTTTGACCCTTTTCTGCGAGACCAGTATTAGTTTCCGATACACCACTGCAGGTTCAATGTATTCCTTGGACATACACATTGACGATGAAACACTGAAATTATATCGGAATTAAATACAAAAGGCACAATGCATTCTTAACAGCAAGAATAGTGAGACTTCTTAGAGTCTGTGTTTTCATCTTTTCCTGTGAGACCATTATTAGTTTCCGATACACCACTGCAGGTTCAATGTATTCCTTGGACCTTCACATTGACGATGAAACACAGAAATCGCATCGGAATTATATACAAAAGGAACAATGTTCCTTTAAGTACAAGAATAGAGACTCTTCTTACAGTCGGTGATTTAATCCTTTCCAATGAGACCAGTTTTAGTTTCTGATACACCAATGCAGGTTAAATGTATTCCTTGGACATTCACATTGACGATGAAACACAGAAATCGCATCGGAATTAAATTCAAAAGGCACAATGCCGCATTAAGTAAAAGAATAAAGACTCTTCTTACAGTCGGTGGTTTGATCCTTTCCTATGACACCAGTATTAGATTCCGATACACCACTGCAATTTCAATGTCTTCCTTGGACCTTCACATTGACGATGAAACATAGAAATCGTTTCGGAATTAAATACAAAAGGCTCAATGCCGCCTTAGGTACAAGAATAGAGACTCTTCATACTCTCGGTGCTTTGATCCTTTCCTGTGAGACCAGTATTTGTTTCCGATACACCACTGCAGGTCTAATTTATTCCTTGGACTTTCACATAGACGATGAAACACAGAAATCGCATCGGAACTAAATACAAATGGCACAATGCCGCCTTAGGTACAAGAATGGAGACTCTTCTTACAGTCGGTGCCTTGATCCTTTCCTATGACACCAGTATTAGTTTCCGATTCACCACTGCAGGTTCAATGTATTCCTTGGACCTTCCCATTGACGATGAAACACAGAAATCGCATCGGAATTAAATACAAAAGGCACAATGTCGCCTTAAGTAAAAGAATTGAGACTCTTCTTACAGTCGGTGCTTTGATCCTTTCCTATGACACCAGTATTAGTTTCCGATACACCACTGCAGGTTCAATGTATTCCTTGGACCTTCACATTGACTATGAAACACAGAAATCGCATCGGAGTTAAATACAGAAGGCACAATGCCGCCTTAAGTACAAGAATAGACACTCTTCATACTGTCGGTGCTTTGATCCTTTCCTGTGAGACCAGTATTTGTTTCCGATACACCACTGCAAGTCTAATGTATTCCGTGGACCTTCACATTGACGATGAAACACAGAAATCGCATCGAAACTAAATACAAATGGCACAATGCCGCCTTAAGTACAAGAGTAGAGACTCTTCTTACAGTCGGTGCTTTGCTCCTTTCCTATGACACCAGTATTAGTTTCCGATACACCACTGCAGGTTCAATGTATTCCTTGGACATACACATTGACGATGAAACACAGATATCGCATCGGTATTAAATACAAAAGGCACAATGCCGACTTAAGTGCAAGAAAAGTGAGACTTCTTAGAGTCTGTGTTTTGATCCTTTCCTGTGAGACCAGTATTAGTTTCCGATACACCACTGCAGGTTCAATGTATTCCTTGAACGTACACATTGACGATGAAACACTGAAATTACATCGGAATTAAATACAAAGGGCACAATGCCGGCTTGGTGCAAGAAGAGAGAGACTTCTTAGAGTCTGTGCTTTGATCCTTTCCTGTGAGACCAGTATTACTTTCCGATACACCACTGCAGGTTCAATGTATTCCTTGGACCTTCACATTGACGATGAAACACAGAAATCCCATCGCAATTAAATACAAAAGGCACAATGCCGCCTTAAGTACAGGAATAGGGACTCTTCTTACAGTCGGTGCTTTGATCCTTTCCTGTGAGACCAGTATTTGTTTCCGATACACCACTGCCGGTTCAATGTATTCCTTAGACCTTCACATTGACTATGAAACACAGAAATAGCACCGGAATTATATACAAAAGGCACAAAGCCGCATTAAGTGCAAGAAGAGTAAGACTTCTTGGAGTCTGTGCTTTGATCCTTTCCTGTGAGACCAGTATTAGTTTCCAATACAACACTGCAGGTTCAATGTACTCCTTGGACATTCACATTGACGATGAAACACAGAAAGCGCATCGGAATTAAATACAAAAGGCACAAGGCCGCCTTAATTACAAGATCAGAGACTCTTCCTACAGTCGGTGCTATGAGCATTCCCTGTGAGTCCAGTCTTAGTTTCCGATACACCACTGCTTTTTCAATGTATTCCTTGGACATACACATTGACGATGAAACACTGAAATTACATCGGAATTAAATACAAAACTCACAATGCCGCCTTAGGTGCATGAAGAGTGAGACTTCTTAGAGTCTGTGCTTTGACCCTTTTCTGCGAGACCAGTATTAGTTTCCGATACACCACTGCAGGTTCAATGTATTCCTTGGACCTTCACATTGACGATGAGACACAGAAATCGCATCCGAATTAAATACAAAAGGCACAATGCCGCCTTAAGTTCAAGAAGATAGACACTTCTTAGAGTCTGTGCATTGATCCTTTCCTGTGAGACCCGTATTAGTTTCCGATACACCACGGCGGTTCAATGTATTCCTTGGACCTTCACATTGACGAGGAAACACAGAAATCGTGTCGGAATTAAATACATAAGCAGCAATGCTGCCTTAAGTATAAGAATAGAGACTCTTCTTACAGTCGGTGTTTTGAGCATTCCCTGTGAGACCAGTATTAGTTTCCGATACACCACTGCCGGTACAATGTAATCGTGGGACATACACATTGACGATGAAACACTGAAATTAGATCCGAATTAAGTACAAAACTCACAACGCCGCCTTAAGTGCAAGAAGAGTTTGACTACTTAGAGTCTGTGCATTGATTTTTTCCTGTGAGACCAGTAATAGTTTCCGATACACCACTGCTGGTTCAATGTATTCCTTGGACATACACATTGACGATGAAACACAGACATCGCGTCGGAATTAAATACAAAAGGCTAAATGCCGCCTTAAGTGCAAGAAGAGTGAGACTTCTTAGAGTCTGTGCATTGATCCTTTCCTGTGGGACCAGTATTAGTTTCCGATACTCCACTGCAGGTTCAATGTATTCCTTGGACCTTCACATTGACGATGAAACACAGAAATCGTGTCGGAATTAAATACTAAAGGCACAATGGCGCCTTTAGTATAAGAATAGAGACTCTTCTTACAGTCGGTGCTTTGAGCATTCCCTGTGAGACCAGTATTAGATTCCGATACACCACTGCAGGTTCAATGTATTCCTTGGACATACACTTTGACGATGAAACACTGAAATTAGATTGGAATTAATTACAAAAGGCACAATGCCGCCTTAAGTGCAAGAAGAGTGAGCCTTCTTAGAGTGTGTGCTTTGATCCTTTACTGTGAGACCAGTATTAGTTTCCGATACACCACAGCAGGTCCAATGTATTCCTTGGACCTTCAAATTGACCATGATATACAGAAATCGCATCGGAATTAAATTCAAAAGGGACAATGCTGCCTTAAGTGCAAAAAGTGTGAGACTTCTTAGAGTCTGTCATTTGATCCTTTCTTGTGAGACCAGTATTAGTTTTCGATACACCACTGCAGGTTCAATGTATTCCTTGGACCTTCACATTGACGATGAAACACAGAAATCGCATCCGAATTAAATACGAAAGGCACAATGCCGCCCTAAATTCAAGACGAGAGACACTTCTTAGAGTCTGTGCTTTGATCCTCTCCTGTGAGACCAGTATTAGTTTCCGGTAGACCACGGCAGGTTCAATGTATTCCTTGGACCTTCACATTGACGATGAAACACAGAAATCGCGTCGGAATTAAATACAAAAGCAACAATGCTGCCTGAAGTATAAGAATAGAGACTCTTCTTACAGTCGGTGTTTTGAGCATTCCCTGTGAGACCAGTACTAGTTTCCGATACACCACTGCCGGTTTAATGTATTCGTTAACATACAGATTGACGATGAAACACTGAAATTAGATCGGAATTAAACACAAAACTCACAACGCCGCCTTAAGTCCAAGAAGAGTGAGACTTCTTAGAGTCTGTGCTTTCATTTTTTCCTGTGAGACCAGTATTAGTTTCCGATACTCCACTGCAGTTTCAATGTATTCCTTGGACGATCGCATTGACGATGTAACACAGAAATCGCATCGGAAATAAATACATAAGGCACAATGCCGCCTTAAGTACAGGAATGGAGACCCCTGTTAAGGTCGGTGCTTTGAGCATTCCCTGTGAGACCAGTATTAGTTTCCGATACACCACGGCAGGTTCAATGTATTCCTTGTACCTTCACATTGACGATGAAACACAGAAATCGCATCCGAATTAAATATGAAAGGCACAATGCCGCCTTAAGTTCTTGACGAGAGACACTTCTTAGAGTCTGTGCTTTGATCCTTTCCTGTGAGACCAGTATTAGTTTCCGATAGACCACGGCAGGTTCAATGTATTCCTTGGACCGTCACATTGACGATGAAACACAGAAATCGCGTCGGAATTAAATACAAAAGCAACAATGCTGCCTTAAGTATAAGAATAGAGACTCTTCTTACAGTCGGTGCTTTGAGCAATCCCTGTGAGACCAGTATTCGTTTCCGATTCACCACTGCTGGGTCAATGCATTCCTTGGACATACACATTGACGATGAAACACAGAAATCGCATCGGAATTAAATACAAAAGGCACAATGCCGCCTTAAGTGCAAGAAGAGTGAGACTTCTTAGAGTCTGTGCATTGATCCTTTCCTGTGAGACCAGTATTAGTTTCCGATACACCACTGCAGGTTCAATGTATTCCTTCGACCTTCACATTGACGATGAAACACAGAAATCGCATCAGAATTAAATACAAAAGGCACAATGCTGCCTTAAGTACAAGAATAGAAACTCTTCTTAATGTCGGTGCTTTGATCCTTTCCTATGAGACCAGTTTTAGTTTCCGATACACAACCGCAGGTTCAATGTATTCCTTTTACATACATACATTAGGTGCAAGCAGAGAGAGACTTCTTAGACTCTGTGCATTGATCCTTTCCTGTGAGACCAGTATTAGTTTTCGATACACCACTGCAGGTTCAATGTATTCCTTGGACCTTCACATTGACGATGAAACACAGAAATCGCATCCGAATTAAATACGAAAGGCACAATGCCGCCTTAAGTGCAAGAAGAGTGAGATTTCTTATGGTCTGTGCTTTGATCCTTAACTCTGAGACCAGTATTAGTTTCCGATACACCACTGCAGGTTCAATGCATTCCTTGGATCTTCACATTGACGATGAACACACAGAAATCACATCGGAGATAAATACAACAGGCACAATGATGCCTTAAGTGCAAGAAGCGTAAGACTTCTTAGTGTCTCTGCTTTGATCCTTTCCTGTGAGACCAGTATTAGTTTTCGATACACCACTGCAGGTTCAATGTATTCCTTTTACATACTCATTGACGATGAAACACTGAAATTACATCAGAATTAAATACAAAAGGCACAATGCCGCCTTCAGTGCAAGAAGAGTGAGACTTCTTAGTGTCTGTGCTTTGATCCTTTCCGGTGAGACCAGTATTAGTTTCCGATACACCACTGCAGGTTCAATGTATTCCTTGGACCTTCACATTGACGATGAAACACAGAAATCGCAACGGAATTAAATACAAATGGCACAATGCCGCCTTAAGTACAAGAATAGAGACACTTCTTACACTCGGTGCTTTGATCCTTTCCTATGAGACCAGTATTAGTTTCCGACACACCACTGCAGGTTCAATGTATTCCTTGGACCTTCACGTTGACGATGAAACACAGAAATCGCATCAGAATTAAATACAAAAGGCACAATGCCGCCTTAAGTACAAGAATAGAGACTCTTCTTCCAGTCGGTGCTTTGATCCTTTCCTGTGACACCAGTATTAGTTTCTGATACACCACTGCAGGTTCAATGTATTCCTTCGACCTATACATTGACGATGAAACACAGATATCGCATCGGAATTAAATACAAAAGGCACAATGCCGCCTTAAGTACAAGAATAGAGACTCTTCTTACAGTCGGTGCTTTGATCCTTTCCTATGACCCCAGTATTAGTTTCCGACACACCACTGCAGGTTCAATGTATTCCTTGGACCTTCACGTTGACGATGAAACACAGAAATCGCATCGAAATTAAATACAAAAGGCACAATTCCGCCTTAAGTACAAGAATAGAGACACTTCTTACAGTCGGTTCATTGATCCTTTCCTATGAGACCAGTTTTAGTTTCCGATACACCACCGCAGGTTCAATGTATTCCTTTTACATACACATTGACGATGAAACACTGAATTTACATCGGAATTAAATACAAAAGGCAGAATGCCGCCTTAAGTACAAGAATAGAGACTCTTCTTACAGTCGGTGCTTTGATCCTTTCCTATGACCCCAGTATTAGTTTCCGACACACCACTGCAGGTTCAATGTATTCCTTGGACCTTCACGTTGACGATGAAACACAGAAATCGCATCAGAATTAATTACAAAAGGCACAATGCCGCCTTAAGTACAAGAATAGAGACTCTTATTTCAGTCAGTGCTTTGATCCTTTCCTGTGAGACCAGTATTAGTTTCCGATACACCACTGCAGGTTCAATGTATTCCTTCGACCTTCACATTGACGATGAAACACTGAAATCGCATCGGAATTAAATACAAAAGGCACAATGCAGCCGTAAGTACAAGAATAGAGACTCTTCATACAGTCGGTGCTTTGATCCTTTCCTATGACATCAGTATTAGTTTCCGACACACCACTGCAGGTTCAATGTATTCCTTGGACCTTCACGTTGACGATGAAACTCAGAAATCGCATCGGAATTAAATACAAAAGGCACAATGGCGTCTTAAGTAAAGGAATAGAGACTCTTCTTACTGTCGGTGCTTTGATCCATTCCTGTGAGACCAGTATTTGTTTCCGATACACCACTGCAGGTCTAATGTATTCCTTGTACCTTCACATTGTCGATGAAACACAGAAATCGCATCGGAACTAAATACAAATGGCACAATGCCGCCTTAAGTACAAGAATAGAGACTCTTTTTACAGTCGGTGCTTTACTCCTTTCCTATGAGACCAGTTTTAGATTCCGATACACCACTGCAGGTTCAATGTATTCCTTTTAAACACACATTGACGATGAAACACTGAAATTAAATCGGAATTAAATAGAAAAGGCACAATAACGCCTTAAGTGCAAGAAGAGTGAGATTTCTTAGAGTCTGTGCTTTGATCCTTTCCTGTGAGGCCAGTATTAGTTTCCAATACACCACTGCAGGTTCAATATATTCCTTGGACCTTCACATTGACGATGAAACACAGAAATCGCATCGGAATTAAAAACAAAAGGCACAATGCCTCCTTAAGTACAAGAATAGAGACTCTTCTCTCAGTCGGTGCTTTGATCCTTTCCTGTGAGACCAGTATTAGTGTCCGATACACCACCGCAGGTTCAATGTATTCCTTTTACATACACATTGACGATGAAACACTGAATTTACATCGGAAATAAATACAAAAGGCTCAATGCCGCCTTAAGTGCAAGAGGAGTTAGACTTCTTAGAGTCTGTGCTTTGATCCTTAACTGTGAGACCAGTATTAGTTTCCGATACACCACTGCAGGTTCAATGTATTCTTTGGACCTTCACATTGACGATGAAACACAGAAATCACTCGGAGATAATTGCAACAGGCACAATGCCGCTTTAAGTGCAAGACGAGTAAGCCTTCTTAGAGTCTGTGCTTTGATCCTTTCCTGTTAGACCAGTATTAGTTTCCGATACACCACTGCAGGTTCAATGTATTCCTTGGACATACACATTGACGATGAAACACAGATATCGCATCGGAATTAAATACAAAAGGCACAATGCCGACTTAAGTGCAAGAAGAGTGAGACTTCCTATAGTCTGTGCTTTGATGCTTTCCTGTGAGACCAGTATTAGTTTCCGAGACTCCACTGCGGGTTCAATGTGTTCCTTAGACATACACTATGACGATGAAACACTGACATTACATCGGAATTAAATACAAAAGGCACAATGCCGCCTTAAGTGCAAGAAGAGTGAGACTTCTTAGAGTCTGTGCTTTGATCCTTTCCTGTGAGACCAGTATTAGTTTCCGATACACCACTGCAGGTTCAATGTGTTCCTTAGACATACACATTGACGATGAAACATTGGCATTACATCGGAATTAAATACAAAAGGAACAATGCCGCTTCAAGTACAAGAATAGAGCCTCTTCTTACAGTCGGTGATTTAATAATTTTCCTATGAGACCAGTTTTAGTTGCCGATACACCACTGCAGGTTCAATGTATTCGTTGGACCTTCACATTGACGATGAATCACAGAAATCGCATCGGAATAAAATATAAAAGGCACAATGCCGCCTTTAGTACAAGAATAGAGACTCTTCTTCCAGTCGGTGCTTTGATCCTTTCCTATGACCCCAGTATTAGTTTCCGACACACCACTGCAGGTTCAATGTATTCCTTGGACCTTCACGTTGACGATGAAACACAGAAATCGCATCGTAATTAAATACTAAAGGCACAATTCCGCCTTAAGTACAAGAATAGAGACACTTCTTATAGTCGGTTCTTTGATCCTTTCCTATGAGACCAGTTTTAGTTTCCGATACACCACCGCAGGTTCAATGTATTCCTTTTACATACACATTGACGATGAAACACTGAATTTACATCGGAATTAAATACAAAAGGCACAATGCCGCCTTAAGTACAAGAATAGAGACTCTTCTTACAGTCGGTGTTTTGATCCTTTCCTATGACCCCAGTATTAGTGTCCGACACACCACTGCAGGTTCAATGCATTCCTTGGACCTTCACGTTGACGATGAAACACAGAAATCGCATCAGAATTAAATACAAAAGGCACAATGCCGCCTTAAGTACAAGAATAGAGACTCTTATTTCAGTCAGTGCTTTGATCCTTTCCTGTGAGACCAGTATCAGTTTCCGATACAACACTGCAGGTTCAATGTATTCCTTCGACCTTCACATTGACGATGAATCACAGAAATCGCATCGGAATAAAATATAAAAGGCACAATGCCGCCTTTATTACAAGAATAGAGACTCTTCTTCCAGTCGGTGCTTTGATCCTTTCCTATGACCCCAGTATTAGTTTCCGACACACCACTGCAGGTTCAATGTATTCCTTGGACCTTCACGTTGACGATGAAACACAGAAATCGCATCGTAATTAAATACTAAAGGCACAATTCCGCCTTAAGTACAAGAATAGAGACACTTCTTATAGTCGGTTCTTTGATCCTTTCCTATGAGACCAGTTTTAGTTTCCGATACACCACCGCAGGTTCAATGTATTCCTTTTACATACACATTGACGATGAAACACTGAATTTACATCGGAATTAAATACAAAAGGCACAATGCCGCCTTAAGTACAAGAATAGAGACTCTTCTTACAGTCGGTGTTTTGATCCTTTCCTATGTCCCCAGTATTAGTGTCCGACACACCACTGCAGGTTCAATGCATTCCTTGGACCTTCACGTTGACGATGAAACACAGAAATCGCATCAGAATTAAATACAAAAGGCACAATGCCGCCTTAAGTACAAGAATAGAGACTCTTATTTCAGTCAGTGCTTTGATCCTTTCCTGTGAGACCAGTATTAGTTTCCGATACAACACTGCAGGTTCAATGTATTCCTTCGACCTTCACATTGACGATGAAACATTGAAATCGCATCGGAATTAAATACAAAAGGCACAAAGCCGCCACAAGTACAAGAATAGAGACTCTTCTTACAGTCGGTGCTTTGAGCATTCCCTGTGAGACCAGTATTAGTTTGCGATACACCACTGCAGGTTCAATGTATTCCTTGGACACACACGTGACGATGAAACACTGAAATTAGATCGGAATTTAATACAAAAGGAACAATGCAACTTAAGTGAAAGAAGAGTGAGACTTCTTAGAGTCTGTGCTTTGATCCTTTCCTGTGAAACAGTATTAGTTTCCGATACACCACTGCAGGTTCAATGTATTCATTGACCTTCACATTGACGATGAAACACAGAAATCGCATTGGAATTAAATACAAAAGCAAAATGCCGAATTAAGTACAAGAATAGAGACTCTTCTTAAAGTCGGTGCTTTGAGCATTCCCTGTGAGACAAGTCTTAGTTTCCGATACACCACTGCAGGATCAATGTATTCCTAGGACATACACGTTGTCGATGAACCACTGAAATTACATCGGAATTAAATACAAAAGGCGCAATGCTGCCTTAAATGCAAGAAGAGTGAGACTTCTTAGAGTCTGTGCTATGATCCTTTCCTGTGAGACCAGTATCAGTTTCCGATACACCACTGCAGGGTCAATGTGTGTCTTGGACCTTCACATTGACGATGAAACACAGATATCGCATCGCAATTAAATACAAAAGGCACAATGCCGCCTTAAATATAAGAATAGAGACTCCTCTTACAGTCGCTGTTTTGAGCATTCCCTGTGAGACCAGTATTAGTTACTGACACACCACTGCAGGTTCAATGTATTCCTTGGACATACACATTGACGATGAAAGACTGAAATTAAATCGGTATCGAATACAAAACTCACAATCCCGCCTTAAGTGCAAGAGGAGTGAGACTTTTTAGAGTCTGTGGTTTGATCCTTTCCTGTGACACCAGTATTAGTTTCCGATACACCACTGCTGGTTCAATCTATTCCTTTTACCTTCATATTGACGATGAAACACAGAAATCGCATAGGAATTAAATACAAAAGGCACAATGCCGCCTTAAGTGCAAGAAGAGTGAGACTTCTTAGAGTCTGTGCATTGATCATTTCCTCTGAGACCAGTATTAGTTTCCGATACTCCACTGCAGGTCAATGTATTCCTTGGACCTTCATATTGACGATGAAACACAGAAATCTCATCGGAATTAAATACAAAAGGCACAATGCCGCCTTAAGTACAAGAATAGAGACTCTTCTTACAGTCGGTGCTTTGAACATTCCCTGTAAGACCAGTATTAGTTTCCTATACACCACTGCAGGTTCAATGTATTCCTTGGACTCACACGTTGACGATGAAACACTGAAATTGAATCGGAATGAAATACAAATGGCACAATGCAACTTAAGTGCATGAAGAGTGAGACTTTTTAGAGTCTGTGGTTTGATCCTTTCCTGTGAACCTGTATTAGTTTCCGATACACCACTGCAGGTTCAATGTATCTACTGGACCTTCACATTGATGATGAAACACAGAAATCGCATCGCAATTATATACAAAAGGCACAATGCCGCCTTAAGTACAAGAATAGGGACTCTTCTTACAGTCGGTGCTTTGATCCTTTCCTATGAGACCAGTATTAGTTTCCAATACATCACTGCAGGTTCAATATATTCCTTCGACCTTCACATTGACGATGAAACACAGAAATCGCATCGGAATTAAATACAAAAGGCAAAATGCCGCCATAAGTACAAAAATAGAGACTCTTCTTAAGGTCGGTGCTTTGAGCATTCCGTGTGAGACCAGTATTAGTTTCCGATACACCACTGCAGTTTCAATGTTTTTTTTGGACATACACAATGACAATGAAACACTGAAATTACATCAGAATTAAATACAAATGGAACAATTCCGCCTTAAGAGCAAGAAGAGTGAAACTTCTTAAAATCTGTGCTTTGATCCTTTCCTGTGAGACCAGTATTAGTTTGAGATACACCACTGCAGTTTCAATGTGTGCCTTGAACCTTCGCATTGACGATGAAACACAGATATCTCATCGGTATTAAATTCAAAAGGCACAATGCCGCTTTAAGTGCAAGAACAGTGTGACTTCTTAGAGTCTGTGCTATGGTCCATTCCTGTAAGACCAGTATTAGTTTCCGACACACCACTGCAGGTCCAATGTACTCCTTGGACCTTCACATTGACGATGAAACACAGAAATCGCGTCGGAATTAAATACAAAAGGCACAATGCCGCCTAAAATATAAGAATAGGGACTCGTCTCTCAGTCGGTGTTTTGAGCATTCCCTGTGAGACCAGTATTAGTTTCTGACACACCTCTGCTGATTCAATGTATTCCCTGGACATACACATTGACGATAAACACCTGAAATTACATCGGAATTAAATACAAAATGCGCAGTGCCACCTTAAGTGGAAGAAGAGTGAGACTTCTTAGAGTCTGTTCTTTGATCCTTTCCTGTGAGACCAGTATTAGTTTCCGATACTCCTCTGCAGGGTCAATGTATTCCTTCGACCTTCACATTGACGATGAAACACAGAAATCGCATCGAAATTAAATAGAAAAGGCGCAATGCCGCATTAAGTGCAAGAAGAGTGACACTTCTTAGAGTCTGTGCTTTGATCCTTTCCTGTGTGACCAGGATTAGTTTCCGATAGCCCACTGCAGGTTCAATGTATTCCTTGGATCTTCACATTGACGATGAAACACAGAAATCGCATCTGTGCTTTGATCCTTTCCTGCAGGTTCAATGTATTCCTTGGATACAAAAGGCACAATGCCGCCTTAAGTACAAGAATTGGGACTCTTCTTACTGTCGTGCTATGAGCATTCCCTGTGAGACCAGTATTAGTTTCCGATACACCACTGCAGGTTCAATGTATTCCTTGGACCTTCACATTGACGATGAAACATAGAAATCGCATCGGAATTAAATACAAAAGCAAAAATGCCGCCCTAAGTACAAGAAGCGAGACACTTCCTAAAGTCGGTGCTTTGAACATTCCCTGTGAGACCAGTCTTAGTTTCCCATACACCACTGCAGGTTCAATCTATTCCTAGGACATACACGTTGCCGATGAACCACTGAAATTACATCGGAATTAAATACAAAAGGCGCAATGCCGCCTTAAGTGCAAGAAGAGTGAGACTTCTTAGAGTCTGTGCTTTGATTCTTTCCTGTGAGACCAGTATTAGTTTCCGATACACCACTGCAGGTTCAATGTATTCCTTGGGCCTTCACATTGTCGATGAAACACAGATATCGCATCGGAATTAAATACAAAAAGCACAATGTCGCCTTAAGTGCAAGAAGGGTGAGACTTCTTAGAGACTGTGCATTGATCCTTTCCTGTGAGACCAGTATTAGTTTCCGATACTCAGTTGCAATTTCAATGTATTCCTTGGACCTTCACATTGGCGATGAAACACAGAAATCGCATCGGAATTAAATACAAAAGGCACAATGCCGCCTTAAGTGCAAGAAGAGTGAGACTTCTTAATGTTGTGCTTTGATCCTTTCCTGTGAGACCAGTATTAGTTTCCGATACACCACTACAGGTTCAATGTATTCCTTGGACCTTCACATTGATGATGAAACACAGAAATCGCATCGCAATTAAATACAAAAGGCACAATGCAGCCTTAAGTATAAAAATAGAGACACTTCTTACAGTCGGTGTTTTGAGCATTCCCTGTGAGACCAGTATTAGTTTCCGATACACCACTGCAGGTTCAATGTATTCCTTGGACACAAACGTTGACGATGAAACACTGAAATTAGATCAGAATTAAATACAAAAGGCACAATGTACCTTAAGTGCAAGAAGAGTGAGACTTCTTAGGGTCTGTGCTCTGATCCTTTCCTGTGAACCAGTATTAGTTTCGGATACACCACTGCAGGTTCAATGTATTCATTGGATATTAACATTGATGATGAAACACAGAAATCGCATCGCAATTAAATACAAAAGGCACAATGCCGCCTTAAGTACAAGAATAGAGACTCTTCTTACAGTCGGTGCTTTGAGCATTCCCTGTGAGACCAGTATTAGTTTCCGATACACCACTGCAGGTTCAATGTATTCCTTGGTCACAAACGTTGACGATGAAATACTGAAATTGGATCGGAATTAAATACAAAAGGCACAATGCAACTTAAGTGCAAGAAGAGTGAGACTTTTTAGAGTCTGTGCTTTGATCCTTTCCTGTGAACCAGTCTTAGTTTCCGATACACCACTGAAGGTTCAATGTGTTCCATGGACCTTCACATTGACGATGAAACACAGATATCACGTCGGAATTAAATACAAAAAGGCACAATGCCGCTTTAAGTACAAGAATAGGAGCTCTTCTTACAGTCGGTGCTTTGACCGTTCCCTGTGAGACCAGTATTAGTTTGCGATACACCACTGCTGGTTCAATGTATTCCTCGGACATACACATTGACGATGAAACAGTGAAAATACATCGGAATTTAATACAAAAGCCACAATGCCGCCTTAAGTGCAAGAAGAGTGAGACTTCTTAGAGTCTGTCATTTGATCCTTTCCTGTGAGACCAATATTAGCTTCCGATACACCACTGCCGGTTCGTTGTATTCCTTGGACATACACATTGACGATGAAACACTGAAATTACGTCGAAATTAAATACAAAAGGTACAATGCCGACTTAAGTGCAAGAAGAGTGAGACTTCTTAGAGTCTGTTCTCTGATCCATTCCTGTGAGACCAGTATTAGTCTCCGATACACCACTGCAGGTTCAATGTATTCCTTGAACCTTCACATTGACGGTGAAACTCAGAAATCGCATCGGAATTAAATACAAAAGACACAATGCCGCCTTAAGTACAAAAATAGAGACTCTTCTTACAGTCGGTGCTTTGAGCATTCCCTGTGAGACCAGTATTAGTTTCCGACAGCCCATTGCAGGTTCAATGTATTCCTTGGACATACACATTGACGATGAAACTCAGAAATCGCATCGGAATTAAATACAAAAGACACAATGCCGCCTTAAGTACAAAAATAGAGACTCTTCTTACAGTCGGTGCTTTGAACATTCCCTCTGAGATCAGTCTTAGTTTCCGATACAGCACTGCAGGTTCAATCTATTCCTAGGACATACACGTTGCCGATGAACCACTGAAATTACATCGGAATTAAATACAAAAGGCGCAATGCCGCCTTAAGTGCAAGAAGAGTGAGACTTCTTAGAGTCTGTGCTTTGATCCTTTCCTGTGAGACCAGTATTAGTTTCCGATACACCACTGCAGGTTCAATGTGTTCCTTGGACCTTCACATTGACGATGAAACACAGATATCGCATCGCAATAAAATACAAAAGGCACAATGCCGCCTTAAGTACTAGTATAGAGACTCTTCTTTCAGTCTGTGTTTTGATCCTTTCCTGTGAGACCAGTATTAGTTTCCGATACACCACTGCAGGTTCAATGTATTCCTTGGACCCACACGTTGACGATGAAACACTGAAATTAGATCAGAATTAAATTTAAAAGGCACAATGCAACTTAAGTGCAAGAAGAGTGAGACATCTAAGGGTCTGTGCTTTGATCCTTTCCTGTGAACCAGTATTAGTTTTGGATACACCACTGCAGGTTCAATGTATTCATTGGATATTAACATTGATGATGGAACACAGAAATCGCATCGCAATTAAATACAAAAGGCACAATGCCGCCTTAAGTACAAGAATAGAGACTCTTCTTACAGTCGGTGCTTTGAACATTCCCTGTGAGACCAGTATTAGTTTCCGATACACCACTGCAGGTTCAATGTATTCCTTTTACCTCCACCTTGACGATGAAACACAGTAATCGCGTCGGAATTAAATACAAAAAGCACAATGCAGCCTTAAGTACAAAAATTGAGACTCTTCTTACAGTCGGTGTTTTGAGCATTCCCTGTGAGACCACTATTAGTTTCCGATACACCACTGCAGGTTCAATGTATTCCTTGGACACAAACGTTGACGATGAAACACTGAAATTAGATCAGAATTAAATACAAAAGGCACAATGCAACTTAAGTGCAAGAAGAGTGAGACTTCTTAGGGTCTGTGCTTTGATCCTTTCCAGTGAACCAGTATTAGTTTCGGATACACTACTGCAGGTTCAATGTATTCATTGGATACTAACATTGATGATGGAACACAGAAATCGCATCGCAATTAAATACAAAAGGCACAATGCCGCCTTAAGTACAAGAATAGAGCCTCTTCTTACAGTCGGTGCTTTGAGCATTCCCTGTGAGACCAGTATTAGTGTCCTATACACCATTGCAGGTTCAATGTATTCCTTGGACACACACGTTGACGATGAAACACTGAAATTGGATCGGAATTAAATACAAAAGGCACAAGGCAACTTAAGTGCAAGAAGAGTGAGACTTTTTAGAGTCTGTGCTTTGATCCTTTCCTGTGAACCAGTATTAGTATCCGATACACCACTGCAGGTTTAATATATTCGTTGGACCTTCACAATGACGATGAAACACAGAAATCGCATCGCAATTAAATACAAAAGGCACAATGCCGCCTTAAGTGCAAGATGAGTGAGACTTCTTAGAGTCTGTGCTCTGATCCTTTCCTGTGAGACCGGTATTAATTTCCGATACACCACTGAAGGTTCAATGTGTTCCATGGACCTTCACATTGACGATGAAACACAGATATCACGTCGGAATTTAATACAAAAAGGCACAATGCCGCTTTAAGTACAAGAATAGGAACTCTTCTTACAGTCGGTGCTTTGACCGTTCCCTGTGAGACCAGTATTAGTTTCCGATACACCACTGCTGGTTCAATGTATTCCTCGGACATACACATTGACGATGAAACACTGAAATTACATCGGAATTTAATACAAAAGCCACAATGCAACTTAAGTGCAAGAAGAGTAAGACTTCTTAGAGGCTGTGCTTTGATCCTTTCCTGTGAACCAGTATTAGTTTCCGATAGTCCAATGCAGGTTCAATGTATTCCTTGGACCTTCACATTGACGATGAAACACAGAAATCGCTTCGGAATTAAATATAAAAGGCACAATTCATCATTAAGTGCAAGAAGAGTGACACTTCACAGAGTCTGTGCTTTGATCCTTTCCCGTGAGACCAGTATTAGTTTCCGATAAACCACTGCAGGTTCAATGTTTTCCTTGGACATACACATTGACGATGAAACACAGAAATCACATCGGAGATAAACCCAAAGGCACAATGCCGCCTTAAGTGCAAGAAGAGTGAGACTTCTTAGAGTCTGTGCTTTGATCCTTTTCTGTGACACCAGTATTAGTTTCCGATACACCACTGCTAGTTCAATCTATTCCTTTTACCTTCACATTGACGATGAATCACACAAGTCGTATAGCAATTAAATACAAAAGGCACAATGCCGCCTTAAGTGCAAGAAGAGTGAGACTTCTTAGAGTCTCTGCATTGATCATTTCCTCTGAGACCAGTATTAGTTTCCGATACTCCACTGCAGGTCAATGTATTCCTTCGACCTTCACATTGACGATGAAACACAGAAATCGCACCGGAATGAAATACAAAAGGCAAAATGCCGGCTTAAGTACAAGAATAGAGACTCTTCTTAAGGTCGGTGCTTTGAGCATTCCGTGTGAGACCAGTATTAGTTTCCGATACACCACTGCAGGTTCAATGTATTCCTTGGACATACAAAATGACAATGAAGCACTGAAATTACATCAGAATTAAATACAAATGGAACAATTCCGCCTTAAGTGCAAAAAGAGTGAAACTTCTTAAAATCTGTGCTTTGATCCTTTCCTGTGAGACGAGTATTAGTTTGAGATACACCACTGCAGTTTCAATCTGTTCCTTGGACCTTCGTATTGACGATGAAACACAGATATCGCATCGGAATTAAATACAAAAGGCACAATGCCGCCTTAAGTGCAAGAATGGAGACTCTTCTTTCAGACGGTGTTTTTTGCATTTTCTGTGAGACCAGTAATAGTTTCCGATACACCACTGCAGGTTCAATGTATTCTTTGGACGTACACGTTGATGATGAAACACTTCAATTAGATCGGAATTAAATACAAAAGGCACAATGCCGCCTTAAGTGCAAGAAGAAAGAGACTTCTTAGAGTCTGTGCTTTGATCCTTTCCTGTGAGACCAGTATTAGGTTCCGATTCATTACTGCCGGTTCAATGTATTCCTTGGACCTTCACATTGACGAAGAACCATAGAAATCGCATCGGAATTAAATACAAAAGGCACAATGCGACTTAAGTGCAAGAAGAGTGAGACTTCTTAAAGTCTGTGCTTTGATCCTTTCCTGTGAGACCAGTATTAGTTTCCGATACACCACTTCAGGTTTAATGCATTCCTTGGACATTAACATTGACGATAAAAGACAGATATCTCATCGGTATTAAATTCAAAAGGCACAGTGCCGCTTTAAGTGCAAGAAGAATGTGACTTCTTAGAGTCTGTGCTTTGGTCCTTTCCTGTAAGACCAGTATTAGTTTCCGACACACCACTGCAGGTTCATTGTACTCCTTGGACCTTCACATTGACGATGAAACACAGAAATCGCGTTGGAATTAAATACATAAGGCACAATGCCGCCTTAAATATAAGAATAGAGACTCGTCTTACAGTCGGTGTTTTGAGCATGCCCTGTGAGACCAGTATTAGTTTCTGACACACCTCTGCAGATTCAATGTATTCCCTGGACATACACATTGACGATAAACACCTGAAATTTCTTCGGAATTAAATACAAAATGCGCAGTGCCACCTTAAGTGCAAGAAGAGTGAGACTTCTTAGAGTTTGTGCTTTGATCCTTTCCTGTGAGACCAGTATTAGTTTCCGATACTCCTCTGCAGGGTCAATGTATTCCTTGAACCATCACATTGACGATGAAACACAGAAATCGCATCGGAATTAATAACAAAAGGCGTAATTCCGCATTAAGTGCAAGAAGAGTGACAATTCTTAGAGTATGTGCGTTGATCTTTTCCTGTGTGACCAGAATTAGTTTCCGATAAACCAGTGCAGGTTCAATGTATTCTTTGGACCATCACACTGACGATGAAACACAGAAATCACATCGGAGGTAAATCCAAAGGCACAGTGCCGCCTTAAGTGCAAGAAGAGTGAGACTTCTTAGAGTCTGTGCTTTGATCCTTTCCTGTGAGACCAGTATTAGTTTTCGATACACCACTGCAGGTTCAATGTATTCCTTGGACATACACATTGACGATGAAACACAGAAATCGCATCGGAATTAAATACAAAGGCACAATGCCGCCTTAAGTGCAAGAAGAGTGAGACTTCTGAAAGTTGTGCTTTGATCCTTTCCTGTGAGACCAGTATTAGTTTCCAATACACCACTGCAGGTTCAATGTATTCCTTGGACCTTCACGTTGATGATGAAACACAGAAATCGCATCGCAATTAAATACAAAAGGCACAATGCCACCTTAAGATCAAGAATAGAGACTCTTCTTACAGTCGGTGCTTTGAGCATTCCCTGTGAGACCAGTATTAGTTTCCGATACACCACTGCAGGTTCAATGTATTCCTTGGACCTTCACATTGACGATGAAACACAGTAATCGCGTCGGAATTAAATACAAAAGGCACAATGCAGCCTTAAGTACAAAAATAGAGACTCTTCTTACAGTCGGTGTTTTGAGTATTCCCTGTGAGACCAGTATTAGTTTCCGATACACCACTGCAGGTTCAATGTATTCCTTGGACACAAACGTTGACGATGAAACACTGAAATTAGATCAGAATTAAATACAAAAGGCACAATGCAACTTAAGTGCAAGAAGAGTGACACTTCTTAGAGTCTGTGCGTTGATCCTTTCCTGTGTGACCAGAATTAGTTTCCGATAAACCAGTGCAGGTTCAATGTATTCCTTGGACCTTCACACTGGCGATGAAACACAGAAATCACATCGGAGGTAAATCCAAAGGCACAATGCCGCCTTAAGTGCAAGAAGAGTGAGACTCCTTAGAGTCTGTGTTTTGGACCTATCCTGTGACACCAGTATTAGTTTCCGATACACCACTGCAAATTCAATGTATTCCATGGACATTCACATTGACGATGAAACACAGTTATCGCAACGGAATTAAATACAAAAGGCACAATGCCGCCTTAAGTGCAAGAAGAGTGTGACTTCTTAGAGTCTGTGCTTTGATCCTTCCTGTGGGACCAGTATTAGTTTCGGATACACCACTGCAGGTTTAATGTATTCCTTGGACCTTCCCATTGACGATGAAACACAGAAATCGCATCGGAATTAAATACAAAAGGCACAATGCCGCCTTAAGTGCAAGAAAAGTGAGACTTCTTAGAGTCTGTGCTTTGATCCTTTCCTGTGAGACCGGTATTAGTTTCCGATACACCACTGCAGGTTCAATGTATTCCTTGGACCTTCACAATGACGATGAAACACAGAAATCGCATCGGAATTAAATACAAAAGGCACAATGCCGCCATAAATATAAGAATAGAGACTCCTCTTACAGTCGCTGTTTTGAGCATTCCCTGTGAGACCAGTATTAGTTTCTGACACCCCACTGCAGGTTCAATGTATTCCTTGGACATACACATTGACGATGAAACACTGAAATTAAATCGGAATCGAATACAAAACTCACAATGCCGCCTTAAGTGCAAGAAGAGTGAGACTTCTTAGAGTCTGTGCTTTTATCCTTTCCTGTGAGACCAGTATTAGTTTCCGATACACCACTGCAGGGTCAATGTATTCCTAGGACATACACATTGACGATAAACCACTGAAATTACCTCGGAATTAAATACAAAAGGCGCAGTGCTACCTTAAGTGCAAGAAGAGTGAGACTTCTTAGAATCTGTGCTTTGATCCTTTCCTGTGAGACCAGTATTAGTTTCCGATACTCACTGCAGGGTCAATGTATTCCTTGGACCTTCACATTGACGATGAAACACAGAAATCGCTCCGGAATTAAATATAAAAGGCACAATGCCTCATTAAGTGCAAGAAGAGTGACACTTTATAGAGTCTGTGCTTTAATCCTTTCCTGTGAGACCAGTATTAGTTTAAGATAAACCACTGCAGGTTCAACGTATTCCTTGGACCTTCGCATTGACGATGAAACACAGAAATCACATCGGTGATAAATCCAAAGGCACAATGCCGCCTTAAGTGCAAGAAGAGTGAGACTTCTTAGAGTCTGTGCTTTGATCCTTTCCTTTGACATCAGTATTAGTTTACGATACACCACTGCTGGTTCAATCTATTCCTTTTACCTTCACATTGACGATGAAACACAGAAATCGCATAGGAATTAAATACAAACGGCACAATGCCGCCTTAAGTGCAAGAAGAGTGAGACTTCTTAGAGTCTGTGCATTGATCATTTCCTCTGAGACCAGTATTAGTTTCCGATACTCCACTGCAGGTCAATGTATTCCTTGGACCTTCACAATGACGATGAAACACAGAAATCGCATCGGAAGTAAATACAAAAGGCACAATGCCACCCTAAGTACAAGAATAGAGACACTACTTACAGTCGGTGATTTGAGCTTTCCCTGTGAGACCAGTATTAGTTTCCGATACACCACTGCAGGTTCAATGTATTCCTTGGACATTCACATTGACGACGAAAAACACAGATATCGCAACGGAATTAAATACTAAAGGCACAATGCCGACTTAAGTGCAAGAAGAGTGTGACTTCTTAGAGTCTGTGCTTTGGTCCTTTCCTGTGAGACCAGTATTAGTTTCCGACACACCACTGCAGGTTCAAAGTCCTCCTTGGACCCTCACATTGACGATGAAACACAGAATTCGCGTCGGAATTAAATACAAAAGGCACAATGCCGCCTTAAATATAAGAATAGAGACTCCTCTTACAGTCGCTGTTTTGAGCATTCCCTGTGAGACCAGTATTAGTTTCTGACACCCCACTGCAGGTTCAATGTATTCCTTGGACATACACATTGACGATGAAACACTGAAATTAAATCGGAATCGAATACAAAACTCACAATGCCGCCTTAAGTGCAAGAAGAGTGAGACTTCTTAGAGTCTGTGCTTTTATCCTTTCCTGTGAGACCAGTATTAGTTTCCGATACACCACTGCAGGGTCAATGTATTCCTAGGACATACACATTGACGATAAACCACTGAAATTACCTCGGAATTAAATACAAAAGGCGCAGTGCTACCTTAAGTGCAAGAAGAGTGAGACTTCTTAGAATCTGTGCTTTGATCCTTTCCTGTGAGACCAGTATTAGTTTCCGATACTCACTGCAGGGTCAATGTATTCCCTGGACCTTCACATTGACGATGAAACACAGAAATCGCTCCGGAATTAAATATAAAAGGCACTATGCCTCATTAAGTGCAAGAAGAGTGACACTTCATAGAGTCTGTGCTTTAATCCTTTCCTGTGAGACCAGTATTAGTTTCCGATAAACCACTGCAGGTTCAACGTATTCCTTGGACCTTCGCATTGACGATGAAACACAGAAATCACATCGGTGATAAATCCAAAGGCACAATGCCGCCTTAAGTGCAAGAAGAGTGAGACTTCTTAGAGTCTGTGCTTTGATCCTTTCCTTTGACATCAGTATTAGTTTACGATACACCACTGCTGGTTCAATCTATTCCTTTTACCTTCACATTGACGATGAAACACAGAAATCGCATAGGAATTAAATACAAACGGCACAATGCCGCCTTAAGTGCAAGAAGAGTGAGACTTCTTAGAGTCTGTGCATTGATCATTTCCTCTGAGACCAGTATTAGTTTCCGATACTCCACTGCAGGTCAATGTATTCCTTGGAAATTCACAATGACGATGAAACACAGAAATCGCATCGGAAGTAAATACAAAAGGCACAATGCCACCCTAAGTACAAGAATAGAGACTCTTCTTACAGTCGGTGATTTGAGCTTTCCCTGTGAGACCAGTATTAGTTTCCGATACACCACTGCAGGTTCAATGTATTCCTTGGACATTCACAATGACGACGAAAAACACAGATATCGCAACGGAATTAAATACTAAAGGCACAATGCCGACTTAAGTGCAAGAAGAGTGTGACTTCTTAGAGTCTGTGCTTTGGTCCTTTCCTGTGAGACCAGTATTAGTTTCCGACACACCACTGCAGGTTCAAAGTCCTCCTTGGACCCTCACATTGACGATGAAACACAGAAATCGCGTCGGAATTAAATACAAAAGGCACAATGCCGCCTTAAATATAAGAATAGAGACTCCTCTTACAGTCGCTGTTTTGAGCATTCCCTGTGAGACCAGTATTAGTTTCTGACACCCCACTGCAGGTTCAATGTATTCCTTGGACATACACATTGACGATGAAACACTGAAATTAATTCGGAATCGAATACAAAACTCACAATGCCGCCTTAAGTGCAAGAAGAGTGAGACTTCTTAGAGTCTGTGCTTTTATCCTTTCCTGTGAGACCAGTATTAGTTTCCGATGCACCACTGCAGGGTCAATGTATTCCTAGGACATACACATTGACGATAAACCACTGAAATTACCTCGGAATTAAATACAAATGGCGCAGTGCTACCTTAAGTGCAAGAAGAGTGAGACTTCTTAGAATCTGTGCTTTGATCCTTTCCTGTGAGACCAGTATTAGTTTCCGATACTCACTGCAGGGTCAATGTATTCCTTGGACCTTCACTATGACGATGAAACACAGAAATCGCTTCGGAATTAAATACAAAGGCACAATGCCTCATTAAGTGCAAGAAGAGTGACACTTCATAGAGTCTGTGCTTTAATCCTTTCCTGTGAGACCAGTATTAGTTTCCGATAAACCACTGCAGGTTCAACGTATTCTTTGGACCTTCGCATTGACGATGAAACACAGAAATCACATCGGAGATAATTCCAAAGGCACAATGCCGCCTTAAGTGCAAGAAGAGTGAGACTTCTTAGAGTCTGTGCATTGATCATTTCCTCTGAGACCAGTATTAGTTTCCGATACTCCACTGCAGGTCAATGTATTCCTTGGACCTTCACAATGACGATGAAACACAGAAATCGCATCGGAAGTAAATACAAAAGGCACAATGCCACCCTAAGTACAAGAATAGAGACACTACTTACAGTCGGTGATTTGAGCTTTCCCTGTGAGACCAGTATTAGTTTCCGATACACCACTGCAGGTTCAATGTATTCCTTGGACATTCACATTGACGACGAAAAACACAGATATCGCAACGGAATTAAATACTAAAGGCACAATGCCGACTTAAGTGCAAGAAGAGTGTGACTTCTTAGAGGCTGTGCTTTGGTCCTTTCCTGTGAGACCAGTATTAGTTTCCGACACACCACTGCAGGTTCAAAGTCCTCCTTGGACCCTCACATTGACGATGAAACACAGAATTCGCGTCGGAATTAAATACAAAAGGCACAATGCCGCCTTAAATATAAGAATAGAGACTCCTCTTACAGTCGCTGTTTTGAGCATTCCCTGTGAGACCAGTATTAGTTTCTGACACCCCACTGCAGGTTCAATGTATTCCTTGGACATACACATTGACGATGAAACACTGAAATTAAATCGGAATCGAATACAAAACTCACAATGCCGCCTTAAGTGCAAGAAGAGTGAGACTTCTTAGAGTCTGTGCTTTTATCCTTTCCTGTGAGACCAGTATTAGTTTCCGATACACCACTGCAGGGTCAATGTATTCCTAGGACATACACATTGACGATAAACCACTGAAATTACCTCGGAATTAAATACAAAAGGCGCAGTGCTACCTTAAGTGCAAGAAGAGCGAGACTTCTTAGAATCTGTGCTTTGATCCTTTCCTGTGAGACCAGTATTAGTTTCCGATACTCACTGCGGGGTCAATGTATTCCCTGGACCTTCACATTGACGATGAAACACAGAAATCGCTCCGGAATTAAATATAAAAGGCACTATGCCTCATTAAGTGCAAGAAGAGTGACACTTCATAGAGTCTGTGCTTTAATCCTTTCCTGTGAGACCAGTATTAGTTTCCGATAAACCACTGCAGGTTCAACGTATTCCTTGGACCTTCGCATTGACGATGAAACACAGAAATCACATCGGTGATAAATCCAAAGGCACAATGCCGCCTTAAGTGCAAGAAGAGTGAGACTTCTTAGAGTCTGTGCTTTGATCCTTTCCTTTGACATCAGTATTAGTTTACGATACACCACTGCTGGTTCAATCTATTCCTTTTACCTTCACATTGACGATGAAACACAGAAATCGCATAGGAATTAAATACAAACGGCACAATGCCGCCTTAAGTGCAAGAAGAGTGAGACTTCTTAGAGTCTGTGCATTGATCATTTCCTCTGAGACCAGTATTAGTTTCCGATACTCCACTGCAGGTCAATGTATTCCTTGGAAATTCACAATGACGATGAAACACAGAAATCGCATCGGAAGTAAATACAAAAGGCACAATGCCACCCTAAGTACAAGAATAGAGACTCTTCTTACAGTCGGTGATTTGAGCTTTCCCTGTGAGACCAGTATTAGTTTCCGATACACCACTGCAGGTTCAATGTATTCCTTGGACATTCACAATGACGACGAAAAACACAGATATCGCAACGGAATTAAATACTAAAGGCACAATGCCGACTTAAGTGCAAGAAGAGTGTGACTTCTTAGAGTCTGTGCTTTGGTCCTTTCCTGTGAGACCAGTATTAGTTTCCGACACACCACTGCAGGTTCAAAGTCCTCCTTGGACCCTCACATTGACGATGAAACACAGAAATCGCGTCGGAATTAAATACAAAAGGCACAATGCCGCCTTAAATATAAGAATAGAGACTCCTCTTACAGTCGCTGTTTTGAGCATTCCCTGTGAGACCAGTATTAGTTTCTGACACCCCACTGCAGGTTCAATGTATTCCTTGGACATACACATTGACGATGAAACACTGAAATTAAATCGGAATCGAATACAAAACTCACAATGCCGCCTTAAGTGCAAGAAGAGTGAGACTTCTTAGAGTCTGTGCTTTTATCCTCTCCTGTGAGACCAGTATTAGTTTCCGATGCACCACTGCAGGGTCAATGTATTCCTAGGACATACACATTGACGATAAACCACTGAAATTACCTCGGAATTAAATACAAAAGGCGCAGTGCTACCTTAAGTGCAAGAAGAGTGAGACTTCTTAGAATCTGTGCTTTGATCCTTTCCTGTGAGACCAGTATTAGTTTCCGATACTCACTGCAGGGTCAATGTATTCCTTGGACCTTCACTATGACGATGAAACACAGAAATCGCTTCGGAATTAAATACAAAGGCACAATGCCTCATTAAGTGCAAGAAGAGTGACACTTCATAGAGTCTGTGCTTTAATCCTTTCCTGTGAGACCAGTATTAGTATCCGATAAACCACTGCAGGTTCAACGTATTCTTTGGACCTTCGCATTGACGATGAAACACAGAAATCACATCGTAGATAATTCCAAAGGCACAATGCCGCCTTAAGTGCAAGAAGAGTGAGACTTCTTAGAGTCTGTGCTTTGATCCTTTCCTTCGACATCAGTATTAGTTTACGATACACCACTGCTGGTTCAATCTATTCCTTTTACCTTCACATCGACGATGAAACACAGATATCGCATAGGAATTAAATACAAACGGCACAATGCCGCCTAAAGTGCAAGAACAGTGAGACTTCTTAGAGTCTGTGCATTGATCATTTCCTCTGAGACCAGTATTAGTTTCCGATACTCCACTGCAGGTCAATGTATTCCTTGGACCTTCACATTGACGATGAAACACAGAAATCGCATCGGAATTAAATACAAAAGGCACAATGCCGCCTTAAGTACAAGAATAGAGACTCTTCTTACAATCGGTGCTTTGAGCATTCCCTGTGAGACCAGTATTAGTTTCCTATACACCACTGCAGGTTCAATGTATTCCATGGACATACACATTGACGATGAAACACTGAAATTGGATCGGAATTAAATACAAAAGGCACAATGCAACTTAAGTGCAAGAAGAGTGAGAATTTTTAGAGTCTGTGCTTCGATCCTTTCCTGTGAACCAGTATTAGTTTCCGATACACCACTGCAGGTTCAATGTATTCATTGGACCTTCACATTGATGATGAAACACAGAAATCGCATCGCAATTATATACAAAAGGCACAATGCCGCCTTAAGTACTAGAATAGAGACTCTTCTTACAGTCGGTGCTTTGATCCTTTCCTATTAGTCCAGTATTAGTTTCCGATACATCACTCCAGGCTCATTGTATTCCTTCGATCTTCACATTGACGATGAAACACAGAAATCGCATAAGGTCGGTGCTTTGAGCATTCCGTGTGAGACCAGTATTAGTTTCCGATACACCACTGCAGGTTCAATGTATTCCTTGGACATACACAATGACAATGAAACACTGAAATTACATCAGAATTAAATACAAATGGAACAGTTCCGCCTTAAGTGCAGGGAGAGTGAAACTTCTTAAAATCTGTGCTTTGATCCTTTCCTGTGAGACCAGTATTAGTTTGAGATACACCACTGCAGTTTCAATGTGTTCCATGGACCTTCGCATTGACGATGAAACACAGATATCGCATTGGAATTAAATACAAAAGGCACAATGCCACCTTAAGTGCAAGAAGAGTGAGACTTCTTAGAGTCTGTGCTTTGATCCTTTCCTGTGAGACCAGTATTAGTTTCCGATACACTACTGCAGGTTCAATGTATTCCTTGGACCTTCACAATGACGATGAAACACAGAAATCGCATCGGAAGTAAATACAAAAGGCACAATGCCACCCTAAGTACAAGAATAGAGACTCTTCTTACAGTCGGTGATTTGAGCTTTCCCTGTGAGACCAGTATTATATTCCGATACTCCACTGCAGGTTCAATGTATTCCTTGGACATTCACATTGACGACGAAAAACACAGATATCGCAACGGAATTAAATACTAAAGGCACAATGCCGACTTAAGTGCAAGAAGAGTGTGACGTCTTAGAGTCTGTGCTTTGATCCTTTCCTGTGAGACCAGTATTAATTTCCGATACACCACTGCAGGATCAATGTATTCCTTGGACATTCACATTGACGATGAAACACTGATATCGCAACGGATTTAAAAACTAAATGCACAATGCCGACTTAAGTGCAAGAAGAGTGTGACTTCTTAGAGTCTGTGCTTTGATCCTTTCCTGTGGGACCAGTATTAGTTTCCGATACACCACTGCAGGTGTAATGTATTCCTTGGACATTCACAATGACGATGAAACACAGAAATCGCTTCGCAATTAAATACAAAAGGCACAATGCCTCCTTAAGTGCAAGATGAGTGAGACTTCTTAGAGTCTGTGCTTTGATCCTTTCCTGTGAGACCGGTATTAGTTTCCGATTCACCACTGAAGGTTCAATGTAATCCTTGGACCTTCACATTGACGATGAAACACAGATATCACATCGGAATTAAATACAAAAAGGCACAATGCCGCTTTAAGTACAACAATAGGAACTCTTCTTACAGTCGGTGCTTTGACCGTTCCCTGTGAGACCAGTATTAGTTTCCGATACACCACTGCTGGTGTAATGTATTCCTCGGACATACACATTGACGATGAAACACTGAAACTACATCGGAATTTAATACAAAAGCCACAATGCCGCCTTAAGTGCAAGAAGAGTGAGACTTCTTAGAGTCTGTCATTTGATCCTTTCCTGTGAGACCAGTATTAGCTTCCGATACACCACTGCCGGTTCAATGTATTCCTTGGAGATACACATTGACGATGAAACACTGAAATTACATCGAAATTAAATACAAAAGGCACAATGCCGACTTAAGTGCAAGAAGAGTGAGACTTCTTAGAGTCTGTGCTTTGATCCTTTCCTGTGCGAACAGTATTAGTTTCCGATACACCACTGCAGGTTCAATGTATCCCTTGGACCTTCACATTGACGATGAAACACAGAAATCGCATCGGAATTAAATACAAAAGACACAATGCCGCCTTAAGTACAAGAATAGAGACTCTTCTTACAGTCGGTGCTTTGAGCATTCCCTGTGAGACCAGTATTAGTTTCCGATAGCCCATTGCAGGTTCAATGTATTCCACGGACATACACATTGACGATGAAACGCAGAAATCGCATCGGAATTAAATACAAAAGGCACAATGCCGACTTAAGTACAAGAATAGAGACTCTTCTTACAGTCGGTGCTTTGAGCATTCCCTGCGAGACCAGTATTAGTTTCGGATACACCACTGCAGGTTTTATGTATTCCTTGGACCTTCACATTGACGATGAAACACAGAAATCGCATTGGAATTAAATACAAAAGTCTCAATGCCGCCTTAAGTGCAAGAAAAGTGAGACTTCTTAGAGTCTGTGTTTGATCCTTTCCTGTGAGACCGGTATCAGATTCCGATACACCACTGCAGGTTTAATGTATTCCTTGGACCTTCACAAGGACGATGAAACACAGAAATCGCATCGGAATTAAATACAAAAGGCACAATGCCGCCCTAAGTACAAGTATAGAGACTCTTCTTACAGTCGGTGCTTTGAGCATTCCCTGTGAACCCAGTATTAGTTTCCGATACACCACTGCAGGTTCAATGTATTCCTTGGACACAAAAGTTGACGATGAAACACTGAAATTGGATCGGAATTAAATGCAAAAGGCACAATGCAACTTAAGTGCAAGAAGAGTATGACTTCTTAGAGGTTGTGCTTTGATCCTTTCCTGTGAACCAGTATTAGTTTCCGATAGACCACTGCAGGTTCAATGTATTCCTTGGACATTCACATTGACGATGAAACACAGATATCGCAACGGAATTAAATACTAAAGGCACAATGCCGACTTAAGTGCAAGAAGAGTGTGACTTCTTAGAGTCTGTGCTTTGATCCTTTCCTGTGAGACCAGTATTAGTTTCCGATACACCACTGCAGGTTTAATGTATTCCTTGGACCTTCACATTGACGATGGAACACAGAAATCGCATCGCAATTAAATACAAAAGGCACAATGCCGCCTTAAGTGCAAGAAGAGTGAGTTTTCATAGAGGCTGTGCTTTGATCCTTTCCTGTGAGACCGGTATTAGTTTCCGATACACCACTGCAGGTTCAATGTGTTCCTTGGACCTTCACATTGACGATGAAACACAGAAATCGCATCGGAATTAAATACAAAAGACACAATGCCGCCTTAAGTACAAGGATAGAGACTCTTCTTACAGACGGTGCTTTGATCATTCCCTGTGAGACCAGTATTAGTTTCCGATAGGCCATTTCAGGTTCAATGTATTCCTTGGACATACACATTGACGATGAAACACAGAAATCGCATCGGAATTAAATACAAAAGACACAATGCCGCCTTAAGTACAAGAATAGAGACTCTTCTTGCAGTCGGTGCTTTGAGCATTCCCTGTGAGCCCAGTATTAGTTTCCGATATCCCATTGCAGGTTCAATGTATTCCTTGGACATACACATTGACGATGACACACAGAAATCGCATCGGAATTAAATACAAAAGGCACAATGCCGCCTTAAGTACAAGAATAGAGACTCTTCTTACAGTCGGTGCTTTGAGCATTCCCTGTGAGACCAGTATTAACTACCGATACACCACTGCAGGTTAAATGTTTTCCTTGGACATACACATTGACGATGAAACACAGAAATCGCATCGGAATTAAATAAAAGAGGCTAAATGCCGCCTTATGTGCAAGTAGAGTGAGACTTCTTAGAGTCTGTGCTTTGATCCTTTCCTGTGAGACCAGTATTAGTTTCCGATGCACCACTGCAGGTTCAATGTATTCCTTGGACATACACATTTACGACGAAACACAGAAATCGCATCGGAATTAAATACAAAAGGCACAATGCCGCCATAAGTACAAGAACAGAGACTCTTCTTACAGTCGGTGTTATGAGCATTCTCTGTGAGACCAGTGTTAGTTTCCGATACACCACTGCAGGTTCAATGTATTCCTTGGACGTACAAGTTGGTGATGAAAAACTGAAATTAGATGGGAATTAAATACAAAAGGCACAATGCCGCCTTAAGTGCAAGAAGAGTGAGACTTCTGAGAGTCTGTGCCTTGATCCTTTCCTGTGAGACAAGGATTAGTTTCCGATACACCACTATAGGATCAATGTATTCCTTGGACCTTCACATTGACGATGAAACATAGAAATCGCATCGAAATTTAATACAAAAGGCACAATGCCGCCTTAAGTGCAAGAAGAGTGAAACTTCTTAGAGTCTGTGTTTGATACTTTCCTGTGAGACCAGTATTAGTTTCCGATACAGCACTGCAGGTTCAATGTATTCCTTGGCCCTTCACATTGACGATGAAATACAGAAATCGCATCGGAATTAAATACCAAAGGCACAATGCCGCCTTAAGTACAAGAATAGAGACTCTTCTAACAGTCGGTGCTTTGAGCATTCCCTGTGAGAACTGTATTAGTTTCCGATACACCACTGCCGGTTCAGTGTATTAATTGGACCTTCACATTGACGATGATACATAGAAATCGCATCGGCATTAAATACAAAAGGCACAATGCTGCCCTAAGTACAAGAATAGAGACACTTCTTACAGTCGGTGTTTTGAGCATTCCCTGTGAGACCAGTATTAGGTTCCGATGCACCACTGCAGGTTCAATGAATTCCTTGGACATTCAAATTGACTATGAAACACAGAAATCGCATCGGAATTAAATACAAAAGGCACAATGCCGCCCTAAGTACAAGAATAGAGACTTTTCTTACAGTCGGTGCTTAGAGCATTCCCTGTGAGACCAGTATTAGTTTCCGATACACCTCTGCAGGTTCAATGTATTCCTTGGACATACACATTGACGATGAAACACTGAAATCGCATCGGAATTAAATACAGAAGGCGCAATACCGCCTTATGTACAAGAATAGAGACTCTTCTTACAGTCGGTGCTTTTAGCATCCCCTGTGAGACCAGTATTAGTTTCCGATACACCACTGCAGGTTCAATGTATTCCTTGGACGTACACATTGACGATGATACACAGAAATCGCATCGGAATTAAATACAAAAGGCACAATGACGCCTTAAGTACAAGAATAGAGACTCTTCCTACAGTTGGTGCTTTGAGCATTCCCTGTGAGACCAGTATTAGTTTCCGATACACCTCTGCAGGTTCAATGTATTCCTTGGACATACACACTGACGATGAAACACAGAAATCGCATCGGAATTAAATACAAAAGGCACAATGCCGCCATTAGTACAAGAATAGAGACTCTTCCTACAGTCGGTGCTTAGAGCATTCCCTGTGAGACCAGTATTAGCTTCTCATTCACCACTGCAAGATTCAATGTTTTCCTTGGACATACACATTGACGATTAAACACAGAAATCGCATCGGAATTAAATAAGAAAGGCTCAATGCCGCCTTAAGTGCAAATAGAGTGAGATTTCTTAGAGTCTGTGCTTTGATCCTTTCCTGTGAGACCAGTACTAGTTTCCGATACACCACTGCAGATTCAATGTATTCCTTGGACCTTCACATTGACGATGAAACACAGAAATCGCATCGGAATAAAATACAAAAGGCTCATTGCATCCTTAAGTGCAAGAAGAGTGAGACGTCTTAGAGTCTGTGCTTTGATCCTTTCATGTGAGACCAGTATTAGTTTCCGATGGACCACTGCAGGTTCCATGTATTCCTTGGACATACACATTGACGATGAAACACAGAAATCGCATCGGAATTAAATACAAAAGGCACAATGCCGCCTTCAGTACAAGAATAGAGACTCTTCTTACAGTCGGTGTTTTGAGCATTCTCTGTGAGACCAGTATTAGTTTCCGATACACCACTGCAGGTTCAATGTATTCCTTGACGTACACGTTGGTGATGAAAAACTGAAATTTGATCGGAATTAAATACAAAAGGCACAATGCCGCCTTAAGTGCAAGAAGAGTGAGACTTCTTAGAGTCTGTGCTTTGATCCTTTCCTGTGAGACCAGTATTAGTTTCCGATACACCACTGCAGGTTCAATGTATTCCTTGGACCTTCACATTGACGATGAAACACAGAAATCGCATCGTAATAAAATACAAAAAGCACAATGCCGCCTTAAGTGCAAAAAGGGTGAGACTTCTTAGAGTCTGTGCTTTGATCCTTTCCTGTGAGACCAGTATTAGTTTCCGATACACCACTGCAGGTTCAATGTATTCCTAGGACCTTCACATTGACGATGAAACACAGAAATCGCATCGGAATTAAATACAAAAGGCACAATGCCGCCTTAAGTGCAAGAAGAGTGAGACTTCTTAGAGTCTGTGCTTTGATCCTTTCGTTTGAGACCGGTATTAGTTTCCGATACACCACTGCAGGTTCAAGGTATTCCTGGGACCTTCACAATGACGATGAAACACAGAAATCGCATCGGAATTAAATACAAAAGGCACAATGCCGCCTTAAGTACAAGAATAGAGACTCTTCTTACAGTCGGTGCTTTGAGCTTTCCCTGCGTGAACAGTATTAGTATCCGATACACCACTGCAGGTTCAATGTATTCCTTGGACCTTCACATTGACGATGAAACACAGAATTCGCATCGGAATTATATACAAAAGGCACAATGCCGCCATAAGTGCAAGACGAGTGAGACTTCTTAGAATCTGTAATTTGATCCTTTCCTGTGAGACAAGTATTAGTTTCCGATACACCACAGCAGGTTCAATGTATTCCTTGGACATTCTCATTGACGATGAAACACAGATATCGCAACGGAATTACATACAAAAGGCACAATGCCGCCTTAAGTGCAAGAAGAGTGTGACTTCTTAGAGTCTGTGCTTTGATCCTTTCCTGTGAGACCAGTATTAGTTTCCGATTCACCACTGCAGGTTCAATGTATTCCTTGGACCTTCACATTGACGATGCTACACAGAAATCGCATCGGAATTAAATACAAAATGCACAATGCCGCCTTAAGTGCAAGAAGAGTGAGACTTCTTAGAGTCTGTGCATTGATCCTTTACTGTGAGACCAGTATTAGTTTCCGATTCACCACTGCAGGTTCAATGTATTCCTAGGACCTTCACATTGACGATGAAACACAGAAATCGCATCGGAATTAAATACAAAAGGCACAATGCCGCCTTAAGTGCAAGAAGAGTGAGACTTCTTAGAGTCTGTGCTTTGATCCTTTCGTTTGAGACCGGTATTAGTTTCCGATACACCACTGCAGGTTCAAGGTATTCCGTGGACCTTGACATTGACGATGAAACACAGAAATCGCATCGGAATTAAATACCAAAGGCTCAATGCCGTCTTAAGTACAAGAATAGAGACTCTTCTTACAGTCGGTGCTTTGAGCATTCCCCGTGAGACCTGTATTAGTTTCCGATACACCACTGCAGGTTCAATGGATTCCTTGGACATTCACATTGACGATGAAACACAGAAATCGCATCGGAATTAAATACAAAAGGCACAATGCCGCCCTAAGTACAAGAATAGAGACTTTTCTTACAGTCGGTGTTTGAGCATTCCCTGTGAGACCAGTATTAGTTTCCGATACACCTCTGCAGGTTCAATGTATTCCTTGGACATACACATTGACGATGAAACACTGAAATCGCATCGGAATTAAATACAGAAGGCACAATACCGCCTTAAGTACAAGAATAGAGACTCTTCTTACAGTCGGTGCTTTAAGCATCCCCTGCGAGACCAGTATTAGTTTCCGATACACCACTGCAGGTTCAATGTATTCCTTGGACGTACACATTGACGATAATACACAGAAATCGCATCGGAATTAAATACAAAAGGCACAATGACGCCTTAAGTACAAGAATAGAGACTCTTCTTACAGTCGGTGTTTTGAACATTCCCTGTGAGACCAGTATTAGGTTCCCATGCACCACTGTAGGTTCAATGTATTCTTTGGACATACACGTTGACGATAAAGCACAGAAATCGCATCGGAATTAAATACAAAAGGCACAATGTTGCACTAAGTACAAGAATAGAGAGTCTTCTTTCAGTCGGTGGTTTGAGCATTCCGTGTGAGACAAGTATTAGTTTCCGATACACCTCTGCAGGTTCAATGTATTACTTGGACATACACATTGACGATGATACACAGAAATCGCATCGGAATTAAATACAAAAGGCACATTGCCGCCATTAGTACAAGAATAGAGACTCTTCCTACAGTCGATGCTTAGAGCATTCCCTGTGAGACCAGTATTAGCTTCTCATACACCACTGCAAGATTCAATGTTTTCCTTGGACATACACATTGACGATTAAACACAGAAATCGCATCGGAATTAAATAAAAAAGGCTCAATGCCGCCTTAAGTGCAAATAGAGTGAGATTTCTTAGAGTCTGTGCTTTGATCCTGTCCTGTGAGACCAGTACTAGTTTCCGATACACCACTGCAGATTCAATGTATTCCTTGGACCTTCACATTGACGATGAAACACAGAAATCGCATCGGAATAAAATACAAAAGGCTCATTGCATCCTTAAGTGCAAGAAGAGTGAGACGTCTTAGAGTCTGTGCTTTGATCCTTTCCTGTGAGACCAGTATTAGTTTCCGATACACCACTGCAGGTTCAATGTATTCCTTGGACCTTCACATTGACGATGAAACACAGAAATCGCATCGTAAATAAATACAAACGGCACAATGCCGCCTTAAGTGCAAAAAGGGTGAGACTTCTTAGAGTCTGTGCTTTGATCCTTTCCTGTGAGACCAGTATTAGTTTCCGATACACCACTGCAGGTTCAATGTATTCCTAGGACCTTCACATTGACGATGAAACACAGAAATCGCATCGGAATTAAATACAAAAGGCACAATGCCGCCTTAAGTGCAAGAAGAGTGAGACTTCTTAGAGTCTGTGCTTTGATCCTTTCCTTTGAGACCGGTATTAGTTTCCGATACACCACTGCAGGTTCAAGGTATTCCTTGGACCTTCACAATGACGATGAAACACAGAAATCGCATCGGAATTAAATACAAAAGGCACAATGCCGCCTTAAGTACAAGAATAGGGACACTTCTTACAGTCGGTGCTTTGAGCTTTCCCTGCGTGAACAGTATTAGTATCCGATACACCACTGCAGGTTCAATGTATTCCTTGGACCTTCACATTGACGATGAAACACAGAAATCGCATCGGAATTATATACAAAAGGCACAATGCCGCCTTAAGTGCAAGACGAGTGAGACTTCTTAGAGTCTGTAATTTGATCCTTTCCTGTGCGACCAGTATTAGTTTCCGATACACCACTGCAGGTTCAATGTATTCCTAGGACCTTCACATTGACGATGAAACACAGAAATCGCATCGGAATTATATACAAAAGGCACAATGCCGCCTTAAGTGCAAAAAGGGTGAGACTTCTTAGAGTCTGTGCTTTGATCCTTTCCTGTGAGACCAGTATTAGTTTCCGATACACCACTGCAGGTTCAATGTATTCCTAGGACCTTCACATTGACGATGAAACACAGAAATCGTATCGGAATTAAATACAAAATGCACAATGCCGCCTTAAGTGCAAGAATAGTGAGACTTCTTAGAGTCTGTGCAGTGATCCTTTACTGTGAGACCAGTATTAGTTTCCGATACACCACTGCAGGTTCGATGTATTCCGTGGACCTTGACATTGACGATGAAACACAGAAATCGCATCGGAATTAAATACCAAAGGCACAATGCCGTCTTAAGTACAAGAATAGAGACTCTTCTTACAGTCGGTGCTTTGAGCATTCCCTGTGAGACCTGTATTAGTTTCCGATACACCACTGCAGGTTCAATGGATTCCTTGAACATTCACATTGACGATGAAACACAGAAATCGCATCGGAATTAAATACAAAACGCACAATGTTGCCCTAAGTACAAGAATAGAGAGTCTTGTTTCAGTCGGTGGTTTGAGCATTCCGTGTGAGACAAGTATTAGTTTCCGATACACCACTGCTGGTTCAATGTATTACTTGGACATACACATTGACGATGATACACAGAAATCGCATCGGATTTAAATACAAAAGGCACAATGCCGCCATTAGCACAAGAATAGAGACTCTTCCTACAGTCGGTGCTTAGAGCATTCCCTGTGAGACCAGTATTAGCTTCTCATACACCACTGCAAGATTCAATGTTTTCCTTGGACATACACATTGACGATTAAACACAGAAATCGCATCTTAATTAAATAAAAAAGGCCCAATGCCGCCTTAAGTGCAAATAGAGTGAGATTTCTTAGAGTCTGTGCTTTGATCCTGTCCTGTGAGACCAGTACTAGTTTCCGATACACCACTGCAGATTCAATGTATTCCTTGGACCTTCACATTGACGATGAAACACAGAAATCGCATCGGAATTAAATACAAAAGGCACAATGCCGCCTTCAGTACAAGAATAGAGACTCTTCTTACAGTTGGTGTTTTGAGCATTCTCTGTGAGACCAGTATTAGTTTCCGATACACCACTGCAGGTTCAATGTATTCCTTGACGTACACGTTGGTGATGAAAAACTGAAATTAGATCGGAATTAAATACAAAAGGCACAATGCCGCCATAAGTGCAAGAAGAGTGAGACTTCTTAGAGTCTGTGCTTTGATCCTTTCCTGTGAGACCAGTATTAGTTTCCGATACACCACTGCAGGTTCAACGTATTCCTTGGACCATCACATTGACGATGAAACACAGAAATCGCATCGTAATTAAATACAAAAGGCACAATGCCGCCTTAAGTGCAAAAAGGGTGAGACTTCTTAGAGTCTGTGCTTTGATCCTTCCTGTGAGACCAGTATTAGTTTCCGATACACCACTGCAGGTTCAATGTATTCCTAGGACCTTCACATTGACGATGAAACACAGAAATCGCATCGGAATTAAATACAAAAGGCACAATGCCGCCTTAAGTGCAAGAAGAGTGAGACTTCTTAGAGTCTGTGCTTTGATCCATTTCTTTGAGAACGGTATTAGTTTCCGATACACCACTGCAGGTTCAAGGTATTCCTTGGACCTTCACAATGACGATGAAACACAGAAATCGCATCGGAATTAAATACAAAAGGCACAATGCCGCCTTAAGTACAAGAATAGAGACTCTTCTTACAGGCGGTGCTTTGAGCTTTCCCTGCGTGCACAGTATTAGTATCCGATACACCACTGCAGGTTCAATGTATTCCTTGGACCTTTACATTGACGATGAAACACAGAAATCGCATCGGAATTATATACAAAATTCACAATGCCGTCTTCAGTGCAAGACGAGTGAGACTTCTTAGAGTCTGTAATTTGATCCTTTCCTGTGAGACCAGTATTAGTTTCCGATACACCACTGCAGGCTCAATGTATTCCTTGGACATTCTCATTGACGATGAAACACAGATATCGCATCGCAATTAAATACAAAATGCACAATGCCGCCTTAAGTGCTAGAAGAGTGAGACTTCTTAGAGTCTGTGCATTGATCCTCTACTGTGAGACCAGTATTAGTTTCCGATACACCACTGCAGGTTCAATGTATTCCCTGGACCTTGACATTGACGATGAAAAACAGAAATCGCATCGGAATTAAATACCAAAGGCACAATGCCGTCTTAAGTACAAGAATAGAGACTCTTCTTACAGTCGGTGCTTTGAGCATTCCCTGTGCGACCAGTATTAGTTTTCGATGCACCACTGCAGGTTCAATGTATTCCTTGGACATACACATTGACGATGAAATACAGAAATCGCATCGGAATTAAACACAAAAGGCACAATGCCGCCTTAAGTACAAGAATAGAGACTTTTCTTACAGTCGGTGTTTTGAGCATTTACTGTGAGACCAGTATTAGTCTCCGATACACAACTGCAGGTTCAATGTATTCCTTGGACGTACACGTTGGTGATAAAAAACTGAAATTAGGTCGGAATTAAATACAAAAGGCACAATGCCGCCTTAAGTGCAAGAAGAGTGAGATTTCATAGAGTCTGAGCTTTGATCCTTTCGTGTGAGACCAGTATTACTTTCCGATACACCACTGCAGGTTCAATGTATTCCTTGGAACTTCACATTGTCGCTGAAAATCAGAAATCCCATCGTAATTAAATACAAAAGTCACAATGCTGCCTTAAGTGCAAGAAGAGTGAGACTTCCTAGAGTCTGTGCTTTGATCCTTTCCGGTGACGCCAGTATTAGTTTCCGATACACCACTGCAGGTTCAATGTATTCCTTGGACATTCACATTGACGATGAAACACAGAAAACTCATCGGAATTAAATACAAAAGGCACAATGCCGCCTTAAGTGCAAGTAGAGTGAGAATTCTTAGAGTCTGTTCTTTGATCCTTTCCTGTGAGACCAGTATTAGTTTCCGATACACCACTGCAGGTTCAATGTATGCCTTGGACCCTCACAGTGACGATGAAACACTGAAATCGCATCGGAATTAAATAAAAAAGGCACAATGCCGCCCTAAGTACAAGAATAGGGAGTCATCTTACAGTCGGTGCTTTGAGCATTCCCTGTGAGACCAGTATTAGTTTCCGATACACCTCTGCAGGTACAATGTATTCCTTAGACATACACATTGACGATGAGACACTGATATCGCATCGGAATTAAATACATAAATCACAATGCCGCCCTAAGTACAAGAATAGAGACTCTCCTTACAGTCGGTGCGTTGAGCATTCCCTGTGAGACCAGTATTAGTTTCCGATAAACCACTGCAGGTTCAATGTATTCCTTGGACATACACATTGACGATGAAACAACGAAATCGCATCGGAATTAAATACAAAAGGCACAATGCCGCCTTAAGTACAAGAATAGAGGCTCTTCTTACAGTCGGTGTTTTGAGCATTCCCTATGAGACCAGTATTAGTTTCCGATACACCGCTGCAGGTTCCATGTATTCCTTGGACCTTCACATTGACGGTGAAACACAGAAATCGCATCGGAATTAAATACAAATGGCACAATGCCGCCTTAAGTGCAAGAAGAGTGAGACTTCTTAGAGTCTGTGCTTTGATCCTTTCCTGTGAGACTAGTATTAGTTTCCGATACACCACTGCAGGTTCAATGTATGCCTTGGACCTTCACATTGAAGATGAAACACTGAAATCGAATCGGAATTAAATACAAAAAGGCACAATGCCGCCTTAAGTACAAGAATAGAGACTCTTCTTACAGTCGGTGTTTTGAGCATTCCCTGTGAGACCTGTATTAGTTTCCGATACACCACTACAGGTTCAATGTATTCCTTGGACCTTCACATTGACGATGATACATAGAAATCGCATCGGCATTAAATACAAAAGGCACAATGCCGCCTTAAGTACAAGAATAGAGACACTTCTTACAGTCGGTGTTTTGAGCATTCCCTGTGAGATTAGTATTAGGTTCCGAAGCACCACTGCAGGTTCAATGTATTCTTTGGACGTACTCGTTGACGATGAAACACAGAAATCGCATCGGAATTAAATACAAAAGGCACAATGCCGCCCTAAGTACAAGAATAGAGAGTCTTCTTTCAGTCGGTGGTTTGAGCATTCCCTGTGAGACAAGTTTTAGTTTCCGATACACCACTGCAGGTTCCATGTATTCCTTGGACCTTCACATTGACGATGAAACACAGAAATCGCATCGTAATTAAATATAAAAGGCCCAATGCCGCATTTAGTGCAAGAAGAGTGAGACTTCTTGGAGTCTGTGCTTTGTTCCTTTCCTGTGAGACCAGTATTAGTTTCCGATACACCACTGCAGGTTCAATGTATTCCTTGGACATACACATTGACGATGAAACACAGAAATCGCATCGGATTTAAATACAAAAGGCACAATGCCGCCTTAAGTACAAGAATTGAGTCACTTCTTACAGTCGGTGCTTTGAGCATTCCCTGTGAGACCAGTATTAGTTTCCGATACACCACTGCCGGTTCAATGTATTCCTTGGAACTTCACATTGACGATGAAACACAGAAATCGAATCGGAATTAAATACAAAAGGATCATTGCAACCTTTAGTGCAAGAAGAGTGAGACGGCTTAGAGCCTGTGCTTTGATCCTTTCCTGTGAGACCAGCATTAGTTTCCGATGCACCACTGCAGGTTCAATGTATTCCTTGAACCTTCACATTGACGATGAAACACAGAAATCGCATCGTAATTAAATACAAAAGGCACAATGCCGCTTTAAGTGCAAGAGTAGAGACCCTTCTTACAGTCGGTGTTTTGAAAATTCCCTGTGAGACCAGTATTAGGTTCCGATGCACCACTGCAGGTTCAATGTATTCTTTGGACATACACGTTGACGATGAAACACAGAAATCGCATCGGAATTAAATACAAAAGGCACAATGATGCCCTAATTACAAGAATAGAGACTCTTCTTTCAGTCGGTGGTTTGAGCATTCCCTGTGAGACACGTATTAGTTTCCGTTACACCACTGCAGGTTCAATGTATTACTTGGACATACACATTGACGATGATACACAGAAATCGCATCGGAATTAAATACAAAAGGCACAACGCCGCCTTTAGTACAAGAATAGAGACTCTTCCTACAGTCGGTGCTTAGAGCATTCCCTGTGAGACCAGTATTAGCTTCTGATACACCACTGCAAGGTTCAATGTTTTCCTTGGACAAACACATTGACCATTAAACACAGAAATCGCATCGGAATTAAATAAAAAAGGCTCAATGCCGCCTTAAGTGCAAGTAGAGTGAGACTTCTTAGTGTCTGTGTTTTGATCCTGTCCTGTGAGACCAGTATTAGTTTCCGATACACCACTGCAGGTTCAATGTATTCCTTGGACCTTCACATTGACGATGAAACACAGAAATCGCATCGGAATAAAATACAAAAGGCTCATTGCATCCTTAAGTGCAAGAAGAGTGAGACGTCTTAGAGTCTGTGCTTTGATCCTTTCCTGTGAGACCAGTATTAGTTTCCGATGCACCACTGCAGGTTCAATGTATTCCTTGGACATACACATTGACGATGAAACACAGAAATCGCATCGGAATTAAATACAAAATGCACAATGCCGCCATAAGTACAAGAATAGAGACTCTTCTTACAGTCGGTATTTTGAGCATTCTCTGTGAGACCAGTATTAGTTTCCGATACATCACTGCAGGTCCAATGTATTCCTTGGACGTACACGTTGGTGATGAAAAACTGAAATTAGATCGGAATTAAATACAAAAGGCACTATGCCGCCTTAAGTGCAAGAAGAGTGAGACTTCTTAGAGTCTATGCTTTGATCCTTTCCTTTGAGACCGGTATTAGTTTCCGATACACCACTGCAGGTTCAATGTATTCCTTGGACCTTCACATTGACGATGAAACACAGAAATCGCATCGTAATTAAATACAAAAGGCACAATGCCGCTTTAAGTGCAAGAAGATTGAGACTTCTTAGAGTCTGTGCTTTGATCCTTTCCTGTGAGACCAGTATTAGTTTCCGATACACCACTGCAGGTTCAATGTATTCCTAGGACCTTCACATTGACGATGAAACACAGATATCGCAACGGAATTAAATACAAAAGGCACAATGCCGGCTTAAGTGCAATAAGAGTGTGACTTCTCAGAGTCTGTGCTTTGATCCTTTCCTGGGAGACCAGTAATTGTTTCCGATACACCACTGCAGGTTCAATGTATTCCTTGGACCTTCTCATTGACGATGAAACACAGCAATCGCAACGGAATTAAATACAAAATGCACAATGCCGCCTTAAGTACAAGAAGAGTGAGACTTCTTAGAGTCTGTGCTTTGATCCTTTCCTGTGAGACCAGTATTAGTTTCCGATACACCACTGCACGTTTAATGTATTCCTTGGACCTTCACATTGACGATGAAACACAGAAATCGCATCGGAAATAAATACAAAAGGCACAATGCCACCTTAAGTGCAAGAAGAGTGAGACTTCTTAGAGTCTGTGCTTTGATCCTTTCCTTTGAGACCGGTATTAGTTTCCGATACACCACTGCAGGTTCAATGTATTCCTTGGACCTTCACAATGACGATGAAACACAGAAATCGCATCGGAATTAAATACAAAAGGCACAATGCCGCCTTACGTACAAGAATACAGACTCTTCTTACAGTCGGTGCTTTGAGCTTTCCCTGCGGGACCAGTATTAGTTTCCGATGCACCACTGCAGGTTCAATGTATTCCTTGGACCTTCACATTGACGATGAAACACAGATATCGCAACGGAATTAAATACAAAAAGGCACAATGCCGCCTTAAGTGCAAGAAGAGTGAGATTTCTTAGAGTCTGGGCTTTGATCCTTTCGTGTGAGACCAGTATTACTTTCCGATACACCACTGCAGGTTCAATGTATTCCTTGGAACTTCACATTGACGATGAAACACAGAAATCGCATCGTAATTAAATACAAAATGCACAATGCTGCCTGAAGTGCAAGAAGAGTGAGACTTCTTAGAGTCTGTGATTTGATCCTTTCCTGTGAGGCCAGTATTAGTTTCCGATACACCACTGCAGGTTCAATGTATTCCTTGGACATTCACATTGACGATGAAACACAGATATCGCAACGGAATTTAATACAAAAGGCACCATGCCGCCGTAAGTGCAAGAAGAGTGTGACTTCTTAGAGTCTGAGCTTTGATCCTTTCCTGTGAGACCACTATTAGTTTCCGATACACCACTGCATGTTTAATGTATTCCTTGGACCTTCACATTGACGACGAAACACAGAAATCGCAAAGGAATTAAATACAAAAGGCACAATGCCGCCTTAAGTGCAAGAGGAGTGAGACTTCTTAGAGTCTTTGCTTTGATCCATTCCTGTAAGACCAGTATTAGCTTCCGATCCACCACTGCAGGTTCAATGTATTCCTTGGACCTTCACATTGACGATGAAACAGAGAAATCGCATCGGAATTAATTACAAAAGGCTCAATGCCGCCTTAAATACAAGAATAGAGACTCTTCATACAGTCGGTGCTTTGAGCATTCCCTGTGGGACCAGTATTAGTTTACGATACACCACTGCAGGTTCAATGTATTCCTTGGACATACACATTGACGATGAAACAACGAAATCGCATCGGAATTAAATACAAAAGGCACAATGCCGCCTTAAGTACAAGAATAGAGACTCTTCTTACAGTCGGTGATTTGAGCATTCCCTGTGAGACCAGTATTAGTTTCCGATACACCACTGCAGGTTCAATGTATTCCTTGGACTTTCACATTGACGATGAAACACAGAAATCGCATCGGAATTAAATACAAAAGGCTCAATGCAACCTGAAGTGCAAGAAGAGTGAGACGTCTTAGAGTCTGGGCTTCGATCCTTTCCTGTGAGACCAGTATTAGTTTCCGATGCACCACTGCAGGTTCAATGTATTCCTTGGACATACACATTGACGATGAAACACAGAAGTCACAACGGATATAAATACAAAAGGAACAATGCCGCCTTAGTACAAGAATAGAGACTCTTCCTACAGTCGGTGCTTAGAGCAATCCCTGTGACACCAGTATTAGCTTCCGATACACCACTGCAGGTTCAATGTTTTCCTTGGACATACACATTGACGATGGAACACAGAAATCGCATCGGAATAAAATTAAAAAGGCTCAATGGCGCCTTAAGTGCAATTAGAGTGAGACTTCTTAGAGTCTGTGCTTTGATCCTTTCCTGTGAGACCAGTATTAGTTTCCGATACACCACTGCAGGTTCAATGTATACATTGGACCGTCACATTGATGATGAAACACAGATATCGCATCGCAATTAAATACAAAAGGCACAATGCCGCCCTAAGTACAAGAATAGAGACTCTTCTTACAGTCGGTGCTTTGATCCTTTCCTGTGAGACCAGTATTAGTTTCCGTTACACCACTGCAGGTTCAATGTATTCCTTGGACTTCCACATTGACGATGAAACACAGAAATAGCATCGGAATTAAATACCAAAGGCACAATGCCGCCTTAAGTACAAGAATAAAGACTCTTCTTACAGTCGGTGCTTTGAGCTTTCACTGTGAGACCAGTATTAGTTTCCGATACACCACTGCAGGTTCAATGTACTCCTTCAACCTTAACATTGACGATGACACATAGAAATCGCATCGGAATTAAATACAAACGGCACAATGCCGCCATAAGTACAAGAGTAGAGACCCTTCTTACAGTCGGTGTTTTGAAAATTCCCTGTGAGACCAGTATTAGGTTCCGATGCACCACTGCAGGTTCAATGTATTCTTTGGACATACACGTTGACGATGAAACACAGAAATCGCATCGGAATTAAATACAAAAGGCACAATGATGCCCTAAGTACAAGAATAGAGACTCTTCTTTCAGTCGGTGGTTTGAGCATTCCCTGTGAGACACGTATTAGTTTCCGTTACACCACTGAGGGTTCAATGTATTACTTGGACATACACATTGACGATGATACACAGAAATCGCATCGGAATTAAATACAAAAGGCACAACGCCGCCTTTAGTACAAGAATAGAGACTCTTCCTACAGTCGGTGCTTAGAGCATTCCCTGTGAGACCAGTATTAGCTTCTGATACACCACTGCAAGGTTCAATGTTTTCCTTGGACAAACACATTGACCATTAAACACAGAAATCGCATCGGAATTAAATAAAAAAGGCTCAATGCCGCCTTAAGTGCAAGTAGAGTGAGACTTCTTAGTGTCTGTGCTTTGATCCTGTCCTGTGAGACAAGTATTAGTTTCCGATACACCACTGCACGTTCAATGTATTCCTTGGACCTTCAAATTGACGATGAAACACAGAAATCGCATCGGAATAAAATACAAAAGGCTCATTGCATCCTTAAGTGCAAGAAGAGAGAGACGTCTTAGAGTCTGTGCTTTGATCCTTTCCTGTGAGACAAGTATTAGTTTCCGATGCACCACTGCAGGTTCAATGTATTCCTTGGACATACACATTGACGATGAAACACAGAAATCGCATCAGAATTAAATACAAAAGGCACAATGCCGCCTTAAGTACAAGAATAGAGACTCTTCTTACAGTCGGTGCCTTGAGCTTTCCCTGCGAGACCAGTATTAATTTCCGATACACCACTGCAGGTTCAATGTATTCCTTGGACCTTCACATTGACGATGAAACACAGATATCGCAACGGAATTAAATACAAAAGGCACAATGCCGCCTTAAGTGCAAGAAGAGTGAGACTTCTTACAGTCAGTGCATTGATCCTTTACTGTGAGACCAGTATTGGTTTCCGATACACCACTGCAGGTTCAATGTATTCCTAGGACCTTCACATTGACGATGAAACACAGATATCGCAACGGAATTAAATACCAAAGGCACAATGCCGCCTTAAGTACAAGAATAGAGACTCTTCTTACAGTCGGTGCTTTGAGCATTCCCTGTGATACCTGTATTAGTTTCCGATACACCACTGCAGGTTCAATGGATTCCTTGGACCTTTACATTGACGATGATACATAGAAATCGCATCGGAATTAAATACAAAAGGCACAATGCCGCCTTAAGTACAAGAATAGAGACTCTTCTTACAGTCGGTGTTTTGAGCATTCACTGTGAGACCAGTATTAGTCTCCGATACACAACTGCAGGTTCAATGTATTCCTTGGACGTACACGTTGGTGATAAAAAACTGAAATTAGGTCGTAATTAAATACAAAAGGCACAATGCCGCCTTAAGTGCAAGAAGAGTGAGATTTCTTAGAGTCTGGGCTTTGATCCTTTCGTGTGAGGTTAGTATTACTTTCCGATACACCACTGCTGGTTCAATGTATTCCTTGGAACTTCACATTGACGATGAAACACAGAAATCGCATCGTAATTAAATACAAAATGCACAATGCTGCCTTAAGTGCAAGAAGAGTGAGACTTCTTAGAGTCTGTGATTTGATCCTTTTCCTGTGAGGCCAGTATTAGTTTCCGATACACCACTGAAGGTTCAATGTATTCCTTGGACATTCACATTGACGATGAAACACAGATATCGCAACGGAATTAAATACAAAAGGCACAATGCCGCCGTAAGTGCAAGAAGAGTGTGACTTCTTAGAGTCTGAGCTTTGATCCTTTCCTGTGAGACCAGTATTAGTTTCCGATACACCACTGCATGTTTAATATATTCCTTGGACCTTCACATTGACGATGAAACACAGAAATCGCAAAGGAATTAAATACAAAAGGCACAAAGCCGCCTTAAGTGCAAGAAGAGTGAGACTTCTTAGGGTCTTTGCTTTGATCTTTTCCTGTAAGACCAGTATTAGTTTCCGATCCACCACTGCAGGTTCAATGTATTCCTTGGACCTTCACATTGACGATGAAACAGAGAAATCGCATCGGAATTAAATACAAAAGGCTCAATGCCGCCTTAAGTACAAGAATAGAGACTCTTCATACAGTCGGTGCTTTGAGCATTCCCTGTGGGACCAGTATTAGTTTCCGATACACCACTGCAGGTTCAATGTATTCCTTGGACATACACATTGACGATGAAACAACGAAATCGCATCGGAATTAAATACAAAAGGCACAATGCCGCCTTAAGTACAAGAATAGAGACTCTTCCTACAGTCGGTGATTTGAGCATTCCCTGTGAGACCAGTATTAGTTTCCGATACACCACTGCAGGGTCAATGTATTCCTTGCACCTTCACATTGACGATGAAACACAGAAATCGCATCGGAATTAAATACAAAAGGCTCAATGCAACCTGAAGTGCAAGAAGAGTGAGACGTCTTAGAGTCTGGGCTTCGATCCTTTCCTGTGAGACCAGTATTAGTTTCCGATGCACCACTGCAGGTTCAATGTATTCCTTGGACATACACATTGACGATGAAACACAGAAGTCACAACGGAAATAAATACAAAAGGAACAATGCCGCCTTAAGTACAAGAATAGAGACTCTTCCTACAGTCGGTGCTTAGAGCATTCCCTGTGACACCAGTATTAGCTTCCGATACACCACTGCAGGTTCAATGTTTTCCTTGGACATACACATTGACGATGGAACACAGTAATCGCATCGGAATAAAATTAAAAAGGCTCAATGGCGCCTTAAGTGCAAGTAGAGTGAGACTTCTTAGAGTCTGTGCTTTGATCCTTTCCTGTGAGACCAGTATTAGTTTCCGATACACCACTGCAGGTTCAATGTATTCATAGGACCGTCACATTGATGATGAAACACAGATATCACATCGCAATTAAATACAAAAGGCACAATGCCGCCCTAAGTACAAGAATAGAGACTCTTCTTACAGTCGGTGCTATGAGCTTTCACTGTGAGACCAGTATTAGTTTCCGATACACCACTGCAGGTTCAATGTACTCCTTCAACCTTAACATTGACAATGACACATAGAAATCGCATCGGAATTAAATACAAAAGGCACAATGCCGCCTTAAGTACAGGAATAGAGACTTTTCTGACAGTCGGTGTTTTGAACATTCCCTGTGAGACCAGTATTAGGTTCCGATGCACCACTGCAGGTTCAATGTATTCTTTGGACATACACGTTGACGATGAAACACAGAAATCGCATCGGAATTAAATAAATAAGGCACAATGCTACCCTAAGTACAAGAATAGAGAGTCTTCTTTCAGTCGGTGGTTTGAGCATTCCCTGTGAGACAAGTATTAGTTTCCGATACACCACTGCAGGTTCAATGTATTACTTGGACATACACATTGACGATGGCACACAGAAATCGCATCGGAATTAAATACAAAAGGCACAATGCCGCCTTTAGTACAAGAATAGAGACTCTTCCTACAGTCGGTGCTTAGAGCATTCCCTGTGAGACCAGTATTAGCTTCTGATACACCACTGCAAGGTTCAATGTTTTCCTTGGACATACACATTGACGATTAAACACAGAAATCGCATCGGAATTAAATAAAAAACGCTCAATGCCGCCTTAAGTGCAAGTAGAGTGAGACTTCAAGAGTCTGTGCTTTGATCCTGTACTGTGAGACCAGTACTAGTTTCCGATACACCACTGCAGGTTCAATGTATTCCTTGGACCTTCACATTGACGATGAAACACAGAAATCTCATCGGAATAAAATACAAAAGGCTCATTGCATCCTTAAGTGCATGAAGAGTGAGACGTCTTAGAGTCTGTGCTTTGATCTTTTCCTGTGAGACCAGTATTAGTTTCCGATGCACCACTGCAGGTTCAATGTATTCCTTGGACATACACATTGACGATGAAACACAGAAATCGCATCGGAATTAAATACAAAGGCACAATGCCGCCTTAAGTACAACAATAGAGACTCTTCTTACAGTCTGTGTTTTGAGCATTCTCTGTGAGACCAGTATTAGTTTCCGATACACCACTGCAGGTTCAATGAATTCCTTGGACGTACACGTTGGTGATGAAAAACTGAAATTAGATCGGAATTAAATACAAAAGGCACAATGCCGCCTTAAGTGCAAGAAGAGTGAGACTTCTTAGAGTCTGTGCTTTGATCCTTTCCTGTGAAACCAGTATTAGTTTCCGATACACCACTGCAGGTTCAATGTATTCCTTGGACCTTCACATTGACGATGAAACACAGAAATCGCGTCGTAATTAAATACAACAAGCACAATGCCGCCTTAAGTGCAAGAAGGGTGAGACTTCTTAGAGTCTGTGATTTGATCCTTTCCTGTGAGACCAGTATTAGTTTCCAATACACCACTGCAGGTTCAATGTATTCCTAGGACCTTCACATTGACAATGAAACACAGATATCGCAACGGAATTAAATACGAAAGGCACAATGCCGGCTTAAGTGCAATAAGAGTGTGACTTCTTAGAGTCTGTGCTTTGATCCTTTCCTGGGAGACCAGTATTAGTTTCCGATACACCACTGCAGGTTCAATGTATTCCTTGGACCTTCACATTGACGAGAAACACAGAAATCGCATCGGAATTAAATACAAAATACAAAATGCCGCCTTAAGTACAAGAAGAGTGAGACCTCTTAGAGTCTGTGCTTTGATCCTTTCCTGTGAGACCAGTATTAGTTTCCGATACACCACTGCACGTTCAATGTATTCCTTGGACCTTCACATTGACGATGAAACACAGAAATCGCATCGCAATTAAATACAAAAGGCACAATGCCGCCTTAAGTGCAAGGAGAGTGAGACTTCTTAGAGTCTGTGTTTTGATCCTTTCCTTTCAGACCGGTATTAGTTTCCGATACACCACTGCAGGTTCAATGTATTCCTTGGACCTTCACATTGACGATGAAACACAGAAATCGCATCGGAATTAAATACAAAGGGCACAATGCCGCCTTAAGTGCAAGACGAGTGAGACTTCTTAGAGTCTGTAATTTGATCCTTTCCTGTGAGACCAGTATTAGATTCCGATACACCACTGCAGGTTCAATGTATTCCTTGGACATTCACATTGACGATGAAACACAGATATCGCAACGGAATTAAATACAAAAGGCACAATGCCGCCTTAAGTGCAAGAAAAGTGTGACTTCTGAGTGACTGTGCTTTTATTCCTTCCTGTGAGACCAGTATTAGTTTCCGATACACCACTGCAGGTTCAATGTATTCCTTGGACCTTCACATTGACGATGAAACACAGAAATAGCATCGGATTTAAATACAAAATGCACAATGCCGCCTTAAGTGCAAGAAGAGTGTGACTTCTTAGAGTCTGTGCATTGATTCTTTACTGTGAGACCAGTATTAGTTTCCGATACACCACTGCAGGTTCAATGTATTCCTTGGACCTTCACATTGACGATGAAACACAGAAATCGCATCGGAATTAAATACCAAAGGCACAATGCCGCCTTAAGTACAAGAATAGAGACTCTTCTTAAGGTCGGTGCTTTGAGCATTCCCTGTGAGACCTGTATTAGTTTCCGATACACCACTGCAGGTTCAATGGATTCCTTGGACCTTCACATTGACGATGAAACACAGAAATCGCAACGGAATTAAGTACAAAGGGCACAATGCCGCCTTAAGTACAAGAATAGAGACTCTTCCTACAGTCGGTGCTTAGAGCATTCCCTGTGAGAACAGTATTAGCTTCCGATACACCACTGCAGGTTCAATGTATTCCTTGGACATACACAATGAAGATGAAACACAGAAATCGCATCGGAATTAAATAAAAAAGGCTCAATGCCGCCTTAAATGCAAGTAGAGTGAGAATACTTAGAGTCTGTGCTTTGATCCTTTCCTGTGAGACCAGTATCAGTTTCCGATACACCACTGCAGTTTCAATGTATTCCTTCGACATTCACATTGACGATGAAACACAGAAATCGCATCGGAATTAAATACAAATGGATCATTGCAACCTTAAGTGCAAGAAGAGTGAGACGGCTTAGAGTCTGTGCTTTGATCCTTTCCTGTGAGACCAGTATTAGTTTCCGATGCACCACTGCAGGTTCAATGTATTCCTTGGACATGCACATTAACGATGAAATACAGAAATCGCATCAGAATTAAATACAAAAGGCACAATGCCGCCTTAAGTACAAGAATAGAGACTCTTCTTACAGTCGGTGCTTTGAGCTTTCCCTGTGAGACCAGTATTAGTTTCCGATACACCACTGAAAGTTCAATGTATTCCTTAGACCTTCACTTTGACGATGAAACACAGAAATCGCATCGGAATTAAATACAAAAGGCACAATGCCGCCTTAAGTTCAAGAAGCGTGAGACTTCTTAGAGTCTGTGAGGGTATCCTTTCCTGTGAGACCAGTATTAGTTTCCGATACACCATTGCAGGTTCAATGTATTCCTAGGACCTTCACATTGACGATGAAGTACAGATATCGCAACGGAATTAAGTACAAAAGGCACAATGCTGCCTTAAGTGCAAGAAGAGTGAGACTTCTTAGAGTCTGTGCTTTGATCCTTTCCTGTGAGACCAGTATTAGTTTCCGATACACCACTGCAGGTTCAATGTATTCCTTGGACATACACATTGACGATGAAATACAGAAATCGCATCGGAATTAAATACAAAGGCACAATGCCGCCTTAAGTACAACAATAAAGACTCTTCTTACAGTCGGTGTTTTGAGCATTCTCTGTGAGACCAGTATTAGTTTCCGATACACCACTGCAGGTTCAATGTATTCCTTGGACGTACACGTTGGTGATGAAAAACTGAAATTAGATCGGAATTAAATACAAAAGGCACAATGCCGCCTTAAGTGCAAGAAGAGTGAGACTTCTTAGAGTCTGTGCTTTGATCCTTTCCTGTGAGGCCAGTATTAGTTTCCGATACACCACTGCAGGTTCAATGTATTCCTTGGACCTTCACATTGACGATGAAACACAGAAATCGCATCGTAATTAAATACAAAAAGCACAATGCCGCCTTAAGTGCAAGAAGGGTGAGACTTCTTAGAGTCTGTGATTTGATCCTTTCCTGTCAGACCAGTATTAGTTTCCAATACACCACTGCAGGTTCAATGTATTCCTAGGACCTTCACATTGACAATGAAACACAGATATCGCAACGCAATTAAATACGAAAGGCACAATGCCGGCTTAAGTGCAATAAGAGTGTGACTTCTTAGAGTCTGTGCTTTGATCCTTTCCTGGGAGACCAGTATTAGTTTCCGATACACCACTGCAGGTTCAATGTATTCCTTGGACCTTCACATTGACGATGAAACACAGAAATCGCATCGGAATTAAATACAAAAGGCACAATGCCGCCTTAAGTACAAGAAGAGTGAGACCTCTTAGAGTCTGTGTTTTGATCCTTTCCTTTCAGACCGGTATTAGTTTCCGATACACCACTGCAGGTTCAATGTATTCCTTGGACCTTCACAGTGGCGATGAAACACAGAAATCGCATCGGAATTAAATACAAAAGGCACAATGCCGCCTTAAGTGCAAGGAGAGTGAGACTTCTTAGAGTCTGTGTTTTGATCCTTTCCTTTCAGACCGGTATTAGTTTCCGATACACCACTGCAGGTTCAATGTATTCCTTGGACCTTCACAGTGACGATGAGACACAGAAATCGCATCGGAATTAAATACAAAAGGCACAATGCCGCCTTAAGTACAAGAATGGGGACTCTTCTAACAGTCGGTGCTTTGAGCTTTCCCTGCGAGACAAGTATTAGTTTCCGATACACCACTGCAGGTTCAATGTATTCCTTGGACCTTCACATTGACGATGAAACACAGAAATCGCATCGGAATTAAATACAAAAGGCACAATGCCGCCTTAAGTGCAAGACGAGTGAGACTTCTTAGAGTCTGTAATTTGATCCTTTCCTGTGAGACCAGTATTAGTTTCCGATACACCACTGCAGGTTCAATGTATTCCTTGGACATTCACATTGACGATGAAACACAGATATCGCAACGGAATTAAATAAAAAAGGCACAATGCCGCCTTAAGTGCAAGAAGAGTCTGACTTCTGAGTGACTGTGCTTTTATTCCTTCCTGTGAGACCAGTATTAGTTTCCGATACACCACTGCTGGTTCAATGTATTCCTTGGACCTTCACATTGACGATGAAACACAGAAATCGCATGGGATTTAAATACAAAATGCACAATGCCGCCTTAAGTGCAAGAAGAGTGAGACTTCTTAGAGTCTGTGCATTGATTCTTAACTGTGAGACCAGTATTAGTTTCCGATACACCACTGCAGGTTCAATGTATTCCTTGGACCTTCACATTGACGATGAAACACAGAAATCGCATCGGAATTAAATACCAAAGGCACAATGCCGCCTTAAGTACAAGAATAGAGACTCTTCTTAAAGTCGGTGCTTTGAGCATTCCCTGTGAGACCTGTATTAGTTTCCGATACACCACTGCAGGTTCAATGGATTCCTTGGACCTTCACATTGACGATGAAACACAGAAATCGCAACGGAATTAAGTACAAAAGGCACAATGCCGCCTTAAGTACAAGAATAGAGACTCTTCCTACAGTCTATGCTTAGAGCATTCCCTGTGAGAACAGTATTAGCTTCCGATACACCACTGCAGGTTCAATGAATTACTTGGACATACACAATGAAGATGAAACACAGAAATCGCATCGGAATTAAATAAAAACGGCTCAATGCCGCCTTAAATGCAAGTAGAGTGAGACTTCTTAGAGTCTGTGTTTTGATCCTTTCCTTTCAGACCGGTATTAGTTTCCGATACACCACTGCAGGTTCAATGTATTCCTTGGACCTTCACAGTGACGATGAAACACAGAAATCGCATCGGAATTAAATACAAAAGGCACAATGCCGCCTTAAGTACAAGAATGGAGACTCTTCTAACAGTCGGTGCTTTGAGCTTTCCCTGCGAGACAAGTATTAGTTTCCGATACACCACTGCAGGTTCAATGTATTCCTTGGACCTTCACATTGACGATGAAACACAGAAATCGCATCGGAATTAAATACAAAAGGCACAATGCCGCCTTAAGTGCAAGACGAGTGAGACTTCTTAGAGTCTGTAATTTGATCCTTTCCTGTGAGACCAGTATTAGTTTCCGATACACCACTGCAGGTTCAATGTATTCCTTGGACATTCACATTGACGATGAAACACAGATATCGCAACGGAATTAAATAAAAAAGGCACAATGCCGCCTTAAGTGCAAGAAGAGTGTGACTTCTGAGTGACTGTGCTTTTATTCCTTCCTGTGAGACCAGTATTAGTTTCCGATACACCACTGCTGGTTCAATGTATTCCTTGGACCTTCACATTGACGATGAAACACAGAAATCGCATCGGATTTAAATACAAAATGCACAATGCCGCCTTAAGTGCAGGAAGAGTGAGACTTCTTAGAGTCTGTGCATTGATTCTTTACTGTGAGACCAGTATTAGTTTCCGATACACCACTGCAGGTTCAATGTATTCCTTGGACCTTCACATTGACGATGAAACACAGAAATCGCATCGGAATTAAATACCAAAGGCACAATGCCGCCTTAAGTACAAGAATAGAGACTATTCTTAAAGTCGGTGCTTTGAGCATTCCCTGTGAGACCTGTATTAGTTTCCGATACACCACTGCAGGTTCAATGGATTCCTTGGACCTTCACATTGACGATGAAACACAGAAATCGCAACGGAATTAAGTACAAAAGGCACAATGCCGCCTTAAGTACAAGAATAGAGACTCTTCCTACAGTCGGTGCTTAGAGCATTCCCTGTGAGAACAGTATTAGCTTCCGATACACCACTGCAGGTTCAATGATTTACTTGGACATACACAATGAAGATGAAACACAGAAATCGCATCGGAATTAAATAAAAACGGCTCAATGCCGCCTTAAATGCAAGTAGAGTGAGAATTCTTAGAGTCTGTGCTTTGATCCTTTCCTGTGAGACCAGTATCAGTTTCCGATACACCACTGCAGTTTCAATGTATTCCTTCGACATTCACATTGACGATGAAACACAGAAATCGCATCGGAATTAAATACAAACGGATCATTGCAACCTTAAGTGCAAGAAGAGTGAGACGGCTTAGAGTCTGTGCTTTGATCCTTTCCTGTGAGACCAGTATTAGTTTCCGATGCACCACTGCAGGTTCAATGTATTCCTTGGACATGCACATTGACGATGAAATACAGAAATCGCATCAGAATTAAATACAAAAGGCACAATGCCGCCTTAAGTACAAGAATAGAGACTCTTCTTACAGTCGGTGCTTTGAGCTTTCCCTGTGAGACCAGTATTAGTTTCCGATACACCACTCAAAGTTCAATGTATTCCTTAGACCTTCACATTGACGATGAAACACAGAAATCGCATGGGAATTATATACAAAAGGCACAATGCCGCCTTAAGTGCAAGAAGAGTGAGACTTCTTAGAGTCTGTGAGTTGATCCTTTCCTGTGAGGCCAGTATTAGTTTCCGATACACCATTGCAGGTTCAATGTATTCCTAGGACCTTCACATTGACGATGAAGTACAGATATCGCAACGGAATTAAATACAAAAGGCACAATGCCGCCTTAAGTACAAGAATAGAGACTCTTTTTACAGTCGGTGTTTTGAGCATTCACTGTGAGACCAGTATTAGTCTCCGATACACAACTGCAGGTTCAAAGTATTCCTTGGACGTACACGTTGGTGATAAAAAACTGAAATTAGGTCGGAATTAAATACAAAAGGCACAATCCCGCCTTAAGTGCAAGAAGAGTGAGATTTCTTAGAGTCTGGGTTTGGTCCTTTCGTGTGAGACCAGTATTACTATCCGATACACCACTGCAGGTTCAATGTATTCCTTGGAACTTCACCTTGACGATGAAACACAGAAATCGCTTCGTAATTAAATACAAAAGGCACAATGCTGCTCTAAGTGCAAGAAGAGTGAGACTTCTTAGAGTCTGTGCTTTGATCCTTTCCTGTGAGGCCAGTATTAGTTTCCGAAACACCACTGCAGGTTAAATGTATTCCTTGGACATTCACATTGACGATGATACACAGAAATCGCATCGGAAGTAAATACAAAAGGCACAATGACGCCTTAAGTACAAGAATAGAGACTCTTCCTACAGTCGGTGCTTCGAGCATTCCCTGTGAGACCAGTATTAGTTTCCGATACACCACTGCAGGTTCAATGTATTGATTGGACATACACACTGACGATGAAACACAGAAATCGCATCGGAATTAAATACCAAAGGCACAATGCCGCCTTAAGTACAAGAATAGAGACTCTTCTTACAGTCGGTGCTTTGAGCTTTCCCTGTGAGACCCGTATTAGCTTCTGATACACCACTGCAGGTTCAATGTATTCCTTGAACCTTAACATTGTCGATGACACATAGAAATCGCATCGGAATTAAATACAAACGGCACAATGCCGCCTTAAGTAGAAGAATAGAGACCCTTCTTACAGTCGGTGTTTTGAACATTCCCTGTGAGACCAGTATTAGGTTCCGATGCACCACTGCAGGTTCAATGTATTCTTTGGACATGCACGTTGACGATGAAACACAGAAATCGCATCGGAATTAAATACAAAAGCACAATGCCGCCCTAAGTACAAGAATAGAGACTCTTCTTTCAGTCGGTGGTTTAAGCATTCAATGTGAGACAAGTATTAGTTTCCGATACACCACTGCAGGTTCTATGTATTACTTGGACATACACATTGACGATGAGTCACAGAAATCGCATCGGAATTAAATACAAAAGGCACAATGCCGCCTTTAGTACAAGAATAGAGACTCTTGCTACGGTCGGTGCTTAGAGCATTCCCTGTGAGACCAGTAATAGCTTCTGATACACCACTGCAAGGTTCAATGTTTTCCTTGGACATACACATTGACCATTAAACACAGAAATCGCATCAGAATTAAATAAAAAAGGCTCAATGCCGCCTTCAGTGCAAGTAGAGTGAGACTTCTTAGAGTCTGTGCTTTGATCCTGTCCTGTGAGACCAGTATTAGTTTCCGATACACCACTGCAGGTTCAATGTATTCCTTGGACCTTCACATTGACGATGAAACACAGAAATCGCATCGGAATAAAATACAAAAGGCTCATTGCATCCTTAAGTGCAAGAAGAGTGAGACGTCTTAGAGTCTGTGCTTTGATCCTTTCCTGTGAGACCAGTATTAGTTTCCGGTGCACCACTGCAGGTTCAATGTATTCCTTGGACATACACATTGACGATGAAACACAGAAATCGCATCGGAATTAAATACAAAGGGCACAATGCCGCCTTAAGTACAAGAATAGAGACTCTTCTTACAGTCGGTGTTTTGAGCATTCTCTGTGAGACCAGTATTAGTTTCCTATACACCACTGCAGGTTCAATGTATTCCCTGGTCGTACACGTTGGTAATGAAAAACTGAAATTAGATCGGAATTAAATACAAAAGGCACAATGCCGCCTTAAGTGCAAGAAGAGTGAGACTTATTAGAGTCTGTGCTTTGATCCTTTCCTGTGAGACCAGTATTAGTTTCCGATACACCACTGCAGGTTCAATGTATCCCTCGGACCTTCACATTGACGATGAAACACAGAAATCGCATCGTAAGTCAATACAAAAGGCACAATGCCGCCTTCAGTGCAAGAAGGTTGAGACTTCTTAGAGTCTGTGCTTTGATCCTTTCCTGTGAGACCAGTATTAGTTTCCGATACACCACTGCAGGTTCAATGTATTCCTTGGACGTTCACATTGACGATGAAACACAGAGATCGCATCGGAATTAAATACAAAATGCACAATGCCGCCTTAAGTGCAAGAAGAGTGAGACTTCTTAGAGTCAGTGCATTGATCCTTTACTGTGAGACCAGTATTAGTTTCCGATACACCATAGCAGGTTCAATGTATTCCTTGGACCTTCACATTGACGATGACACATAGAAATTGCATCGGAATTAAATACAAAAGGCACAATGCCGCCTTAAGTACATGAATAGAGACTCTTCTTACAGTCGGTGTTTTGAGCATTCACTGTGAGACTAGTATTAGGTTCCGATACACCACTGCAGGTTCATTGTATTCCTTGGACATACACATTGACGATGAAACACAGAAATCGCATCGGACTTAAATACAAAAGGCACAGTGCCGCCTTAAGTACAAGAATAGAGACTCTTCTTACAGTCGGTGCTTTGAGCATTCCCTGTGAGACCAGTATTAGTTTCCGATACACCACTGCCGGTTCAATGTATTCGTTGGACCTTCACATTGACGATGAAACACAGAAATCGCATCGGAATTAAATACAAAAGGCACAATGCCGCCTTTAGTACAAGAATAGAGACTCTTGCTACGGTCGGTGCTTAGAGCATTCCCTGTGAGACCAGTAATAGCTTCTGATACACCACTGCAAGGTTCAATGTTTTCCTTGGACATACACATTGACCATTAAACACAGAAATCGCATCAGAATTAAATAAAAAAGGCTCAATGCCGCCTTCAGTGCAAGTAGAGTGAGACTTCTTAGAGTCTGTGCTTTGATCCTGTCCTGTGAGACCAGTATTAGTTTCCGATACACCACTGCAGGTTCAATGTATTCCTTGGACCTTCACATTGACGATGAAACACAGAAATCGCATCGGACTTAAATACAAAAGGCACAGTGCCGCCTTAAGTACAAGAATAGAGACTCTTCTTACAGTCGGTGCTTTGAGCATTCCCTGTGAGACCAGTATTAGTTTCCGATACACCACTGCCGGTTCAATGTATTCGTTGGACCTTCACATTGACGATGAAACACAGAAATCGCATCGGAATTAAATACAAAAGGAACAATGCCGCCTTATGTACAAGAATAGAGACTCTTCTTACAGTCGGTGTTTTGAGCATTCACTGTGAGACCAGTATTAGTCTCCGATACACAACTGCAGGTTCAATGTATTCCTTGGACGTACACGTTGGTGATAAAAAACTGAAATTAGGTCGGAATTAAATACAAAAGGCACAATGCCGCCTTAAGTGCAAGAAGAGTGAGATTACTTAGAGTCTGGGCTTTGATCCTTTCGTGTGAGACCAGTATTACTTTCCGATACACCACTGCAGGTTCAATGTATTCCTTGGAACTTCACATTGACGATGAAACACAGAAATCGCATCGTAATTAAATACAAAAGGCACAATGCTGCCTTAAGTGCAAGAAGAGTGAGACTTCTTAGAGTCTGTGCTTTGATCCTTTCCTATGAGGCCAGTATTAGTTTCCGCTACACCACTGCAGGTTCAATGTATTCCTTGGTCATTTACATTGACGATGAAACACAGATATCGCAATGGAATTAAATACAAAAGGAACAATGCTGCCTTAAGTGCAGGAAGAGTGAGACTTCTTAGAGTCTGTGCTTTGATCCTTTCCTGTGAGATCAGTATTATTTTCCGATACACCACTGCAGGTTCAATGTATTCCTTGGACCTTCACATTGACGATGAAACACAGAAATCGCATCGGAATTAAATACAAAAGGCACAATGCCGCCTTAAGTACAAGAATAGAGACCCTTCCTACAGTCGATGCTTTGAGCTTTACCTGTGAGACCAGTATTAGTTTCCGATACACCACTGCAGGTTCAATGTATTCCTTGGACATTCACATTGACGATGAAACACAGATATCGCAACGGAATTAAATACAAAAGGCACAATGCCGCCGTAAGTGCAAGAAGAGTGTGACTTCTTAGAGTCTGTGCTTTGATCCTTTCCTGTAAGACCAGTATTAGTTTCCGATCCACCACTGCAGGTTCAATGTATTCCTTCGACCTTCACATTGACGATGAAACAGAGAAATCGCATCGGAATTAAATACAAAAGGCACAATGCCGCCTCAAGTACAAGAATGGAGACTCTTCTTACAGTCGGTGCTTTGAGCATTCCCTATCATACCAGTATTAGTGTCCGTAACACCTCTGCGGGTTCAATGTATTCCTTGGACATACACATTGACGATAAAACACTGAAATCGCATCGGAATTAAATACAGAATGCACAATACCGCCTTAAATACAAGAATAGAGACTCTTCTTACAGAGGGTGCTATAAGCATTCCCTGCGACACCAGTATTAGTTTCCGATACACCACTGCAAGTTCAATGTATTCCTTGGACCTTCAGATGGACGATGATACACAGAAATCATATCGGAATTGAATACAAAAGGCACAATGCCGCCTTAAGTACAAGAATAGAGACTCTTCTTACAGTCTGTGCTTTGATCCTTTCCTGTGAGGCCAGTATTAGTTTCCGCTACACCACTGCAGGTTCAATGTATTCCTTGGACCTTCACATTGACGATGAAACACAGAACTCGCATCGGAATTAAATAAAAAGGGCTCAATGCCGCATTAAGTGCAAGTAGAGTGAGACTTCTTAGAGTCTGTGCTTTAATCCTTTCCTGTGATACCAGTATTAGTTTCCGATACACCACTGCAGGTTCAATGTAATCCTTGGACCTTCACATTGAAGATGAAACACAGAAATAACATCGGAATTAAATACAAACGGCTCATTGCAACCTTAAGTGCAAGAAGAGTGAGACCTCTTTGAGTCTGTGCTATGATCCTTTCCTGTGAGACCAGAATTAGTTTCCGATGCACCACTGCAGGTTCAATGTATTCCTTGTACATACACATTGACGATGAAACACAGAAATCGCAACGGAATTAAATACAAAAGGCACAATGCCGCCTTAAGTACAAGAATAGAGACTCTTCCTACAGTCGGTGCTTACAGCATTCCCTGTGTGACCTGTATTAGCTTACGATACACCAGTGCAGGTTCAATGTATTCCTTGGACATACACATTGACGATGAAAGACAGAAATCGCATCGGAATTAAATAAAAAAGGGTCAATGCCGCCTTAAGTGCAAGTAGAGAGAGACTTCTTAGAGTCTGTGCTTTGATCCTTTCCTGTGAGACCAGTATTATTTTCCGATACACCACTGCAGGTTCAATGTATTCCTTGCATCTTCACATTGACGATGAAACACAGAAATCGCATCGGAATTAAATACAAAATGCTCATAGCAACCTTAAGTGCAAGAAGAGTGAACGTCTTAGAGTCTGTGCTTTGATCCTTTCCTGTGAGACCAGTATTAGTTTCCGATGCACCACTGAAGGTTCAATGTATTCCTAGGACTTACACATTGACGATGAGCCACTGAAATTGGATTGGAATTAGATACAAAAGGCGCAATGCCGCCTTAAGTGCAGGAAGAGTGACACTTCTTCGAGTCTGTGCTTTGATCTTTTCCTGTGAGACCAGTATTAGTTTCCGATATACCACTGCAGGTTCAATGTGTTCCTTGGACCTCACATTGACGATGAAACACAGATATCGCATCGGAATTAAATACAAAAAGCACAATGCCGCTTTAAGTAGAAGAATAGAGACTCTTCTTCCAGTCGGTGCTTTTAGCGTTCCCTGTGAGACCAGTATTAGTTTCCGATACACCACAGCTCATTCAATGTATTCCGTGGACATTCACATTGACGATGAAACACTGAAATCGCATCGGAATTAAATACAAAAGACACAATGCCGCCTTAAGTGCAAGAAGAGTGAGACTTCTTTGAGTCTGTGCTTTGATCCTTTCCTGTGAGACCAGTATTAGTTTCCGATACACCACTGCAGGTTCAATGTGTTCCTTGGACATTCACATTGACGATGAAACACCGAAATCGCATCGGAATTAAATACAAAAGACACAATGCCGCCTTAAGTGCAAGAAGAGTGAGACTTCTTAGAGTCTGTGCTTTGATCCTTTCCTGTGAGACCAGTAATAGTTTCCGATACACCACTGCAGGTTCAATGTATTCCTTGGACCTTCACATTGACGATGAAACACAGAAATCGCATCGTAATTAAATACAAAAGGCACAATGCCGCCTTAAGTGCAAGAACAGTGAGACTTCTTGGAGTCTGTGATTTGATCCTTTCCTGTGAGACCAGTATTAGTTTCCGATACACCATTGCAGGTTCAATGTATTCCTAGGACCTTCACATTGACGATGAAGTACAGATATCGCAACGGAATTAAATACAAAAGGCACAATGCTGCCTTAAGTGCAAGAAGAGTGAGACTTCTTAGAGTCTGTGCTTTGATCCTTTCCTGTGAGACCAGTATTAGTTTCCGATACACCACTGCAGGTTCAATGTATTCCTTGGACATACACATTGACGATGAAATACAGAAATCGAATCGGAATTAAATACAAAAGGCACAATGCCGCCTTAAGTACAAGAATAGAGACTCTTTTTACAGTCGGTGTTTTGAGTATTCACTGTGAGACCAGTATTAGTCTCCGATACACAACTGCAGGTTCAAAGTATTCCTTGGTCGTACACGTTGGTGATAAAAAACTGAAATTAGGTCGGAATTAAATACAAAAGGCACAATGCCGCCTTAAGTGCAAGAAGAGTGAGATTTCTTAGAGTCTGGGTTTGGTCCTTTCGTGTGAGACCAGTATTACTATCCGATACACCACTGCAAGTTCAATGTATTCCTTGGAACTTTACCTTGACGATGAAACACAGAAATCGCTTCATAATTAAATACAAAAGGCACAATGCTGCTCTAAGTGCAAGAAGAGTGAGACTTCTTAGAGTCTGTGCTTTGATCCTTTCCTGTGAGGCCAGTATTAGTTTCCGATACACCACTGCAGGTTCAATGTATTCCTTGGACATTCACATTGACGATGAAACACAGATATCGCAACGGAATTAAATACAAAAGGAACAATGCCGCCTTAAGTGCAAGAAGAGTGAGACTTCTTAGAGTCTGTGCTTTGATCCTTTCCTGTGAGACCAGTATTAGTTTCCGATACACCACTGCAGGTTCAATGTATTCCTTGGACGTACACATTGACGATGATACACAGAAATCACATCGGAAGTAAATACAAAAGGCACAATGACACCTTAAGTACAAGAATAGAGACTCTTCCTACAGTCGGTGCTTTGAGCATTCCCTGTGAGACCAGTATTAGTTTCCGATACACCACTGCAGGTTCAATGTATTCCTTGGACATACACACTGACGATGAAACACAGAAATCGCATCGGAATTAAATACCAAAGGCACAATGCCGCCTTAAGTACAAGAATAGAGACTCTTCTTATAGTCGGTGCTTTGAGCTTTCCCTGTGAGACCAGTATTAGCTTCTGAGACACCACTGCAGGTTCAATGTATTCCTTGAACCTTAACATTGTCGATGACACATAGAAATCGCATCGGAATTAAATACAAACGGCACAATGCCGCCTTAAGTAGAAGAATAGAGACCCTTCTTACAGTCGGTGTTTTGAACATTCCCTGTGAGACCAGTATTAGGTTCCGATGCACCACTGCAGGTTCAATGTATTCTTTGGACATGCACGTTGACGATGAAACACAGAAATCGCATCGGAATTAAATACAAAAGCACAATGCCGCCCTAAGTACAAGAATAGAGAGTCTTCTTTCAGTCGGTGGTCTAAGCATTCCCTGTGAGACAAGTATTAGTTTCCGATACACCACTGCAGGTTCAATGTATTACTTGGACATACACATTGACGATGATTCACAGAAATCGCATCGGAATTAAATACAAAAGGCACAATGCCGCCTTTAGTACAAGAATAGAGACTCTTGCTACGGTCGGTGCTTAGAGCATTCCCTGTGAGACCAGTAATAGCTTCTGATACACCACTGCAAGGTTCAATGTTTTCCTTGGACATACACATTGACCATTAAACACAGAAATCGCATCGGAATTAAATAAAAAAGGCTCAATGCCGCCTTCAGTGCAAGTAGAGTGAGACTTCTTAGAGTCTGTGCTTTGATCCTCTCCTGTGAGACCAGTATTAGTTTCCGATACACCACTGCAGGTTCAATGTATTCCTTGGACCTTCACATTGACGATGAAACACAGAAATCATATCGGAATAAAATACAAAAGGCTCATTGCCTCCTTAAGTGCAAGAAGAGTGAGACGTCTTAGAGTCTGTGCTTTGATCCTTTCCTGTGAGACCAGTATTAGTTTCCGATGCACCACTGCAGGTTCAATGTATTCCTTGGACATACACATTGACGATGAAACACAGAAATCGCATCGGAATTAAATACAAAGGGCACAATGCCGCCTTAAGTGCAAGAAGAGTGAGACTTCTTAGAGTCAGTGCATTGATCCTTTACTGTGAGACCAGTATTAGTTTCCGATACACCATAGCAGGTTCAATGTATTCCTTGGACCTTCACATTGACGATGACACATAGAAATCGCATCGGAATTAAATACAAAAGGCACAATGCCGCCTTAAGTACGAGAATAGAGACTCTTCTTACAGTCGGTGTTTTGAGCATTCGCTGTGAGACTAGTATTAGGTTCCGATGCACCACTGCAGGTTCAATGTATTACTTGGACATACACATTGACGATGAAACACAGAAATCGCATCGGAATTAAATACAAAAGGCACAGTGCCGCCTTAAGTACAAGAATAGAGACTCTTCTTACAGTCGGTGCTTTGAGCATTCCCTGTGAGACCTGTATTAGTTTCCGATACACCACTGCCGGTTCAATGTATTCCTTGGACCTTCACATTGACAATGAAACACAGAAATCGCATCGGAATTAAATACAAAAGGAACAATGCCGCCTTAAGAAAAAGAATAGAGACTCTTCTTACTGTCGGTGTTTTGAGCATTCACTGTGAGACCAGTATTAGTCTCCGATACACAACTGCAGGTTCAATGTATTCCTTGGACGTACACGTTGGTGATAAAAATCTGAAATTAGGTCGGAATTAAATACAAAAGGCACAATGCCGCCTTAAGTGCAAGAAGAGTGAGATTTCTTAGAGTCTGGGCTTTGATCCTTTCGTGTGAGACCAGTATTACTTTCCGATACACCACTGCAGGTTCAATGTATTCCGTGGAACTTCACATTGACGATGAAACACAGAAATCGCATCGTAATGAAATACAAAAGGCACAATGCTGCCTTAAGTGCAAGAAGAGTGAGACTTCTTAGAGTCTGTGCTTTGATCCTTTCCTGTGAGGCCAGTATTAGTTTCCGCTACACCACTGCAGGTTCAATGTATTCCTTGGTCATTTACATTGACGATGAAACACAGATATCGCAACGGAATTAAATACAAAAGGAACAATGCTGCCTTAAGTGCAAGAAGAGTGAGACTTCTTAGAGTCTGTGCTTTGATCCTTTCCTGTGAGATCAGTATTAGTTTCCGATACACCACTGCAGGTTCAATGTATTCCTTGGACCTTCACATTGACGATGAAACACAGAAATCGCATCGGAATTAAATACAAAAGGCACAATGCCGCCTCAAGTACAAGAATGGAGACACTTCTTACAGTCGGTGCTTTGAGCATTCCCTATCAGACCAGTATTAGTGTCCGTAACACCTCTGCAGGTTCAATGTATTCCTTGGACATACACATTGACGATAAAACACTGAAATCGCATCGGAATTAAATACAGAATGCACAATTCCGCCTTAAATACAAGAATAGAGACTCTTCTTACAGAGGGTGCTATAAGCATTCCCTGCGACACCAGTATTAGTTTCCGATACACCACTGCAGGTTCAATGTATTCCTTGGACCTTCACATTGACGATGAAACACAGAAATCGCATCGGAATTAAATAAAAAGGGCTCAATGCCGCATTAAGTGCAAGTAGAGTGAGACTTCTTAGAGTCTGTGCTTTAATCCTTTCCTGTGAGACCAGTATTAGTTTCCGATACACCACTGCAGGTTCAATGTATTCCTTGGACCTTCACATTGAAGATGAAACACAGAAATAACATCGGAATTAAATACAAACGGCTCATTGCAACCTTAAGTGCAAGAAGAGTGAGACCTCTTTGAGTCTGTGCTATGATCCTTTCCTGTGAGACCAGAATTAGTTTCCGATGCACCACTGCAGGTTCAATGTATTCCTTGTACATACACATTGACGATGAAACACAGAAATCGCAACGGAATTAAATACAAAAGGCACAATGCCGCCTTAAGTACAAGAATAGAGACTCTTCCTACAGTCGGTGCTTAGAGCATTCCCTGTGAGACCTGTATTAGCTTACGATACACCACTGCAGGTTCAATGTATTCCTTGGACATACACATTGACGATGAAAGACAGAAATCGCATCGGAATTAAATAAAAAAGGGTCAATGCCGCCTTAAGTGCAAGTAGAGAGAGACTTCTTAGAGTCTGTGCTTTGATCCTTTCCTGTGAGACCAGTATTATTTTCCGATACACCACTGCAGGTTCAATGTATTCCTTGCATCTTCACATTGACGATGAAAAACAGAAATCGCATCGGAATTAAATACAAAATGCTCATAGCAACCTTAAGTGCAAGAAGAGTGAACGTCTTAGAGTCTGTGCTTTGATCCTTTCCTGTGAGACCAGTATTAGTTTCCGATGCACCACTGAAGGTTCAATGTATTCCTAGGACTTACACATTGACGATGAACCACTGAAATTGCATTGGAATTAAATACAAAAGGCGCAATGCCGCCTTAAGTGCAGGAAGAGTGACACTTCTTCGAGTCTGTGCTTTGATCTTTTCCTGTGAGACCAGTATTAGTTTCCGATACACCACTGCAGGTTCAATGTGTTCCTTGGACCTCACATTGACGATGAAAGACAGATATCGCATCGGAATTAAATACAAAAAGCACAATGCCGCTTTAAGTAGAAGAATAGAGACTCTTCTTCCAGTCGGTGCTTTTAGCGTTCCCTGTGAGACCAGTATTAGTTTCCGATACACCACAGCTCATTCAATGTATTCCGTGGACATTCACATTGACGATGAAACACTGAAATCGCATCGGAATTAAATACAAAAGACACAATGCCGCCTTAAGTGCAAGAAGAGTGAGACTTCTTAGAGTCTGTGCTTTGAATCTTTCCTGTGAGACCAGTATTAGTTTCCGATACACCACTGCAGGTTCAATGTGTTCCTTGGACATTCACATTGACGATGAAACACCGAAATCGCATCGGAATTAAATACAAAAGACACAATGCCGCCTTAAGTGCAAGAAGAGTGAGACTTCTTAGAGTCTGTGCTTTGATCCTTTCCTGTGAGACCAGTATTAGTTTCCGATACACCACTGCAGGTTCAATGTATTCCTTGGACCTTCACATTGACGATGAAACACAGAAATCGCATCGTAATTAAATACAAAAGGCACAATGCCGCCTTAAGTGCAAGAACAGTGAGACTTCTTAGAGTCTGTGATTTGATCCTTTCCTGTGAGACCAGTATTAGTTTCCGATAAACCATTGCAGGTTCAATGTATTCCTAGGACCTTCACATTGACGATGAAGTACAGATATCGCAACGGAATTAAATACAAAAGGCACAATGCTGCTTTAAGTGCAAGAAGAGTGAGACTTCTTAGAGTCTGTGCTTTGATCCTTTCCTGTGAGACCAGTATTAGTTTCCGATACACCACTGCAGGTTCAATGTATTCCTTGGACATACACATTGACGATGAAATACAGAAATCGAATCGGAATTAAATACAAAAGGCACAATGCCGCCTTAAGTACAAGAATAGAGACACTTTTTACAGTCGGTGTTTTGAGTATTCACTGTGAGACCAGTATTAGTCTCCGATACACAACTGCAGGTTCATAGTATTCCTTGGTCGTACACGTTGGTGATAAAAAACTGAAATTAGGTCGGAATTAAATACAAAAGGCACAATGCCGCCTTAAGTGCAAGAAGAGTGAGATTTCTTAGAGTCTGGGTTTGGTCCTTTCGTGTGAGACCAGTATTACTATCCGATACACCACTGCAAGTTCAATGTATTCCTTGGAACTTCACCTTGACGATGAAACACAGAAATCGCTTCGTAATTAAATACAAAAGGCACAATGCTGCTCTAAGTGCAAGAAGAGTGAGACTTCTTAGAGTCTGTGCTTTGATCCTTTCCTGTGAGGGCAGTATTAGTTTCCGATACACCACTGCAGGTTCAATGTATTCCTTGGACATTCACATTGACGATGAAACACAGATATCGCAACGGAATTAAATACAAAAGGAACAATGCCGCCTTAAGTGCAAGAAGAGTGAGACTTCTTAGAGTCTGTGCTTTGATCCTTTCCTGTGAGACCAGTATTAGTTTCCGATACACCACTGCAGGTTCAATGTATTCCTTGGACGTACACATTGACGATGATACACAGAAATCGCATCGGAAGTAAATACAAAAGGCACAATGACGCCTTAAGTACAAGAATAGAGACTCTTCCTACAGTCGGTGCTTTGAGCATTCCCTGTGAGACCAGTATTAGTTTCCGATACACCACTGCAGGTTCAATGTATTCCTTGGACATACACACTGACGATGAAACACAGAAATCGCATCGGAATTAAATACCAAAGGCACAATGCCGCCTTAAGTACAAGAATAGAGACTCTTCTTACAGTCGGTGCTTTGAGCTTTCCCTGTGAGACCAGTATTAGCTTCTGATACACCACTGCAGGTTCAATGTATTCCTTGAACCTTAACATTGTCGATGACACATAGAAATCGCATCGGAATTAAATACAAACGGCACAATGCCGCCTTAAGTAGAAGAATAGAGACCCTTCTTACAGTCGGCGTTTTGAACATACCCTGTGAGACCAGTATTAGGTTCCGATGCACCACTGCAGGTTCAATGTATTCTTTGGACATGCACGTTGACGATGAAACACAGAAATCGCATCGGAATTAAATACAAAAGCACAATGCCGCCCTATGTACAAGAATAGAGACTCTTCTTTCAGTCGGTGGTCTAAGCATTCCCTGTGAGACAAGAATTAGTTTCCGCTACACCACTGCAGGTTCAATGTATTACTTGGACATACACATTGACGATGATTCACAGAAATCGCATCGGAATTAAATACAAAAGGCACAATGCCGCCTTTAGTACAAGAATAGAGACTCTTGCTACGGTCGGTGCTTAGAGCATTCCCTGTGAGACCAGTAATAGCTTCTGATACACCACTGCAAGGTTCAATGTTTTCCTTGGACATACACATTGACCATTAAACACAGAAATCGCATCGGAATTAAATAAAAAAGGCTCAATGCCGCCTTCAGTGCAAGTAGAGTGAGACTTCTTAGAGTCTGTGCTTTGATCCTTTATTGTGAGACCAGTATTAGTTTCCGATACACCACTGCAGGTTCAATGTATTCCTCGGACCTTCACATTGACGATGAAACACAGAAATCGCATCGTAAGTCAATACAAAAGGCACAATGCCGCCTTAAGTGCAAGAAGGTTGAGACTTCTTAGAGTCTGTGCTTTGATCCTTTCCTGTGAGACCAGTATTAGTTTCCGATACACCACTGCAGGTTCAATGTATTCCTTGGACCTTCACATTGACGATGAAACACAGAGATCGCACCGGAATTAAATACAAAATGCACAATGCCGCCTTAAGTGCAAGAAGAGTGAGACTTCTTAGAGTCAGTGCATTGATCCTTTACTGTGAGACCAGTATTAGTTTCCGATACACCACTGCAGGTTCAATGTATTCCTTGGACCTTCACATTGACGATGACACATAGAAATCGCATCGGAATTAAATACAAAAGGCACAATGCCGCCTTAAGTACAAGAATAGAAACTCTTCTTACAGTCGCTGTTTTGAGCATTCGCTGTGAGACTAGTATTAGTTTCCGATGCACCACTGCAGGTTCAATGTATTCCTTGGACATACAGATTGACGATGAAACACAGAAATCGCATCGGAATTAAATACAAAAGGCACAGTGCCGCCTTAAGTACAAGAATAGAGACTCTTCTTACAGTCGGTGCTTTGAGCATTCCCTGTGAGACCTGTATTAGTTTCCGATACACCACTGCCGGTTCAATGTATTCCTTGGACCTTCACATTGACAATGAAACACAGAAATCGCATCGGAATTAAATACAAAAGGAACAATGCCGCCTTAAGAACAAGAATAGAGACTCTTCTTACAGTCGGTGTTTTGAGCATTCACTGTGAGACCAGTATTAGTCTCCGATACACAACTGCAGGTTCAATGTATTCCTTGGACGTACACGTTGGTGATAAAAAACTGAAATTAGGTCGGAATTAAATACAAAAGGCACAATGCCGCCTTAAGTGCAAGAAGAGTGAGATTTCTTAGAGTCTGGGCTTTGATCCTTTCGTGTGAGACCAGTATTACTTTCCGATACACCACTGCAGGTTCAATGTATTCCTTGGAACTTCACATTGACGATGAAACACAGAAATCGCATCGTAATGAGATACAAAAGCATAATGCTGCCTTAAGTGCAAGAAGAGTGAGACTTCTTAGAGTCTGTGCTTTGATCCTTTCCTGTGAGGCCAGTATTAGTTTCCGCTACACCACTGCAGGTTCAATGTATTCCTTGGTCATTTACATTGACGATGAAACACAGATATCGCAACAGAATTAAATACAAAAGGAACAATGCTGCCTTAAGTGCAAGAAGAGTGAGACTTCTTAGAGTCTGTGCTTTGATCCTTTCCTGTGAGATCAGTATTAGTTTCAGATACACCACTGCAGGTTCAATGTATTCCTTGGACCTTCACATTGACGATGAAACACAGAAATCGCATCGGAATTAAATACAAAAGGCACAATGCCGCCTCAAGTACAAGAATGGAGACACTTCTTTCAGTCGGTGCTTTGAGCATTCCCTATCAGACCAGTATTAGTGTCCGTAACACCTCTGCAGGTTCAATGTATTCCTTGGACATACACATTGACGATAAAACACTGAAATCGCATCGGAATTAAATACAGAATGCACAATTCCGCCTTAAATACAAGAATAGAGACTCTTCTTACAGAGGGTGCTATAAGCATTCCCTGCGACACCAGTATTAGTTTCCGATACACCACTGCAGGTTAAATGTATTCCTTGGACCTTCACATTGACGATGAAACACAGAAATCGCATCGGAATTAAATAAAAAGGGCTCAATGCCGCATTAAGTGCAAGTAGAGTGAGACTTCTTAGAGTCTGTGCTTTAATCCTTTCCTGTGAGACCAGTATTAGTTTCCGATACACCACTGCAGGTTCAATGTATTCCTTGGACCTTCACATTGAAGATGAAACACAGAAATAACATCGGAATTAAATACAAACGGCTCATTGCAACCTTAAGTGCAAGAAGAGTGAGACCTCTTTGAGTCTGTGCTATGATCCTTTCCTGTGAGACCAGAATTAGTTTCCGTTGCACCACTGCAGGTTCAGTGTATTCCTTGTACATACACATTGACGATGAAACACAGAAATCGCAACGGAATTAAATACAAAAGGCACAATGCCGCCTTAAGTACAAGAATAGAGACTCTTCCTACAGTCGGTGCTTTTAGCGTTCCCTGTGAGACCAGTATTAGTTTCCGATACACCACAGCTCATTCAATGTATTCCGTGGACATACACATTGACGATGAAACACTGAAATTACATCGGAATTAAATACGAAAGCCACAATGACGCCTTGAGTGTAAGAAGAGTGAGATTTCTTAGAGTCTGTGCTTTGATCCTTTCCTGTGAGACCAGTATTAGTTTCCGATACACCACTGCAGGTTCAATGTGTTCCTTGGACATTCACATTGACGATGAAACACAGAAATCGCATCGGAATTAAATACCAAAGGCACAATGCCGCCTTAAGTACAAGAATAGAGACTCATCTTACAGTCGGTGCTTTGAGCGTTCCCTCTGAGACAAGTATTAGTTTCCGATTCACCACTGCTGGTTCAATGTATTCCTTGGACATACACATTGTTTATAAAACACTGAAATTACATCGGGATTAAATACAAAAGCCACAATGCCGCCATAAGTGCAAGAAGAGTGAGACTTTTTAGAGTCTGTCCATTGATCCTTTCCTGTGAGACCAGTATTAGTTTCCGATACACCACTGCAGGTTTAATGTATTCCTTGGACCTTCACATTGACGATGAAACACAGAAATCGCATCGGAATTAAATGAAAAGGGCTCAATGCCGCATTAAGTGCAAGTAGAGTGAGACTTCTTATAGACTGTGCTGTGATCCTTTCCTGTGAGACCAGTATTAGTTTCCGATGCACCACTGCAGGTTCAATGTATTCCTTGTACATACACATTGACGATGAAACACAGAAATCGCATCGGAATTAAATACAAAAGGCACAAAGCCGCCTTAAGTACATGAATAGAGAATCTTCTTACAGTCGGTGTTTTGAGCATTCTCTGTCAGACCAGTATTAGTTTCCGATACACCACTGCAGGTTCTATGTATTCCTTTGACATACACATTGACGATGAGACACAGAAGTGGCATCGGAATTAAATACAAAAGGCACAATGAAGCCCTAAGTACAAGATTAGAGACTCTTCTTACAGTCGGTGCTTTGAGCATTCCCTGTGAGGCCAGTATTAGTTTCCGATACACCACTGCAGGTTCAATGTATTCCTTGGACCTTCACATTGACGATGAAACACAGAAATCGCATCGGAATTAAATACAAAAGGCTCAATGCAACCTGAAGTGCAGGAAGAGTGAGACGTCTTAGAGTCTGGGCGTTGATCATGTCCTGTGAGACCAGTATTAGTTTCCGATGCACCACTGCAGGTTCAATGTATTCCTTGGACATACACATTGACGATGAAACACAGAAATCGCAACGGATTTAAATACAAAAGGCACAATGCCGCCTTCAGTACAAGTATAGAGACTCTTCCTACAGTCGGTGCTTAGAGCATTCCCTGTGAGACCTGTATTAGCTTACGATACACCACTGCAGGTTCAATGTAATCCTTGGACATACACATCGACGATGAAACTTAGAAATCGCATCGGAATTAAACAAAAAAGGCTCAATGCCGCCTTAAGTGCAAGTAGAGTGAGACTTCATAGAGTCTGTGCTTTGATCCTTTCCTGTGAGACCAGTATTATTTTCCGATACACCACTGCAGGTACAATGTATTCCTTGGACCTTCACATTGACGATGAAACACAGAAATCGCATCGGAATTAAATACAAAATGCACATTGCCGCTTTAAGTACAAGAATAGAGACTCTTCTTCCAGTCGGTGCTTTGAGCGTTCCCTGTGAGACCAGTATTAGTTTCCGATACACCACTGCTCATTCAATGTATTCCTTGGACATACACATTGACGATGAAACACTGAAATTACATCGGAATTAAATACAAAAGCCACAATGCCGCCTTAAGTGCAAAATGAGTGAGACTTCTTAGAGTCTGTCCTTTGATCCTTTCCTGTGAGACCAGTATTAGTTTCCGATACACCACTGCAGGTTCAATGTATTCCTTTTACATACACATTGACGATGAAACACAGAAATTACATCGAAATTAAATACAAAAGGCACAATGCCGACTTAAGTGCAAGAAGAGTGAGACTTCTTAGAGTCTGTGTTTTGATCCTTTCCTGTGAGACCAGTATTAGTTTCCGATACACCTCAGCAGGTTCAATGTATTCCTTGGACCTTCACATTAACAATGAAACACAGAAATCGCATCGCAATTAAATACAAAAGACACAATGCCGCCTAAGTGCAAGAGGAGTGAGACTTCTTAGAGTCTGTGCTTTGATCCATTCCTGTGAGACCAGTATTAGTTTCCGATACACCACTGCGGGTTCAATGTATTCCTTGGACGTACACGTTGGTGATGAAGAACTGAAATTAGATCGGAATAAAATACAAAAGGCGCAATGCCGCCTTAAGGGCAAGAAGAGTGACACTTCTTAGAGTCTGTGCTTTGATCCTTTCCTGTGAGACCAGTATTAGTTTCCGATACACCACTGCAGGTTCAATGTATTCCTTGGACCTTCACATTGACGATGAAACACAGTAATCGCATCGTAATTAAATACAAAAGGCACAATGCCGCCTTGAGTGCAAGAAGAGTGAGATTTCTTAGAGTCTGTGCTTTGATCCTTTCCTGTGAGACCAGTATTAGTTTCCGATACACCACTGCAGGTTCAATGTATTCCTTGGACATTCACATTGACGATGAATCACAGATATCGCAAGGGAATTAAATACAAAAGGCATAATGCCCCCTTAAGTGCAAGAAGAGTGTGTCTTCTTAGGGTCTGTGCTTTGATCCTTTCCTGTGAGACCAGTATTAGTTTCCGATACACCACTGCAGGTTCAATGTATTCCATGGACCATCACATTGACGATGAAACACAGAAATCGCATCGGAATTAAATACAAAACGCACAATGCCGCCTTAAGTGCAAGTAGTTTGAGACTTCTTAGATTCTGTGCTTTGATCCTTTCCTGTGAGACCAGTATTAGTTTCCGAAACACCACTGCAGGTTCAATGTATTCCTTGGACATTCACATTGACGCTGAAACACAGAAATCGCATCGGAATTAAATAACAAAGGCACAATGCCGCTTTAAGTACAAGAATAGAGACTCATCTTACAGTCGGTGATTTGAGCGTTCCCTGTGAGACCAGTATTAGTTTCCGATACACCACTGCTGGTTCAATGTATTCCTTGGACATACACATTGTTGATAAAACACTGAAATTACATCGGAATTAAATACAAAAGCCACAATGCCGCCTTAAGTGCAAGAAGAGTGAGACTTTTTAGAGACAGTCTTTCGATCCTTTCCTATGAGACCTGTATTAGTATCCGATACACCACTGCAGGTTTAATGTATTCCTTGGACCTTCACATTGACGATCAAACACAGAAATCGCATCGGAATTAAATAAAAAGGGCTCAATGCCGCATTAAGTGCAAGTAGAGTGAGACTTCTTAGAGCCTGTGCTTTGATCCTTTCCTGTGAGACCAGTATTAGTTTCCGATACACCTCTGCAGGTTCAATGTATTCCTTGGACCTTCACATTGAAGATGAAACACAGAAATAACATCGGAATTAAATACAAAAGGCTCATTGCAACCTTAAGTGCAAGAAGAGTGAACGTCTTTGAGTCTTTGCTTTGATCCTTTCCTGTGAGACCAGTATTAGTTTCCGATGCACCACTGCAGGTTCAATGTATTCCTTGTACATACACATTGACGATGAAACACAGAAATCGCATCGGAATTAAATACAAAAGGCACAAAGCCGCCTTAAGTACATGAATAGAGACTCTTCTTACAGTCGGTGTTTTGAGCATTCTCTGTGAGACCAGTCTTAGTTTCCGATACACCACTGCAGGTTCTATGTATTCCTTGGACATACACATTAACGATGAAACACAGAAGTCGCATCGGAATTAAATACAAAAGGCACAATGCCGCCTTAAGTACAAGATTAGAGACTCTTCTAACAGTCGGAGCTTTGAGCATTCCCTGTGAGACCAGTATTAGTTTCCGATACACCACTGGAGGTTCAATGTATTACTTGGACCTTCACAGTGACGATGAAACATTAAAATCGCATCGGAATTAAATACAAAAGGCTCAATGCAACCTGAAGTGCAGGAAGAGTGAGACGTCTTAGAGTCTGGGCGTTGATCCATTCCTGTGAGACCAGTATTAGTTTCCGATGCACCACTGCAGGTTCTATGTATTCCTTGGACATACACATTGACGATGAAACACAGAAATCACTACGGAATTAAATACAAAAGGCACAATGCCGCCTTAAGTGCAAGAATAGAGACTCTTCCTACAGTCGGTGCTTTGAGCATTCCCTGTGAGACCAGTATTAGTTTCCGATACACCACTGCAGGTTCAATGTATTTCTTGGACATACACACTGACGATGAAACACAGAAATCGCATCGGAATTAAATACCAAAGGCACAATGCCGCCTTAACTACAAGAATAGAGACTCTTCTTACAGTCGGTGCTTTGAGATTTCCCTGTGAGACCTGTATTAGTTTCCGATAACCCACTGCAGGTTCAATGTATTCCTTGAACCTTAACATTGACGATGATACATAGAAATCGCATCGGAATTAAATACAAAAGGCACAATGCCGCCCTAAGTACAAGATTAGAGACTCTTCTTACAGTCGGTGCTTTGAGCATTCCCTGTGAGGCCAGTATTAGTTTCCGATACACCACTGCAGGTTCAATGAATTCCTTGGACCTTCACATTGACGATGAAACACAGAAATCGCATCGGAATTAAATACAAAAGGCTCAATGCAACCTGAAGTGCAGGAAGAGTGAGACGTCTTAGAGTCTGGGCGTTGATCATGTCCTGTGAGACCAGTATTAGTTTCCGATGCACCACTGCAGGTTCAATGTATTCCTTGGACATACACATTGACGATGAAACACAGAAATCGCAACGGATTTAAATACAAAAGGCACAATGCCGCCTTAAGTACAAGTATAGAGACTCTTCCTACAGTCGGTGCTTAGAGCATTCCCTGTGAGACCTGTATTAGCTTACGATACACCACTGCAGGTTCAATGTAATCCTTGGACATACACATCGACGATGAAACACAGAAATCGCATCGGAATTAAACAAAAAAGGCTCAAAGCCGCCTTAAGTGCAAGTAGAGTGAGACTTCATAGAGTCTGTGCTTTGATCCTTTCCTGTGAGACCAGTATTATTTTCCGATACACCACTGCAGGTACAATGTATTCCTTGGACCTTCACATTGACGATGAAACACAGAAATCGCATCGGAATTAAATACAAAATGCACAATGCCGCTTTAAGTACAAGAATAGAGACTCTTCTTCCAGTCGGTGCTTTGAGCGTTCCCTGTGAGACCAGTATTATTTTCCGATACACCACTGCAGGTTCAACGTATTCCTTGGACCTTCACAGTGACGATGAAACATTGAAATCGCATCGGAATTAAATACAAAAGGCTCAATGCAACCTGAAGTGCAGGAAGAGTGAGACGTCTTAGAGTCTGGGCGTTGATCCATTCCTGTGAGACCAGTATTAGTTTCCGATGCACCACTGCAGGTTCTATGTATTCCTTGGACATACACATTGACGATGAAACACAGAAATCACTACGGAATTAAATACAAAAGGCACAATGCCGCCTTAAGTGCAAGAATAGAGACTCTTCCTACAGTCGGTGCTTTGAGCATTCCCTGTGAGACCAGTATTAGTTTCCGATACACCACTGCAGGTTCAATGTATTTCTTGGACATACACACTGACGATGAAACACAGAAATCGCATCGGAATTAAATACCAAAGGCACAATGCCGCCTTAACTACAAGAATAGAGACTCTTCTTACAGTCGGTGCTTTGAGATTTCCCTGTGAGACCTGTATTAGTTTCCGATAAACCACTGCAGGTTCAATGTATTCCTTGAACCTTAACATTGACGATGATACATAGAAATCGCATCGGAATTAAATACAAAAGGCACAATGCCGCCTTAAGTACAAGAACAGAGACTCTTCTTGCAGTCGGTGTTTTGAGCATCCCCTGTGAGACCAGTATTAGGTTACGATGCACCACTGCAGGTTCAATGTATTCTTTGGACATAAACGTTGACGATGAACCACAGAAAACGCATCGGAATTAAATACAAAAGGCACAATGCCGCCCTAAGTACAACCATAGACACTCTTCTTACAGTCGGTGGTTTGAGCATTCCATGTGAGACAAGTATTAGTTTCCGATACACCACTGCAGGTTCAATGTATTACTTGGACACACACATTGACGATGATACACAGAAATCGCATCGGAATTAAATACAAAAGGCACAATGCCGCCTTTAGTACAAGAATAGAGACTCTTCCAACAGTCGGTGCTTAGAGCATTCCCTGTGAGACCAGTATTAGCGTCCGATACACCACTGCAGATTCAATGTATTCCTTGGACCTTCACATTGACGATGAAACACAGAAATCGCATCGTAATTAAATACAAAAGGCACAATGCCGCCTTAAGTGCAAGAAGGGTGAGACTTCTTAGAGTCTGTGATTTAATCCTTTCCTGTGAGACCAGTATTAGTTTCCGATACACCACTGCAGGTTCAATGTATTCCTAGGACCTTCACATTGACGATGAAATACAGATATCGCAACGGAATCAAATACAAAAGGCACAATGCCGCCTTACGTGCAATAAGAGTGTGACTGCTTAGAGTCTGTGCTTTGATCCTTTCCTGTGAGACCAGTATTAGTTTCCGATACACCACTGCATGGCCAATGTATACCTTGGACCTTCACATGGACGATGAAGCACAGAAATCGCATCGTAATTAAATACAAAAGGCACAATGCCGCCTTAAGTGCAAGAAGAGTGAGACTTTTTAGAGTCTGTGATTTGATCCTTTCCTGTGAGACCAGTATTAGTTTCCGATACACCATTGCAGATTCAATGTATTCCTAGGACCTTCACATTGACGATGAAGTACAGATATCGCAACGGAATTAAATACAAAAGGCACAATGCCGCCTTAAGTGCAATAAGAGTGTGACTTCTTAGAGTCTGTGCTTTGATCCTTTAGTGGGAGACCAGTATTAGTTTCCGATACACCACTGCAGGTTCAATGTATTCCTTGAACCTTCACATTGACGATGAAACACAGAAATCGCATCGGAATTAAATAAAAAGCCACAATGCCGCATTAAGTACAAGAATAGAGACTCTTCTTACAGGCAGTGCTTTGAGCTTTCCCTGTGAGACCAGTATTAGTTTCCGATACACCACTGCAGGTTTAATGTATTCCTTGGACCTTCACATTGACGATGAAACACAGAAATCGCATCGGAATTAAATACAAAAGGCACAGTGCCGCCTTAAGTGCAAGAAGAGTGAGACTTCATAGAGTCTGTGCTTTGATCCTTTCCTTTGAGACCGGTATTAGTTTCCGATACACCACTGCAGGTTCAATGTATTCCTTGGACCTTCACAATGACGATGAAACACAGAAATCGCATCGGAATTAAATACAAAAGCCACAATGCCGCCTTAAGTACAAGAATAGAGACTCTTCTTACAATCGGTGCTTTGAGCTTTCCCTGTGAGACCAGTATTAGTTTCCGATACACCACTGAAAGTTCAATGTATTCCTTGGACCTTCACATTGACGATGAAGTACAGATATCGCAACCGAATTAAATACAAAAGGCACAATGCCGCCTTAAGTGCAATAAGAGTGTGACTTCTTAGTGTCTGTGCTTTGATCCTTTCCTGTGAGACCAGTATTAGTTTCCGATACACCACTGCAGGTTCAATGTATTCCTTGGACCTTCACATTGACAATGAAACACAGAAATCGCATCGTAATTAATAATATAAAAGGCACAATGCTGCCTTTAGTGCAAGAAGAGTGAGACTTCTTAGAGTCTGTGCTTTGTTCCTTTCCTGTGAGACCAGTATTAGTTTCCGATACACCACTGCATGTTCAATGTATTCCTTGGTCATTCACATTGACGATGAAACACAGATATCACAACGGAATTAAATACAAAAGGCACAATGCCGCCTTAAGTGCAAGAAGAGTGTGACTTCTTAGAGTCTGTGCTTTGATCCTTTCCTGTGAGACCAGTATTAGTTTCCGATACACCACTGCAGGTTCAATGTATTCCATGGACCTTCACATTGCCGATGAAACACAGAAATCGCATCGGAATTAAATATCAAAGGCACAATGCCGCCTTAAGTACAAGAATAGGGACTCTTCTTACAGTCGGTGTTTTGAGCATTCCCTGTGAGACCAGTATTAGGTTCCGATGCACCACTGCAGGTTCAATGAATTCCTTGGACATACTCATTGACGATGATACACAGAAATCGCATCGGAATTAAATACAAAAGGCACAATGCCGCCTTAAGTACAAGAATAGAGACTCTTCCTACAGTCGGTGTTTTGAGCATTCCCTGTGAGACCAGTATTAGTTTCCGATACACCACTGCAGGTTCAATGTACTTCTTGGACATACACACTGACGATGAAACACAGAAATCGCATCGGAATTAAATACCAAATGCACAATGCCGCCTTAACTACAAGAATAGAGACTCTTCTTACAGTCGGTGCTTTGAGATTTCCCTGTGAGACCTGTAATAGTTTCCGATACACCACTGCAGGTTCAATGTATTCCTTGAACCATAACATTGACGATGATACATAGAAATCGCATCGGAATTAAATACAAAAGGCACAATGCCGCCCTAAGTACAGCAATAGACACTCTTATTACAGTCGGTGGTTTGAGCATTCCCTGTGAGACAAGTATTAGTTTCCGATACACCACTGCAGGTTCAATGTATTATTTGGACATACACTTTGACGATGATACACAGAAATCGCATCGGAATTAAATACAAAAGGCACAATGCCGCCTTTAGTACAAGAATAGAGACTCTTCCTACAGTCGGTGCTTAGAGCATTCCCTGTGAGACCTGTATTAGTTTCCAATACACCACTGCAGGTTCAATGCATTCCTTGGACCTTCACATTGACGCTGAAACACAGAAATCGCATCGGAATTAAATACCAAAGGCACAATGCCGCCTTAAGTACAAGAATGGAGACTCATCTTACAGTCGGTGCTTTGAGCGTTCCCAGTGACCAGTATTAGTTTCCGATACACCACTGCAGGTTCAATGTATTCCTTGGACATTCACATTGACGATGATACATAGAAATCGCATCGGAATTAAATACAAAAGGCACAATGCCGCCTTAAGTACAAGGATAGGGACTCTTCTTACAGTCGGTGTTTTGAGCATTCCCTGTGAGACCAGTATTAGGTTCCGATGCACCACTGCAGGTTCAATGAATTCCTTGGACATACACATTGACGATGAAACACTGAAATCGCAGCGGAATTAAATACAGAAGGCACAATACCGCCTTAAGTACAAGAATAGAGACTCTTCTTACAGTTGGTGCTTTTAGCATTCCCTGTGAGACCAGTATTAGTTTCCGATACACCACTGTAGGTTCAATGTATTCCTTGGACATACACAGTGACGATGATACACAGAAATCGCATTGGAATTAAATACAAAAGGCACTATGCCGCCTTAAGTACAAGAATAGAGACTCTTCCTACGGTCGGTGCTTTGAGCATTCCCTGTGAGACCAGAATTAGTTTCCGATACACCACTGCAGGTTCAATGTATTTCTTGGACATACACACTGACGATGAAACACAGAAATCGCATCGGAATTAAATACCAAAGGCACAATGCCGCCTTAACTACAAGAATAGAGACTCTTCTTACAGTCGGTGCTTTGAGATTTCCCTGTGAGACCTGTAATAGTTTCCGATACACCACTGCAGGTTCAATGTATTCCTTGAACCATAAAATTGACGATGATACATAGAAATCGCATCGGAATTAAATACAAAAGGCACAATGCCGCCTTACGTACAAGAATAGAGACTCTTCTTGCAGTCGGTGTTATGAGCATTCCCTGTGAGACCAGTATTAGGTTCCGATGCACCACTGCAGGTTCAATGTATTCTTTGGACATACACGTTGACGATGAAACACAGAAAACGCATCGGAATTAAATACAGGAGGCACAAGCCGCCCTAAGTGCAACAATAGACACTCTTCTTACAGTCGGTGGTTTGAGCATTCCCTGTGAGACAAGTATTAGTTTCCGATACACCACTGCAGGTTCAATGTATTACTTGGACATACACATTGACGATGATACACAGAAATCGCATCGGAATTAAATACAAAAGGCACAATGCCGCCTTTAGTACAAGAATAGAGACTCTTCCTACAGTCGGTGCTTAGAGCATTCCCTGTGAGACCAGTATTGGCTTCCGATACACCACTGCAGGTTCAATGTATTCCTTGGACCTTCACATTGACGATGAAACACAGAAATCGCATCGTATCTAAATACAAAAGGCACAATGCCGCCTTAAGTGCAAGAAGAGTGAGACTTCTTAGAGTCTGTGATTTAATCCTTTCCTGTGAGACCAGTATTAGTTTCCGATACACCACTGCAGGTTCAATGTATTCCTAGGACCTTCACATTGACGATGAAATACAGATATCGCAACGGAATTAAATACTAAAGGCACAATGCCGCCTTAAGTGCAATAAGAGTGTGACTTCTTAGAGTCTGTGCTTTGATCCTTTAGTGGGAGACCAGTATTAGTTTCCGATACACCACTGCAGGTTCAATGTATTCCTTGGACCTTCACATTGACGATGAAACACAGAAATCGCATCGGAATTAAATACAAAAGTCACAATGCCGCATTAAGTACAAGAATAGAGACTCTTCTTACAGGCGGTGCTTTGAGCTTTCCCTGTGAGACCAGTATTAGTTTCCGATACACCACTGCAGGTTTAATGTATTCCTTGGACTTTCACGTTGACGATGAAACACAGAAATCGCATCGAAATTAAATGCAAAAGGCACAGTGCCGCCTTAAGTGCAAGAAGAGTGAGACTTCTTAGAGTCTGTGCTTTGATCCTTTCCTTTGAGACCGGTATTAGTTTCCGATACACCACTGCACGTTCAATGTATTCCTTGGACCTTCACAATGACGATGAAACACAGTAATCGCATCGGAAATAAATACAAAAGGCACAATGCCGCCTTAAGTACAAGAATAGAGACTCTTCTTACAGTCGGTGCTTTGAGCTTTCCCTGTGAGACCAGTATTAGTTTCCGATACACCACTGAAAGTTCAATGTATTCCTTAGACCTTCACATTGACGCTGAAACACAGAAATCGCATCGGAATTAAATACAAAAGGCACAATGCCGCCTTAAGTGCAAGAAGAGTGAGACATCTTAGAGTCTGTGAGTTGATCCTTTCCTGTGAGACCAGTATTAGTTTCCGATACTCCATTGCAGGTTCAATGTATTAATAGGACCTTCACATTGACGATGAAGTACAGATATCGCAACGGAATTAAATACAAAAGGCACAATGCCGCCTTAAGTGCAATAAGAGTGTGACTTCTTAGTGTCTGTGCTTTGATCCTTTCCTGTGAGACCAGTATTAGTTTCCGATACACTACTGCAGGTTCAATGTATTCCTTGGACCTTCACATTGACGATGAAACACAGAAATCGCATCGTAATTAATAATATAAAAGGCACAATGCTGCCTTTAGTGCAAGAAGAGTGAGACTTCATAGAGTCTGTGCTTTGTTCCTTTCCTGTGAGACCAGTATTAGTTTCCGATACACCACTGCATGTTCAATGTATTCCTTGGTCATTCACATTGACGATGAAACACAGATATCGCAACGGAATTAAATACAAAAGGCACAATGCCGCCTTAAGTGCAAGAAGAGTGTGACTTCTTAGAGTCTGTGCTTTGATCCTTTCCTGTGAGACCAGTATTACTTTCCGATACACCACTGCAGGTTCAATGTATTCCATGGACCTCTACATTGCCGATGAAACACAGAAATCGCATCGAAATTAAATACCAAAGGCACAATGCCGCCTTAAGTACAAGAATAGAGACTCTTCTTACAGTCGGTGTTTTGACCATTCCCTGTGAGACCTGTATTAGTTTCCGATACACCACTGCAGGTACAATGGATTCCTTGGACCTTCACATTGACGATGATACATAGAAAACGCATCGGAATTAAATACAAAAGGCACAATGCTGCCTTAAGTACAAGAATAGAGACTCTTCTTACAGTCGGTGCTTTGAGCATTCGCTGTGAGACCAGTATTAGTTTCAGATACACCACTGCCGGTTCAATGTATTCCTTGCACCTTCACATTGACGATGAAACACAGAAATCGCATCGGAGTTAAATACAAAAGGCTCAATGCAACCTGAAAAGCAAGAAGAGTGAGACGTCTTAGAGTCTGGGCTTTGATCCTTTCCTGTGAGACCAGTATTAGTTTCCGATGCCCCACTGCAGGTTCAATGTATTCCTTGGACATACACATTGATGATGAAACACAGAAATCGCAACGGAATTAAATACCAAAGGCACAATGCCGCCTTAAGTACAAGAATAGAGACTCTTCCTACAGTCGGTGCTTAGAGCATTCCCTGTGAGACCAGTATTAGTTTCCGATACACCACTGCAGGTTCAATGTATTCCTTGGACATACACATTGAAGATGAAACACAGAAATCGCATCGGAATTTAAAAAAAAAGGCACAATGCCGCCTTAAATGCAAGTAGAGTGAGACTTCTTAGAGTCTGTGCTTTGATCCTTTCCTGTGACACCAGTATTAGTTTCCGATACACCACTGCAGTTTCAATGTATTCCTTGGACATTCACATTGACGATGAAACACAGAAATCGAATCGGAATTAAATACAAAAGGCTCATTGCAACCTTAAGTGCAAGAAGAGTGAGACGTCTTAGAGTCTGTGCTTTGATCCTTTCCTGTGAGACCAGTATTAGTTTCCGATGCACCACTACAGGTTCAATGTATTCATTGGACATACACATTGACGATGAAATACAGAAATCGCATCGGAATTAAATGCAAAAGGCAGAATGCCGCCTTAAGTATAAGAATAGAGACACTTCTTACAGTCGGTGTTTTGAGCATTCACTGTGAGACCAGTATTAGTTTCCGATACACCACTGCAGGTCCAATGTATTCCTTGGACGTACACGTTGGTGATGAAAAACTGAAATTAGATCGGAATTAAATACAAAAGGCACAATGCCGCCTTAAGTGCAAGAAGAGTCAGACTTCTTAGAGTCTGTGCTTTGATCCTTTCCTGTGAAACCAGTATTAGCTTCCGATACACCACTGCAGGTTCAATGTATTCCTCGGACATTCACATTGACGATGAGACACAGATATCGCAACGGAATTAAATACAAAAGGAACAATGCCGCCTTAAGTGCAAGAAGAGTGAGACTTCTTAGAGTCTATGCGTTGATCCTTTCCTGTAAGACCAGTATAAGTTTCCGATCCACCACTGCTGGTTCAATGTTGGACATTCACATAGACGATGAAACAGAGAAATCGCATCGGATTTAAATACAGAAGGCACACTACCGCCTTAAGTACAAGAATAGAGACTCTTCTTACAGTCGGTGCTTTGAGCATTCCCTGTGAGACCAGTATTAGTTTCCGATACACCACTGCAGGTTCAATGTATTCCTTGGACCTTCACATTGACGATGATGCATAGAAATCGCATCGTAATTAAATACAAAAGGCACAATGCCGCCTTAATTACAAGAATAGAGACTCTTCTTACAGTCGGTGTTTTGAGCATTCTCTGTGAGGGCAGTATTAGGATCCGATGCTCCACTGCAGGTTCAATGTATTCCTTGGACATACACATTGACGATGAAACACAGAAATCGCAACGGAATTTAATACAAATGGCACAATGATGCCCTAAGTACAAGAACAGAACCTCATCTTACAGTCGGTGCTTTGCGCATTCCCTGTGAGACCAGTATTAGTTTCCGATACACCACTGCAGGCTCTATGTATTCCTTGGACATACACATTGACAATGAAGCACAGAAGTCGCATCGCATTTAAATACAATAGGCACAATGCCGCCTTAAGTACACGATTTGAGACTCTTTTTACAGTCCGTGCTTTCAGCAATCCCAGTGAGACCAGTATTAGTTTCCGATACACCACTGCAGGTTCAATGTATTCCTTGGACCTTCACATTGACAATGAAACACAGAAAGCGCATCGAAATTAAATACAAAAGGCTCAATGCAACCTGAAGTGCAGGAAGAGTGAGACGTCTTAGAGTCTGGGCGTTGATCCTTTCCTGTGAGACCAGTATTAGTTTCCGATGCACCACTGCAGGTTCAATGTATTCCTTGGACATTCACATTGACGATGAGACACAGATATCGCAACGGAATTAAATACAAGAGGCACAATGCCGCCTTAAGTACATGAATAGAGACTCTTCCTACAGTCGGTGCTTAGAGCATTCCCTGTGAGACCTGTATTAGCTTCCGATACACCACTGCAGGTTCAATGTATTCCTTGGACATAGACATTGACGATGAAACATAGAAATCGCATGGGAATTAAATACAAAATGCTCATAGCAACCTTAAGTGCAAGAAGAGTGAGACGTCTTAGAGTCTGTGCTTTGATCCTTTCGTGTGAGACCAGTATAAGTTTCCGATGCACCACTGCAGGTTCAATGTATTCCTAGGACTTACACATTGTCGATGAACCACTGAAATTACATTGGAATTAAATACAAAAGGCGCAATGCCGCCTTAAGTGCAGGAAGAGTGACACTTCTTCGAGTCTGTGCTTTGAGCGTTCCCTGTGAGACCAGTATTAGTTTCCGATACACCACAGCTGGTTCAATGTATTCCTTGGACATACACATTGACGATGAAACACTCAAATTACATCGGAATTAAATACAAAAGCCACAATGCAGCCTTAAGTGCAAGAAGAGTGAGACTTCTTATAGTCTGTCCTTTGATCCTTTCCTGTGAGACCAGTATTAGTTTCCGATACACCACTGCAGGTTCAATGTATTTCTTGGACATACACATTGACGATGAAACACTGAAATTACATCGAAATGAAATACAAAAGGCACGATGCCGACTTAAGTGCAAGAAGGGTGAGACTTCTTAGAGTCTGTGCTTTGATCCTTTCCTGTGAGACCAGTATTAGTTTCCGATACACCACTGCAATTTCAATGTACTACTTGGACCTTCACATTGACGATGAAACACAGAAATCGAATCGTAATTAAATACAAAAGGCACAATGCCGCCTTGTGTGCAAGAAGAGTGAGATTTCTTAGAGTCTGTGATTTGATCCTTTCCTGTGAGACCAGTATTAGTTTCCGATACACCACTGCAGGTTCAATGTATTCCTTGGACATTCACATTGACGATGAAAAACAGATATCGCAACGGAATTAAATACAAAAGGCACAATGCCGCCTTAAGTGCAAGAAGAGTGTGACTTCTTAGAGTCTGTGCTTTGATCCTTTCCTGTGAGACCAGTATTAGTTTCCGGTACATCACTGCAGGTTAAATGTATTCCTTGGACCTTCACATTGAGGATGAAACACAGATATCGCATCGGAATTAAATACCAAAGGTACAATGCCGCCTTAAGTACAAGAATAGAGACCCTTCTTACAGTCGAAGCTTTGAGCATTCCCTGTGAGACCTGTATTAGTTTCCGATACACCCCTGCAAGTGCAATGTATTCCTTGCACCTTCACAATGACGATGATACATAGAAACCGCATCGGAATTAAATACAAAAGGTACAATGCCACCTTAAGTACAAGAAAAGAGACTTTTCTTACAGTCGGTGTTTTGAGCATTCCCTCTGAGACCAGTATTAGGTTCCGATGCACCACTGCAGGTTCAATGTATTCCTTGGACATACACATTGACGATGAAACACAGAAATTGCATCGGAATGAAATACAAAAAGCACAATGCCGCCGTAAGTACAAGAATAGAGACTCTTGTTACAGTCGGTGCTTTGAGCATTCCCTGTGAGACCAGTATTAGTTTCCGATACACCACTGCAGGTTCAATGTATTCCCTGGATATACACATTGACGATGAAACACAGAAATCGCATCGGAATTAAATACAAAATGCACAATGCCGCCTTAAGTGCAAGAAGAGTGAGACTTCTTAGAGTCAGTGCGTTGATCCTTTACTGTGAGACCAGTATTAGTTTCCGATACACCATAGCAGGTTCAATGTATTCCTTGGACCTTCACATTGACGATGACACATAGAAATCGCATCGGAATTAAATACAAAAGGCACAATGCCGCCTTAAGTACAAGAATAGAGTCTCTTCTTACAGTCGGTGTTTTGAGCATTCGCTGTGAGACTAGTATTAGGTTCCGATGCACCACTGCAGGTTCAATGTATTCCTTGGACATACACATTGACGATGAAACACAGAAATCGCATCGGAATTAAATACAAAAGGCACAGTGCCGCCTTAAGTACAAGAATAGAGACTCTTCTTACAGTCGGTGCTTTGAGCATTCCCTGTGAGACCAGTATTAGTTTCCGATACACCACTGCCGGTTCAATGTATTCCTTGGACCTTCACATTGACGATGAAACACAGAAATCGCATCGGAATTAAATACAAAAGGCACAATGCCGCCTTAAGTACAAGAATAGAGACCCTTCTTACAGTCGATGCTTTGAGCTTTACCTGTGAGACCAGTATTAGTTTCCGATACACCACTGCAGGTTCAATGTATTCCTTGGACATTCACATTGACGATGAAACACAGATATCGCAACGGAATTAAATACAAAAGGCACAATGCCGCCGTAAGTGCAAGAAGAGTGTGACTTCTTAGAGTCTGAGCTTTGATCCTTTCCTGTGAGACCAGTATTACTTTCCGATACACCACTGCAGGTTCAATGTATTCCTTGGAACTTCACATTGACGATGAAACACAAAAATCGCATCGTAATTAAATACAAAAGGCACAATGCCGCCTTAAGTACAAGAATAGAGACCCTTCTTACAGACGATGCTTTGAGCTTTACCTGTGAGACCAGTATTAGTTTCCGATACACCACTGCAGATTCAATGTATTCCTTGGACATTCACATTGACGATGAAACACAGATATCGCAACGGAATTACATACAAAAGGCACAATGCCGCCGTAAGTGCAAGAAGAGTGTGACTTCTTAGAGTCTGAGCTTTGATCCTTTCCTGTGAGACCAGTATTAGTTTCCGATACACCACTGCATGTTCAATGTATTCCTTGGACCTTCACATTGACGATGAAACACAGAAATCGCATCGGAATTAAATACAAAAGGCACAATGCCGCCTTAAGTGCAAGATGAGTAAGACTTCTTAGAGTCTGTGCTTTGATCCTTTCCTGTAAGACCAGTATTAGTTTCCGATCCACCACTGCAGGTTCAATGTATTCCTTCGACCTTCACATTGACGATGAAACAGAGAAATCGCATCGGAATTAAATACAAAAGGCACAATGCCGCCTCATAAACAAGAATGGAGACTCTTCTTACAGTCGGTGCTTTGAGCATTCCCTATCAGACCAGTATTAGTGTCCGTAACACCTCTGCTGGTTCAATGTATTCCTTGGACATACACATTGACGATAAAACACTGAAATCGCATCGGAATTAAATACAGAATGCACAATTCCGCCTTAAATACAAGAATAGAGACTCTTCTTACAGAGGGTGCTATAAGCATTCCCTGCGACACCAGTATTAGTTTCCGATAGACCACTGCAGGTTCAATGTATTCCTTGGACCTTCAGATGGACGATGATACACAGAAATCATATCGGAATTGAATACAAAAGGCACAATGCCGCCTTAAGTACAAGAATAGAGACTCTTCTTACAGTCTGTGTTTTGATCCTTTCCTGTGAGGCCAGTATTAGTTTCTGCTACACCACTGCAGGTTCAATGTATTCCTTGGACCTTCACATTGACGATGAAACACAGAAATCGCATCGGAATTAAATAAAAAGGGCTCAATGCCGCATTAAGTGCAAGTAGAGTGAGACTTCTTAGAGTCTGTGCTTTAATCCTTTCCTGTGAGACCAGTATTTGTTTCCGATACACCACTGCAGGTTCAATGTATTCCTTGGACCTTCACATTGAAGATGAAACACAGAAATAACATCGGAATTAAATACAAACGGCTCATTGCAACCTTAAGTGCAAGAAGAGTGAGACCTCTTTGAGTCTGTGCTATGATCCTTTCCTGTGAGACCAGAATTAGTTTCCGATGCACCACTGCAGGTTCAATGTATTCCTTGTACATACACATTGACGATGAAACACAGAAATCGCAACGGAATTAAATACAAAAGGCACAATGCCGCCTTAAATACAAGAATAGAGACTCTTCCTACAGTCGGTGCTTAGAGCATTCCCTGTGAGACCTGTATTAGCTTACGATACACCACTGCAGGTTCAATGTATTCCTTGGACATACACATTGACGATGAAAGACAGAAATCGCATCGGAATTAAATAAAAAAGGGTCAATGCCGCCTTAAGTGCAAGTAGAGAGAGACTTCTTAGAGTCTGTGCTTTGATCCTTTCCTGTGAGACCAGAATTATTACCCGATACACCACTGCAGGTTCAATGTATTCCTTGCATCTTCACATTGACGATGAAACACAGAAATCGCACCGGAATTAAATACAATATGCTCATAGCAACCTTAAGTGCAAGAAGAGTGAACGTCTTAGAGTCTGTGCTTTGATCCTTTCCTGTGAGACCAGTATTAGTTTCCGATGCACCACTGAAGGTTCAATGTATTCCTAGGACTTACACATTGACGATGAACCACTGAAATTGCATTGGAATTAAATACAAAAGGCGCAATGCCGCCTTAAGTGCAGGAAGAGTGACACTTCTTCGAGTCTGTGCTTTGATCTTTTCCTGTGAGACCAGTATTAGTTTCCGATACACCACTGCAGGTTCAATGTGTTCCTTGGACCTCACATTGACGATGAAACACAGATATCGCATCGGAATTAAATACAAAAAGCACAATGCCGCTTTAAGTAGAAGAATAGAGACTCTTCTTCCAGTCGGTGCTTTTAGCGTTCCCTGTGAGACCAGGATTAGTTTCCGATACACCACAGCTCATTCAATGTATTCCGTGGACATACACAATGACGATGAAACACTGAAATTACATCGGAATTAAATACGAAAGCCACAATGACGCCTTGAGTGTAAGAAGAGTGAGATTTCTTAGAGTCTGTCCTTTGATCCTTTCCTGTGAGACCAGTATTAGTTTCCGATACACCACTGCAGGTTCAATGTGTTCCTTGGACATTCACATTGCCGATGAAACACAGAAATCGCATCGGAATTAAATACAAAAGACACAATGCCGCCTTAAGTGCAAGAAGAGTGAGACTTCTTAGAGTCTGTGCTTTGATCCTTTCCTGTGAGACCAGTATTAGTTTCCGATACACCACTGCAGGTTCAATGTATTCCTTGGACCTTCACATTGACGATGAAACGCAGAAATCGCATCGTAATTAAATACAAAAGGCACAATGCCGCCTTAAGTGCACGAACAGTGAGACTTCTTAGAGTCTGTGATTTGATCCTTTCCTGTGAGACCAGTATTAGTTTCCGATTAACCACGGCAGGTTCACTGTATTCCATAGACCTTCATATTGACGCTGAAACACAGAAATCGCATCGGAATTAAATACCAAAGGCACAATGCCGCCTTAAGTACAAGAATAGAGACTCATCTTACAGTCGGTGCTTTGAGCGTTCCCTCTGAGACAAGTATTAGTTTCCGATTCACCACTGCTGGTTCAATGTATTCCTTGGACATACACATTGTTGATAAAACACTGAAATTACATCGGGATTAAATACAAAAGCCACAATGCCGCCTTAAGTGCAAGAAGAGTGAGACTTTTTAGAGTCTGTCCATTGATCCTTTCCTGTGAGACCAGTATTAGTTTCCGATACACCACTGCAGGTTTAATGTATTCCTTGGACCTTCACATTGACGATGAAACACAGAAATCGCATCGGAATTAAATGAAAAGGGCTCAATGCCGCCTTAAGTGCAAGAAGAGTGAGACTTTTTAGAGTCTGTCCATTGATCCTTTCCTGTGAGACCAGGATTAGTTTCCGATGCACCACTGCAGGTTCAATGTATTCCTTGTACATACACATTGACGATGAAACACAGAAATCGCATCGGAATTAAATACAAGAGGCACAAAGCCGCCTTAAGTACATGAATATAGACTCTTCTTACAGTCGGTGTTTTGAGCATTCTCTGTCAGACCAGTATTAGTTTCCGATACACCACTGCAGGTTCTATGTATTCCTTTGACATACACATCGACGATGTGACACAGAAGTGGCATCGGAATTAAATACATAAGGCACAATGCCGCCCTAAGTACAAGATTAGAGACTCTTCTTACAGTCGGTGCTTTGAGCATTCCCTGTGAGACCAGTATTAGTTTCCGATACACCACTGCCGGTTCAATGTATTCCTTGGACCTTCACATTGACGATGAAACACAGAAATCGCATCGGAATTAAATACAAAAGGCTCAATGCAGCCTGAAGTGCAGGAAGAGTGAGACGTCCTAGAGTCTGGGCGTTGATCATTTCCTGTGAGACCAGTATTAGTTTCCGATGCACCACTGCAGGTTCAATGTATTCCTTGGATATACACATTGACGATGAAACACAGAAATCGCAACGGAATTAAATACAAAAGGCACAATGCCGCCTTAAGTACAAGTATAGAGACTCTTCCTACAGTCGGTGCTTAGAGCATTTCCTGTGAGACCTGTATTAGCTTACGATACACCACTGCAGGTTCAATGTAATCCTTGGACATACACATCGACGATGAAACACAGAAATCGCATCGGAATTAAACAAAAAAGGCTCAATGCCGCCTTAAGTGCAAGTAGAGTGAGACTTCATAGAGTCTGTGCTTTGATCCTTTCCTGTGAGACCAGTATTATTTTCCGATACACCACTGCAGGTACAATGTATTCCTTGGACCTTCACATTGACGATGAAACACAGAAATCGCATCGGAATTAAATACAAAATGCACAATGCCGCTTTAAGTACAAGAATAGGTACTCTTCTTCCAGTAGGTGCTTTGAGCGTTCCCTGTGAGACCAGTATTTGTTTCCGATACACCACTGCTCATTCAATGTATTCCTTGGACATACACATTGACGATGAAACACTGAAATTACATCGGAATTAAATACAAAAGCCACAATGCCGCCTTAAGTGCAAAATGAGTGAGACTTCTTAGAGTCTGTCCATTGATCGTTTCCTGTGAGACCAGTATTAGTTTCCGATACACCACTGCAGGTTCAAAGTATTCCTTTTACATACACATTGACGATGAAACACTGAAATTACATCGAAATTAAATACAAAAGGCACAATGCCGACTTAAGTGCAAGATGAGTGAGACTTCTTAGAGTCTGTGTTTTGATCCTTTCCTGTGAGACCAGTATTAGTTTCCGATACACCTCAGCAGGTTCAATGTATTCCTAGGACCTTCACATTAACAATGAAGCACAGAAATCGCATCGCAATTAAATACAAAAGACACAATGCCGCCTTAGGTGCAAGAAGAGTGAGACTTCTTAGAGTCTATGCTTTGATCCTTTCCTGTGAGACCAGTATTAGTTTCCGATACACCACTGCGGGTTCAGTGTATTCCTTGGACGTACACGTTGGTGATGAAAAACTGAAATTAGATCGGAATAAAATACAAAAGGCACAATGCCGCCTTAAGGGCAAGAAGAGTGACACTTCTTAGAGTCTGTGCTTTGATCCTTTCCTGTGAGACCAGTATTAGTTTCCGATACACCACTGCAGGTTCAATGTATTCCTTGGACCTTCCCATTGACGATGAAACACAGTAATCGCATCGTAATTAAATACAAAAGGCACAATGCCGCCTTGAGTGCAAGAAGAGTGAGATTTCTTAGAGTCTGTGCTTTGATCCTTTCCTGTGAGACCAGTGTTAGTTTCCGATACACCACTGCAGGTGCAATGTATTCCTTGGACCTTCACATTGACGATGAAACACAGAAATCGCATCGTAATTAAATACAAAAGGCACAATGCCGCCTTAAGTGCAAGAACAGTGAGACTTCTTAGAGTCTGTGATTTGATCCTTTCCTGTGAGACCAGTATTAGTTTCCGATTAACCACGGCAGGTTCACTGTATTCCATAGACCTTCATATTGATGCTGAAACACAGAAATCGCATCGGAATTAAATACCAAAGGCACAATGCCGCCTTAAGTACAAGAATAGAGACTCATCTTACAGTCGGTGATTTGAGCGTTCCCTGTGAGACCAGTATTAGTTTCCGATACACCACTGCTGGTTCAATGTATTCCTTGGACATACACATTGTTGATAAAACACTGACATTACATCGGAATTAAATACAAAAGCCACAATGCCGCCTTAAGTGCAAGAAGAGTGAGACTTTTTAGAGACAGTCCTTCGATCCTTTCCTATGAGACCTGTATTAGTATCCGATACACCACTGCAGGTTCAATGTATTCCTTGAACCTTCACATTGACGATGAAACACAGAAATCGCATCGGAATTAAATAAAAAGTCACAATGCCGCATTAAGTACAAGAATAGAGACTCTTCTTACAGGCAGTGCTTTGAGCTTTCCCTGTGAGACCAGTATTAGTTTCCGATACACCACTGCAGGTTTAATGTATTCCTTGGACCTTCACATTGACGATGAAACACAGAAATCGCATCGGAATTAAATACAAAAGGCACAGTGCCGCCTTAAGTGCAAGAAGAGTGAGACTTCTTAGAGTCTGTGCTTTGATTCTTTCCTGTGAGACCAGTATTAGTTTCCGATACACCACTGCAGGTTCAATGTATTCCTTGGACCTTCACATTGACGCTGAAACACAGAAATCGCATCGGAATTAAATACCAAAGGCACAATGCCGCTTTAAGTACAAGAATAGAGACTCATCTTACAGTCGGTGCTTTGAGCGTTCCCTGTGAGACCAGTATTAGTTTCCGATACACCACTGCAGGTTCAATGTATTCCTTGGACCTTCACATTGACGATGATACATAGAAATCGCATCGGAATTAAATACAAAAGGCACAATGCCGCCTTAAGTACAAGAATAGGGACTCTTCTTACAGTCGGTGTTTTGAGCATTCCCTGTGAAACCAGTATTAGGTTCCGATGCACCACTGCAGGTTCAATGAATTCCTTGGACATACACATTGACGATGAAACACAGAAATCGAATCGGAATTAAATACAAAAGGCACAATGCCGCACTAAGTACAAGAATAGAGATTTTTCTTTCAGTCGGTGCTTTGAGCATTCCCTGTGAGACCAGTATTAGTTTCCGATACACCTCTGCAGGTTCAATGTATTCCTTGGACATACACATTGCCGATGGAACACTGAAATCGCATCGGAATTAAATACAGAAGGCACAATACCGCCTTAAGTACAGGAATAGAGACTCTTCTTACAGTTGGTGCTTTTAGCATTCCCTGTGAGACCAGTATTAGTTTCCGATACACCACTGTAGGTTCAATGTATTCCTTGGACATACACAGTGACGATGATACACAGAAATCGCATCGGAATTAAATACAAAAGGCACAATGCCGCCTTAAGTACAAGAATAGAGACTCTTCCTACAGTCGGTGCTTTGAGCACTCCCTGTGAGACCAGTATTAGTTTCCGATACACCACTGCAGGTTCAATGTATTTCTTGGACATACACACTGACGATGAAACACAGAAATCGCATCGGAATTAAATACCAAAGGCACAATGCCGCCTTAACTACAAGAATAGAGACTCTTCATACAGTCGGTGCTTTGAGATTTCCCTGTGAGACCTGTAATAGTTTCCGATACACCACTGCAGGTTCAATGTATTCCTTGAACCATAACATTGACGATGATACATAGAAATCACATCGGAATTAAATACAAAAGGCACAATGCCGCCCTAAGTACAACAATAGACACTCTTATTACAGTCGGTGGTTTGAGCATTCCCTGTGAGACAAGTATTAGTTTCCGATACAGCACTGCAGGTTCAATGTATTACTTGGACATACACATTGACGATGATACACAGAAATCGCATCGGAATTAAATACAAAAGGCACAATGCCGCCTTTAGTACAAGAATAGAGACTCTTCCTACAGTCGGTGCTTAGAGCATTCCCTGTGAGACCTGTATTAGTTTCCAATACACCACTGCAGGTTCAATGTATTCCTTGGACCTTCACATTGACGCTGAAGCACAGAAATCGCATAGGAATTAAATACCAAAGGCACAATGCCGCCTTAAGTACAAGAATAGAGACTCATCTTACAGTCGGTGCTTTGAGCGTTCCCAGTGACCAGTATTAGTTTCCGATACACCACTGCAGGTTCAATGTAATCCTTGGACATTCACATTGACGATGATACATAGAAATCGCATCGGAATTAAATACAAAAGGCACAATGCCGCCTTAAGTGCAAGAAGAGTGAGACTTCTTAGAGTCTGTGAGTTGATCCTTTCCTGTGAGACCAGTATTAGTTTCCGATACACCACTGCAGGTTCAATGTATTCCTTGGACCTTCACATTGACGATGAAACACAGAAATCGCATCGTAATTAATAATATAAAAGGCACAATGCTGCCTTTAGTGCAAGAAGTGTGAGACTTCTTAGAGTCTGTGCTTTGTTCCTTTCCTGTGAGACCAGTATTAGTTTCCGATACACCACTGCATGTTCAATGTATTCCTTGGTCATTCACATTGACGATGAAACACAGATATCGCAACGGAATTAAATACAAAAGGCACAATGCCGCCTTAAGTGCAAGAAGAGTGTGACTTCTTAGAGTCTGTGCTTTGATCCTTTCCTGTGAGACCAGTATTAGCTTCCGATACACCACTGCTGGTTCAATGTTGGACCTTCACATTGACGATGAAACAGAGAAATCGCATCGGATTTAAATACAGAAGGCACACTACCGCCTTAAGTACAAGAATAGAGACTCATCTTACAGGCGGTGCTTTGAGCATTCCCTGTGAGACCAGTATTAGTTTCCGATACACCACTGCAGGCTCTATGTATTCCTTGGACGTACACGTTGGTGATGAAAAACTGAAATTAGATCGGAATTAAATACAAAAGGAACAATGCCGCCTTAAGTGCAAGAAGAGTCAGACTTCTTAGAGTCTGTGCTTTGATCCTTTCCTGTGAGACCAGTATTAGCTTCCGATACACCACTGCAGGTTCAATGTATTCCTTGGACATTCACATTAACGATGAGACACAGATATCGCAACGGAATTAAATACAAAAGGAACAATGCCGCCTTAAGTGCAAGAAGAGTGAGACTTCTTAGAGTCTATGCTTTGATCCTTTCCTGTAAGACCAGTATAAGTTTCCGATCCACCACTGCTGGTTCAATGTTGGACCTTCACATTGACGATGAAACAGAGAAATCGCATCGGATTTAAATACAGAAGGCACACTACCGCCTTAAGTACAAGAATAGAGACTCTTCTTACAGGCGGTGTTTTGAGCATTCCCTGTGAGACCAGTATTAGTTTCCGATACACCACTGCAGGTTCAATGTATTCCTTGGACTTTCACATTGACGATGATGCATAGAATTCGCATCGTAATTAAATACAAAAGGCACAATGCCGCCTTAAGTACAAGAATAGAGACTCTTCTTACAGTCGGTGTTTTGAGCATTCTCTGTGAGGTCAGTATTAGGTTCCGATGCTCCACTGCAGGTTCAATGTATTCCTTGGACATACACATTAACGATGAAACACAGAAATCGCAACGGAATTTAATACAAATGGCACAATGATGCCCTAAGTACAAGAATAGAAACTCATCTTACAGTCGGTGCTTTGGGCATTCCCTGTGAGACCAGTATTAGTTTCCGATACACCACTGCAGGCTCTATGTATTCCTTGGACATACACATTGACAATGAAACACAGAAGTCGCATCGCATTTAAATACAATAGGCACAATGCCGCCTTAAGTACACGATTTGAGACTCTTTTTACAGTCCGTGCTTTCAGCAATCCCAGTGAGACCAGTATTAGTTTCCGATACACCACTGCAGGTTCAATGTATTCCTTGGACCTTCACATTGACAATGAAACACAGAAAGCGCATCGGAATTAAATACAAAAGGCTCAACGCAACCTGAAGTGCAGGAAGAGTGAGATGTCTTAGAGTCTGGGCGTTGATCCTTTCCTGTGAGACCAGTATTAGTTTCCGACGCACCACTGCAGGTTCAATGTATTCCTTCGACATACATATTGACGATGAAACACAGAAATCGCAACGGAATTAAATACAAGAGGCACAATGCCGCCTTAAGTACAAGAATAGAGACTCTTCCTACAGTCGGTGCTTAGAGCATTCCCTGTGAGACCTGTATTAGCTTCCGATACACCACTGCAGGTTCAATGTATTCCTTGGACATACACATTGACGATGAAACATAGAAATCGCATCGGAATTAAATACAAAATGCTCATAGCAACCTGAAGTGCAAGAAGAGTGAGACGTCTTAGAGTCTGTGCTTTGATCCTTTCGTGTGAGACCAGTATAAGTTTCCGATGCACCACTGCAGGTTCAATGTATTCCTAGGACTTACACATTGTTGATGAACCACTGAAATTACATTGGAATTAAATACAAATGGCGCAATGCCGCCTTAAGTGCAGGAAGAGTGACACTACTTCGAGTCTGTGCTTTGAGCGTTCCCTGTGAGACCAGTATTAGTTTCCGATACACCACAGCTGGTTCAATGTATTCCTTGGACATACACATTGACGATGAAACACTCAAATTACATCGGAATTAAATACAAAAGCCACAATGCCGCCTTAAGTGCAAGAAGAGTAAGACTTCTTATAGTCTGTCCTTTGATCCTTTCCTGTGAGACCAGTATTAGTTTCCGATACACCACTGCAGGTTCAATGTATTTCTTGGACATACACATTGACGATGAAACACTGAAATTACATCGAAATTAAATACAAAAGGCACGATGCCGACTTAAGTGCAAGAAGGGTGAGACTTCTTAGAGTCTGTGCTTTGATCCTTTCCTGTGAGACCAGTATTAGTTTCCGATACACCACTGCAATTTCAATGTACTCCTTGGACCTTCACATTGACGATGAAACACAGAAATCGAATCGTAATTAAATACAAAAGGCACAATGCCGATTTGAGTGCAAGAAGAGTGAGATTTCTTAGAGTCTGTGATTTGATCCTTTCCTGTGAGACCAGTATTAGTTTCCGATACACCACTGCAGGTTCAATGTATTCCTTGGACATTCACATTGACGTTGAAAAACAGATATCGCAACGGAATTAAATACAAAAGGCACAATGCCGCCTTAAGTGCAAGAAGAGTTTGACTTCTTAGAGTCTGTGCTTTGATCCTTTCCTGTGAGACCAGTATTAGTTTCCGATACATCACTGCAGGTTCAATGTATTCCATGGACCTTCACATTGACGATGAAACACAGAAATCGCATCGGAATTAAATACAAAAGGCACAATGCCGCCTTAAGTGAGAGAAGAGTGAGACTTCTTAGAGTCTGTGCTTTGATCCTTTCCTGTGAGACAAGTATTAGTTTCCGATACACCACTGCAGGTTCAATGTATTCCTTATACCTTCACATTGAGGATGAAACACAGAAATCGCATCGGAATTAAATACCAAAGGTACAATGCCGCCTTAAGTACAAGAATTGAGACTCTTCTTACAGTCGAAGCTTTGAGCATTCCCTGTGAGACCTGTATTAGTTTCCGATACACCCCTGCAAGTTCAATGTATTCCTTGCACCTTCACAATGACGATGATACATAGAAAACGCATCGGAATTAAATACAAAAGGTACAATGCCGCCTTAAGTACAAGAATAGAGACTTTTCTTACAGTCGGTGTCTTGAGCATTCCCTCAGAGACCAGTATTAGGTTCCGATGCACCACTGCAGGTTCAATGTATTACTTGGACATACACATTGACGATGATACACAGAAATCGCATCGGAATTAAATACAAAAGGCACAATGCCGCCTTTAGTACAAGAATAGAGACTCTTCCTACAGTCGGTGCTTAGAGCATTCCCTGTGAGACCTGTATTAGTTTCCAATACACCACTGCAGGTTCAATGTATTCCTTGGACCTTCACATTGACGCTGAAGCACAGAAATCGCATAGGAATTAAATACCAAAGGCACAATGCCGCCTTAAGTACAAGAATAGAGACTCATCTTACAGTCGGTGCTTTGAGCGTTCCCAGTGACCAGTATTAGTTTCCGATACACCACTGCAGGTTCAATGTAATCCTTGGACATTCACATTGACGATGATACATAGAAATCGCATCGGAATTAAATACAAAAGGCACAATGCCGCCTTAAGTGCAAGAAGAGTGAGACTTCTTAGAGTCTGTGAGTTGATCCTTTCCTGTGAGACCAGTATTAGTTTCCGATACACCACTGCAGGTTCAATGTATTCCTTGGACCTTCACATTGACGATGAAACACAGAAATCGCATCGTAATTAATAATATAAAAGGCACAATGCTGCCTTTAGTGCAAGAAGTGTGAGACTTCTTAGAGTCTGTGCTTTGTTCCTTTCCTGTGAGACCAGTATTAGTTTCCGATACACCACTGCATGTTCAATGTATTCCTTGGTCATTCACATTGACGATGAAACACAGATATCGCAACGGAATTAAATACAAAAGGCACAATGCCGCCTTAAGTGCAAGAAGAGTGTGACTTCTTAGAGTCTGTGCTTTGATCCTTTCCTGTGAGACCAGTATTAGCTTCCGATACACCACTGCTGGTTCAATGTTGGACCTTCACATTGACGATGAAACAGAGAAATCGCATCGGATTTAAATACAGAAGGCACACTACCGCCTTAAGTACAAGAATAGAGACTCATCTTACAGGCGGTGCTTTGAGCATTCCCTGTGAGACCAGTATTAGTTTCCGATACACCACTGCAGGCTCTATGTATTCCTTGGACGTACACGTTGGTGATGAAAAACTGAAATTAGATCGGAATTAAATACAAAAGGAACAATGCCGCCTTAAGTGCAAGAAGAGTCAGACTTCTTAGAGTCTGTGCTTTGATCCTTTCCTGTGAGACCAGTATTAGCTTCCGATACACCACTGCAGGTTCAATGTATTCCTTGGACATTCACATTAACGATGAGACACAGATATCGCAACTTAATTAAATACAAAAGGAACAATGCCGCCTTAAGTGCAAGAAGAGTGAGACTTCTTAGAGTCTATGCTTTGATCCTTTCCTGTAAGACCAGTATAAGTTTCCGATCCACCACTGCTGGTTCAATGTTGGACCTTCACATTGACGATGAAACAGAGAAATCGCATCGGATTTAAATACAGAAGGCACACTACCGCCTTAAGTACAAGAATAGAGACTCTTCTTACAGGCGGTGTTTTGAGCATTCCCTGTGAGACCAGTATTAGTTTCCGATACACCACTGCAGGTTCAATGTATTCCTTGGACTTTCACATTGACGATGATGCATAGAATTCGCATCGTAATTAAATACAAAAGGCACAATGCCGCCTTAAGTACAAGAATAGAGACTCTTCTTACAGTCGGTGTTTTGAGCATTCTCTGTGAGGTCAGTATTAGGTTCCGATGCTCCACTGCAGGTTCAATGTATTCCTTGGACATACACATTAACGATGAAACACAGAAATCGCAACGGAATTTAATACAAATGGCACAATGATGCCCTAAGTACAAGAATAGAAACTCATCTTACAGTCGGTGCTTTGGGCATTCCCTGTGAGACCAGTATTAGTTTCCGATACACCACTGCAGGCTCTATGTATTCCTTGGACATACACATTGACAATGAAACACAGAAGTCGCATCGCATTTAAATACAATAGGCACAATGCCGCCTTAAGTACACGATTTGAGACTCTTTTTACAGTCCGTGCTTTCAGCAATCCCAGTGAGACCAGTATTAGTTTCCGATACACCACTGCAGGTTCAATGTATTCCTTGGACCTTCATATTGACAATGAAACACAGAAAGCGCATCGGAATTAAATACAAAAGGCTCAACGCAACCTGAAGTGCAGGAAGAGTGAGATGTCTTAGAGTCTGGGCGTTGATCCTTTCCTGTGAGACCAGTATTAGTTTCCGACGCACCACTGCAGGTTCAATGTATTCCTTCGACATACATATTGACGATGAAACACAGAAATCGCAACGGAATTAAATACAAGAGGCACAATGCCGCCTTAAGTACAAGAATAGAGACTCTTCCTACAGTCGGTGCTTAGAGCATTCCCTGTGAGACCTGTATTAGCTTCCGATACACCACTGCAGGTTCAATGTATTCCTTGGACATACACATTGACGATGAAACATAGAAATCGCATCGGAATTAAATACAAAATGCTCATAGCAACCTGAAGTGCAAGAAGAGTGAGACGTCTTAGAGTCTGTGCTTTGATCCTTTCGTGTGAGACCAGTATAAGTTTCCGATGCACCACTGCAGGTTCAATGTATTCCTAGGACTTACACATTGTTGATGAACCACTGAAATTACATTGGAATTAAATACAAATGGCGCAATGCCGCCTTAAGTGCAGGAAGAGTGACACTACTTCGAGTCTGTGCTTTGAGCGTTCCCTGTGAGACCAGTATTAGTTTCCGATACACCACAGCTGGTTCAATGTATTCCTTGGACATACACATTGACGATGAAACACTCAAATTACATCGGAATTAAATACAAAAGCCACAATGCCGCCTTAAGTGCAAGAAGAGTAAGACTTCTTATAGTCTGTCCTTTGATCCTTTCCTGTGAGACCAGTATTAGTTTCCGATACACCACTGCAGGTTCAATGTATTTCTTGGACATACACATTGACGATGAAACACTGAAATTACATCGAAATTAAATACAAAAGGCACGATGCCGACTTAAGTGCAAGAAGGGTGAGACTTCTTAGAGTCTGTGCTTTGATCCTTTCCTGTGAGACCAGTATTAGTTTCCGATACACCACTGCAATTTCAATGTACTCCTTGGACCTTCACATTGACGATGAAACACAGAAATCGAATCGTAATTAAATACAAAAGGCACAATGCCGATTTGAGTGCAAGAAGAGTGAGATTTCTTAGAGTCTGTGATTTGATCCTTTCCTGTGAGACCAGTATTAGTTTCCGATACACCACTGCAGGTTCAATGTATTCCTTGGACATTCACATTGACGTTGAAAAACAGATATCGCAACGGAATTAAATACAAAAGGCACAATGCCGCCTTAAGTGCAAGAAGAGTTTGACTTCTTAGAGTCTGTGCTTTGATCCTTTCCTGTGAGACCAGTATTAGTTTCCGATACATCACTGCAGGTTCAATGTATTCCATGGACCTTCACATTGACGATGAAACACAGAAATCGCATCGGAATTAAATACAAAAGGCACAATGCCGCCTTAAGTGAGAGAAGAGTGAGACTTCTTAGAGTCTGTGCTTTGATCCTTTCCTGTGAGACAAGTATTAGTTTCCGATACACCACTGCAGGTTCAATGTATTCCTTATACCTTCACATTGAGGATGAAACACAGAAATCGCATCGGAATTAAATACCAAAGGTACAATGCCGCCTTAAGTACAAGAATAGAGACTCTTCTTACAGTCGAAGCTTTGAGCATTCCCTGTGAGACCTGTATTAGTTTCCGATACACCCCTGCAAGTTCAATGTATTCCTTGCACCTTCACAATGACGATGATACATAGAAAACGCATCGGAATTAAATACAAAAGGTACAATGCCGCCTTAAGTACAAGAATAGAGACTTTTCTTACAGTCGGTGTCTTGAGCATTCCCTCTGAGACCAGTATTAGGTTCCGATGCACCACTGCAGGTTCAATGTATTCCTTGGACATACACATTGACGATGAAACACAGAAATTGCATCGGAATTAAATACAAAAAGCACAATGCCGCCGTAAGTACAAGAATAGAGACTCTTGTTACAGTCGGTGCTTTGAGCATTCCCTGTGAGACCAGTATTAGTTTCCGATACACCACTGCAGGTTCAATGTATTCCCTGGATATACACATTGACGATGAAACACAGAAATCGCATCGGAATTAAATACAAAAGGCACAATGCCGCCTTAAGTACAAGAATGGAGACTCTTCTTACAGTCGGTGCTTTGACCATTCCCTGTGAGGCCAGTATTAGTTTCCGATACACCACTGCAGGTTCAATGTAATCCTTGGACCTTGACATTGACGATGGAACACAGAAGTCGCATCGGAATTAAATACAAAAGGCTCAATGCAACCTGAAGTGCAAGAAGAGTGAGACGTCTTAGAGTCTGGGCAATGATCCTTTCCTGTGAGACCAGTATTAGTTTCCGATGCACCACTGCAGGTTCAATGTATTCCTAGGACATACGCATTGACGATGAAACACAGAAATCGCAACGGAATTAAATACAAAAGGCACAATGCCGCCTTAAGTACAGGAATAGAGACTCTTCCTACAGTCGGTGCTTAGAGCATTCCCTGTGAGACCAGTATTAGCTTCCGATACACCACTGCAGGTCCAATGTTTTCCTTGGACATACACATTGACGATGAAACACAGAAATCGCATCGGAATTAAATACAAAACGCTCAATGCCGCATTAAGTGTAAGGAGAGTGAGACTTCTTAGAGTCTGTGCTTTGATCCTTTCCTGTGAGACCAGTATTAGTTTCCGATACACCACTGCAGGTTCAATGTATTCCTTGGACCTTCACATTGACGATGAAACACAGAAATCGCATCGGAAATAAATACAAAAGGCTCATTGCAACCTTAAATGCAAGAAGAGTGAGACGTCTTAGAGTCTGGTCTTTGATCCTTTCCTGTGAGACCAGTATTAGTTTCCGATGCACCACTGCATGTTCAATGTATTCCTTGGACATACACATTGACGATGAAACACAGAAATCGCATCGGAATTAAATACAAAAGACACAATGCCGCCTTAAGTACAAGAATAGAGACTCTTCCTACAGTCGGTGCTTAGAGCACTCCCTGTGAGACCAGTATTAGCTTCCGATGCACCACTGCAGGTTCAATGTGTTCCTTGGACATTCACATTGACGATGAAACACAGATATCGCAACGGATTTAAATACAAAAGGCACAATGCCGCCTTAAGTGCAAGAAGAGTGTGACTTCTTAGTGTCTGTGCTTTGATCCTTTCCTGTGAGACCAGTATTAGTTTCCGATACACCACTGCAGGTTCAATGTATTCCTTGGACCTACACATTGTCGATGAAACACAGAAATCGCATCGGAATTAAATACAAATGGCACAATGCCGCCTTATGTACAAGAATAGAGACTCTCCTTACGGTCGGTGCTTTGAGCATTACCTGTGAGACCAGTATTAGTTTACGATACACAACTGCAGCTTCAATGTATTCCTTGGACCTTCAGATTGACGATGATACACAGAAATCGCATCGGAATTAAATACAAAATGCACGATGCCGCCCTAAGGACAAGAATAGATACTCATCTTACAGTCGGTGATTTGAGCATTCCCTGTGAGACCAGTATTAGTTTCCGATACACCACTGCAGGTTCAATGTATTCCTTGGACATTCACATTGACGATTAAACACAGATATCGCAACGGAATTAAATACAAAAGGAACAATGCCGCCTTAAGTGCAAGAAGAGTGAGACTTCTTAGAGTCTGTGCTTTGATCCTTTCCTGTGAGACCAGTATTAGTTTCCGATACTCCACTGCAGGTTCAATGTATTCCTTTGACATACACATTGACGATGAAACACAGAAATCGCATCGGAATTAAATACAAAAGGCACAATGCCGCCTTAAGAACAAGAATAGAGACTCTTCTTACAGTCGGTGCTTTGAGCATTCCCTGCGAGACCAGTATTTGTTTCCGATACACCACTGCAGGTTCAATTTATTCCTTGGACCTTCAGATTGACGATGATACACAGAAATCGCATCGGAATTAAATACAAAAGGCACAATACCGCCTTAAGTACAAGAATAGAGACTCTTCTTACAGTCGGTGCTTTGAGCATTCCCTGTGAGACCAGTATTAGTTTCCGATACACCACTGCAGGTTCAATGTATTCCTTGGACATACACATTGACGATGAAACACAGAAATCGCATCGGAATTCAATACCAAAGGCACAATGCCGCCTTAAGTACAAGAATAGAGACTCTTCTTACAGTCGGTGCTTTGAGCATTCCCTGTGAGACCTGTATTAGTTTCCGATACACCTCTGCAGGTTCAGTGTATTCCTTGGACATACACATTGACGATGAAATACTGAAATCGCATCGGAATTAAATACAGAAGGCACAATACCGCCTTACGTACAAAAATAGAGACTCTTCTTACAGTCGGTGCTTAGGGCATTCCCGGTAAGACCAGTATTAGTTTCCGATACACCAGTGCAGGTTCAATGTATTCCTAGGACAAACACATTGACGATGAACCACTGAAATTACATTGGAATTAAATACAAAAGCCACAATGCCGCCTTAAGGGCAAGAAGAGTGAGACTTGTTCGAGTCTGTGCTTTGATCTTTTCCTGTGAGACTAGTATTTGTTTCCGATACACCACTGCAGGTTCAATGTGTACCTTGGACCTCCCATTGACGATGAAAGACATATATAACATCGGAATTAAATACAAAAGGCACAATGCCGCTTTAAGTACAACAATAGAGACTCTTCTTACAGTCGGTGCTTTGAGCGTTCCCTGTGAGACCAGTATTAGTTTCCCATACACCACTGCTGGTTCAATGTATTCCTTGGACATACACATTGACGATGAAACACTAAATTACATCGGAATTAAATACAAAAGCCACAATGCCGCCTTAAGGGCAAGAAGAGTGAGACTTCTTAGAGTCTGTCTTTTGATCCTTTCCTGTGAGACCAGTATTAGTTTCCGATACACCACTGCAGGTTCAATGTGTTCCTTGGACATACACATTGACGATGAAACACTGAAATTACATCGAAATTAAATACAAAAGGCACAATGCCGCCTTAAGTGCAAGAAGAGTGAGGCTTCTCAGAGTCTGTGCTGTGATCCTTTCCTGTGAGACCAGTATTAGTTTCCGATACACCACAGCGTGTTCTATGTATTCCTTGGACCTTCACATTGACGATGAAAGACAGAAATCGCATCGGAATTAAATACAAAAGGCACAATGCCGCCTTAAGTACAAGAATAGAGACTCTTCTTACAGGCGGTGCTTTGAGCTTTCCCTGTGAGACCAGTATTAGTTTCCGATACACCACTGCAGGTTCTATGTATTCCTTGGACCTTCACATTGACGATGAAACACAGATATCGCATCGGAATTAAATACAAATGGCACAATGCCGCCTTAAGTACAAGATTAGAGACTCTTCTTACAGTCGGTGCTTTGAGCATTCCCTGTGAGACCAGAATTAGTTTCCGATACACCACTGCAGGTTCAATGTATTCCTAGGACATACACATTGACGATGAACCACTGAAATTACATTGGAATTAAATACGAAAGGCACAATGCCGCCTTAAGTGCAGGAAGAGTGAGACTTCTTCGAGTCTGTGCTTTGATCTTTTCCTGTGAGACCAGTATTAGTTTCCAATACACCACTGCAGGTTCAATGTGTTCCTTGGACGTTCACACTGACGATGAAACACAGATATCACATCGGAATTAAATACAAAAGGCACAATGCCGCCTTAAGTACAAGAATAGAGACTCTTCTTACAGTCGGTGCTTTGAGCGTTCCCTGCGAGATCAGTATTAGTTTCCAATACAACACTGTTAGTTCAATGTATTCCTTGGACATACACATTGACGATGATACACAGAAATCGCATCGGAATTAAATACAAAAGGCACAATGCCGCCTTAAGGGCAAGAAGAGTGAGACTTCTTAGAGTCTGTCTCTTGATCCTTTCCTGTGAGACCAGTATTAGTTTCCGATACACCACTGCAGGTTCAATGTATTCCTTGGACATACACATTGACGATGAAACACTGAAATTACATCGAAATTAAATACAAAAGGCACAATGCCGCCTTAAGTGCAAGAAGAGTGAGGCTTCTCAGAGTCTGTGCTGTGATCCTTTCCTGTGAGACCAGTATTAGTTTCGATACACCACTGCAGGTTCAATGTATTCCATGGACCTTCACATTGACGATGAAACACAGAATTCGCATCGGAATTAAATACAAAAGGCACAATGCCGCCTTAAGTGCAAGAAGAGTGAGGCTTTCCAAAGTCTGTGCTGTGATCCTTTCCTGTGAGACCAGTATTAGTTTCGACACACCACTGCAGGTTCAATGTATTCCATGGACCTTCACATTGACGATGAAACACAGAAATGGGATCGGATTTAAATACAAAAGGCACAATGCCGCATTAAGTACAAGAATAGAGACTCTTCTTACAGGCGGTGCTTTGAGCTTTCCCTGTGAGACCAGTATTAGTTTCCGATACACCACTGCAGGTTCAATGTATTCCTTGGACCTTCACATTGACGATGAAACACAGATATCGCATCGGAATTAAATACAAAAGGCACAATGCCGCCTTAAGTACAAGATTAGAGACTCTTCTTAGAGTCGGTCTTTGAGCATTCCCTGTGAGACCAGAATTAGTTTCCGATACACCAATGCTGGTTCAATGTATTCCTTGGACATACATATTGACGATGAAACACTGAAATTACATCGGAATTAAATACAAAAGCCACAATGCCGCCTTAAGTACAAGAAGAGTGAGACTTCTTAGAGTCTGTCCTTTGATCCATTCCTGTGAGACGAGTATTAGATTCCGATACACCACTGCAGGTTCAATGTATTCCTTGGACATACACATTGTCGATCAAACAATGAAGTTACATCGAAATTAAATACAAAAGGCACAATGCCGACTTACGTGCAAGAAGAGTGAGACTTCTTAGAGTCTGTGCTTTGATCCTTTCCTGTCAGACCAGTATTAGTTTCCGATAGACCACTACAGGTTCAATGTATTCCTTAGAGCTTCACATTGACGATGAAACACAGAAATCGCATCGGAATTAAATACAAAAGTCACAATGCCGCCTTAAGTACAAGAATAGAGACGCTTCTTACGGTCGGTTTTTTGAGCATTCCCTGTGAGACCAGTATTAGTTTCCGATTAACCTCTGCAGGTTCAATGTATTCCTCGGACATACACATTGACGATGAAACACTGAAATCGCATCGGAATTAAATACAAAATGAACAATACCGCCTTAAGTACAAGAATAGTGCATCTTCTTACAGTCGGTGCTTTGAGCATTCCCTGTGAGACCAGTATTAGTTTCCGATACACAACTGCAGCTTCAATGTATTCCTTGGACCTTCAGATTGACGATGATACACAGAAATCGCATCGGAATTAAATACAAAATGCACGATGCCGCCTGAAGGACAAGAATAGATACTCTTCTTACAGTCGGTGCTTTGAACATTCCCTGTGAGACCAGTATTACTTTCCGATACTCCACTGCAGGTTCAATGTATTCCTTGGACATACACATTGACGATGAGACACAGAAATCGAATCGGAATTAAATACAAAAGGCACAATGCCGCCAAAAGTACAAGAATAAAGACTCTTCTTACAGTCGGTGCTTTGAACATTCCCTGGGAGACCAGTATTAGTTTCCGATACACCTCTGCAGGTTCAATGTATTCCTCGGACATACACATTGACGATGAAACACTAAAATCGCATCAGAAATAAATACAAAAGGCACAATATCGCCTTAAGTACAAGAATAGAGACTCTTCTTACAGTCGGTGCTATGAGCATGCCCTGTGAGACCATTATTACTTTCCGATACACAACTGCAGCTTCAATGTATTCCTTGGACCTTCAGATTGACGATGATACACAGAAATCGCATCGGAATTAAATACAAAAGGCACAATGCCGCCTTAGTACAAGAATAGCGACTCTTCTCACAGTCGGTGCTTTGAGCATTCCCTGTGAGACCAGTATTAGTTTCCGATTGACGACTGCAGGTTCAATGTATTCCTTTGACATACATATTGACGGCGAAACACAGAAATCGCATCGGAATTAAATACAAAAGGCACAATGCCGCCTTAAGTACAAGAATAGAGACTCTTCTTACAGTCGGTGCTTTGAGCATTCCCTGTGAAACCAGTATTAGTTTCCGATACACCACTGCAGGTTCAATGTATTCCTTGGAACTTCACATTGACGATGATACATAGAAATCGTATCGGAATTAAATACAAAAGGCACAATGCCGCCTTAAGTACAAGAACAGTGACTCTTCTTACAGTCGGTGTTTTGAGTATTCCCTGTGAGACCAGTATTAGTTTCAGATACACCACCGCAGGTTCAGTGTATTCCTTGGACCTTCACATTGACGATAAAACACAGAAATCGCATCGGAATTAAATACCAAAGGCACAATGCCGCCTTAAGTGCAGGAAGAGTGAGAATTCTTCGAGTCTGTGCTTTGATCTTTTCCTGTGAGACCAGTATTTGTTTCCGATACACCACTGCAGGTTCAATGTGTTCCTTGGAACTCACATTGACGATGAAACACATATATCACATCGGAATTAAATACAAAAGGCACAATGCCGCCTTAGGGGCAAGAAGAGTGGGACTTCTTAGAGTCTGTCTTTTGATCCTTTCCTGTGAGACCAGTATTAGTTTCCGATACACCACTGCAGGTTCAATGTATTCCTTGGACATACACATTGACGATGACACACTGAAATTACATCGAAATTAAATACAAAAGGCACAATGCCGACTTAAGTGCAAGAAGAGTGAGACTTCTTAGAGTCTGTGTTTTGATCCTTTCCTGTGAGACCAGTATTAGTTTCCGATACACCACAGCGGGTTCAATGTATTCCTTGGACATTCACATTGACGATGAAACACAGATATCGCAACGGAATTAAATACAAAAGGCACAATGCCGCCTTAAGTGCAAGAAGAGTGTTACTTCTTAGAGTCTGTGCTTTGATCCTTTCCTGTGAGACCAGTATTAGTTTCAGATACACCACTGCTGGTTCAATGTATTCCTTGGACCTTCACATTGACGATGAAACACAGAAATCGCATCTTAATTAAATACAAAAGGCACAATGCCGCCTTAAGTACAAGAATAGAGACTCTTCTTACAGGCGGTGCTTTGAGCTTTCCCTGTGAAACCAGTATTAGTTTCCGATACACCACTGCAGGTTCAATGTATTCCTTGGACCTTCACATTGACGATGAAACACAGATATCGCATCGGAATTAAATACAAATGGCACAATGCCGCCTTAAGTACAAGATTAGAGACTCTTCTTACAGTCGGTGCTTTGAGCATTCCCTGTGAGACCAGAATTAGTTTCCGATACACCACTGCAGGTTCAATGTATTCCTAGGACATACACATTGACGATGAACCACTGAAATTACATTGGAATTAAATACGAAAGGCAGAATGCCGCCTTAAGTGCAGGAAGAGTGAGACTTCTTCGAGTCTGTGCTTTGATCTTTTCCTGTGAGACCTGTATTAGTTTCCAATACACCACTGCAGGTTCAATGTGTTCCTTGGACCTTCACACTGACGACGAAACACAGATATCACATCGGAATTAAGTACAAAAGGCACAATGCCGCTTTAAGTACAAGAATAGAGACTCTTCTTACAGTCGGTGCTTTGAGCGTTCCCTGCGAGATCAGTATTAGTTTCCAATACACCACTGTTAGTTCAATGTATTCCTTGGACATACACATTGACGATGATACACAGAAATCGCATCGGAATTAAATACAAAAGGCACAATGCCGCCTAAGTACAAGAATAGAGACTCTTCTTACAGTCGGTGCTTTGAGCATTCCCTGTGAGGCCAGTATTAGTTTCCGATACACCTCTGCAGGTTCAATGTATTCCTCGGACATACACATTGACGATGAAACACTGAAATCGCATCGGAAATAAATACAAAAGGCACAATATCGCCTTAAGTACAAGAATAGAGACTCTTCTTACAGTCGGTGCTATGAGCATTCCCTGTGAGACCAGTATTAGTTTCCGATACACCACTGCAGGTTCAATGTATTCCTTGGACATACACATTAACGATGATACACAGAAATCGCATCGGAATTAAATACAAAAGGCACAATGCCGCCTTAGTACAAGAATAGAGACTCTTCTCACAGTCGGTGCTTTGAGCATTCCCTGTGAGACCAGTATTAGTTTCCGTTAGACGACTGCAGGTTCAATGTAATCCTTGGACATACACATTGACGATGAAACACAGAAATCGCATCGGAAATAAATAAAAAAGGCTCATTGCAACTTTAAGTGCAAGAAGAGTCAGACGTCTTAGAGTCTGTGCTTTGATCCTTTCCTGTGACACCAGTATTAGTTTCCGATACACCACTCCAGGTTCAATGTATTCCTTGGACCTTCACAATGACGATGAAACACAGAAATCGCATCGGAATTAAATACAAAAGGCTCAATGCAACCTTAAGTGCAAGAATAGTGAGACGTCTTTGAGTCTGTGCTTTGATCCTTTCCTGTTAGGTAAGTATTAGTTTCCGATACACCACTGCAGGTTCAATGTATTCCTTGGATATACACATTGTCGATGAAACACAGAAATCGCATCGGAATTAAATACAAAAGGCACAATGCCGTCTTAAGTACAAGAATATAGACACTTCTTACAGTCGGTGTTTTGCGCATTCCCTGTGAGACCAGTATTAGTTTCCGATACACCACTGCTGGTTCAATGTATTCCTTGGACAGACACATTGACGATGAAACATAGAAACCGCATCGGCATTAAATGCAAAAGGCACAATGACGCCTTAAGTGCAAGAAGAGTGAGACTACTTAGAGTCTGTGCTTTGATCCTTTCCTGTGAGACCAGTATTAGTTTCCGATACACCACTGCAGGTTCAATGTATTCCGAGGACCTTCACATTGACGATGAAACACAGAAATCGCATCGGGATTAAATACAAAAGGCACAATGCCGCCTTAAGTGCACGAAGAGTGAGATTTCTTATAGTCTGTGATATGATCCATTTCTGAGGGACCAGTATTAGTTTCCGATACACCACTGAACGTTCAATGAATTCCTTCGACCTTCACATGGACGACGAAACACAGAAATCGCTCCGGAATTAAATACAAAAGGCACAATGCCGCCTTAAGTTAGAGAAAAGAGACTCCTCTTACAGTCTGTGCTTTGATCCTTTCCTGTCAGACCAGGATTAGTTTCCGATAGCCCACTGCAGGTTCAATGTATTCCTTGGACCTTAACAATGACAATGAAACACAGGTATCGCATCGGAATTAAATACAAAAGGCACAATGCCGCCTTAAGTACAAGAATAGAAACTCTTCCTACAGTCGGTGATTTGAGCATTGCCTGTGAGACCAGTATTAGTTTCTGATACACCACTGCAGGTTCAGTGTATTCCTTGGACCTTCACATTGACGATAAAACACAGAAATCGCATCGGAATTAAATACCAAAGGCACAATGCCGCCTTAAGTAGAAGAATAGAGACTCTTCTTACAGTCGGTGCTTTAAACATTCCCTGTGAGACCTGTATTAGTTTCCGATACACCTCTGCAGGTTCAATGTATTCCTTGGACATACACATTGACGATGAAACACTGAAATCGCATCGGAATTAAATACAGAAGGCACAATACCGCCTTACGTACAAGAATAGAGACTCTTCTTACAGTCTGTGCTTTTAGCATTCCCTGTGAAACCAGTATTAGTTTCCGATACACCAGTGCAGGTTCAATGTATTCCTAGGACATACACATTGACGATGAACCACTGAAATTACATTGGAATTAAATACAAATGTCGCAATGCCGCCTTAAGAGCAGGAAGAGTGAGACTTCTTCGAGTCTGTGCTTTGATCTTTTCCTGTGAGACCAGTATTTGTTTCCGATACACCACTGCAGGTTCAATGTGTTCCTTGGAACTCACATTGACGGTGAAACACATATATCACATCGGAATTAAATACAAAAGGCACAATGCCGCCTTAAGGGCAAGAAGAGTGAGACTTCTTAGAGTCTGTCATTTGATCCTTTCCTGTGAGACCAGTATTAGTTTCCGTTACACCACTGCAGGTTCAATGTATTCCTTCGACATACACATTGACGATGACACACTGAAATTACATCGAAATTAAATACAAAAGGCACAATGCCGACTTAAGTGCAAAAAGAGTGAGACTTCTTAGAGTTTTTGTTTTGGTCCTTTCCTGTGAGACCAGTATTAGTTTCCGATACACCACAGCGGGTTCAATGTATTCCTTGGACCTTCACATAGACGATGCAACACAGAAATCGCAAGGGAATTAAATCCAAAAGACACAATGCCTCCTTAAGTGCAAGGAGAGTGAGACTTCTTAGACTCTGTGCTTTGATCCTTTCCTGTGAGACCGGTATTGGTTTCCGATACACCACTGCAGGTTCTATGTATTCCTTGGACATTCAAATTGACGATGAAACACAGATATCGCAACGGAATTAAATACAAAAGGCACAATGCCGCCTTAAGTGCAAGAAGAGTGTGACTTCTTAGAGTCTGAGCTTTGATCCTTTCCTGTGAGACCAGTATTACTTTCCGATACACCACTGCAGGTTCAATGTATTCCTTGGACCTTCACATTGACGATGAAACACAGAAATCGCATCGGAATTAAATACAAAAGGCACAATGCCGCCTTAAGTACAAGAATAGAGACTCTTCTTACAGGCGGTGCTTTGAGCTTTCCCTGTGAGACCAGTATTAGTTTCCGATACACCACTGCATGTTCAATGTATTCCTTGGACCTTCACATTGACGATGAGACACAGATATCGCATCGGAATTAAATATAAATGGCACAATGCCGCCTTAAGTACAAGATTAGAGACTCTTCTTCGAGTCGGTGCTTTGAGCATTCCCTGTGAGACCAGAATTAGTTTCCGATACACCACTGCAGGTTCAATGTGTTCCTAGGACATACACATTGACGAAGAACCACTGAAATTACATTGGAATTAAATACAAAAGGCACAATGCCGCCTTACGTGCAAGGAGAGTGAGACTTCTTAGACTCTGTGCTTTGATCCTTTCCTGTGAGACCGGTATTGGTTTCCGATACACCACTGCAGGTTCAATGTATTCCTTGGACATTCACATTGACGATGAAACACAGATATCGCAACGGAATTAAATACCAAAGGCACAATGCCGCCTTAAGTGCAAGAAGAGTGTGACTTCTTAGAGTCTGTGCTTTGATCCTTTCCTGTGAGACCAGTATTACTTTCCGATACACCACTGCAGGTTCAATGTATTCCTTGGTCCTTCACATTGACGATGAAACACAGAAATCGCATCGGAATTAAATACAAAAGGCACAATGCCGCCTTAAGTACAAGAATAGAGACTCTTCTTACAGGCGGTGCTTTGAGCTTTCTCTGTGAGACCAGTATTAGTTTCCGATACACCACTGCAGGTTCAATGTATTCCTTGGACCTTCACATTGACGATGAAACACAGATATCGCATCGGGATTAAATATAAATGGCACAATGCCGCCTTAAGTACAAGATAAGAGACTCTTCTTAGAGTCGGTGCTTTGAGCATTCCCTGTGAGACCAGAATTAGTTTCCGACACACCACTGCAGGTTCAATGTGTTCCTAGGACATACACATTGACGATGAACCACTGAAATTACATTGGAATTAAATACAAAATGCACATGCCGCCTTAAGTGCAGGAAAAGTGACACTTCTTCGAGTCTGTGCTTTGATCTTTTCCTGTGAGACCAGTATTAGTTTCCAATACACCACTGCAGGTTCAATGTGTTCCTTGGACCTTCACACTGAGGATGAAACACAGATATCACATCGGAATTAAATACAAAAGGCACAATGCCGCTTTAAGTACAAGAATTGAGACTCTTCTTACAGTCGGTGCTTTGAGCGTTCCCTGCGAGATCAGTATTAGTTTCCAATACACCACTGCTAGTTCAATGTATTCCTTGGACATACACATTGACGATGAAACACTGAAATTACATCGGAATTAAATACAAAAGACACAATGTCGCCTTAAGTTTAAGAAGAGTGAGATTTCTTAGAGTCTTTCCTTTAATCCATTCCTGTGAGACGAGTATTAGATTCCGATACACCACTGCACGTTCAATGTAATCCTTGGACATACACATGTCGATCAAGCAATAAAGTTACATCGAAATTAAATACAAAAGGCTCTATATCGCCTTAAGTACAAGAATAGAGACTCTTCTTACAGTCGGTGATATGAGCAATCCCTGTGAGACCAGTATTAGTTTCCGATACACCACTGCAGGTTCAATGTATTCCTTGGACATACACATTGACGATGATACACAGAAATCGCATCGGAATTAAATACAAAAGGCACAATGCCGCCTAAGTACAAGAATAGAGACTCTTCTCACAGTCGGTGTTTTGAGCATTCCCTGTAAGACCAGTATTAGTTTCCGATAGACCACTGCAGGTTCAATGTATTCCTTGGACATACACATTGACGGCGAAACACAGAAATCGCATCGCAATTAAATACAAAAGGCACAATGCCGCCTTAAGTACAAGAATAGAGCCTCATCTTACAGTCTGAGCATTCCCTGTGAAACCAGTATTAGTTTCCGATACGCCACTGCAAGTTCAATGTATTCCTCGGAACTTCACATTGACGATGATACATAGAAATCGTATCGGAATTAAATACAAAAGGCACAATGCCGCCCTAAGTACAAGAACAGTGACTCTTCTTACAGTCGGTAATTTGAGCATTCCCTGTGAGACCAGTATTAGTTTCCAATGCACCACTGCAGGTTCAATGTATTCCTTGACCATACACATTGACGATGAAACACAGAAATCGTATTGGAATTAAATACAAAAGGCACAATGCCGCCTTAAGTACAAGAATGGAGACTCTTCTTACAGTCGGTGCTTTGGGCATTCCCTGTGAGACCAGTATTAGTTTCCGATACACCACTGCAGGTTCAATGTATTGCTTGGACATACACATTGACGATGAAACACAGAAATCGCTCCGGAATTAAATACAAAAGGCACAATGCCGCCTTAAGTGCACGAAGAGTGAGATTTCTTAGAGTTTGTGATATGATCCTTTTTGTGAGACCAGTATTAGTTTCCGATACACCACTGAACGTTCAATGAATTCCTTGGACCTTCACATGGACGACGAAACACAGAAATCGCATCGGAATTAAATACAAAAGGCACAATGCCGCCTTAAGTTCAAGAAAAGGGACTCTACTTACAGTCTGTGCTTTGATCCTTTCCTGTGAGACCAGGATTAGTTTCCGATAGCCCACTGCAGGTTCAAAGTATTCCTTGGATCTTCACATTGACGATGAAACACAGAAATCGCATCGGAATTAAATACAAAAGGCACAATGCCGCCTTAAGTACAAGAATAGAAACTCTTCTTACAGTCGGTGTTTTGAGCAATGCCTGTGAGACCAGTATTAGTTTCCGATACACCACTGCAGGTTCAATGTATTCCTTGGACCTTCACATTGACGATGAAACACAGAAATCGCATCGGAATTAAATTCAAAAGGCACTATGCCGTCTTAAGTACAAGAATAGAGACCCTTCTTACAGTCGGGGCTTTGAGCATTCCCTGTGAGACCAGTATTAGTTTCCGATTAACCTCTGCAGGTTCAATGTATTCCTCGGACACACACATTGACGATGAAACACTGAAATCGCATCGGAATAAAATACAAAAGGAACAATACCGCCTTAAGTACAAGAATAGAGACTCTTCTTACAGTCGGTCCTTTGAGCATTCCCTGTGAGGCCAGTATTAGTTACCGATACCCCACTGCAGGTTCAATGTATTCCTTGGACATACACATTGACGATGAAACACAGAAATCGCATCGGAATTAAATACAAAGGGCACAATGCCGCCTTATGTACAAGAATAGAGACTCTTCCTACGGTCGATGCTTTGAGCATTCCCTGTGAGACCAGTATTCGTTTCCGATACACCACTGCAGCTTCAATGTATTCCTTGGACCTTCAGATTGACGATGATACACAGAAATCGCATCGGAGTTAAATACAAAATGCACGATGCCGCCTTAAGTACAAGAATAGATACTCTTCTTACAGTCGGTGCTTTGATCATTCGCTGTGAGACCAGTATTAGTTTCCGATACACCACTGCAGGTTCAATGTATTCCTTGGAACTTCACATTGACGATGATAGATAGAAATCGTATCGGAATTAAATACGAAAGGCACAGTGCCGCCTTAAGTACAAAAACAGAGACTCTTCTTACAGTCGGTGTTTTGAGCATTCCCTGTGAGACCAGTATTAGTTTCCGATGCACCACTGCAGGTTCAATGTATTCCTTGGACATACACAGTGACGATGAAACTCAAATATCGCATCGGAATTAAGTACAAAAGGCACAATGCCGCCTTAAGTACAAGAATAGAGACTCTTCTTACAATCGGTGCTTTGAGCATTCCCTGTGAGATAGGTTGTAGTTTCCGATTAACCTCTGCAGGTTCAATGTATTCCTCGGACATACACATTGACGATATAACACTGAAATCGCATCGGAATTAAATACAAAAGGAACAATACCGCCTTAAATACAAGAATAGTGCCTCTTCTTACAGTCGGTGCCTTGAGCATTTGCTGTGAGACCAGTATTAGTTTCCGATACCCCACTGCAGCTTCAATGTATTCCTTGGACATACACATTGACGATGAAACACAGAAATCGCATCGGAATTAAATACAAAAGGCACAATGCCGCCTTAAGTACAAGAATTGAGACTCTTCTTACAGTCGGTGCTTTGAGCATTCCCTGTGAAACCAGTATTAGTTTCCGATACACCACTGCAGGTTCAATGTATTCCTTGGAACTTCACATTGACGATGATACATAGAAATCGTATCGGAATTAAATACAAAAGGCACAATGCCGCCTTAAGTACAAGAACAGTGACTCTTCTTACAGTCGGTGTTTTGAGCATTCCCTGTGAGACCAGTATTAGTTTCCGATGCACCACTGCAGGTTCAATGTATTCCTTGGACATACACATTGACGATGAAACACAGAAATCGCATCGGAATTAAATACAAAAGGCACAATGTCGCCTTAAGTACAAGAATTGAGACTCTTCTTACAGTCGGTGCTTTGGGCATTCCCTGTGAGAGCACTATTAGTTTCCGATACACCACTGCAGGTTCAATGTATTCCTTGGACATACACATTGACGATGAAACACAGAAATCGCATCGCAATTAAATAAAAAAGGCTCATTGCAACTTTAAGTGCAAGAAGAGTCAGACGTCTTAGAGTCTGTGCTTTGATCCTTTCCTGTGACACCAGTATTAATTTTCGATACACCATTGCAGGTTCAATGTATTCCTTGGACATACACATTGACGATGAAACACAGAAATCGCATCGGCATTAAATACAAAAGGCACAATGCCGCCTTAAGTGCACGAAGAGTGAGATTTCTTAGAGTCTGTGATATGATCCTTTTCTGTGAGGCCAGTATTAGTTTCCGATACACCACTGAACGTTCAATGAATACCTTGAACCTTCACATGGACGACGAAACACAGAAATCGCATCGGAATTAAATACAAAAGGCACAATGCCGCCTTAAGTTCAAGAAAAGAGACTCTTCTTACAGTCTGTGTTTGATCCTTTCCTGTGAGACCAGGATTAGTTTCCGATAGCCCACTGCAGGTTCAATGTATTCCTTGGACCTTGACATTGACGATGAAACACAGAAATCGCATCGGAATTAAATACAAAAGGCACAATGCCGCCTTAAGTACAAGAATAGAGACTCGTCTTACAGTCGGTGCTTTGAGCATTCCCTGTGAGACCAGTATTAGTTTCCGATTCACCTCTGCAGGATCATTGTATTCCTCGGACATACACATTGACGATGAAACACTGAAATCGCATCGGAATTAAATACAAAAGGAACAATACCGCCATAAGTACAAGAATAGCGCCTCTTCTTACAGTCGGTGCTTTGAGCATTCCCTGTGAGACTAGTATTAGTTTCCGATACCCCACTGCAGGTTCAATGTATTCCTTGGACATACACATTGACGATGAAACACAGATATCGCATCGGAATTAAATATAAATGGCACAATGCCGCCTTAAGTACAAGTTAAGAGACTCTTCTTAGAGTCGGTGCTTTGAGCATTCCCTGTGAGACCAGAATTAGTTTCCGATACACCACTGCAGGTTCAATGTGTTCCTAGGACATACACATTGACGATGAACCACTGAAATTACATTGGAATTAAATACAAAATGCACATGCCGCCTTAAGTGCAGGAAAAGTGACACTTCTTCGAGTCTGTGCTTTGTTCTTTTCCTGTGAGACCAGTATTAGTTTCCAATACACCACTGCAGGTTCAATGTGTTCCTTGGACCTTCACACTGAGGATGAAACACAGATATCACATCGGAATTAAATACAAAAGGCACAATGCCGCTTTAAGTACAAGAATTGAGACTCTTCTTACAGTCGGTGCTTTGAGCGTTCCCTGCGAGATCAGTATTAGTTTCCAATACACCACTGCTAGTTCAATGTATTCCTTGGACATACACATTGACGATGAAACACTGAAATTACATCGGAATTAAATACAAAAGACACAATGTCGCCTTAAGTTTAAGAGGAGTGAGATTTCTTAGAGTCTTTCCTTTAATCCATTCCTGTGAGACGAGTATTAGATTCCGATACACCACTGCACGTTCAATGTAATCCTTGGACATACACATTGTCGATCAAGCAATAAAGTTACATCGAAATTAAATACAAAAGGCTCTATATCGCCTTAAGTACAAGAATAGAGACTCTTCTTACAGTCGGTGATATGAGCATTCCCTGTGAGACCAGTATTAGTTTCCGATACACCACTGCAGGTTCAATGTATTCCTTGGACATACACATTGACGATGATACACAGAAATCGCATCGGAATTAAATACAAAAGGCACAATGCCGCCTAAGTACAAGAATAGAGACTCTTCTCACAGTCGGTGCTTTGAGCATTCCCTGTAAGACCAGTATTAGTTTCCGATAGACCACTGCAGGTTCAATGTATTCCTTGGACATACACATTGACGGCGAAACACAGAAATCGCATCGCAATTAAATACAAAAGGCACAATGCCGCCTTAAGTACAAGAATAGAGCCTCATCTTACAGTCTGAGCATTCCCTGTGAAACCAGTATTAGTTTCCGATACGCCACTGCAAGTTCAATGTATTCCTCGGAACTTCACATTGACGATGATACATAGAAATCGTATCGGAATTAAATACAAAAGGCACAATGCCGCCTTAAGTACAAGAACAGTGACTCTTCTTACAGTCGGTAATTTGAGCATTCCCTGTGAGACCAGTATTAGTTTCCAATGCACCACTGCAGGTTCAATGTATTCCTTGGACATACACATTGACGATGAGACACAGAAATCGCATTGGAATTAAATACAAAAGGCACAATGCCGCCTTAAGTACAAGAATGGAGACTCTTCTTACAGTCGGTGCTTTGGGCATTCCCTGTGAGACCAGTATTAGTTTCCGATACACCACTGCAGGTTCAATGTATTGCTTGGACATACACATTGACGATGAAACACAGAAATCGCTTCGGAATTAAATACAAAAGGCACAATGCCGCCTTAAGTGCACGAAGAGTGAGATTTCTTAGAGTTTGTGATATGATCCTTTTTGTGAGACCAGTATTAGTTTCCGATACACCACTGAACGTTCAATGAATTCCTTGGACCTTCACATGGACGACGAAACACAGAAATCGCATCGGAATTAAATACAAAAGGCACAATGCCGCCTTAAGTTCAAGAAAAGGGACTCTTCTTACAGTCTGTGCTTTGATCCTTTCCTGTGAGACCAGGATTAGTTTCCGATAGCCCACTGCAGGTTCAAAGTATTCCTTGGATCTTCACATTGACGATGAAACACAGAAATCGCATCGGAATTAAATACAAAAGGCACAATGCCGCCTTAAGTACAAGAATAGAAACTCTTCTTACAGTCGGTGTTTTGAGCAATGCCTGTGAGACCAGTATTAGTTTCCGATACACCACTGCAGGTTCAATGTATTCCTTGGACCTTCACATTGACGATGAAACACAGAAATCGCATCGGAATTAAATTCAAAAGGCACTATGCCGTCTTAAGTACAAGAATAGAGACTCTTCTTACAGTCGGGGCTTTGAGCATTCCCTGTGAGACCAGTATTAGTTTCCGATTAACCTCTGCAGGTTCAATGTATTCCTCGGACATACACATTGACGATGAAACACTGAAATCGCATCGGAATAAAATACAAAAGGAACAATACCGCCTTAAGTACAAGAATAGAGACTCTTCTTACAGTCGGTCCTTTGAGCATTCCCTGTGAGGCCAGTATTAGTTACCGATACCCCACTGCAGGTTCAATGTATTCCTTGGACATACACATTGACGATGAAACACAGAAATCGCATCGGAATTAAATACAAAGGGCACAATGCCGCCTTATGTACAAGAATAGAGACTCTTCCTACGGTCGATGCTTTGAGCATTCCCTGTGAGACCAGTATTCGTTTCCGATACACCACTGCAGCTTCAATGTATTCCTTGGACCTTCAGATTGACGATGATACACAGAAATCGCATCGGAGTTAAATACAAAATGCACGATGCCGCCTTAAGTACAACAATAGATACTCTTCTTACAGTCGGTGCTTTGATCATTCGCTGTGAGACCAGTATTAGTTTCCGATACACCACTGCAGGTTCAATGTATTCCTTGGAACTTCACATTGACGATGATAGATAGAAATCGTATCGGAATTAAATACGAAAGGCACAGTGCCGCCTTAAGTACAAAAACAGAGACTCTTCTTACAGTCGGTGTTTTGAGCATTCCCTGTGAGACCAGTATTAGTTTCCGATGCACCACTGCAGGTTCAATGTATTCCTTGGACATACACAGTGACGATGAAACACAAATATCGCATCGGAATTAAGTACAAAAGGCACAATGCCGCCTTAAGTACAAGAATAGAGACTCTTCTTACAGTCGGTGCTTTGAGCATTCCCTGTGAGACAAGTTGTAGTTTCCGATTAACCTCTGCAGGTTCAATGTATTCCTCGGACATACACATTGACGATATAACACTGAAATCGCATCGGAATTAAATACAAAAGGAACAATACCGCCTTAAATACAAGATTAGTGCCTCTTCTTACAGTCGGTGCCTTGAGCATTTGCTGTGAGACCAGTATAAGTTTCCGATACCCCACTGCAGCTTCAATGTATTCCTTGGACATACACATTGACGATGAAACACAGAAATCGCATCGGAATTAAATACAAAAGGCACAATGCCGCCTTAAGTACAAGAATTGAGACTCTTCTTACAGTCGGTGCTTTGAGCATTCCCTGTGAAACCAGTATTAGTTTCCGATACACCACTGCAGGTTCAATGTATTCCTTGGAACTTCACATTGACGATGATACATAGAAATCGTATCGGAATTAAATACAAAAGGCACAATGCCGCCTTAAGTACAAGAACAGTGACTCTTCTTACAGTCGGTGTTTTGAGCATTCCCTGTGAGACCAGTATTAGTTTCCGATGCACCACTGCAGGTTCAATGTATTCCTTGGACATACACATTGACGATGAAACACAGAAATCGCATCGGAATTAAATACAAAAGGCACAATGTCGCCTTAAGTACAAGAATTGAGACTCTTCTTACAGTCGGTGCTTTGGGCATTCCCTGTGAGACCAGTATTAGTTTCCGATACACCACTGCAGGTTCAATGTATTCCTTGGACATACACATTGACGATGAAACACAGAAATCGCATCGCAATTAAATAAAAAAGGCTCATTGCAACTTTAAGTGCAAGAAGAGTCAGACGTCTTAGAGTCTGTGCTTTGATCCTTTCCTGTGACACCAGTATTAGTTTTCGATACACCATTGCAGGTTCAATGTATTCCTTGGACATACACATTGACGATGAAACACAGAAATCGCATCGAAATTAAATACAAAAGCCACAATGCCGTCTTAAGTACAAGAATATAGACACTTCTTACAGTCGGTATTTTGCGCATTCCCTGTGAGACCAGTATTAGTTTCTGATACACGACTGCTGGTTCAATGTATTCCTTGGACATACACATTGACGATGAAACACAGAAATCGCATCGGAAGTAAATACAAAAGGCACAATGCCGCCTTATGTACAAGAATAGAGACTCTTCCCACGGTCGATGCTTTGAGCATTTCCGGTGAGACCAGTATTCGTTTCCGATACACCACTGTAGCTTCAATGTATTCCTTGGACCTTCAGATTGACGATGATACACAGAAATCGCATCGGAGTTAAATACAAAATGCACGATGCCGCCTTAAGTACAAGAATAGATACTCTTCTTACAGTCGGTGCTTTGATCATTCCCTGTGAGACCAGTATTAGTTTCCGATACACCACTGCAGGTTCAATGTATTCCTTGGAACTTCACATTGACGATGATAGATAGAAATCGAATCGGAATTAAATATGAAAGGCACAATGCCGCCTTAAGTACAAAAACAGAGACTCTTCTTAAAGTCGGTGCTTTGATCATTCCCTGTGAGACCAGTATTAGTTTCCGATACACCACTGCTGGTTCAATGTATTCCTTGGACATACACATTGACGATGAAACACAGAAATCGCATCGGAATTAAATACAAAAGGCACAATGCCGCCTTAAGTACAAGAATAGAGACTCTTCTTACAGTCGGTGCTTTGAGCATTCCCTGTGAGACCAGTATTAGTTTCCGATACACCTCTGCAGGTTCAATGTATTAGTCGGACATGAACATTGACGATGAAACACTGAAATCGCATCGGAAATAAATACAAAAGGCACAATATCGCCTTAAGTACAAGAATAGAGAGTCTTCTTACAGTCGGTGCTATGAGCATTCCCTGTGAGACCAGTATTAGTTTCCGATACACCACTGCAGGTTCAATGAATTCCTTGGACATACACATTGACGATGATACACAGAAATCGCATCGGAATTAAATGCAAAAGGCACAATGCCGCCTTAGTACAAGAATAGAGACCCTTCTCACAGTCGGCGCTTTGAGCATTCCCTGTGAGACCAGTATTAGTTTCCGATAGACCACTGCAGGTTCAATGTATTCCTTGGACATACACATTGACGACGAAACACAGAAATCGCATCGGAATTAAATACAAAAGGCACAATGCCGCCTTAAGTACAAGAATAGAGACTCTTCTTACAGTCGGTGCTTTGAGCATTCAATGTGAAACCAGTATTAGTTTCCGATACACCACTGCATGTTCAATGTATTCCTTGGAACTTCACATTGACGATGATACATAGAAATCGAATCGGAATTAAATACAAAAGGCACAATGCCGCCTTAAGTACAAGAACAGTGACTCTTCTTTCAGTCGGTGTCTTGAGCATTCCCTGTGAGACCAGTATTAGTTTCCGATGCACCACTGCAGGTTCAATGTATTCCTTGGACATACACATTGACGAAGAAACACAGAAATCGCAGCGGAATTAAATACAAAAGGCACAATGCTGCCTTAGTACAAGAATAGAGACTCTTCTTACGGTCGGTGCTTTGGGCATTCCCTGTGAGACCAGTATTACTTTCCGATACACCACTGCAGGTTCAATGTATTCCTTGGACATACACATTGACGATGAAACACAGAAATCGCATCGGAATTAAATAAAAAAGGCTCATTGCAACTTTAAGTGCAAGAAGAGTGAGACTACTTAGAGTCTGTGATTTGATCCTTTCCTGTGAGACCAGTATTAGGTTCCGATACACCACTGCAGGTTCAATGTATTCCGTGGACCTTCACATTGACGATGAAACACAGAAATCGCATCGGCATTAAATACAAAAGGCACAATGCCGCCTTAAGTGCACGAAGATTGAGATTTCTTAGAGTCTGTGATATGATCCTTTTCTGTGAGACCAGTATTAGTTTCCGATTAACCTCTGCAGGTTCAATGTCTTCCTCGGACATACACATTGACGATGAAACACTGAAATCGCATCGGAATTAAATACAAAAGGAACAATACCGCCTTAAGTACAAGAATAGTGCCTCTTCTTACAGTCGGTGCTTTGAGCATTCCCTGTGAGACCAGTATTAGTTTCCGATACATCACTGCTGGTTCAATGTATTCCTTGGACAGACACATTGACGATGAAACACAGAAATCGCATTGGAATTAAATGCAAAAGGCACAATGACGCCTTAAGTGCAAGAAGAGTGAGACTACTTAGAGTCTGTGCTTTGATCCTTTCCTGTGAGACCAGTATTAGTTTCCGATACACCACTGCAGGCTCAATGTATTCCGTGGCCCTTCACATTGACGAGGAAACACAGTAATCGCATCGGAATTAAATACAAAAGGCACAATGCCGCCTTAAGTACAAGAATAGAGACTCTTCTTACAGTGGGTGCCTTGAGCATTCCCTGTGAGACCAGTATTAGTTTCCGATTAACCTCTGCAGGTTCAATGTATTCCTTGGACAGACACATTGACGATGAAACACAGAAATAGCATCGGAATTAAATACAAAAGGCGCAATGCCGCCTTAAGTACAAGAATAGAAACTCTTCTTACAGTCGGTGTTTTGAGCATTGCCTGTGAGACCAGTATTAGTTTCCGATACACCACTGCAGGTTCAATGTAATCCTTGGAGCTTGACATTGACGATGAAACACAGAAATCGCATCGGAATTAAGTAAAAAAGACACAATGCCGCCTTAAGTACAAGAATAGAGACTCTTCTTACAGTCGGTGCTTTGAGCACTCCCTGTGAGACCAGTATTAGTTGCCGATTAACCTCTGCAGGTTCAATGTATTCCTCGGACATACACATTGACGATGAAACACTGAAATCGCATCGGAATTAAATACAAAAGGAACAATACCGCCTTAAGTACAAGAATAGTGCCTCTTCTTACAGTCGGTGCTTTGAGCATTCCCTGTGAGACCAGTATTAGTTTCCGATACCCCACTGCAGCATCAATGTATTCCTTGGACATACACATGACGATGAAACACAGAAAACGCATCGGAATTAAATACAAAATGCACAATGTCGCCTTATGTACAACAATAGAGACTCTTCTTACGATCGGTGCTTTGAGCATTCCCTGTGAGACCAGTATTAGTTTCCGATACACCACTGCAGCTTCAATGTATTCCTTGGACCTTCAGATTGACGATGATACACAGAAATCGCATCGGAATTAAATACAAAATGCACGATGCCGCCTTAAGGACAAGAATAGATACTCTTCTTACAGTCGGCGCTTTGATCATCCCTGTGAGACCAGTATTAGTTTCCGATACACCACTGCAGGTTCAATGTATTCCTTGGACATACACATTGACGATGAAACACAGAAATCGCATCGGAATTAAATACAAAAGGGACAATGCCGCCTTAAGTACAAGAATAGAGACTCTTCTTACAGTCGGTGTTTGAGCATTCCCTGTGAGACCAGTATTAGTTTCCGATACACCTCTGCAGGTTCAAAGTATTCCTCGGACATACACATTGACGATGAAACACAGAAATCGCATCGGAAATAAATACAAAAGGCACAATATCGCCTTAAGTACAAGAATAGAGACTCTTCTTACAGTCGGTGCTATGAGCATTCCCTGTGAGACCAGTATTAGTTTCCGATACACCACTGCAGGTTCAATGTATTCCTTGGACATACACATTGACGATGATACACAGAAATCGCATCGGAATTAAATACAAAATGCACAATGCCGCCTTAGTACAAGAATAGAGACTCTTCTCACAGTCGGTGCTTTGAGCATTCCCTGTGAGACCAGTATTAGTTTCCGATAGACCACTGCAGGTTCAATGTATTCCTTGGACATACACATTGACGACGAAACACAGAAATCGCATCGGAATTAAATACAAAAGGCACAATGCCGCCTTAAGTACAAGAATAGAGACTCTTCTTACAGTCGGTGTTTTGAGCATTCCCTGTGAAACCAGTATTAGTTTCCGATACACCACTGCAGGTTAAATGTATTCCTTGGAACTTCACATTGACGATGATACATAGAAATCGTATCGGAATTAAATACAAAAGGCACAATGCCGCCTTAAGTACAAGAACAGTGACTCTTCTTACAGTCGGTGTTTTGAGCATTCCCTGTGAGACCAGTATTAGTTTCCGATGCACCACTGCAGGATCAATGTATTCCTTGGACATACACATTGACGATGAAATACAGAAATCGCATCGGAATTAAATACAAAAGGCACAATGCCGCCTTAAGTACAAGAATAGAGACTCTTCTTACAGTCGGTGCTTTGGGCATTCCCTGTGAGACCAGTAATAGTTTCCGATATACCACTGCAGGTTCAATGTATTCCTTGGACATACACATTGACGATGAAACACAGAAATCGCATCGGGATTAAATAAAAAAGGCTCGTTGCAACTTTAAGTGCAAGAAGAGTGAGACTACTTAGAGTCTGTGCTTTGATCCTTTCCTGTGAGACCAGTATTAGTTTCCGATACACCACTGCAGGTTCAATGTATTCCGTGGACCTTGACATTGACGATGAAACACAGAAATCGCATCGGCATTAAATACAAAAGGCACAATGCCACCTTCAGTGCACGAAGATTGAGATTTCTTAGAGTCTGTGATATGATCCTTTTCTGTGAGACCAGTATTAGTTTCCGATACACCACTGAACGTTCAATGAATTCCTTGGACCTTCACATGGACGACGAAACACAGAAATCGCATCGGAATTAAATACAAAAGGCACAATGCCGCCTTCAGTTCAAGAAAAGAGACTCTTCTTACAGTCTGTGCTTTGATCCTTTCCTGTGTGACCAGGATTAGTTTCCGATAGCCCACTGCAGGTTCAATGTATTCCTTGGACCTTCACATTGACGATGAAACACAGAAATCGCATCGGAATTAAATACAAAAGGCACAATGCCGCCTTATGTACAAGAATATAAACTCGTCTTACAGTCGGTGTTTTGAGCATTGCCTGTGAGACAAGTATTAGTTTCCGATACACCACTGCAGGTTCAATGTATTCCTTGGACCTTCACATTGACGATGATACACAGAAATCGTATCGGAATTAAAATCATAAGGCACTATGCCGTCTTAAGTACAAGAATAGAGACTCTTCTTACAGTCGGTGCTTTGAGCATTCCCTGTGAGACTAGTATTAGTTTCCGATACCCCACTGCAGGTTCAATGTATTCCTTGGATATACACGTTGACGATGAAATACAGAAATCGCATCGGAATTAAATACAAAAGGCACAATGCCGTCTTATGTACAAGAATAGAGACTCTTCTAACGGTCGATGCTTTGAGCATTCCCTGTGAGACCAGTATTAGTTTCCGATACACCACTGCAGCTTCAATGTATTCCTTGGTCCTTCAGATTGACGATGATACACAGATATCGCATCGGAATTAAATACAAAATGCACGATGCCGCCTTAAGTACAAGAATAGATATTCTTCTTACAGTCGGTGCTTTGATCATTCCCTGTGAGACCAGTATTAGTTTCCGATACACCACTGCAGGTTCAGTGTATTCCTTGGAACTTCACATTGACGATGATACATAGAAATCGTATCGGAATTAAATACGAAAGGCACAATGCCGTCTTATGTACAAAAACAGAGACTCTTCTTACAGTCGGTGATTTGAGCATTCCCTGTGAGACCAGTATTAGTTTCCGATGCACCACTGCAGGTTCAATGTATTCCTTTGACATACACAATGACGATGAAACACAGAAATCGCATCGGAATTAAGTATAAAAGGCACAATGCCGCCTTAAGTACAAGAATAGAGACTCTTCTTACAGTCGGTGCTTTGGGCATTCCCTGTGAGACCAGTATTAGTTTCCGATACACCACTGCAGGTTCAATGTATTCCTTGGACATACACATTGACGATGAAACACAGAAATAGCATCGGAATTAAATGAAAAAGGCTCATTGCAACTTTCAGTGCAAGAAGAGTGAGACGTCTTACAGTCTGTGCTTTGATCCTTTCCTGTGAGACCTGTATTAGTTTCCGATACACCACTGCAGGTTCAATGTATTCCTTGGACGTACACATTGACGATGGAACACAGAAATCGCGTCGGAAGTAAATACAAAGGGCACAATGCCGCCTTAAGTACAAGAATAGAGACTCTTCTTACAGTCGGTGTTTTGCGCATACCCTGTGAGACCAGTATTAGTTTCCGATACACCACTGCTGGTTCAATGTATTCCTTGGACAGACACATTGTCGATGAAACACAGAAATCGCATCGGAAATAAATGCAAAAGGCACAATGACGCCTTAAATGCAAGAAGAGTGAGACTACTTAGAGTCTGTGCTTTGATCCTTTCCTGTGAGACCAGTATTAGTTTCAAATACACCACTGCAGGCTCAATGTATTCCGTGGACCGTCGCATTGACGATGAAACACAGAAATCGCATCGGAATTAAATACAAAAGGCACAATGCCGACTTAAGTGCACAAAGAGTGAGATTTCTTAGAGTCTGTAATATGATCCTTTTCTGTGAGACCAGTATTAGTTTCCGATACACCACTGAACGTTCAATGAATTCCTTGGTCCTTCACATTGACGATGAAACACAGAAATCGCATCGTAATTAAATTCAAAGGCACTGTGCCGTCATAAGTACAAGAATAGAGACTCTTCTTACAGTCGGTGCTTTGAGCATTCCCTGTGGGACCAGTATTAGTTTCCGATACACCACTGCAGGTTCAATGTATTCCTTGGACCTTGACATTGACGATGAAACACAGAAATCGCATCGGAATTAAATACAAATTCACAAGCCGCCTTAAGTACAAGAATAGAGACTCTTCTTACAGTCGGTGCTTTGAGCATTCGCTGTGATACCAGTATTAGTTTCCAAAACACCACTGCAGGTTCAATGTATTGCTTGGACATACACATTGACGATAAAACACAGAAATCCAATCGGAATTAAATACAAAACGCACAATGCCACCTTAAGTACAAGAATAGAGACACTTCTTACAGTCGGTGTTTTGAGCATTCCCTGTGAGACCAGTATTAGTTTCCGATACACCACTACTGGTTCAATGTATTCCTTGGACAGACACATTGACGATGAAACACAAAAATCTCATCGGAATTAAATGCAAAAGGCACAATGACGCGTTAAGTGCAAGAAGAGTGAGACTACTTAGGGTCTGTGCATTCATCCCTTCCTGTGAGACCAGTATTAGTTTCCGATACACCACTGCAGGTTCAATGTATTCCGTGGACCTTCACATTGACGATTAAACACAGAAATCGCATCGGAATTAAATACAAAAGGCACAATGCCGCCTAAAGTGCACGAAGAGTGAGATTTCTTAGAGTCTGTGATATGATCCATTTCTGTGAGACCAGTATTAGTTTCCGATACACCACTGCACGTTCAATGTATTCCTTGGACCTTCACATGGACGACGAAACACAGAAATCGCATCGGAATTAAATACAAAAGACACAATGCCGCATTAAGTACAAGAATAGAAACTCTTCTTACAGTCGGTGTTTTGAGCATTCCCTGTGAGACCAGTATTAGTTTCCGATACACCACTGCATGTTCAATGTATTCCTTGGACCTTCACATTGACGATGAAACACAAAAATGGAATCGAAATTAAATTCAAAAGGCACTATGCCGTCTTAAGTACAAGAATAGAGACTCTTCTTACAGTCGGTGCTTTGAGCATTCCCTGTGAGGCCAGTATTAGTTTCCGATACACCACTGCAGGTTCAATGTATTTCTTGGACCTTCACATTGACGATGAAACACAGAAATCGCATCGGAATTAAATACAAAAGGCGCAATGCCGCCTTAAGTACAAGAATTGAGACTCTTCTTGCAGTCGGTGCTTTGAGCATTCCCAGTGAGACCAGTATTAGTTTCTGATACACCACTGCAGGTTCAATGTATTCCTTGGACCTTCACATTGACGATGAAACACAGAAATCGCATCGGAGTTAAATACAAACGGCACAATGCCGACTTAAGTACAAGAATTGAGACTCTTCTTACTGTCGGTGCTTTGTGCATTCCCTGTGAGACCAGTATTAGTCTCCGATTCACCACTGCAGGTTCAAGGTATTCCTTGGACTTTCATATCGACGATGAAAGACAGAAATCGCATCGGAAATAAATACAAAAGGCGCAATGCCGCCTTAAGTACAAGAATAGAGACTCTTCTTACAGTCGGTGCTTTGAGCATTCCCTGTGAGACCAGTATTACCTTCTGATACACCAATACAGTTTCAATGTATTCCTTGGACCTTCACATTGACGATGAAACACAGAAATCGCATCGGAATTAAATCCAAAAGGCACAATGCCGTCATAAGTAAGGGAATAGAGACTCTTCTTACAGTCGTTGATTTGAGCATTCCCAGTGAGACCAATATTAGTTTCCGATACACCACTGTGTGTTCAATTTATTACTTGGACATTCACATTGACGATGAAACACAGAAATCGCATCTGAATTAAATACAAAAGGCGCAATGCCGCCTTAAGTTCAATAATAGAGACTCTTCTTACAGTCGATGCTTTGAGCATACCCTGTGAGACCAGTATTAGTTTCCGATACACCACTGCAGGTTCAGTGTATTTCTTGGACCTTCACATTGACGATGAAACACAGAAATCGCATCGGAATTAAATACAAAAGGCGCAATGCCGCCTTAAGTACAAGAATAGAGACTCTTCTTTCAGTCTGTGCTTTGAGCATTTCCTGTGAGAACAGTATTAGTTTCTGATACACCACTGCAGGTTCAATGTATTCCTTGGACCTTCACATTGACGATGAAACACAGAAATCGCATCGCAATTAAATACAAAAGGCACAATGCTGTCTTAAGTACAAGAATAGAGTCTCTTCTTACAGTCGGTGCCATGAGGATTCCCTGTGAGACCAGTATTAGTTTCCGATACACCACTGCAGGATCAATGTATTCCTTGGACCTTCACATTGACGATGAAACACAGAAATCGCATCGGAATTAAATATAAAAAGCCCAATGCCGCCTTAAGTACAAGAATAGAGACTCTTCTTACAGTCGGTGCTTTGAGCATTCCCTGTGAGACCAGTATTAGTTTCTGATACGCCACTGCAAGTTCAATGTATTCCTTGGACCTTCACATTGACGATGAAACACAGAAATCGCATCGGAGTTAAATACAAAAGGCACAATGCCGCCTTAAGTACAAGAATAGAGACTCTTCTTACTGTCGGTGCTTTGAGCATTCCCTGTGAGACCAGTATTAGGTTCCGATACACCACTGCAGGTTCAATGTATTCCTTGGACCTTCACATTGACAATGAAACACAGAAATCGCATCGGAATTAAATACAAAAGGCGCAATGACGCCTTAAGTACAAGAATAGAGACTCTTCTTACAGTCGGTGCTTTGAGCATTCCCTGTGAGACCAGTATTACTTTCTGATACACCACTGCAGGTTCAATGTATTCCTTGGACATTCACATTGACGATGAAACACAGAAATCGCATCGGAATTAAATACAAAGGGCACAATGCCGCCTTAAGTACAAGAATAGAGACTCCTCTTACAGTCGGTGTTTTGCGCATTCCCTGTGAGACCAGTATTAATTTCCGATACACCACTGCTGTTTCAATGTATTCCTTGGACAGACACATTGACGATGAAACACAGAAATCGCATCGGAATTAAATGCAAAAGGCACAATGACGCCTTAAGTGCAACAAGAGTGAGACTACTTAGAGTCTGTGCTTTGATCCTTTCCTGTGAGACCAGTATTATTTTCCGATACACCACTGTAGGCTCAATGTATTCCGTGGACCTTCACATTGACGATGAAACACAGAAATCGCATCGGAATTAAATACAAAATGCACAATGCCGCATTAAGTTCAAGAAAAGAGACTCTCCTTACAGTCTGTGCTTTCATCCTTTCCTGTGAGACCAGGATTAGTTTCCGATAGCCAACTGCAGGTTCAATGTATTCCTTGGACCTTCACATTGACGATGAAACACAGAAATCGCATCGGAGTTAAATACAAAAGGCACAATGCCGCCTTAAGTAAAAGAATTGAGACTTTTCTTACTGTCGGTGCTTTGAGCTTTCCATGTGAGACCAGTATTAGGTTCCGATACACCACTGCAGGTTCAATGTATTCCTTGGACCTTCACATTGACGATGAAACACAGAAATCGCATCGGAATTAAATGCAAAAGGCACAATGGCGCCTTAAGTGCAAGAAGAGTGAGACTACTTAGAGTCTGTGATATGATCCTTTACTGTGAGACCAGTATTAGTTTCCGATACACCACTGCAGGTTCAATGTATTCCTTGGACCTTCACATTGACGATGAAACACAGAAATCGCATCGGAATTAAATACAAAAGGCACAATGCCGCCTTAAGTACAAGAATAGAGACTCTCTTTACAGTCGGTGCTTTGAGCATTCCCTGTGATACCAGTATTAGTTTCCGGTACACCACTGCAGGATCAATGTATTCCTTGAACCTTCACATTGACGATGAAACACATTAATCGCATCGAAATTAAATTCAAAAGGCACTATGCCGTCTTAAGTACAAGAATAGAGACTCTTCTTAGAGTCGGTGCTTTGAGCATTCCCTGTGAGGCCAGTATTAATTTCCGATACACCACTGCAGGTTCAATGTATTCCTTGGACCTTCACATTGACGATGAAAAAAAGAAATCGCATCGGTATTAATTACAAAAGGCGCAATGCCGCCTTAAGTACAAGAATAGAGACTCCTCTTACAGTCGGTGCTTTGAGCATTCCCAGTGAGACCAGTATTAGTTTCTGATACACCACTGCAGGTTCAATGTATTCCTTGGACCTTCACATTGACGATGAAACACAGAAATCGCATCGGAGATAAATACAAAAGGCACAATGCCGCCTTAAGTACAAGAATTGGGACTCTTCTTACTGTCGGTGCTTTGAGCATACCCTGTGAGACCAGAATTAGTTTCCGGATCACCACTTCAGGTTCAAGGTATTCCTTGGACCTTCACATTGACGATGAAAAACAGAAATCGCATCGGAATTAACCACAAAAGGCGCAATGCCGCCTTAAGTACAAGAATAGAGACTCTTCTTACAGTCGGTGCTTTGAGCATTCCCTGTGAGACCAGTATTACTTTCTGATACACCACTGCAGGTTCAATGTATTCCTTGGACCTTTACATTGACGATGAAACACAGAAATCGCATCGGAATAAATCCAAAAGGCACAATGCCGTCATAAGTACAAGAATAGAGACTCTTCTTACAGTCGGTGCTTTGAGCATTCCCAGTGAGACCAATATTAGTTCCCGATACACCACTTCGTGTTCAATTTATTCCTTGGACATTCACATTGACGATGAAACACTGAAATCGCATCTGAATTAAATACAAAAGGCGTAATGCCGCCTTAAGTACAATAATAGAGACTCTTCTTACAGTCGATGCTTTGAGCATTCCCTGTGAGACCAGTATTAGTTTCCGATACACCACTGCAGGTTCAATGTATTTCTTGGACCTTCACATTGACGATGAAACACAGAAATCGCATCGGAATTAAATACAAAAGGCACAATGCTGTCTAAAGTACAAGAATAGAGACTCTTCTTACAGTCGGTGCCATGAGCATTCCCTGTGAGACCAGTATTAGTTTCCGACACACCACTGCAGGTTCAATGTATTCCTTGGACATACACATTGACGATGAAACACAGAAATCGCATCGCAATTAAATAAAAAAGGCTCATTGCAACTTTAAGTGCAAGAAGAGTCAGACGTCTTAGAGTCTGTGCTTTGATCCTTTCCTGTGACACCAGTATTAGTTTTCGATACACCATTGCAGGTTCAATGTATTCCTTGGACATACACATTGACGATGAAACACAGAAATCGCATCGAAATTAAATACAAAAGCCACAATGCCGTCTTAAGTACAAGAATATCGACACTTCTTACAGTCGGTATTTTGCGCATTCCCTGTGAGACCAGTATTAGTTTCTGATACACGACTGCTGGTTCAATGTATTCCTTGGACAGACACATTGATGATGAAACACAGAAATCGCATCGGAATTAAATGCAAAAGGCACAATGATGCTTTAAGTGCAAGAAGAGTGAGACTACTTAGAGTCTGTGCTTTGATCCTTTTATGTGAGACCAGTATTAGTTTCCGATACACCACTGCAGGTTCAATGTATTCCGTGGACCTTCACATTGACGATGAAACACAGAAATCGCATCGGCATTAAATACAAAAGGCACAATGCCGCCTTAAGTGCACGAAGAGTGAGATTTCTTAGAGTCTGTGATATGATCCTTTTCTGTGAGGCCAGTATTAGTTTCCGATACACCACTGAACGTTCAATGAATACCTTGAACCTTCACATGGACGACGAAACACAGAAATCGCATCGGAATTAAATACAAAAGGCACAATGCCGCCTTAAGTTCAAGAAAAGAGACTCTTCTTACAGTCTGTGTTTGATCCTTTCCTGTGAGACCAGGATTAGTTTCCGATAGCCCACTGCAGGTTCAATGTATTCCTTGGACCTTGACATTGACGATGAAACACAGAAATCGCATCGGAATTAAATACAAAAGGCACAATGCCGCCTTAAGTACAAGAATAGAGACTCGTCTTACAGTCGGTGCTTTGAGCATTCCCTGTGAGACCAGTATTCGTTTCCGACTCACCTCTGCAGGATCATTGTATTCCTCGGACATACACATTGACGATGAAACACTGAAATCGCATCGGAATTAAATACAAAAGGAACAATACCGCCTTAAGTACAAGAATAGCGCCTCTTCTTACAGTCGGTGCTTTGAGCATTCCCTGTGAGACTAGTATTAGTTTCCGATACCCCACTGCAGGTTCAATGTATTCCTTGGACATACACATTGACGATGAAACACAGAAATCGCATCGGAAGTAAATACAAAAGGCACAATGCCGCCTTATGTACAAGAATAGAGACTCTTCCCACGGTCGATGCTTTGAGCATTTCCTGTGAGACCAGTATTCGTTTCCGATACACCACTGTAGCTTCAATGTATTCCTTGGACCTTGAGATTGACGATGATACACAGAAATCGCATCGGAGTTAAATACAAAATGCACGATGCCGCCTTAAGTACAAGAATAGATACTCTTCTTACAGTCGGTGCTTTGATCATTCCCTGTGAGACCAGTATTAGTTTCCGATACACCACTGCAGGTTCAATGTATTCCTTGGAACTTCACATTGACGATGATAGATAGAAATCGAATCGGAATTAAATATGAAAGGCACAATGCCGCCTTAAGTACAAAAACAGAGACTCTTCTTACAGTCGGTGCTTTGATCATTCCCTGTGAGACCAGTATTAGTTTCCGATACACCACTGCAGGTTCAATGTATTCCTTGGACATACACATTGACGATGAAACACAGAAATCGCATCGGAATTAAATACAAAAGGCACAATGCCGCCTTAAGTACAAGAATAGAGACTCTTCTTACAGTCGGTGCTTTGAGCATTCCCTGTGAGACCAGTATTAGTTTCCGATACACCTCTGCAGGTTCAATGTATTAGTCGGACATGAACATTGACGATGAAACACTGAAATCGCATCGGAAATAAATACAAAAGGCACAATATCGCCTTAAGTACAAGAATAGAGAGTCTTCTTACAGTCGGTGCTATGAGCATTCCCTGTGAGACCAGTATTAGTTTCCGATACACCACTGCAGGTTCAATGAATTCCTTGGACATACACATTGACGATGATACACAGAAATCGCATCGGAATTAAATGCAAAAGGCACAATGCCGCCTTAGTACAAGAATAGAGACCCTTCTCACAGTCGGCGCTTTGAGCATTCCCTGTGAGACCAGTATTAGTTTCCGATAGACCACTGCAGGTTCAATGTTTTCCTTGGACATACACATTGACGACGAAACACAGAAATCGCATCGGAATTAAATACAAAAGGCACAATGCCGCCTTAAGTACAAGAATAGAGCCTCTTCTTACAGTCGGTGCTTTGAGCATTCAATGTGAAACCAGTATTAGTTTCCGATACACCACTGCATGTTCAATGTATTCCTTGGAACTTCACATTGACGATGATACATAGAAATCGAATCGGAATTAAATACAAAAGGCACAATGCCGCCTTAAGTACAAGAACAGTGACTCTTCTTACAGTCGGTGTTTTGAGCATTCCCTGTGAGACCAGTATTAGTTTCCGATGCACCACTGCAGGTTCAATGTATTCCTTGGACATACACATTGACGAAGAAACACAGAAATCGCAGCGGAATTAAATACAAAAGGCACAATGCCGCCTTAGTACAAGAATAGAGACTCTTCTTACGGTCGGTGCTTTGGGCATTCCCTGTGAGACCAGTACTACTTTCCGATACACCACTGCAGGTTCAATGTATTCCTTGGACATACACATTGACGATGAAACACAGTAATCGCATCGGAATTAAATAAAAAAGGCTCATTGCAACTTTAAGTGCAAGAAGAGTGAGACTACTTAGAGTCTGTGATTTGATCCTTTCCTGTGAGACCAGTATTAGGTTCCGATACACCACTGCAGGTTCAATGTATTCCGTGGACCTTCACATTGACGATGAAACACAGAAATCGCATCGGCATTAAATACAAAAGGCACAATGCCGCCTTAAGTGCACGAAGATTGAGATTTCTTAGAGTCTGTGATATGATCCTTTTCTGTGAGACCAGTATTAGTTTCCGATTAACCTCTGCAGGTTCAATGTCTTCCTCGGACATACACATACGATGAAACACTGAAATCGCATCGGAATTAAATACAAAAGGAACAATACCGCCTTAAGTACAAGAATAGTGCCTCTTCTTACAGTCGGTGCTTTGAGCATTCCCTGTGAGACCAGTATTAGTTTCCGATACATCACTGCTGGTTCAATGTATTCCTTGGACAGACACATTGACGATGAAACACAGAAATCGCATTGGAATTAAATGCAAAAGGCACAATGACGCCTTAAGTGCAAGAAGAGTGAGACTACTTAGAGTCTGTGCTTTGATCCTTTCCTGTGAGACCAGTATTAGTTTCCGATACACCACTGCAGGCTCAATGTATTCCGTGGCCCTTCACATTGACGAGGAAACACAGTAATCGCATCGGAATTAAATACAAAAGGCACAATGCCGCCTTAAGTACAAGAATAGAGACTCTTCTTACAGTGGGTGCCTTGAGCATTCCCTGTGAGACCAGTATTAGTTTCCGATTAACCTCTGCAGGTTCAATGTATTCCTTGGACAGACACATTGACGATGAAACACAGAAATAGCATCGGAATTAAATACGAAAGGCGCAATGCCGCCTTAAGTACAAGAATAGAAACTCTTCTTACAGTCGGTGTTTTGAGCATTGCCTGTGAGACCAGTATTAGTTTCCGATACACCACTGCAGGTTCAATGTAATCCTTGGAGCTTGACATTGACGATGAAACACAGAAATCGCAACGGAATTAAGTACAAAAGGCACAATGCCGCCTTAAGTACAAGAATAGAGACTCTTCTTACAGTCGGTGCTTTGAGCACTCCCTGTGAGACCAGTATTAGTTGCCGATTAACCTCTGCAGGTTCAATGTATTCCTCGGACATACACATTGACGATGAAACACTGAAATCGCATCGGAATTAAATACAAAAGGAACAATACCGCCTTAAGTACAAGAATAGTGCCTCTTCTTACAGTCGGTGCTTTGAGCATTCCCTGTGAGACCAGTATTAGTTTCCGATACCCCACTGCAGCATCAATGTATTCCTTGGACATACACATGACGATGAAACACAGAAAACGCATCGGAATTAAATACAAAATGCACAATGCCGCCTTATGTACAACAATAGAGACTCTTCTTACGATCGGTGCTTTGAGCATTCCCTGTGAGACCAGTATTAGTTTCCGATACACCACTGCAGCTTCAATGTATTCCTTGGACCTTCAGATTGACGATGATACACAGAAATCGCATCGGAATTAAATACAAAATGCACGATGCCGCCTTAAGGACAAGAATAGATACTCTTCTTACAGTCGGTGCTTTGATCATTCCCTGTGTGACCAGTATTAGTTTCCGATACACCACTGCAGGTTCAATGTATTCCTTGGACATACACATTGACGATGAAACACAGAAATCGCATCGGAATTAAATACAAAAGGGACAATGCCGCCTTAAGTACAAGAATAGAGACTCTTCTTACAGTCGGTGCTTTGAGCATTCCCTGTGAGACCAGTATTAGTTTCCGATACACCTCTGCAGGTTCAAAGTATTCCTCGGACATACACATTGACGATGAAACACAGAAATCGCATCGGAAATAAATACAAAAGGCACAATATCGCCTTAAGTACAAGAATAGAGACTCTTCTTACAGTCGGTGCTATGAGCATTCCCTGTGAGACCAGTATTAGTTTCCGATACACCACTGCAGGTTCAATGTATTCCTTGGACATACACATTGACGATGATACACAGAAATCGCATCGGAATTAAATACAAAATGCACAATGCCGCCTTAGTACAAGAGTAGAGACTCTTCTCACAGTCGGTGCTTTGAGCATTCCCTGTGAGACCAGTATTAGATTCCGATAGACCACTGCAGGTTCAATGTATTCCTTGGACATACACAATGACGACGAAACACAGAAATCGCATCGGAATTAAATACAAAAGGCACAATGCCGCCTTAAGTACAAGAATAGAGACTCTTCTTACAGTCGGTGTTTTGAGCATTCCCTGTGAAACCAGTATTAGTTTCCGATACACCACTGCAGGTTAAATGTATTCCTTGGAACTTCACATTGACGATGATACATAGAAATCGTATCGGAATTAAATACAAAAGGCACAATGCCGCCTTAAGTACAAGAACAGTGACTCTTCTTACAGTCGGTGTTTTGAGCATTCCCTGTGAGACCAGTATTAGTTTCCGATGCACCACTGCAGGTTCAATGTATTCCTTGGACATACACATTGACGATGAAACACAGAAATCGCATCGGAATTAAATACAAAAGGCACAATGCCGCCTTAAGTACAAGAATAGAGACTCTTCTTACAGTCGGTGCTTTGGGCATTCCCTGTGAGACCAGTAATACTTTCCGATATACCACTGCAGGTTCAATGTATTCCTTGGACATACACATTGACGATGAAACACAGAAATCGCATCGGGATTAAATAAAAAAGGCTCGTTGCAACTTTAAGTGCAAGAAGAGTGAGACTACTTAGAGTCTGTGCTTTGATCCTTTCCTGTGAGACCAGTATTAGTTTCCGATACACCACTGCAGGTTCAATGTATTCCGTGGACCTTGACATTGACGATGAAACACAGAAATCGCATCGGCATTAAATACAAAAGGCACAATGCCACCTTCAGTGCACGAAGATTGAGATTTCTTAGAGTCTGTGATATGATCCTTTTGTGTGAGACCAGTATTAGTTTCCGATACACCACTGAACGTTCAATGAATTCCTTGGACCTTCTCATGGACGACGAAACACAGAAATCGCATCGGAATTAAATACAAAAGGCACAATGCCGCCTTCAGTTCAAGAAAAGAGACTCTTCTTACAGTCTGTGCTTTGATCCTTCCCTGTGTGACCAGGATTAGTTTCCGATAGCCCACTGCAGGTTCAATGTATTCCTTGGACCTTCACATTGACGATGAAACACAGAAATCGCATCGGAATTAAATACAAAAGGCACAATGCCGCCTTATGTACAAGAATATAAACTCGTCTTACAGTCGGTGTTTTGAGCATTGCCTGTGAGACAAGTATTAGTTTCCGATACACCACTGCAGGTTCAATGTATTCCTTGGACCTTCACATTGACGATGATACACAGAAATCGTATCGGAATTAAAATCATAAGGCACTATGCCGTCTTAAGTACAAGAATAGAGACTCTTCTTACAGTCGGTGCTTTGAGCATTCCCTGTGAGACTAGTATTAGTTTCCGATACCCCACTGCAGGTTCAATGTATTCCTTGGATATACACGTTGACGATGAAATACAGAAATCGCATCGGAATTAAATACAAAAGGCACAATGCCGTCTTATGTACAAGAATAGAGACTCTTCTTACGGTCGATGCTTTGAGCATTCCCTGTGAGACCAGTATTAGTTTCCGATACACCACTGCAGCTTCAATGTATTCCTTGGTCCTTCAGATTGACGATGATACATAGAAATCGTATCGGAATTAAATACGAAAGGCACAATGCCGCCTTAAGTACAAAAACAGAGACTCTTCTTACAGTCGGTGATTTGAGCATTCCCTGTGAGACCAGTATTAGTTTCCGATGCACCACTGCAGGTTCAATGTATTCCTTTGACATACACAATGACGATGAAACACAGAAATCGCATCGGAATTAAGTATAAAAGGCACAATGCCGCCTTAAGTACAAGAATAGAGTCTCTTCTTACAGTCGGTGCTTTGGGCATTCCCTGTGAGACCAGTATTAGTTTCCGATACACCACTGCAGGTTCAATGTATTCCTTGGACATACACATTGACGATGGAACACAGAAATCGCGTCGGAATTAAATACAAAGGGCACAATGCCGCCTTAAGTACAAGAATAGAGACTCTTCTTACAGTCGGTGTTTTGCGCATACCCTGTGAGACCAGTATTAGTTTCCGATACACCACTGCTGGTTCAATGTATTCCTTGGACAGACACATTGTCGATGAAACACAGAAATCGCATCGGAAATAAATGCAAAAGGCACAATGACGCCTTAAATGCAAGAAGAGTGAGACTACTCAGAGTCTGTGCTTTGATCCTTTCCTGTGAGACCAGTATTAGTTTCAAATACACCACTGCAGGCTCAATGTATTCCTTGGACCGTCGCATTGACGATGAAACACAGAAATCGCATCGGAATTAAATACAAAAGGCACAATGCCGACTTAAGTGCACGAAGAGTGAGATTTCTTAGAGTCTGTAATATGATCCTTTTCTGTGAGACCAGTATTAGTTTCCGATACACCACTGAACGTTCAATGAATTCCTTGGACCTTCACATTGACGATGAAACACAGAAATCGCATCGTAATTAAATTCAAAGGCACTGTGCCGTCATAAGTACATGAATAGAGACTCTTCGTACAGTCGGTGCTTTGAGCATTCCCTGTGGGACCAGTATTAGTTTCCGATACACCACTGCAGGTTCAATGCATTCCTTGGACCTTGACATTGACGATGAAACACAGAAATCGCATCGGAATTAAATACAAATTCACAAGCCGCCTTAAGTACAAGAATAGAGACTCTTCTTACAGTCGGTGCTTTGAGCATTCGCTGTGATACCAGTATTAGTTTCCGATACACCACTGCAGGTTGAATGTATTGCTTGGACATACACATTGACGATAAAACACAGAAATCCAATCGGAATTAAATACAAAACGCACAATGCCGCCTTAAGTACAAGAATAGAGACACTTCTTACAGTCGGTGCTTTGAGCATTCCCTGTGAGACCAGTATTAGTTTCCGATACACCACTACTGGTTCAATGTATTCCTTGGACAAACACATTGACGATGAAACACAAAAATCTCATCGGAATTAAATGCAAAAGGCACAATGACGCGTTAAGTGCAAGAAGAGTGAGACTACTTAGGGTCTGTGCATTCATCCTTTCCTGTGAGACCAGTATTAGTTTCCGATACACCACTGCAGGTTCAATGTATTCCGTGGACCTTCACATTGACGATTAAACACAGAAATCGCATCGGAATTAAATACAAAAGGCACAATGCCGCCTAAAGTGCACGAAGAGTGAGATTTCTTAGAGTCTGTGATATGATCCATTTCTGTGAGACCAGTATTAGTTTCCGATACACCACTGCACGTTCAATGTATTCCTTGGACCTTCACATGGACGACGAAACACAGAAATCGCATCGGAATTAAATACAAAAGACACAATGCCGCATTAAGTACAAGAATAGAAACTCTTCTTACAGTCGGTGTTTTGTGCATTCCCTGTGAGACCAGTATTAGTTTCCGATACACCACTGCATGTTCAATGTATTCCTTGGACCTTCACATTGACGATGAAACACAAAAATGGCATCGAAATTAAATTCAAAAGGCACTATGCCGTCTTAAGTACAAGAATAGAGACTCTTCTTACAGTCGGTGCTTTGAGCATTCCCTGTGAGGCCAGTATTAGTTTCCGATACACCACTGCAGGTTCAATGTATTTCTTGGACCTTCACATTGACGATGAAACACAGAAATCGCATCGGAATTAAATACAAAAGGCGCAATGCCGCCTTAAGTACAAGAATTGAGACTCTTCTTGCAGTCGGTGCTTTGAGCATTCCCAGTGAGACCAGTATTAGTTTCTGATACACCACTGCAGGTTCAATGTATTCCTTGGACCTTCACATTGACGATGAAACACAGAAATCGCATCGGAGTTAAATACAAACGGCACAATGCCGACTTAAGTACAAGAATTGAGACTCTTCTTACTGTCGGTGCTTTGTGCATTCCCTGTGAGACCAGTATTAGTCTCCGATTCACCACTGCAGGTTCAAGGTATTCCTTGGACTTTCACATCGACGATGAAAGACAGAAATCGCATCGGAAATAAATACAAAAGGCGCAATGCCGCCTTAAGTACAAGAATAGAGACTCTTCTTACAGTCGGTGCTTTGAGCATTCCCTGTGAGACCAGTATTACTTTCTGATACACCACTACAGTTTCAATGTATTCCTTGGACCTTCACATTGATGATGAAACACAGAAATCGCATCGGAATTAAATCCAAAAGGCACAATGCCGTCATAAGTAAGGGAATAGAGACTCTTCTTACAGTCGGTGATTTGAGCATTCCCAGTGAGACCAATATTAGTTTCCGATACACCACTGTGTGTTCAATTTATTACTTGGACATTCACATTGACGATGAAACACAGAAATCGCATCTGAATTAAATACAAAAGGCGCAATGCCGCCTTAAGTTCAATAATAGAGACTCTTCTTACAGTCGATGCTTTGAGCATACCCTGTGAGACCAGTATTAGTTTCCGATACACCACTGCAGGTTCAATGTATTTCTTGGAAGTTCACATTGACGATGAAACACAGAAATCGCATCGGAATTAAATACAAAAGGCGCAATGCCGCCTTAAGTACAAGAATAGAGACTCTTCTTTCAGTCTGTGCTTTGAGCATTTCCTGTGAGAACAGTATTAGTTTCTGATACACCACTGCAGGTTCAATGTATTCCTTGGACCTTCACATTGACGATGAAACACAGAAATCGCATCGCAATTAAATACAAAAGGCACAATGCTGTCTTAAGTACAAGAATAGAGACTCTTCTTACAGTCGGTGCCATGAGGATTCCCTGTGAGACCAGTATTAGTTTCCGATACACCACTGCAGGATCAATGTATTCCTTGGACCTTCACATTGACGATGAAACACAGAAATCGCATCGGAATTAAATATAAAAGGCCCAATGCCGCCTTAAGTACAAGAATAGAGACTCTTCTTACAGTCGGTGCTTTGAGCATTCCCTGTGAGACCAGTATTAGCTTCTGATACACCGCTGCAGGTTCAATGTATTCCTTGGACCTTCACATTGACGATGAAACACAGATATCGCATCGGAGTTAAATACAAAAGCAAAATGTCGCCTTAAGTACAAGAATAGAGTCTCTTCATACTGTCGGTGCTTTGAGCATTCCCTGTGAGACCAGTATTACTTTCCGATACACCACTGCAGGTTCAATGTATTCCTTGGACCTTCACATTGACGATGAATCACAGAAATCGCGTCGGAGTTAAATACAAAAGGCACAATTCCGCCTTAAGTACAAGAATTGAGACTTTTCTTACTGTCGGTGCTTTGAGCATTCCCTGTGAAACCAGTATTAGTTTCCAATACACCACTGCAGGATCAATGTATTCCTTGGACCTTCACATTGACGATGAAACACAGAAATCGCATCGGAATTAAATATAAAAAGCCCAATGCCGCCTTAAGTACAAGAATAGAGACTCTTCTTACAGTCGGTGCTTTGAGCATTCCCTGTGAGACCAGTATTAGTTTCTGATACGCCACTGCAAGTTCAATGTATTCCTTGGACCTTCACATTGACGATGAAACACAGAAATCGCATCGGAGTTAAATACAAAAGGCACAATGCCGCCTTAAGTACAAGAATAGAGACTCTTCTTACTGTCGGTGCTTTGAGCATTCCCTGTGAGACCAGTATTAGGTTCCGATACACCACTGCAGGTTCAATGTATTCCTTGGACCTTCACATTGACAATGAAACACAGAAATCGCATCGGAATTAAATACAAAAGGCGCAATGACGCCTTAAGTACAAGAATAGAGACTCTTCTTACAGTCGGTGCTTTGAGCATTCCCTGTGAGACCAGTATTACTTTCTGATACACCACTGCAGGTTCAATGTATTCCTTGGACATTCACATTGACGATGAAACACAGAAATCGCATCGGAATTAAATGCAAAAGGCACAATGACGCCTTAAGTGCAACAAGAGTGAGACTACTTAGAGTCTGTGCTTTGATCCTTTCCTGTGAGACCAGTATTATTTTCCGATACACCACTGTAGGCTCAATGTATTCCGTGGACCTTCACATTGACGATGAAACACAGAAATCGCATCGGAATTAAATACAAAATGCACAATGCCGACTTAAGTGCTCGAAGAGTGAGATTTCTTAGAGTCTGTGATATGATCCTTTTCTGTGAGACCAGTATTAGTTTCTGATACACCACTGAACGTTCAATGAATTCCTTGGACCTTCACATGGACGACGAAACACAGAAATCGCATCGGAATTAAATACAAAAGCACAATGCCGCCTTAAGTACAAGAATAGAGACTCTTCTTACAGTCGGTGCTTTGAGCATTCCCTGTGATACCAGTATTAGTTTCCGGTACACCACTGCAGGATCAATGTATTCCTTGAACCTTCACATTGACGATGAAACACATAAATCGCATCGAAATTAAATTCAAAAGGCACTATGCCGTCTTAAGTACAAGAATAGAGACTCTTCTTAGAGTCGGTGCTTTGAGCATTCCCTGTGAGGCCAGTATTAATTTCCGATACACCACTGCAGGTTCAATGTATTCCTTGAACCTTCACATTGACGATGAAAAAAAGAAATCGCATCGGTATTAATTACAAAAGGCGCAATGCCGCCTTAAGTACAAGAATAGAGACTCCTCTTACAGTCGGTGCTTTGAGCATTCCCAGTGAGACCAGTATTAGTTTCTGATACACCACTGCAGGTTCAATGTATTCCTTGGACCTTCACATTGACGATGAAACACAGAAATCGCATCGGAGATAAATACAAAAGGCACAATGCCGCCTTAAGTACAAGAATTGGGACTCTTCTTACTGTCGGTGCTTTGAGCATACCCTGTGAGACCAGTATTAGTTTCCGGATCACCACTTCAGGTTCAAGGTATTCCTTGGACCTTCACATTGACGATGAAAAACAGAAATCGCATCGGAATTAACCACAAAAGGCGCAATGCCGCCTTAAGTACAAGAATAGAGACTCTTCTTACAGTCGGTGCTTTGAGCATTCCCTGTGAGACCAGTATTACTTTCTGATACACCACTGCAGGTTCAATGTATTCCTTGGACCTTCACATTGACGATGACACACAGAAATCGCATCGGAATAAATCCAAAAGGCACAATGCCGTCATAAGTACAAGAATAGAGACTCTTCTTACAGTCGGTGCTTTGAGCATTCCCAGTGAGACCAATATTAGTTCCCGATACACCACTGCGTGTTCAATTTATTCCTTGGACATTCACATTGACGATGAAACACTGAAATCGCATCTGAATTAAATACAAAAGGCGTAATGCCGCCTTAAGTACAATAATAGAGACTCTTCTTACAGTCGATGCTTTGAGCATTCCCTGTGAGAACAGTATTAGTTTCCGATACACCACTGCAGGTTCAATGTATTTCTTGGACCTTCACATTGACGATGAACACAGAAATCGCATCGGAATTAAATACAAAAGGCACAATGCTGTCTTAAGTACAAGAATAGAGACTCTTCTTACAGTCGGTGCCATGAGCATTCCCTGTGAGACCAGTATTAGTTTCCGATACACCACTGCAGGATCAATGTATTCCTTGGACCTTCACATTGACGATGAAACACAGAAATCGCATCGGAATTAAATATAAAAGGCCCAATGCCGCCTTAAGTACAAGTATAGAGACTCTTCTTACAGTCGGTGCTTTCAGCATTCCCTGTGAGACCAGTATTAGCTTCTGATACACCGCTGCAGGTTCAAAGTATTCCTTGGACCTTCACATTGACGATGAAACACAGATATCGCATCGGAGTTAAATACAAAAGGCACAATGTCGCCTTAAGTACAAGAATAGAGACTCTTCTTACTGTCGGTGCTTTGAGCATTTCCTGTGAGACCAGTATTACCTTCAGGTACACCACTGCAGGTTCAATGTATTCCTTGGACCTTCACATTGACGATGAAACCAGAAATCGCATCGGAGTTTAATACAAAATGCACAATGCCGCCTTAAGTGCAAGAATAGAGACTCTTATTACTGTCGGTGCTTTGAGCATTTCCTGTGAGACCAGTTTTAGTTTCCGATACACCACTGGCGGTTCATTGTATTCCTTGGACCTTTTTATTGACGATGAAACACAGAAATCGCATCGGAATTAAATACAAAAGGCGAAATGCCACCTTATCTACAAGAATAGAGAGTCCTCTTACAGTCGGTGTTTTGAGCATTCCCTGTGAGACCAGTATTAGTTTCTGATACACCACTGCAGGTTCAATGTATTCCTTGGACCTTCACATTGACGATGAAACACAGAAATCGCATCGGAATTAAGTACAAATGGCACAATGCCGCCTTAAGTACAAGAAAAGAGACTCTTCTTACAGTCTGTGCTTTGATCCTTTCCTGTGAGACCAGGATTAGTTTCCGATAGCCCACTGCAGTTTCAATGTTTTCCTTGGACCATCACATTGACGATGAAACACAGAAATCGCATCGGAATTAAACACAAAAGGCGCAATGCCGCCTTAAGTACAAGAATAGAGACTCTTCTTACAGTCGGTGCTTTGAGCATTCCCTGTGAGACCAGTATTACTTTCTGATACACCACTGCAGGTTCAATGTATTCCTTGGACCTTCACATTGACGATGAAACACAGAAATCGCATCGGAATTAAATCCAAAAGGCACAATGCCGTCATAAGTACAAGAATAGAGACTCTTCTTACAGTCGGTGCTTTGAGCATTCCCAGTGAGACCAGTACTAGTTTCCGATACACCACTGCGTGTTCAACTTATTCCTTGGACATTCACATTGACGATGAAAAGCAGAAATCGCATCTGAATTAAATACAAAAGGCGCAATGCCACCTTAGGTACAATAATAGAGACTCTTCTTACAGTCGATGGTTTGAGCATTCCCTGTGAGACCAGTATTAGTTTCCGATACACCACTGCAGGATCAATATATTCCTTGGACCTTCGAATTGACGATGTAACACAGAAATCGCATCGGAATTAAATATAAAAATCCCAATGCCGCCTTAAGTACAAGAATAGAGTCTCTTCTTACAGTCGGTGCTTTGAGCATTCCCTGTGAGACCAGTATTAGTTTCCGATTCACCACTGCAGGTTCAATGTATTCCTTGGACCTTCACATTGCCGATGAAACAAAGAAATCGCATCTGAATTAATAACAAAAGGCGCAATGCCGCCTTAAGTACAAGAATAGAGACTCTTCTTACAGTCGGTGCTTTGAGCATTCCCTGTGAGACCAGTATTAGTTTCTGATACACCACTCCAGGTTCAATGTATTCCTTGGACCTTCACATTGATGATGAAACACAGAAATCGCATCGAAATTAAATACAAAAGGCGCAATGCCGCCTTAAGTACAAGAATAGAGGCTCTTCTTACAGTCGGTGCTTTGAGCATTCCCTGTGAGACCATTATTACTTTCTGATACACCACTGCAGGTTCAATGTATTCCTTGGACCTTCACATTAAAGATGAAACACAGAAATCGCATCGGAATTAAACACAAAAGACACAATGCTGTCTTAAGTACAAGAATAGAGACTCTTCTTACAGTCGGTGCCATGAGCATTCCCTGTGAGACCAGTATTAGTTTCCGATACACCACTGCAGGTTCAATGTATTCCTTGGACCTTCACATTGACGATGAAACACAGAAACCGCATCGGAATTAAATCCAAAAGGCACAATGCCGTCATAAGTACAAGAATAGACACTCTTCTTACAGTCGGTGCTTTGAGCATTCCCACTGAGACCAGTATTAGTTTCTGATACACCACTGCGTGTTCCATTTATCCTTGGACATTCACATTGACGATGAAACATAGAAATCGCATCTGTATTAAATACAAAAGGCGCAATGCCGCCTTAGGTACAATAATAGGAACTCTTCTTACAGTCGATGCTTTGAGCATTCCCTGTGAGACCAGTATTAGTTTCCGATACACCACTGCAGGTTCAATGTATTCCTTGGACCTTCACATTGACGATGAAACACAGAAATCGCATCGGAATTAAATCCAAAAGGCACAATGCCGTCATAAGTACAAGAATAGAGTCTCTTCTTACAGTCGGTGCTTTGAGCATTCCCAGTGAGAGCAGTATTAGTTTCCAATACACCACTGCGTGTTCTATTTATTCCTTGGACATTCAAATTGACGATGAAACACAGAAATCGCATCTGAATTAAATACAAAATGCGCAATGCCGCCTTAAGTACAATAATAGAGACTCTTCTTACAGTCGATGCTTTGAGCATTCCCTGTGAGACCAGTATTAGTTTCTGATACACCACTGCAGGTTCAATGTTTTCCTTGGACATTTACATTGACGATGAAACACAGAAATCGCATCGGAATTAAATACAAAAGGCGCAATGCCGCCTTAAATACAAGAATATAGACTCTTCTTACAGTCGGTGCTTTGAGCATTCCCTGTGAGACCAGTATTCGTTTCTGATACACCACTGCAGGTTCAATGTATTCCTTGGACCTTCACATTGACGATGGTTCACAGATATCGCATCGGAGTTAAATACATAAGGCACAACGCCGCCTTAAGTACAAGAATAGAGACTCTTCTTACTGTCGGTGCTTTGAGCATTCCCTGTGAGACCAGTATTAGTTTCCGATACACCACTGCAGGTTCAATGTATTCCTCGGACCTTCACATTGACGATGAAACACAGATATCGCATCGGAGTTAAATACAAAAGGCACAATGCCGCCTTAAGTACAAGAATTGAGACTCTTCTTACTGTCGGTGCTTTGAGCATTCCCTGTGAGACCAGTATTACTTTCTGATACACCACTGCAGGTTCAATGTATTCCATGGACCTTCACATTGACGATGAAACACAGAAATCGCATCGGAATTAAATCCAAAAGGCAGAATGCCATCATAAGTACAAGAATAGAGACTCTTCTTACAGTCGGCGCTTTGAGCAATCCCAGTGGGACCAGTATTAGTATCCGATACACCACTGCGTGTTCAATTTATTCCTTGGACATTCACATTGACGATGAAACACAGAAATCGCATCTGAATTAAATACAAACGGCGCAATGCCGCCTTAAGTACAATAATAGAGACTCTTTTTACAGTCGATGCTTTGAACATTCCCTGTGAGACCAGTATTAGTTTCCGATACACCACTGCAGGCTCAATGTTTTCCTTGGACCTTCACATTGACGATGAAACACAGAAATCGCATCGGAATTAAATACAAAAGGCGCAATGCCGCCTTAAGTACAAGAATAGAGACTCTTCTTACAGTCGGTGCTTTGAGCATTCCCTGTGAGACCAGTATTAGTTTCTGATACACCACTGCAGGTTCATTGTATTCCTTGGACCTTCACATTGACGATGAGACACAGAAATCGCATCGGAGTTAAATACAAAAGGCACAATGCCGCCTTAAGTACAAGAATAGGGACTCTCCTTACTGTCGGTGCTTTGAGCATTCCCAGTGAGACCAGTATTAGTTTCCGATACACCACTGCAGGTTCAATGTTTTCCTTGGACCTTCACATTGACGATGAAACACAGAAATCGCATCGGAGTTAAATACAAAAGGCACAATGCGGCCTTAAGTACAAGAATAGAGACTCATCTTACTGTCGGTGCTTTGAGCATTCCCTGTGAGACCAGAATTAGTTTCCGATACACCACTGCAGGTTCAATGTATTCCTTGGACCTTCACATTGACGATGAAACAAAGAAATCGCATCGCAATTAAATACAAAAGGCACAATGCAGCCTTAAGTACAAGAATAAAGACTCTTCTTACTGTCGGTGTTTTGAGCATTCCCTGTGAGACCAGTATTAGTTTCCGATTCACCACTGCAGGTTCAATGTATTCCTTGGACCTTCACATTGACGATGTAACACAGAAATCGCATCGGAGTTTAATACAAAAGGCACAATGCCGCCTTAAGTACAAGAATTGAGACTCCTCTTACTGTCGGTGCTTTGAGCATTCCCTGTGAGACCAGTATTAGGTTCCGATACACCACTGCAGGTTCAATGTATTCCTTGGACCTTCACATTGACGATGAAACACAGAAATCGCATCGGAATTAAATACAAAAGGCGCAATGCCGCCTTAAGTACAAGAATAGAGACTCTTCATACAGTCGGTGCTTTGAGCATTCCCTGTGAGACCAGTATTACTTTCTGATGCACAACTGCTGGTTCAATGTATTACTTGGACCTTCACATTGACGATGAAACACAGAAATCGCATCGGAATTAAATCCAAAAGGCACAATGCCGTCATAAGTACAAGAATAGAGTCTCTTCTTACAGTCGGTGCTTTGAGCATTCCCAGTGAGACCAGTATTAGTTTCCAATACACCACTGCGTGTTCTATTTATTCCTTGGACATTCAAATTGACGATGAAACACAGAAATCGCATCTGAATTAAATACAAAAGGCGCAATGCCGCCTTAAGTACAATAATAGAGACTCTTCTTACAGTCGATGCTTTGAGCATTCCCTGTGAGACCAGTATTAGTTTCTGATACACCACTGCAGGTTCAATGTTTTCCTTGGACCTTCACATTGACGATGAAACACAGAAATCGCATCGGAATTAAATACAAAAGGCGCAATACCGCCTTAAATACAAGAATATAGACTCTTCTTACAGTCGGTGCTTTGAGCATTACCTGTGAGACCAGTATTAGTTTCTGATACACCACTGCAGGTTCATTGTATTCCTTGGACCTTCACATTGACGTTGAAACACAGAAATCGCATCGGAGTTAAAAACAAAGGCACAATGCCGCCTTAAGTACAAGAATAGAGACTCTTCTTACTGTCGGTGCATTGAGCATTCCCTGTGGGACCAGTATTAGTTTCCGATACACCACTGCCGGTTCATTGTATTCCTTACTCCTTCTCACTGACGATGAAACACAGAAATCGCATCGGAATGAAATACAAAAGGCGAAATGCCGCCTTAAGTACAAGAATAGAAACTCTTCTTACAGTCGGTGCTTTGAGCATTCCGAGTGAGACCAGTATTAGTTTCCGATACACCACTGCAGGATCAATGAATTCCTTGGACATTCACATTGACGATGAAACACAGAAATCGCATCTGAATTAAATACAAAAGGCGCAATGCCGCCTTAAGTACAATAATAGAGACTCTTCTTACAGTCGGTGCTTTGAGCATTCCCTGTGAGACCAGTATTACTTTCTGATACACAACTGCAGGTTCAATGTATTACTTGGACCTTCACATTGACGATGAAACACAGAAATCGCATCGGAATTAAATCCAAAAGGCACAATGCCGTCATAAGTACAAGAATAGAGTCTCTTCTTACAGTCGGTGCTTTGAGCATTCCCAGTGAGAGCAGTATTAGTTTCCAATACACCACTGCGTGTTCTATTTATTCCTTGGACATTCAAATTGACGATGAAACACAGAAATCGCATCTGAATTAAATACAAAATGCGCAATGCCGCCTTAAGTACAATAATAGAGACTCTTCTTACAGTCGATGCTTTGAGCATTCCCTGTGAGACCAGTATTAGTTTCTGATACACCACTGCAGGTTCAATGTTTTCCTTGGACATTTACATTGACGATGAAACACAGAAATCGCATCGGAATTAAATACAAAAGGCGCAATGCCGCCTTAAATACAAGAATATAGACTCTTCTTACAGTCGGTGCTTTGAGCATTCCCTGTGAGACCAGTATTCGTTTCTGATACACCACTGCAGGTTCAATGTATTCCTTGGACCTTCACATTGACGATGGTTCACAGATATCGCATCGGAGTTAAATACATAAGGCACAACGCCGCCTTAAGTACAAGAATAGAGACTCTTCTTACTGTCGGTGCTTTGAGCATTCCCTGTGAGACCAGTATTAGTTTCCGATACACCACTGCAGGTTCAATGTATTCCTCGGACCTTCACATTGACGATGAAACACAGATATCGCATCGGAGTTAAATACAAAAGGCACAATGCCGCCTTAAGTACAAAAATTGAGACTCTTCTTACTGTCGGTGCTTTGAGCATTCCCTGTGAGACCAGTATTACTTTCTGATACACCACTGCAGGTTCAATGTATTCCATGGACCTTCACATTGACGATGAAACACAGAAATCGCATCGGAATTAAATCCAAAAGGCAGAATGCCATCATAAGTACAAGAATAGAGACTCTTCTTACAGTCGGCGCTTTGAGCAATCCCAGTGAGACCAGTATTAGTTTCCGATACACCACTGCGTGTTCAATTTATTCCTTGGACATTCACATTGACGATGAAACACAGAAATCGCATCTGAATTAAATACAAACGGCGCAATGCCGCCTTAAGTACAATAATAGAGACTCTTCTTACAGTCGATGCTTTGAGCATTCCCTGTGTGACCAGTATTAGTTTCTGATACACCACTGCAGGTTCATTGTATTCCTTGGACCTTCACTTTGACGATGAGACACAGAAATCGCATCGGAGTTAAATAGAAAAGGCACAATGCCGCCTTAAGTACAAGAATAGAGACTCTCCTTACTGTCGGTGCTTTGAGCATTCCCCGTGAGACCAGTATTAGTTTCCGATACACCACTGCAGGTTCAATGTTTTCCTTGGACCTTCACATTGACGATGAAACACAGAAATCGCATCGGAGTTAAATACAAAAGGCACAATGCGGCCTTAAGTACAAGAATAGAGACTCATCTTACTGTCGGTGCTTTGAGCATTCCCTGTGAGACCAGTATTAGTTTCCGATACACCACTGCAGGTTCAATGTATTCCTTGGACCTTCACATTGACGATGAAACACAGAAATCGCATCGCAATTAAATACAAAAGGCACAATGCAGCCTTAAGTACAAGAATAAAGACTCTTCTTACTGTCGGTGTTTTGAGCATTCCCTGTGAGACCAGTATTAGTTTCCGATTCACCACTGCAGGTTCAATGTATTCCTTGGACCTTCACATTGACGATGAAACACAGAAATCGCATCGGAGTTAAATACAAAAGGCGCAATGCCGCCTTAAGTACAAGAATAGAGACTCTTCATACAGTCGGTGCTTTGAGCATTCCCTGTGAAACCAGTATTACTTTCTGATACACAACTGCAGGTTCAATGTATTACTTGGACCTTCACATTGACGATGAAACACAGAAATCGCATCGGAATTAAATCCAAAAAGCACAATGCCGTCATAAGTACAAGAATAGAGTCTCTTCTTACAGTCGGTGCTTTGAGCATTCCCAGTGAGACCAGTATTAGTTTCCAATACACCACTGCGTGTTCTATTTATTCCTTGGACATTCAAATTGACGATGAAACACAGAAATCGCATCTGAATTAAATACAAAAGGCGCAATGCCGCCTTAAGTACAATAATAGAGACTATTCTTACAGTCGGTGCTTTGAGCATTCCCTGTGAGACCAGTATTCGTTTCTGATACACCACTGCAGGTTCAATGTATTCCTTGGACCTTCACATTGACGATGAAACACAGATATCGCATCGGAGTTAAATACATAAGGCACAATGCCGCCTTAAGTACAAGAATAGAGACTCTTCTTACTGTCGGTGCTTTGAGCATTCCCTGTGAGACCAGTATTAGTTTCCGATACACCACTGCAGGTTCAATGTATTCCTCGGACCTTCACATTGACGATGAAACACAGATATCGCATCGGAGTTAAATACAAAAGGCACAATGCCGCCTTAAGTACAAGAATTGAGACTCTTCTTACTGTCGGTGCTTTGAGCATTCCCTGTGAGACCAGTATTACTTTCTGATACACCACTGCAGGTTCAATGTATTCCTTGGACCTTCACATTGACGATGAGACACAGAAATCGCATCGGAATTAAATCCAAAAGGCAGAATGCCATCATAAGTACAAGAATAGGGACTCTTCTTACAGTCGGTGCTTTGAGCAATCCCAGTGAGACCAGTATTAGTTTCCGATACACCACTGCGTGTTCAATTTATTCCTTGGACATTCACATTGACGATGAAACACAGAAATCGCATCTGAATTAAATACAAACGGCGCAATGCCGCCTTAAGTACAATAATAGAGACTCTTCTTACAGTCGATGCTTTGAGCATTCCCTGTGAGACCAGTATTAGTTTCCGATACACCACTGCAGGTTCAATGTTTTCCTTGGAGCTTCACATTGACGATGAAACACAGAAATCGCATCGGAATTAAATACAAAAGGCGCAATGCCGCCTTAAATACAAGAATTTAGACTCTTCTTACAGTCGGTGTTTTGAGCATTCCCTGTGAGACCAGTATTAGTTTCCGATACACCACTGCAGGATCAATGAATTCCTTGGACATTCACATTGACGATGAAACACAGAAATCGCATCTGAATTAAATACAAATGGCGCAATGCCGCCTTAAGTACAATAATAGAGACTCTTCTTACAGTCGGTGCTTTGAGCATTCCCTGTGAGACCAGTATTACTTTCTGATACACAACTGCAGGTTCAATGTATTACTTGGACCCTCACATTGACGATGAAACACAGAAATCGCATCGGAATTAAATCCAAAAGGCACAATGCCGTCATAAGTACAAGAATAGAGTCTCTTCTTACAGTCGGTGCTTTGAGCATTCCCAGTGAGAGCAGTATTAGTTTCCAATACACCACTGCGTGTTCTATTTATTCCTTGGACATTCAAATTGACGATGAAACACAGAAATCGCATCTGAATTAAATACAAAATGCGCAATGCCGCATTAAGTACAATAATAGAGACTCTTCTTACAGTCGATGCTTTGAGCATTCCCTGTGAGACCAGTATTAGTTTCCGATACACCACTGCAGGTTCAATGTTTTCCTTGGACATTTACATTGACGATGAAACACAGAAATCGCATCGGAATTAAATACAAAAGGCGCAATGCCGCCTTAAATACAAGAATATAGACTCTTCTTAATGTCGGTGCTTTGAGCACCCCCTGTCAGACCAGTATTAGTTTCCTATACACCACTGCCGGTTCATTGTATTCCTTGGACCTTCTCATTGACGATGAAACACAGAAATTGCATCGGAATTAAATACAAACGGCACAATGCTGCCTTAAGCACAAGAATATAAAATCTTCTTACAGTCGGTGTTTTGAGCATTCCCTGTGAGACCAGTATTAGTTTCCAATACAACACTGTAGGTTCAATGTATTCCATGGACCTTCACATTGACGATGAAACACAGAAATCGCATCGGAATTAAATTCAAAAGGCACTATGCCGTCTTAGGTACAAGAATAGAGACACTACTTACAGTCGGTGCTTTGAGCATTCCCTGTGAGACCAGTATTAGTTTCCGAAACACCACTGCAGGTTCAATGTATTCCTTGGACCTTCACATTGACGATGAAAGACCGAATCGCATAGGAAATAAATACAAAAGGCGCAATGCCGCCTTAAGTACAAGAATAGAGACTCTTCTTACAGTCGGTGCTTTGAGCATTCCCTGTGAGACCAGTATTAGTTTCTGATACACCACTGCAGGTTCAATGAATTCCTTGGACCTTCACATTGACGATGAAACACAGATATCGCATCGGAGTTAAATACAAAAGTCACAATGCCGCCTTAAGAACAAGAATTGAGACTATTCTTACTGTCGGTGCTTTGAGCATTCCCTGTGACACCAGTATTAGGTTCCCATACACCACTGCAGGTTCAATGTATTCCTTGGACCTTCACATTGACGATGAAACACAGAAATCGCATTGTAATTAAATACAAAAGGCGCAATGCAGACTCAAGTACAAGAATAGAGACTCTTCTTACAGTCGGTGCTTTGAGCATTCCCTGTGAGACCAGTATTAGTTTCTGATACACCACTGCAGGTTCAATGTATTCCCTGGACCTTCACATTGATGATGAAACACAGAAATCGCATCGGAATTAAATCCAAAAGGCACAAAGCCGTCATAAGTACAAGAATAGAGACTCTGCTTACAGTCGCTGCTTTGAGCATTCCCAGTGAGACCAGTATTAGTTTCCGATTCACCACTGCGTGTTCAATTTATTCCTTGGACATTCACATTGACGATGAAACACAGAAATCGCATCTGAATTAAATACAAAAGGCGCAATGTCGCCTTAAGTACAATAATAGAGACTCTTCTTACAGTCGATGCTTTGAGCATTCCCTGTGAGAACAGTTATAGTTTCCGATACACCACTGCAGGTTCAATGTATTCCTTGGACCTACACCTTAACGATGAAACACAGATATCGCATCGTAATGAAATACAAAAGGTGCTATGCCGCCTTAAGTACAAGAATAGAGACTCTTCTTACAGTCGGTGCTTTGAGCATTCCCTGTGAGACCAGTATTAGTTTCTGATACACCACTGCAGGTTCATTGTATTCCTTGGACCTTCACATTGACGATGAAACACAGAAATCGCATCGGAATTAAATATAAAAAACCCAATGCCGCCTTAAGTACAAGAATAGAGACTCTTCTTACAGTCGGTGCTTAGAGCATTCCCTGTGAGACCAGTTTTAGTTTCTGATACACCACTGCAGGTTCAATGTATTGCTTGGACCTTCCCATTGACGATGAAACACAGAAATCGCATCGGAATTAAATACAAAAGGCGCAATGCCGCCTTAAGTACAAGAATAGAGACTCTTCTTACAGTCGGTGCTTTGAGCATACCCTGTGAGACCAGTATTACTTTCTGATACACCACTGCAGGTTCAATGTATTCCTTGGACCTTCACATTGATGATGAAACACAGAAATCGCATCGGAATTAAATCCAAAAGGCACAAAGCCGTCATAAGTACAAGAATAGAGACTCTGCTTACAGTCGCTGCTTTGAGCATTCCCAGTGAGACCAGTATTAGTTTCCGATTCACCACTGCGTGTTCAATTTATTCCTTGGACATTCACATTGACGATGAAACACAGAAATCGCATCTGAATTAAATACAAAAGGCGCAATGTCGCCTTAAGTACAATAGTAGAGACTCTTCTTACAGTCGATGCTTTGAGCATTCCCTGTGAGAACAGTAATAGTTTCCGATACACCACTGCAGGTTCAATGTATTCCTTAGACCTACACATTAACGATGAAACACAGAAATCGCATCGTAATGAAATACAAAACGTGCTATGCCGCCTTAAGTACAAGAATAGAGACTCTTCTTACAGTCGGTGCTTTGAGCATTCCCTGTGAGACCAGTATTAGTTTCTGATACACCACTGCAGGTTCATTGTATTCCTTGGACCTTTACATTGACGATGAAACACAGTAATCACATCGGAATTAAATACAAAAGGCACAATGCTGTCTTAAGTACAAGAATAGAGACTCTTTTTACAGTCGGTGCCATGAGCATTCCCTGTGAGACCAGTATTAGTTTCTGATACACCGCTGCTGGATCAATGTATTCCTTGGACCTTCACATTGACGATGAAACACAGAAATCGCATCGGAATTAAGTATAAAAAGCCCAATGCCGCCTTAAGTACAAGAATAGAGACTCTTCTTACAGTCGGTACTTTGAGCATTCCCTGTGAGACCAGTATTACTTTCTGATACCCCACTGCAGGTTCAATGTATTGCTTGGACCTTCTCATTGACGATGAAACATAGAAATCGCATCGGAGTTTAATACAAAAGGCACAATGCCGCCTTAAGTGCTGGTTCAATGTATTCCTTGGACATTCACATTGACGATGATACACAGAAATCGAATCGGAATTAGATACAAAAGTCGCAATGCCGCCTTAAGTACAAGAATAGAGACTCTTCTTACAGTCGGTGTTTTGAGCAATCCCTGTGAGACCAGTATTAGTTTCCGATACACGACTGCAGGTTCAATGAATTCCTTGGACCTTCACATTGACGATGAAACACAGAAATTGCATCGGAATTAAATACAAAAGGCGCAATGCCGCCTTAATGACAAGAATAGAGACTCTTCTTACAGTCGGTGCTTTGAGCATTCCCTGTGAGACCAGTATTAGTTTCTGATACACCACTGCAGGTTCATTGTATTCCTTGGACCTTCACATTGACGATGAAACACAGAAATCGCATCGGAATTAAATATAAAAAACCCAATGCCGCCTTAAGTACAAGAATAGAGACTCTTCTTACAGTCGGTGCTTTGAGCATTCCCTGTGAGACCAGTTTTAGTTTCTGATACACCACTGCAGGTTCAATGTATTGCTTGGACCTTCCCATTGACGATGAAACACAGAAATCGCATCGGAATTAAATACAAAAGGCGCAATGCCGCCTGAAGTACAAGAATAGAGACTCTTCTTACAGTCGGTGATTTGAGCATACCCTGTGAGACCAGTATTACTTTCTGATACACCACTGCAGGTTCAATGTATTCCCTGGACCTTCACATTGATGATGAAACACAGAAATCGCATCGGAATTAAATCCAAAGGGCACAAAGCCGTCATAAGTACAAGAATAGAGACTCTGCTTACAGTCGCTGCTTTGAGCATTCCCAGTGAGACCAGTATTACTTTCCGATTCACCACTGCGTGTTCAATTTATTCCTTGGACATTCACATTGACGATGAAACACAGAAATCGCATCTGAATTAAATACAAAAGGCGCAATGTCGCCTTAAGTACAATAATAGAGACTCTTCTTACAGTCGATGCTTTGAGCATTCCCTGTGAGAACAGTTATAGTTTCCGATACACCACTGCAGGTTCAATGTATTCCTTGGACCTACACCTTAACGATGAAACACAGATATCGCATCGTAATGAAATACAAAAGGTGCTATGCCGCCTTAAGTACAAGAATAGAGACTCTTCTTACAGTCGGTGCTTTGAGCATTCCCTGTGAGACCAGTATTAGTTTCTGATACACCACTGCAGGTTCATTGTATTCCTTGGACCTTCACATTGACGATGAAACACAGAAATCGCATCGGAATTAAATATAAAAAACCCAATGCCGCCTTAAGTACAAGAATAGAGACTCTTCTTACAGTCGGTGCTTAGAGCATTCCCTGTGAGACCAGTTTTAGTTTCTGATACACCACTGCAGGTTCAATGTATTGCTTGGACCTTCCCATTGACGATGAAACACAGAAATCGCATCGGAATTAAATACAAAAGGCGCAATGCCGCCTTAAGTACAAGAATAGAGACTCTTCTTACAGTCGGTGCTTTGAGCATACCCTGTGAGACCAGTATTACTTTCTGATACACCACTGCAGGTTCAATGTATTCCTTGGACCTTCACATTGATGATGAAACACAGAAATCGCATCGGAATTAAATCCAAAAGGCACAAAGCCGTCATAAGTACAAGAATAGAGACTCTGCTTACAGTCGCTGCTTTGAGCATTCCCAGTGAGACCAGTATTAGTTTCCGATTCACCACTGCGTGTTCAATTTATTCCTTGGACATTCACATTGACGATGAAACACAGAAATCGCATCTGAATTAAATACAAAAGGCGCAATGTCGCCTTAAGTACAATAATAGAGACTCTTCTTACAGTCGATGCTTTGAGCATTCCCTGTGAGAACAGTAATAGTTTCCGATACACCACTGCAGGTTCAATGTATTCCTTAGACCTACACATTAACGATGAAACACAGAAATCGCATCGTAATGAAATACAAAACGTGCTATGCCGCCTTAAGTACAAGAATAGAGACTCTTCTTACAGTCGGTGCTTTGAGCATTCCCTGTGAGACCAGTATTAGTTTCTGATACACCACTGCAGGTTCATTGTATTCCTTGGACCTTTACATTGACGATGAAACACAGTAATCACATCGGAATTAAATACAAAAGGCACAATGCTGTCTTAAGTACAAGAATAGAGACTCTTTTTACAGTCGGTGCCATGAGCATTCCCTGTGAGACCAGTATTAGTTTCTGATACACCACTGCAGGATCAATGTATTCCTTGGACCTTCACATTGACGATGAAACACAGAAATCGCATCGGAATTAAGTATAAAAAGCCCAATGCCGCCTTAAGTACAAGAATAGAGACTCTTCTTACAGTCGGTACTTTGAGCATTCCCTGTGAGACCAGTATTACTTTCTGATACACCACTGCAGGTTCAATGTATTGCTTGGACCTTCTCATTGACGATGAAACATAGAAATCGCATCGGAGTTTAATACAAAAGGCACAATGCCGCCTTAAGTGCTGGTTCAATGTATTCCTTGGACATTCACATTGATGATGATACACAGAAATCGAATCGGAATTAGATACAAAAGTCGCAATGCCGCCTTAAGTACAAGAATAGAGACTCTTCTTACAGTCGGTGTTTTGAGCAATCCCTGTGAGACCAGTATTAGTTTCCGATACACGACTGCAGGTTCAATGAATTCCTTGGACCTTCACATTGACGATGAAACACAGAAATTGCATCGGAATTAAATACAAAAGGCGCAATGCCGCCTTAATGACAAGAATAGAGACTCTTCTTACAGTCGGTGCTTTGAGCATTCCCTGTGAGACCAGTATTAGTTTCTGATACACCACTGCAGGTTCATTGTATTCCTTGGACCTTCACATTGACGATGAAACACAGAAATCGCATCGGAATTAAATATAAAGAACCCAATGCCGCCTTAAGTACAAGAATAGAGACTCTTCTTACAGTCGGTGCTTTGAGCATTCCCTGTGAGACCAGTTTTAGTTTCTGATACACCACTGCAGGTTCAATGTATTGCTTGGACCTTCCCATTGACGATGAAACACAGAAATCGCATCGGAATTAAATACAAAAGGCGCAATGCCGCCTGAAGTACAAGAATAGAGACTCTTCTTACAGTCGGTGCTTTGAGCATTCCCTGTGAGACCAGTATTAGTTTCTGATACACCACTGCAGGTTCATTGTATTCCTTGGACCTTCACATTGCCGATGAAACACAGAAATCGCATCGGAATTAAATATAAAAAACCCAATGCCGCCTTAAGTACAAGAATAGAGACTCTTCTTACAGTCGGTGCTTTGAGCATTCCCTGTGAGACCAGTTTTAGTTTCTGATACACCACTGCAGGTTCAATGTATTGCTTGGACCTTCCCATTGACGATGAAACACAGAAATCGCATCGGAATTAAATACAAAAGGCGCAATGCCGCCTTAAGTACAAGAATAGAGACTCTTCTTACAGTCGGTGCTTTGAGCATACCCTGTGAGACCAGTATTACTTTCTGATACACCACTGCAGGTTCAATGTATTCCTTGGACCTTCACATTGATGATGAAACACAGAAATCGCATCGGAATTAAATCCAAAATGCACAAAGCCGTCATAAGTACAAGAATAGAGACTCTGCTTACAGTCGCTGCTTTGAGCATTCCCAGTGAGACCAGTATTAGTTTCCGATTCACCACTGCGTGTTCAATTTATTCCTTGGACATTCACATTGACGATGAAACACAGAAATCGCATCTGAATTAAATACAAAAGGCGCAATGTCGCCTTAAGTACAATAATAGAGACTCTTCTTACAGTCGATGCTTTGAGCATTCCCTGTGAGAACAGTAATAGTTTCCGATACACCACTGCAGGTTCAATGTATTCCTTGGACCTACACATTAACGATGAAACACAGAAATCGCATCGGAATTAATTACAAAAGGCGCAATGCCACTTTAAGTACAAGAATAGAGACTTTTCCTACTGTCGATGCTTTGAGCATTCCCTGAGAGACTAGTTTTAGTTTCCGATACACCACTGCAGGTTCAATGTATTCCTTGGACCTTCACATTGACGATGAAACACAGAAATCGCATCGGAATGAAATACAAAAGGCGCAATGCCGCCTTAAGTACAAGAATAGAGACTCTTCTTACAGTCGATGCTTTGAGCATTCCCTGTGAGACCAGTATTAGTTTCTGATACACCACTGCAGGTTCTATGTATTCCTTGGACCTTCACATTGACGATGAAACATAGAAATCGCATCGGAGTTTAATACAAAAGGCACAATGCCGCCTTAAGTGCTGGTTCAATGTATTCCTTGGACCTTCACATTGACGATGATACACAGAAATCGAATCGGAATTAGATACAAAAGTCGCAATGCCGCCTTAAGTACAAGAATAGAGACTCTTCTTACAGTCGGTGTTTTGAGCAATCCCTGTGAGACCAGTATTAGTTTCCGATACACGACTGCAGGTTCAATGAATTCCTTGGACCTTCACATTGACGATGAAACACAGAAATTGCGTCGGAATTAAATACAAAAGGCGCAATGCCGCCTTAATGACAAGAATAGAGACTCTTCTTACAGTCGGTGCTTTGAGCATTCCCTGTGAGACCAGTATTAGTTTCCGATACACAACTGCAGGTTCAATGTATTCCTTGGACCTTCACATTGACGATGAAACACAGAAATCGCATCGGAATTAATTACAAAAGGCGCAATGCCACTTTAAGTACAAGAATAGAGACTTTTCCTACTGTCGATGCTTTGAGCATTCCCTGAGAGACTAGTATTAGTTTCCGATAAACCACTGCAGGTTCAATGTATTCCTTGGACCTTCACATTGATGATGAAACACAGAAATCGCATCGGAATGAAATACAAATGGCGCAATGCCGCCTTAAGTACAAGAATAGAGACTCTTCTTACAGTCGATGCTTTGAGCATTCCCTGTGAGACCAGTATTAGTTTCTGATACACCACTGCAGGTTCAATGTATTCCTTGGACCTTCACATTGACGATGAAACATAGAAATCGCATCGGAGTTTAATACAAAAGGCACAATGCCGCTTTAAGTGCTGGTTCAATGTATTCCTTGGACCTTCACATTGACGATGATACACAGAAATCGCATCGGAGTTAAATACAAATGGCACAATGCCGCCTGAAGTACAAGAATAGAGACTCTTCTTACTGTCGGTGATTTGAGCATTTCCTGTGAGACCAGTATTAGTTTCTGATACACCACTGCAGGTTCAATGTATTCCTTCTACCTTCACATTGACGATGAAACACAGAAATCGCTTCGAAATTAAATACACAAGATACACTGACGTCATAAGTACAAGAATAGCGACTCTTCTTACAGTCGGTGTTTTGAGCATTCCCTGTGAGACCAGTCTTAGTTTCCGATACACCACTGCAGGTACAATGTATTCCTTGGACCTTCACATTGACGATAAAACACAGAAATCGAATCGGAATTAGATACAAAAGTCGCAATGCCGCCTTAAGTACAAGAATAGAGACTCTTCTTACAGTCGGTGTTTTGAGCAATCCCTGTGAGACCAGTATTAGTTTCCGATACACGACTGCAGGTTCAATGAATTCCTTGGACCTTCACATTGACGATGATACACAGAAATTGCATCGGAATTAAATACAAAAGGCGCAATGCCGCCTTAATGACAAGAATAGAGACTCTTCTTACAGTCGGTGCTTTGAGCATTCCCTGTGAGACCAGTATTAGTTTCCGATACACAACTGCAGGTTCATTGTATTCCTTGGACCTTCACATTGACGATGAAACACAGAAATCGCATCGGAATTAAATACAAGCGGCACAATGCCGCCTTAAGTACAAGAATAGAAAATCTTCTTACAGTCGGTGTTTTGAGCATTCCCTGTGAAACCAGTATTAGTTTCCGATACAACACTGTGCGTTTAATGTATTCCATGGACCTTCACATTGACGATGAAACACAGAAATCGCATCGAAATTAAATTCAAAAGGCACTATGCCGTCTTAAGTACAAGAATAGAGACTCTTCTTACAGTCGGTGCTTTGAGCATTCCCTTTGAGACCAGTATTAGTTTCCTGATACACCACTGCTGGTTCAATGTATTCCTTGGACCTTCACATTGACGATGAAAGACAGAAATCGCATCGGAATTAAATACAAAAGGCGCAATGCCGCCTTAAGTACAAGAATAGAGACTCTTCTTACAGTCGGTGCTTTGAGCATTCCCTGTGAGACCAGTATTAGTTTCTGATAAACCACTGCAGGTTCATTGTATTCCTTGGACCTTCACATTGACGATGAAACACAGAAATCGCATCGGAATTAAATGCAAAAGGCACAATGCTGTCTTAAGTACAAGAATAGAGGCTCTTTTTACAGTCGGTGCCATGAGCATTCCCAGTGAGACCAGTATTAGTTTTCGATACACCACTGCAGGATCAATGTATTCCTTGGACATTCACATTGACGATGAAACACAGAAATCGCATCTGAATTAAATACAAAAGTCGCAATGCCGCCTTAAGTACAATAATAGAGACTCTTCTTACAGTCGGTGCTTTGAGCATTCCCTGTGAGACCAGTATTAGTTTCTGAAACACCACTGTAGGTTCAATGTATTCCTTGGACCTTCACATTGACGATGAAACACAGATATCGCATCGGAGTTAAATACAAAAGGCACAATGCCGCTTTAAGTACAAGAATAGAGACTCTTCTTACAGTCGGTGCTTTGAGCATTCCCTGTGAGACCAGTATTAGTTTGCGATACACCACTGCAGGTTCAATGTATTCCTTGGACCTTCACACTGACGATGAAACACAGAAATCGCATCGGAGCTAAATACAAAAGCCACAATGCCGCCTTAAGTACAAGAATTGAGACTCTTCTTACTGTCGGTGCTTTGAGCATTCCCTGTGACACCAGTATTAGGTTCCCATACACCACTGCAGGTTCAATGTATTCCTTGGACCTTCACATTGACGATAAAACACAGAAATCGCATCGGAATTAAATACAAAAGGCGCAATGCCGCCTTAAGTACAATAATAGGGACTCTTCTTACAGTCGATGCTTTGAGCATTCCCTGTGAGACCAGTATTAGTTTCCGATACACCACTGCAGGTTCAATGTGTTCCTTGGACCTTCACATTGACGATGAAACACAGAAATCGCATCGTAATTAAATACAAAAGGCGCAATGCCGCCTGAAGTACAAGAAAAGAGACTCTTCTTACAGTCGGTGCTTTGAGCATTCCCTGTGAGACCAGTATTAGTTTCTGATACACCACTGCATTTTCATTGTATTCCTTGGACCTTCACATTGACGATGAAACACAGAAATCGCATCGGAATTAAATACAAAAGGCACAATGCTGTCTTAAGTACAAGAATAGAGACTCTTTTTACAGTCGGTGCCATGAGCATTCCCTGTGAGACCAGTATTAGTTTCTGATACACCACTGCAGGAACAATGTATTCCTTGGACCTTCACATTGACGATGAAACACAGAAATCGCATCGGAATTAAATATAAAAAGCCCAATGCCGCCTTAAGTACAAGAATAGAGACTCTTCTTACAGTCGGTGCTTTGAGCATTCCCTGTGAGACCAGTATTACTTTCTGATACACCACTGCAGGTTCAATGTATTGCATGGACCTTCTCATTGACGATGAAACACAGAAATCGCATCGGAATTAATTACAAAAGTCGCAATGCCACCTTAAGTACAAGAATAGAGACTCTTCCTACTGTCGGCGCTTTGAGCATTCCCTGTGAGACCAGTATTAATTTCTGATACACCACTGCAGGTTCAATGTATTCCTTGGACCTTCACATTGACGATGAAACACAGAAATCGCATCGGAATTAACTACAAAAGGCGCAATGCTACTTTAAGTACAAGAATAGAGACTCTTCCTACTGTCGATGCTTTGAGCATTCCCTGTGAGACCAGTATTAGTTTCTGGTACATCACTGCAGGTTCAATGTATTCCTTGGACCTTCACATTGACTATGAAAGACGAAATCGCATCGGAGTTAAATACAAAAGGCACAATGCCGCCTTAAGTACAAAAATAAAGATTCTTCTTACTGTCGGTACTTTGAGCATTTCCTGTGAGACCAGTATTAGTTTCCGATACACCACTGCAGGTTCAATGTATTCCTTGGACCTTCACATTGACGATGAAACACAGAAATCGCATCGGAATGAAATACAAAAGGCGCAATGCCGCCTTAAGTACAAGAATAGAGACTTTTCTTACAGTCGATGCTTTGAGCATTCCCTGTGAGACCAGTATTAGTTTCTGATACACCACTGCAGGTTCAATATATTCCTTGGACCTTCACATTGACGATGAAACATAGAAATCGCATCGGAGTTAAATACAAAAGGCACAATGCCGCCTTAAGTGCTGGTTCAATGTATTCCTTGGACCTTCACATTGACGATGATACACAGAAACCGCATCGGAATTAAATACAAAAAGCGCAATGCCGCCTTAAGTACAAGAATAGAGACTCTTCTTACAGTCGGTGCTTTCAGCATACCCTGTGAGACCAGTATTACTTTCTGATACACCACTGCAGGTTCAATGTATTCCTTGGACCTTCACATTGATGATGAAACACAGAAATCGCATCGGAATTAAATCCAAAAGGCACAAAGCCGTCATAAGTACAAGAATAGAGACTCTTCTTACAGTCGGTGCTTTGAGCATTCCCAGTGAGACCAGTATTACTTTCTGATACACCACTGCAGGTTCAATTTATTCCTTGGACATTCACATTGACGATGAAACACAGAAATCGCATCTGAATTAAATACAAAAGGCGCAATGCCGCCTTAAGTACAGTAATAGAGACTCTTCTTACAGTCGATGCTTTGAGCATTCCCTGTGAGACCAGTAATAGTTTCCGATACACCACTGCAGGTTCAATGTATTCCTTGGACCTTCACATTGACAATGAAACACAGAAATCGCATCGTAATGAAATACAAAAGGCGCAATGCCGCCTTAAGCACAAGAATAGAGACTCTTCATACAGTCGGTGCTTTGAGCATTCCCTGTGACACCAGTATTAGTTTCTGATACACCACTGCAGGTTCATTGTATTCCTTGGACCTTCACATTGACGATGAAACACAGTAATCGCATCGGAATTAAATACAAAAGGCACAATGCTGTCTTAAGTACAAGAATAGAGACTCTTTTTACAGTCGGTGCCATGAGCATTCCCTGTGAGACCAGTATTAGTTTCTGATACACCACTGCAGGAACAATGTATTCCTTGGACCTTCACATTGACGATGAAACACAGAAATCGCATCGGAATTAAATATAAAAAGCCCAATGCCGCCTTAAGTACAAGAATAGAGACTCTTCTTACAGTCGGTGCTTTGAGCATTCCCTGTGAGACCAGTTTTACTTTCTGATACACCACTGCAGGTTCAATGTATTGCATGGACCTTCTCATTGACGATGAAACACAGAAATCGCATCGGAATTAATTACAAAAGTCGCAATGCCACCTTAAGTACAAGAATAGAGACTCTTCCTACTGTCGGTGCTTTGAGCATTCCCTGTGAGACCAGTATTAATTTCTGATACACCACTGCAGGTTCAATGTATTCCTTGGACCTTCACATTGACGATGAAACACAGAAATCGCATCGGAATTAAATACAAACGGCACAATGCCGCCTTAAGTACAAGAATAGAAAATCTTCTTACAGTCGGTGTTTTGAGCATTCCCTGTGAGACCAGTATTAGTTTCCGATACACCACTGCAAGTTCAATGTATTCCTTGGACCCTCACATTGACGATGAAACACAGAAATCGCATCGGAATTAATTACAAAAGGCGCAATGCTACTTTAAGTACAAGAATACAGACTCTTCCTACTGTCGATGCTTTGAGCATTCCCTGTGAGACCAGTATTAGTTTCTGGTACATCACTGCAGGTTCAATGTATTCCTTGGACCTTCACATTGACTATGAAACACGAAATCGCATCGGAGTTAAATACAAAAGGCACAATGCCGCCTTAAGTACAAAAATAGAGATTCTTCTTACTGTCGGTACTTTGAGCATTCCCTGTGAGACCAGTATTAGTTTCCGATACACCACTGCAGGTTCAATGTATTCCTTGGACCTTCACATTGACGATGAAACACAGAAATCGCATCGGAATGAAATACAAAAGGCGCAATGCCGCCTTAAGTACAAGAATAGAGACTTTTCTTACAGTCGATGCTTTGAGCATTCCCTGTGAGACCAGTATTAGTTTCTGATACACCACTGCAGGTTCAATATATTCCTTGGACCTTCACATTGACGATGAAACATAGAAATTGCATCGGAGTTAAATACAAAAGGCACAATGCCGCCTTAAGTGCTGGTTCAAGGTATTCCTTGGACCTTCACATTGACGATGATACACAGAAATCGCATCGGAGTTAAATACGAAAGGCACAATGCCGCCTGAAGTACAAGAATAGAGACTCTTCTTTTTGTCGGTGCTTTGAGCATTCCCTGTGAGACCAGTATTACTTCCTGATACACCACTGCATTTTCAATGTATTCCTTCTACCTTCATATTGACGATGAAACACAGAAATCGCTTCGAAATTAAATACACAAGGCACAATGACGTCATAAGTACAAGAATAGCGACTGTTCTTACAGTCGGTGTTTTGAGCATTCCCTGTGAGACCAGTATTAGTTTCCGATACACCACTGCAGGTACAATGTATTCCTTGGACCTTCACATTGACGATGAAACACAGAAATCGAATCGGAATTAGATACAAAAGGCGTAATGCCGCCTTAAGTACAAGAATAGAGACTCTTCTTACAGTCGGTGTTTTGAGCAATCCCTGTGAGACCAGTATTAGTTTCCGATACACGACTGCAGGTTCAATGAATTCCTTGGACCTTCACATTGACGATGAAACACAGAAATTGCATCCGAATTAAATACAAAACTCGCAATGCCGCCTTAAGTACAAGAATAGAGACTCTTCTTACAGTCGGTGCTTTGAGCATTCCCTGTGAGACCAGTATTAGTTTCCGATACACAACTGCAGGTTCATTGTATTCCTTGGACCTTCACATTGACGATGAAACACAGAAATCGCATCGGAATTAAATACAAAATGCGCAATGCCGCCTTAAGTACAAGAAAAGAGGCTCTTCTTAATGTCGGTGTTTTAAGCATTCCCTGTGAGACCAGTATTAGTTTCTGATACACCACTGCAGGTTCAATGTATTCCTTGGACCTTCACATTGACGATGAAACACAGAAATCGCATCGGAATTAAATACAAACGGCACAATGCCGCCTTAAGTACAAGAATAGAAAATCTTCTTACAGTCGGTGTTTTGAGCATTCCCTGTGACACCAGTATTAGTTTCCGATACAACACTGTACGTTTAATGTATTCCATGGACCTTCACATTGACGATGAAACACAGAAATCGCATCGGAATTAAATTCAAAAGGCACTAGGCCGTCTTAAGTACAAGAATAGAGACTCTTCTTACAGTCGGTGCTTTGAGCATTCCCTTTGAGACCAGTATTAGTTTCCGATACACCACTGCAGGTTCAATGTATTCGTTCGACCTTCACATTGACGATGAAAGACAGAAATCGAATCGGAATTAAATACAAAAGGCGCAATGCCGCCTTAAGTACAAGAATAGAGACTCTTCTTACAGTCGGTGCTTTGAGCAATCCCTGTGAGACCAGTATTAGTTTCTGATACACCACTGTAGGTTCAATGTATTCCTTGGACCTTTACATTGACGATGAAACACAGAAATCGCATCGGAATTAAATGCAAAAGGCACAATGCTGTATTAAGTACAAGAATAGAGGCTCTTTTTACAGTCGGTGCCATGAGCATTCCCTGTGAGACCAGTATTAGTTTCTGATACACCACTGCAGGTTCAATATATTGCTTGGACCTTCCCATTGACGATGAAACACAGAAATCTCATCGGAATTAAATACAAAATGCGCAATGCCGCCTTAAGTACAAGAATAGAGACTCTTCTTACAGTCGGTGCTTTGAGCATACCCTGTGGGACCAGTATTACATTCTGATACACCACTGCAGGTTCAATGTATTCCTTGGACCTTCACATTGATGATGAAACACAGAAATCGCATCGGAATTAAATCCAAAAGGCACAAAGCCGTCATAAGTACAAGAATAGAGACTCTTCTTACAGTCGGTGCTTTGAGCATTCCCAGTGAGACCAGTATTAGTTTCCGATACACCACTGCGTGTTCAATTTATTCCTTGGACATTCACATTGACGATGAAACACAGAAATCGCATCTGAATTAAATACAAAAGGCGCAATGCCGCCTTAAGTACAATAATAGAGACTCTTCTTACAGTCGATGCTTTGAGCATTCCCTGTGAGACCAGTAATAGTTTCCGATACACCACTGCAGGTTCAATGTATTCCTTGGACCTTCACATTGACAATGAAACATAGAAATCGCATCGTAATGAAATACAAAAGGCGCAATGCCGCCTTAAGCACAAGAATAGAGACTCTTCATACAGTCGGTGCTTTGAGCATTCGCTGTGAGACCAGTATTAGGTTCTGATACACCACTGCAGGTTCATTGTATTCCTTGGACCTTCACATTGACGATGAAACACAGTAATCGCATCGGAATTAAATACAAAAGGCACAATGCTGTCTTAAGTACAAGAATAGAGACTCTTTTTACAGTCGGTGCCATGAGCATTCCCTGTGAGACCAGTATTAGTTTCTGATACACCACTGCAGGAACAACGTATTCCTTGGACCTTCACATTGACGATGAAACACAGAAATCGCATCGGAATTAAATATAAAAAGCCCAATGCCGCCTTAAGTACAAGAATAGAGACTCTTCTTACAGTCGGTGCTTTGAGCATTCCCTCTGAGACCAGTATTACTTTCTGATACACCACTGCAGGTTCAGTGTATTGCATGGACCTTCTCATTGACGATGAAACACAGAAATCGCATCGGAATTAATTACAAAAGTCGCAATGCCACCTTAAGTACAAGAATAGAGACTCTTCCTACTGTCGGTGCTTTGAGCATTCCCTGTGAGACCAGTATTAATTTCTGATACACCACTGCAGGTTCAATGTATTCCTTGGACCTTCACATTGACGATGAAACACAGAAATCGCATCGGAATTAAATACAAACGGCACAATGCCGCCTTAAGTACAAGAATAGAAAATCTTCTTACAGTCGGTGTTTTGAGCATTCCCTGTGAGACCAGTATTAGTTTCCGATACACCACTGCAAGTTCAACGTATTCCTTGGACCTTCACATTGACGATGAAACACAGAAATCGCATCGGAATTAATTACAAAAGGCGCAATGCTACTTTAAGTACAAGAATAGAGACTCTTCCTACTGTCGATGCTTTGAGCATTCCCTGTGAGACCAGTATTAGTTTCTGGTACATCACTGCAGGTTCAATGTATTCCTTGGACCTTCACATTGACTATGAAACACGAAATCGCATCGGAGTTAAATACAAAAGGCACAATGCCGCCTTAAGTACAAAAATAAAGATTCTTCTTACTGTCGGTACTTTGAGCATTCCCTGTGAGACCAGTATTAGTTTCCGATACGCCACTGCAGGTTCAATGTATTCCTTGGACCTTCACATTGACGATGAAACACAGAAATCGCATCGGAATGAAATACAAAAGGCGCAATGCCGCCTTAAGTACAAGAATAGAGACTTTTCTTACAGTCGATGCTTTGAGCATTCCCTGTGAGACCAGTATTAGTTTCTGATACACCACTGCAGGTTCAATATATTCCTTGGACCTTCACATTGACGATGAAACATAGAAATCGCATCGGAGTTAAATACAAAAGGCACAATGCCGCCTTAAGTGCTGGTTCAATGTATTCCTTGGACCTTCACATTGACGATGATACACAGAAATCGCATCGGAGTTTAATACAAAACTCGCAATGCCGCCTTAAGTACAAGAATAGAGACTCTTTTTACAGTCGGTGCTTTGAGCATTCCCTGTGAGACCAGTATTAGTTTCCGATACACAACTGCAGGTTCATTGTATTCCTTGACCTTCACATTGACGATGAAACACAGAAATCGCATCGGAATTAAATACAAAAGGCGCAATGCCGCCTTAAGTACAAGAAAAGAGGCTCTTCTTAATGTCGGTGCTTTAAGCATTCCCTGTGAGACCAGTATTAGTTTCTGATACACCACTGCAGGTTCAATGTATTCCTTGGACCTTCACATTGACGATGAAACACAGAAATCGCATCGGAATTAAATACAAACGGCACAATGCCGCCTTAAGTACAAGAATAGAAAATCTTCTTACAGTCGGTGTTTTGAGCATTCCCTGTGACACCAGTATTAGTTTCCGATACAACACTGTACGTTTAATGTATTCCATGGACCTTCAGATTGACGATGAAACACAGAAATCGCATCGGAATTAAATTCAAAAGGCACTATGCCGTCTTAAGTACAAGAATAGAGACTCTTCTTACAGTCGGTGCTTTGAGCATTCCCTTTGAGACCAGTATTAGTTTCCGATACACCACTGCAGGTTCAATGTATTCCTTGGACCTTCACATTGACGATGAAAGACAGAAATCGCATCGGAATTAAATACAAAAGGCGCAATGCCGCCTTAAGTACAAGAATAGAGACTCTTCTTACAGTCGGTGCTTTGAGCAATCCCTGTGAGACCAGTATTAGTTTCTGATACACCACTGCAGGTTCATTGTATTCCTTGGACCTTCACATTGACGATGAAACACAGAAATCGCATCGGAATTAAATGCAAAAGGCACAATGCTGTATTAAGTACAAGAATAGAGGCTCTTTTTACAGTCGGTGCCATGAGCATTCCCAGTGAGACCAGTATTAGTTTCCGATACACCACTGCAGGTTCAATGTATTCCTTGGACCTTCACATTGACGATGAAACACAGATATCGCATCCGAGTTAAATACAATAGGCAGAATGCCGCTTTAAATACAAGAATAGAGACTCTTCTTACAGTCGGTGCTTTGAGCATACCCTGTGAGACCACTATTACTTTCTGATACACCACTGCAGGTTCAATGTATTCCTTGGACCTTTACATTGATGATGAAACACAGAAATCGCATCGGAATTAAATCCAAAAAGCACAAAGCCGTCACAAGTACAGGAATAGAGACTCTTCTTACAGTCGGTGCTTTGAGCATTCCCAGTGAGACCAGCATTAGTTTCCGATACACCACTGCGTGTTCAATTTATTCCTTGGACCTTCACATTGACGATGAAACACAGAAATCGCATGTGAATTAAATACAAAAGGCGCAATGCCGCCTTAAGTACAATAATAGAGACTCTTCATACAGTCGATGTTTTGAGCTTTCCCTGTGAGACCAGTAATAGTTTCCGATACACCACTGCAGGTTCAATGTATTCCTCGGACCTTCACATTGACAATGAAACACAGAGATCGCATCGTAATGAAATACAAAAGGCGCAATGCCGCCTTAAGTACAAGAATAGAGACTCTTCTTACAGTCGGTGCTTTGTGCATTCCCTGTGAGACCAGTATTAGTTTCTGATACACCACTGCAGGTTCATTGTATTCCTTGGACCTTCACATTGACGATGAAACGCAGTAATCGCATCGGAATTAAATACAAAAGGCACAATGCTGTCTTAAGTACAAGAATAGAGACTCTTTTTACAGTCGGTGCCATGAGCATTCCCTGTGAGACCAGTATTAGTTTCTGATACACCACTGAGGATCAATGTATTCCTTGGACCTTCACATTGACGATGAAACACAGAGATCGCATCGTAATGAAATACAAAAGGCGCAATGCCGCCTTAAGTACAAGAATAGAGACTCTTCTTACAGTCGGTGCTTTGAGCATTCCCTGTGAGACCAGTATTACTTTCTGATACACCACTGCAGGTTCAATGTATTGCATGGACCTTCACATTGACGATGAAACACAGAAATCGCATCGGAATGAAATACAAAAGGCGCAATGCCGCCTTAAGTACAAGAATAGAGACTCCTCTTACAGTCGATGCTTTGAGCATTCCCTGTAAGACCAGTATTAGTTTCTGATACACCGCTGCAGGTTCAATGTATTCCTTGGACCTTCACATTGACGATGAAACATAGAAATCGCATCGGAGTTAAATACAAAAGGCACAATGCCGCCTGAAGTACAAGAATAGAGACTCTTCTTTTTGTCGGTGCTTTGAGCATTCCCTGTGAGACCAGTATTAGTTCCTGATAAACCACTGCATTTTCAATGTATATCTTCTACCTTCACATTGACGATGAAACACAGAAATCGCTTCGAAATTAAATACACAAGGCACAATGACGTCATAAGTACAAGAATAGCGACTGTTCTTACAGTCGGTGTTTTGAGCATTCCCTGTGAGACCAGTATTAGTTTCCGATACACCACTGCAGGTACAATGTAGTCCTTGGACCTTCACATTGACGATGAAACACAGAAATCGCATCGGAGTTAAATACAAAAGGCACAATGCCGCCTTAAGTACAAAAATAAAGATTCTTCTTACTGTCGGTACTTTGAGCATTCCCTGTGAGACCAGTATTAGTTTCCGATACACCACTGCAGGTTCAATGTATTCCTTGGACCTTTACATTGACGATGAAACACAGAAATCGCATCGGAATGAAATACAAAAGGCGCAATGCCGCCTTAAGTACAAGAATAGAGACTTTTCTTACAGTCGATGCTTTGAGCATTCCCTGTGAGACCAGTATTAGTTTCTGATACACCACTGCAGGTTCAATATATTCCTTGGACCTTCACATTGACGATGAAACATAGAAATCGCATCGGAGTTAAATACAAAAGGCACAATGCCGCCTTAAGTGCTGGTTCAATGTATTCCTTGGACCTTCACATTGACGATGATACACAGAAATCGCATCGGAGTTTAATACAAAACTCGCAATGCCGCCTTAAGTACAAGAATAGAGACTCTTTTTACAGTCGGTGCTTTGAGCATTCCCTGTGAGACCAGTATTAGTTTCCGATACACAACTGCAGGTTCATTGTATTCCTTGACCTTCACATTGACGATGAAACACAGAAATCGCATCGGAATTAAATACAAAAGGCGCAATGCCGCCTTAAGTACAAGAAAAGAGGCTCTTCTTAATGTCGGTGCTTTAAGCATTCCCTGTGAGACCAGTATTAGTTTCTGATACACCACTGCAGGTTCAATGTATTCCTTGGACCTTCACATTGACGATGAAACACAGAAATCGCATCGGAATTAAATACAAACGGCACAATGCCGCCTTAAGTACAAGAATAGAAAATCTTCTTACAGTCGGTGTTTTGAGCATTCCCTGTGACACCAGTATTAGTTTCCGATACAACACTGTACGTTTAATGTATTCCATGGACCTTCACATTGACGATGAAACACAGAAATCGCATCGGAATTAAATTCAAAAGGCACTATGCCGTCTTAAGTACAAGAATAGAGACTCTTCTTACAGTCGGTGCTTTGAGCATTCCCTTTGAGACCAGTATTAGTTTCCGATACACCACTGCAGGTTCAATGTATTCCTTGGACCTTCACATTGACGATGAAAGACAGAAATCGCATCGGAATTAAATACAAAAGGCGCAATGCCGCCTTAAGTACAAGAATAGAGACTCTTCTTACAGTCGGTGCTTTGAGCAATCCCTGTGAGACCAGTATTAGTTTCTGATACACCACTGCAGGTTCATTGTATTCCTTGGACCTTCACATTGACGATGAAACACAGAAATCGCATCGGAATTAAATGCAAAAGGCACAATGCTGTATTAAGTACAAGAATAGAGGCTCTTTTTACAGTCGGTGCCATGAGCATTCCCAGTGAGACCAGTATTAGTTTCCGATACACCACTGCAGGTTCAATGTATTCCTTGGACCTTCACATTGACGATGAAACACAGATATCGCATCCGAGTTAAATACAATAGGCAGAATGCCGCTTTAAATACAAGAATAGAGACTCTTCTTACAGTCGGTGCTTTGAGCATACCCTGTGAGACCAGTATTACTTTCTGATACACCACTGCAGGTTCAATGTATTCCTTGGACCTTTACATTGATGATGAAACACAGAAATCGCATCGGAATTAAATCCAAAAAGCACAAAGCCGTCACAAGTACAGGAATAGAGACTCTTCTTACAGTCGGTGCTTTGAGCATTCCCAGTGAGACCAGTATTAGTTTCCGATACACCACTGCGTGTTCAATTTATTCCTTGGACCTTCACATTGACGATGAAACACAGAAATCGCATCTGAATTAAATACAAAAGGCGCAATGCCGCCTTAAGTACAATAATAGAGACTCTTCATACAGTCGATGTTTTGAGCTTTCCCTGTGAGACCAGTAATAGTTTCCGATACACCACTGCAGGTTCAATGTATTCCTCGGACCTTCACATTGACAATGAAACACAGAGATCGCATCGTAATGAAATACAAAAGGCGCAATGCCGCCTTAAGTACAAGAATAGAGACTCTTCTTACAGTCGGTGCTTTGTGCATTCCCTGTGAGACCAGTATTAGTTTCTGATACACCACTGCAGGTTCATTGTATTCCTTGGACCTTCACATTGACGATGAAACGCAGTAATCGCATCGGAATTAAATACAAAAGGCACAATGCTGTCTTAAGTACAAGAATAGAGACTCTTTTTACAGTCGGTGCCATGAGCATTCCCTGTGAGACCAGTATTAGTTTCTGATACACCACTGAGGATCAATGTATTCCTTGGACCTTCACATTGACGATGAAACACAGAGATCGCATCGTAATGAAATACAAAAGGCGCAATGCCGCCTTAAGTACAAGAATAGAGACTCTTCTTACAGTCGGTGCTTTGAGCATTCCCTGTGAGACCAGTATTACTTTCTGATACACCACTGCAGGTTCAATGTATTGCATGGACCTTCACATTGACGATGAAACACAGAAATCGCATCGGAATGAAATACAAAAGGCGCAATGCCGCCTTAAGTACAAGAATAGAGACTCCTCTTACAGTCGATGCTTTGAGCATTCCCTGTAAGACCAGTATTAGTTTCTGATACACCGCTGCAGGTTCAATGTATTCCTTGGACCTTCACATTGACGATGAAACATAGAAATCGCATCGGAGTTAAATACAAAAGGCACAATGCCGCCTGAAGTACAAGAATAGAGACTCTTCTTTTTGTCGGTGCTTTGAGCATTCCCTGTGAGACCAGTATTAGTTCCTGATAAACCACTGCATTTTCAATGTATATCTTCTACCTTCACATTGACGATGAAACACAGAAATCGCTTCGAAATTAAATACACAAGGCACAATGACGTCATAAGTACAAGAATAGCGACTGTTCTTACAGTCGGTGTTTTGAGCATTCCCTGTGAGACCAGTATTAGTTTCCGATACACCACTGCAGGTACAATGTAGTCCTTGGACCTTCACATTGACGATGAAACACAGAAATCGCATCGGAATTAAATCCAAAAGGCACAAAGCCGTCATAAGTACAAGAATAGAGACTCTTCTTATAGTCGGTGCTTTGAGCATTCCCAGTGAGACCAGTATTAGTTTCCGATACACCACTGCGTGTTCAATTTATTCCTTGGACATTCACATTGACGATGAAACACAGAAATCGCATCTGAATTAAATACAAAAGGCGCAATGCCGCCTTAAGTACAATAATAGAGACTCTTCTTACAGTCGATGCTTTGAGCATTCCCTGTGAGACCAGTAATAGTTTCCGATACACCACTGCAGGTTCAATGTATTCCTTGGACCTTAACATTGACAATGAAACACAGAAATCGCATCGTAATGAAATACAAAAGGCGCAATGCCGCCTTAAGTACAAGAATAGAGACTCTTCTTACAGTCGGTGCTTTGAGCATTCCCTGTGAGACCAGTATTAGTTTCTGATACACCACTGCAGGTTCAATGTATTCCTTGGACCTTCACATTGACGATGAAACACAGAAATCGCATCGGAATTAAATATAAAAAGCCCAATGCCGCCTTAAGTACAAGAATAGAGCCTCTTCTTATAGTCGGTGCTTTGAGCATTCCCTGTGAGACCAGTAATACTTTCTGATACACCACTGCAGGTTCAATGTATTGCATGGACCTTCTCATTGACGATGAAACACAGAAATCGCATCGGAATTAATTACAAAAGTCGCAATGCCACCTTAAGTACAAGAATAGAGACTCTTCCTACTGTCGGTGCTTTGAGCATTCCCTGTGAGACCAGTATTAATTTCTGATACACCACTGCAGGTTCTATGTATTCCTTGGACCTTCACATTGACGATGAAACACAGAAATCGCATCGGAATTAAATACAAACGGCACAATGCCGCCTTAAGTACAAGAATAGAAAATCTTCTTACAGTCGGTGTTTTGAGCATTCCCTGTGAGACCAGTATTAGTTTCCGATACACCACTGCAAGTTCAATGTATTCCTTGGACCTTGACATTGACGATGCAACACAGAAATCGCATCGGTATTAAATACAAAAGGCACAATGCCGCCATAAGTACAAGAATAGAGACTCTTCGTACAGTCGGTGCTTTGAGCATTCCCTGTGAGACCAGTATTAGCTTCCGATACTCCACTGCAGGTTCAATGTATTCCTTGGACCTTCACATTGACGATGAAACACAGAAATCGCATCGGAATTAATTACAAAAGGCGCAATGCTACTTTAAGTACAAGAATAGAGACTCTTCCTACTGTCGATGCTTTGAGCATTCCCTGTGAGACCAGTATTAGTTTCTGGTACATCACTGCAGGTTCAATGTATTCCTTGGACCTTCACATTGACTGTGAAACACGAAATCGCATCGGAGTTAAATACAAAAGGCACAATGCCGCCTTAAGTACAAAAATAAAGATTCTTCTTACTGTCGGAACTTTGAGGATTCCCTGTGAGACCAGTATTAGTTTCCGATACACCACTGCAGGTTAAATGTATTCCTTGGACCTTCACATTGACGATGAAACACAGAAATCGCATCGGAATGAAATACAAAAGGCGCAATGCCGCCTTAAGTACAAGAATAGAGACTCTTCTTACAGTCGATGCTTTGAGCATTCCCTGTGAGACCAGTATTAGTTTCTGATACACCACTGCAGGTTCAATATATTCCTTGGACCTTCACATTGACGATGAAACATAGAAATCGCATCGGAGTTAAATACAAAAGGCACAATGCCGCCTTAAGTGCTGGTTCAATGTATTCCTTGGACCTTCACATTGACGATGATACACAGAAATCGCATCGGAGTTAAATACAAAAGGCACAATGCCGCCTGAAGTACAAGAATAGAGACTCTTCTTTTTGTCGGTGCTTTGAGCATTCCCTGTGAGACCAGTATTAGTTCCTGATACACCACTGCATTTTCAATGTATTCCTTCTACCTTCACATTGACGATGAAACACAGAAATCGCTTCGAAATTAAATACACAAGGCACAATGACGTCATAAGTACAAGAATATCGACTGTTCTTACAGTCGGTGTTTTGACCATTCCCTGTGAGACCAGTATTAGTTTCCGATACACCACTGCAGGTACAATGTATTCCTTGGACCTTCACATTGACGATGAAACACAGAAATCGAATCGGAATTAGATACAAAAGGCGCAATGCCGCCTTAAGTACAAGAATAGAGACTCTTCTTACAGTCGGTGTTTTGAGCAATCCCTGTGAGACCAGTATTAGTTTCCGATACACGACTGCAGGATCAATGAATTCCTTGGACCTTCACATTGACGATGAAACACAGAAATTGCATCGGAATTAAATACAAAAGGCGCAATGCCGCCTTAAGTACAAGAATAGAGACTCTTCTTACAGTCGGTGCTTTAAGCATTCCCTGTGAGACCAGTATTAGTTTCTGATACACCACTGCAGGTTCAATGTATTCCTTGGACCTTCACATTGACGATGAAACACAGAAATCGCATCGGAATTAAATACAAACGGCACAATGCCGCCTTAAGTACAAGAATAGAAAATCTTCTTACCGTCGGTGTTTTGAGCATTCCCTGTGAGACCAGTATTAGTTTCCGATACAACACTGTACGGTTAATGTATTCCATGGACCTCACATTGACGATGAAACACAGAAATCGCATCGGAATTAAATTCAAAAGGCACTATGCCGTCTTAAGTACAAGAATAGAGACTCTTCTAACAGTCGGTGCTTTGAGCATTCCCTTTGAGACCAGTATTAGTTTCCGATACACCACTGCAGGTTCAATGTATTCCTTGGACCTTCACATTGACGATGAAAGACAGAAATCGCATCGGAATTAAATACAAAAGGCGCAATGCCGCCTTAAGTACAAGAATAGAGACTCTTCTTACAGTCGGTGCTTTGAGCATTCCCTGTGAGACCAGTATTAGTTTCCGATACACCACTGCGTGTTCAATTTATTCCTTGGACATTCACATTGACGATGAAACACAGAAATCGCATCTGAATTAAATACAAAAGGCGCAATGCCGCCTTAAGTACAATAATAGAGACTCTTCTTACAGTCGATGCTTTCAGCATTCCCTGTGAGACCAGTTATAGTTTCCGATACACCACTGCAGGTTCAATGTATTCCTTGGACCTTCACATTGACAATGAAACACAGAAATCGCATCGTAATGAAATACAAAAGGCGCAATGCCGCCTTAAGTACAAGAATAGAGACTCTTCTTACAGTCGGTGCTTTGAGCTTTCCCTGTGAGACCAGTATTAGTTTCTGATACACCACTGCAGGTTCATTGTATTCCTTGGACCTTCACATTGACGATGAAACACAGTAATCGCATCGGAATTAAATACAAAAGGCACAATGCTGTCTTAAGTACAAGAATAGAGACTCTTTTTACAGTCGGTGCCATGAGCATTCCCTGTGAGACCAGTATTAGTTTCTGATACACCACTGCAGGAACAATGTATTCCTTGGACCTTCACATTGACGATGAAACACAGATATCGCATCGGAATTAAATATAAAAAGCCCAATGCCGCCTTAAGTACAAGAATAGAGACCCTTCTTACAGTCGGTGCTTTGAGCATTCCCTGTGAGACCAGTATTACTTTCTGATACACCACTGCAGGTTCAATGTATTGCATGGACCTTCTCATTGACGATGAAACACAGAAATCGCATCGGAATTAATTACAAAAGTCGCAATGCCACCTTAAGTACAAGAATAGAGACTCTTCCTACTGTCGGTGCTTTGAGCATTCCCTGTGAGACCAGTATTAATTTCTGATACACCACTGCAGGTTCAATGTATTCCTTGGACTTTCACATTGACGATGAAACACAGAAATCGCATCGGAATTAAATACAAACGGCACAATGCCGCCTTAAGTACAAGAATAGAAAATCTTCTTACAGTCGGTGTTTTGAGCATTCCCTGTGAGACCAGTATTAGTTTCCGATACACCACTGCAAGTTCAATGTATTCCTTGGACCTTGACATTGACGATGCAACACAGAAATCGCATCGGTATTAAATACAAAAGGCACAATGCCGCCTTAAGTGCTGGTTCAATGTATTCCTTGGACCTTCACATTGACGATGATACACAGAAATCGCATCGGAGTTAAATACAAAAGGCACAATGCCGCCTGAAGTACAAGAATAGAGACTCTTCTTTTTGTCGGTGCTTTGAGCATTCCCTGTGAGACCAGTATTAGTTCCTGATAAACCACTGCATTTTCAATGTATTTCTTCTACCTTCACATTGACGATGAAACACAGAAATCGCATCGAAATTAAATACACAAGGCACAATGACGTCATAAGTACAAGAAAAGCGACTGTTCTTACAGTCGGTGTTTTGAGCATTCCCTGTCAGACAAGTATTAGTTTCCGATACACCACTGCAGGTACAATGTATTCCTTGGACCTTCACATTGACGATGAAACACAGAAATCGCATCGGAATTAAATCCAAGAGGCACAAAGCCGTCATAAGTACAAGAATAGAGACTCTTCTTACAGTCGGTGCTTTGAGCATTCCCAGTGAGACCAGTATTAGTTTCCGATACACCACTGCGTGTTCAATTTATTCCTTGGACATTCACATTGACGATGAAACACAGAAATCGCATCTGAATTAAATACAAAAGGCGCAATGCCGCCTTGAGTACAATAATAGAGACTCTTCTTACAGTCGATGCTTTGAGCATTCCCTGTGAGACCAGTATTAGTTTCCGATACACCACTGCAGGTTCAATGTATTCCTTGGACCTTAACATTGACAATGAAACACAGAAATCGCATCGTAATGAAATACAAAAGGCGCAATGCCGCCTTAAGTACAAGAATAGAGACTCCTCTTACAGTCGGTGCTTTGAGCATTCCCTGTGAGACCAGTATTAGTTTCTGATACACCACTGCAGGTTCAATGTATTCCTTGGACCTTCACATTGACGATGAAACACAGAAATCGCATCGGAATTAAATATAAAAAGCCCAATGCCGCCTTAAGTACAAGAATAGAGACTCTTCTTATAGTCGGTGCTTTGAGCATTCCCTGTGAGACCAGTATTACTTTCTGATACACCACTGCAGGTTCAATGTATTGCATGGACCTTCTCATTGACGATGAAACACAGAAATCGCATCGGAATTAATTACAAAAGTCGCAATGCCACCTTAAGTACAAGAATAGAGACTCTTCCTACTGTCGGTGCTTTGAGCATTCCCTGTGAGACCAGTATTAATTTCTGATACACCACTGCAGGTTCAATGTATTCCTTGGACCTTCACATTGACGATGAAACACAGAAATCGCATCGGAATTAAATACAAACGGCACAATGCCGCCTTAAGTACAAGAATAGAAAATCTTCTTACAGTCGGTGTTTTGAGCATTCCCTGTGAGACCAGTATTAGTACCCGATACACCACTGCAAGTTCAATGTATTCCTTGGACCTTGACATTGACGATGCAACACAGAAATCGCATCGGTATTAAATACAAAAGGCAGAATGCCGCCTTAAGTACAAGAATAGAGACTCTTCGTACAGTCGGTGCTTTGAGCATTCCCTGTGAGACCAGTATTAGCTTCCGATACTCCACTGCAGGTTCAATGTATTCCTTGGACCTTCACATTGACGATGAAACACAGAAATCGCATCGGAATTAATTACAAAAGGCGCAATGCTACTTTAAGTACAAGAATAGAGACTCTTCCTACTGTCGATGCTTTGAGCATTCCCTGTGAGACCAGTATTAGTTTCTGGTACATCACTGCAGGTTCAATGTATTCCTTGGACCTTCACATTGACTGTGAAACACGAAATCGCATCGGAGTTAAATACAAAAGGCACAATGACGCCTTAAGTACAAAAATAAAGATTCTTCTTACTGTCGGTACTTTGAGCATTCCCTGTGAGACCAGTATTAGTTTCCGATACACCACTGCAGGTACAATGTATTCCTTGGACCTTCACATTGACGATGAAACACAGAAATCGCATCGGAATGAAATACAAAAGGCGCAATGCCGCCTTAAGTACAAGAATAGAGACTCTTCTTACAGTCGATGCTTTGAGCATTCCCTGTGAGACCAGTATTAGTTTCTGATACACCACTGCAGGTTCAATATATTCCTTGGACCTTCACATTGACGATGAAACATAGAAATCGCATCGGAGTTAAATACAAAAGGCAAAATGCCGCCTTAAGTGCTGGTTCAATGTATTCCTTGGACCTTCACATTGACGATGATACACAGAAATCGCATCGGAGTTAAATACAAAAGGCACAATGCCGCCTGAAGTACAAGAATAGAGACTCTTCTTTTTGTCGGTGCTTTGAGCATTCCCTGTGAGACCAGTATTAGTTCCTGATACACCACTGCATTTTCAATGTATTCCTTCTACCTTCACATTGACGATGAAACACAGAAATCGCTTCGAAATTAAATACACAAGGCACAATGACGTCATAAGTACAAGAATAGCGACTGTTCTTACAGTCGGTGTTTTGAGCATTCCCTGTGAGACCAGTATTAGTTTCCGATACACCACTGCAGGTACAATGTATTCCTTGGACCTTCACATTGACGATGAAACACAGAAATCGAATCGGAATTAGATACAAAAGGCGCAATGCCGCCTTAAGTACAGGAATAGAGACTCTTCTTACAGTCGGTGTTTTGAGCAATCCCTGTGAGACCAGTATTAGTTTCCGATACACGACTGCAGGTTCAATGAATTCCGTGGACCTTCACATTGACGATGAAACACAGAAATTGCATCGGAATTAAATAAAAAAGGCGCAATGCCGCCTTAAGTACAAGAATAGAGACTCTTCTTACAGTCGGTGCTTTGAGCATTCCCTGTGAGACCAGTATTAGTTTCCGATACACAACTGCAGGTTCATTGTATTCCTTGGACCTTCACATTGACGATGAAACACAGAAATCGCATCGGAATTAAATACAAAAGGCGCAATGCCGCCTTAAGTACAAGAAAAGAGGCTCTTCTTACAGTCGATGCTTTAAGCATTCCCTGTGAGACCAGTATTAGTTTCTGATACACCACTGCAGGTTCAATGTATTCCTTGGACCTTCACATTGACGATGAAACACATAAATCGCATCGGAATTAAATACAAACGGCACAATGCCGCCTTAAGTACAAGAATAGAAAATCTTCTTACAGTCGGTGTTTTGAGCATTCCCTGTGAGACCAGTATTAGTTTCCGATACAACACTGTACGGTTAATGTATTCCATGGACCTTCACATTGACGATGAAACACAGAAATCGCATCGGAATTAAATTCAAAAGGCACTATGCCGTCTTAAGTACAAGAATAGAGACTCTTCTTACAGTCGGTGCTTTGAGCATTCCCTTTGAGACCAGTATTAGTTTCCGATACACCACTGCAGGTTCAATGTATTCCTTGGACCTTCACATTGACGATGAAAGACAGAAATCGCATCGGAATTAAATACAAAAGGCGCAATGCCGCCTTATGTACAAGAATAGAGACTCTTCTTACAGTCGGTGCTTTGAGCATTCCCTGTGAGACCAGTATTAGTTTCCGATACACCACTGCGTGTTCAATTTATTCCTTGGACATTCACATTGACGATGAAACACAGAAATCGCATCTGAATTAAATACAAAAGGCGCAATGCCGCATTAAGTACAATAATAGAGACTCTTCTTACAGTCGATGCTTTGAGCATTCCCTGTGAGACCAGTAATAGTTTCCGATACACCACTGCAGGTTCAATGTATTCCTTGGACCTTCACATTGACAATGAAACTTAGAAATCGCATCGTAATGAAATACAAAAGGCGCAATGCCGCCTTAAGTACAAGAATAGAGACTCTTCTTACAGTCGGTGCTTTGAGCATTCCCTGTGAGACCAGTATTAGTTTCTGATACACCACTGCAGGTTCATTGTATTCCTTGGACCTTCACATTGACAATGAAACACAGTAATCGCATCGGAATTAAATACAAAAGGCACAATGCTGTCTTAAGTACAAGAATACAGACTCTTTTTACAGTCGGTGCCATGAGCATTCCCTGTGAGACCAGTATTAGTTTCTGATACACCACTGCAGGAACAATGTATTCCTTGGACCTTCACATTGACGATGAAACACAGAAATCGCATCGGAATTAAATATAAAAAGCCCAATGCCGCCTTAAGTACAAGAATAGAGACCCTTCTTACAATCGGTGCTTTGAGCATTCCCTGTGAGACCAGTATTACTTTCTGATACATCACTGCAGGTTCAATGTATTGCATGGACCTTCTCATTGACGATGAAACACAGAAATCGCATCGGAATTAATTACAAAAGTCGCAATGCCACCTTAAGTACAAGAATAGAGACTCTTCCTACTGTCGGTGCTTTGAGCATTCCCTGTGAGACCAGTATTAATTTCTGATACACCACTGCAGGTTCAATGTATTCCTTGGACCTTCACATTGACGATGAAACACAGAAATCGCATCGGAATTAAATACAAACGGCACAATGCCGCCTTAAGTACAAGAATAGAAAATCTTCTTACAGTCGGTGTTTTGAGCATTCCCTGTGAGACCAGTATTAGTTTCCGATACACCACTGCAAGTTCAATGTATTCCTTGGACCTTGACATTGACGATGCAACACAGAAATCGCATCGGTATTAAATACAAAAGGCACAATGCCGCCTTAAGTACAAGAATAGAGACTCTTCGTACAGTCGGTGTTTTGAGCATTCCCTGTGAGACCAGTATTAGCTTCCGATACTCCACTGCAGGTTCAATGTATTCCTTGGACCTTCACATTGACGATGAAACACAGAAATCGCATCGGAATTAATTACAAAAGGCGCAATGCTACTTTAAGTACAAGAATAGAGACTCTTCCTACTGTCGATGCTTTGAGCATTCCCTGTGAGACCAGTATTAGTTTCTGGTACATCACTGCAGGTTCAATGTATTCCTTGGACCTTCACATTGACTGTGAAACACGAAATCGCATCGGAGTTAAATACAAAAGGCACAATGCCGCCTTAAGTACAAAAATAAAGATTCTTCTTACTGTCGGTACTTTGAGCATTCCCTGTGAGACCAGTATTAGTTTCCGATACACCACTGCAGGTTCAATGTAATCCTTGGACCTTCACATTGACGATGAAACACAGATATCGCATCGGAATGAAATACAAAAGGCGCAATGCCGCCTTAAGTACAAGAATAGAGACTCTTCTTACAGTCGATGCTTTGAGCATTCCCTGTGAGACCAGTATTAGTTTCTGATACACCACTGCAGGTTCAATATATTCCTTGGACCTTCACATTGACGATGAAACATAGAAATCGCATCGGAGTTAAATACAAAAGGCACAATGCCGCCTTAAGTGCTGGTTCAATGTATTCCTTGGACCTTCACATTGACGATGATACACAGAAATCGCATCGGAGTTAAATACAAAAGGCACAATGCCGCCTGATGTACAAGAATAGAGACTCTTCTTTTTGTCGGTGCTTTGAGCATTCCCTGTGAGACCGGTATTAGTTCCTGATACACCACTGCATTTTCAATGTATTCCTTCTACCTTCACATTGACGATGAAACACAGAAATCGCTTCGAAATTAAATACACAAGGCACAATGACGTCATAAGTACAAGAATAGCGACTGTTCTTACAGTCGGTGTTTTGAGCATTCCCTGTGAGACCAGTATTAGTTTCCGATACACGACTGCAGGTTCAATGAATTCCTTGGACCTTCACATTGACGATGAAACACAGAAATTGCATCGGAATTAAATACAAAAGGCGCAATGCCGCCTTAAGTACAAGAATAGAGACTCTTCTTACAGTCGGTGCTTTGAGCATTCCCTGTGAGACCAGTATTAGTTTCCGATACACAACTGCAGGTTCATTGTATTCCTTGGACCTTCACATTGACGATGAAACACAGAAATCGCATCGGAATTAAATACAAAAGGCGCAATGCCGCCTTAAGTCCAAGAAAAGAGGCTCTTCTTACAGTCGGTGCTTTAAGCATTCCCTGTGAGACCAGTATTAGTTTCTGATACACCACTGCAGGTTCAATGTATTCCTTGGACCTTCACATTGACGATGAAACACAGAAATCGCATCGGAATTAAATACAATCTGCACAATGCCGCCTTAAGTACAAGAATAGAAAATCTTCTTACAGTCGGTGTTATGAGCATTCCCTGTGAGACCAGTATTAGTTTCCGATACAACACTGTACGTTTAATGTATTCCATGGTCCTTCACATTGACGATGAAACACAGAAATCGCATCGGAATTAAATTCAAAAGGCACTATGCCGTCTTAAGTACAAGAATAGAGACTCTTCTTACAGTCGGTGCTTTGAGCATTCCCTTTGAGACCAGTATTAGTTTCCGATACACCACTGCAGGTTCAATGTATTCCTTGGACCTTCACATTGACGATGAAAGACAGAAATCGCATCGGAATTAAATACAAAAGGCGCAATGCCGCCTTAAGTACAAGAATAGAGACTCTTCTTACAGTCGGTGCTTTGAGCATTCCCTGTGAGACCAGTATTAGTTTCTGATACACCACTGCAGGTTCATTGTATTCCTTGGAATTTCACATTGACGATGAAACACAGAAATCGCATCGGAATTAAATGCAAAATGCACAATGCTGTATTAAGTACAAGAATAGAGGCTCTTTTTACAGTCGGTGCCATGAGCATTCCCAGTGAGACCAGTATCAGTTTCCGATACACCACTGCAGGTTCAATGTATTCCTTGGACCTTCACATTGACGATGAAACACAGATATCGCATCGGAGTTAAATACAAAAGGCAGAATGCCGCTTTAAATACAAGAATAGAGACTCTTCTTACAGTCAGTGCTTTGAGCATACCCTGTGAGACCAGTATTACTTTCTGATACACCACTGCAGGTTTAATGTATTCCTTGTACCTTCACATTGATGATGTAACACAGAAATCGCATCGGAATTAAATCCAAAAAGCACAAAGCCGTCATAAGTACAGGAATAGAGACTCTTCTTACAGTCGGTGCTTTGAGCATTCCCAGTGAGACCAGTATTAGTTTCCGATACACCACTGCGTGTTCAATTTATTCCTTGGACCTTCACATTGACGATGAAACACAGAAATCGCATCTGAATTAAATACAAAAGGCGCAATGCCGCCTTAAGTACAATAATAGAGACTCTTCATACAGTCGATGCTTTGAGCATTCCCTGTGAGACCAGTAATAGTTTCCGATACACCACTGCAGGTTGAATGTATTCCTTGGACCTTCACATTGACAATGAAACACAGAAATCGCATCGTAATGAAATACAAAAGGCGCAATGCCGCCTTAAGTACAAGAATAGAGACTCTTCTTACAGTCGGTGCTTTGAGCATTCCCTGTGAGACCAGTATTAGTTTCTGATACACCACTGCAGGTTCATTGTATTCCTTGGACCTTCACATTGACGATGAAACGCAGTAATCGCATCGGAATTAAATACAAAAGGCACAATGCTGTCTTAAGTACAAGAATAGAGACTCTTTTTACAGTCGGTGCCATGAGCATTCCCTGTGAGACCAGTATTAGTTTCTGATACACCACTGCCGGATCAATGTATTCCTTGGACCTTCACATTGACAATGAAACACAGAAATCGCATCGTAATGAAATACAAAAGGCGCAATGCCGCCTTAAGTACAAGAATAGAGACTCTTCTTACAGTCGGTGTTTTGAGCATTCCCTGTGAGACCAGTATTAGTTTCCGATACACCACCGCAGGTTCAATGTATTCCTTGGACCTTGACATTGACGATGCAACACAGAAATCGCATCGGTATTAAATACAAAAGGCACAATGCCGCCTTAAGTACAAGAATAGAGACTCTTCTTACAGTCGGTGCTTTGAGCATTCCCTGTGAGACCAGTATTAGCTTCCGATACTCCACTGCAGGTTCAATGTATTCCTTGGACCTTCACATTGACGATGAAACACAGAAATCGCATCGGAATTAAATACAAAAGGCGCAATGCTACTTTAAGTACAAGAATAGAGACTCTTCCTACCGTCGATGCTTTGAGCATTCCCTGTGAGACCAGTATTAGTTTCTGATACACCGCTGCAGGTTCAATGTATTCCTTGGACCTTCACATTGACGATGAAACATAGAAATCGCATCGGAGTTAAATACAAAAGGCACAATGCCGCCTTAAGTGCTGGTTCAATGTATTCCTTGGACCTTCACATTGACGATGATACACAGAAATCGCATAGGAGTTAAATACAAAAGGCACAATGCCGCCTGAAGTACAAGAATAGAGACTCTTCGTTTTGTCGGTGCTTTGAGCATTCCCTGTGAGACCAGTATTAGTTCCTGATACACCACTGCATTTTCAATGTATTCCTTCTACCTTCACATTGACGATGAAACACAGAAATCGCTTCGAAATTAAATACACAAGGCACAATGACGTCATATGTACAAGAATAGCGACTGTTCTTACAGTCGGTGTTTTGAGCATTCCCTGTGAGACCAGTATTAGTTTCCGATACACCACTGCAGGTACAATGTATTCCTTGGACCTTCACATTGACGATGAAACACAGAAATCGAATCGGAATTAGATACAAAAGGCGCAATGCCGCCTTAAGTACAAGAATAGAGACTCTTCTTACAGTCGGTGTTTTGAGCAATCCCTGTGAGACCAGTATTAGTTTTCGATACACGACTACAGGTTCAATGAATTTCTTGGACCTTCACATTGACGATGAAACACAGAAATTGCATCGGAATTAAATACAAAAGGCGCAATGCCGCCTTAAGTACAAGAATAGAGACTCTTCTTACAGTCGGTGCTTTGAGCATTCCCTGTGAGACCAGTATTAGTTTCCGATACACAACTGCAGGTTCATTGTATTCCTTGGACCTTCACATTGACGGTGAAACACAGAAATCGCATCGGAATTAAATACAAAAGGCGCAATGCCGCCTTAAGTACAAGAAAAGAGGCTCTTCTTACAGTCGGTGCTTTAAGCATTCCCTGTGAGACCAGTATTAGTTTCTGATACACCACTGCAGGTTCAATGTATTCCTTCTACCTTCACATTGACGATGAAACACAGAAATCGCTTCGAAATTAAATAGACAAGGCACAATGACGTCATATGTACAAGAATAGCGACTGTTCTTACAGTCGGTGTTTTGAGCATTCCCTGTGAGACCAGTATTAGTTTCCGATACACCACTGCAGGTACAATGTATTCCTTGGACCTTCACATTGACGATGAAACACAGAAATCGAATCGGAATTAGATACAAAAGGCGCAATGCCGCCTTAAGTACAAGAATAGAGACTCTTCTTACAGTCGGTGTTTTGAGCAATCCCTGTGAGACCAGTATTAGTTTCCGATACACGACTGCAGGTTCAATGAATTCCTTGGACCTTCACATTGACGATGAAACACAGAAATTGCATCGGAATTAAATACAAAAGGCGCAATGCCGCCTTAAGTACGAGAATAGAGACTCTTCTTACAGTCGGTGCTTTGAGCATTCCCTGTGAGACCAGTAGTAGTTTCCGATACACAACTGCTGGTTCATTCTATTCCTTGGACCTTCACATTGACGATGAAACACAGAAATCGCATCGGAATTAAATACAGAAGGCGCAATGCCGCCTTAAGTACAAGAATAGAGGCTCTTCTTACAGTCGGTGTTTTGAGCATTCCCTGTGAGACCAGTATTAGTTTCCGATACAACACTGTACGTTTAATGTATTCCATGGACCTTCACATTGACGATGAAACACAGAAATCGCATCGGAATTATATTCAAAAGGCACTATGCCGTCTTAAGTACAAGAATAGAGACTCTTCTTACAGTCGGTGCTTTGAGCATTCCCTTTGAGACCAGTATTAGTTTCCGATACACCACTGCAGGTTCAATGTATTCCTTGGACCTTCACATTGACGATGAAAGACAGAAATCGCATCGGAATTAAATACAAAAGGCGCAATGCCTCCTTAAGTACAAGAATAGAGGCTCTTCTTACAGTCGGTGCTTTGAGCATTCCCTGTGAGACCAGTATTAGTTTCTGATACACCACTGCAGGTTCATTGTATTCCTTGGACCTTCACATTGACGATGAAACACAGAAATCGCAACGGAATTAAATGCAAAAGGCACAATGCTGTCATAAGTACAAGAATAGAGGCCCTTTTTACAGTCGGTGCCGTGAGCATTCCCAGTGAGACCAGTATTAGTTTCCGTTACACCACTGCAGGATCAATGTATTCCTTGGACATTCACATTGACGATGAAACACAGAAATCGCATCTGAATTAAATACAAAAGGCGCAATGCCACCTTAAGTACAATAATAGAGACTCTTCTTAAAGTCGGTGCTTTGAGCATTCCCTGTGAGACCAGTATTAGTTTCTGATACACCACTGTAGGTTCAATGTATTCCTTGGACCTTCACTTTGACGATGAAACACAGATATGGCATCGGAGTGAAATGCAAAAGGCACAATGCCGCTTTAAGTACAAGAATAGAGACTCTACTTACTGTCGGTGCTTTGAGCATTCCCTGTGAGACCAGTATTAGTTTCCGATACACCACTGCAGGTTCAATGTATTCCTTGGACCTTCACATTGACGATGAAACACAGAAATCGCATCGGAGTTAAATACAAAAGCCACAATGCCGCCTTAAGTACAAGAATTGAGACTCTTCTTACTGTCGGTGCTTTGAGCATTCCCTGTGACACCAGTATTAGGTTCCCATACACCACTGCAGGTTCAATGTATTCCTTGGACCTTCACATTGACGATAAAACACAGAAATCGCATCGGAATTAAATACAAAAGGCGCAATGCCGCCTGAAGTACAAGAATAGAGACTCTTCTTACAGTCGGTGCTCTGAGCATTCCCTGTGAGACCAGTATTAGTTTCAGATACACCACTGCAGGTTCATTGTATTCCATGGACCTTCACATTGACGATGAAACACAGAAATCGCTTCGCAATTAAATACAAAAGGCACAATGCTGTCTTAAGTACAAGAATAGAGACTCTTTTTAAAGTCGGTGCCATGAGCATTCCCTGTGTGACCAGTATTAGTTTCCGATACACCACTGCAGGATCAATGTATTCTTTGGACCTTCACATTGACGATGAAACACAGAAATCGCATCGGAATTAAATATAAAAAGCGCAATGCCGCCTTAAGTACAAGAATAGAGACTCTTCTTACAGTCGGTGCTTTGAGCATTCCCTGTGAGACCAGTATTAGTTTCTGATACGCCACTCCAGGTTCAATGTATTGCATGGACCTTCCCATTGACGATGAAACACAGAAATCGCATCGGAATTAAATACAAAAGGCGCAATGCCACCTTAAGTACAATAATAGAGACTCTTCTTACAGTCGATGCTTTGAGCATTCCCTGTGAGACCAGTAATAGTTTCCGATACACCACTGCAGGTTCAATGTATTCCTTGGACCTTCACAATGACAATGAAACACAGAAATCGCATCGTAATGAAATACAAAAGGCGCAATGCCGCCTTAAGTACAAGAATAGAGACTCTTCTTACAGTCGGTGCTTTGAGCATTCCCTGTGAGACCAGTATTAGTTTCTGATACACCACTGCAGGTTCATTGTATTCCTTGGACCTTCACATTGACGATGAAACACAGTAATCGCATCGGAATTAAATACAAAAGGGACAATGCTGTCTTAAGTACAAGAATAGAGACTCTTTTTACAGTCGGTGCCATCAGCATTCCCTGTGAGACCAGTATTAGTTTCTGACACACCACTGCAGGATCAATGTATTCCTTGGACCTTCACATTGACGAAGAAACACAGAAATTGCATCGGAATTAAATATAAAAAGCCCAATGCCGCCTTAAGTACAAGAATAGAGACTCTTCTTACAGTCGGTGCTTTGAGCATTCCCTGTGAGACCAGTATTACTTTCTGAAACACCACTGCAGGTTCAATGTATTGCTTGGACCTTCTCATTGACGATGAAACACAGAAATCGCATCGGAATTAATTACAAAAGTCGCAATGCCACCTTAAGTACAAGAATAGAGACTCTTCCTACTGTCGGTGCTTTGAGCATTCCCTGTGAGACCAGTATTAATTTCTGATACACCACTGCAGGTTCAATGTATTCCTTGGACCTTCACATTGACGATGAAACACAGAAATCGCATCGGGATTAAATACAAACGGCACAATGCTGCCTTAAGTACAAGAATAGAAAATCTTCTTACAGTCGGTGTTTTGAGCATTCCCTGTTGAGACCAGTATTAGTTTCCGATACACCACTGCAGGTCCAATGTATTCCTTGGACCTTGACATTGACGATGCTACACAGCAATCGCATCGGTATTAAATACAAAAGGCACAATGCCGCCTTAAGTACAAGAATAGAGACTCCTCTTACAGTCGGTGCTTTGAGCATTCCCTGTGAGACCAGTATTAGCTTCCGATACTCCACTGCAGGTTCAATGTATTCCTTGGACCTTCACATTGACGATGAAACACAGAAATCGCATCGGAATTAATTACAAAAGACGCAATGCTACTTTAAGTACAAGAATAGAGACTCTTCCTACTGTCGATGCTTTGAGCATTCCCTGTGAGACCAGTATTGGTTTCTGGTACATCACTGCAGGTTAAATGTATTCCTTGGACCTTCACATTGACTATGAAACACGAAATCGCAACGGAGTTAAATACAAAAGGCACAATGCCGCTTTAAGTACAAGAATAAAGATTCTTCTTACTGTCGGTACTTTGAGCATTTCCTGTGAGACCAGTATTAGTTTCTGATACACCACTGCAGGTTCAATGTATTCCTTGGACCTTTACATTGACGATGAAACACAGAAATCGCATCGGAATGAAATACAAAAGGCGCAATGCCGACTTAAGTACAAGAATAGAGACTCTTCTTACAGTCGATGCTTTGAGCATTCCCTGTGAGACCAGTATTAGTTTCTGATACACCACTGCAGGTTCAATGTATTCCTCGGACCTTAACATTGACGATGAAACATAGAGATCGCATCGGAGTTAAATACAAAAGGCACAATGCCGCCTTAAGTGCTGGTTCAATGTATTCCTTGGACCTTCACATTGACGATGATACACAGAAATCGCATCGGAGTTAAATACAAAAGGCACAATGCCGCCTGAAGTACAAGAATAGAGACTCTTCTTACTGTTGGTGCTTTGAGCATTCCCTGTGAGACCAGTATTAGTTTCTGGTACACCACTGCAGGTTCAATGTATTCCTTCTACCTTCACATTGACGATGAGACACAGAAATCGCATCGGAATTAGATACAAAAGGCGCAATGCCGCCTTAAGTCAAGAATAGAGACTCTTCTTACAGTCGGTGTTTTGAGCAATCCCCGTGAGACCAGTATTAGTTTCCGATACACCACTGCAGGTTCAATGAATTTCTTGGACCTTCACATTGACGATGAAACACAGAAATTGCATCGGGATTAAATACAAAAGGCGCAATGCCGCCTTAAGTACAAGAATAGAGACTCTTCTTACTGTCGGTGCTTTGAGCATTCCCTGTGAGACCAGTATTAGTTTCCGATACACAACTGCAGGTTCATTGTATTCCTTGGACCTTCACATTGACGATGAAACACAGAAATCGCATCGGAATTAAATACAAAAGGCGCAATGCCGCCTTAAGTACAATAATAGGGACTCTTCTTACAGTCGATGCTTTGAGCATTCCCTGTGAGACCAGTATTCGTTTCCGATACACCACTGCAGGTTCAATGTGTTCCTTGGACCTTCACATTGGCGATGAAACACAGAAATCGCATCGTAATTAAATACAAAAGGCGCAATGCCGCCTGAAGTACAAGAATAGAGACTCTTCTTACAGTCGGTGCTTTGAGCATTCCCTGTGAGACCAGTATTAGTTTCAGATACACCACTGCAGGTTCATTGTATTCCATGGACCTTCACATTGACGATGAAACACAGAAATCGCTTCGGAATTAAATACAAAAGGCACAATGCTGTCTTAAGTACAAGAATAGAGACTCTTTTTAAAGTCGGTGCCATGAGCATTCCCTGTGTGACCAGTATTAGTTTCCGATACACCACTGCAGGATCAATGTATTCTTTGGACCTTCACATTGACGATGAAACACAGAAATCGCATCGGAATTAAATATAAAAAGCGCAATGCCGCCTTAAGTACAAGAATAGAGACTCTTCTTACAGTCGGTGCTTTGAGCATTCCCTGTGAGACCAGTATTAGTTTCTGATACGCCACTCCAGGTTCAATGTATTGCATGGACCTTCCCATTGACGATGAAACACAGAAATCGCATCGGAATTAAATACAAAAGGCGCAATGCCACCTTAAGTACAATAATAGAGACTCTTCTTACAGTCGATGCTTTGAGCATTCCCTGTGAGACCAGTAATAGTTTCCGATACACCACTGCAGGTTCAATGTATTCCTTGGACCTTTACAATGACAATGAAACACAGAAATCGCATCGTAATGAAATACAAAAGGCGCAATGCCGCCTTAAGTACAAGAATAGAGACTCTTCTTACAGTCGGTGCTTTGAGCATTCCCTGTGAGACCAGTATTAGTTTCTGATACACCACTGCAGGTTCATTGTATTCCTTGGACCTTCACATTGACGATGAAACACAGTAATCGCATCGGAATTAAATACAAAAGGGACAATGCTGTCTTAAGTACAAGAATAGAGACTCTTTTTACAGTCGGTGCCATCAGCATTCCCTGTGAGACCAGTATTAGTTTCTGACACACCACTGCAGGATCAATGTATTCCTTGGACCTTCACATTGACGAAGAAACACAGAAATTGCATCGGAATTAAATATAAAAAGCCCAATGCCGCCTTAAGTACAAGAATAGAGACTCTTCTTACAGTCGGTGCTTTGAGCATTCCCTGTGAGACCAGTATTACTTTCTGAAACACCACTGCAGGTTCAATGTATTGCTTGGACCTTCTCATTGACGATGAAACACAGAAATCGCATCGGAATTAATTACAAAAGTCGCAATGCCACCTTAAGTACAAGAATAGAGACTCTTCCTACTGTCGGTGCTTTGAGCATTCCCTGTGAGACCAGTATTAATTTCTGATACACCACTGCAGGTTCAATGTATTCCTTGGACCTTCACATTGACGATGAAACACAGAAATCGCATCGGGATTAAATACAAACGGCACAATGCTGCCTTAAGTACAAGAATAGAAAATCTTCTTACAGTCGGTGTTTTGAGCATTCCCTGTTGAGACCAGTATTAGTTTCCGATACACCACTGCAGGTTCAATGTATTCCTTGCACCTTGACATTGACGATGCTACACAGCAATCGCATCGGTATTAAATACAAAAGGCACAATGCCGCCTTAAGTACAAGAATAGAGACACCTCTTACAGTCGGTGCTTTGAGCATTCCCTGTGAGACCAGTATTAGCTTCCGATACTCCACTGCAGGTTCAATGTATTCCTTGGACCTTCACATTGACGATGAAACACAGAAATCGCATCGGAATTAATTACAAAAGACGCAATGCTACTTTAAGTACAAGAATAGAGACTCTTCCTACTGTCGATGCTTTGAGCATTCCCTGTGAGACCAGTATTGGTTTCTGGTACATCACTGCAGGTTAAATGTATTCCTTGGACCTTCACATTGACTATGAAACACGAAATCGCAACGGAGTTAAATACAAAAGGCACAATGCCGCTTTAAGTACAAGAATAAAGATTCTTCTTACTGTCGGTACTTTGAGCATTTCCTGTGAGACCAGTATTAGTTTCTGATACACCACTGCAGGTTCAATGTATTCCTTGGACCTTTACATTGACGATGAAACACAGAAATCGCATCGGAATGAAATACAAAAGGCGCAATGCCGCCTTAAGTACAAGAATAGAGACTCTTCTTACAGTCGATGCTTTGAGCATTCCCTGTGAGACCAGTATTAGTTTCTGATACACCACTGCTGGTTCAATGTATTCCTTGGACCTTAACATTGACGAAGAAACATAGAAATCGCATCGGAGTTAAATACAAAATACACAATGCCGCCTTAAGTGCTGGTTCAATGTATTCCTTGGACCTTCACATTGACGATGATACACAGAAATCGCATCGGAGTTAAATACAAAAGGCACAATGCCGCCTGAAGTACAAGAATAGAGACTCTTCTTACTGTTGGTGCTTTGAGCATTCCCTGTGAGACCAGTATTAGTTTCTGGTACACCACTGCAGGTTCTATGTATTCCTTCTACCTTCACATTGACGATGAGACACAGAAATCGCATCGGAATTAGATACAAAAGGCGCAATGCCGCCTTAAGTCAAGAATAGAGACTCTTCTTACAGTCGGTCTTTTGAGCAATCCCCGTGAGACCAGTATTAGTTTCCGATACACCACTGCAGGTTCAATGAATTCCTTGGACCTTCACATTGACGATGAAACACAGAAATTGCATCGGGATTAAATACAAAAGGCGCAATGCCGCCTTAAGTACAAGAATAGAGACTCTTCTTACAGTCGGTGCTTTGAGCATTCCCTGTGAGACCAGTATTAGTTTCCGATACACAACTGCAGGTTCATTGTATTCCTTGGACCTTCACATTGACGATGAAACACAGAAATCGCATCGGAATTAAATACAAAAGGCGCAATGCCGCCTTAAGTACAAGAATAGAGGCTCTTCTTACAGTCGGTGCTTTAAGCATTCCCTGTGAGACCAGTATTAGTTTCTGATACACCACTGCAGGTTCAATGTATTCCTTGGACCTTCACATTGACCATGAAACACAGAAATAGCATCGGAATTAAATACAAACGGCACAATGCCGCCTTAAGTACAAGAATAGAAAATCTTCTTACAGTCGGTTTTTTGAGCATTCCCTGTGAGACCAGTATTAGTTTCCGATACAACACTGTGGGTTTAATGTATTCCATGGACCTTCACATTGACGATGAAACACAGAAATCGCATCGGAATTAAATTCAAAAGGTACTATGCCGTCTTAAGTACAAGAATAGAGACTCTTCTTACAGTCGGTGCTTTGAGCATTCCCTTTGAGACCAGTATTAGTTTCCGATACACCACTGCAGGTTCAATGTTTTCCTTGGACCTTCACATTGACGATGAAAGACAGAAATCGCATCGGAATTAAATACAAAAGGCGCAATGCCACCTTAAGTACAAGAATAGAGACTCTTCTTACAGTCGGTGCTTTGAGCATTCCCTGTGAGACCAGTATTAGTTTCTGATACACCACTGCAGGTTCATTGTATTCCTTGGACCTTCACATTGACGATGAAACACAGAAATCGCATCGGAATTAAATGCAAAAGGCACAATGCTGTCTTAAGTACAGGAATAGAGGCTCTTTTTACAGTCGGTGCCATGAGCATTCCCAGTGAGACCAGTATTAGTTTCCGATACACCACTGCAGGATCAATGTATTCCTTGGACATTCACATTGACGATGAAACACAGAAATCGCATCTGAATTAAATACAAAAGGCGCAATGCCGCCTTAAGTACAATAAGAGAGACTCTTCTTACAGTCGGTGCTTTGAGCATTCCCTGTGAGACCAGTATTAGTTTCTGATACACCACTGCACGTTCAATGTATTCCTTGGACCTTCACATTGACGATGAAACACAGATATCGCATCGGAGTTAAATACAAAACACACAATGCCGCTTTAAGTACAAGAATAGAGACTCTTCTTACTGTCTGAGCTTTGAATATTCCCTGTGGGACCAGTATTAGTTTCCGATACACCACTGCACATTCAATGTATTCCTTGGACCTTCACATTGACGATGAAACACAGAAACCGCATCGGAGTTAAATACAAAAGGCACAATGCCGCCTTAAGTACAAGAATTGAGACTCTTCTTACTGTCGGTGCTTTGAGCATTCCCTGTGAGACCAGTATTAGGTTCCGATTCACCACTGCAGGTTCAATGTATTCCTTGGACCATCACATTGACGATGAAACACAGAAATCGCATCGGAGTTAACTACAAAAGGCGCAATGCCGCCTTAAGTACAAGAATAGAGACTCTTCTTACAGTCGGTGCTTTGAGCATACCCTGTGAGATTTCTGATACACCACTGCAGGTTCAATGTATTCCTTGTAGCTTCACATTGACGATGAAACACAGAAATCGCATCGGAATTAAATCCAAAAGGCACAATGCCGTCATAAGTACAAGAATAGAGACTCTTCTTACAGTCGGTGCTTTGAGCATTCCCAGTGAGACCAGTATTATTTTCCGATACACCACTGCGTGTTCAAATTATTCCTTGGACATTCACATTGACGATGAAACACAGAAATCGCATCTGAATTAAATACAAAAGGCGCAATGCCGCCTTAAGTACAATAAGAGAGACGCTTCTTACAGTCGGTGCTTTAAGCATTCCCTGTGAGACCAGTATTAGTTTCTGATACACCACTGCAAGTTCAATGTATTCCTTGGACCTTCACATTGACGATGAAACACAGATATCGCATCGGAGTTAAATACAAATGGCACAATGCCGCTTTAAGTACAAGAATAGAGACTCTTCTTACTGTCGGTGCTTTGAACATTCCCTGTGGGACCTGTATTAGTTTCCGATACACCACTGCAAATTCAATGTATTCCTTGGACCTTCACATTGACGATGAAACACAGAAATCGCATCGGAGTTAAATACAAAAGGCACAAGGCCGTCTTAAGTACAAGAATTGAGACTCTTCTTACTGTCGGTGCTTTGAGCATTCCCTGTGAGACCAGTATTAGGTTCCGATTCACCACTGCAGGTTCAATGTATTCCTTGGACCTTCACATTGACGATGAAACACAGAAATCGCATCGGAATTAAATACAAAAGGCGCAATGCCGCCTTAAGTACAAGAATAGAGACTCTTTTTACAGTCGGTGCTTTGAGCATACCCTGTGAGACCAGTATTACTTTCTGATACACCACTGCAGGTTCGTCGTATTCCTTGGACCTTCGCATTGACGATGAAACACAGAAATCGCATCGGAATTAAATACAAAAGGCACAATGCTGTCTTAAGTACAAGAATAGAGACTCTTTTTACAGTCGGTGCAATGAGCAATCCCTGTGAGACCAGTATTAGTTTCCGATACACAACTGCAGGATCAATGTATTCCTTGGACCTTCACATTGACGATGAAACACAGAAATCGCATCGGAATTAAATATAAAATTCCCAATGCCGCCTTAAGTACAAGAATAGAGACTCTTCTTACAGTCGGTCCTTTGAGCATTCCCTGTGAGACCAGTATTAGTTTCTGATACACCACTGCAGGTTCAATGTATTGCTTGGACCTTCACATTGACGATGAAACACAGAAATCGCATCGGAATTAATTACAAAAGGCGCAATGCCACCTTAAGTACAAGAATAGAGACTCTTCTTACTGTCGGTGCTTTGAGCATTCCCTGTGAGACCAGTATTAATTTCTGATACACCACTGCAGGTTCAATGTATTCCTTGGACCTTCACATTGACGATGAAACACAGAAATCGCAACGGAATTAAATACAAACGGCACAATGCCGCCTTAAGTACATGAATAGAAAATCTTCTTACAGTCGGTGTTTTGAGCATTCCCTGTGAGACCAGTATTAGTTTCCGATACACCTCTGCCGGTTCAATGTATCCCATGGACCTTCACATTGACGATGAAACACAGAAATCGCATCGGAATTAAATTCAAATGGCACTATGCCGTCTTAAGTACAAGAATAGGGACTCTTCTTACAGTCTGTGCTTTGAGCATTCCCTGTGAGACCAGTATTAGTTTCCGATACACAACTGCAGGTTCATTGTATCCCTTGGACCTTCACATTGACGATGAAACACAGAAATCGCATCGGAATTAAATACAAAAGGCGCAATGCCGCCTTATGTACAAGAATAGAGGCTCTTCTTACAGTCGGTGCTTTAAGCATTCCCTGTGAGACCAGTATTAGTTTCTGATACACCACTGCAGGTCCAATGTATTCCTTGTACCTTCACATTAACGATGAAACACAGAAATCTCATCGGAATTAAATACAAAAGGCGCAATGCCGCCATAAGTACAAGAATAGAGGCTCTTCTTACAGTCGGTGCTTTAAGCATTCCCTGTGAGACCAGTATTAGTTTCTGATACACCACTGCAGGTCCAATGTATTCCTTGTACCTTCACATTAACGATGAAACACAGAAATCGCATCGGAATTAAATAAAAAAGGCGCAATGCCGCCTTAAGTACAAGAATAGAGACTCTTCTTACAGTCGGTGCTTTGAGCATACCCTGTGAGACCAGTATTACTTTCTGATACACCACTGCAGGTTCAATGTATTCCTTGTACCTTCACATTGACGATGAAACACAGAAATCGCATCGGAATTAAATCCAAAAGGCACAATGCCGTCAGAAGGACAAGAATAGAGACTCTTCTTACAGTCAGTGCTTTGAGCACTCCCAGTGAGACCAGTATTAGTTTCCGATACACCACTGCGTGTTCAATTTATTCCTTGGACATTCACATTGACGATGAAACACAGAAGTCGCATCTGAGTTAAATACAAAAGGCGCAATGCCGCCTTAAGTACAATAATAGAGACTCGTCTTACAGTCGATGCTTTGAGCATTTCCTGTGAGACCAGTATTAGTTTCCGATAAACCACTGCAGGATCAATGTATTCCTTGGACCTTCACATTGACGATGAAACACAGAAATCTCATCGGAATTAAATACAAAAGGCGCAATGCCGCCTTAAGTACAAGAATAGAGGCTCTTCTTACAGTCGGTGCTTTAAGCATTCCCTGTGAGACCAGTATTAGTTTCTGATACACCACTGCAGGTCCAATGTATTCCTTGTACCTTCACATTAACGATGAAACACAGAAATCGCATCGGAATTAAAACCAAAAGGCACAATGCCGTCATAAGGACAAGAATAGAGACTCTTCTTACAGTCGGTGCTTTGAGCATACCCTGTGAGACGAGTATTACTTTCTGATACACCACTGCAGGTTCAATGTATTCCTTGTACCTTCACATTGACGATGAAACACAGAAATCGCATCGGAATTAAATCCAAAAGGCAAAATGCCGTCATAAGTACAAGAATAGAGGCTCTTCTTACAGTCGGTGCTTTGAGCATTCTCAGTGAGACCAGTATTAGTTTCCGATACACCACTGCGTGTTCAATTTATTCCTTGGACATTCACATTGACGATGAAACACAGAAATCGCATCTGAATTAAATACAAAAGGCGCAATGCCGCCTTAAGTACAATAATAGAGACTCTTCTTACAGTCGATGCTTTGAGCATTCCCTGTGAGACCAGTATTAGTTTCCGATACACCACTGCAGGTTCAATGTATATCTTGGACCTTCACATTGACGATGAAACACAGAAATCGCATCGGAATTAAATACAAAAGGCGCAATGCCGCCTTAAGTACAAGAATAGAGACTCTTCTTACAGTCGGTGCTTTGAGCATTCCCTGTGAGACCAGTATTAGTTTCTGATACACCACTGCAGGTTCAATGTATTCCTTGGACCTTCACATTGACGATGAAACACCGATATCGCATCTGAGTTAAATACAGATGGCACAATGCTGTCTTAAGTACAAGAATAGAGGCTCTTTTTACAGTCGGTGCATGAGCATTCCCAGTGAGACCAGTATTACTTTCTGATACACCACTGCAGGTTCAATGTATTCCTTGTACCTTCACATTGACGATGAAACACAGAAATCGCATCGGAATTAAATCCAAAAGGCAAAATGCCGTCATAAGTACAAGAATAGAGGCTCTTCTTACAGTCGGTGCTTTGAGCATTCCCAGTGAGACCAGTATTAGTTTCCGATACACCACTGCGTGTTCAATTTATTCCTTGGACATTCACATTGACGATGAAACACAGAAATCGCATCTGAATTAAATACAAAACGCGCAATGCCGCCTTAAGTACAAGAATAGAGACTCTTCTTACAGTCGGTGCTTTGAGCATTACCTGTGAGACCAGTATTAGTTTCTGATACACCACTGCAGGTTCAATGTATTCCTTGGACCTTCACATTGACGATGAAACACCGATATCGCATCGGAGTTATATACAAAAGGCACAATGCTGTCTTAAGTACAAGAATAGAGGCTCTTTTTACAGTCGGTGCCATGAGCATTCCAAGTGAGCCCAGTATTAGTTTCCGATACACCACTGCAGGATCAATGTATTCCTTGGACAATCACATTGACGATGAAACACAGATATCGCATCTGAATTAAATACAAAAGGCGCAATGCCGCCTTAATTACAATAAGAGAGACTCTTCTTACAGTCGGTGCTTTGAACACTCCCTGTGGGACCAGTATTAGTTTCCGATACACCACTGCAAATTCAATGTATTCCTGGGACCTTCAAATTGACGATGAAACACAGAAATCGCATCGGAGTTAAATACAAAAGGCACAATGCCGCTTTAAGTACAAGAATTGAGACTCTTCTTACTGTCGGTGCTTTGAGCATTCCCTGTGAGACCAGTATTAGGTTCCGATTCACCACTGCAGGTTCAATGTATTCCTTGGACCTTCACATTGACGATGAAACACAGAAATCGCATCGCAATTAAATACAAAAGTCGCAATGCCGCCTTAAGTACAAGAATAGACACTCTTCTTACAGTCGGTGCTATGAGCATACCCTGTGAGACCAGTATTACTTTCTGATACACCACTGCAGGTTCAATGTATTCCTTGTACCTTCACATTGACGATGAAACACAGAAATCGGATCGGAATTAAAACCAAAAGGCACAATGCCGTCATAAGTACAAGAATAGAGACTCTTCTTACAGTCGGTGCTTTGAGCATTCCCAGTGATACCAGTATTAGTTTCCGATACACCACTTCGTTTTCAATTTATTCCTTGGACATTCACATTGACGATGAAATACAGAAATCGCATCTGAATTAAATACAAAAGGCGCAATGCCGCCTTAAGTACAATAATAGAGACTCTTCTTACAGTCGATGCATTGAGCATTCCCTGTGAGACCAGTATTAGTTTCCGATACACCACTGCAGGTTCAATGTATTCCTTTTATCTTCACATTGACGATGAAAAAGAGAAATCGCATCGGAATTAAATACAAAATGCACAATGCCGCCTTAAGTACAAGAATTGAGACTTTTCTTACTGTCGGTGCTTTGAGCATTCCCTGTGAGACCAGTATTAGGTTCCGATTCACCACTGCATGTTCAATGTATTCCTTGGACCTTCACATTGACGATGAAACACAGAAATCGCATCGGAATTAAATACAAAAGGCGCAATGCCGCCTTAAGTACAAGAATAGACACTCTTCTTACAGTCGGTGCTTTGAGCATACCCTGTGAGACCAGTATTAGTTTCTGATACACCACTGCAGGTTCAATGTATTCCTTGTACCTTCACATTAACGATGAAACACAGAAATCGCATCGGAATTAAAACCAAAAGGCACAATGCCGTCATAAGGACAAGAATAGAGACTCTTCTTACAGTCGGTGCTTTGAGCATTCCCAGTGAGACCAGTATTAGTTTCCGATACACCACTGCCGGTTCAATGTATCCCATGGACCTTCACATTGACGATGAAATACAGAAATCGCATCGGAATTAAATCCAAAAGGCACAATGCCGTCATAAGGACAAGAATAGAGACTCTTCTTACAGTCGGTGCTTTGAGCATTCCCAGTGAGACCAGTATTAGTTTCCGATACACCACTGCGTGTTCAATTTATTCCTTGGACATTCACATTGATGGTGAAACACAGATATCGCATCGGAGTTGAATACAAAAGGCACAATGCTGTCTTAAGTACAAGAATAGAGGCTCTTTTTACAGTCGGTGCCATGAGGATTCCCAGTGAGACCAGTATTAGATTCCGATACACCACTGCGGGATCAATGTATTCCTTGGACCTTCACATTGACGATGAAACACAGAAATCGCATCGGAATTAAATAAAAAAGGCGCAATGCCGCCTTAAGTACAAGAATAGAGACTCTTCTTACAGTCGGTGCTTTGAGCATACCCTGTGAGACCAGTATTACTTTCTGATACACCACTGCAGGTTCAATGTATTCCTTGTACCTTCACATTGACGATGAAACACAGAAATCGCATCGGAATTAAATCCAAAAGGCACAATGCCGTCAGAAGGACAAGAATAGAGACTCTTCTTACAGTCAGTGCTTTGAGCACTCCCAGTGAGACCAGTATTAGTTTCCGATACACCACTGCGTGTCCAATTTATTCCTTGGACATTCACATTGACGATGAAACACAGAAGTCGCATCTGAGTTAAATACAAAAGGCGCAATGCCGCCTTAAGTACAATAATAGAGACTCGTCTTACAGTCGATGCTTTGAGCATTTCCTGTGAGACCAGTATTAGTTTCCGATAAACCACTGCAGGATCAATGTATTCCTTTGACCTTCACATTGACGATGAAACACAGAAATCGCATCGGAATTAAATACAAAAGGCGCAATGCCGCCTTAAGTACAAGAATAGAGGCTCTTCTTACAGTCGGTGCTTTAAGCATTCCCTGTGAGACCAGTATTAGTTTCTGATACACCACTGCAGGTTCAATGTATTCCTTGTACCTTCACATTAACGATGAAACACAGAAATCGCATCGGAATTAAAACCAAAAGGCACAATGCCGTCATAAGGACAAGAATAGAGACTCTTCTTACAGTCGGTGCTTTGAGCATACCCTGTGAGACGAGTATTACTTTCTGATACACCACTGCAGGTTCAATGTATTCCTTGTACCTTCACATTGACGATATAACACAGAAATCGCATCGGAATTAAATCCAAAAGGCAAAATGCCGTCATAAGTACAAGAATAGAGGCTCTTCTTACAGTCGGTGCTTTGAGCATTCTCAGTGAGACCTGTATTAGTTTCCGATACAGCACTGCGTGTTCAATTTATTCCTTGGACATTCACATTGACGATGAAACACAGAAATCGCATCTGAATTAAATACAAAAGGCGCAATGCCGCCTTAAGTACAATAATAGAGACTCTTCTTACGGTCGATGCTTTGAGCATTCCCTGTGAGACCAGTATTAGTTTCCGATACACCACTGCAGGTTCAATGTATTCCTTGGACCTTCACATTGACGATGAAACACAGAAATCGCATCGGAATTAAATACAAAAGGCGCAATGCCGCCTTAAGTACAAGAATAGAGACTCTTCTTACAGTCGGTGCTTTGAGCATTCCCTGTGAGACCAGTATTAGTTTCTGATACACCACTGCATGTTCAATGTATTCCTTGGACCTTCACATTGACGATGAAACACAGAAATCGCATCGGAATTAAATACAAAAGGCGCAATGCCGCCTTAAGTACAAGAATAGACACTCTTCTTACAGTCGGTGCTTTGAGCATTCCCTGTGAGACCAGTATTACTTTCTGATACACCACTGCAGGTTCAATGTATTCCTTGTACCTTCACATTGACGATGAAACACAGAAATCGCATCGGAATTAAATCCAAAAGGCAAAATGCCGTCATAAGTACAAGAATAGAGGCTCTTTTTACAGTCGGTGCCATGAGCATTCCCAGTGAGACCAGTATTAGTTTCCGATACACCACTGCAGGATCAATGTATTCCTTGGACATTCACATTGACGATGAAACACAGAAATCGCATCTGAATTAAATACAAAAGGCGCAATGCCGCCTTAAGTACAATAAGAGAGACTCTTCTTACAGTCGGTGCTTTGAACATTCCCTGTGGGACCAGTATTAGTTTCCGATACACCACTGCAAATTCAATGTATTCCTGGGACCTTCACACTGACGATGAAACACAGAAATCGCATCGGAGTTAAATACAAAAGGCACAATGCCGCCATAAGTACAAGAATTGAGACTTTTCTTACTGTCGGTGCTTTGAGCATTCCCTGTGAGACCAGTATTAGGTTCCGCTTCACCACTGCATGTTCAATGTATTCCTTGGACCTTCACATTGACGATGAAACACAGAAATCGCATCGGAATTAAATACAAAAGGCGCAATGCCGCCTTAAGTACAAGAATAGACACTCTTCTTACAGTCGGTGCTTTGAGCATACCCTGTGAGACCAGTATTAGTTTCTGATACACCACTGCATGTTCAATGTATTCCTTGGACCTTCACATTGACGATGAAACACAGAAGTCGCATCGGAATTAAAAACAAACGGCACAATGCCGCCTTAAGTACAAGAATAGAAAATATTCTTACAGTCGGTGTTTTGAGCATTCCCTGTGAGACCAGCATTAGTTTCCGATACACCACTGCAAATTCAATGTATTCCTGGGACCTTCACATTGACGATGAAACACAGAAATCGCATCGGAGTTAAATACAAAAGGCACAATGCCGTCATAAGTACAAGAATAGAGACTCTTCTTACAGTCGGTGCTTTGAGCATTCCCAGTGATACCAGTATTAGTTTCCGATACACCACTTCGTTTTCAATTTATTCCTTGGACATTCACATTGACGATGAAATACAGAAATCGCATCTGAATTAAATACAAAAGGCGCAATGCCGCCTTAAGTACAATAATAGAGACTCTTCTTACAGTCGATGCATTGAGCATTCCCTGTGAGACCAGTATTAGTTTCCGATACACCACTGCAGGTTCAATGTATTCCTTTTATCTTCACATTGACGATGAAAAAGAGAAATCGCATCGGAATTAAATACAAAATGCACAATGCCGCCTTAAGTACAAGAATTGAGACTTTTCTTACTGTCGGTGCTTTGAGCATTCCCTGTGAGACCAGTATTAGGTTCCGATTCACCACTGCATGTTCAATGTATTCCTTGGATCTTCACATTGACGATGAAACACAGAAATCGCATCGGAATTAAATACAAAAGGCGCAATGCCGCCTTAAGTACAAGAATAGACACTCTTCTTACAGTCGGTGCTTTGAGCATACCCTGTGAGACCAGTATTAGTTTCTGATACACCACTGCAGGTTCAATGTATTCCTTGGACCTTCACATTGACGATGAAACACAGAAGTCGCATCGGAATTAAAAACAAACGGCACAATGCCGCCTTAAGTACAAGAATAGAAAATATTCTTACAGTCGGTGTTTTGAGCATTCCCTGTGAGAAAAGCATTAGTTTCCGATACACCACTGCAAATTCAATGTATTCCTGGGACCTTCACATTGACGATGAAACACAGAAATCGCATCGGAGTTAAATACAAAAGGCACAATGCCGCCTTAAGTACAAGAATAGAGACTCTTCTTACAGTCGGTGCTTTGAGCATTCCCTGTGAGACCAGGATTAGGTTCCGATTCACCACGGCAGGTTCAATGTATTCCTTGGACCTTCACATTGACGATGAAACACAGAAATCGCATCGGAATTAAATACAAAAGGCGCAATGCCGCCTGAAGTACAAGAATAGAGACTCTTCTTACAGTCGGTGCTTTGAGCATACCCTGTGAGACGAGTATTACTTTCTGATACACCACTGCAGGTTCAATGTATTCCTTGTACCTTCACATTGACGATGAAACACAGAAATCGCATCGGAATTAAATCCAAAAGGCAAAATGCCGTCATAAGTACAAGAATAGAGGCTCTTCTTACAGTCGGTGCTTTGAGCATTCCCAGTGAGACCAGTATTAGTTTCCGATACACCACTGCGTGTTCAATTTTTTCCTTGGACATTCACATTGACGATGAAACACAGAAATCGCATCTGAATTAAATACAAAAGGCGCAATGCCGCCTTAAGTACAAGAATAGAGACTCTTCTTACAGTCGGTGCTTTGAGCATTCCCTGTGAGACCAGTATTAGTTTCTGATACACCACTGCAGGTTCAATGTATTCCTTGGACCTTCACATTGACGATGAAACACCGATATCGCATCGGAGTTAAATACAAAAGGCAGAATGCTGTCTTAAGTACAAGAATAGAGGCTCTTTTTACTGTCGGTGCCATGAGCATTCCAAGTGAGCCCAGTATTAGTTTCCGATACACCACTGCAGGATCAATGTATTCCTTGGACATTCACATTGACGATGAAACACAGATATCGCATCTAAATTAAATACAAAAGGCGCAATGCCGCCTTAATTACAATAAGAGAGACTCTTCTTACAGTCGGTGCTTTGAACATTCCCTGTGGGACCAGTATTAGTTTCCGATACACCACTGCAAATTCAATGTATTCCTGGGACCTTCAGATTGACGATGAAACACAGAAATCGCATCGGAGTTAAATACAAAAGGCACAATGCCGCCTTAAGTACAAGAATTGAGACTCTTCTTACTGTCGGTGCTTTGAGCATTCCCTGTGAGACCAGTATTAGGTTCCGATTCACCACTGCAGGTTCAATGTATTCCTTGGACCTTCACATTGACGATGAAACACAGAAATCGCATCGGAATTAAATACAAAAGTCGCAATGCCGCCTTAAGTACAAGAATAGACACTCTTCTTACAGTCGGTGCTTTGAGCATACCCTGTGAGACCAGTATTACTTTCTGATACACCACTGCAGGTTCAATGTATTCCTTGTACCTTCACATTGACGATGAAACACAGAAATCGGATCGGAATTAAAACCAAAAGGCACAATGCCGTCATAAGTACAAGAATAGAGACTCTTCTTACAGTCGGTGCTTTGAGCATTCCCAGTGATACCAGTATTAGTTTCCGATACACCACTTCGTTTTCAATTTATTCCTTGGACATTCACATTGACGATGAATTACAGAAATCGCATCTTAATTAAATACAAAAGGCGCAATGCCGCCTTAAGTACAATAATAGAGACTCTTCTTACAGTCGATGCATTGAGCATTCCCTGTGATACCAGTATTAGTTTCCGATACACCACTGCAGGTTCAATGTATTCCTTGGACCTTCACATTGACGATGAAACACAGAAATCGCATCGGAATTAAATACAAAAGGCGCAATGCCGCCTTAAGTACAAGAATAGAGACTCTTCATACAGTCGGTGCTTTGAGCATTCCCTGTGAGACCAGTATTAGTTTCTGATATACCACTGCAGGTTCGTTGTATTCCTTGGACCTTCACATTGACGATGAAACACAGAAATCGCATCGGAATTAAATACAAAAGGCACAATGCTGTCTTAAGTACAAGAATAGAGACTCTTTTTACAATCGCTGCCATGAGCATTCCCTGTGAGACCAGTATTAGTTTCCGATACACCACAGCAGGATCAATGTATTCGTTGGACCTTCACATTGACGATGAAACACAGAAATTGCATCGGAATTAAATATAAAAACCCCAATGCCGCCTTAGGTACAAGAATAGAGACTCTTCTTACAGTCGGTGCTTTGAGCATTCCCTGTGAGACAAGTATTAGTTTCTGATACACCACTGCAGGTTCAATGTATTGCTTGGACCTTCCCATTGACGATGAAACACAGAAATCGCATCGGAATTGATTACAAAAGGCGCAATGCCACCTTAAGTACAAGAATAGAGACTCTTCCTATTGTCGGTGCTTTGAGCATTCCCTGTGAGACCAGTATTAATTTCTGATACACCACTGCAGGTTCAATGTATTCCTTGGACCTTCACATTGACGATGAAACACAGAAATCGCATCGGAATTAAATACAAACGGCACAATGCCGCCTTAAGTACAAGAATAGAAAATCTTCTTACAGTCGGTGTTTTGAGCATTCCCTGTGAGACCAGTACTAGTTTCCGATACACCACTGCCGGTTCAATGTATTCCATGGACCTTCACATTGACGATGAAACACAGAAATCGCATCGGAATTTAATTCAAATGGCACTATGCCGTCTTAAGTACAAGAATAGAGACTCTTCTTACAGTCGGTGCTTTGAGCATTCCCTGTGAGACCAGTATTAGTTTCCGATACACAACTGGAGGTTCATTGTATTCCTTGGACCTTCGCATTGACGATGAAACACAGAAATCGCATTGGCATTAAATACAAAAGGCGCAATGCCGCCTTAAGTACAAGAAAAGAGGCTCTTCTTACAGTCGGTGCTTTAAGCATTCCCTGCGAGACCAGTATTAGTTTCTGATACACCACTGCAGGTTCAATGTATTCCTTGGACCTTCACATTGACGATGAAACACAGAAATCGCATCGGAATTAAATACAAACGGCACAATGCCCCCTTAAGTACAAGAATAGAAAATCTTCTTACAGTCGGTGTTTTGAGCATTCCCTGTGAGACCAGTATTAGTTTCCGATACACCACTGCAGGTTCAATGTATTCCTTGGAACTTCACATTGACGATGAAACACAGAAATCGCATCGGAATTAAATTCAAAAGGCACTATGCCGTCTTAGGATCAAGAATAGAGACTCTTCTTAAAGTCGGTGTTTGAGCATTCCCTGTGAGACCAGTATTAGTTTCCGATACACCACTGCAGGTTCAATGTATTCCGTGGACCTTGCCATTGACGATGAAACACAGAAATCGCATCGGTATTAAATACAGAAGGCACAATGCCGCCTTAAGTACAAGAATAAAGACTCTTCTTACTGTCGGTACTTTGAACATTCCCTGTGAGACCAGTATTAGTTTCCGATACACCACTGCAGGTTCAATGTTTCCTTGGACCTTCACATCGACGATGAAACACAGAAATCGCATCGGAATGAAATACAAAAGGCGCAATGCCGCCTTAAGTACAAGAATAGAGACTCTTCTTACAGTCGGTGCTTTGAGCATTCCCTGCGAGACCAGTATTAGTTTCTGATACACCACTGCAGGTTCAATGTATTCCTTGGACCTTCACATTGACGATGAAACATGGAAATCGCATCGGAGTTAAATACAAAAGGCACAATGCCGCCTTAAGTGCAGGTTCAATGTATTCCTTGAACCTTCACATTGACGATGATACACAGAAATCGCATCGGAGTTAGATACAAAAGGCACAATGCCGCCTTAAGTACAAGAATAGAGACTCTTCTTACTTTTGGTGCTTTGAGCATTCCCTGTGAGACCAGTATTAGATTCTGATACACCACGGCAGGTTCAATGTATTCCTTCTACCTTCACATTGACGATGAAACACAGAAATCGCATCGAAATTAAATACACAAGGCACAATGCCGTCATAAGTACAAGAATAGAGACTCTTCTTACAGTCGGTGTTTTGAGCATTCCCTGTGAGACCAGTATTTGTTTCCGATACACCACTGCACGTTCAATGTTTTCCTTTGACCTTCACATTGACGATGAAACACAGAAATCGCATCGGAAATAAATACAAAAGGCGCAATGCCGCCTTAAGTACAAGAAATGAGACTCTTCTTACAGTCGGTGCTTTGAGCATTCCCTGTGAGACCAGTATTAGTTTCCAATACACAACTGCAGGTTCACTGTATTCCTTGGACCTTCACATTGACGATGAAACACAGAAATCGCATCGGAATTAAATACAAAAGGCGCAATGCCGCCTTAAATACAAGAATAGAGACTCTACTTACAGTCGGTGTTTTGAGCATTCCCTGTGAGGCCAGTATTAGTTTCCGATACACCACTGCAGGTTCAATGAATTCCTTGGACCTTCACATTGACGATGAAACACAGAAATCGCATCGGAATTAAATACAAAAGGCGCAATGCCGCCTTAAGTACAAGAATAGAGGCTCTTCTTACAGTCGGTGCTTTAAGCATTCCCTGTGAGACCAGTATTAGTTTCTGATACACCACTGCAGGTTCAATGTATTCCTTGGACCTTCACATTGACGATGAAACACAGAAATCGCATCGGAATTATATACAAACGGTACAATGCCGCCTAGGGTAGCAGAGTACGTGTGGCGTGGACACGAGGTTTTTTTAGGTTAGATGGACCCCCCGTTGGGCGAAACGATATAATACCTGACGGCTTACCAGAGAGGACATTATCATCGTTGATAAAGAACGTCCGTCCTCAGTGACCAAAAACAGGAAAAGTTAACGTAATATTGGTAAACTGCAGGAGTATCCAGGGCAAGGTTCCTGAATTAGTATCTCTTATTGAAGGAAATAGTGCGCTTATAGTATTAGGAACGGAAAGTTGTTTAAAACCTGAAGTGAACAGTAACGAAATCCTAGACACAGAATGGAATATATACCGCAAGGATAGGATAAACGCCAATGGTGGAGGAGTATTTATAGCAGTAAAGAATTCAATAATATCCAGTGAAGTTATTAGCGAATGCGAATGTGAAATAATCTGGGTTAAGTTAAGTATCAAAGGTGGGTCAGATATGATAGTCGGATGCTTCTATAGACCACCTGCATCAGCAACCGTAGTAGTTGAGCGCCTCAGAGAGAACCTGCAGAACGTCGTGTAGAAGTTTCGTGGTCATACTATTGTAATAGGGGGAGACTTCAATCTACCAGGTATAGAATGGGATAGTCACACAATCAGAACTGGAGCCAGGGACAGAGACTCTTGTGACATTATCCTGACTGCCTTGTCCGAGAATTACTTCGAGCAGATAGTTAGAGAACCAACTCGTGAAGCTAACGTTTAAGACCTCATAGCAACAAATAGACCGGAACTTTTCGACTCCGTGAATGTAGAAGAGGGTATCAGTGATCATAAGTCAGTGGTTGCATCAATGACTACAAGTGTAATAAGAAATGCCAAGAAAGGAAGGAAAATATATTTGCTTAACAAGAGTGATAGGGCACAAATCGCAGAATATCTGAGTGACCACCATCAAACGTTCATTTCTGAGGAAGAGGATGTGGAACAAAAATGGAAAAAATTCAGAAACATCGTCCAGTACGCCTTAGATAAGTTCGTACCGACTAAGGTCCAAAGCGAGGGGAAAGATCCACCGTGGTATAACAATCATGTACGAAAGGTACTACGGAAACAAAGAAAGCTTCATCATAGGTTTAAGAGTAGTCGAATCATAGCTGATAAGGAAAAGCTGAACGAAGCGAAAAAGAGCGTAAAGAGAGCAATGAGAGAAGCATTCAACGAATTCGAACATAAAACATTGGCAAACAATCTAAACAAGAACCCTAAAAAGTTTTGGTCATATGTAAAATCGGTAAGCGGATCTAAATCCCCTATTCAGTCACTCGTTGACCACGATGGCACCGAAACAGAGGACGACCGAAGAAAGGCAGAAATACTGAATTCAGTGTTCCGAAACTGTTTCACTGCGGAAAATCGTAACACGGTCCCTGACTTCAGCCGTCGCACGGACGCCAAAATGGAAAATATTGAAATAAACGATATCGGAATTAAAAAACAACTGCTATCACTTAGTAGTGGAAAAGCATCCGGACCAGACGAGATACCCTTAAGATTCTACAGTGATTATGCTAAAGAACTTGCCCCCTTTCTATCAGCAATTTATCGTAGATCGCTGGAAGAACGTAAAGTACCTAGCGACTGGAAGAAAGCGCAGGTCGTTCCCATTTTCAAGAAGGGTCATAAATCAGATGCGAATAATTATAGGCCTATTTCGCTTACGTCAATCTGTTGTAGAATAATGGAACATGTTTTGTGTTCCCGTATTATGATGTTCTTAGATAATACAAATCTCCTTCATCATAACCAACATGGATTCCGCAAACAGAGGTCATGTGAAACTCAGCTCGCCCTATTTGCCCAAGAAATTCATAGTGCCGTAGACACTGGCGAGCAGATTGATGCCGTATTCCTGGACATCAGGAAGGCATTTGATACGGTTCCGCACTTACGTTTAGTGAAGAAAATACGAGCCTACGGAATATCGGACCAGATTTGTGATTGGATTCAGGATTTCCTAGAAGAATGAACACAACATGTCATTCTTAACGGTTCAAAATCTGCAGATGTAGAGGTAATTTCGGGAGTACCGCAGGGAAGCGTGATAGGACCTTTATTGTTTACAATATACATAAATGACTTAGTTGACAACATCGGTAGCTCCGTGAGGCTATTTGCAGATGACACGGTTGTCTACAAGAAAGTAGCAACATCAGAAGACTCGTACGTACGCCAGGAGGACCTGCAGAGGATTAATGCATGGTGCGACAGCTGGCAGCTTTCCCTAAACGTAGATAAATGTAATATAATGCGCATACATAGGGGCAGAAATCCATTCCAGTATGATTATGCCATAGGTGGTAAACCATTGGAAGCGGTAACGACCGTAAATTACTTAGGAGTTACTATCCGGAGCGATCTGAAGTGGAATGATCACATAAAACAAATAGTGGGAAAAGCAGGCGCCAGGTTGAGATTCATAGGAAGAATTCTAAGAAAATGTGACTCATCGACGAAAGAAGTAGCTTACAAAACGCTTGTTCGTCCGATTCTTGAGTATTGCTCATGAGTATGGGACCCTTACCAGGTTGGATTAATAGAAGAGATAGACATGATCCAGCGAAAAGCAGCGCGATTCGCCATGGGGACATTTAGTCAGCGCGAGAGCGTTACGGAGATGCTGAACAAGCTCCAGTGGCGGACACTTCAAGAAAGGCGTTACGCAATACGGAGAGGTTTATTATCGAAATTACGAGAGAGCACATTCCGGGAACAGATGGGCAACATATTACTACCGCCCACATATATCTCGCGTAATGATCACAACGAAAAATCCGAGAAATTAGAGCAAATACGGAGACTTAAAAGCAGTCGTTCTTCCCCCGCACAATTCGTGAATGGAACAGGGAAGGGGGGATCAGATAGTGGTACAATAAGTACCCTCCGCCACACACCGTAAGGTGGCTCGCGGAGTATAGATGTAGATATAGAAGTACAAGAATAGAAAATCTTCTTACAGTCGGTGTTTTGAGCATTCCCTGTGAGACCAGTATTAGATTCCGATACACCACTGCAGGTTCAATGTATTCCTTGGACCTTCACATTGACGAAGAAACACAGAAATCGCATCGGAATTAAATTCAAAAGGCACTATGCCGTCTTAAGAACAAAAATAGAGACTCTTCTTAAAGTCGGTGCTTTGAGCATTCCCTGTGAGACCAGTATTAGTTTCCGATACACCACTGCAGGTTCAATGTATTCCTTGGACCTTGACATTGACGATGAAACACAGAAATCGCATCGGTATTAAATACAAAAGGCACAATGCGTTCAATGTATTCCTTGGACCTTCACATTGACGATGAAACACAGAAATCGCATCGGAATTAATTACAAAAGGCGCAATGCCACCTTAAGTACAAGAATAGAGACTCTTCCTACTGTCGGTGCTTTGAGCATTCCCTGTGGGACCAGTATTAGATTCTGATACATCACTGCAGGTTCAATGTATTTCTTGGACCTTCACATTGACTATGAAACACAGAAATCGCCTCGGAGTTAAATACAAAAGGCACAATGCCGCCTTAAGTACAAGAATAAAGACTCTTCTTACTCTCGGTACTTTGAGCATTCCCTGTGAGACGAGTATTAGTTTCCGATACACCACTGCAGCTTCAATGTATTCCTTGGACCTTCACATTTCACGATGAAACACAGAAATCGCATCGGAATGAAATACAAAAGGCGCAATGCCGCCTTAAGTACAAGAATAGAGACTCTTCTTACAGTCGGTGCTTTGAGCATTCCCTGTGAGCCCAGTATTAGTTTCTGATACACCACTGCAGGTTCAATGTATTCCTTGGACTTTCACATTGACGATGAAACATAGAAATCGCATCGGAGTTAGATACAAAAGGCACAATGCCGCATAAAGTGCAGGTTCAATGTATTCCTTGGACCTTCACATTGACGATGATACACAGAAATCGCATCGGAGTTAAATACAAAAGGCACAATGCCGCCTTAAGTACAAGAATAGAGACTCTTCTTACTGTCGGTGCTTTGAGCATTCCCTGTGAGACCAGTATTAGTTTCTGATACACCACTGCAGGTACAATGTATTCCTTGGACCTTCACATTGACGATGAGACACAGAAATCGCCTCGGAGTTAAATACAAAAGGCACAATGGTGCCTGAGGTACAAGAATAGAGATTCTTCTTACTGTCGGTGCTTTGAGCATTCCCTGTGAGACCAGTATTAGTTTCCGTAACACCACTGCAGGTTCAATGTATTCCTTGGACCTTCACATTGACGTTGAAACACAGAAATCGCATCGGAATGAAATACAAAAGGCGCAATGCCGCCTTAAGTACAAGAATAGAGACTCATCTTACAGTCGGTGCTTTGAGCATTCCCTGTGAGACCAGTATTAGTTTCTGATACACCACTGCAGGTTCAATGTATTCCTTGGACCTTCACATTGACGATGATACACAGAAATCGCATCGGAGTTAAATACAAAAGGCACAATGCCACCTTAAGTAGAAGAATAGAGACTCTTCTTACTGTCGGAGCTTTGAGCATTCCCTGTGAGACCAGTATTAGTTTCTGATACACCACCGCAGGTTTAATGTATTCCTTCTACCTTCACATTGACGATGAAACACAGAAATCGCATCGAAATTAAATACACAAGGCACAATGCCGACATAAGTACAAGAATAGAGACTCTTCTTACAGTCGGTGTTTTGAGCATTCCCTGTGAGACCGGTATTAGTTTCCGATACACCACTGCAGGTTCCATGTATTCCTTGGACCTACACATTGACGATGAAACATAGAGATCGCATCGGAATTAAATACAAAAGGCGCAATGCCGCCTTAAGTACAAGAATAGAGACTCTTCTTGCAGTCGGTGTTTTGAGCATTCCCTGTAAGACCTGTATTAGTTTCCGATACACCACTGCAGGTTCAATGAATTCCTTGGACCTTCACATTGACGATGAAACACAGAAATCGCATCGGAATTAAATACAAAAGGCGCAATGCCGCCTTCAGTACAAGAATAGAGACTCTTCTTACAGTCGGTGCTTTGAGCATTCCCTGTGAGACCAGTATTAGGTTCTGATACACCACTGCTGGTTCAATGTAATTCTTGGACCTTCACATTGACGATGAAACACAGATATCGCATCGGAATTAATTACAAAAGGCGCAATGCCTCCTTAAGTCAAGAATAGAGTCTCTTCCTACTGCCGGTGCATTGAGCACCCCCTGTGAGACCAGTATTAGTTTCTGATACATCACTGCAGGTTCAATGTATTTCTTGGACCTTCACATTGACTATGAAACACAGAAATCGCCTCGGAGTTAAATACAAAAGGCACAATGCCGTCATAAGTACAAGAATAAAGACTCTTCTTACAGTCGGTGCTTTGAGCATTCCCTGTGAGACCAGTATTAGTTTCTGATACACCACTGCAGGTTCAATGTATTCCTTGGACTTTCACATTGACGATGAAACATAGAAATCGCATCGGAGTTAAATACAAAAGGCACAATGCCGAGTAAGGTGCAGGTTCAATGTATTCCTTGGACCTTCACATTGACGATGATACACAAAAATCGCATCGGAGTTAAATACAAAAGGCACAATGCCGCCTTAAATACAAGAATAGAGACTCTTCTTACTGTCGGTGCTTTGAGCATTCCCTGTGAGACCAGTATTAGTTTCTGATACACCACTGCAGGTTCAATGTATTCCTTCAACCTTCACATTGGCGATGAAACACAGAAATCGCATCGAAATTAAGTACACAAGGCACAATGCCGTCGTAAGTACAAGAATAGAGACTCTTCTTACAGTCGGTGTTTTGAGCATTCCCTGTGAGACCAGTATTAGTTTCCGATACACCACTGCAGGTTCAATGTATTCCTTGGACCTTCACATTGACGATGAAACAAAGAAATCGCATCGGAATTAAATACAAAAGGCGCAATGCCGCCTTAAGTACAAGAATAGAGACTCTTCTTACAGTCGGTGTTTTGAGCATTCCCTGTGAGACCAGTATTAGTTTCCGATACACCACTGCAGGTTCAATGAATTCCTTGGACCTTCTCATTGACGGTGAAACACAGAAATCACATCGTAATTAAATACAAAAGGCGGAATGCCGCCTTAAGTACAAGAATAGAGACTCTTCTTACAGTCGGTGCTTTGAGCATTCCCTGTGAGACCAGTATTAGGATCTGATATACCACTGCAGGTTCAATGTATTCCTTGGACTTTCACATTGACGATGAAACACAGATATCGCGTCGGAGTTAGATACAAAAGGCACAATGCCGCATAAAGTGCAGGTTCAATGTATTCCTTGGACCTTCACATTGACGATGATACACAGAAATCGCATCGGAGTTAAATACAAAAGGCACAATGCCGCCTTAAGTACAAGAATAGAGACTCTTCTTACTGTCGGTGCTTTGAGCATTCCCTGTGAGACCAGTATTAGTTTCTGATACACCACTGCAGGTACAATGTATTCCTTGGACCTTCACATTGACGATGAGACACAGAAATCGCCTCGGAGTTAAATACAAAAGGCACAATGGTGCCTGAGGTACAAGAATAGAGATTCTTCTTACTGTCGGTGCTTTGAGCATTCCCTGTGAGACCAGTATTAGTTTCCGTAACACCACTGCAGGTTCAATGTATTCCTTGGACCTTCACATTGACGTTGAAACACAGAAATCGCATCGGAATGAAATACAAAAGGCGCAATGCCGCCTTAAGTACAAGAATAGAGACTCATCTTACAGTCGGTGCTTTGAGCATTCCCTGTGAGACCAGTATTAGTTTCTGATACACCACTGCAGGTTCAATGTATTCCTTGGACCTTCACATTGACGATGATACACAGAAATCGCATCGGAGTTAAATACAAAAGGCACAATGCCACCTTAAGTAGAAGAATAGAGACTCTTCTTACTGTCGGAGCTTTGAGCATTCCCTGTGAGACCAGTATTAGTTTCTGATACACCACCGCAGGTTTAATGTATTCCTTCTACCTTCACATTGACGATGAAACACAGAAATCGCATCGAAATTAAATACACAAGGCACAATGCCGACATAAGTACAAGAATAGAGACTCTTCTTACAGTCGGTGTTTTGAGCATTCCCTGTGAGACCGGTATTAGTTTCCGATACACCACTGCAGGTTCCATGTATTCCTTGGACCTACACATTGACGATGAAACATAGAGATCGCATCGGAATTAAATACAAAAGGCGCAATGCCGCCTTAAGTACAAGAATAGAGACTCTTCTTGCAGTCGGTGTTTTGAGCATTCCCTGTAAGACCTGTATTAGTTTCCGATACACCACTGCAGGTTCAATGAATTCCTTGGACCTTCACATTGACGATGAAACACAGAAATCGCATCGGAATTAAATACAAAAGGCGCAATGCCGCCTTCAGTACAAGAATAGAGACTCTTCTTACAGTCGGTGCTTTGAGCATTCCCTGTGAGACCAGTATTAGGTTCTGATACACCACTGCTGGTTCAATGTAATTCTTGGACCTTCACATTGACGATGAAACACAGATATCGCATCGGAATTAATTACAAAAGGCGCAATGCCTCCTTAAGTCAAGAATAGAGTCTCTTCCTACTGTCGGTGCATTGAGCACCCCCTGTGAGACCAGTATTAGTTTCTGATACATCACTGCAGGTCCAATGTATTTCTTGGACCTTCACATTGACTATGAAACACAGAAATCGCCTCGGAGTTAAATACAAAAGGCACAATGCCGTCATAAGTACAAGAATAAAGACTCTTCTTACAGTCGGTGCTTTGAGCATTCCCTGTGAGACCAGTATTAGTTTCTGATACACCACTGCAGGTTCAATGTATTCCTTGGACTTTCACATTGACGATGAAACATAGAAATCGCATCGGAGTTAAATACAAAAGGCACAATGCCGAGTAAGGTGCAGGTTCAATGTATTCCTTGGACCTTCACATTGACGATGATACACAAAAATCGCATCGGAGTTAAATACAAAAGGCACAATGCCGCCTTAAATACAAGAATAGAGACTCTTCTTACTGTCGGTGCTTTGAGCATTCCCTGTGAGACCAGTATTAGTTTCTGATACACCACTGCAGGTTCAATGTATTCCTTCAACCTTCACATTGGCGATGAAACACAGAAATCGCATCGAAATTAAGTACACAAGGCACAATGCCGTCGTAAGTACAAGAATAGAGACTCTTCTTACAGTCGGTGTTTTGAGCATTCCCTGTGAGACCAGTATTAGTTTCCGATACACCACTGCAGGTTCAATGTATTCCTTGGACCTTCACATTGACGATGAAACAAAGAAATCGCATCGGAATTAAATACAAAAGGCGCAATGCCGCCTTAAGTACAAGAATAGAGACTCTTCTTACAGTCGGTGTTTTGAGCATTCCCTGTGAGACCAGTATTAGTTTCCGATACACCACTGCAGGTTCAATGAATTCCTTGGACCTTCCCATTGACGGTGAAACACAGAAATCGCATCGTAATTAAATACAAAAGGCGGAATGCCGCCTTAAGTACAAGAATAGAGACTCTTCTTACAGTCGGTGCTTTGAGCATTCCCTGTGAGACCAGTATTAGGATCTGATATACCACTGCAGGTTCAATGTATTCCTTGGACTTTCACATTGACGATGAAACACAGATATCGCGTCGGAGTTAGATACAAAAGGCACAATGCCGCATAAAGTGCAGGTTCAATGTATTCCTTGGACCTTCACATTGACGATGATACACAGAAATCGCATCGGAGTTAAATACAAAAGGCACAATGCCGCCTTAAGAACAAGAATAGAGACTCTTCTTACTGTCGGTGCTTTGAGCATTCCCTGTGAGACCAGTATTAGTTTCTGATACACCACTGCAGGTACAATGTATTCCTTGGACCTTCACATTGACGATGAGACACAGAAATCGCCTCGGAGTTAAATACAAAAGGCACAATGGTGCCTGAGGTACAAGAATAGAGATTCTTCTTACTGTCGGTGCTTTGAGCATTCCCTGTGAGACCAGTATTAGTTTCCGTAACACCACTGCAGGTTCAATGTATTCCTTGGACCTTCACATTGACGTTGAAACACAGAAATCGCATCGGAATGAAATACAAAAGGCGCAATGCCGCCTTAAGTACAAGAATAGAGACTCATCTTACAGTCGGTGCTTTGAGCATTCCCTGTGAGACCAGTATTAGTTTCTGATACACCACTGCAGGTTCAATGTATTCCTTGGACCTTCACATTGACGATGATACACAGAAATCGCATCGGAGTTAAATACAAAAGGCACAATGCCACCTTAAGTAGAAGAATAGAGACTCTTCTTACTGTCGGAGCTTTGAGCATTCCCTGTGAGACCAGTATTAGTTTCTGATACACCACCGCAGGTTTAATGTATTCCTTCTACCTTCACATTGACGATGAAACACAGAAATCGCATCGAAATTAAATACACAAGGCACAATGCCGACATAAGTACAAGAATAGAGACTCTTCTTACAGTCGGTGTTTTGAGCATTCCCTGTGAGACCGGTATTAGTTTCCGATACACCACTGCAGGTTCCATGTATTCCTTGGACCTACACATTGACGATGAAACATAGAGATCGCATCGGAATTAAATACAAAAGGCGCAATGCCGCCTTAAGTACAAGAATAGAGACTCTTCTTGCAGTCGGTGTTTTGAGCATTCCCTGTAAGACCTGTATTAGTTTCCGATACACCACTGCAGGTTCAATGAATTCCTTGGACCTTCACATTGACGATGAAACACAGAAATCGCATCGGAATTAAATACAAAAGGCGCAATGCCGCCTTCAGTACAAGAATAGAGACTCTTCTTACAGTCGGTGCTTTGAGCATTCCCTGTGAGACCAGTATTAGGTTCTGATACACCACTGCTGGTTCAATGTAATTCTTGGACCTTCACATTGACGATGTAACACAGATATCGCATCGGAATTAATTACAAAAGGCGCAATGCCTCCTTAAGTCAAGAATAGAGTCTCTTCCTACTGTCGGTGCATTGAGCACCCCCTGTGAGACCAGTATTAGTTTCTGATACATCACTGCAGGTTCAATGTATTTCTTGGACCTTCACATTGACTATGAAACACAGAAATCGCCTCGGAGTTAAATACAAAAGGCACAATGCCGTCATAAGTACAAGAATAAAGACTCTTCTTACAGTCGGTGCTTTGAGCATTCCCTGTGAGACCAGTATTAGTTTCTGATACACCACTGCAGGTTCAATGTATTCCTTGGACTTTCACATTGACGATGAAACATAGAAATCGCATCGGAGTTAAATACAAAAGGCACAATGCCGAGTAAGGTGCAGGTTCAATGTATTCCTTGGACCTTCACATTGACGATGATACACAAAAATCGCATCGGAGTTAAATACAAAAGGCACAATGCCGCCTTAAATACAAGAATAGAGACTCTTCTTACTGTCGGTGCTTTGAGCATTCCCTGTGAGACCAGTATTAGTTTCTGATACACCACTGCAGGTTCAATGTATTCCTTCAACCTTCACATTGACGGTGAAACACAGAAATCGCATCGTAATTAAATACAAAAGGCGGAATGCCGCCTTAAGTACAAGAATAGAGACTCTTCTTACAGTCGGTGCTTTGAGCATTCCCTGTGAGACCAGTATTAGGATCTGATATACCACTGCAGGTTCAATGTATTCCTTGGACTTTCACATTGACGATGAAACACAGATATCGCGTCGGAGTTAAATACAAAAGGCACAATGGTGCCTGAGGTACAAGAATAGAGATTCTTCTTACTTTCGGTGTTTTGAGCATTCCCTGTGAGACCAGTATTAGTTTCCGTAACACCACTGCAGGTTCAATGTATTCCTTGGACCTTCACATTGACGTTGAAACACAGAAATCGCATCGGAATGAAATACAAAAGGCACAATGCCGCCTTAAGTGCAGGTTCAATGTATTCCTTGGACCTTCACATTGACGATGATACACAGAAATCGCATCGGAGTTAAATACAAAAGGCACAATGCCGCCTTAAGTACAAGAATAGTGACTCTTCTTACTGTCGGTGCTTTGAGCATTCCCTGTGAGACCAGTATTAGTTTCTGATACACCACTGCAGGTTTAATGTATTCCTTCTACCTTCACATTGACGATGAAACACAGAAATCGCATCGAAATTAAATACACAAGGCACAATGCCGTCATAAGTACAAGAATAGAGACTCTTCTTACAGTCGGTGTTTTGAGCATTCCCTGTGAGACCGGTATTTGTTTCCGATACACCACTGCAGGTTCAATGTATTCCTTGGACCTTCACATTGACGATGAAACACAGAAATCGCATCGGAATTAAATACAAAAGGCGCAATGCCACCTTAAGTACAAGAATAGAGACTCTTCTTACTGTCGGTGTTTTGAGCATTCCCTGTGAGACCGGTATTAGTTTCCGATACACCACTGCAGGTTCCATGTATTCCTTGGACCTACACATTGACGATGAAACATAGAGATCGCATCGGAATTAAATACATAAGGCGCAATGCCGCCTTAAGTACAAGAATAGAGACTCTTCTTGCAGTCGGTGTTTTAAGCATTCCCTGTAAGACCTGTATTAGTTTCCGATACACCACTGCAGGTTCAATGAATTCCTTGGACCTTCACATTGACGATGAAACACAGAAATCGCATCGGAATTAAATACAAAAGGCGCAATGCCGCCTTCAGTACAAGAATAGAGACTCTTCTTACAATCGGTGCTTTGAGCATTCCCTGTGAGACCAGTATTAGGTTCTGATACACCACTGCTGGTTCAATGTAATTCTTGGACCTTCACATTGACGATGAAACACAGATATCGCATCGGAATTAATTACAAAAGGCGCAATGCCACCTTAAGTACAAGAATAGAGACTCTTCCTACTGTCGGTGCATTGAGCAATCCCTGTGAGACCAGTATTAGTTTCTGATACATCACTGCAGGTTCAATGTATTTCTTGGACCTTCACATTGACTATGAAACACAGAAATCGCCTCGGAGTTAAATACAAAAGGCACAATGCCGTCATAAGTACAAGAATAAAGACTCTTCTTACAGTCGGTGCTTTGAGCATTCCCTGTGAGACCAGTATTAGTTTCTGATACACCACTGCAGGTTCAATGTGTTCCTTGGACTTTCACATTGACGATGAAACATAGAAATCGCACCGGAGTTAAATACAAAAGGCACAATGCCGAGTAAGGTGCAGGTTCAATGTATTCCTTGGACCTTCACATTGACGATGATACACAAAAATCGCATCGGAGTTAAATACAAAAGGCACAATGCCGCCTTAAATACAAGAATAGAGACTCTTCTTACTGTCGGTGCTTTGAGCATTCCCTGTGAGACCAGTATTAGTTACTGATACACCACTGCAGGTTCAATGTATTCCTTCTACCTTCACATTGGCGATGAAACACAGAAATCGCATCGAAATTAAGTACACAAGGCACAATGCCGTCGTAAGTACAAGAATAGAGACTCTTCTTACAGTCGGTGTTTTGAGCATTCCCTGTGAGACCAGTATTAGTTTCCGATACACCACTGCAGGTTCAATGTATTCCTTGGACCTTCACATTGACGATGAAACACAGAAATCGCATCGGAATTAAATACAAAAGGCGCAATGCCGCCTTAAGTACAAGAATAGAGACTCTTCTTACAGTCGGTGTTTTGAGCATTCCCTGTGAGACCAGTATTAGTTTCCAATACACCACTGCAGGTTCAATGAATTCCTTGGACCTTCACATTGACGGTGAAACACAGAAATCGCATCGTAATTAAATACAAAAGGCGGAATGCCGCCTTAAGTACAAGGATAGAGACTCTTCTTAAGGTCGGTGCTTTGAGCATTCCCTGTGAGACCAGTATTAGGTTCTGATATACCACTGCAGGTTCAATGTATTCCTTGGACCTTCACATTGACGATGAAACACAGAAATCGCGTCGGAGTTAAATACAAAAGGCACAATGGTGCCTGAGGTACAAGAATAGAGATTCTTCTTACTGTCGGTGTTTTGAGCATTCCCTGTGAGACCAGTATTAGTTTCCGTAACACCACTGCAGGTTCAATGTATTCCTTGGACCTTCACATTGACGTTGAAACACAGAAATCGCATCGGAATGAAATACAAAAGGCACAATGCCGCCTTAAGTGCAGGTTCAATGCATTCCTTGGACCTTCACATTGACGATGATACACAGAAATCGCATCGGAGTTAAATACAAAAGGCACAATGCCGCCTTAAGTACAAGAATAGAGACTCTTCTTACTGTCGGTGCTTTGAGCATTCCCTGTGAGACCAGTATTAGTTTCTGATACACCACTGCAGGTTTAATGTATTCCTTCTACCTTCACATTGACGATGAAACACAGAAATCGCATCAAAATTAAATACACAAGGCACAATGCCGTCATAAGTACAAGAATAGAGACTCTTCTTACAGTCGGTGTTTTGAGCATTCCCTGTGAGACCGGTATTTGTTTCCGATACACCACTGCAGGTTCAATGTATTCCCTGGACCTTCACATTGACGATGAAACACAGAAATCGCATCGGAATTAAATACAAAAGGCGCAATGCCACCTTAAGTACAAGAATAGAGACTCTTCTTACTGTCGGTAATTAGAGCATTCCCTGTGAGACCGGTATTAGTTTCCGATACACCACTGCAGGTTCCATGTATTCCTTGGACCTACACATTGACGATGAAACATAGAGATCGCATCGGAATTAAATACAAAAGGCGCAATGCCGCCTTAAGTACAAGAATAGAGACTCTTCTTACTGTCGGTGCTTTGAGCATTCCCTGTGAGACCAGTATTAGTTTCTGATACACCACTGCAGGTTCAATGTATTCCTTCTACCTTCACATTGGCGATGAAACACAGAAATCGCATCGAAATTAAGTACACAAGGCACAATGCCGTCGTAAGTACAAGAATAGAGACTCTTCTTACAGTCGGTGTTTTGAGCATTCCCTGTGAGACCAGTATTAGTTTCCGATACACCACTGCAGGTTCAATGTATTCCTTGGACCTTCACATTGACGATGAAACACAGAAATCGCATCGGAATTAAATACAAAAGGCGCAATGCCGCCTTAAGTACAAGAATAGAGACTCTTCTTACAGTAGGTATTTTGAGCATTCCCTGTGAGACCAGTATTAGTTTCCGATACACCACTGCAGGTTCAATGAATTCCTTGGACCTTCACATTGACGGTGAAACACAGAAATCGCATCGTAATTAAATACAAAAGGCGGAATGCCGCCTTAAGTACAAGAATAGAGACTCTTCTTACAGTCGGCATTTTGAGCATTCCCTGTGAGACCAGTATTAGGTTCTGATACACCACTGCAGGGTCAATGTATTCCTTGGACCTTCACATTGACGATGAAACACAGAAATCGCATCGGAGTTAAATACAAAATGCACAATGGTGCCTGAGGTACAAGAATAGAGACTCTTCTTACTGTCGGTGCTTTGAGAATTCCCTGTGAGACCAGTATTAGTTTCCGATACACCACTGCAGGTTCAATGTATTCCTTGAAAATTCACATTGAAGTTGAAACACAGAAATCGCATCGGAATTATATACAAAAGGCGCAATTCCGCCTTAAGTACAAGAATTGAGACTCTTATTACAGACTCTTAATGCTTTAAGCATTCCCTGTGAGACCAGTATTAGGTTCTGATACACCACTGCAGGTTCAATGTATTCCTTGGACCTTCACATTGACGATGAAACACAGAAATCGCATCGGAGTTAAATACAAAATGCACTATGGTGCCTGAGGTACAAGAATAGAGACTCTTCTTACTGTCGGTGCTTTGAGAATTCCCTGTGAGACCAGTATTAGTTTCCGATACACCACTGCAGGTTCAATGTATTCCTTGGACCTTCACATTGACGACGAAACACAGAAATCGCATCGGAATTAAATACAAAATGCGCAATGCCGCCTTAAGTACAAGAATAGAGACTTTTCTTACAGTCGGTATTTTGAGCATTCCCTGTGAGACCAGTATTAGTTTCCGATACACTACTGCAGGTTCAATGAATTCCTTGGACCTTCACATTGACGATGAAACACAGAAATCGCATCGGAATTAATTACAAAAGGCACAATGCCGTCATAAGTACAAGAATAGAGACTATCTTACAGTCGGTGCTTTGAGCATTCCCTGTGAGACCGTTATTACTTTCCGATACACCACTGCAGGTTCAGTGTATTCCTTGGACCTTCTCATTGACGATGAAACCCAGAAATCGCATCGGAATTAAATACAAAAGGCGCAATGCCGCCTTAAGTACAAGATTAGAGACTCGTCTTACTGTCGGTGCTTTGAGCATTCCCTGTGAGACCAGTGGTAGTTTCCGATACACCACTGCAGGTTCAATGTATTCCTTGGACCTTCACATTGACGATGAAACATAGAAATCGCATCGGAATTAAATACAAAAGGCGCAATGCCACCTTACGTACAAGAATAGAGACCCTTCTTACAGTTGGTGCTTTGAGCATTACCTGTGAGACCAGTATTAGTTTCTGATACACCACTGCTGGTTCAATGTAACCCTTGGACCTTCACATTGTAGATGAAACACAGAAATCGCATCGGAATTAAATACAAAAGGCCCAATGCCGTCTTAAGTACAAGAATAGAGACTCTTCTTACAGTCGGTGCTATGAGCATACCCTGTGAGACCAGTATTAGTTTCCGATACACCACTGAAGGTTCAATGTATTCCTTGGACCTTCATATTGACGATGAAACCCAGAAATAGCATCGGAATTAAATTCAAAAGGCACAATGCCGCCTTAAGTACAAGAATAGAGACCATTCTTACAGTCGGTGCTTTGAGCATTCCCTGTGAGACCTGTATTAGTTTCCGAAACACCACTGCAGGTTCAATGTATTCCTTGGACGTTGACATTGACGATGAAACACAGAAATCGCATCGGAATTAAGTACAAAAGGCACAATGCCGCCTTATGTACAAGAATAGAGACTCTTCTTACGGTCGGTGCTTTGAACATTCCCTGTGAGACCAGTATTAGTTTCGATACACCACTGCAGATACAATATATTCCTTGGACCTTCACATAGGCGATGAAACACAGAAATCGCATCGGAATTAAATACAAAAGGCACAATGCCGCCTTAAGTACAAGAATAGAAGCAATTCTTACAGTCGGTGCTTTGAGCATTCCCTGTGAGACCAGTATTAGTTTCCGATACACCACTGCAGGTTCAATGTATTCCTTGGACATACACATTGACGACGAAACACTGAAATTACATCGGAATTAAATACAAAAGACTCAATGGCGCCTTAAGTACAAGAGGAGTGAGACTTCTTACAGTCTGTGTTTTTATCCTTTCATGTGAGACCAGTAATAGTTTCCGATACACCACTGCAAGTTCAATATATTCCTTGGTCCTTCACATTGAGGATGAAATATAGAAATCGAATCGGAATTAAATACAAAAGGCACAATGCCGCCTTAGGTACAAGAATATAGACTCTTCTTACAGTCGGTGCTTTGAGCATTCCCTGTGAGACCAGTATTAGTTTCTGATACGCCACTGCAGGTTCAATGTATACCTTGGATCTTCACATTGACGATGAAAAAGAGAAAACGCATCGGAATTAAATACAAAAGGCACAATGTTGCCTCAAGTACAAGAATAGAGACTCTTCTTACAGTCGGTGCTTTGAGCATTCCCTGTGAGACCAGTATTAGTTTCCAATAAACCACTGCAGGTTCAGTGTATTCCTTGGACCTTCACATTGACGATGAAAGACAGAAATCGCTTCGGAATTAAGTACAAAAGGCACAATGCCACCATAAGTACAAGAATAGAGACTCTTCTTACAGTCGGTGCTTTGAGCATTCCCTGTGAGACCAGTATTAGTTACCGATAGACCACTGCAGGTTCAATGTATTCCTTGGAGACACACATTGACGATGAAACACTGGAATTACATCGGAATTAAATACAAAAGACTCAATGCCGCCTTAAGTACAAGAAGAGTGAGACTTCTTAGAGTCTGTGTTTTTATCGTTTCCTGTGAGACTAGTATTAGTTTCCGATACACCACTGCAGGTTCAATATATTCCTTGGTCCTTCACATTGACGATGAAACACAGAAATCGCATCGGAATTAAATACAAAAGGCACAATGCAGCCTTAAGAACAAGAATTGAGACTCTTCTTACAGTCGGTGATTTGAGCATTCCCTGTGAGACCAGTATTAGTTTCCGATACACCACTGCAGGTTCAATGTATTCCTTGGACATACACATTGACGATGGAACAGTGAAATTACATCGGAATTAAATACAAAAGGCGAAATGCTGCCTTAAGTACAAGAATAGAGACTCTTCTTACGGTCGGTGCTATGAGCATTCCCTGTGAGACCAGTATTAGTTTCTGATACACAACTGCAGGTTCAATGTGTTCCTTGGACCTTCACATTGACGATGAAACACAGAAATCGCATCGGAGTTAATTACAAAAGGCACAATGCCGCCTTAAGTACAAGAATAGAGACTCTTCTTACTGTCGGTGCTTTGAGCATTCCCTGTGAGACCAGTATTAGTTTCCGATACACCACTGCCGGTTCATTGTATTCCTTGGACCTTCTCATTGACGATGAAACACAGAAATCGCATCGGAATTAAATACAAAAGGCGAAATGCCGCATTAAGTACAAGAATAGAGACTCTTCCTACTGTCGGTGCTTTGAGCATTCCCTGTGAGACCAGTATTAGTTTCTGATACACCACTGCAGGTTCAATGTATTCCTTCTACCGTCATATTGAGGATGAAACACAGAAATCGCATCGAAACTAAATACACAAGGCAGAATGCCGTCATAAGTACAAGAATAGAGACTCTTCTTACAGTCGGTGTTTTGAGCATTCCCTGTGAGACCAGTATTCGTTTCCGATACACCACTGCAGGTTCAATTTCTTCCTTGGACCATCACATTGACGATGAAACACAGAAATCACATCGGAATTAAATACAAAAGGCGCAATGCCGCCTTAAGTGCAGGTTCAATGTATTCCTTAGACCTTCACATTGACGATGATACATAGAAATCGCATCGGAGTTAAATACAAAAGGCACAATGAAGCCTTAAGTACAAGAATAGAGACTCTTCTTACTGTCGGTGCTTTGAGCATTCCCTATGAGACCAGTATTAGTTTCTGATACACCACTGCAGCTTCAATGTATTCCTTCTACCTTCACATTGACGATGAAACACAGAAATCGCATCGAAATTAAATACACAAGGCACAATGCCGTAATAAGTACAAGAATAGAGACTCTTCTTACAGTCGGTGTTTTGAGCATTCCCTGTGAGACCAGTATTAGTTTCCGATACACCACTGCAGGTTCAATGTATTCGTTGGACCTTCACATTGACGATGAAACACAGAAATCGCATCGGAGTTAAATACAAAAGGCACAATGGGGCCTGAGGTACAAGAATAGAGACTCTTCTTACTGTCGGTGCTTTGAGCATTCCCTGTGAGACCAGTATTAGTATCCGATACACCACCGCAGGTTCAATGTATTCTATGGACCTTCACATTGAAATTGAAACACAGAAATCGCATCGGAATTAAATACAAAAGGCGCAATTACGCCTTAAGTACAACAATAGAGACTCTTATTACAGTCGGTGCTTTGAGCTTTCCCTGTGAGACCAGTTTTAGTTTCTGGTACACCACTGCAGGTTCAATGTATTCCTTGGACCTTCTCATTGACGATGAAACACAGAAATCGCATTGGAATTAATTACAAAAGGCACAATGCAGTCATAAGTACAAGAATAGATACTATCTTACAGTCGGTGTTTGAGCATTATCTGTGAGACCGGTATTACTTTCCGATACACCACTGCAGGTTCAATGTATTCCTTGGACCTTCACATTGACGATGAAACACAGAAATCGGATCGGAATTAAATACAAAAGGCGCAATGCCGCTTTAAGTACAAGATTAGAGACTCTTCTTACAGTCGGTGCTTTGAGCACTCCCTGTGAGACCAGTATTAGTTTCCGATACACCACTGCAGGTTCAATGTATTCCTTGGACCTTCACATTGACGATGAAACACAGAAATCGCATCGGAATTAAATACAAACGGCGCAATTCCGCCTTACGTACAAGAATAGAGACCCTTCTTAAAGTCGGTGCTTTGAGCATTCCCTGTGAGACCAGTATTAGTTTCTGATACACCACTGCTGGTTCAATGTATTTCTTGGACCTTCACATTGACGATGAAACACAGAAATCGCATCGGAATTAAATACAAAAGGCATAATGCCGTCATAAGTACAAGAATAGAGACTCTTCTTACAGTCGGTGCTATAAGCATTCCCTGTGAGACCAGTATTAGTTTCCGATACACCACTGCAGGTACAATGTATTCCGTGGACCTTCACATTGACGATGAAACACAGAAATCGCATCGGAATTAAATACAAAAGGCTCAATGCCGGCTTAAGTACAAGAATAGAGACTCTTCTTACAGTCGGTGCTTTGAGCATTCCCTGTGAGATCAGTATTAGTTTCCGATACACCACTACAGGTTCAATGTATTCCTTGGACCTTCACATTGACGATGAAACACAGAAATCGAATCGGAATTAAATACAAAAGGCACAATGCCGGCTTAAGTACAAGAATAGAGACTCTTCTTACAGTCGGTGCTTTGAGCATTCCCTGTGAGACCAGTATTAGTTTCCGATACACCTCAGCAGGTTCAATGTATTCCTTTTATCCTCACATTGACGATGAAAAAGAGAAATCGCATCGGAATTAAATACAAAGGGCACAATGTCGCCACAAGTACAAGGATGGTGACTCTTCGTAAAGTCGTTGCTTTGAGCATTCCCTGTGAGACCAGTATTAGTTTCTGATAGACCGCTGCAGGTTCAATGTATTCCTAGGACCTTCACATTGACGAAGAAACACAGAAATCGCATCGGAATTAAATACGAAATGCAAAATGCCGCCTTAAGTACAAGAATACAGACTCTACTTACAGTCGGTGTTTTGCGCATTCCCTGTGAGACCAGTATTAGTTTCCGATACACCACTGCAGGTTTAATGCATTCCTTGGACCTTCACATTGACGATGAAACACAGAAATCGCATCGGAATTAAATACAAAAGGCACAAAGCCGCCTTAAGTACAAGATTAGAAACTTTTCTTACAGTCGGTGCTTTGAGCATTCCCTGTGGGACCAGTATTAGTTTCCGATACACCACTGCAGTTTCAGTGTATTCCTTGGACCTTCACATTGACGATGAGGCACAGAAGTCGCTTCGGAATTAAATACAAAAGGCACAATGCCACCATAAGTACATGAATAGAGACTCATCTTACAGTCGGTGCTTTGAGCATTCCCTGTGAGACCAGTATTAGTTTCCGATACACCACTGCAGGTTCAATGTATTCCTTGGACATACACATTGACGATGAAACACAGAAATCGCATAGGAATTAAATACAAAAGGCACAATGCCGCCTTAAGCACAACAATAGAGACTCTTCTTACAGTCGGTGCTTTGAGCATTCCCAGTGAGACCAGTATTAGTTTCCGATACACCACTGCAGGTTCAGTGTATTGACTGGACATACACATTGACGATGAAACACTGAAATTACATCGGAATTAAATACAAAAGGCACAATGCCGCCATAAGTACAAGAATAGAGACTCTTCTTACAGTCGGTGCTTTGAGGAATCCCTGTGAGACCAGTATTAGTTTCTGATAGACCACTGCAGGTTCAATGTATTCCTAGGACCTTCACATTGACGAAGAAACACAGAAATCGCATCGGAATTAAATACAAAAGGCAAAATGCCGCCTTAAGTACAAGAATACAGACTCTTCTTACAGTCGGTGTTTTGCGCAGTCCCTGTGAGACCAGTATTAGTTTCCGATACACCACTGCAGGTTTAATGCATTCCTTGGACCTTCACATTGACAATGAAACACAGAAATCGCATCGGAATTAAATACAAAACGCACAAAGCCGCCTTAAGTACAAGATTAGAAACTTTTCTTACAGTCGGTGCTTTGAGCATTCCCTGTGAGACCAGTATTAGTTTCCGACACACCACTCCAGGTTCAATGTATACCTTGGACCTTCACATTGACGATAAAACACAGAAATCGAACTGGAAAGAAACACTAATAGCAAACTGCCGCGTATGTACAAGAATAGAGACTCGTCTTACAGTCGGTGTTTTGAGCATACCCTGTGAGACCAGTATTAGTTTCCGATACACCACTGCAGGTTCAATGTATTCCTTGCACCTTCACATTGACGATGAAACACAGAAACCGCATAGGAATTAAATACAAAAGGCACAATGCCGCCTTAAATACAAGAATAGAGACTCTTCTTACAGTCGGTGCTTTGAGCATTCCCTGTGAGACCAGTATTAGCTTCCGATACAACACTGCAGGCACAATGTATTCCTTGGACCTTCAAATTGACGATGAAACACAGAAATCGCATCGGAATTAAATTCAAAAGGCACAATGCCTCCTTAAGTACAAGAATAGGGACCCTTCTAACAGTCGGTGCTTTGAGCATTCCCTGTGAGACTAGTTTTAGTTTCCGATACACGACAGCACGTTAAATGTATCACTTGGACCTTCACATGGACGATGAAACACAGAAATCGCATCGGAATTTAATTCAAATGGCACAATGCTGCCTTAAGTACAAAAATAGAGACCATTCTTACAGTCGGTGTTTTGAGCATTCCCTGTGAGACCAGTATTAGTTTCCGATACACCACTGCAGGATCAATGTATTCCTTGGACCTTCACATTGACGATGAAACACAGAAATCGCATCGGAATTATATACAAAAGGCGCAATTCCGCCTTACGTACAAGAATAGAGACCCTTCTTACAGTCGGTGCTTTGAGCATTCCCTGTGAGACCAGTATTAGTTTCTGATACACCACTGCTGGTTCAATGTATTCCTTGGACCTTCACATTGACGATGAAACACAGAAATCGCATCGGAATAAATACAAAAGGAACAATGCCGTCATAAGTACAAGAATAGAGACTCTTCTTACAGTCGGTGCTTTGAGCATTCCCTGTGAGTCCAGTATTAGTTTCTGATAGACCACTGCAGGTTCAATATATTCCTAAAACCTTCACATTGACGAAGAAACACAAAAATCGCATCGGAATTAAATACGAAAGGCAAAACGCCGCCTTAAGTACAAGAATACAGACTCTTCTTACAGTCGTTGTTTTGCGCATTCCCTGAGAGACCAGTATTAGTTTCCGATACACCACTGCAGGTTTAATGCATTCCTTGGACCTTCACATTGACGATGAAACACAGAAATCGCATCGGAATTAAATACAAAAGGCCCAAAGCCGCCTTAAGTACAAGATTAGAAACTTTTCTTACAGTCGGTGCTTTGAGCATTCCCTGTGGGACCAGTATTAGTTTCCGAACCACCACTGCAGTTTCAGTGTATTCCTTGGACCTTCACATTGACGATGAAGCACAGAAATCGCTTCGGAATTAAATACAAAATGCACAATGCCACCATAAGTACATGAATAGAGACTCATCTTACAGTCGGTGCTTTGAGCATTCCCTGTGAGACCAGTATTAGTTTCCGATACACCACTGCAGGTTCAATGTATTCCTTGGACATACACATTGACGATGAAACACAGAAATCGCATCGGAATTAAATACAAAAGGCACAATGCCGCCTTAAGCACAACAATAGAGACCCTTCTTACAGTCGGTGCTTTGAGCATTCCCTGTGAGACCAGTATTAGTTTCTGATACACCACTGCTGGTTCAATGTATTCCTTGGACCTTCACATTGACGATGAAACACAGAAATCGCATCGGAATAAATACAAAAGGCACAATGCCGTCATAAGTACAAGAATAGAGACTCTTCTTACAGTCGGTGCTTTGAGCATTCCCTGTGAGTCCAGTTTTAGTTTCTGATAGACCACTGCAGGTTCAATATATTCCTAAAACCTTCACATTGACGAAGAAACACAGAAATCGCATCGGAATTAAATACGAAAGGCAAAATGCCGCCTTAAGTACAAGAATACAGACTCTTCTTACAGTCGTTGTTTTGCGCATTCCCTGAGAGACCAGTATTAGTTTCCGATACACCACTGCAGGTTTAATGCATTCCTTGGACCTTCACATTGACGGTGAAACACAGAAATCGCATCGGAATTAAATACAAAAGGCACAAAGCCGCCTTAAGTACAAGATTAGAAACTTTTCTTACAGTCGGTGCTTTGAGCATTCCCTGTGGGACCAGTATTAGTTTCCGAACCACCACTGCAGTTTCAGTGTATTCCTTGGACCTTCACATTGACGATGAAGCACAGAAATCGCTTCGGAATTAAATACAAAATGCACTATGCCACCATAAGTACATGAATAGAGACTCATCTTACAGTCGGTGCTTTGAGCATTCCCTGTGAGACCAGTATTAGTTTCCGATACACCACTGCAGGTTCAATGTATTCCTTGGACATACACATTGACGATGAAACACAGAAATCGCATCGGAATTAAATACAAAAGGCACAATGCCGCCTTAAGCACAACAATAGAGACTCTTCTTACAGACGGTGCTTTGAGCATTCCCTGTGAGACAAGTATTAGTTTCCGATACACCACTGCAGGTTCAATGTATTCCTTGGACCTTCACATTGGCGATGAAACACAGAAATCGCATCGGAATTAAATTCAAAAGGCACAATGCCGCCTTAAGTACAAGAATAGAGACCATTCTTACAGTCGGTGATTTGAGCATTCCCTGTGAGACCTGTATTAGTTTCCGATACACCACTGCAGGTTCAATGTATTCCTTGGACCTTCACATTGACGATGAAACACAGAAATCGCATCGGAATTAAGTACAAAAGGCACATTGCCGCCTTATGTACAAGAATAGAGACTCTTCTTGCGGTCGGTGCTTTGAGCATTCCCTGTGAGACCAGTATTAGTTTCCGATACACCACTGCAGGTACAATATATTCCTTGGACCTTCACATTGGCGGTGAAACACAGAAATCGCATCGGAATTAAATACAAAAAGCACAATGCCGCCATAAGTACACGAATAGTGACCCGTCTTACAGTCGGTGCTTAGAGCATTCCCTGTGAGACCAGTATTAGTTTCCGATACACCACTGCAGGTTCAATGTATTGACTGGACATACACATTGACGATGAAACACTGAAATTACATCGGAATTAAATACAAAAGGCACAATGCCGCCTTAAGTACAAGGATAGAGACTCTTCTTACAGTCGGTGTTTTAAGCATTCCCTGTGAGACCAGTATTAGTTTCCAATACACCACTGCAGGTTCAATGTATTCCTTGGAGATACACATTGCCGATGGAAAACAGAAAAGTATATCGGAATTAAATACAAAATGCACAATGCCGCCTTAAGTGCAAGAATAGAGACTCTTCTTACAGTCGGTGCTTTGAGGATTCCCTGTGAGACCAGTATTAGTTTCTAATAGACCACTGCAGGTTCAATGTATTCCTAGGACCTTCACATTGACGAAGAAACACAGAAATCGCATCGGAATTAAATACAAAAGGCAAAATGCCGCCTTAAGTACAAGAATACAGACTCTTCTTACAGTCGGTGTTTTGTGCAGTCCCTGTGAGACCAGAATTAGTTTCCGATACACCACTCCAGGTTCAATGTATTCCTTGGACCTTCAAATTGACGATGAAACACAGAAATCGAATCGGAAAGAAATACTAATAGCAAACTGCCGCGTATGTACAAGAATAGAGACTCGTCTTACAGTCGGTGTTTTGAGCATACCCTGTGAGACCAGTATTAGTTTCCGATACACCTCTGCAGGTTCAATGTATTCCCTGCACCTTCACATTGGCGATGAAACACAGAAATCGCATAGGAATTAAATACAAAAGGCACAATGCCGCCGTAAATACAAGAATAGAGACTGTTCTTACAGTCGGTGCTTTGAGCATTCCCTGTGAGACCAGTATTAGCTTCCGATACAACACTGCAGGCACAATGTATTCCTTGGACCTTCAAATTGACGATGAAACACAGAAATCGCATCGGAATTAAATTCAAAAGGCACAATGCCTCCTTAAGTACAAGAATAGGGACCCTTCTTACTGTCGGTGCTTTGAGCATTCCCTGTGAGACCAGTATTAGTTTCCGATACACGACAGCACGTTAAATGTATCCCTTGGACCTTCACATGGACGATGAAACACAGAAATCGCATCGGAATTAAATTCAAAAGGCACAATGCTGCCTTAAGTACAAAATTAGAGACCATTCTTACAGTCGGTGCTTTGAGCATTCCCTGTGAGACCAGTATTAGTTTCCGATACACCACTGCAGGTTCAATGTATTCCTTGGACCTTCACATTGACGATGAAACACAGAAATCCCATCGGAATTAAATACAAAAGGCGCAATTCCGGCTTACGTACAAGAATAGAGACCCTTCTTACAGTCGGTGCTTTGAGCATTCCCTGTGAGACCAGTATTAGTTTCTGATACACCACTGCTGGTTCAATGTACTCCTTGGACCTTCACATTGACGATGAAACACAGAAATCGCATCGGAATAAATACAAAAGGCACAATGCCGTCATAAGTACAAGAATAGAGACTCTTCTTACAGTCGGTGCTATAAGCATTCCCTGTGAGACCGGTATTAGTTTCCGATACACCACTGCAAGTTCAATGTATTCCAAGGACCTTCACATTGACGAAGAAACACAGAAATCGCATCGGAGTTAAATACAAAAGGCACAATGCCATCTTAAGTACAAGAATAGATCCTCTTCTTACAGTCGGTGCCATGATCATTCCCTGTGACACCAGTATTAGTTTCCGATACACCACTGCAGGTTCAATGTATTCCTTGGACCTTCACATTGACGATGAAACACAGAAATCGCATCGGAATTAAATACAAAAGGCCCAATGCCGCCTTAAGTACAAGAATAGAGACTCTTCTTACAGTCGGTGCTTTGAGCATTCCCTGTGAGACCAGTACTAGTTTCTGATACACCACTGCAGGTTCAATGTATTCCTTGGACATTCACATTGACGATGAATCACAGAAATCGCATCGGAATTAAATACATAAGGCACAACGCCGCCTAAGGTACAAGAATAGAAACTCTTCTTACAGTCGGTGTTTTGAGCATTCCCTGTGAGACCAGTGTTAGTCTCCTATACACCACTGCAGGTTCAATGTATTCCTTGGACCTTCAGATCGACAATGAAACACAGAAATCGCTTTGGAATTAAATTCAAAAGGCACTATGCCATCTTACGTACAAGAATAGAGGCTCTTCTTACAGTCGGTGCTTTGAGCATACCCTGTGAGACCAGAATTAGTTTCCGATACACTACTCCAAGTTCAATGTATTCCTTGGACCTTCACATTGACGATGAAACACAGAAATCGAATCGGAAAGTAATGCAAATAGCAAACTGCCGCGTAAGTACAAAAATAGAGGCTCGTCTTACAGTCGGTGTTTTGATCATACCCTGTGAGACCAGTATTAGTTTCCGATACACCACTGCAGGTTCAATGTATTCCTTGCACCTTCACATTGACGATGAAACACAGAAATCGCATCGGAATTAAATACCAAAGGCACAATGCCGCCTTAAATACAAGAATAGAGACTCTTCTTTCAGTCGGTGATTTGAGCATTCCCTGTGAGACCAGTATTAGCTTCCGATACACCACTGCAGGCACAATGTATTCCTTGGACCTTCAAATTGACGATGAAACACAGATATCGCATCGGAATTAAATTCGAAAGGCACAATGCCTCCTTAAGTACAAGAATAGAGACCCTTCTTACAGTCGGTGCTTTGGGCATTCCCTGTGAGACCAGTATTAGTTTCCGATACACGACTGCACGTTAAATGTATCGCTTGGACCTTCACATGGACGACGAAACACAGAAATCGCGTCGGAATTAAATTCAAAAGGCACAATGCTGCCTTAAGTACAAAAATATAGACCATTCTTACAGTCGGTGCTTTGAGCATTCCCTGTGAGACCAGTATTAGTTTCCGATACACCACTGCACGTTCAATGTATTCCTTGGACCTTCACATTGACGATGAAACACAGAAATCGCATCGGAATTAAATACAAAAGGCGCAATTCCGCCTTACGTACAAGAATAGAGACCCTTCTTACAGTCGGTGCTTTGAGCATTCCCAGTGAGACCAGTATTAGTTTCTGATACACCACTGCTGGTTCAATGTATTCCTTGGACCTTCACATTGACGATGAAACACAGAAATCGCATCGGAATTAAATACAAAAGGCACAATGCTGTCATAAGTACAAGAATAGGGACTATCTTACAGTCGGTGCTTTGAGCATTCCCTGTGAGACCGGTATTAGTTTCCGATACACCACTGCAGGTTCAATGTATTCCTTGGACCTTCACATTGACGATGAAACACAGAAATCGCATCGGAATTAAATACAAAAGGCGAAATGCCGCTTTAAGTACAAGATTAGAGACTCTTCTCACAGGTGGTGCTTTGAGCACTCCCTGTGAGACCAGTATTAGTTTCCGATACACCACTGCAGGTTCAATGTATTCCTTGGACCTTCACATTGACGATGAAACACAGAAATCGCATCGGAATTAAATACAAAAGGCGCAATTCCGCCTTACGTACAAGAATAGAGACCCTTCTTACAGTCGGTGCTTTGAGCATTCCCTGTGAGACCAGTATTAGTTTCTGATACACCACTGCTGGTTCAATCTAATCCTTGGACCTTCACATTCACGATGAAACACAGAAATCGCATCGGAATTAAATACAAAAGGCACAATGCCGTCATAAGTACAAGAATAGAGACTCTTCTTACAGTCGGTGCTATAAGCATTCCCTGTGAGACCAGTATTAGTTTCCGATACACCACTGCAGGTTCAATGTATTCCTTGGACCTTCACATTGACGATGAAACACAGAAATCCCATCGGAATTAAATACAAAAGGCGCAATTCCGGCTTACGTACAAGAATAGAGACCCTTCTTACAGTCGGTGCTTTGAGCATTCCCTGTGAGACCAGTATTAGTTTCTGATACACCACTGCTGGTTCAATGTACTCCTTGGACCTTCACATTGACGATGAAACACAGAAATCGCATCGGAATAAATACAAAAGGCACAATGCCGTCATAAGTACAAGAATAGAGACTCTTCTTACAGTCGGTGCTATAAGCATTCCCGGTGAGACCGGTATTAGTTTCCGATACACCACTGCAAGTTCAATGTATTCCAAGGACCTTCACATTGACGAAGAAACACAGAAATCGCATCGGAGTTAAATACAAAAGGCACAATGCCATCTTAAGTACAAGAATAGATCCTCTTCTTACAGTCGGTGCCATGATCATTCCCTGTGACACCAGTATTAGTTTCCGATACACCACTGCAGGTTCAATGTATTCCTTGGACCTTCACATTGACGATGAAACACAGAAATCGCATCGGAATTAAATACAAAAGGCCCAATGCCGCCTTAAGTACAAGAATAGAGACTCTTCTTACAGTCGGTGCTTTGAGCATTCCCTGTGAGACCAGTACTAGTTTCTGATACACCACTGCAGGTTCAATGTATTCCTTGGACATTCACATTGACGATGAATCACAGAAATCGCATCGGAATTAAATACATAAGGCACAACGCCGCCTAAGGTACAAGAATAGAAACTCTTCTTACAGTCGGTGTTTTGAGCAATCCCTGTGAGACCAGTGTTAGTTTCCTATACACCACTGCAGGTTCAATGTATTCCTTGGACCTTCACATCGACGATGAAACACAGAAATCGCTTTGGAATTAAATTCAAAAGGCACTATGCCATCTTACGTACAAGAATAGAGGCTCTTCTTACAGTCGGTGCTTTGAGCATTCCCTGTGAGACCAGAATTAGTTTCCGATACACTACTCCAAGTTCAATGTATTCCTTGGACCTTCACATTGACGATGAAACACAGAAATCGAATCGGAAAGTAATGCAAATAGCAAACTGCCGCGTAAGTACAAAAATAGAGACTCGTCTTACAGTCGGTGTTTTGATCATACCCTGTGAGACCAGTATTAGTTTCCGATACACCACTGCAGGTTCAATGTATTCCTTGCACCTTCACATTGACGATGAAACACAGAAATCGCATCGGAATTAAATACAAAAGGCGAAATGCCGCTTTAAGTACAAGATTAGAGACTCTTCTCACAGGTGGTGCTTTGAGCACTCCCTGTGAGACCACTATTAGTTTCCGATACACCACTGCAGGTTCAATGTATTCCTTGGACCTTCACATTGACGATGAAACACAGAAATCGCATCGGAATTAAATACAAAAGGCGCAATTCCGCCTTACGTACAAGAATAGAGACCCTTCTTACAGTCGGTGCTTTGAGCATTCCCTGTGAGACCAGTATTAGTTTCTGATACACCACTGCTGGTTCAATCTAATCCTTGGACCTTCACATTCACGATGAAACACAGAAATCGCATCGGAATTAAATACAAAAGGCACAATGCCGTCATAAGTACAAGAATAGAGACTCTTCTTACAGTCGGTGCTATAAGCATTCCCTGTGAGACCAGTATTAGTTTCCGATACACCACTGCAGGTTCAATGTATTCCTTGGACCTTCACATTGACGATGAAACACAGAAATCCCATCGGAATTAAATACAAAAGGCGCAATTCCGGCTTACGTACAAGAATAGAGACCCTTCTTACAGTCGGTGCTTTGAGCATTCCCTGTGAGACCAGTATTAGTTTCTGATACACCACTGCTGGTTCAATGTACTCCTTGGACCTTCACATTGACGATGAAACACAGAAATCGCATCGGAATAAATACAAAAAGCACAATGCCGCCATAAGTACACGAATAGTGACCCGTCTTACAGTCGGTGCTTAGAGCATTCCCTGTGAGACCAGTATTAGTTTCCGATACACCACTGCAGGTTCAATGTATTGACTGGACATACACATTGACGATGAAACACTGAAATTACATCGGAATTAAATACAAAAGGCACAATGCCGCCTTAAGTACAAGGATAGAGACTCTTCTTACAGTCGGTGTTTTAAGCATTCCCTGTGAGACCAGTATTAGTTTCCAATACACCACTGCAGGTTCAATGTATTCCTTGGACCTTCAAATTGACGATGAAACACAGAAATCGAATCGGAAAGAAATACTAATAGCAAACTGCCGCGTATGTACAAGAATAGAGACTCGTCTTACAGTCGGTGTTTTGAGCATACCCTGTGAGACCAGTATTAGTTTCCGATACACCACTGCAGGTTCAATGTATTCCCTGCACCTTCACATTGGCGATGAAACACAGAAATCGCATAGGAATTAAATACAAAAGGCACAATGCCGCCGTAAATACATGAATGAAGACTGTTCTTACAGTCGGTGCTTTGAGCATTCCCTGTGAGACCAGTATTAGCTTCCGATACAACACTGCAGGCACAATGTATTCCTTGGACCTTCAAATTGACGATGAAACACAGAAATCGCATCGGAATTAAATTCAAAAGGCACAATGCCTCCTTAAGTACAAGAATAGGGACCCTTCTTACTGTCGGTGCTTTGAGCATTCCCTGTGAGACCAGTATTAGTTTCCGATACACGACAGCACGTTAAATGTATCCCTTGGACCTTCACATGGACGATGAAACACAGAAATCGCATCGGAATTAAATTCAAAAGGCACAATGCTGCCTTAAGTACAAAATTAGAGACCATTCTTACAGTCGGTGCTTTGAGCATTCCCTGTGAGACCAGTATTAGTTTCCGATACACCACTGCAGGTTCAATGTATTCCTTGGACCTTCACATTGACGATGAAACACAGAAATCCCATCGGAATTAAATACAAAAGGCGCAATTCCGGCTTACGTACAAGAATAGAGACCCTTCTTACAGTCGGTGCTTTGAGCATTCCCTGTGAGACCAGTATTAGTTTCTGATACACCACTGCTGGTTCAATGTACTCCTTGGACCTTCACATTGACGATGAAACACAGAAATCGCATCGGAATAAATACAAAAGGCACAATGCCGTCATAAGTACAAGAATAGAGACTCTTCTTACAGTCGGTGCTATAAGCATTCCCTGTGAGACCGGTATTAGTTTCCGATACACCACTGCAAGTTCAATGTATTCCAAGGACCTTCACATTGACGAAGAAACACAGAAATCGCATCGGAGTTAAATACAAAAGGCACAATGCCATCTTAAGTACAAGAATAGATCCTCTTCTTACAGTCGGTGCCATGATCATTCCCTGTGACACCAGTATTAGTTTCCGATACACCACTGCAGGTTCAATGTATTCCTTGGACCTTCACATTGACGATGAAACACAGAAATCGCATCGGAATTAAATACAAAAGGCCCAATGCCGCCTTAAGTACAAGAATAGAGACTCTTCTTACAGTCGGTGCTTTGAGCATTCCCTGTGAGACCAGTACTAGTTTCTGATACACCACTGCAGGTTCAATGTATTCCTTGGACATTCACATTGACGATGAATCACAGAAATCGCATCGGAATTAAATACATAAGGCACAACGCCGCCTAAGGTACAAGAATAGAAACTCTTCTTACAGTCGGTGTTTTGAGCATTCCCTGTGAGACCAGTGTTAGTTTCCTATACACCACTGCAGGTTCAATGTATTCCTTGGACCTTCAGATCGACGATGAAACACAGAAATCGCTTTGGAATTAAATTCAAAAGGCACTATGCCATCTTACGTACAAGAATAGAGGCTCTTCTTACAGTCGGTGCTTTGAGCATTCCCTGTGAGACCAGAATTAGTTTCCGATACACTACTCCAAGTTCAATGTATTCCTTGGACCTTCACATTGACGATGAAACACAGAAATCGAATCGGAAAGTAATGCAAATAGCAAACTGCCGCGTAAGTACAAAAATAGAGACTCGTCTTACAGTCGGTGTTTTGATCATACCTTGTGAGACCAGTATTAGTTTCCGATACACCACTGCAGGTTCAATGTATTCCTTGCACCTTCACATTGACGATGAAACACAGAAATCGCATCGGAATTAAATACCAAAGGCACAATGCCGCCTTAAATACAAGAATAGAGACTCTTCTTTCAGTCGGTGATTTGAGCATTCCCTGTGAGACCAGTATTAGCTTCCGATACACCACTGCAGGCACAATGTATTCCTTGGACCTTCAAATTGACGATGAAACACAGAAATCGCATCGGAATTAAATTCGAAAGGCACAATGCCTCCTTAAGTACAAGAATAGAGACCCTTCTTACAGTCGGTGCTTTGGGCATTCCCTGTGAGACCAGTATTAGTTTCCGATACACGACTGCACGTTAAATGTATCGCTTGCACCTTCACATGGACGACGAAACACAGAAATCGCGTCGGAATTAAATTCAAAAGGCACAATGCTGCCTTAAGTACAAAAATATAGACCATTCTTACAGTCGGTGCTTTGAGCATTCCCTGTGAGACCAGTATTAGTTTCCGATACACCACTGCACGTTCAATGTATTCCTTGGACCTTCACATTGACGATGAAACACAGAAATCGCATCGGAATTAAATACAAAAGGCGCAATTCCGCCTTACGTACAAGAATAGAGACCCTTCTTACAGTCGGTGCTTTGAGCATTCCCAGTGAGACCAGTATTAGTTTCTGATACACCACTGCTGGTTCAATGTATTCCTTGGACCTTCACATTGACGATGAAACACAGAAATCGCATCGGAATTAAATACAAAAGGCACAATGCTGTCATAAGTACAAGAATAGGGACTATCTTACAGTCGGTGCTTTGAGCATTCCCTGTGAGACCGGTATTAGTTTCCGATACACCACTGCAGGTTCAATGTATTCCTTGGACCTTCACATTGACGATGAAACACAGAAATCGCATCGGAATTAAATACAAAAGGCGAAATGCCGCTTTAAGTACAAGATTAGAGACTCTTCTCACAGGTGGTGCTTTGAGCACTCCCTGTGAGACCAGTATTAGTTTCCGATACACCACTGCAGGTTCAATGTATTCCTTGGACCTTCACATTGACGATGAAACACAGAAATCGCATCGGAATTAAATACAAAAGGCGCAATTCCGCCTTACGTACAAGAATAGAGACCCTTCTTACAGTCGGTGCTTTGAGCATTCCCTGTGAGACCAGTATTAGTTTCTGATACACCACTGCTGGTTCAATCTAATCCTTGGACCTTCACATTCACGATGAAACACAGAAATCGCATCGGAATTAAATACAAAAGGCACAATGCCGTCATAAGTACAAGAATAGAGACTCTTCTTACAGTCGGTGCTATAAGCATTCCCTGTGAGACCAGTATTAGTTTCCGATACACCACTGCAGGTTCAATGTATTCCTTGGACCTTCACATTGACGATGAAACACGGAAATCCCATCGGAATTAAATACAAAAGGCGCAATTCCGGCTTACGTACAAGAATAGAGACCCTTCTTACAGTCGGTGCTTTGAGCATTCCCTGTGAGACCAGTATTAGTTTCTGATACACCACTGCTGGTTCAATGTACTCCTTGGACCTTCACATTGACGATGAAACACAGAAATCGCATCGGAATAAATACAAAAGGCACAATGCCGTCATAAGTACAAGAATAGAGACTCTTCTTACAGTCGGTGCTATAAGCATTCCCTGTGAGACCGGTATTAGTTTCCGATACACCACTGCAAGTTCAATGTATTCCAAGGACCTTCACATTGACGAAGAAACACAGAAATCGCATCGGAGTTAAATACAAAAGGCACAATGCCATCTTAAGTACAAGAATAGATCCTCTTCTTACAGTCGGTGCCATGATCATTCCCTGTGACACCAGTATTAGTTTCCGATACACCACTGCAGGTTCAATGTATTCCTTGGACCTTCACATTGTCGATGAAACACAGAAATCGCATCGGAAATAAATACAAAAGGCCCAATGCCGCCTTAAGTACAAGAATAGAGACTCTTCTTACAGTCGGTGCTTTGAGCATTCCCTGTGAGACCAGTATTAGTTTCTGATACACCACTGCAGGTTCAATGTATTCCTTGGACATTCACATTGACGATGAATCACAGAAATCGCATCGGAATTAAATACATAAGGCACAACGCCGCCTAAGGTACAAGAATAGAAACTCTTCTTACAGTCGGTGTTTTGAGCATTCCCTGTGAGACCAGTGTTAGTTTCCTATACACCACTGCAGGTTCAATGTATTCCTTGGACCTTCACATCGACGATGAAACACAGAAATCGCTTTGGAATTAAATTCAAAAGGCACTATGCCATCTTAAGTACAAGAATAGTGGCTCTTCTTACAGTCGGTGCTTTGAGCATTCCCTGTGAGACCAGAATTAGTTTCCGATACACTACTCCAAGTTCAATGTATTCCTTGGACCTTCACATTGACGATGAAACACAGAAATCGAATCGGAAAGAAATGCAAATAGCAAACTGCCGCGTAAGTACAAAAATAGAGACTCGTCTTAGGGTCGGTGTTTTGATCATACCCTGTGAGACCAGTATTAGTTTCCGATACACCACTGCAGGTTCAATGTATTCCTTGCACCTTCACATTGTCGATGAAACACAGAAATCGCATCGGAATTAAATACCAAAGGCACAATGCCGCCTTAAATACAAGAATAGAGACTCTTCTTTCAGTCGGTGATTTGAGCATTCCCTGTGAGACCAGTATTAGCTTCCGATACACCACTGCAGGCACAATGTATTCCTTGGACCTTCAAATTGACGATGAAACACAGAAATCGCATCAGAATTAAATTCGAAAGGCACAATGCCTCCTTAAGTACAAGAATAGAGACCCTTCTTACAGTCGGTGCTTTGGGCATTCCCTGTGAGACCAGTATTAGTTTCCGATACACGACTGCACGTTAAATGTATCGCTTGGACCTTCACATGGACGACGAAACACAGAAATCGCGTCGGAATTAAATTCAAAAGGCACAATGCTGCCCGAGGTTCAAAAATATAGACCATTCTTACAGTCGGTGCTTTGAGCATTCCCTGTGAGACCAGTATTAGTTTCCGATACACCACTGCACGTTCAATGTATTCCTTGGACCTTCACATTGACGATGAAACACAGAAATCGCATCGGAATTAAATACAAAAGGCGCAATTCCGCCTTACGTACAAGAATAGAGACCCTTCTTACAGTCGGTGCTTTGAGCATTCCCAGTGAGACCAGTATTAGTTTCTGATACACCACTGCTGGTTCAATGTATTCCTTGGACCTTCACATTGACGATGAAACACAGAAATCGCATCGGAATTAAATACAAAAGGCACAATGCTGTCATAAGTACAAGAATTGGGACTATCTTACAGTCGGTGCTTTGAGCATTCCCTGTGAGACCGGTATTAGTTTCCGATACACCACTGCAGGTTCAATGTATTCCTTGGACCTTCACATTGACGATGAAACACAGAAATCGGATCGGAATTAAATACAAAAGGCGAAATGCCGCTTTAAGTACAAGATTAGAGACTCTTCTTACAGGTGGTGCTTTGAGCACTCCCTGTGAGACCAGTATTAGTTTCCGAAACACCACTGCAGGTTCAATGTATTCCTTGGACCTTCACATTGACGATGAAACACAGAAATCGCATCGGAATTAAATACAAAAGGCGCAATTCCGCCTTACGTACAAGAATAGAGACCCTTCTTACAGTCGGTGCTTTGAGCATTCCCTGTGAGACCAGTATTAGTTTCTGATACACCACTGCTGGTTCAATCTATTCCTTGGACCTTCACATTGACGATGAAACACAGAAATCGCATCGGAATTAAATACAAAAGGCACAATGCCGTCATAAGTACAAGAATAGAGACTCTTCTTACAGTCGGTGCTATAAGCATTCCCTGTGAGACCAGTATTAGTTTCCGATACACCACTGCAGGTTCAATGTATTCCGTGGACCTTCACATTGACGATGAAACACAGGAATCGCATCGGAATTAAATACAAAAGGCGCAATGCCGCCTTAAGTACAAGAATAGAGACTCTTCTTACAGTCGGTGCATTGAGCATTCCCTGTGAGACCAGTATTAGTTTCCGATACACCACTGCAGATTCAATGTATTCCTTGGACCTTCACATTGACGATGAAACACAGAAAGCGCGTCGGAACTAAATACAAAAGGTACAATGTCGCCTTAAGTAAAAGAATAGAGACTCTTCTTACACTCGGTGTTTTGCGCATTCCCTGTGAGACCAGTATTAGTTTCCGATACACCACTGCTGGTTCAATGTATTCCTTATATCTTCACATAGACGATGAAAAAGAGAAATCGCATCGGAATTAAATACAAAGGGCACAATGTCTCCACAAGTACAAGAATAGTGACTCTTCGTACAGTCGTTGCTTTGAGCATTCCCTGTGAGACCAGTATTAGTTTCCGATACACCACTTCAGGTTCAATGTATTGACTGGACATACACATTGACGATGAAACACTGAAATTACATCGGAATTAAATACAAAAGGCACAATGCCGCCTGAAGTACAAGAATAGAGATTCTTCTTACAGTCGGTGCTTTAAGTGAGACCAGTATCAGTTTCCAATACACCACTGCAGGTTCAATGTATTCCTTGGACATACACATTGCCGATGAAAAACAGAAATTATATCGCAATTAAATACAAAATGCACAATGCCGCCTTAAGTGCAAGAATAGAGACTCTTCTTACAGTCGGTGCTTTGAGCATTCCCTGTGAGACCAGTATTAGTTTCTGATAGACCACTGCAGGTTCAATGTATTCCTAGGACCTTCACATTGACGAAGAAACACAGAAATCGCATCGGAATTAAATACGAAAGGCAAAATGCCGCCTTAAGTACAATAATACAGACTCTTCTTACACTCGGTGTTTTGCGCATACCCTGTGAGACCAGTATTAGTTTCCGATACACCACTGCAGGTTTAATGCATTCCTTGGACCTTCACATTGACGATGAAACACAGAAATCGCATCGAAATTAAATACAAAAGGCACAAAGCCGCCTTAAGTACAAGATTAGAAACATTTCTTACAGTCGGTGCTTTGAGCATTCCCTGTGAGACCAGTATTAGTTTCCGATACACCACTGCAGTTTCAGTGTATTCCTTGGACCTTCACATTGACGATGACGCACAAAAATCGCTTCGGAATTAGATACAAAAGGCACAATGCCACCATAAGTACATGAATAGAGACTCATCTTACAGTCGGTGCTTTGAGCATTCCCTGTCAGACCAGTATTAGTTTACGAAACACCACTGCAGGTTCAATATATTCCTTGGACATACACATTGACGATGAAACACAGAAATCGCATCGGAATTAAATACAAAAGGCAAAATGCCGCCTTAAGCACAACAATAGAGACTCTTCTTACAGTGGGTGCTTTGAGCATTCCCTGTGAGACAGGTATTAGTCTCCGATACACCACTGCAGGTTCAATGTATTCCTTGGACCTTCACATTGGCGATGAAACACAGAAATCGCATCGGAATTAAATTCAAAAGGCACAATGCCGCCTTAAGTACACGAATAGAGACCGTTCTTACAGTTGGTGCTTTGAGCATTCCCTGTGAGACCTGTATTAGTTTCCGATACACCACTGCAGGTTCAAGGTATTCCTTGGACCTTCACATTGACGATGAAACACAGAAATCGCATCGGAATTAAGTACAAATGGCACAATGCCGCCTTATGTACAAGAATAGAGACTCTTCTTACGGTCGGTGCTTTGAGCATTCCCTGTGAGACCAGTATTAGTTTCCGATACACCACTGCAGGTACAATATATTCCTTGGACCTTCACATTGGCGATGAAACACAGAAATCGCATCGGAATTAAATACAAAACGCACAATGCCGCCTTAAGTACAAGAATAGAGACCCTTCTTACAGTCGGTGCTTTGAGCATTCCCTGTGAGACCAGTATTAGTTTCCGATACACCACTGCAGGTTCAATGTATTCCTTGGACATACGCAATGACGACGAAACACTGAATTTACATCGGAATTAAATACAAAAGACTCAATGCCGCCGTAAGTACAAGAGGAGTGAGACTTCTTAGAGTCTGTGTTTTTATCCTTTCCTGTGAGACCAGTATTAGTTTCCGATACACCACTGCAAGTTGGATGTATTCCTTTGTCCTTCACATTGACGATGAAAAAGAGAAATCGCATTGGAATTAAATACAAAGGGCACAATGGCGCCTCAAGTACAAGAATAGTGACTCTTCGTACAGTCGGTGCTTTGAGCATTCCCTGTGAGAAAAGTAATAGTTTCCGATACACCACTGCAGGTTCAATGTATTGACTGGACATACACATTGACGATGAAACACTGAAATTACATCGGAATTAAATACAAAAGGCACAATGCCGCCTTAAGTACAAGAATAGAGACTCTTCTTACAGTCGGTGCTTTAAGCATTCCCTGTGAGACCAGTATTAGTTTCCAATACACCACTGCAGGTTCAATGTATTCCTTGGACATACACATTGCCGATGGAAAACAGAAATTATATCGGAATTAAATACAAAATGCACAATGCCGCCTTATGTGCAAGAATAGAGACTCTTCTTACAGTCGGTGCTTTGAGGATTCCCTGTGAGACCAGTAATAGTTTCCGATACACCACTGCAGGTTCAATGTATTGACTGGACATACACATTGACGATGAAACACAGAAATCGCATCGGAATTAAATACAAAAGGCAAAATGCCGCCTTAAGTACAAGAATACAGACTCTTCTTACAGTCGGTGTTTTGTGCATTCCCTGTGAGACCAGTATTAGTTTCCGATACACCACTGCAGGTTTAATGCATTCCTTGGACCTTCACATTGACAATGAAACACAGAAATCGCATCGGAATTAAATACAAAAGGCACAAAGCCGCCTTAACTACAAGATTAGAAACTTTTCTAACAGTCGGTGCTTTGAGCATTCCCTATGAGACCAGTATTAGTTTCCGACACACCACTGGAGTTTCAGTGTATTCCTTGGACCTTCACATTGACGATGAAACACAGAAATCGCTTCGGAATTAAATACAAAAGGCACAATGCCACCATAAGTACAAGAATAGAGACTCTTCTTACAGTCGGTGCTTTCAGCATTCCCTGTGAGACCAGTATTAGTTTCCGATACACCACTGCAAGTTCAATGTATTCCTTGGACATACACATTGACGATGAAACACTTTAATTACATCGGAATTAAATACAAAAGTCTCAATGCCGCCTTAAGTACAAGAAGAGTGAGACTTCTTAGAGTCTGTGTATTTATTCTTTCCTGTGAGACCAGTATTAGTTTCCGATACACCACTGCAGGTTCTATGTATTCCTCGGTCCTTCACATTGACGATGAAACACAGAAATCGCATCGGAATTAAATACAAAAGGCACAATGCCGCCATAAATACAAGAATAGAGACTCTTCTTACAGTCGGTGATTTGAGCATTCCCTGTGAGACCAGTATTAGCTTCCGATACACCACTGCAGGCACAATGTATTCCTTGGACCTTCAAATTGACGATGAAACACAGAAATCGCATCGGAATTAAATTCAAAAGGCACAGTGCCTCCTTAAGTACAAGAATAGAGACCCTTCTTACAGTCGGTGCTTTGAGCACTCCCTGTGAGACCAGTATTAGTTTCCGATACAAGACTGCACGTTAAATGTATCCCTTGGACCTTCACATGGACGATGAAACACAGAAATCGCATCGGAATTAAATTCAAAAGGCACAATGCTGCCTTAAGTACAAAAATAGAGACCATTCTTACAGTCGGTGCTTCGAGCATTCACTGTGAGACCAGTATTAGTTTCCGATACACCACTGCAGGTTCAGTGTGTTCCTTGGACCTTCACATTGACGATGAACCACAGAAATCGCATCGGAATTAAGTACAAAAGGCACAATGCCGCCTTATGTACAAGAATAGAGACTCTTCTTACGGTCGGTGGTTTGAGCATTCCCTGTGAGACCAGTATTAGTTTTCGATACACCACTGCACGCACAATGTATTCCTTGGACCTTCACATTGACGAAGAAACACAGAAAACGCATCGGAATGAAATACAAAAGGCAAACTGCCGCGTAAGTACAAGAATAGAGGCTCGTCTTACAGTCAGTGTTTTGAGCATTCTCTGTGAGACCAGTATTAGTTTCCGATACACCACTGCAGGTTCAATGTATTCCTTGGACCTTCACATTGACGATGAAACACAGAAATCGCATCGGAATTAAATACAATAGGCACAATGACGCCTTAAATACAAGAATAGAGACTCTTCTTACAGTCGGTATTTTGAGTATTCCCTGTGAGACCAGTATTAGTTTCCGATACACCACTGCAGGTTCATTGTATTCCATGGACATACACATTGACGATGAAACACTGAAATTACATCGGAATTAAATACAAAAGGAACAATTCCGCCATAAGTGCAAGAACAGTGAGACTTCTTAGGGTCTGTGCTTTGATCCTTTCCTGTAAGACCAGTATTAGTTTACGATACACCACTGCCGGTTCAATGTATTCCTTGGTCCCTCACATTGACGATGAAACACAGAAATCGCATCGGAATTAAATAAAAAAGGCACAATGCCGCCTTAAGTACAAGAATAGAGACTCTTCTTACAGTCGGTGCTTTGAGCATTCCCTGTGAGACCAGTATTAGTTTCCGATACACCACTGCAGTTTCAATGTATTCCTTGGACATACACATTGACGATGGAACACTGAAATTACATCGGAATGAAATACAAAAGGCACAATGCCGCCTTGAGTGCAAGAATAGAGACTCTACTTACAGTCGGTGATTTGAGCATTCCCTGCGCGACCAGTATTTGTTTCCGATACACCACTGCAGGTTCAATGTATTCCTTGGACCTTCACATTGGCGATGAAACACAGAAATCGCATCGGAATTAAATACAAAAGGCACAATGCCGCCTTAAGTACAAGAATAGAGACTCCTCTTACAGTCGGTGCTTTGAGCATTCCCTGTGAGACCAGTATTAGTTTCCGATACACCACTGCAGGTTCAATGTATTCCTTCGACTTTCACATTGACGATGAAACACAGAAATCGCATCTGAATTATATACAAAAGGCACAATGCCGCCTTAAGTACAAGAATAGAAACTCTTCTTACAGTCGATGCTTTGAGCATTCCCTGTGAGACCAGTATTAGTTTCCGATACACCACTGCAGGTTTAATGTATTCCTTGGACCTACACATTGACGATGAAACACTGAAATTACATCGGAATTAAATACAAAAGACACAATGCCGCCTTAAGTACAAGAAGACGGAGAGTTCTTAGAGTCTGTGTTTTTATCCTTTCCTGTGAGACCAGTATTAGTTTCCTCTACACCACTGCAGGTTCAATGTATACCTTGGTCCTTCATATTGACGATTAAATACAGAAATCGAATCGGAATTAAATACAAAAGGCAAAATGCCGCCTTAAGTACAAGAATATAGACTCATCTTACAATCGGTGATTTGAGCATTCCCTGTGAGACCAGTATTAGTTTCCGATTCTCCGCTGCAGGTTCAATGTATTCCTTGGACATACAAATTGACGATGAAACAACGAAATTACATCGGAATTAAATACAAAAGGCCCGATGCCGTCTTAAGTACAAGAATAGAGCCTCATCTTACAGTCGGTGTTTTGAGCATTCCCTGTGAGACCAGTGATATTTTCCGATACACCAGTGCAGGTTCAATGTATTCCTTGGACCTTCACATTGACGAAGAAACACAGAAATCGCATCGGAGTTAAAAACAAAAGGCACAATGCCGTCTTAAGTACAATAATAGAGCCTCTTCTTACAGTCGGTGCCATGAGAATTCCCTGTGAGACCAGTATTAGTTTCCGATACACCACTGCAGGTTCAATGTATTCCTTGGACCTTGACATTGACGATGAAACACAGAAATCGCATCGGAATTAAATACAAAAGGCCCAATGCCGCCTTAGGTAGAAGAATAGAGACTCTTCTTACAGTCGGCGCTTTGAGCATTCCCTGTGAGACCAGTATTAGTTTCTGATCCACCACTGCAGGTTCAATATATTCCTTGGACCTTCACATTGACAATGAAACACAGAAGTCGCATCGGAATTAAATAAAAAAATCACAATGCCGCCTTAAGTACAAGAATACAGACTCTTCTTACAGTCGGTGCCTTGCGCATTCCCTGTGAGACCAGTATTAGTTTCCGATACGCCACTGCAGGTTTAATGTATTCCCTGGACATACACATTGACGATGAAACACTGAAATTACATCGGAATTAAATACAAAAGACTCAATGCCGCCTTAAGTACAAGAAGAGTGAGAGTTCTTAGAGTCTGTTTTTTTATCCTTTCCTGTGAGACCAGTATTAGTTTCCGCTACACCACTGCAGGTTCAATGTATTCCATGGACATACACATTGACGATGAAACACCGAAATTACATCGGAATTAAATACAAAAGGCACAATGCCGCCTTAAGAGCAAGAAGAGTGAGTGTTCTTAGAGTCTGTGATTTGATCCTTTCGTGTGAGACCAGTTTTAGTTTCCGATACGCCACTGCAGGTTTAATGTATTCCCTGGACATACACATTGACGATGAAACACAGAAATCGCATCGGAATTAAATACAAAAGGCACAATGCCGCCTTAGGTACATGAATAGAAACTCTTCTTACAGTCGGTGTTTTGAGCATTCCCTGTGAGACCAGTGTTTGTTTCCGATACACCACTGCAGGTTCAATGTATTCCTTGGACCTTCACATTGACGATGAAACACAGAAATCGCATCATAATTAAATACAAAAGGCACAATTCCGCCTTAAGTACAAGAATAGAAACTCTTCTTACAGTCGGTGTTTTGAGCATTCCCTGTGAGGCCAGTGTTAGTTTCCGATACACCACTGCAGGTTCAATGTATTCCTTGGACCTTCACATTGACGAAGAAACACAGAAATCGCATCGGAGTTAAAAACAAAAGGCACAATGCCGTATTAAGTACAATAATAGAGCCTCTTCTTACAGTCGGTGCCATGAGCATTCCCTGTGAGACCAGTATTAGTTTCCGATACACCACTGCAGGTTCAATGTATTCCTTGGACCTTCACATTGACGATGAAACACAGAAATCGCATCGGAATTAGATACAAAAGGCCCAATGCCGCCTTAGGTACAAGAATAGAGACTCTTCTTACAGTCGGTGCTTTGAGCATTCCCTGTGAGACCAGTATTACTTTCTGATACATCACTGCAGGTTTCCATGTATTCCTTGGACCTTCACATTGACGATGAAACACAGAAATCGCATCGGAGTTAAATACAAAAGGCACAATGCCGCCTTAAGTACAAGAATAGAGACTCTTCTTACTGTCGGTGTTTTGAGCATTCCCTGTGAGACCAGTATTAGTTTCCGATACACCACTGCCGGTTCATTGTATTCCTTGGACCTTCACATTGACGATGAAACACAGAAATCGCATCGGAATTAAATACAAAAGGCGCAATGCCGCCTTAAGTACGAGAACAGAGACTCTTCTTACAGTCGGTGGTTTGAGCATTCCCTGTGAGATCAGTATTAGCTTCTGATACACCACTGCAGGTTCAATGTATTCCTTGGACCTTCACATTGACGATGAAACACAGAAATCGCATCGGAATTAAATACAAAAGGCACAATGCCGCCTTAATAACAAGAATAGAAACTCTTCTTACAGTCGGTGTTTTGAGCATTCCCTGTGAGACCAGTTTTAGTTTCCGATACACCACTGCCGGTTCATTGTATTCCTTGGACCTTCACATTGACGATGAAACACAGACATCGCATCGGAATTGAATACAAAAGGCGCAATGCTGCCTTATGTACAAGAATAGAGACTCTTCTTACAGTCGGTGCTTTGAGCATTCCCTGTGAGACCAGTATTAGTTTCTGATACACCACTGCAGGCTCAATGTATTCCTTGAACCGTCACATTGGCGATGAATCACAGAAATCGCATCGGAATTAAATACAAAAGGCACAATGCCGCCTTAGGTACAAGAACATAAACTCTTCTTACAGTCGGTGTTTTGAGCTTTCCCTGTGAGACCAGTGTTAGTTTCCGATATACCACTGCAGGTTCAATATATTCCTCGGACCTTCACATTGACGATGAAACACAGAAATCGCATCGGAGTTAAATACAAAAGACGTAATGCCGCCTTAAGTACAAGAATAGAGGCTCTTCTTACAGTCGGTGCTTTGAGCATTCCCTGTGAGACCAGTATTAGTTTCTGATACACCACTGCAGGTTCAATATATTTTTTGGACCTTCACATTGACGATGAAACACAGAAATCGCATCGGAATTAAATACAAAAGGCAAAATGCTGCCTTAAGTACAAGAATGCTGACTCTTCTTGCAGTCGGTGCCTTGCGCATTCCCAGTGAGACCAGTATTAGTTTCCGATACACCACTGCAAGTTTAAAGTATTCCTTGGACGTACACATTGACGATGAAACACTGAAATTACAACGGAATTAAATACAAAAGACTCAATGCCGCCTTAAGTACAGGAAGAGTGAGAGTTCTTAGAGTCTGTGTTTTTATCCATTCCTGTGAGACCAGTATTAGTTTCCGCTACATCACTCCAGGTTCAATGTATTCCTTGGTCCTTCATATTAACGATTAAATACAGAAATTGAATCGGAATTAAATACAAAAGGCACAATGCCGCCTTTAGTACAAGAATAAGGACTCCTCTTACAATCGGTGATTTGAGCATACCGTGTGAGACCAGTATTAGTTTCCGATACACCACTGCAGGTTCAATGTATTCCTTGGACATACACATTGACGATGAAACACCGAAATTACATCGGAATTAAATACAAAAGGCACAATGCCGCCTTAAATGCAAGAAGAGTGAGAGTTCTTAGAGTCTGTGATTTGATCCTTTCGTGTGAGACCAGTTTTAGTTTCCGATACACCACAGCAGGTGCAATGTATTTGTTGGACCTTCACATTGACGATGAAACACAGAAATCGCATCGGAATTAAATACAAAATGCTCAATGCCGCCTTCATTACAAGAATAGAGACTCTCCTTACAGTCGGTGCTTTGAGCATTCCGAGTGAGACCAGAATTATTTTCCGATACACCACTGCAGGTTCAAAGTATTCCTTGGACATACACATTGACGATGAAACACAGAAATCGCATAGGAATTAAATACAAAAGGCACAATGCCGCCTTAGGTACAAGAATAGAAACTCTTCTTACAGTCGGTGTCTTGAGCATTTCCTGTGAGACCAGTGTTAGTTTCCGATACACCACTGCAGGTTCAATGAATTCCTTGGACCTTCACATTGACGAAGAAACACAGAAATCGCATCGGAGTTAAATACAAAAGGCACAATGCCGTCTTAAGTACAAGAATAGAGCCTCTTCTTACAGTCGGTGCCATGAGCATTCCCTGTGAGTCCGGTATTAGTTTCCGATACACCACTGCATGTTCAATGTATTCCTTGGACCTTCACATTGACGATGAAACACAGACATCGCATCGGAATTAAATACAATAGGCCCAATGCCGCCTTAGGTACAAGAATAGAGACTCTTGTTACAGTAGGTGCTCTGAGCATTCCCTGTGAGACCAGTATTAGTTTCTGATACACCACTGCAGCTTCAATGTATTCCTTTGAGGTTCACATTGACAATGAAACACAGAAATCGCATCGGAGTCAAATACAAAAGGCACAATGCCGCCTTAAGTACAAGAATAGAGACTCTTCATACTGTCGGTGCTTTGAGCATTCCCTGTGAGACCATTATTAGTTTTCGATACACCACTGCCGGTTCATTGTATTCCTCGGACCTTCACATTGACGATGAAACACAGAAATCGCATAGGAATTAAATACAAAAGGCGCAATGCCACCTTAAGTACAAGAATAGAGACTCTTCTTACAGTCGGTGCTTTGAGCATTCCCTGTGAGATCAGTATTAGTTTCTGATACACCACTGCAGGTTCAGGGTATTCCTTGGACCTTCACATTGACGATGAAACACAGAAATCGCATCGGAATTAAATACAAAAGGCACAATGCCGCCTTAAGTACAAGAATAGAAACTCTTCTTACAGTCGGTGTTTTGAGCATTCCCTGTGAGACCAGTTTTAGTTTCCGATACACCACTGCCGGTTCATTGTATTCATTGGACCTTCACATTGACGATGAAACACAGAAATCGCATCGGAATTAAATACAAAAGGCGCAATGCTGCCATATGTACAAGAATAGAGACTCTTCTTACAGTCGGTGATTTGAGCATTCGCAGTGAGATCAGTATTAGTTTCTGATACACCACTGCAGGTTCAATGAATTCCTTGGACCGTCACAATGACGATGAAACACAGAAATCGCATCGGAATTAAATACAAAAGGCACAATGCCGCCTTAGGTACAAGAATAGAAACCCTTCTTACAGTCGGTGTTTTGAGAATTCCCTGTGAGACCAGTGTTAGTTTCCGATACACCACTGCAGGTTCAATGTATTCCTTGGACCTTCACATTGACGATGAAATACAGAAATCGCATCGGAGTTAAATACAAAAGGCATAATGCCGCCTTAAGTACAAGAATAGAGACTCTTCTTACTGTCGGTGCTTTGAGCATTCCCTGTGAGACCAGTGTTAGTTTCCGATACACCACTGCAGGTTCAATGTATTCCTTGGACCTTCACATTGACGAAGAAACACAGAAATCGCATCGGAGTTAAAAACAAAAGGCACAATGCCGTATTAAGTACAATAATAGAGCCTCTTCTTACAGTCGGTGCCATGAGCATTCCCTGTGAGAGAAGTATTAGTTTCAGATACACCACTGCAGGTTCAATGTATTCCTTGGACCTTCACATTGACGATGAAACACAGAAATCGCATCGGAATTAGATACAAAAGGCCCAATGCCGCCTTAGGTACAAGAATAGAGACTCTTCTTACAGTCGGTGCTTTGAGCATTCCCTGTGAGACCAGTATTACTTTCTGATACATCACTGCAGGTTCAATGTATTCCTTGGACCTTCACATTGACGATGAAACACAGAAATCGCATCGGAGTTAAATACAAAAGGCACAATGCCGCCTTAAGTACAAGAATAGAGACTCTTCTTACTGTCGGTGCTTTGAGCATTCCCTGTGAGACCAGTATTAGTTTCCGATACACCACTGCCGGTTCATTGTATTCCTTGGACCTTCACATTGACGATGAAACACAGAAATCGCATCGGAATTAAATACAAAAGGCGCAATGCCGCCTTAAGTACGAGAACAGGGACTCTTCTTACAGTCGGTGCTTTGAGCATTCCCTGTGAGACCAGTATTAGCTTCTGATACACCACTGCAGGTTCAATGTATTCCTTGGACCTTCACATTGACGATGAAACACAGAAATCGCATCGGAATTAAATACAAAAGGCACAATGCCGCCTTAATAACAAGAATAGAAACTCTTCTTACAGTCGGTGTTTTGAGCATTCCCTGTGAGACCAGTTTTAGTTTCCGATACACCACTGCCGGTTCATTGTATTCCTTGGACCTTCACATTGACGATGAAACACAGACATCGCATCGGAATTGAATACAAAAGGCGCAATGCTGCCTTATGTACAAGAATAGAGACTCTTCTTACAGTCGGTGCTTTGAGCATTCCCTGTGAGACCAGTATTAGTTTCTGATACAAAACTGCAGGCTCAATGTATTCCTTGAACCGTCACATTGGCGATGAATCACAGAAATCGCATCGGAATTAAATACAAAAGGCACAATGCCGCCTTAGGTACAAGAATAGAAACTCTTCTTACAGTCGGTGTTTTGAGCATTCCCTGTGAGACCAGTGTTAGTTTCCGATATCCCACTGCAGGTTCAATATATTCCTTGGACCTTCACATTGACGATGAAACACAGAAATCGCATCGGAGTTAAATACAAAAGACGTAATGCCGCCTTAAGTACATGAATAGAGACTCTTCTTACAGTCGGTGCTTTGAGCATTCCCTGTGAGACCAGTATTAGTTTCTGATACACCACTGCAGGTTCAATGTATTCCTTGGACCTTCACATTGACGATGAAACACAGAAATCGCTTCGGAATTAAATACAAAAGGCAAAATGCCGCCTTAAGTACAAGAATGCAGACTCTTCTTGCAGTCGGTGACTTGCGCATTCCCAGTGAGACCAGTATTAGTTTCCGATACACCACTGCAAGTTTAAAGTATTCCTTGGACGTATACATTGACGATGAAACACTGAAATTACATCGGAATTAAATACAAAAGACTCAATGCCGGCTTAAGTACAGGAAGAGTGAGAGTTCTTAGAGTCTGTGTTTTTATCCATTCCTGTGAGACCAGTATTAGTTTCCGCTACATCACTCCAGGTTCAATGTATTCCTTGGTCCTTCATATTAACGATTAAATACAGAAATTGAATCGGAATTAAATACAAAAGGCACAATGCCGCCTTTAGTACAAGAATAAGGACTCTTCTTACAATCGGTGATTTGAGCATACCGTGTGAGACCAGTATTAGTTTCCGATACACCACTGCAGGTTCAATGTATTCCTTGGACATACACATTGACGATGTAACACCGAAATTACATCGGAATTAAATACAAAAGGCACAATGCCGCCTTAAATGCAAGAAGAGTGAGAGTTCTTAGAGTCTGTGATTTGATCCTTTCGTGTGAGACCAGTTTTAGTTTCCGATACACCACTGCAGGTGCAATGTATTTGTTGGACCTTCACATTGACGATGAAACACAGAAATCGCATCGGAATTAAATACAAAATGCTCAATGCCGCCTTCATTACAAGAATAGAGACTCTCCTTACAGTCGGTGCTTTGAGCATTCCGAGTGAGACCAGAATTATTTTCCGATACACCACTGCAGGTTCAAAGTATTCCTTGGACATAGACATTGACGATGAAACACAGAAATCGCATAGGAATTAAATACAAAAGGCACAATGCCGCCTTAGGTACAAGAATAGAAACTCTTCTTACAGTCGGTGTTTTGAGCATTCCCTGTGAGACCAGTGTTAGTTTCCGATACACCACTGCAGGTTCAATGTATTCCTTGGACCTTCACATTCATGATGAAACACAGAAATCGCATCGGAATTAAATACAAAAGGAACAATTCAGCCTTAAGTACAAGAATAGAAACTCTTCTTACAGTCGGTGTTTTGAGCATTTCCTGTGAGACCAGTGTTAGTTTCCGATACACCACTGCAGGTTCAATGAATTCCTTGGACCTTCACATTGACGAAGAAACACAGAAATCGCATCGGAGTTAAATACAAAAGGCACAATGCCGTCTTAAGTACAAGAATAGAGCCTCTTCTTACAGTCGGTGCCATGAGCATTCCCTGTGAATCCGGTATTAGTTTCCGATACACCACTGCATGTTCAATGTATTCCTTGGACCTTCACATTGACGATGAAACACAGACTTCGCATCGGAATTAAATACAATAGGCCCAATGCCGCCTTAGGTACAAGAATAGAGACTCTTGTTACAGTAGGTGCTCTGAGCATTCCCTGTGAGACCAGTATTAGTTTCTGATACACCACTGCAGGTTCAATGTATTCCTTTGAGGTTCACATTGACAATGAAACACAGAAATCGCATCGGAGTCAAATACAAAAGGCACAATGCCGCCTTAAGTACAAGAATAGAGACTCTTCATACTGTCGGTGCTTTGAGCATTCCCTGTGAGACCAGTATTAGTTTTCGATACACCACTGCCGGTTCATTGTATTCCTCGGACCTTCACATTGACGATGAAACACAGAAATCGCATAGGAATTAAATACAAAAGGCGCAATGCCACCTTAAGTACAAGAATAGAGACTCTTCTTACAGTCGGTGCTTTGAGCATTCCCTGTGAGATCAGTATTAGTTTCTGATACACCACTGCAGGTTGAGGGTATTCCTTGGACCTTCACATTGACGATGAAACACAGAAATCGCATCGGAATTAAATACAAAAGGCACAATGCCGCCTTAAGTACAAGAATAGAAACTCTTCTTACAGTCGGTGTTTTGAGCATTCCCTGTGAGAGCAGTTTTAGTTTCCGATACACCACTGGCGGTTCATTGTATTCCTTGGACCTTCACATTGACGATGAAACACAGAAATCGCATCGGAATTAAATACAAAAGGCGCAATGCTGCCATATGTACAAGAATAGAGACTCTTCTTACAGTCGGTGTTTTGAGCATTCGCTGTGAGATCAGTATTAGTTTCTGATACACCACTGCAGGTTCAATGTATTCCTTGGACCGTCACAATGACGATGAAACACAGAAATCGCATCGGAATTAAATACAAAAGGCACAATGCCGCCTTAGGTACAAGAATAGAAACTCTTCTTACAGTCGGTGTTTTCAGCATTCCCTGTGAGACCAGTGTTAGTTTCCGATACACCACTGCAGGTTCAATGTATTCCTTGGACCGTCACATTGACGATGAAATACAGAAATCGCATCGGAGTTAAATACAAAAGGCACAATGCCGCCTTAAGTACAAGAATAGAGACTCTTCTTACTGTCGGTGCTTCGAGCATTCGCTGTGAGACCAGTGTTAGTTTCCGATACACCACTGCAGGTTCAATGTATTCCTTGGACCTTCACATTGACGAAGAAACACAGAAATCGCATCGGAGTTAAAAACAAAAGGCACAATGCCGTATTAAGTACAATAATAGAGCCTCTTCTTACAGTCGGTGCCATGAGCATTCCCTGTGAGACCAGTATTAGTTTCCGATACACCACTGCAGGTTCAATGTATTCCTTGGACCTTCACATTGACGATGAAACACAGAAATCGCATCGGAATTAGATACAAAAGGCCCAATGCCGCCTTAGGTACAAGAATAGAGACTCTTCTTACAGTCGGTGCTTTGAGCATTCCCTGTGAGACCAGTATTACTTTCTGATACATCACTGCAGGTTCAATGTATTCCTTGGACCTTCACATTGACGATGAAACACAGAAATCGCATCGGAGTTAAATACAAAAGGCACAATGCCGCCTTAAGTACAAGAATAGAGACTCTTCTTACTGTCGGTGCTTTGAGCATTCCCTGTGAGACCAGTATTAGTTTCCGATACACCACTGCCGGTTCATTGTATTCCTTGGACCTTCACATTGACGATGAAACACAGAAATCGCATCGGAATTAAATACAAAAGGCGCAATGCCGCCTTAAGTACGAGAACAGGGACTCTTCTTACAGTCGGTGCTTTGAGCATTCCCTGAGAGACTAGTATTAGCTTCTGATACACCACTGCAGGTTCAATGTATTCCTTGGACCTTCACATTGACGATGAAACACAGAAATCGCATCGGAATTAAATACAAAAGGCACAATGCCGCCTTAATAACAAGAATAGAAACTCTTCTTACAGTCGGTGTTTTGAGCATTCCCTGTGAGACCAGTTTTAGTTTCCGATACACCACTGCCGGTTCATTGTATTCCTTGGACCTTCACATTGACGATGAAACACAGACATCGCATCGGAATTGAATACAAAAGGCGCAATGCTGCCTTATGTACAAGAATAGAGACTCTTCTTACAGTCGGTGCTTTGAGCATTCCCTGTGAGACCAGTATTAGTTTCTGATACACCACTGCAGGCTCAATGTATTCCTTGAACCGTCACATTGGCGATGAATCACAGAAATCGCATCGTAATTAAATACAAAAGGCACAATGCCGCCTTAGGTACAAGAATAGAAACTCTTCTTACAGTCGGTGTTTTGCGCATTCCCTGTGAGACCAGTGTTAGTTTCCGATATCCCACTGCAGGTTCAATATATTCCTTGGACCTTCACATTGACGATGAAACACAGAAATCGCATCGGAGTTAAATACAAAAGACGTAATGCCGCCTTAAGTACAAGAATAGAGACTCTTCTTACAGTCGGTGCTTTGAGCATTCCCTGTGAGACCAGTATTAGTTTCTGATACACCACTGCAGGTTCAATGTATTCCTTGGACCTTCACATTGACGATGAAACACAGAAATCGCTTCGGAATTAAATACAAAAGGCAAAATGCCGCCTTAAGTACAAGAATGCAGACTCTTCTTGCAGTCGGTGCCTTGCGCATTCCCAGTGAGACCAGTATTAGTTTCCGATACACCACTGCAAGTTTAAAGTATTCCTTGGACGTATACATTGACGATGAAACACTGAAATTACATCGGAATTAAATACAAAAGACTCAATGCCGCCTTAAGTACAGGAAGAGTGAGAGTTCTTAGAGTCTGTGTTTTTATCCATTCCTGTGAGACCAGTATTAGTTTCCGCTACATCACTCCAGGTTCAATGTATTCCTTGGTCCTTCATATTAACGATTAAATACAGAAATTGAATCGGAATTAAATACAAAAGGCACAATGCCGCCTTTAGTACAAGAATAAGGACTCTTCTTACAATCGGTGATTTGAGCATACCGTGTGAGACCAGTATTAGTTTCCGATACACCACTGCAGGTTCAATGTATTCCTTGGACATACACATTGACGATGAAACACCGAAATTACATCGGAATTAAATACAAAAGGCACAATGCCGCCTTAAGTGCAAGAAGAGTGAGAGTTCTTAGAGTCTGTGATTTGATCCTTTCGTGTGAGACCAGTTTTAGTTTCCGATACACCACTGCAGGTGCAATGTATTTGTTGGACCTTCACATTGACGATGAAACACAGAAATCGCATCGGAATTAAATACAAAATGCTCAATGCCGCCTTCATTACAAGAATAGAGACTCTCCTTACAGTCGGTGCTTTGAGCATTCCGAGTGAGACCAGAATTATTTTCCGATACACCACTGCAGGTTCAAAGTATTCCTTGGACATACACATTGACGATGAAACACAGAAATCGCATCGGAATTAAATACAAAAGGCACAATGCCGCCTTAGGTACAAGAATAGAAACTCTTCTTACAGTCGGTGTTTTGAGCATTCCCTGTGAGACCAGTGTTAGTTTCCGATACACCACTGCAGGTTCAATGTATTAATTGGACCTTCACATTGATGATGAAACACAGAAATCGCATCGGAATTAAATACAAAAGGCACAATTCCGCCTTATGTACAAGAATAGAAACTCTTCTTACAGTCGGTGTTTTGAGCATTTCCTGTGAGACCAGTGTTAGTTTCCGATACACCACTGCAGGTTCAATGAACTCCTTGGACCTTCACATTGACGAAGAAACACAGAAATCGCATCGGAGTTAAATACAAAAGGCACAATGCCGTCTTAAGTACAAGAATAGAGCCTCTTCTTACAGTCGGTGCCATGAGCATTCCCTGTGAGTCCGGTATTAGTTTCCGATACACTACTGCATGTTCAATGTATTCCTTGGACCTTCACATTGACGATGAAACACAGACATCGCATCGGAATTAAATACAATAGGCCCAATGCCGCCTTAGGTACAAGAATAGAGACTCTTGTTACAGTCGGTGCTCTGAGCATTCCCTGTGAGACCAGTATTAGTTTCTGATACACCACTGCAGGTTCAATGTATTCCTTTGAGGTTCACATTGACAATGAAACACAGAAATCGCATCGGAGTCAAATACAAAAGGCACAATGCCGCCTTAAGTACAAGAATAGAGGCTCTTCATACTGTCGGTGCTTTGAGCATTCCCTGTGAGACCAGTATTAGTTTTCGATACACCACTGCCGAATCATTGTATTCCTCGGACCTTCACATTGACGATGAAACACAGAAATCGCATAGGAATTAAATACAAAAGGCGCAATGCCACCTTAAGTACAAGAATAGAGACTCTTCTTACAGTCGGTGCTTCGAGCATTCCCTGTGAGATCAGTATTAGTTTCTGATACACAACTGCAGGTTCAGGGTATTCCTTGGACCTTCACATTGACGATGAAACACAGAAATCGCATCGGAATTAAATACAAAAGGCACAATGCCGCCTTGAGTACAAGAATAGAAACTCTTCTTACAGTCGGTGTTTTGAGCATTCCCTGTAAGACCAGTTTTAGTTTCCGATACACCACTGCCGGTTCATTGTATTCCTTGGACCTTCACATTGACGATGAAACACAGAAATCGCATCGGAATTAAATACAAAAGGCGCAATGCTGCCTTATGTACAAGAATAGAGACTCTTCTTACAGTCGGTGTTTTGAGCATTCGCTGTGAGATCAGTATTAGTTTCTGATACACCACTGCAGGTTCATTGTATTCCTTGGACCGTAACATTGACGATGAAACACAGAAATCGCATCGGAATTAAATAGAAAAGGCACAATGCCGCCTTAGGTACAAGAATAGAAACTCTTCTTACAGTCGGTGTTTTGAGCATTCCCTGTGAGACCAGTGTTAGTTTCCGATACACCACTGCAGGTTCAATGTATTCCTTGGACCTTCACATTGACGATGAAACACAGAAATCGCATCATAATTAAATACAAAAGACGCAATGCCGCCTTAAGTATAAGAATAGAGACTCTTCTTACAGTCGGTGCTTTGAGCATTCCCTGTGAGACCAGTATTAGTTTCTGATATACCACTGCAGGTTCAATATATTCCTTGGACCTTCACATTGACGATGAAACACAGAAATCGCATCGGAATGAAATACAAAATGCCCAATGCCGCCTTCAGTACAAGAATAGAGACTCTTTTTACAGTCGGTGCTTTGAGCATTCCGTGTGAGACCAGAATTATTTTCCGATACACCACTGCAGGTTCAAAGTATTCCTTGGACATACACATTGACGATGAAACACAGAAATCGCATCGGAATTAAATACAAAAGGCACAATGCCGTCTTAAGTACAGGAATAGAGACTCTTCTTACAGTCGGTGCTTTGAGCATTACCTGTGAGACCAGTATTAGTTTCCGATACACCACTGCAGGTTCAATGTATCCCTAGGACCTTCACATTGACGAAGAAACACAGAAATCGCATCGGAGTTAAATACAAAAGGCACAATGCCGTCTTAAGTACAAGAATACAGAGTCTTCTTACAGTCGGTGTTTTGAGCATTTCCTGAGAGACCAGTGTTAGTTTCCGGCACACCACTGCAGGTTCAATGTATTCCTTGGACCTTCACATTAACGATGAAACACAGAAATCGCATCGGAATTAAATTCAAAAGGCACTATGCCATCTTAAGTACAAGAATAGAGACTCTACTTACAGTCGGTGCTTTGAGCATTCCCTGTGAGACCAGTAATAGTTTCCGATACACCACTGAAGGTTCAATGTATTCCTTGGAGCTTGACATTGACGATGAAACGCAGAAATCGCATCGGAATTAAATACAAAAGGCACAATGCCGCCTTAAGTACAAGAACAGAGACTCTTCTTACAGTCGGTGCTTTGAGCATTCCCTGTGAGACCAGTATTAGTTTCCGATACACCACTGCAGGTTCAATGTATTCCTTGGACCCTCACATTGACGATGAAACGCAGAAATCGCATTGGAATTAATTACAAAAGGCGCAGTGCCGCCATAAGTACAAGAATAGAGCTTCTTCTTAAAGTCGGTGCTTTAAACATTCCCTGTGAGGCCAGTATTAGTTTCTGATACACCACTGCAGGTTCAATGTATTCCTTGGACCTTTACATTGACGATGAAACACAGAAATCGCATCGGAGTTAAATACAGAATGCACAATGCCGCCTTAAGTACAAGAATAGAGACTCTTCTTACTGTCGGTGCCTTAAGCATTCCCTATGAGACCAGTATTAGTTTCCGATACACCACTGCAGGTTCAATGTATTCCTTGGACCTTCACATTGACGATGAAACACAGAAATCGCATCGGAATTAAATACAAAAGGCCAATGCCGCCTTAAGTACAAGAATAGAGACTTTTCTTACAGTCGGTGCTTTGAGCATTCCCTGTGAGACCAGTATTAGTTTCCGATACACCACTGCAGGTTCAATGTATTCCTTGGACCTTCATATTGACGATGAAACATAGAAATCGCATCGGAATTAAATTGAAAAGGCGCAATGCCGGCTTAAGCACAAGAACAGAGACTCTTCTTACAGTCGGTGCTTTGAGCATTCCCTGGGAGACCAGTATTACTTTCTGATACACCACTGCATGTTCAATGTATTCCTTGGACCTTCACATTGACGATGAAACACAGAAATCGCATCGGAATTAAATACAAAAGGCACAATGCCGCCTTAAGTACAAGAATAGAGACTCTTCTTACAGTCGGTGTTTTGAGCATTCGCTGTGAGATCAGTATTAGTTTCTGATACACCACTGCAGGTTCAATGTATTCCTTGGACCGTCACATTGACGATGAAACACAGAAATCGCATCGGAATTAAATACAAAAGGCACAATGCCGCCTTCGGTACAAGAATAGAAACTCTTCTTACAGTCGGTGTTTTGAGCATTCCCTGTAAGTCCAGTGTTAGTTTCCGATACACCACTGCAGGTTCAATGCATTCCTTGGACCTTCACATTGACGATGAAAAACAGAAATCGCATCGGAATTAAATACAAAAGACGCAATGCCGCCTTAAGTATAAGAATAGAGACCCTTCTTACAGTCGGTGCTTTGAGCATTCCCTGTGAGACCAGTATTAGTTTCTGATATACCACTGCAGGTTCAATATATTCCTTGGACCTTCACATTGACGATGAAACACAGAAATCACATCGGAATTAAATACAAAATGCTCAATGCCGCCTTCAGTACAAGAATAGAGACTCTTTTTACAGTCGGTGCTTTGAGCATTCCGTGTGAGACCAGAATTATTTTCCGATACACCACTGCAGGTTCAAAGTATTCCTTGGACATACACATTGACGATGAAACTCAGAAATCGCAACGGATTAAAATACAAAAGGCACAATGCCGTCTTAAGTACAGGAATAGAGACTCTTCTTACAGTCGGTGCTTTGAGCATTACCTGTGAGACCAGTATTAGTTTCCGATACACCACTGCAGGTTCAATGTATCCCTAGGACCTTCACATTGACGAAGAAACACAGAAATCGCATCGGAGTTAAATACAAATTGCACAATGCCGTCTTAAGTACAAGAATACAGACTCTTCTTACAGTCGGTGTTTTGAGAATTTCCTGTGAGACCAGTGTTAGTTTCCGGTACACCACTGCAGGTTCAATGTATTCCTTGGACCTTCACATTAACGATTAAACACAGAAATCGCATCGGAATTAAATTCAAAAGGCACTATGCCATCTTAAGTACAAGAATAGAGACTCTACTTACAGTCGGTGCTTTGAGCATTCCCTGTGAGACCAGTATTAGTTTCCGTTACACCACTGAAGGTTCAATGTATTCCTTGGAGCTTGACATTGACGATGAAACGCAGAAATCGCATCGGAATTAAATACAAAAGGCACAATGCCGCCTTAAGTACAAGAACAGAGACTCTTCTTACAGTCGGTGCTTTGAGCATTCCCTGTGAGACCAGTATTAGTTTCCGATACACCACTGCAGGTTCAATGTATTCCTTGGACCCTCACATTGACGATGAAACGCAGAAATCGCATGGGAATTAATTACAAAAGGCGCAATGCCGCCATAAGTACAAGAATAGAGACTCTTCTTACAGTCGGTGCTTTAAACATTCCCTGTGAGGCCAATATTAGTTTCTGATACACCACTGCAGGTTCAATGTATTCCTTGGACCTTTATATTGACGATGAAACACAGAAATCGCATCGGAGTTAAATACAGAATGCACAATGCCGCCTTAAGTACAAGAATAGAGACTCTTCTTACTGTCGGTGCCTTAAGCATTCCCTATGAGACCAGTATTAGTTTCCGATACACCACTGCAGGTTCAATGTATTCCTTGGACCTTCACATTGACGATGAAACACAGAAATCGCATCGGAATTAAATACAAAAGGCCAATGCCGCCTTAAGTACAAGAATAGAGACTCTTCTTACAGTCGGTGCTTTGAGCATTCCCTGTGAGACCAGGATTAGTTTCCGATACACCACTGCAGGTTCAATGTATTCCTTGGACCTTCATATTGACGATGAAACATAGAAATCGCATCGGAATTAAATTGAAAAGGCGCAATGCCGGCTTAAGCACAAGAATAGAGACTCTTCTTACAGTCGGTGCTTTGAGCATTCCCTGTGAGACCAGTATTAGCTTCTGATACACCACTGCAGGTTCAATGTATTCCTTGGACCTTCACATTGACGATGAAACACAGAAATCGCATCGGAATTAAATACAAAAGGCACAATGCCGCCTTAAGTTCAAGATTAGAAACTCTTCTTACAGTCGGTGTTTTGAGCATTCCCTGTGCGACCAGTTTTAGTTTCCGATACACCACTGCCGGTTCATTGTATTCCTTGGACCTTCACGTTGACGATGAAACACAGAAATCGCATCGGAATTGAATACAAAAGGCGCAATGCTGACTTATGTACAAAAATAGAGACTCTTCTTACAGTCGGTGCTTTGAGCATTCCCTGTGAGACCAGTATTAGTTTCTGATACACCACTGCAGGCTCAATGTATTCCTTGAACCGTCACATTGGCGATGAAACACAGAAATCGCATCGGAATTAAATACAAAAGGCACAATGCCGCCTTAGGTACAAGAATAGAAACTCTTCTTACAGTCGGTGTTTTGAGCATTCCCTGTGAGACCAGTGTTAGTTTCCGATATACCACTGCAGGTTCAATATATTCCTTGGACCTTCACATTGATGATGAAACACAGAAATCGCATCGGAGTTAAATACAAAAGACGTAATGCCGCCTTAAGTACAAGAATACAGACTCTTCTTACAGTCGGTGCTTTGAGCATTCCCTGTGAGACCAGTATTAGTTTCTGATACACCACTGCAGGTTCAATATATTCCTTGGACCTTCACATTGACGATGAAACACAGATATCGCATCGGAATTAAATACAAAAGGCAAAATGCCGCCTTAAGTACAAGAATGCAGACTCTTCTTGCAGTCGGTGCCTTGCGCATTCCCAGTGAGACCAGTATTAGTTTCCGATACACCACTGCAGGTTTAAAGTATTCCTTGGACATACACATTGACGATGAAACACTGAAATTACATCGTAATTAAATACAAAAGACTCAATGCCGCCTTAAGTACAGGAAGAGTGAGAGTTCTTAGAGTCTGTGTTTTTATCCATTCCTGTGAGACCAGTATTAGTTTCCGCTACATCACTCCAGGTTCAATGTATTCCTTGGTCCTTCATATTAACGATTAAATACAGAAATCGAATCGGAATTAAATACAAAAGGCACAATGCCGCCTTAAGTACAAGAATAAGGACTCTTCTTACAATCGGTGATTTGAGCATACCGTGTGAGACCAGTATTAGTTTCCGATACACCACTGCAGGTTCAATGTATTCCTTGGACATACACATTGACGAAGAAACACCGAAATTACATCGGAATTAAATAAAAAAGGCACAATGCCGCCTTAAGTGCAAGAAGAGTGAGAGTTCTTAGAGTCTGTGATTTGATCCTTTCGTGTGAGACCAGTTTTAGTTTCCGATACACCACTGCAGGTGCAATGTATTCCTTGGACCTTCACATTGACGATGAAACACAGAAATCGCATCGCAATTAAACACAAAATGCTCAATGCCGCCTTCATTACAAGAATAGAGACTCTCCTTACAGTCGGTGCTTTGAGCATTCCGAGTGAGACCAGAATTATTTTCCGATACACCACTGCGGTTCAAAGTATTACTTGGACATACACATTGACGATGAATTACAGAAATCGCATCGGAATTAAATACAAAAGGCACAATGCCGCCTTAGGTACAAGAATAGAAACTCTTCTTACAGTCGGTGTTTTGAGCATTCCCTGTGAGACCAGTGTTAGTTTCCGATACACCACTGCAGGTTCAATGTATTCCTTGGACCTTCACATTGATGATGAAACACAGAAATCGCATCGGAATTAAATACAAAAGGCACAATTCCGCCTTAAGTACAAGAATAGAAACTCTTCTTACAGTCGGTGTTTTGAGCATTCATTGTGAGACCAGTGTTAGTTTCCGATACACCACTGCAGGCTCAATGAATTCCTTGGACCTTCACATTGACGAAGAAACACAGAAATCGCATCGGAGTTAAATACAAAAGGCACAATGCCGTCTTAAGTACAAGAATAGAGCCTCTTCTTACAGTCGGTGTTTTGAGCATTCCCTGTGAGACCAGTTTTAGTTTCCGATACACCACTGCCGGTTCATTGTATTCCTTGGACCTTCACATTGACGATGAAACACAGAAATCGCATCGGAATTAAATACAAAAGGCGCAATGCTGCCTTATGTACAAGAATAGAGACTCTTCTTACAGTCGGTGTTTTGAGCATTCGCTGTGAGATCAGTATTAGTTTCTGATACACCACTGCAGGTTCAATGTATTCCTTGGACCGTCACATTGACGATGAAACACAGAAATCGCATCGGGATTAAATACAAAAGACGCAATGCCGCCTTAAGTATAAGAATAGAGACTCTTCTTACAGTCGGTGCTTTGAGCATTCCCTGTGAGACCAGTATTAGTTTCTGATATACCACTGCAGGTTCAATATATTCCTTGGACCTTCACATTGACGATGAAACACAGAAATCGCATCGGAATTAAATACAAAAGGCGCAATGCTGCCTTATGTACAAGAATAGAGACTCTTCTTACAGTCGGTGTTTTGAGCATTCGCTGTGAGATCAGTATTAGTTTCTGATACACCACTGCAGGTTCAATGTATTCCTTGGACCGTCACATTGACGATGAAACACAGAAATCGCATCGGAATTAAATACAAAAGGCACAATGCCGCCTTCGGTACAAGAATAGAAACTCTTCTTACAGTCGGTGTTTTGAGCATTCCCTGTGAGACCAGTGTTAGTTTCCGATACACCACTGCAGGTTCAATGTAGTCCTTGGACCTTCACATTGACGATGGAAAACAGAAATCGCATCGGAATTAAATACAAAAGACGCAATGCCGCCTTAAGTATAAGAATAGAGACCCTTCTTACAGTCGGTGCTTTGAGCATTCCCTGTGAGACCAGTATTAGTTTCTGATATACCACTGCAGGTTCAATATATTCCTTGGACCTTCACATTGACGATGAAACACAGAAATGGCATCGGAATTAAATACAAAATGCTCAATGCCGCCTTCAGTACAAGAATAGAGACTCTTTTTACAGTCGGTGCTTTGAGCATTCCGTGTGAGACCAGAATTATTTTCCGATACACCACTGCAGGTTCAAAGTATTCCTTGGACATACACATTGACGATGAAACACAGAAATCGCAACGGAATTAAATACAAAAGGCACAATGCCGTCTTAAGTACAGGAATAGAGACTCTTCTTACAGTCGGTGCTTTGAGCATTACCTGTGAGACCAGTATTAGTTTCCGATACACCACTGCAGGTTCAATGTATCCCTAGGACCTTCACATTGACGAAGAAACACAGAAATCGCATCGGAGTTAAATACAAAAGGCACAATGCCGTCTTAAGTACAAGAATACAGACTCTTCTTACAGTCGGTGTTTTGAGAATTTCCTGTGAGACCAGTGTTAGTTTCCGGTACACCACTGCAGGTTCAATGTATTCCTTGGACCTTCACATTAACGATGAAACACAGAAATCGCATCGGAATTAAATTCAAAAGGCACTATGCCATCTTAAGTACAAGAATAGAGACTCTACTTACAGTCGGTGCTTTGAGCATTCCCTGTGAGACCAGTATTAGTTTCCGTTACACCACTGAAGGTTCAATGTATTCCTTGGAGCTTGACATTGACGATGAAACGCAGAAATCGCATCGGAATTAAATACAAAAGGCACAATGCCGCCTTAAGTACAAGAACAGAGACTCTTCTTACAGTCGGTGCTTTGAGCATTCCCTGTGAGACCAGTATTAGTTTCCGATACACCACTGCAGATTCAATGTATTCCTTGGACCCTCACATTGACGATGAAACGCAGAAATCGCATGGGAATTAATTACAAAAGGCGCAATGCCGCCATAAGTACAAGAATAGAGACTCTTCTTACAGTCGGTGCTTTAAACATTCCCTGTGAGGCCAATATTAGTTTCTGATACACCACTGCACGTTCAATGTATTCCTTGGACCTTTACATTGACGATGAAACACAGAAATCGCATCGGAGTTAAATACAGAATGCACAATGCCGCCTTAAGTACAAGAATAGAGACTCTTCTTACTGTCGGTGCCTTAAGCATTCCCTATGAGACCAGTATTAGTTTCCGATACACCACTGCAGGTTCAATGTATTCCTGGGACCTTCACATTGACGATGAAACACAGAAATCGCATCGGAATTGAATACAAAAGGCGCAATGCTGCCTTATGTACAAAAATAGAGACTCTTCTTACAGTCGGTGCTTTGAGCATTCCCTGTGAGACCAGTATTAGTTTCTGATACACCACTGCAGGCTCAATGTATTCCTTGAACCGTCACATTGGCGATGAAACACAGAAATCGCATCGGAATTAAATACAAAAGGCACAATGCCGCCTTAGGTACAAGAATAGAAACTCTTCTTACAGTCGGTGTTTTGAGCATTATCTGTGAGACCAGTGTTAGTTTCCGATATACCACTGCAGGTTCAATATATTCCTTGGACCTTCACATTGACGATGAAACACAGAAATCGCATCGGAGTTAAATACAAAAGACGTAATGCCGCCTTAAGTACAAGAATACAGACTCTTCTTACAGTCGGTGCTTTGAGCATTCCCTGTGAGACCAGTATTAGTTTCTGATACACCACTGCAGGTTCAATATATTCCTTGGACCTTCACATTGACGATGAAACACAGAAATCGCATCGGAATTAAATACAAAAGGCAAAATGCCGCCTTAAGTACAAGAATACAGACTCTTCTTACAGTCGGTGCCTTGCGCATTCCCTGTGAGACCAGTATTAGTTTCCGATACGCCACTGCAGGTTTAATGTATTCCCTGGACATACACATTGACGATGAAACACTGAAATTACATCGGAATTAAATACAAAAGACTCAATGCCGCCTTAAGTACAAGAAGAGTGAGAGTTCTTAGAGTCTGTTTTTTTATCCTTTCCTGTGAGACCAGTATTAGTTTCCGCTACACCACTGCAGGTTCAATGTATTCCATGGACATACACATTGACGATGAAACACCGAAATTACATCGGAATTAAATACAAAAGGCACAATGCCGCCTTAAGAGCAAGAAGAGTGAGTGTTCTTAGAGTCTGTGATTTGATCCTTTCGTGTGAGACCAGTTTTAGTTTCCGATACGCCACTGCAGGTTTAATGTATTCCCTGGACATACACATTGACGATGAAACACAGAAATCGCATCGGAATTAAATACAAAAGGCACAATGCCGCCTTAGGTACATGAATAGAAACTCTTCTTACAGTCGGTGTTTTGAGCATTCCCTGTGAGACCAGTGTTTGTTTCCGATACACCACTGCAGGTTCAATGTATTCCTTGGACCTTCACATTGACGATGAAACACAGAAATCGCATCATAATTAAATACAAAAGGCACAATTCCGCCTTAAGTACAAGAATAGAAACTCTTCTTACAGTCGGTGTTTTGAGCATTCCCTGTGAGGCCAGTGTTAGTTTCCGATACACCACTGCAGGTTCAATGTATTCCTTGGACCTTCACATTGACGAAGAAACACAGAAATCGCATCGGAGTTAAAAACAAAAGGCACAATGCCGTATTAAGTACAATAATAGAGCCTCTTCTTACAGTCGGTGCCATGAGCATTCCCTGTGAGACCAGTATTAGTTTCCGATACACCACTGCAGGTTCAATGTATTCCTTGGACCTTCACATTGACGATGAAACACAGAAATCGCATCGGAATTAGATACAAAAGGCCCAATGCCGCCTTAGGTACAAGAATAGAGACTCTTCTTACAGTCGGTGCTTTGAGCATTCCCTGTGAGACCAGTATTACTTTCTGATACATCACTGCAGGTTTCCATGTATTCCTTGGACCTTCACATTGACGATGAAACACAGAAATCGCATCGGAGTTAAATACAAAAGGCACAATGCCGCCTTAAGTACAAGAATAGAGACTCTTCTTACTGTCGGTGTTTTGAGCATTCCCTGTGAGACCAGTATTAGTTTCCGATACACCACTGCCGGTTCATTGTATTCCTTGGACCTTCACATTGACGATGAAACACAGAAATCGCATCGGAATTAAATACAAAAGGCGCAATGCCGCCTTAAGTACGAGAACAGAGACTCTTCTTACAGTCGGTGGTTTGAGCATTCCCTGTGAGATCAGTATTAGCTTCTGATACACCACTGCAGGTTCAATGTATTCCTTGGACCTTCACATTGACGATGAAACACAGAAATCGCATCGGAATTAAATACAAAAGGCACAATGCCGCCTTAATAACAAGAATAGAAACTCTTCTTACAGTCGGTGTTTTGAGCATTCCCTGTGAGACCAGTTTTAGTTTCCGATACACCACTGCCGGTTCATTGTATTCCTTGGACCTTCACATTGACGATGAAACACAGACATCGCATCGGAATTGAATACAAAAGGCGCAATGCTGCCTTATGTACAAGAATAGAGACTCTTCTTACAGTCGGTGCTTTGAGCATTCCCTGTGAGACCAGTATTAGTTTCTGATACACCACTGCAGGCTCAATGTATTCCTTGAACCGTCACATTGGCGATGAATCACAGAAATCGCATCGGAATTAAATACAAAAGGCACAATGCCGCCTTAGGTACAAGAACATAAACTCTTCTTACAGTCGGTGTTTTGAGCTTTCCCTGTGAGACCAGTGTTAGTTTCCGATATACCACTGCAGGTTCAATATATTCCTCGGACCTTCACATTGACGATGAAACACAGAAATCGCATCGGAGTTAAATACAAAAGACGTAATGCCGCCTTAAGTACAAGAATAGAGGCTCTTCTTACAGTCGGTGCTTTGAGCATTCCCTGTGAGACCAGTATTAGTTTCTGATACACCACTGCAGGTTCAATATATTTTTTGGACCTTCACATTGACGATGAAACACAGAAATCGCATCGGAATTAAATACAAAAGGCAAAATGCTGCCTTAAGTACAAGAATGCTGACTCTTCTTGCAGTCGGTGCCTTGCGCATTCCCAGTGAGACCAGTATTAGTTTCCGATACACCACTGCAAGTTTAAAGTATTCCTTGGACGTACACATTGACGATGAAACACTGAAATTACAACGGAATTAAATACAAAAGACTCAATGCCGCCTTAAGTACAGGAAGAGTGAGAGTTCTTAGAGTCTGTGTTTTTATCCATTCCTGTGAGACCAGTATTAGTTTCCGCTACATCACTCCAGGTTCAATGTATTCCTTGGTCCTTCATATTAACGATTAAATACAGAAATTGAATCGGAATTAAATACAAAAGGCACAATGCCGCCTTTAGTACAAGAATAAGGACTCCTCTTACAATCGGTGATTTGAGCATACCGTGTGAGACCAGTATTAGTTTCCGATACACCACTGCAGGTTCAATGTATTCCTTGGACATACACATTGACGATGAAACACCGAAATTACATCGGAATTAAATACAAAAGGCACAATGCCGCCTTAAATGCAAGAAGAGTGAGAGTTCTTAGAGTCTGTGATTTGATCCTTTCGTGTGAGACCAGTTTTAGTTTCCGATACACCACAGCAGGTGCAATGTATTTGTTGGACCTTCACATTGACGATGAAACACAGAAATCGCATCGGAATTAAATACAAAATGCTCAATGCCGCCTTCATTACAAGAATAGAGACTCTCCTTACAGTCGGTGCTTTGAGCATTCCGAGTGAGACCAGAATTATTTTCCGATACACCACTGCAGGTTCAAAGTATTCCTTGGACATACACATTGACGATGAAACACAGAAATCGCATAGGAATTAAATACAAAAGGCACAATGCCGCCTTAGGTACAAGAATAGAAACTCTTCTTACAGTCGGTGTCTTGAGCATTTCCTGTGAGACCAGTGTTAGTTTCCGATACACCACTGCAGGTTCAATGAATTCCTTGGACCTTCACATTGACGAAGAAACACAGAAATCGCATCGGAGTTAAATACAAAAGGCACAATGCCGTCTTAAGTACAAGAATAGAGCCTCTTCTTACAGTCGGTGCCATGAGCATTCCCTGTGAGTCCGGTATTAGTTTCCGATACACCACTGCATGTTCAATGTATTCCTTGGACCTTCACATTGACGATGAAACACAGACATCGCATCGGAATTAAATACAATAGGCCCAATGCCGCCTTAGGTACAAGAATAGAGACTCTTGTTACAGTAGGTGCTCTGAGCATTCCCTGTGAGACCAGTATTAGTTTCTGATACACCACTGCAGCTTCAATGTATTCCTTTGAGGTTCACATTGACAATGAAACACAGAAATCGCATCGGAGTCAAATACAAAAGGCACAATGCCGCCTTAAGTACAAGAATAGAGACTCTTCATACTGTCGGTGCTTTGAGCATTCCCTGTGAGACCATTATTAGTTTTCGATACACCACTGCCGGTTCATTGTATTCCTCGGACCTTCACATTGACGATGAAACACAGAAATCGCATAGGAATTAAATACAAAAGGCGCAATGCCACCTTAAGTACAAGAATAGAGACTCTTCTTACAGTCGGTGCTTTGAGCATTCCCTGTGAGATCAGTATTAGTTTCTGATACACCACTGCAGGTTCAGGGTATTCCTTGGACCTTCACATTGACGATGAAACACAGAAATCGCATCGGAATTAAATACAAAAGGCACAATGCCGCCTTAAGTACAAGAATAGAAACTCTTCTTACAGTCGGTGTTTTGAGCATTCCCTGTGAGACCAGTTTTAGTTTCCGATACACCACTGCCGGTTCATTGTATTCATTGGACCTTCACATTGACGATGAAACACAGAAATCGCATCGGAATTAAATACAAAAGGCGCAATGCTGCCATATGTACAAGAATAGAGACTCTTCTTACAGTCGGTGATTTGAGCATTCGCAGTGAGATCAGTATTAGTTTCTGATACACCACTGCAGGTTCAATGAATTCCTTGGACCGTCACAATGACGATGAAACACAGAAATCGCATCGGAATTAAATACAAAAGGCACAATGCCGCCTTAGGTACAAGAATAGAAACCCTTCTTACAGTCGGTGTTTTGAGAATTCCCTGTGAGACCAGTGTTAGTTTCCGATACACCACTGCAGGTTCAATGTATTCCTTGGACCTTCACATTGACGATGAAATACAGAAATCGCATCGGAGTTAAATACAAAAGGCATAATGCCGCCTTAAGTACAAGAATAGAGACTCTTCTTACTGTCGGTGCTTTGAGCATTCCCTGTGAGACCAGTGTTAGTTTCCGATACACCACTGCAGGTTCAATGTATTCCTTGGACCTTCACATTGACGAAGAAACACAGAAATCGCATCGGAGTTAAAAACAAAAGGCACAATGCCGTATTAAGTAAAATAATAGAGCCTCTTCTTACAGTCGGTGCCATGAGCATTCCCTGTGAGAGAAGTATTAGTTTCCGATACACCACTGCAGGTTCAATGTATTCCTTGGACCTTCACATTGACGATGAAACACAGAAATCGCATCGGAATTAGATACAAAAGGCCCAATGCCGCCTTAGGTACAAGAATAGAGACTCTTCTTACAGTCGGTGCTTTGAGCATTCCCTGTGAGACCAGTATTACTTTCTGATACATCACTGCAGGTTCAATGTATTCCTTGGACCTTCACATTGACGATGAAACACAGAAATCGCATCGGAGTTAAATACAAAAGGCACAATGCCGCCTTAAGTACAAGAATAGAGACTCTTCTTACTGTCGGTGCTTTGAGCATTCCCTGTGAGACCAGTATTAGTTTCCGATACACCACTGCCGGTTCATTGTATTCCTTGGACCTTCACATTGACGATGAAACACAGAAATCGCATCGGAATTAAATACAAAAGGCGCAATGCCGCCTTAAGTACGAGAACAGGGACTCTTCTTACAGTCGGTGCTTTGAGCATTCCCTGTGAGACCAGTATTAGCTTCTGATACACCACTGCAGGTTCAATGTATTCCTTGGACCTTCACATTGACGATGAAACACAGAAATCGCATCGGAATTAAATACAAAAGGCACAATGCCGCCTTAATAACAAGAATAGAAACTCTTCTTACAGTCGGTGTTTTGAGCATTCCCTGTGAGACCAGTGTTAGTTTCCGATATCCCACTGCAGGTTCAATATATTCCTTGGACCTTCACATTGACGATGAAACACAGAAATCGCATCGGAGTTAAATACAAAAGACGTAATGCCGCCTTAAGTACATGAATAGAGACTCTTCTTACAGTCGGTGCTTTGAGCATTCCCTGTGAGACCAGTATTAGTTTCCGATACACCACTGCAGGTTCAATGAATTCCTTGGACCTTCACATTGACGAAGAAACACAGAAATCGCATCGGAGTTAAATACAAAAGGCACAATGCCGTCTTAAGTACAAGAATAGAGCCTCTTCTTACAGTCGGTGCCATGAGCATTCCCTGTGAGTCCGGTATTAGTTTCCGATACACCACTGCATGTTCAATGTATTCCTTGGACCTTCACATTGACGATGAAACACAGACATCGCATCGGAATTAAATACAATAGGCCCAATGCCGCCTTAGGTACAAGAATAGAGACTCTTGTTACAGTAGGTGCTCTGAGCATTCCCTGTGAGACCAGTATTAGTTTCTGATACACCACTGCAGCTTCAATGTATTCCTTTGAGGTTCACATTGACAATGAAACACAGAAATCGCATCGGAGTCAAATACAAAAGGCACAATGCCGCCTTAAGTACAAGAATAGAGACTCTTCATACTGTCGGTGCTTTGAGCATTCCCTGTGAGACCAGTATTAGTTTTCGATACACCACTGCCGGTTCATTGTATTCCTCGGACCTTCACATTGACGATGAAACACAGAAATCGCATAGGAATTAAATACAAAAGGCGCAATGCCACCTTAAGTACAAGAATAGAGACTCTTCTTACAGTCGGTGCTTTGAGCATTCCCTGTGAGATCAGTATTAGTTTCTGATACACCACTGCAGGTTGAGGGTATTCCTTGGACCTTCACATTGACGATGAAACACAGAAATCGCATCGGAATTAAATACAAAAGGCACAATGCCGCCTTAAGTACAAGAATAGAAACTCTTCTTACAGTCGGTGTTTTGAGCATTCCCTGTGAGAGCAGTTTTAGTTTCCGATACACCACTGGCGGTTCATTGTATTCCTTGGACCTTCACATTGACGATGAAACACAGAAATCGCATCGGAATTAAATACAAAAGGCGCAATGCTGCCATATGTACAAGAATAGAGACTCTTCTTACAGTCGGTGTTTTGAGCATTCGCTGTGAGATCAGTATTAGTTTCTGATACACCACTGCAGGTTCAATGTATTCCTTGGACCGTCACAATGACGATGAAACACAGAAATCGCATCGGAATTAAATACAAAAGGCACAATGCCGCCTTAGGTACAAGAATAGAAACTCTTCTTACAGTCGGTGTTTTCAGCATTCCCTGTGAGACCAGTGTTAGTTTCCGATACACCACTGCAGGTTCAATGTATTCCTTGGACCGTCACATTGACGATGAAATACAGAAATCGCATCGGAGTTAAATACAAAAGGCACAATGCCGCCTTAAGTACAAGAATAGAGACTCTTCTTACTGTCGGTGCTTCGAGCATTCGCTGTGAGACCAGTGTTAGTTTCCGATACACCACTGCAGGTTCAATGTATTCCTTGGACCTTCACATTGACGAAGAAACACAGAAATCGCATCGGAGTTAAAAACAAAAGGCACAATGCCGTATTAAGTACAATAATAGAGCCTCTTCTTACAGTCGGTGCCATGAGCATTCCCTGTGAGACCAGTATTAGTTTCCGATACACCACTGCAGGTTCAATGTATTCCTTGGACCTTCACATTGACGATGAAACACAGAAATCGCATCGGAATTAGATACAAAAGGCCCAATGCCGCCTTAGGTACAAGAATAGAGACTCTTCTTACAGTCGGTGCTTTGAGCATTCCCTGTGAGACCAGTATTACTTTCTGATACATCACTGCAGGTTCAATGTATTCCTTGGACCTTCACATTGACGATGAAACACAGAAATCGCATCGGAGTTAAATACAAAAGGCACAATGCCGCCTTAAGTACAAGAATAGAGACTCTTCTTACTGTCGGTGCTTTGAGCATTCCCTGTGAGACCAGTATTAGTTTCCGATACACCACTGCCGGTTCATTGTATTCCTTGGACCTTCACATTGACGATGAAACACAGAAATCGCATCGGAATTAAATACAAAAGGCGCAATGCCGCCTTAAGTACGAGAACAGGGACTCTTCTTACAGTCGGTGCTTTGAGCATTCCCTGTGAGACCAGTATTAGCTTCTGATACACCACTGCAGGTTCAATGTATTCCTTGGACCTTCACATTGACGATGAAACACAGAAATCGCATCGGAATTAAATACAAAAGGCACAATGCCGCCTTAATAACAAGAATAGAAACTCTTCTTACAGTCGGTGTTTTGAGCATTCCCTGTGAGACCAGTTTTAGTTTCCGATACACCACTGCCGGTTCATTGTATTCCTTGGACCTTCACATTGACGATGAAACACAGACATCGCATCGGAATTGAATACAAAAGGCGCAATGCTGCCTTATGTACAAGAATAGAGACTCTTCTTACAGTCGGTGCTTTGAGCATTCCCTGTGAGACCAGTATTAGTTTCTGATACACCACTGCAGGCTCAATGTATTCCTTGAACCGTCACATTGGCGATGAATCACAGAAATCGCATCGTAATTAAATACAAAAGGCACAATGCCGCCTTAGGTACAAGAATAGAAACTCTTCTTACAGTCGGTGTTTTGCGCATTCCCTGTGAGACCAGTGTTAGTTTCCGATATCCCACTGCAGGTTCAATATATTCCTTGGACCTTCACATTGACGATGAAACACAGAAATCGCATCGGAGTTAAATACAAAAGACGTAATGCCGCCTTAAGTACAAGAATAGAGACTCTTCTTACAGTCGGTGCTTTGAGCATTCCCTGTGAGACCAGTATTAGTTTCTGATACACCACTGCAGGTTCAATGTATTCCTTGGACCTTCACATTGACGATGAAACACAGAAATCGCTTCGGAATTAAATACAAAAGGCAAAATGCCGCCTTAAGTACAAGAATGCAGACTCTTCTTGCAGTCGGTGCCTTGCGCATTCCCAGTGAGACCAGTATTAGTTTCCGATACACCACTGCAAGTTTAAAGTATTCCTTGGACGTATACATTGACGATGAAACACTGAAATTACATCGGAATTAAATACAAAAGACTCAATGCCGCCTTAAGTACAGGAAGAGTGAGAGTTCTTAGAGTCTGTGTTTTTATCCATTCCTGTGAGACCAGTATTAGTTTCCGCTACATCACTCCAGGTTCAATGTATTCCTTGGTCCTTCATATTAACGATTAAATACAGAAATTGAATCGGAATTAAATACAAAAGGCACAATGCCGCCTTTAGTACAAGAATAAGGACTCTTCTTACAATCGGTGATTTGAGCATACCGTGTGAGACCAGTATTAGTTTCCGATACACCACTGCAGGTTCAATGTATTCCTTGGACATACACATTGACGATGAAACACCGAAATTACATCGGAATTAAATACAAAAGGCACAATGCCGCCTTAAGTGCAAGAAGAGTGAGAGTTCTTAGAGTCTGTGATTTGATCCTTTCGTGTGAGACCAGTTTTAGTTTCCGATACACCACTGCAGGTGCAATGTATTTGTTGGACCTTCACATTGACGATGAAACACAGAAATCGCATCGGAATTAAATACAAAATGCTCAATGCCGCCTTCATTACAAGAATAGAGACTCTCCTTACAGTCGGTGCTTTGAGCATTCCGAGTGAGACCAGAATTATTTTCCGATACACCACTGCAGGTTCAAAGTATTCCTTGGACATACACATTGACGATGAAACACAGAAATCGCATCGGAATTAAATACAAAAGGCACAATGCCGCCTTAGGTACAAGAATAGAAACTCTTCTTACAGTCGGTGTTTTGAGCATTCCCTGTGAGACCAGTGTTAGTTTCCGATACACCACTGCAGGTTCAATGTATTAATTGGACCTTCACATTGATGATGAAACACAGAAATCGCATCGGAATTAAATACAAAAGGCACAATTCCGCCTTATGTACAAGAATAGAAACTCTTCTTACAGTCGGTGTTTTGAGCATTTCCTGTGAGACCAGTGTTAGTTTCCGATACACCACTGCAGGTTCAATGAACTCCTTGGACCTTCACATTGACGAAGAAACACAGAAATCGCATCGGAGTTAAATACAAAAGGCACAATGCCGTCTTAAGTACAAGAATAGAGCCTCTTCTTACAGTCGGTGCCATGAGCATTCCCTGTGAGTCCGGTATTAGTTTCCGATACACTACTGCATGTTCAATGTATTCCTTGGACCTTCACATTGACGATGAAACACAGACATCGCATCGGAATTAAATACAATAGGCCCAATGCCGCCTTAGGTACAAGAATAGAGACTCTTGTTACAGTCGGTGCTCTGAGCATTCCCTGTGAGACCAGTATTAGTTTCTGATACACCACTGCAGGTTCAATGTATTCCTTTGAGGTTCACATTGACAATGAAACACAGAAATCGCATCGGAGTCAAATACAAAAGGCACAATGCCGCCTTAAGTACAAGAATAGAGGCTCTTCATACTGTCGGTGCTTTGAGCATTCCCTGTGAGACCAGTATTAGTTTTCGATACACCACTGCCGAATCATTGTATTCCTCGGACCTTCACATTGACGATGAAACACAGAAATCGCATAGGAATTAAATACAAAAGGCGCAATGCCACCTTAAGTACAAGAATAGAGACTCTTCTTACAGTCGGTGCTTCGAGCATTCCCTGTGAGATCAGTATTAGTTTCTGATACACAACTGCAGGTTCAGGGTATTCCTTGGACCTTCACATTGACGATGAAACACAGAAATCGCATCGGAATTAAATACAAAAGGCACAATGCCGCCTTGAGTACAAGAATAGAAACTCTTCTTACAGTCGGTGTTTTGAGCATTCCCTGTAAGACCAGTTTTAGTTTCCGATACACCACTGCCGGTTCATTGTATTCCTTGGACCTTCACATTGACGATGAAACACAGAAATCGCATCGGAATTAAATACAAAAGGCGCAATGCTGCCTTATGTACAAGAATAGAGACTCTTCTTACAGTCGGTGTTTTGAGCATTCGCTGTGAGATCAGTATTAGTTTCTGATACACCACTGCAGGTTCATTGTATTCCTTGGACCGTAACATTGACGATGAAACACAGAAATCGCATCGGAATTAAATAGAAAAGGCACAATGCCGCCTTAGGTACAAGAATAGAAACTCTTCTTACAGTCGGTGTTTTGAGCATTCCCTGTGAGACCAGTGTTAGTTTCCGATACACCACTGCAGGTTCAATGTATTCCTTGGACCTTCACATTGACGATGAAACACAGAAATCGCATCATAATTAAATACAAAAGACGCAATGCCGCCTTAAGTATAAGAATAGAGACTCTTCTTACAGTCGGTGCTTTGAGCATTCCCTGTGAGACCAGTATTAGTTTCTGATATACCACTGCAGGTTCAATATATTCCTTGGACCTTCACATTGACGATGAAACACAGAAATCGCATCGGAATGAAATACAAAATGCCCAATGCCGCCTTCAGTACAAGAATAGAGACTCTTTTTACAGTCGGTGCTTTGAGCATTCCGTGTGAGACCAGAATTATTTTCCGATACACCACTGCAGGTTCAAAGTATTCCTTGGACATACACATTGACGATGAAACACAGAAATCGCATCGGAATTAAATACAAAAGGCACAATGCCGTCTTAAGTACAGGAATAGAGACTCTTCTTACAGTCGGTGCTTTGAGCATTACCTGTGAGACCAGTATTAGTTTCCGATACACCACTGCAGGTTCAATGTATCCCTAGGACCTTCACATTGACGAAGAAACACAGAAATCGCATCGGAGTTAAATACAAAAGGCACAATGCCGTCTTAAGTACAAGAATACAGAGTCTTCTTACAGTCGGTGTTTTGAGCATTTCCTGAGAGACCAGTGTTAGTTTCCGGCACACCACTGCAGGTTCAATGTATTCCTTGGACCTTCACATTAACGATGAAACACAGAAATCGCATCGGAATTAAATTCAAAAGGCACTATGCCATCTTAAGTACAAGAATAGAGACTCTACTTACAGTCGGTGCTTTGAGCATTCCCTGTGAGACCAGTAATAGTTTCCGATACACCACTGAAGGTTCAATGTATTCCTTGGAGCTTGACATTGACGATGAAACGCAGAAATCGCATCGGAATTAAATACAAAAGGCACAATGCCGCCTTAAGTACAAGAACAGAGACTCTTCTTACAGTCGGTGCTTTGAGCATTCCCTGTGAGACCAGTATTAGTTTCCGATACACCACTGCAGGTTCAATGTATTCCTTGGACCCTCACATTGACGATGAAACGCAGAAATCGCATTGGAATTAATTACAAAAGGCGCAGTGCCGCCATAAGTACAAGAATAGAGCTTCTTCTTAAAGTCGGTGCTTTAAACATTCCCTGTGAGGCCAGTATTAGTTTCTGATACACCACTGCAGGTTCAATGTATTCCTTGGACCTTTACATTGACGATGAAACACAGAAATCGCATCGGAGTTAAATACAGAATGCACAATGCCGCCTTAAGTACAAGAATAGAGACTCTTCTTACTGTCGGTGCCTTAAGCATTCCCTATGAGACCAGTATTAGTTTCCGATACACCACTGCAGGTTCAATGTATTCCTTGGACCTTCACATTGACGATGAAACACAGAAATCGCATCGGAATTAAATACAAAAGGCCAATGCCGCCTTAAGTACAAGAATAGAGACTTTTCTTACAGTCGGTGCTTTGAGCATTCCCTGTGAGACCAGTATTAGTTTCCGATACACCACTGCAGGTTCAATGTATTCCTTGGACCTTCATATTGACGATGAAACATAGAAATCGCATCGGAATTAAATTGAAAAGGCGCAATGCCGGCTTAAGCACAAGAACAGAGACTCTTCTTACAGTCGGTGCTTTGAGCATTCCCTGGGAGACCAGTATTACTTTCTGATACACCACTGCATGTTCAATGTATTCCTTGGACCTTCACATTGACGATGAAACACAGAAATCGCATCGGAATTAAATACAAAAGGCACAATGCCGCCTTAAGTACAAGAATAGAGACTCTTCTTACAGTCGGTGTTTTGAGCATTCGCTGTGAGATCAGTATTAGTTTCTGATACACCACTGCAGGTTCAATGTATTCCTTGGACCGTCACATTGACGATGAAACACAGAAATCGCATCGGAATTAAATACAAAAGGCACAATGCCGCCTTCGGTACAAGAATAGAAACTCTTCTTACAGTCGGTGTTTTGAGCATTCCCTGTAAGTCCAGTGTTAGTTTCCGATACACCACTGCAGGTTCAATGCATTCCTTGGACCTTCACATTGACGATGAAAAACAGAAATCGCATCGGAATTAAATACAAAAGACGCAATGCCGCCTTAAGTATAAGAATAGAGACCCTTCTTACAGTCGGTGCTTTGAGCATTCCCTGTGAGACCAGTATTAGTTTCTGATATACCACTGCAGGTTCAATATATTCCTTGGACCTTCACATTGACGATGAAACACAGAAATCACATCGGAATTAAATACAAAATGCTCAATGCCGCCTTCAGTACAAGAATAGAGACTCTTTTTACAGTCGGTGCTTTGAGCATTCCGTGTGAGACCAGAATTATTTTCCGATACACCACTGCAGGTTCAAAGTATTCCTTGGACATACACATTGACGATGAAACTCAGAAATCGCAACGGATTAAAATACAAAAGGCACAATGCCGTCTTAAGTACAGGAATAGAGACTCTTCTTACAGTCGGTGCTTTGAGCATTACCTGTGAGACCAGTATTAGTTTCCGATACACCACTGCAGGTTCAATGTATCCCTAGGACCTTCACATTGACGAAGAAACACAGAAATCGCATCGGAGTTAAATACAAATTGCACAATGCCGTCTTAAGTACAAGAATACAGACTCTTCTTACAGTCGGTGTTTTGAGAATTTCCTGTGAGACCAGTGTTAGTTTCCGGTACACCACTGCAGGTTCAATGTATTCCTTGGACCTTCACATTAACGATTAAACACAGAAATCGCATCGGAATTAAATTCAAAAGGCACTATGCCATCTTAAGTACAAGAATAGAGACTCTACTTACAGTCGGTGCTTTGAGCATTCCCTGTGAGACCAGTATTAGTTTCCGTTACACCACTGAAGGTTCAATGTATTCCTTGGAGCTTGACATTGACGATGAAACGCAGAAATCGCATCGGAATTAAATACAAAAGGCACAATGCCGCCTTAAGTACAAGAACAGAGACTCTTCTTACAGTCGGTGCTTTGAGCATTCCCTGTGAGACCAGTATTAGTTTCCGATACACCACTGCAGGTTCAATGTATTCCTTGGACCCTCACATTGACGATGAAACGCAGAAATCGCATGGGAATTAATTACAAAAGGCGCAATGCCGCCATAAGTACAAGAATAGAGACTCTTCTTACAGTCGGTGCTTTAAACATTCCCTGTGAGGCCAATATTAGTTTCTGATACACCACTGCAGGTTCAATGTATTCCTTGGACCTTTATATTGACGATGAAACACAGAAATCGCATCGGAGTTAAATACAGAATGCACAATGCCGCCTTAAGTACAAGAATAGAGACTCTTCTTACTGTCGGTGCCTTAAGCATTCCCTATGAGACCAGTATTAGTTTCCGATACACCACTGCAGGTTCAATGTATTCCTTGGACCTTCACATTGACGATGAAACACAGAAATCGCATCGGAATTAAATACAAAAGGCCAATGCCGCCTTAAGTACAAGAATAGAGACTCTTCTTACAGTCGGTGCTTTGAGCATTCCCTGTGAGACCAGGATTAGTTTCCGATACACCACTGCAGGTTCAATGTATTCCTTGGACCTTCATATTGACGATGAAACATAGAAATCGCATCGGAATTAAATTGAAAAGGCGCAATGCCGGCTTAAGCACAAGAATAGAGACTCTTCTTACAGTCGGTGCTTTGAGCATTCCCTGTGAGACCAGTATTAGCTTCTGATACACCACTGCAGGTTCAATGTATTCCTTGGACCTTCACATTGACGATGAAACACAGAAATCGCATCGGAATTAAATACAAAAGGCACAATGCCGCCTTAAGTTCAAGATTAGAAACTCTTCTTACAGTCGGTGTTTTGAGCATTCCCTGTGCGACCAGTTTTAGTTTCCGATACACCACTGCCGGTTCATTGTATTCCTTGGACCTTCACGTTGACGATGAAACACAGAAATCGCATCGGAATTGAATACAAAAGGCGCAATGCTGACTTATGTACAAAAATAGAGACTCTTCTTACAGTCGGTGCTTTGAGCATTCCCTGTGAGACCAGTATTAGTTTCTGATACACCACTGCAGGCTCAATGTATTCCTTGAACCGTCACATTGGCGATGAAACACAGAAATCGCATCGGAATTAAATACAAAAGGCACAATGCCGCCTTAGGTACAAGAATAGAAACTCTTCTTACAGTCGGTGTTTTGAGCATTCCCTGTGAGACCAGTGTTAGTTTCCGATATACCACTGCAGGTTCAATATATTCCTTGGACCTTCACATTGATGATGAAACACAGAAATCGCATCGGAGTTAAATACAAAAGACGTAATGCCGCCTTAAGTACAAGAATACAGACTCTTCTTACAGTCGGTGCTTTGAGCATTCCCTGTGAGACCAGTATTAGTTTCTGATACACCACTGCAGGTTCAATATATTCCTTGGACCTTCACATTGACGATGAAACACAGAAATCGCATCGGAATTAAATACAAAAGGCAAAATGCCGCCTTAAGTACAAGAATGCAGACTCTTCTTGCAGTCGGTGCCTTGCGCATTCCCAGTGAGACCAGTATTAGTTTCCGATACACCACTGCAGGTTTAAAGTATTCCTTGGACATACACATTGACGATGAAACACTGAAATTACATCGTAATTAAATACAAAAGACTCAATGCCGCCTTAAGTACAGGAAGAGTGAGAGTTCTTAGAGTCTGTGTTTTTATCCATTCCTGTGAGACCAGTATTAGTTTCCGCTACATCACTCCAGGTTCAATGTATTCCTTGGTCCTTCATATTAACGATTAAATACAGAAATCGAATCGGAATTAAATACAAAAGGCACAATGCCGCCTTAAGTACAAGAATAAGGACTCTTCTTACAATCGGTGATTTGAGCATACCGTGTGAGACCAGTATTAGTTTCCGATACACCACTGCAGGTTCAATGTATTCCTTGGACATACACATTGACGAAGAAACACCGAAATTACATCGGAATTAAATAAAAAAGGCACAATGCCGCCTTAAGTGCAAGAAGAGTGAGAGTTCTTAGAGTCTGTGATTTGATCCTTTCGTGTGAGACCAGTTTTAGTTTCCGATACACCACTGCAGGTGCAATGTATTCCTTGGACCTTCACATTGACGATGAAACACAGAAATCGCATCGCAATTAAACACAAAATGCTCAATGCCGCCTTCATTACAAGAATAGAGACTCTCCTTACAGTCGGTGCTTTGAGCATTCCGAGTGAGACCAGAATTATTTTCCGATACACCACTGCGGTTCAAAGTATTACTTGGACATACACATTGACGATGAATTACAGAAATCGCATCGGAATTAAATACAAAAGGCACAATGCCGCCTTAGGTACAAGAATAGAAACTCTTCTTACAGTCGGTGTTTTGAGCATTCCCTGTGAGACCAGTGTTAGTTTCCGATACACCACTGCAGGTTCATTGTATTCCTTGGACCTTCACATTGATGATGAAACACAGAAATCGCATCGGAATTAAATACAAAAGGCACAATTCCGCCTTAAGTACAAGAATAGAAACTCTTCTTACAGTCGGTGTTTTGAGCATTCATTGTGAGACCAGTGTTAGTTTCCGATACACCACTGCAGGCTCAATGAATTCCTTGGACCTTCACATTGACGAAGAAACACAGAAATCGCATCGGAGTTAAATACAAAAGGCACAATGCCGTCTTAAGTACAAGAATAGAGCCTCTTCTTACAGTCGGTGTTTTGAGCATTCCCTGTGAGACCAGTTTTAGTTTCCGATACACCACTGCCGGTTCATTGTATTCCTTGGACCTTCACATTGACGATGAAACACAGAAATCGCATCGGAATTAAATACAAAAGGCGCAATGCTGCCTTATGTACAAGAATAGAGACTCTTCTTACAGTCGGTGTTTTGAGCATTCGCTGTGAGATCAGTATTAGTTTCTGATACACCACTGCAGGTTCAATGTATTCCTTGGACCGTCACATTGACGATGAAACACAGAAATCGCATCGGGATTAAATACAAAAGACGCAATGCCGCCTTAAGTATAAGAATAGAGACTCTTCTTACAGTCGGTGCTTTGAGCATTCCCTGTGAGACCAGTATTAGTTTCTGATATACCACTGCAGGTTCAATATATTCCTTGGACCTTCACATTGACGATGAAACACAGAAATCGCATCGGAATTAAATACAAAAGGCGCAATGCTGCCTTATGTACAAGAATAGAGACTCTTCTTACAGTCGGTGTTTTGAGCATTCGCTGTGAGATCAGTATTAGTTTCTGATACACCACTGCAGGTTCAATGTATTCCTTGGACCGTCACATTGACGATGAAACACAGAAATCGCATCGGAATTAAATACAAAAGGCACAATGCCGCCTTCGGTACAAGAATAGAAACTCTTCTTACAGTCGGTGTTTTGAGCATTCCCTGTGAGACCAGTGTTAGTTTCCGATACACCACTGCAGGTTCAATGTAGTCCTTGGACCTTCACATTGACGATGGAAAACAGAAATCGCATCGGAATTAAATACAAAAGACGCAATGCCGCCTTAAGTATAAGAATAGAGACCCTTCTTACAGTCGGTGCTTTGAGCATTCCCTGTGAGACCAGTATTAGTTTCTGATATACCACTGCAGGTTCAATATATTCCTTGGACCTTCACATTGACGATGAAACACAGAAATGGCATCGGAATTAAATACAAAATGCTCAATGCCGCCTTCAGTACAAGAATAGAGACTCTTTTTACAGTCGGTGCTTTGAGCATTCCGTGTGAGACCAGAATTATTTTCCGATACACCACTGCAGGTTCAAAGTATTCCTTGGACATACACATTGACGATGAAACACAGAAATCGCAACGGAATTAAATACAAAAGGCACAATGCCGTCTTAAGTACAGGAATAGAGACTCTTCTTACAGTCGGTGCTTTGAGCATTACCTGTGAGACCAGTATTAGTTTCCGATACACCACTGCAGGTTCAAAGTATCCCTAGGACCTTCACATTGACGAAGAAACACAGAAATCGCATCGGAGTTAAATACAAAAGGCACAATGCCGTCTTAAGTACAAGAATACAGACTCTTCTTACAGTCGGTGTTTTGAGAATTTCCTGTGAGACCAGTGTTAGTTTCCGGTACACCACTGCAGGTTCAATGTATTCCTTGGACCTTCACATTAACGATGAAACACAGAAATCGCATCGGAATTAAATTCAAAAGGCACTATGCCATCTTAAGTACAAGAATAGAGACTCTACTTACAGTCGGTGCTTTGAGCATTCCCTGTGAGACCAGTATTAGTTTCCGTTACACCACTGAAGGTTCAATGTATTCCTTGGAGCTTGACATTGACGATGAAACGCAGAAATCGCATCGGAATTAAATACAAAAGGCACAATGCCGCCTTAAGTACAAGAACAGAGACTCTTCTTACAGTCGGTGCTTTGAGCATTCCCTGTGAGACCAGTATTAGTTTCCGATACACCACTGCAGATTCAATGTATTCCTTGGACCCTCACATTGACGATGAAACGCAGAAATCGCATGGGAATTAATTACAAAAGGCGCAATGCCGCCATAAGTACAAGAATAGAGACTCTTCTTACAGTCGGTGCTTTAAACATTCCCTGTGAGGCCAATATTAGTTTCTGATACACCACTGCACGTTCAATGTATTCCTTGGACCTTTACATTGACGATGAAACACAGAAATCGCATCGGAGTTAAATACAGAATGCACAATGCCGCCTTAAGTACAAGAATAGAGACTCTTCTTACTGTCGGTGCCTTAAGCATTCCCTATGAGACCAGTATTAGTTTCCGATACACCACTGCAGGTTCAATGTATTCCTGGGACCTTCACATTGACGATGAAACACAGAAATCGCATCGGAATTGAATACAAAAGGCGCAATGCTGCCTTATGTACAAAAATAGAGACTCTTCTTACAGTCGGTGCTTTGAGCATTCCCTGTGAGACCAGTATTAGTTTCTGATACACCACTGCAGGCTCAATGTATTCCTTGAACCGTCACATTGGCGATGAAACACAGAAATCGCATCGGAATTAAATACAAAAGGCACAATGCCGCCTTAGGTACAAGAATAGAAACTCTTCTTACAGTCGGTGTTTTGAGCATTATCTGTGAGACCAGTGTTAGTTTCCGATATACCACTGCAGGTTCAATATATTCCTTGGACCTTCACATTGACGATGAAACACAGAAATCGCATCGGAGTTAAATACAAAAGACGTAATGCCGCCTTAAGTACAAGAATACAGACTCTTCTTACAGTCGGTGCTTTGAGCATTCCCTGTGAGACCAGTATTAGTTTCTGATACACCACTGCAGGTTCAATATATTCCTTGGACCTTCACATTGACGATGAAACACAGAAATCGCATCGGAATTAAATACAAAAGGCAAAATGCCGCCTTAAGTACAAGAATGCAGACTCTTCTTGCAGTCGGTGCCTTGCGCATTCCCAGTGAGACCAGTATTAGTTTCCGATACACCACTGCAGGTTTAAAGTATTCCTTGGACATACACATTGACGATGAAACACTGAAATTACATCGTAATTAAATACAAAAGACTCAATGCCGCCTTAAGTACAGGAAGAGTGAGAGTTCTTAGAGTCTGTGTTTTTATCCATTCCTGTGAGACCAGTATTAGTTTCCGCTACATCACTCCAGGTTCAATGTATTCCTTGGTCCTTCATATTAACGATTAAATACAGAAATCGAATCGGAATTAAATACAAAAGGCACAATGCCGCCTTAAATACAAGAATAAGGACTCTTCTTACAATCGGTTATTTGAGCATACCGTGTGAGACCAGTATTAGTTTCCGATACACCACTGCAGGTTCAATGTATTCCTTGGACATACACATTGACGATGAAACACCGAAATTACATCGGAATTAAATACAAAAGGCACAATGCCGCCTTAAGTGCAAGAAGAGTGAGAGTTCTTAGAGTCTGTGATTTGATCCTTTCGTGTGAGACCAGTTTTAGTTTCCGATACACCACTGCAGGTGTAATGTATTCCTTGGACCTTCACATTGACGATGAAACACAGAAATCGCATCGCAATTAAACACAAAATGCTCAATGCCGCCTTCATTACAAGAATAGAGACTCTCCTTACAGTCGGTGCTTTGAGCATTCCGAGTGAGACCAGAAATATTCTCCGATACACCACTGCAGGTTCAAAGTATTACTTGGACATACACATTGACGATGAATTACAGAAATCGCATCGGAATTAAATACAAAAGGCACAATGCCGCCTTAGGTACAAGAATAGAAACTCTTCTTACAGTCGGTGTTTTGAGCATTCCCTGTGAGACCAGTGTTAGTTTCCGATACACCACTGCAGGTTCAATGTATTCCTTGGACCTTCACATTGATGATGAAACACAGAAATCGCATCGGAATTAAATACAAAAGGCACAATTCCGCCTTAAGTACAAGAATAGAAACTCTTCTTACAGTCGGTGTTTTGAGCATTCCCTGTGAGACCAGTGTTAGTTTCCGATACACCACTGCAGGCTCAATGAATTCCTTGGACCTTCACATTGACGAAGAAACACAGAAATCGCATCGGAGTTAAATACAAAAGGCACAATGCCGTCTTAAGTACAAGAATAGAGCCTCTACTTACAGTCGGTGTTTTGAGCATTCGCTGTGAGATCAGTAATAGTTTCTGATACACCACTGCAGGTTCAATGTATTCCTTGGACCGTCACATTGACGATGAAACACAGAAATCGCATCGGGATTAAATACAAAAGACGCAATGCCGCCTTAAGTATAAGAATAGAGACACTTCTTACAGTCGGTGCTTTGAGCATTCCCTGTGAGACCAGTATTAGTTTCTGATATACCACTGCAGGTTCAATATATTCCTTGGACCTTCACATTGACGATGAAACACAGAAATCGCATCGGAATTAAATACAAAATGCTCAATGCCGCCTTCGGTACAAGAATAGAGACTCTTTTTACAGTCGGTGCTTTGAGCATTCCGTGTGAGACCAGAATTATTTTCCGATACACCACTGCAGGTTCAAAGTATTCCTTGGACATACACATTGACGATGAAACACAGAAATCGCATCGGAATTAAATACAAAAGGCGCAATGCCGTCTTAAGTACAAGAATACAGACTCTTCTTACAGTCGGTGTTTTGAGCATTTCCTGTGAGACCAGTGTTAGTTTCCGGTACACCACTGCAGGTTCAATGTATTCCTTGGACCTTCACATTAACGATGAAACACAGAAATCGCATCGGAATTAAATTCAAAAGGCACTATGCCATCTTAAGTACAAGAATAGAGACTCTACTTACAGTCGGTGCTTTGAGCATTCCCTGTGAGACCAGTATTAGTTTCCGATACACCACTGAAGGTTCAATGTATTCCTTGGAGCTTGACATTGACGATGAAACGCAGAAATCGCATCGGAATTAAATACAAAAGGCACAATGCCGCCTTAAGTACAAGAACAGAGACTCTTCTTACAGTCGGTGCTTTGAGCATTCCCTGTGAGACCAGTATTAGTATCCGATACACCACTGCAGGTTCAATGTATTCCTTGGACCTTCACATTGATGATGAAACACAGAAATCGCATCGGAATTAAATACAAAAGGCACAATGCCGCCTTAGGTACAAGAATAGAAACTCATCTTACAGTCGGTGTTTTGAGCATTCCCTGTGAGACCAGTGTTAGTTTCCGATACACCACTGCAGGTTCAATGTATTCCTTGGACCTTCACATTGACGATGAAACACAGAAATCGCAACGGAATTAAATACAAAAGGCACAATGCCGTCTTAAGTACAAAAATAGAGACTCTTCTTACAGTCGGTGCTTTGAGCATTACCTGTGAGACCAGTATTAGTTTCCGATACACCACTGCAGGTTCAATGTATCCCTAGGACCTTCACATTGACGAAGAAACACAGAAATCGCATCGGAGTTAAATACAAAAGGCACAATGCCGTCTTAAGTACAAGAATACAGACTCTTCTTACAGTCGGTGTTTTGAGAATTTCCTGTGAGACCAGTGTTAGTTTCCGGTACACCACTGCAGGTTCAATGTATTCCTTGGACCTTCACATTAACGATGAAACACAGAAATCGCATCGGAATTAAATTCAAAAGGCACTATGCCATCTTAAGTACAAGACTAGAGACTCTACTTACAGTCGGTGCTATGAGCATTCCCTGTGAGACCAGTATTAGTTTCCGTTACAACACTGAAGGTTCAATGTATTCCTTGGAGCTTGACATTGACGATGAAACGCAGAAATCGCATCGGAATTAAATACAAAAGGCACAATGCCGCCTTAAGTACAAGAACAGAGACTCTTCTTACAGTCGGTGCTTTGAGCATTCCCTGTGAGACCAGTATTAGTTTCCGATGCACCACTGCAGGTTCAATGTATACCTTGGACCCTCACATTGACGATGAAACGCAGAAATCGCATGGGAATTAATTACAAAAGGCGCAATGCCGCCATAAGTACAAGAATAGAGACTCTTCTTACAGTCGGTGCTTTAAACATTCCCTGTGAGGCCAATATTAGTTTCTGATACACCACTGCAGGTTCAATGTATTCCTTGGACCTTTACATTGACGATGAAACACAGAAATCGCATCGGAGTTAAATACAGAATGCACAATGCCGCCTTAAGTACAAGAATAGAGACTCTTCTTACTGTCGGTGCCTTAAGCATTCCCTATGAGACCAGTATTAGTTTCCGATACACCACTGCAGGTTCAATGTATTCCTTGGACCTTCACATTGACGATGAGACACAGAAATCGCATCGGAATTAAATACAAAAGGCCAATGCCGCCTTAAGTACAAGAATAGAGACTCTTCTTACAGTCGGTGCTTTGAGCATTCCCTGTGAGACCAGTATTAGTTTCCGATACACCACTGCAGGTTCAATGTATTCCATGGACCTTCATATTGACGATGAAACATAGAAATCGCATCGGAATTAAATTGAAAAGGCGCAATGCCGGCTTAAGCACAAGAATAGAGACTCTTCTTACAGTCGGTGCTTAGAGCATTCCCTGTGACACCAATATTAGCTTCTGATACACCACTGCAGGTTCAATGTATTCCTTGGACCTTCACATTGACGATGAAACACAGAAATCGCATCGGAATTAAATACAAAAGGCACAATGCCGCCTTAAGTACAAGAATAGAAACTCTTCTTACAGTCGGTGTTTTGAGCATTCCCTGTGAGACCAGTTTTAGTTTCCGATACACCACTGCCGGTTCATTGTATTCCTTGGACCTTCACATTGACGATGAAACACAGAAATCGCATCGGAATTGAATACAAAAGGCGCAATGCTGCCTTATGTACAAAAATAGAGACTCTTCTTACAGTCGGTGCTTTGAGCATTCCCTGTGAGACCAGTATTAGTTTCTGATACACCACTGCAGGCTCAATGTATTCCTTGAACCGTCACATTGACGATGAAACACAGAAATCGCATCGGAGTTAAATACAAAAGACGTAATGCCGCCTTAAGTACAAGAATAGAGACTCTTCTTACAGTCGGTGCTTTGAGCATTCCCTGTGAGACCAGTATTAGTTTCTGATACACCACTGCAGGTTCAATATATTCCTTGGACCTTCACATTGACGATGAAACACAGAAATCGCATCGGAATTAAATACAAAAGGCAAAATGCCGCCTTAAGTACAAGAATGGAGACTCTTCTTGCAGTCGGTGCCTTGCGCATTCCCAGTGAGACCAGTATTAGTTTCCGATACACCACTGCAGGTTTATAGTATTCCTTGGACATACACATTGACGATGAAACACTGAAATTACATCGTAATTAAATACAAAAGACTCAATGCCGCCTTAAGTACAGGAAGAGTGAGAGTTCTTAGAGTCTGTGATTTTATCCATTCCTGTGAGACCAGTATTAGTTTCCGCTACATCACTCCAGGTTCAATGTATTCCTTGGTCCTTCATATTAACGATTAAATACAGAAATCGAATCGGAATTAAATACAAAAGGCACAATGCCGCCTTAAGTACAAGAATAAGGACTCTTCTTACAATCGGTGATTTGAGCATACCGTGTGAGACCAGTATTAGTTTCCGATACACCACTGCAGGTTCAATGTATTCCTTGGACATACACATTGACGATGAAACACCGAAATTACATCGGAATTAAATACAAAAGGCACAATGCCGCCTTAAGTGCAAGAAGAGTGAGAGTTCTTAGAGTCTGTGATTTGATCCTTTCGTGTGAGACCAGTTTTTGTTTCCGATACACCACTGCAGGTGCAATGTATTCCTTGGACCTTCACATTGACGATGAAACACAGAAATCGCATCGGAATTAAATACAAAAGGCGCAATGCTGCCTTATGTACAAGAATAGAGACTCTTCTTACAGTCGGTGTTTTGAGCATTCGCTGTGAGATCAGTATTAGTTCCTGATACACCACTGCAGGTTCAATGTATTCCTTGGACCGTCACATTGACGATGAAACACAGAAATCGCATCGGGATTAAATACAAAAGACGCAATGCCGCCTTAAGTATAAGAATAGAGACTCTTCTTACAGTCGGTGCTTTGAGCATTCCCTGTGAGACCATTATTATTTTCTGATATACCACTGCAGGTTCAATATATTCCTTGGACCTTCACATTGACGATGAAACACAGAAATCGCATCGGAATTAAATACAAAATGCTCAATGCCACCTTCGGTACAAGAATAGAGACTCTTTTTACAGTCGGTGCTTTGAGCATTCCGTGTGAGACCAGAATTATTTTCCGATACACCACTGCAGGTTCAAAGTATTCCTTGGACATACACATTGACGATGAAACACAGAAATCGCATCGGAATTAAATACAAAAGGCGCAATGCCGTCTTAAGTACAGGAATAGAGACTCTTCTTACAGTCCGTGCTTTGAGCAATACCTGTGAGACCAGTATTAGTTTCCGATACACCACTGCAGGTTCAATGTATCCCTAGGACCTTCACATTGACGAAGAAACACATAAATCGCATCGGAGTTAAATACAAAAGGCACAATGCCGTCTTAAGTACAAGAATACAGACTCTTCTTACAGTCGGTGTTTTGAGCATTTCCTGTGAGACCAGTGTTAGTTTCCGGTACACCACTGCATGTTCAATGTATTCCTGGGACCTTCACATTAACGATGAAACACAGAAATCACATCGGAATTAAATTCAAAATTCACTATGCCATCTTAAGTACAAGAATAGAGACTCTACTTACAGTCGGTGCTTTGAGCATTCCCTGAGAGACCAGTATTACTTTCCGACACACCACTGCAGGTTCAATGTATTCCTTGGACCTTCACATTGACGATGAAACACAGAAATCGCATCGGAATTAAAAACAAATGGCACAATGCCGCCTTAAGTACAAGAACAGAGACTCTTCTTACAGTCGGTGCCATGAGCATTCCCTGTGAGAGCAGTATTAGTTTCCGATACACCACTGCAGATTCAATGTATTCCTTGGACCTTCACATTGACGTTGAAACACAGAAATCGCATCGGAATTAAATACAAAAGGCGCAATGCCGCCTTAAGTACAAGAATAGAGACTCTTCTTATAGTCGGTGCCATGAACATTCCCTGTGAGTCCAGTATTAGTTTCCGATACACCTCAGCAGGTTCAATGTATTCCTTGGACCTTCACATTGACGATGAAACACAGAAAACGCATCGGAACTAAATACAGAAGGCCCAATGCCGCCATAAGTACAAGAATCGAGACTCTTCTTACAGTCGGTGTTTTGAGCATTTCCTGTGAGACCAGTGTTAGTTTCCGATACACCACTGCAGGTTCAATGTATTCCTTGGACCTTCACATTGACGATGAAACACAGAAATCGAATCGGAATTAAATACAAAAGGCGCAATGCCGCCATAAGTACAAGAATAGAGACTCTTCTTACAGTCGGTGCTTTGAGCATTCCCTGTGAGACCAGTATTAGTTTCCGATACACCACTGCAGGTTCAATGTATTCCTTGGACCTTCATATTGACGATGAAACATAGAAATCGCATCGGAATTAAATTGAAAAGGCGCAATGCCGCCTTAAGCACAAGAATAGAGACTCTTCTTACAGTCGGTGCTTTGAGCATTCCCTGTGAGACCAGTATTACTTTCTGATACACCACTGCAGGTTCAATGTATTCCTTGGACCTCGACATTGACGATGAAACACAGAAATCGCATCGGAATTATGTACAAAAGGCACAATGCCGTCATCAGTACAAGAATAGAGACTCTTCTTACAGTCGGTGCTTTGAGCATTCCCTGTGAGACCAGTATTAGTTTCCGACACACCACTGCAGGTTCAATGTATTCCTTGGACATACACATTGACGATGAAACCCAGATATCGCATCGGAATTAAATTCAAAAGGCGAACTGCCGCGTAAGTACAAGAATAGAGACTCTTCTTACAGTCGGTGCTTACAGCATTCCCTGTGAGACCAGTATTAGTTTCCGATACACCACTCCAGGTTCAATGTATTCCTTGGACATACACATTGACGATGAAACACAGAAATCGCATCGGAATGAAATACAAAAGGCAAACTGCCGCGTAAGTACAAGAATAGAGACTCTTCTCACAGTCGGTGCTTTCAGCATTCCCTGTGAGACCAGTATTAGTTTCCGATACACCTCAGCAGGTTCAATGTATTCCTAGGACCTTCACATTGACGATGAACCACAGAAATCGCATCGGAATTAAATACAAAAGGCACAATGACGGCTTAAGTACAAGAATAGAGACTCTTCTTACAGTCGGTGCTTTGAGCATTCCCTGTGAGGCCAGTATTAGTTTCCGATACACCACTCCAGGTTCAATGTAATCCGTGGACATTCACATTGACGATGAAACACAGAAATCGCATCGGAATGAAATACAAAAGGCGAACTGCCGCGTAAGTACAAGAATAGAGACTCTTCTTACAGTCGGTGCTTTCAGTATTCCCTGTGAGACTAGTATTAGTTTCCGATACACCTCAGCAGGTTCAATGTAATCCTAGGACCTTCACATTGACGATGAAACACAGAATTCGCATCGGAATTAAATACAAAAGGCACAATGTCGCCCTAAGTACAAGAATAGAAACTCTTCTCACAGTCGGTGCTTTGAGCATTCCCTGTGAGACCAGAATTAGTTTCCGATACACCACTCCAGGTTCAATGTATTCCTTGGACCTTCACATTGACGATGAAACACTGAAATCGCATCGGAATGAAATACAAAAGGCAAACTGCCGCGTAAGAAAAGAATAGAGACTCTTCTTACAGTCGGTGCTTTCAGCATTCCCTGTGAGACCAGTATTAGTTTCCGATACACCTCAGCAGGTTCAATGTATTCCTAGGACCTTCACATTGACGATGAAACACAGAAATCGCATCGGAATTAAATACAAAAGTCACAATGTCGCCTTAAGTACAAGAATAGAGACTCTTCTTACAGTCGGTGCTTTGAGCATTCCCTGTGAGACCAGAATTAGTTTCCGATACACCACTGCAGGTTCAATGTATTCCTTGGACCTTCACATTGACGATGAAACACAGAAATCGCATCGGAATGAAATACAAAAGGCAAACTGCCGCGTAAGTACAAGAATAGAGACTCTTTTTACAGTCGGTTCTTTCAGCATTCACTGTGAGACCTGTATTAGTTTCCGATACATCTCAGCATGTTCAATGTATTCCTAGGACCTTCACATTGACGATGGAACACAGAAATCGCGTCGGAATTAAATACAAAAAGCGCAATGCCGCCTTAAGTACAAGAATAGAGACTGTTCTTACAGCCGGTGTTTTGAGCATTCCCTGTGAGACCAGAATTAGATTCCGATACACCACTACAGGTTCAATGTATTCCTTTGACATTCACATTGACGATGAAACACAGAAATCGCATCGGAATGAAATACAAAAGGCAAACTGCCGCGTAAGTACAAGAATAGAGACTCTTCTTACAGTCGGTGCTTTCAGCATTCCCTGTGAGACTAGTAATGGTTTCCGATACACCTCAGCAGGTTCAATGTAATCCTAGGATCTTCACATTGACGATGAAACACAGAAATCGCATCGGAATTAAATACAAAAGGCACAATGTCGCCTTAAGCACAAGAATAGAGACTCTTCTTACAGTCGGTGCTTTGAGCATTCCCTGTGAGACCAGAATTAGTTTCCGATACACCACTCCACGTTCAATGTATTCCTTGGACCTTCACATTGACGATGAAACACAGAAATCGCATCGGAATGAAATACAAAAGGCAAACTGCCGCGTAAGTACAAGAATAGAGACTCTTCTTACAGTCGGTGCTTTCAGCATTCCCTGTGAGACCAGTATTAGTTTCCGATACACCTCAGCAGGTTCAATGTATTCCTAGGACCTTCACATTGACGATGAAACACAGAAATCGCATCGGAATTAAATACAAAAGGCACAATGTCGCCTTAAGTACAAGAATAGAGACTCTTCTTACAGTCGGTGCTTTGAGCAATCCCTGTGAGACCAGTATTAGTTTCCGATACACCACTGCAGGTTCAATGTATTCCTTGGACCTTCACATTGACGATGACACACAGAAATCGCATCGGAATGAAATACAAAAGGCAAACTGCCGCGTAAGTACATGAATAGAGACTCTTCTTACAGTCGGTGCTTTCAGCATTCCCTTTGAGACCAGTATTAGAGTCCAATACACCTCGGCAGTTTCAATGTATTCCTAGGACCATCACATTGACGATGAAACACAGAAATCGAATCGGAATTAAATACAAAAGGCACAATGCCGTCTCAAGAAAAGAATAGAGACTCTTCTTACAGTCGGTGCTTTGAGCATTCCCTGTGAGACCAGAATGTGTTTCCGATACACCACTCCAGGTTCAATGTATTCCTTGGACATTCACATTGACGATGAAACACAGAATTCGCATCGGAATGAAATACAAAAGGCAAACTGCCGCGTAAGTACAAGAATAGAGACACTTCTTACAGTTGGTGCTTTCAGCATTCCCTGTGAGAGCAGTATTAGTTTCCGATACACCTCAGCAGGTTCAATGTATTCCTAGGTCCTTCAGATTGACGTTGAAACACAGAAATCGCATCGGAATTAAATACTAAAGGAACAATGTCGCCTTAAGTACAAGAATAGAGACTCTTCTTACAGTCGTTGCTTTGAGCATTCCCTGTGAGACCAGTATTAGTATCCGATACACCACTCCAGGTTCAATGTATTCCTTGGACATTCACATTGACGATGAAACACAGAAATCGCATCGGAATGAAATACAAAAGGCAAACTGCCGCGTAAGTACAAGAATAGAGACTCTTTTTACAGTCGGTTCTTTCAGCATTCACTGTGAGACCTGTATTAGTTTCCGATACATCTCAGCATGTTCAATGTATTCCTAGGACCTTCACATTGACGATGAAACACAGAAATCGCGTCGGAATTAAATACAAAAAGCGCAATGCCGCCTTAAGTACAAGAATAGAGACTGTTCTTACAGCCGGTGTTTTGAGCATTCCCTGTGAGACCAGAATTAGATTCCGATACACCACTACAGGTTCAATGTATTCCTTTGACATTCACATTGACGATGAAACACAGAAATCGCATCGGAATGAAATACAAAAGGCAAACTGCCGCGTAAGTACAAGAATAGAGACTCTTCTTACAGTCGGTGCTTTCAGCATTCCCTGTGAGACTAGTAATAGTTTCCGATACACCTCAGCAGGTTCAATGTAATCCTAGGATCTTCACATTGACGATGAAACACAGAAATCGCATCGGAATTAAATACAAAAGGCACAATGTCGCCTTCGGCACAAGAATAGAGACTCTTCTTACAGTCGGTGCTTTGAGCATTCCCTGTGAGACCAGAATTAGTTTCCGATACACCACTCCACGTTCAATGTATTCCTTGGACCTTCACATTGACGATGAAACACAGAAATCGCATCGGAATGAAATACAAAAGGCAAACTGCCGCGTAAGTACAAGAATAGAGACCCTTCTTACAGTCGGTGCTTTCAGCATTCCCTGTGAGACCAGTATTAGTTTCCGATACACCTCAGCAGGTTCAATGTATTCCTAGGACCTTCACATTGACGATGAAACACAGAAATCGCATCGGAATTAAATACAAAAGGCACAATGTCGCCTTAAGTACAAGAATAGAGACTCTTCTTACAGTCGGTGCTTTGAGCATTCCCTGTGAGACCAGTATTAGTTTCCGATTCACCACTGCAGGTTCAATGTATTCCTTGGACCTTCACATTGACGATGAAACACAGAAATCGCATCGGTATGAAACACAAAAGGCAAACTGCCGCGTAAGTACATGAATAGAGACTCTTCTTACAGTCGGTGCTTTCAGCATTCCCTTTGAGACCTGTATTAGAGTCCAATACACCTCGGCAGTTTCAATGTATTCCTAATACCATCACATTGACGATGAAACACAGAAATCGAATCGGAATTAAATACAAAAGGCACAATGCCGTCTCAAGAAAAGAATAGAGACTCTTCTTACAGTCGGTGCTTTGAGCATTCCCTGTGAGACCAGAATGTGTTTCCGATACACCACTCCAGGTTCAATGTAATACTTGGACATTCACATTGACGATGAAACACAGAATTCGCATCGGAATGAAATACAAAAGGCAAACTGCCGCGTAAGTACAAGAATAGAGACACTTCTTACAGTTGGTGCTTTCAGCATTCCCTGTGAGAGCAGTATTAGTTTCCGATACACCTCAGCAGGTTCAATGTATTCCTAGGTCCTTCAGATTGACGTTGAAACACAGAAATCGCATCGGAATTAAATACTAAAGGAACAATGTCGCCTTAAGTACAAGAATAGAGACTGCTCTTACAGTCGGTGCTTTGAGCATTCCCTGTGAGACCAGTATTAGTGTCCGATACACCACTGCAGGTTCAATGTAATCCTAGGACCTTCACATTGTCGATGAAACACAGAAATCGCACCGGAATTAAATACAAAAGGCACACTGTCGCCTTAAGTACAAGAATAGAGACTCTTCTTACAGTCGTTGCTTTGAGCATTCCCTGTGAGACCAGTATTAGTATCCGATACACCACTCCAGGTTCAATGTATTCCTTGGACATTCACATTGACGATGAAACACAGAAATCGCATCGGAATGAAATACAAAAGGCAATCTGCCGCGTAAGTACAAGAATAGAGACTCTTCTCGCAGTCGGTGCTTTCAGCATTTCCAGGGAGACCAGTATTAGTTTCCGATACACCTCAGCAGGTTCAATGTATTCCTGGGACCTTCACATTCACGAAGAAACACAGAAATGGCATCGGAATTAAATACAAAAGGCACAATGTCGCCTTAAGTACAAGAATAGAGACACTTCCTACACTCGGTGCTTTGAGCATTCCCTGTGAGACCAGTATTAGTTTCCGATACACAACTGCAGGTTCAATGTATTCCTTGGACCTACACATTGACGATGAAACACGGAAATCGCTTCGGAATGAAATACAAAAGGCAAACAGCCGCGTAAGTACAAGAATAGAGACTCTTCTTACAGTCGGTGCATTCAGCATTCCCTGTGAGACCAGTATTAGTTTCCGATACACCTCAGCAGGTTCAATTAATTCCTAGGACCTTCACATTGACGATGAAACACAGAAATCGCACCGGTATTAAAAACAAAAGGCGCAATGCCGCCTTAAGTACAAGAATAGAGACTCTTCTTACAGTCGGCGCTTTGAGCATTCCCTGTGAGACCAGAATTAGTTTCCGATACACCAGTCCAGGTTCAATGTATTCCTTGGACATTCACATTGACGATGAAACACAGAAATCGCGTCGGAATGAAATACTAAAGGCAAACTGCCGCGTAAGTACAAGAATAGAGACTCTTCTTACAGTTGGTGCTTTCAGCAGTCCCTGTGAGACCAGTATTAGTTTCCGATACACCTCAGCAGGTTCAATGTAGTCCTAGGACCTTCACATTGACGATGAAACACAGAAATCGCTTTGGAATTAAATACAAAAGGCACAATGTCGCCTTAAGTACAAGAATACAGACTCTTCTTACAGTCGGGGCTTTGAGCATTCCCTGTGTGACCAGAATTAGTTTCCGATACACCACTCCAGGTTCAATGTATTCCTTGGACCTTCACATTGACGATGAAACACAGAAATCGCATCGGAATGAAATACAAAAGGCAAACTGCCACGTAAGTACAAGAATAGAGACTCTTCTTACAGTCGGTGCAATCAGCATTCCCTGTGAGACCAGTATTAGTTTCCGATACACCTCAGCAGGTTCAATGTATACCTAGGACCTTCACATTGACGATGAAACACAGAAATCGCACCGGAATTAAATACAAAAGGCGCAATGCTGCCTTAAGTACAAGAATAGAGACTCTTCTTACAGTCGGCGCTTTGAGCATTCCCTGTGAGACCAGAATTAGTTTCCGATACACCAGTCCAGGTTCAATGTATTCCTTGGACATTCACATTGACGATGAAACACAGAAATCGCGTCGGAATGAAATACAAAAGGCAAACCGACGCGTAAGTACAAGAATAGAGACTCTTCTTACAGTTGGTGCTTTCAGCACTCCCTGTGAGACCAGTATTAGTTTCCGATACACCTCAGCAGGTTCAATGTAGTCCTAGGACCTTCACATTGACGATGAAACACAGAAATCGCTTCGGAATTAAATACAAAAGGCACAATGTCGCCTTAAGTACAAGAATACAGACTCTTCTTACAGTCGGGGATTTGAGCATTCCCTGTGTGACCAGAATTAGTTTCCGATACACCACTCCAGGTTCAATGTATTCCTTGGACCTTCACATTGACGATGAAACACAGAAATCGCATCGGAATGAAATACAAAAGGCAAACTGCCACGTAAGTACAAGAATAGAGACTCTTCTTACAGTCGGTGCTTTCAGCATTCCCTGTGAGACATGTATTAGTTTCCGATACATCTCAGCAGATTCAATGTATTCCTAGGACCTTCACATTGACGATGAAACACAGAAATCGCGTTGGAATTAAATACAAAAAGCGCAATGCCACCTTAAGTACAAGAATAGAGACTCTTCTTACAGTCGGTGCTTTCAGCATTCCCTTTGAGACCAGTATTAGTTTCCGATACACCACAGCAGTTTCAATGTATTCCTAGGACCTTCACATTGACGATGAAACACAGAAATCGCATCGGAATTAAATACAAAAGGTACAATGCCGCCTTAAGTAAAAGAATACAGACTCTTCTTACAGTCGGTGCTTTGAGCATTCCAAGTGAGACCAGAATTAGTTTCCGATACACCACTCCAGGTTCAATGTATTCCTTGGACATTCACATTGACGATGAAACACAGAATTCGCATCGGAATGAAATACAAAAGGCAAACTGCCGCGTAAGTACAAGAATAGAGACTCTTCTTACAGTCGGTGCTTTCAGCATTCCCTGTGAGACCAGTATTAGTTTCCGATACACCTCAGCAGGTTCAATGTATTCCTAGGAACATCAGATTGACGTTGAAACACAGAAATCGCATCGGAATTAAATAAAAAAGGCACAATGTCGCCTTAAGTACAAGAATAGGGACTCTTCTTACAGACGGTGCTTTGAGCATTCCCTGTGAGACCAGTATTAGTTTCCGATACACCACTGCAGGTCCAATGTAATCCTAGGACCTCCACATTGACGATGAAACACAGAAATCGCATCGGAATTAAATACAAAAGGCACAATGTCGCCTTAACTACAAGAATAGAGTCTCTTCTTACAGTCGGTGCTTTGAGCATTCTCTGTGAGACCAGTATTAGTTTCCGATACACCACTCCAGGTTCAATGTATTCCTTGGACATTCACATTGACGATGAAACACAGAAATCGCATCGGAATGGAATACAAATGTCAAACTGCCGCGTTAGTACAAGAATAGAGACTCTTCTTACAGTCGGTGCTTTCAGCATTCCCTGTGAGACCAGTATTAGTTTCCGATACACCTCAGCGGGTTCAATGTATTCCTAGGACCTTCACATTGACGATGAAACACAGAAATCGCATCGGAATTAAATACAAAAGGCACAATGTCGCCTTAAGTACAAGAATAGTGACTCTTCTTACACTCGGTGCTTTGAGGATTCCCTGTGAGACTAGTATTAGTTTCCGATACACAACTGCAGGTTCAATGTATTCCTTGGACATTCACATTGACGATGAAACAAAGAAATCGCATCGGAATGAAATACAAACGGCAAGCTGCCGCGTAAGTACAAGAATAGAGACTCTTCTTACAGTCGGTGCTTTGAGCATTCCCTGTGTGACCAGTATTAGTTTCCGATTCACCACTGCATGTTCAATGTATTCCTTCGACATTCACATTGACGATGAAACACAGAAATCGCATTGGAATTAAATACAAAGGCACAATGCAGCATTAAGTACAAGAATAGAGACTCTTCTTACAGTCGGTGCTTTGAGCATTCCCTGTGAGACCAGTATTAGTTTCCGATACACCACTGCAGGTTCAATGTATTCCTTGCACCTTCACATTGACGATGAAACACAGAAATCGCATCGGAATTAAATACAAGAGGCGCAATGCCGCCTGAAGTACAAGAATAGAGACTCTTCTTACAGTCGGTGCTTTGAGCATTCCCTTTGAGACCAGTATTAGTTTCTGATACACCACTGCAATTTTTGAATGTATTCCTTGGACCTTCACATTGACGATGAAACTTAGAAATCGCATCGGAATTAATTACAAAAGGCACAATGCCGTCATAAGTACTAGAATAGAGACTCTTCTTACAGTCGGTGCTTTGAGCAATCCCTGTGAGACCAGTATTAGTTTCCGATACACCACTGCATGTTCAATGTATTCCTTGGACCTTCACATTGACGATGAAACACAGAAATCGCATCGGAATTAAATACAAAAGGCACAATGCAGCATTAAGTACAAGAATATAGATTCTTCTTACAGTCGGTGCTTTGAGCATTCCCTGTGAGACCAGTATTAGTTTCCGATACACCACTGCAGGTTCAATGTATTCCTTGGACCTTCACATTGACGTTGAAACACAGAAATCGCATCGGAATTAAATACAAATGGCGCATGGCCGCCTTAAGTACAAGAATAGAGACTTTTTTTTACAATCGGGTCTTTGAGCATTCCCTGTGAGACCAGTAGTAGTTTCCGATATACCACTGCAGGTTCAATGTACTCCTTGCACCTTCACATTGACGATGAAACACAGAAATCGCATCGGAATTAAATACAAAAGGCTCAATGCCGTCTTAAGTACAATAATAGAGACTCTTCTTACAGTCGGTGCTATGAGCATTCCCTGTGAGACCAGTATTATTTTCCGATACACCACTGCAGGTTCAATGTATTCTTTGGACCTTCACATTGACCATGAAACACAGAAATCGCATCGGAATTAAATACAAAAGGCGCAATGCCGCCTTAAGTACAAGAATAGAGACTCCTCTTACAGTCGGTGCTTTCAGCATTCCCTGTGAGACCAGTATTAGTTTCCGATACACCTCAGCAGGTTCAATGTATTCCTAGGACTTACATATTGACGATGAAACACAGAAATCACATCGGAATTAAATAGAAAAGGCACAATGCCGTCTTAAGTACAAGAATAGAGACTCTTCTTACAGTCGGTGCTTTCAGCATTCCCTTTGAGACCAGTATTAGTTTCCGATACACCTCAGCAGTTTCAATGTATTCCTAGGACCTTCACATTGACGATGAAACACAGAAATCGCATCGGAATGAAATACAAAAGGCAAACTGCCGCGTAAGTACAAGAATAGAGACTCTTCTTACAGTCGGTGCTTTCAGCATTCCCTGTGAGACCAGTATTAGTTTCCCATACACCTCAGATTGTTCAATGTATTCCTAGGACCTTCACATTGACGATGAAACACAGAAATCGCATCTGAAATAAATACAAAAGGCACAATGTCGCCTTAAGTACAAGAATAGAGACTCTTCTTAAAGTCGGTGCTTTGAGCATTCCCTGTGAGACCAGTATTAGTTTCCGATACACCACTGCAGGTTCAATGTATTCCTTGGACCTTCACATTGACGTTGAAACACAGAAATCGCATCGGAATTAAATACAATTGGCGCAATGCCGCCTTAAGTACAAGAATAGAGACTCTTCTTACAGTCGGTGCTTTGGGCATTCCCTGTGAGACCAGTATTAGTTTCTGATACACCACTGCAGGTTCAATGCATTCCTTGGACCTTCACATTGACGATGAAACACAGAAATCGCATCGGAATTAATTACAAAAGGCACAATGCCGGCATAAATACAAGAATAGAGACTCTTCTTACAGTCGGTGCTTTGAGCATTCCCTGTGAGACCAGTATTAGTTTCCGATACACCACTGTAGGTTCAATGTATTCCTTGGACCTTCACATTGACGATGAAACACATAAATCGCATCGGAATTAAATACAAAAGGTGCAATGCCGCCTTAAGTACAAGAATAGAGACCCTTCTTACAGTCGGTGCTATGAGCATTCCCTGTGAGACCAGTATCAGTTTCCGATACACCACTGCAGGTTCAATGTATTCCTTGGACCTTCACATTGACGATGAAACACAGAAATCGCATCGGAATTAAATACAAAATGCGCAATGCCGCCTTTAGAATAAGAATAGAGACTCTTCTTACAGTCGGTGCTTTGATCATTCCCTTTGAGACCAGTATTAGTTTCTGATACACCACTGCAGGTTCAATGTATTCCTTGGACCTTCACATTGACGATGAAACATAGAAATCGCATCGGAATTAATTACAAAAGGCACAATGCCGTCATAAGTACTAGAATAGAGACTCTTGTTACAGTCGGTGCTTTGAGCATTCCCTGTGAGACCTGTATTAGTTTCCGATACACCACTGCAGGATCAATGTATTCCTTGGACCTTCACATTGACGATGAAACACAGAAATCGCATCGGAATTAAATACAAAAGGTGCCATGCCGCCTTAAGTACAAGAATAGAGACTTATCTTACAGTCGGTGCTTTGAGCATTCCCTGTGAGACCAGTATTAGTTTCCGATATACCACTGCAGGTTCAATGTATTCCTTGCACCTTCACATTGACGATGAAACACAGAAATCGCATAGGAATTAAATACAAACGGCTCAATGCCGTCTTAAGTACAATAATAGAGACTCTTCTAACAGTCGGTGCTATGAGCATTCCCTGTGAGACCAGTATTAGTTTCCGATACACCACTGCAGGTTCAATGTATTCTTTGGACCTTCACATTGACCATGAAACACAGAAATCGCATCGGAATTAAATACAAAAGGCGCAATGCCGAATTAAGTACAAGAATAGAGACTCTTCTTACAGTCGGAACTTTCAGCATTCCCTGTGAGACCAGTATTAGTTTCCGATACACCTCAGCAGGTTCAATGTATTCCTAGGACCTTCCCATTGACGATGAAACACAGAAATCAAATCGGAATTAAATAGAAAAGGCACAATGCCGTCTTACGTACAAGAATAGAGACTCTTCTTACAGTCGGTGCTTTCAGCATTCCCTGTGAGTCAGTATTAGTTTCCGATACACCTCAGCAGGTTCAATGTATTCCTAGGACCTTCACTTTGACGATGAAACACAGAAATCGCATCTGAAATAAATACAAAAGGCACAATGTCGCCTTAAGTACAAGAATAGAGACTCTTCTAACAGTCGGTGCTATGAGCATTCCCTGTGAGACCAGTATTAGTTTCCGATACACCACTGCAGGTTCAATGTATTTCTTGGACCTTCACATTGACGATGAAACACAGAAATCGCATCGGAATTAAATACAAAAGGCACAATGCAGCATTAAGTACAAGAAAAAAGACTCTTCTTACAGTCGGTGCTTTGAGCATTCCCTGTGAGACCAGTATTAGTTTCCGATACACCACTGCAGGTTCAATGTACTCCTTGGACCTTCACATTGACGTTGAAACACAGAAATCGCATCGGAATTAAATACAAAAGGCGCAATGCCGCCTTAAGTACAAGAATAGAGACTCTTCTTACAGTCGGTGCTTTGGGCATTCCCTGTGAGACCAGTATTCGTTTACGATACACCTCAGCAGGTTCAATGTATCCCTAGGACCTTCACATTGACGATGAAACACAGAAATTGCATCTGAATTAAATACAAAAGGCACAATGTCGCCTTAAGTACAAGAATAGAGACTCTTCTTACAGTCGGTGCTTTGAGCATTCCCTGTGAGACCAGTATTAGTTTCCGATACACCACTCCAGGCTCAATGTATTCCTTGGACATTCACATTGACGTTGAATCACAGAAATCGCATCGGAATGAAATACAGAAGGCAAACTGCCGCGTAAGTACAAGAATAGAGACTCTTCTCGCAGTCGGTGCTTTCAGCATTCCCTGTGAGACCTGTATTAGTTTCCGATACACCACTGCAGGTTCAATGTATTCCTTGGACCTTCACATTGACGATGAAACACAGAAATCGCATCGGAATTAAATACAAAAGGTGCCATGCCGCCTTAAGTACAAGAATAGAGACTTATCTTACAGTCGGTGCTTTGAGCATTCCCTGTGAGACCAGTATTAGTTTCCGATATACCACTGCAGGTTCAATGTATTCCTTGCACCTTCACATTGACGATGAAACACAGAAATCGCGTAGGAATTAAATACAAACGGCTCAATGCCGTCTTAAGTACAATAATAGAGACTCTTCTAACAGTCGATGCTATGAGCATTCCCTGTCAGACCAGTATTAGTTTCCGATACACCACTGCAGGTTCAATGTATTCTTTGGACCTTCACATTGACCATGAAACACAGAAATCGCATCGGAATTAAATACAAAAGGCGCAATGCCGAATTAAGTACAAGAATAGAGACTCTTCTTACAGTCGGAACTTTAAGCATTCCCTGTGAGACCAGTATTAGTTTCCGATACACCTCAGCAGATTCAATGTATTCCTAGGACCTTCCCATTGACGATGAAACACAGAAATCAAATCGGAATTAAATAGAAAAGGCACAATGCCGTCTTACGTGCAAGAATAGAGACTCTTCTTACAGTCGGTGCTTTCAGCATTCCCTGTGAGTCAGTATTAGTTTCCGATACACCTCAGCAGGTTCAATGTATTCCTAGGACCTTCACTTTGACGATGAAACACAGAAATCGCATCTGAAATAATTACAAAAGGCACAATGTCGCCTTAAGTACAAGAATAGAGACTCTTCTAACAGTCGGTGCTATGAGCATTCCCTGTGAGACCAGTATTAGTTTCCGATACACCACTGCAGGTTCAATGTATTTCTTGGACCTTCACATTGACGACGAAACACAGAAATCGCATCGGAATTAAATACAAAAGGCACAATGCAGCATTAAGTACAAGAAAAGAGACTCTTCTTACAGTCGGTGCTTTGAGCATTCCCTGTGAGACCAGTATTAGTTTCCGATACACCACTGCAGGTTCAATGTACTCCTTGGACCTTCACATTGACGTTGAAACACAGAAATCGCATCGGAATTAAATACAAAAGGCGCAATGCCGCCTTAAGTACAAGAATAGAGACTCTTCTTACAGTCGGTGCTTTGGGCATTCCCTGTGAGACCAGTATTAGTTTACGATACACCTCACCAGGTTCAATGTATCCCTAGGACCTTCACATTGACGATGAAACACAGAAATTGCATCTGATTTAAATACAAAAGGCACAATGTCGCCTTAAGTACAAGAATAGAGACTCTTCTTACAGTCGGTGCTTTGAGCATTCCCTGTGAGACCAGTATTAGTTTCCGATACACCACTCCAGGCTCAATGTATTCCTTGGACATTCACATTGACGATGAATCACAGAAATCGCATCGGAATGAAATACATAAGGCAAACTGCCGCGTAAGTACAAGAATAGAGACTCTTCTCGCAGTCGGTGCTTTCAGCATTCCCTGTGAGACCAGTATCAGTTTCTGATACACCTCAGCAGATTCAATGTATTCTTGGGACCTTCACATTGACGAAGAAATACAGAAATGACATCGGAATTAAATACAAAAGGCACAATGTCGCCTTAAGTACAAGAATAGAGACTCTTCTTACACTCGGTGCTTTGAGCATTCCCTGTGAGACCAGTATTAGTTTCCCATACACAACTGCAGGTTCAATGTATTCCTTGGACCTTCACATTGACGATGAAACACAGACATCGCATCGGAAATAAATACAAAAGGCGCAATGCCGCCTTAAGTGCAAGAATAGAGACTCTTCTTACAGTCGGTGCTTCGAGCATTCCCTGTGAGACCCGAATTAGTTTACGATACACCACTCCAGGTTCAATGTATTCCTTGGACATTCACATTGACGACGAAACACAGAAATCGCATCGGAATGAAATACAAAAGGCAAACTGCCGCGTAAGTACAAGAATAGAGACTCTTCTTACAGTCGGAGCTTTCAGCATTCCTGTGAGACCAGTATTAGTTTCCATTACACCTCAGCAGGGTCAATGTATTCCTAGGACCTTCACATTGACGATGAAACACAGAAATCGCATCGGAATGAAATAAAAAGGCACAACGCCGTCATAAGTACAAGAATAGAGACTCTTCTTACAGTCGGTGCTTTCAGCATTCTCTGTGAGACCAGTATTAGTTTCCGATATACCACTGCAGGTTCAATGTATTCCTTGCACCTTCACATTGACGATGAAACACAGAAATCGCATCGGAATTAAATACAAAAGGCTCAATGCCGTCTTAAGTACAATAATAGAGACTCTTCTTACAGTCGATGCTATGAGCATTCCCTGTGAGACCAGTATTAGTTTCCGATACACCACTGCAGGTTCAATGTATTCTTGGGACCTTCACATTGACCATGAAACACAGAAATCGCATCGGAATTCAATACAAAAGGCCCAATGCCGCCTTAAGTACAAGAATAGAGACTCTTCTTACAGTCGGTGCTTTGAGCATTCCCTGTGAAACCAGTATTAGTTTCCGATACACCACTGCAGGTTCAATGTATTCCTTGGACCTTCACATTGACAATGAAACACAGAAATCGCATCGGAATTAAATACAAAAGGCACAATGCCGTCTTAAGTACAAGAATAGAGACTCTTCCTACAGTCGGTGCTTTCAGCATTCCCTGTGAGACCAGTATTAGTTTCCGATACACCTCAGCAGGCTCAATGTATTCCTTGGACCTTCACATTGACGATGAAACACAGAAATGGCATCGGAATTAAATACAAAAGGCACAATGTCGCCTTAAGTACAAGAATAGAGACTCTTCTTACACTCGGTGATTTGAGCATTCCCTGTGAGACCAGTATTAGTTTCCCATACACAACTGCAGGTTCAATGTAATCCTTGGACCTTCACATTGACGATGAAACACAGAGATCGCATCGGAATGAAATACAAAATGCGCAATGCCGCCTTAAGTACAAGAATAGAGACTCTTCTTACAGTCGGTGCTTTGAGCATTCCCTGTGAGACCAGAATTAGTTTCCGATACACCACTGCAGGTTCAATGTATTCCTTGGACCTTCACATTGTCGATGAAACACAGAAATCGCATCGGAATTAAATACAAAAGGTGCCATGCCGCCTTAAGTACAAGAAAAGGGACTTTTCTTACAGTCGGTGTTTTGAGCATTCCCTGTGAGACCAGTATTAGTTTCCGATATACCACTGCAGGTTCAATGAATTCCTTGCACATTCACATTGACGATGCAACACAGAAATCGCATCGGAATTAAATACAAAAGGCTCAATGCCGTCTTAAGTACAGTAAATGAGACTCTTCTTACAGTCGATGCTATGAGCATTCCCTGTGAGACCAGTATTAGTTTCCGATACACCACTGCAGGTTCAATGTATTCTTTGCACCTTCACATTGACCATGAAACACAGAAATCGCATCGGAATTCAATACAAAAGGCCCAATGCCGCCTTAAGTACAAGAATAGAGACTCTTCTTACAGTCGGTGCTTTGAGCATTCCCTGTGAAAACAGTATTAGTTTCCGATACACCACTGCAGGTTCAATGTATTCCTTGGACCTTCACATTGACAATGAAACACAGAAATCGCATCGGAATTAAATACAAAAGGCACAATGCCGTCTTAAGTACAAGAATAGAGACTCTTCCTACAGTCGGTGCTTTCAGCATTCCCTGTGAGACCAGTGTTAGTTTCCGATACACCTCAGCAGGTTCAATGTATTCCTTTGACCTTCACATTGACGATGAAACACAGAAATCGCATCGGAATGAAATAAAAAAAGGCAAATTGCCGCGTAAGTACAAGATTAGAGACACTTCTTACAGTCGGTACTTTCAGCATTCCCTGTGAGACCAGTATTATTTGCCGATACACCTCAGCAGGTTCAATGTATTCCTAGGACCTTCACATTGACGATGAATCACAGAAATCGCATCGGAATTAAATACAAAATGCGCAATGCCGCCTTCAGTACAAGAATAGCGACTCTTCTTACAGTCGGTGCTTTGAGCATGCCCTGTGAGACCAGAATTAGTTTCCGAGACACCACTCCAGGTTCAATGTATTCCTTGGACCTTCACATTGACGATGAAACACAGAAATCGCATCGGAATGAAATACAAAAGGCAAACTGTCGCGTAAGTACAAGAATAGAGACTCTTCTCGCAGTCGGTGCTTTCAGCATTCCCTGTGAGACCAGTAATAGTTTCCGATACACCTCAGCAGGTTCAATGTATTCCTGGGACCTTCACATTGACGAAGAAATACAGAAACGGCATCGGAATTAAATACAAAAGGCACAATGTCGCCTTAAGTACAAGAATAGAGACACTTCTTACACTCGGTGCTTTGAGCATTCCCTGTGAGACCAGTATTAGTTTCCCATACACAACTGCAGGATCAATGTATTCCTTGGACCTTAGCATTGACGATGAAACACAGAAATCGCATCGGAATGAAATACAAAATGCAAACTGCCGCGTAAGTACAAGAATAGAGACTCTTCTTACAGTCGGTGCTTTCAGCATTCCCTGTGAGACCGGTATTAGTTTCCGATACACCACTGCAGGTTCAATGTATTCCTTGGACCTTCACATTGACGATGAAACACAGATATCGCATCGGAATTGTATACAAAAGGCACAGTGCTGCATTAAGTACAAGAATAGAGACTCTTCTCACAGTCGGTGCTTTGAGCATTCCCTGTGAGACCAGTATTAGTTTCCGATACACCACTGCAGGTTCAATGTACTCCTTAGACCTTCACATTGACGTTGAAACACAGAAATCGCATCGGAATTAAATACAAAATGCGCAATGCCGCCTTAAGTACAAGAATAGAGACTCTTCTTACAGTCGGTGCTTTGAGCATTCCCTGTGAGACCAGTATTAGTTTCCGATACACAACTGCGGGTTCAATGTATTCCTTGCACCTTCACATTGACGATGAAACACAGAAATCGCATCGGAATTAAATACAAAAGGCGCAATGCCGCCTTAAGTACAAGAATAGAGACTCTTCTTACAGTCGGTGCTTTGGGCATTCCCTGTGAGACCAGTATTAGTTTCCGATACACCTCAGCAGGTTCAATGTATTCCTAGGACCTTCACATTGACGATGAAACACAGAAATCGCATCGGAATTAAATACAAATGACGCAATGCCGCCTTAAGTACAAGAATAGAGACTCTTCTTACAGTCGGTGCTTTGAGGATTCCCTGTGAGACCAGGATTAGTTTCCGATACACCATTTCAGGTTCAATGTATTCCTTGGACATTCACATTGACGATGATACACAGATATCGCATCGGAATGAAATACAAAAGGCACAACGCCGTCTTAAGTACATGAATAGAGACTCTTATTACAGTCGGTGCTTTCAGCATTCTCTGTGAGACCAGTATTAGTTTCCGATACACCACTGCAGGCTCAATGTGTTCCTTGGACCTTCACATTGTCATTGAGGCACAGATATCGCATCGGAATTATATACAAAAGGCACAATGCAGCATTAAGTACATGAATAGAGACTCTTCTTACAGTCGGTGCTTTGAGCATTCCCTGTGACACCAGTATTAGTTTCCGATACACCACTGCAGGTTCAATGTACTCCTAGGACCTTCACATTGACGATGAATCACAGAAATCGCATCGGAATTAAATACAAAATGCGCAATGCCGCCTTCAGTACAAGAATAGCGACTCTTCTTACAGTCGGTGCTTTGAGCATGCCCTGTGAGACCAGAATTAGTTTCCGAGACACCACTCCAGGTTCAATGTATTCCTTGGACCTTCACATTGACGATGAAACACAGAAATCGCATCGGAATGAAATACAAAAGGCAAACTGTCGCGTAAGTACAAGAATAGAGACTCTTCTCGCAGTCGGTGCTTTCAGCATTCCCTGTGAGACCAGTAATAGTTTCCGATACACCTCAGCAGGTTCAATGTATTCCTGGGACCTTCACATTGACGAAGAAATACAGAAACGGCATCGGAATTAAATACAAAAGGCACAATGTCGCCTTAAGTACAAGAATAGAGACTCTTCTTACAGTCAGTGCTTAGAGCATTCCCTGTGAGACAAGTATTGGTTTCCGATACACCACTCCAGGTTCAATGTATTCCTTGGACCTTCACAGAGACGATGAAACACAGAAATCGCATCGCAATGAAATACAAAAGGCAAACTGCCGCGAAAGTACAAGAATAGAGACTCTTCTCGCAGTCGGTGCTTTCAGCATTCCCTGTGAGACCAGTATTAGTTTCCGATACACCTCAGCAGGTTCAATGTATTCCTGGGACCTTCACATTGACGAAGAAATACAGAAATGGCATCGGAATTAAATACAAAAGGCACAATGTCGCCTTAAGTACAAGAATAGAGACTCTTCTTACACTCGGTGCTTTGAGCATTCCCTGTGAGACCAGTATTAGTTTCCCATACACAACTGCAGGTTCAATGTATTCCTTGGACCTTCACATTGACGATGAAACACAGATATCGCATCGGAATTAAATACAAATGACGCAATGCCGCCTTAAGTACAAGAATAGAGACTCTTCTTACAGTCGGTGCTTTGAGGATTCCCTGTGAGACCAGGATTAGTTTCCGATACACCATTTCAGGTTCAATGTATTCCTTGGACATTCACATTGACGATGATACACAGATATCGCATCGGAATGAAATACAAAAGGCACAACGCCGTCTTAAGTACATGAATAGAGACTCTTATTACAGTCGGTGCTTTCAGCATTCTCTGTGAGACCAGTATTAGTTTCCGATACACCACTGCAGGCTCAATGTGTTCCTTGGACCTTCACATTGTCATTGAGGCACAGATATCGCATCGGAATTATATACAAAAGGCACAATGCAGCATTAAGTACATGAATAGAGACTCTTCTTACAGTCGGTGCTTTGAGCATTCCCTGTGACACCAGTATTAGTTTCCGATACACCACTGCAGGTTCAATGTACTCCTAGGACCTTCACATTGACGATGAATCACAGAAATCGCATCGGAATTAAATACAAAATGCGCAATGCCGCCTTCAGTACAAGAATAGCGACTCTTCTTACAGTCGGTGCTTTGAGCATGCCCTGTGAGACCAGAATTAGTTTCCGAGACACCACTCCAGGTTCAATGTATTCCTTGGACCTTCACATTGACGATGAAACACAGAAATCGCATCGGAATGAAATACAAAAGGCAAACTGTCGCGTAAGTACAAGAATAGAGACTCTTCTCGCAGTCGGTGCTTTCAGCATTCCCTGTGAGACCAGTAATAGTTTCCGATACACCTCAGCAGGTTCAATGTATTCCTGGGACCTTCACATTGACGAAGAAATACAGAAACGGCATCGGAATTAAATACAAAAGGCACAATGTCGCCTTAAGTACAAGAATAGAGACACTTCTTACACTCGGTGCTTTGAGCATTCCCTGTGAGACCAGTATTAGTTTCCCATACACAACTGCAGGTTCAATGTATTCCTTGGACCTTAGCATTGACGATGAAACACAGAAATCGCATCGGAATGAAATACAAAATGCAAACTGCCGCGTAAGTACAAGAATAGAGACTCTTCTTACAGTCGGTGCTTTCAGCATTCCCTGTGAGACCGGTATTAGTTTCCGATACACCACTGCAGGTTCAATGTATTCCTTGGACCTTCACATTGACGATGAAACACAGATATCGCATCGGAATTGTATACAAAAGGCACAGTGCTGCATTAAGTACAAGAATAGAGACTCTTCTCACAGTCGGTGCTTTGAGCATTCCCTGTGAGACCAGTATTAGTTTCCGATACACCACTGCAGGTTCAATGTACTCCTTAGACCTTCACATTGACGTTGAAACACAGAAATCGCATCGGAATTAAATACAAAATGCGCAATGCCGCCTTAAGTACAAGAATAGAGACTCTTCTTACAGTCGGTGCTTTGAGCATTCCCTGTGAGACCAGTATTAGTTTCCGATACACAACTGCGGGTTCAATGTATTCCTTGCACCTTCACATTGACGATGAAACACAGAAATCGCATCGGAATTAAATACAAAAGGCGCAATGCCGCCTTAAGTACAAGAATAGAGACTCTTCTTACAGTCGGTGCTTTGGGCATTCCCTGTGAGACCAGTATTAGTTTCCGATACACCTCAGCAGGTTCAATGTATTCCTAGGACCTTCACATTGACGATGAAACACAGAAATCGCATCTGAATTAAATACAAAAGGCACAATGTCGCCTTAAGTACAAGAATAGAGACTCTTCTTACAGTCAGTGCTTAGAGCATTCCCTGTGAGACAAGTATTGGTTTCCGATACACCACTCCAGGTTCAATGTATTCCTTGGACCTTCACAGAGACGATGAAACACAGAAATCGCATCGCAATGAAATACAAAAGGCAAACTGCCGCGAAAGTACAAGAATAGAGACTCTTCTTGCAGTCGGTGCTTTCAGCATTCCCTGTGAGACCAGTATTAGTTTCCGATACACCTCAGCAGGTTCAATGTATTCCTGGGACCTTCACATTGACGAAGAAATACAGAAATGGCATCGGAATTAAATACAAAAGGCACAATGTCGCCTTAAGTACAAGAATAGAGACTCTTCTTACACTCGGTGCTTTGAGCATTCCCTGTGAGACCAGTATTAGTTTCCCATACACAACTGCAGGTTCAATGTATTCCTTGGACCTTCACATTGACGATGAAACACAGATATCGCATCGGAATTAAATACAAATGACGCAATGCCGCCTTAAGTACAAGAATAGAGACTCTTCTTACAGTCGGTGCTTTGAGGATTCCCTGTGAGACCAGGATTAGTTTCCGATACACCATTTCAGGTTCAATGTATTCCTTGGACATTCACATTGACGATGATACACAGATATCGCATCGGAATGAAATACAAAAGGCACAACGCCGTCTTAAGTACATGAATAGAGACTCTTATTACAGTCGGTGCTTTCAGCATTCTCTGTGAGACCAGTATTAGTTTCCGATACACCACTGCAGGCTCAATGTGTTCCTTGGACCTTCACATTGTCATTGAGGCACAGATATCGCATCGGAATTATATACAAAAGGCACAATGCAGCATTAAGTACATGAATAGAGACTCTTCTTACAGTCGGTGCTTTGAGCATTCCCTGTGACACCAGTATTAGTTTCCGATACACCACTGCAGGTTCAATGTACTCCTTGGACCTTCACATTGACGTTGAAACACAGAAATCGCATCGGAATTAAATACAAAAGGCGCAATGCCGCCTTAAGTACAAGAATAGAGACTCTTCTTACAGTCGGTGCTTTGGGCATTCCCTGTGAGACCAGTATTAGCTTCTGATACACCACTGCAGGTTCAATGTATTCCTTGGACCTTTACATTGACGATGAAACACAGAAATCGAATCGGAATTATATACAAAAGGCACAATGCAGCATTAAGTACAAGAATAGAGACTCTTCTTACAGTCGGTGCTTTGAGCATTCCCTGTGAGACCAGTATTAGTTTCCGATACACCACTGCAGGTTCAATGTATTCCTTGGACCTTCACACTGACGATGAAACCCAGAAATCGCATCGGAATTAAATACAAAAGGTGCAATGCCGCCTTAATTACAAGAATAGAGACTCATCTTACAGTCGGTGCTTTGAGCATTCCCTTTGAGACCAGTATTAGTTTCTGATATACCACTGCAGGTTCAATGTATTCCTTGGACCTTCACATTGACGATGAAACATAGAAATCGCATCGGAATGAAATACAAAAGGCAAATTGCCGCGTAAGTACAAGGTTAGAGACTCTTCTTACAGTCGGTGCTATCAGCATTCCCTGTGAGACCAGTATTAGTTTACGATAAACCTCAGCAGGTTCAATGTATTCCTAGGACCTTCACATTGACGATGAAAAACAGAAATCGCATCGGAATTAAATACAAAATGCGCAATGCCGCCTTAAGTACAAGAATAGAGACTCTTCTTACAGTCGGTGCTTTGAGCATTCCATGTGAGACCAGAATTAGTTTCCGATACACCACTCTAGGTTCAATGTATTCCTTGGACATTCACATTGACGATGAAACACAGAAATCGCATCGGAATGAAATACAAAAGGCAAACTGCCGCGTAAGTACAAGAATAGAGACTCTTCTTACAGTCGGTGCTTCCACCATTCCCTGTGAGACCAGTATTTGTTTCCGATACTCCTCAGCAGGTTCAATGTATTCCTAGGACCTTCATATTGACGATGAAACACAGAAATCGCATCGGAATTAAATACAAAAGGCACAATGTTGCCTTAAGTACATGAATAAAGACTCTACTTACAGTCGGTGCTTTGAGCATTCCCTATGAGACCAATATTAGTTTCCGATACACCACTGCAGGTTCAATGTATTCCTAGGACCTTCACATTGACGATGAAACACAGAAATCGCATCGGAATTAAATACAAAATGTACAATGTCGCCTTAAGTACAAGAATAGAGACTCTTCTTAAAGTCGGTGCTTTGAGCATTCCCTGTGAGGCCAGTATTAGCTTCCGATACACCACTCCAGGTTCAATGTATTCCTTGGACATTCACATTTACCATGAAACACAGAAATCGCATCGGAATGAAATACAAAAGGCAAACTGCCGCGTAAGTACAAGAATAGAGACTCTTCTTACAGTCGGTGCTTTCACCATTCCCTGTGAGACCAGTATTAGTTTCCGAAACACCTCAGCAAGTTCAATGTATTCCTAGGACCTTCACATTGATGATGAAACACAGAAATCGGTTAGGAATTAAATACAAAGGGCACAATGTCGCCTTAAGTACAAGAATAGAAACTCTTCTTACAGTCGGTGCTTTGAGCACTCCCTATGAGACCAGTATTAGCTTCCGATACACCACTCCAGGTTCAATGTATTCCTTGGACATTCACATTGACGATGAAACACAGAATTCGCATCGGAATGAAATACAAAAGGTAAACTGCCGCATAAGTACAAGAATAGAGACACTTCTTACAG